>NC_086330.1:56465222-57934148 GCF_032445375.1 Bacillus rossius redtenbacheri | reverse complement strand
CGTTCTTGCTTAATCTATACTAATATTATAAAGCTGAAGAGTTTGTTTGTTTGTTTGAACGCGCTAATCTCAGGAACCACTGGTCCGATTTAAAAAATTCTTTCAGTTTTGGATAGTACATTTATCGAGGAAGGCTATAGGCTATATTATATTATCAATACCATTATGGATCCTTACTAAAAGTCCAATTTAGAATCAAATGCGTTGGAGGGGGTTAGATACAACATGCAGTACACGTACGAAGTGTGTGTTGACAATGCCGCAGGTGCTAGAAGTTTATTTCATATTGCCTATTAACATTGTTGCCACGCACTAGATGCCTTATCATTCTTAATTTTCCCATACAAGTAAAAAACACCCGTGTGATATTAACAACGAAGCAATCAGTACCCTCATAAGAGTTCAATTAGTATTTAAATACTATTTTATCACTTTAAATCGCAATCCTAAACTATTTTTTTTTCCTCTCTCTGTGTTTAATTTGTTTTTTTTACTAGAATTATTTTTATTATTTTTATTTAATTTTAATTTTTCGGACCATCAATAATTTTCCTCTCCCGTTACAATTCTGACAAGGACTTGTGTTTGTGTGTGTGTGTGTGTATATATATATATATATACACATATATATAAGCGAAATACCACTCACTGACTCACTCATCACGAGATCTCTAAAACTATACACCCGATTGACTTGAAATTTAGTATAGTTACTCATTTTGTGATGCAGACGCTCACTAAGAACGGATTCTGCGGAAATCCGATCCCAAGGGGAGTTTCGGGGGCGTAATATATCAAAATTCCCAGTTTTTGGTAGGAAATCACCATGGCAACGGCTGTTGCTTTGTTGATGCTTCATTCGTCTCTATGGCAACGACTATTTAATTGTTAGTGCAGTCCTCATCACCGTTGAAATTTTGCGGGTACTTTAAATATCAAAAATTGCCCTTTTTTTCAAGTATATATATTTTACAGACTTGAAATTTCACAGTAATGTTCCTTATGTTACGCAGGATGACATTTTCCGAAAATTAGATCCCATGGGTGGTTAAAACCAGGCAACAGTGGGTACTTTGTCTGCATGAGAACAGGATTTTCAATTGTTCATGTCTTCTGCGTCTCCATGGCAACGGGCATCGCGCGGCAGTGGCGTACCCACAAGGAGGGGCATGTATAATGAGCGGCGCAAGAGTGATCTGCCTGTAGACTGCCGTAGCGAAGTACGGGTACATCAGTTTTATGTTGCGTGCACGAGTCGGGAAACCATCGGTACATTATACAGCATTGTAATAAATTTTCACTGAATTTTTTTAAATTTACTATTACTGTAAATGGGAGACGTGGCTTAATTTTTTTCCATTAGTATAGCCGTGCGAAGCCGGGTCGGGCAGCTAGTGAATTCATAATCAAGCCTGCACAGCATAGATGGGTGCCAGTTCACAATACAACGCTCACATGTGGCCGGGTAGCGGATTCATTCTGCGTGAAATCACGCGCTAGGCTTCAGCGTGAAAACACGCACGTGTGGCCATCGGTCACTCAGGATCTCACGCTGCGTGAAAACACGCTGTAACAGAAGCGTGAAAACACGCACATGTGGCCGTAGCCTTAAGTAGTGTGTGGCACACTTCTAGAACCGACGAGAGCAGCTGTGACGTGACGAGTCGCGTCACCCCGGACCGACCCGATGCCCGACGCATCGAGAATAGCGTCGCTAGCTCACTTGACTTTACGCGGTGGCCCACGGAATTCCAAAGGCCGCTTAGCGATTTACAATCGTGCCGAGGCAGGACGATGCGCGGGGAGCCGGGAGGGGAATAGGGAGGTAGCGACAATCCTTGTAATCCGGCCAGGCACACGTGGCATGTCTTGCGTCAGTGGAGGCCAAGTGATACGCGCATGACGCCAGTGGCCTGGCCGAGCCGCCAGCCAGCTCCGAACCTGGCACATGCTGCGGTCCTGTTTGCATTCGTTACAATATTATTCTGACTTTTTCGTATTATTTAATTGTTACAAGCAATCGTTTACTGCTTTTTTGAGATCTTTGTGACAGCTAACATCAGTCTGTCATGACAAGTGAATATGGCGACACAATAAGGTTTAAGGTCACTGTTTTAAAGTGCATGTACACAACTTTTTATTTTTAGGGTACTGATGTGTTGTTTACATATTAACGGAGTTGTAGGCAATTTTCCCCAATAATATTTAGAAATTATTATTTAAGGATATTTTACTTTTCAGAAAATTATAATTCGATATATATAACACCAGAAAGAATGACTTAAATGTTTCTATGTCAATTTTAATTTTAATTTCTCTTTTTATTCCTTATAGGGTGAGATATTTAAAACATTGTAATAAAAATTATCTTATAGCACTATACGCCCTTCTTTCCCAGAACTCCTCTGCTACAGAAAAATTCAGCATCACTGTTATGTAAAAATAAATCTTTGTTGAAAGAAACTTAGCTCTTAACAGTGCATACAGAATTACATCACCATATCTACAAGAGTATTCAAGTGATTGTAGTAAAACCATCCAGTGTTTGTCTCTCTTGAAAAGGGACTAAATTATACTCTAATATTCACCAATCGCAAATGTTTTTCCAGGTTTCCTCAAGCAAAACCTCTCTTTTTCCAACAGCTAAGGGTGCACAATATAGTAACAGGACGTATGTTTGTCTGGCTCAAATTAAAATTTGGACATAGGCTCTTAGAAAATTCGATAAATACTGTTACGATTTGCCGGGGTTCGTAAAGGATAGCCCAATTAAAGATTTTATAGCTACACAGCTTTATTTATTGCCACTACTTATGTCATTTACAAATAATCTTCTAAAATGGCAAATAATTAATAACACTTAAAGAAATGTCAATTCTGCAGTCACTCGTTCCACACACCTCGCTGGGCCGCACCTCTGGCGCATCTCTCGCCGTAGCACCCCTCGCGGACCTCCGTCGCAGGACTCCGTCGCCGCACTCCGCCGCCGTCGACGCACTTGCCTTCGCCGAGGATCCGCTCGACGCCTCGCTCGGAACTTCGCCGGGACTCCCCCGCGCCCGCGACACTATCGTCCGGAAACTACGCTGCGGGAAAACTCCTGACTTCACTCACTCACTCACTCACTCACTCCCCGCCCTGGAACCCTCGTCCAAGGACCTCGCCACTCCGCCGCACCCGTGGCACCATCGCACCGTAAACACCGCCGCGGGAGAACTCCCGACTGAACTGCCACTGACTGACTCTCTCTGAACTCAGCTCACTCCCGAGGCCGCCTTCCTCGTTTTTATATAGCCTATCAGCCACAGTTTCCAGAACTCACGAGTTTGGCTGGGGCCTGTCGCGTCATTCCACGCTGACCCGACGGCAGAAATCTCTCGAAACACGTGTCGGCGGCTCGCGTAACTCCGCAGCTGTCAGGTGTCAGTTACGTGTCAAAGGCATGGTGCCGCGTGGGGAGCGATGTAAAGGAGGGGGGAAAAGCGACAATCCTTGTTATCTTCCAGACGCGCGCGGCGCATATCATGTTGCGGCAGCCGCCAGCCAGCTCTGCACCTGCACGTGTCCCGGCCTTGCTCACGTTCGTAACAATACGTGAAAACAAATTTATGTAAGTAATGATGTTGCAGTTTTTTTTAAACGACGATCTTTAAAGAAGTAATCTGTAGCGCCACGAAGTTTTCCGGAAAACGAGGTTTTTTGGGAATCTGTAATGCTGCGCACTCCCGCAACGAGCACTGCTAGAGGTGATGAGGTAGACGTTTATTTTTTCCCGTAAATTAAACATTGGTTATGATTTGATTATTGAAATTTAAATTGTTTGAGGAAAGCCGACTGAGTTTGATTGGGCGCACTCCCGCTTGGAGGGTCAAACACAGCCGCACTTTTAAACATGGAGCCGATCTCCATGGCGAAACTGGAGGCTCACTGGACGAGAGTCTCGTGCCTCTGGCAAAACATGCGTGTGAAATTCGTCATTTCTAAATACAGTAAAAACACGTAACGAGAAACTTCATTGAGTCTGTTTAATCGTAGCTATTTGTAGTTACTAGTGGACGGATCACTTACCTCCTTCCATGTTCATCCTGCGCTCCATTCCTGGTAGGGTGTAATCCGGAAAAATTTAGCAAGTGAAGAAACGCGGATGACGCAGTCGTGGGCCAGTGTTTTTTTTATCGCGGCACTCCCGTCGCATCACCCCCCCCCCCCCCCCCCAACAGCTACCTCCCAAATCGTTTATCACCGTTGCATCCCGTCACTGCTCTTTCACACATGGGTTATCTAGTGAGACGTTATGCATCAGTTACGTACCTCAGCACCGAAGGAACCCAAGTCACGATTGGGAAACGTCCCAACTTTCAATGTCGGTCAAATGACTTTTCGGCAAAATTATGTTCGGTCTTGTTCCTGTCGGTCGCATGTCGGTCAAATGACTTTTCGGCAAAATTATGTTCGGTCTTGTTCCTGTCGGTCGCATGACTTTCGATTAAATGACGTTCGGCCTAGTGCCTGTAGTGCCTGTCGGACAAATGACTATCGGTTTAGTGTCTATCGGTTAATATACATTATTTCTAGTACCTGTCGGTCAAATGACTTTCGGTCTAGTGCCTGTTGGTTGAATGATGTTCGGTCTAGTGCCTATCGGTTATATTACATTCGATAGTGTCTGTCGGTCAAATTACTTTCCGGTTATAGGATAACGTTCAGTCTAGTGCCTGACGGTAAATTTTAGGCGTACTGCCGTGCCACATTAAATTATACTGTGTTATCTATCAAACCGCACATGCGTATGGCCTGGAATATTGAACTTATGATTAATTTCTTAAAAAGGGGAACTTTTTCCAACAGTCAAGGGTACATAATTATAATAACAGAACATTATGTCTGTCTGGCTTAAATAGGGCTTTGGACTTGGAATCTTATATTTTTTGCTAAATGCTTTTGAAATATTATAATGTTTATTATGAAGTCATGGTTTGATTAAAGAGACGAACTTTAAATATATAAACTGTATGGACACGTAATTTTATTGCGAAAATACTTCGACACTAGCTGTGTGTTGAAACACTATAGTATGGTCTGCTTTTCGTGATGTTTTTTTTTTCTTAGACAAATGTCTATGATCGGCAAATGAATCACATCAATTTTGTGTGGAGCTAAACACATTCTTGCATGATACGGACAAATACGGCAATAGCTTCTCTTCCAAAATAACTGTTAATTACAAGGAATACGTCATTGGCGTGGCATGAATTATAGCAGCCTATAGAAGCTAATATATTTTTTGCGAAACATTTCTGAACGGTAAAACATATATAGATGCATTGCCAACATGGCTGTTTGAAGTGAAATTTCACACCTAAATAATGTACTTGAAAGACAAAACAAACTATTGAATAATTTACTTGAACGATAAAACTTGTCATTGAAGTTGCCAGGAGACGGCATGCTGTGAAGTAGTGAAGTAATTTCTTTAACTCGCCTTCACCATATTTTTTCCATCCTAAACATTAAGAAAATGTTGCCTGAGAACGTCTGATGATTGTCTGTACGTATGAATTAAAATCTGCGTTGTAAACAATCACTTTATAAAAAAAATTATAATTTATCACGGTTTTGGCAATGCAAATACTATATTTCAGGAAATGTTTTGGGCGTCTTACCAACATGATGCAGGCCACGAGCTGAATAAATAAAAGGGGCTTCACCCAGTTACCTTGTGTTCATGCAGACGTGGCTAACCCCGTGAAAGTCCACGCTGGAATTTCATAATTGTAACAAACATGGTGACAAGAAACCTTTTAAATATTTTTACAAGTTGACTGACTCTCTAATTTATTTTGTTATAACCCTTTCCGCTCACTTTAGTAAAACATGATATCCCAAAACTTCAGAAGGACACTAGCTACAAATTATCAATGGATTGTCGTAAATTTTTCGTTATCTTAGTAAATTTACGGGAGTATCAGAAATTCACAAGAATAAATTTGGTATATAAGCAAAGCATTAAAAGACTCGTAAAGACTATTGCAAAAACATAATAATTTCATAAATGTGTGTTGTTACCCTGTTTATACCGAAAAAATCTCTGAAGTTAATTTATAACTTTTTTTTTTTACATGGAATCACGAACAGCTCTTCGTTTATTTTAGGTGAATTATGCGTTCAAAAGGTCTAAATCTTTGGTCATTTCTAACAGTGTACCCTCTTCACACACCAAAGAGTTTTACTTTTTATTACCTTCTATGAGAAGAGTCAAGTCAAGCTTATATGGCGAATAGTGATAAAACGAATATTACAGTGAAATTGAAGTCAATACACCCACCAAACACCGAAATGCAAAGCAGAACACAAAATGCAACGAAATTTACCTCAATTGCTACATATTGTATGTTATAATATCGAATTGGTTCCATTAATAGTTAGTATAGTATATTATTAAAAATATAAAGTATTATGTAGTCACTAAGTAAGAAAAAATATTTTTTCCTAAGTATTTTTTTACGTAAAAGTAAATTTAAAGCAGTTTATAGCTGATACGTACAGACATGGCCGAAGTCTTACAGAGAAGCATATGATTTTGGGTTTTTTAAATTGCCTTTTTTAAGGTAGTTTAGAAGTATTGAAATAATAATAAATGACTAAAACTAAAATTTAAATTCAAATATATTTGAACTTTCTCGTGAACTAAGAAACATAACAGAAGAATTTATAACTTACACTTACAGTATATGAATTTTGTATGCACAAATTTGGATATACTGTCCTTGATATTTCGTTATTATTACATAAATGTTTGTTCTCTTATAACGATAAAGACAAAATTTACTGTTTTAAAGACGAAATTTTTATTTTTATAACACCTTAACATTACTCCATCTATAAACAAGGATCGGAAAAATACGCGTTTTAAATTACCTCTAGGATAGACCCCACAATTCTTTGCGTACTCAAGCTAATGTCACCTGTTAATTGGCTGCTGACTAGTAAGAAGTCTCAGTTATATAGCCTATCATTAGGTTATTCTTTAGTTTAGTGTTTCTTATCGGCCAGGATTATTCCCTGTAAACTGTGTGCCAATTGTGGAAGTAGCTTAGAGGTAAATATATTTTAATTTTGGTCCTATCATAAAAAAATCCGCGAATATTTCAGGTCCTTATCTACACTGCAATTTTTTTTTACTTTTACAAGGCCAGTCTTTGAAACCTCAGATGCCAATGACATCACTTGTAAAATACGCAAGGCAGAGCTTTGCACCATTTGCAATTTTACAAAACTCTGCCTTGCATTTTTACAAGTGATATCGTTGACAACAGATATTCCAAGGATTTTTCTTGTAAAAAGTAATTTTTTTTTACAGTGTATGAGTCATTGCATCGTCTCACCCTTAGCATCTTATCCCAATTGTTTGGCATTTAAAGGCATAAATCACATATCCCAGACATTCTGTACCTTGCTGCGATTCATATTTACCAACAGGCTCTAGTCTGTGAGCGCCTCAAGGGAGTAACTGATAATTTTACGCGGGCGACTACAACTGTCATTATAATCACACAAATTCGCAAATGTTAACTTCAACAAGTAGCCAAAGCTAAGTTATATGCCATGTCGACTCAAAAAACTGGGTGGGGTCACGGCCGTTGGTTTAACGTGAAACGTCAATGTCAACGATTTGCTCTTAGTGGAATGGATTGAAGTGAAAACGAGACATTGACTGTGTGCTAAAACTTTAAATACAAAACAGACTCTGTAAGGTGATATCTTCACTCGACATGTCCACTGGTGCAGACACTACAGCGATAAATGTGCTCGAGAAGTCGGTGTCGTTCACTAAGGGCGCTGCGGCGGCTCTGCGACTCCCAAGACAGTCTCGCTCGCTCGGCCCTGGGAACTGGGTGTCTGTGCGTGGCCCATAGCCTTCTATTCACAGCCAGAGGCTTCATTTGTATGTATGGCTGGTTCTTGCATGGGTTCAGGCTGACACATTGTATTTTAATACTTTTTATAGGCTTACTTTACTTTTTTTTACAAATAAATATTGTCCTAAATGAACTATTTTTTGTTTAAATACATCGATCTAAATAAACTCTAAACAAAAACAAACGAATCACCGCGCTGTCACGTCTGAGTCGTTAGCTGCACTGAGTAGAAAGGAGCGAGAGCACCAGTTTCAACCAATCCACTCGGTTCCCCTTCCCCTCCACCCGCCCGCCAGCGACGCAAACTCAAGGTCGTATCAGCGAGCTGACTGTATATATGTTAAACAATGACTCTGTACTTAGGTCTCTAAGACTAATATTTAGTAAATTATTAAGGACAATATAGACCTTGTTGTTTCGGTACAAATTTATTTTCTGGTACACGTATGTTTCGGTGTGATTAAAAACACGTTTCGCGTCAAAAATTTGACACGAAAGCTGTACTGCAAGGGGGGATCAAAATATTCGGATAAAGCGAGATGGCTTTGATCGCCGAGTGTGGACGGGACTCACCGTTGAGCACGTGCACGGTGACGCTCTTGGGCTGCGCGTTGGAGGGGTTGCACTGGTAGACGCCCGAGTCGGACGGCCGCGCCTTCTGGATCAGCAGGAAGCTGGTCGTCGTCTCGCCCTTCTCCGTGATGACGCTGACGCCGCCGCGCGGCGAGTCGTAGCTGATGATCTGTCCACACACACACACGCGCGCTCACGTCACCCGCATCTCGCCACAACCCGAGCCGTCCCGAAGTTTGCCGAAGCAAAAAGGTGAGGTTAGGTTATGTTCGGCCAGCGTTCTACAATGGCACGTCCTAAGCGGAGACGTATCTCAAGGAACAGTGTTTCTATAATATCCCGCAGACGGAGATGGATCCGTGCGACCAAAATAAACCGAGCATTTGGCTGCGGTGGTAGCCAGCCATGTTTGTTTATGTTCTAAACACGTCAAAAATGGTTTCAAGTACGAGAATATGAAGTGTACTATTATTACTTCGTGTTTTTTTTAAATTATATCTGTAACTTATGTTCGTGTTATGATTTCGAAGCAAAATATGTATATATAATTAATATTCCGTAACTTATGCAGTCACATTGCTTGCAATTTGTTACGTTTCCGTGCATCGCGGAAGCAGCAGACGCGATAGTGAAATATTCCAGGAAATCTGTATCCGTTTCCGATTCCGCGTGCTATTGTAGAAAGAGCCTAAATAATAGTTTTTTTTCTATTGTTTCCGGGAAAGTGGGTAAGATTATGATAGGTAATCATAAGTTAAAATTAAAGGCTAGTTAGGTTATCATTATTTAAAATACTCTTTGAACGTAAAAAAAGATATAAAGTCTTGCAATATATGTGTTTTTTTTATCTTCAAGAGTGTTAGGAAAACTTCGGAGAACTTCGGAACTGTGCGGGTGTAGCTCTCATACCAGCGAATTCTAGTATTACCTTTGATCACACACACTGTTACTGAACACGCCATGGAAGTTATCAACCAATCAATTGTACATGAAGAAAAATGTTTGTTTCAATCAAACAAATATTCTTTTACGTATGGCGAAACAAATTTTTTTTCTTACAGTAACAAATAATTTGGTTGACAAAAAAAAATTGGCAAGAAACAAAATTGATTTGTCATATGTAAGAAAATATACAGTTGATTTGACAAAGTCATTTCTGTTGGATCCACAAAACCTTTCTTCTAAAAAAAAATTGTTTTAATCAACAAAATGCATTTATTTCACCACTAACAAACTAACATTTTCTTGAAGCAAACAAACATTTATATCAGTGTGTGGTAAAGTCAATTATGAATTCATCCCAACTCTCCTAAATTTGTTTGGAAAAGAATCAATTGAATGCTAATTCAAGAAATTCTCTAAGCTTGAAAGAGTAAATGAAATTAAATATCTTACGTTAGAGCTGCAAAAACTAAAATAAATTGGTTTGAACAGTAGTGTTGTAGTTTTCATATTCAACATAAATAGAAAGTACTTTTGCGTGTTGTTCTACTTCATGACACAATTTTTAAAGACATTTTAAAATGTTCTACAAACAAATTGTGGCTTTTTTTTCTGACAAAATTTAATTTTCAAATAAAAATTGTTTATCAATCATCTATATATGTGCAAAAAAAATTCTTTAAGTTTTATAAGGTTTGTTTTTCTTTGTTAGCTTATGTTTGCCTTTTTTCTTTAATCCTAATTAAATCTTTTATATGTTTTGAAATAAAATATATTTCCTGTATTACATTAAAATGAATTGTATTTACAAACACATCTTTAAAAATAAAACACTTAGATATTAAATAAACAATCGGCACTCACAAATAAGCTTGTTTTTGTGAGCATTTTATTTATTTATTGTAAATCATAGAGCATTTATGTAAATTATGCACATTAATTACATGAATAGTAAGAAGTAAATTTAACATATTTAAACTAAATTCACCGTACCCTTATTTTGAATATTGCATTCAATTACATTTTTTACTAAATACAATAGCACAAAAAACGATTGTTTCAAGACAATTTTTATAGATCAAACCATAAACATTTTTACATTTACAAATTTATAATTAAAAATAAAATTTATTTTTGGACACGTAACTTTTTCCAAATTTCCAGTTTGAGAGTTGATTTCAAAGAAAATATGTAAATAGTTCGTTTCTAAATTTCAAATAATTTTGTTTAAAGAAACAACTTATGAACTCATATAAATCTCTTTAAAAAATTCACTCGTTAATGTAAACGATCATAATTAAAGTTAATTACTATGTGCAACACTAATGTGAGTATTATTTGAACATCTGAGAAATTGTCTTATCTGTTTCTGTTAAAAATGTAAAAGTTCTTACTTTCATACAAAATAAAGTGTAAATATACTTCATTGCATAGCATTTTTAGTAGTTATAGTTTTGTAACTTGTTTGGCTGTTTATTATTTCCTTTCTGTTTCTTTATTTAAATTTATGGAAAAAAAATTTTTGTCGTTTACATACATTTTATTTCATTAAGTGTAATATTTGCGTCGAAACTACTTTATGCAACATGACTTACGTAATGGTGTTATGTTACTAAGTGTTAACTTCGCAGTCAATACTTTACTATAAAAATATGTTAATAAATAAACAAATCGTGTCCAAGTGCAAACTTATTGAAGGAAAACATGTGCTTTAACATTGAACGACTTACACATAATCAAAATGGTAATTTTTTTTTTAACTTACTGAGATAGCACTGAATATTGGTTTACATCTCATTTTGTCCAGCAGAGTGTCAGAATTGTTTAATTATTTAGCATCAAACAGCAAATGATGAGAGGTCTAGCAGTTTGAGACATTTTTTTTTCTGTCATCTTGGAATGTTGAAATCTTTAATCCTGACTACCTGACAAGAGAATTCGTGTATGTAATTCGTAAGAAATATTTATTATATACCCCTTCATAATATATTTAATATGTTTTGACACCATGTTCGAATTAACTTCGCTGTTTGACAGGCCACAGTACCAAATGTTGAATACTTATTAATGTCACCATTATTTTGAAAATGTAATTATTATGACAGTGGTAGAAGTTAATGAAAACATTATTTATTATTTCCAATGGCGGTAACACTAAAGGCCGGAAACAAGGAAAGGAAGCAAGGGAAGACATGTAATGCTCAAAAATTGAAATTTTAACTGTGCTTCCAAATAGTATTTTTGGCACATTTCTAAATTTGAATTTTTGAAAAATTCTGTCGCCAGTCATTTTATTTTTTTGCTGCAAGAACTTAAACTTTTTCCGCCTCCTGTACACTCCCGTTTAATCTTTGTCAGACCTGTCTCCCCAATATTTCCCAGCATAAATCTAATTTGCCAACCATCTAATGACCCAGCAAGTACTATCGTCTTATCCCCACCTTGGTGCACGTACGTCGCCTATAATTCGCCTCCTAGCCATGACAAGAAGTGCTATGTCCTGCAAGCTATCAGAGCAGGCTGTTTCTAAGACCTCGCCTGATGTGAGCACTCCATGGCATGATCTCGAGTCATTTTCACCAACGTATAGTCACGCCTCCTGGCTCAGTAGAGCCTCGTTCTCACTGTCAACGCAGTTTCAACCGCCGCCCGCCCCCCCCTCCCCCCCCGTCAACATAAGCTTTCCTGGGAACACTGCTCAGAGCACTGACCGGCAACTTACCCCCGGCCAGGTTTTGCCTGTCTAAAGGTCTCGACACTAGTCTTCGAAAGTACCGTCTATGCCCGCTAGTGGCACAGTTGCTAATTATTTCCTCTGTGTGTTTGAACGCCTGCTAAATGGCTGCCCCCTGGCATCTCCCGAAATAAACAGTACCCCGTTGTTCATTTCCAGGCCACCAGAGCGCTGGACTAGTCCCCTCCATAAGCCCAATGCTTTAGCAGTCGCCTCGGGTGAGTCGATCTCTCCTTGTTTCGGACACCCCTCAGTGGGTCGTGTTGACATCGGCCAGTACTACCATCTTCGAGATATCAAAGTCAGTTTTTCTCGACAAGCCCCTCGGTAATCATCGGAACCTTTCGGTCCGGAAGCCAAAGGGCCCCCCCCCCCCCACTTTTCTTTTGATTGACGTCACCTTTTAACTACGAGTCGCTGCCATCCCAAACTTACTTCGCGCCGCGACTCCAGACTGACCACACCGAATCGTCGGTTATCAAGACTTTACTCCAGTCTTTGTTTAAAGATGTAATCAGCTAGGGAAGGGATGTGATCCCTACAACTCTAGTAATAAGTAATTAGTCAGTCTCCGTACCTCGTAGAAGTAGTCATGATTGGTTAATAATACTTTATTATATTTTCTATTCTTCTGAATCATGGAAACGTCCACGACAACCGCGGGTTCGTGAGCTCCGCGCCCTGGCTGATGCTGGAAGCCATCTCCCTGTATGGTGAGTTTTTGACAACCTTTATTCCCAAGCATCGTCGTGGTTAGAAGGCATTTTCTGCCTACATATTTTGCCAACTGTCTGTGAACCAGTTCTGAACATGTTTGTTTCGGATCTGTTCAAAGACAGGGTCCAAGGGTCGGATGCGGACCTAAGAACACCGCCCTCGAGTCCTTCCTCCTGCATTCAGGACGACTAAGGCGCCCTGACGGCTCGTTAGCAGCCCAACTTCGGCCAGCAATCGTCAAACCTACAGTCCTTCAGTTTTTTTATATCTTCAGAATAACACTAATTCATGATGTCCAAAAGATCGGAAAAGCATACATTTTTCTTTCGGGACTTTAATCGCTCTAAGTCGGCTGGGATTGTGAAAGAAAACTTAACCTGTGTATTGTTTCTGATTGTATTTTAATAATGTTTAATTATAAAGGGTAATTTTCTAATGAGGGCCGGCCCATTATTTTGATAATGTAATTTTAATTCCTTTTTATTATAAATGCATACTCTTAATACGTTTGTTAATCAATTTATAAAATATCATCTAATTGTGAAAGTAATCGATAGTTAAATAAACATAGAGGTACTTATATCTAGACGAAATCATTATTTTGCCTTCTGAAAATAAAAGATCCACTAGTTACACAAGTCATCAAGAGAGAGTGAAGTGTGACAAAATTATAACAGAACTTGGGTTTACTCTGTTATTACTGAAGTTTAACATAACCACAAATAGGAAAAAATCTAAGATGGCTGAGCATTAATACGCATTACCAAGAGATTGGCTACGCAACTAACATTACAACTGTTGTGAATGGAGCCTGAATTTCGAATGGAAAAAAAATATTTCATGATAACATTTTACGTGCACACGTATCTTACAAAGCTTTAAATAACTTTAAACAAACCCAATGCTTCTATTAGTAAGAGAGGTAGCGTTTTTTCCGTTAAAAAACAAACTTTTACCCATTTCTTATCCCTTGGAATTATTTTTTCATTGAAAGGATCATCCAGGATTGGAAGCAATATATAAATCTATATAAACTTTTAAAGTAGCTGGGTC
This sequence comes from Bacillus rossius redtenbacheri, assembly GCF_032445375.1. NCBI lineage: Eukaryota > Metazoa > Arthropoda > Insecta > Phasmatodea > Bacillidae > Bacillus > Bacillus rossius. The sequence continues at coordinate 57,920,210 of NC_086330.1, read as the reverse complement.
TGTGGTCTAGGGCCACGAAATGGGGGGAAAATAAACAGAAATTTTCGGGAAGTCACACCATTCTAACGACTTCAAAAAATGGGGTAACATGCCCAAAATCTTTCCTTCCTGTATCCGATATACTACTTAACGTATTCTCCGGCTCGAAGCTTTGAGTGCTCTTGCGAAGCTAAGAACGTCCTCTGGCAAGCTCTCTCTCTCTCTCTCTCTCGCTCTCTCTTTGTCTCCCGCTCTCTCTTTGTCTCCCGCTCTCTCTTTCTCTCTCACTCTCCACGCTGATACAAGGGCCTCCAAGCGCTCTGGAACATGTCTCACGATTCGGGGCCGAAAGTTTCCCCCTGCACCCCCTCACCATCCAAAGAAACCACACCGGACGCCCAGAAGTTTCTGCGGAACTACTAAGGCTGCCGCAGCGCGCGTCGATGTCCCGTCCCACCCGCACCCGACTCCAATAAACAGCCCGACTCCCAACAGCCCGACTCCCAACAGCCCGACTCCCAACAGCCCGACTCCCAACAGCCCGACTCTGGAATTTATTCCTCGGCGTGGTTCTTCCGCATCTATAGCGCAACCAAGGCTACTGTTTATACACAGAATACCTGGCATAGCTGCCGGAATCGAGGTACTACTCAGTGTTGATGGTGTCTGTTTTAACTTTGAATTTGTCCTAGTTGACCGCTGGTTCGTTTAACAAACCGTGGTTGTGTAAAGGTTTACTGTTACAAGTTTTATTAATCACTTGAACTTGCTTGTAAGAATCCTTTAAAAATTACATTATGAAGATAATATTGTTTAACAAATATGTTAAACACGTAGGCAAGGAATGGGGGGTTTCAATCTTTGTCCTACGTTTCCATTTAAAGTACCAACGTAAGCACTGAATAAATATTTTGTTTACCTTTTAATTATATATATATATATATATATATATATATAATGGAAACGTAGGACAAAGATTGAAACCCCCCATTCCTTGCCTACGTGTTGTTAACATATATATGTGTGTGTGTTTGTTTTCGAAAAAACCACCACACCATAAGTATAACTTAATTTGATTTTAACACTCACAAATAACTATTTACAAGATGTCCCAGAACTCAACGTTCAGCCGAGAACGGTTAATGCAAATCAAGGATGGTACTGAATAAAAATAAAATTAAAAAGAATATCATATTTTTTGAATTATAGGGATTCTTTATTTAAAATTATTAAAATCTCCTTCTGCACCAAATAATGCAATACGTTGACAGGAAATTTTATATATGAAACTATTATAATGAGTGTTACGCAGTCCTGATTAACTTTATTATTGAAAACAATTAAAAATAAAAAATAATGTTTTTTTTTTTAAAGAAAAATGTGCGTGTGTAACTCAGTACATGTAATATTAGTGAAACGTCTTTAGCAATTCAAACCTTGACTCGTTAGTTTATAGTTAGGGGTAAAATGCAGAGAGAGAGAGAGAAAGAGAGAAAGAAGACAATTTTCTAAATAAACATGAATTAACCAAAATATTACTCATTTATAAAAATTTCTCAGGATATCAATAATTATTGAGAATCAATAATGATTATTTAACAATATATACTACTCGCTTTTGAAATAATTACACTATTAAAGATTATACTAGGCAAGACTGGTGCAGGCGTGCAAAAAGCCAAGCAAAAATTACAGACTCTCGACAAGAAGATTATAGGAGGATTTCTTCCTTTGCTTTTGCCTGCATTGGGTGCTCTCGGCGGCCTCATCGGTGCAACGAGCGGTATAGTGCGGGCAGTCAACACTTCAAAGAATGAGCGCAAGCAGTTAAAAGAAGCACAGCGACACAATGCCAGCATGGAAGCCATTGCCATGGGTAAAAAAAAAAAAAAAAAAAACGGCGCTGGACTCTACTTGCAACCTCACAAATCAGGTCGAGGCATGAGAAAGAAACGAATGAAAAAATCCTAAGCTCTTTGCCGAAACGTCCGCTCACCAATATAGATTTGTTCAGGTATGCTCGAAAACTGAAAATACCAAATTTCCGCGGCGTGTTTATGCGAGACACTTTGCCCAGCAAGCCAAAAACGCACGAACGTGCCATCATTAATTAAGACACGTCGGCGGGTCGAGGCACGCACTGGGTGTCTTATGTAAAGACGGGAAAAATGGCCGAGTACTACGATAGTTTTGGAAATTTAAGGCCTCCGCCAGAACTGCGACAGTACCTGGGCCGGTCCACTACGTTGTTTTACAATTACGAAACGGAACAGAGGCCTAATCAAACAAACTGTGGACACTTGTGTCTTCGCTTTTAAACAAACAAAAAATTAGCTGACAAATAAAAATTGCTATTCAAAGGTTGTGCAGTGATGATAATTTATTAGTCATGTCGATAACACTTACATTGACAGGTCACGCATCTGAGCTGAGGCGGTTCATTTCCCGCCTCTGGATTTAGACGGAGAATGGTGTATCGGACTCGTAGATTTTCAAACGTATAATGCCATACCTAATATCAACGAGGAAAACTGCAAAATCTGCTTCCTGAAAAGCAATGGGACCGCTGATGAAATACAGTTACCTGTTGGTGCTTACGAAATTGACGACATTGCAAAGTACATCAGGGATATGTTACCACAGGATGTAGACTTTCAACTGCGTGGAAATCCAAACACTCAAAAAAGCATTCTAACATGCAGTGAAAATGTCGACTTTACGAAACCTGGCACCATAGGCACCATGCTCGGATTCGAATCAAAGGTGTATGATACAGGAAGAACGTACGAATCTACGCGCGCAGTAAACATTTTGCCTGTGAATGTCATAAGAATAAACTGTAATTTGGCAAGTGGAACGTATCTCAACGGAAGACTAAGCAACATGCTGCACGAGTTTTCGCCGATGGTCCCGCCAGGATATTGTCACGCGGTAAAATTTTACGTGTAGGTTTTTTTGAACTTGGCTTTGCGCATGTAGTGCTTTGTGAGCCCGCGTGAGTTCCTGACACTTGTTTGCGACACTCGAGCATTGACTTGTTTTCCTGGCGCGGTAGATTGCTAGCACTCGCTGTTTTTCTGGGACGGTGGCGTGATTCGCCGCCCGAGAGCCTGGCCAGCTGCGCGGGCGGTTGCGTCATCCTGTCCTGGAATCTCCGGGAGTGTTGGCTGCCCTGGTTGGTTTCGCTGCGTTGTTGTTTCTCGCGCAGGCCTGACGCGCTGGTGTTTGTGTCGCTACCAGGTGGCAGAAGTGCGAGTCTGGCATGACCGTTGGAGGGGGGGGGGGGGGGGATAGCGTCGGTTGGCGGAACGGCGTTGTGTTTGTGAAATCGCGGCCGGGATTTTTGTTTTCGCGTGGAGTGTTCTCGACGTGATGACGATGTGAAGTGAAATTAATAAAAGGGGCCACCCTGGGTGCGCCTGGGGGTGGTTCTTCTCGGTGAGGTGTTGGAGGTCTGTCGGAGCCCCGGCCTGGCGGGTAGCTGCGTGCTGCCGTTTAAGGTGTTGTAAGTAATGGCGAACTCGTAATTTTCTTTCACCTCTTGTAACAGTTGTGGGCGTATTTTACAATTTGTGTTAGGATGACTTAACGTTTTGATTCTTTCCAGGATTGCAGGCAGTTTGTGGTATCCAGTAATGTAAACTTTCTTTCGTTAATTTTAGCATAAGGATGGGTCGAGGTGTGTGTTAAGAATAATCATGTTATTTTAAAAAAAAGTAATACTCGTTCTAAGAAGAAGATGAATTATTTATTTATTTCAAAGGAGTATTTATTTTTTTTGTTTGTTACCAGAGTATGTTGACATTATTAACTTTATTTATTTATTTAATTAGTTAATTATTTACTTATGTGTTGGTCATAGTTTACCGGAAATAAAACCTGAAACGATGTGGGATAAATAACATTTTTTTTTTCTTTCAGTCAACACCCTACACCCCCTGTCCTAAGGAGGTTAGACAATCCCTGTACCAGCTCTACTGCTACCACCCCCCCCCCCCCCCCTAATGTTTATTTTGAAATCTTAAGACGTTATTTTATAATGTTTATTTTCAGTGACATTTGTGTTGATCTTGACGGAGACCGAGGGCCCTTGCGACAAAATGGTGTGAGGCTAGGGTATATGTCTAATTGTAGGGTGTGTGTTATTTTTTTTTTAAATTTGTTTGGTGTAATGGTGATGTTTGGTTTTAACCATATCTGTTTCAGGGGTCACGAGAAGGTACAGCCAGGATATTTATTAATGTTTTATGCATGAGAAAGTATTATTAATTTTTTTTTTAATTAGGCCTATTCTGTAATGGTAATCATTTTCTTTTTTTTCTTTTTTTTCAGCCAGTGTTTGAGATAAGTGTTTATGTTTATCAGCAAGGAACAACATATTCAGGAGTTTTAATTTGCATACCTTCCATTTTCAGGTTTTAATTAGAGGAGTGGAGACAGAATGCCTACTTACATGTTCTCTGAATAAGTGTAAAAATGTAATGGTCTTGTTATAGAGTTAAGTATTTTAAATTTTCATTAAGTTAAGTAATTTTTTTTAAACATGGCACTTTAGTATTTCAATTGATTTTTTTTGGTATTGTGTGTGTAATTGTAAGCAGTTGATTTAAGATTTTTATTTTTTTTTTTAAGCCAGGTTAGGTAGGAGGCTGAATGTTTATCAGGAGCATGATTATTTTTTTTTAGTTTAAGTATGTCCACACACTGAGTATTCTGTTTATTTTTTTTTATGTTTGGGCATCTCTTATCAATACACTCTTAGCCTATGTACTGACGACAAGACAGGGATACCTGATATTTGTGGAAATAGTAGTTCAGATGAGGAGCCCCTGGTAAAGATGCAAGAAAAATTGCATTTGTTAAACTCAGCACCTAGAGGAGACCACCACGACACAATGGAGGCAGGAAAATTTTTTGTGGAACCTAGCAATTTTTGGGGGAGACAAATAGAAGATGTCGATTAGTTTATAAAACAGTTTAGGAGGGCAGCCAAGGTCAATGGCTGGAATGACCAAAAATGTATTGCGTATTTACCCACATTTCTCAGGGGACCAGCTAGCCGCTGGTATGACAGTTATGAGTCAACATTGGAAAATGTGAAAACTTTTGATGAATTAGCCACTGCTTTAAAGGCTGCTTTTGTTCGTGTAGGTCAGGTAGAAGACCTGGAAATGAGACTTCAATCAAGAGTACAGGGTGGGGAGGAACCATTTGAATCTTTTATTTACGACGTTCTTCACCTTTGTAATCGGCTTGACCCCAAAATGCCTGAAGCCAATAAAGTGAGATATTTATTAAGAGGCTTACGACCGGATATTGTGGAGAAAGTTATGCTGTTTCCTAACAACACAGTAGACCAGTTGCTAGGAAATTTAAGAAACATTGAGGCAGGTTTATACTATGCGAAGAGTCATGATAGGTTAAAGGGAAGTGGGGCTGTAAAACCAGAACAAGTGCCTGTTCGAAATATCAGGGAGGCAGACACAATGGATTCAAAAATAGAAAATAGACTAATGGAGTTGGGGAAACAGTTAAAGCAACTGCGTGAAGAAATGGGAATTTTAAGAGTTCAGCCCATACACTTACAAAACTTCAGACCTAGTGGAGAAAATAGAAATAAGTCTAATAAACACTTCCAACAACCGAACCAACAGAAACACAACAGTACACCTCGAGACACAACCCAAGATCCCGGTTCTAGAACCTTTGCTAGACCCCAGAGGACCTTTGATGGGAGACCCATCTGTTTTAAATGCAACAAGCCGGGACACATTCAGTGGAACTGTCGCTCACAGCCAAATATGCAGAAAACAGGGAAACTAGGCAGGAAAAGTTATGCACAGACTAGGAATGCATTCTGTAAAAACACAATGTCCCTTTTTAAGTGCGATGGGGTGTTCAGTCTAAAAACTAAGATTTTTGGGACAGAGATCCCCGTTTTTATAGATAGCGGCGCTGCTGTATCTTTAGTGGATAGTAAGTTAATTCCTAAACGTTTTTGGAAACCAGCAGAACACAGAGTTGTAGCAGGGGTGTCTGCACAAACCCACCACTTGAATCACATGGTTATGCTGGGTTTTAAATTAGGCCAATTTTTTTATCATCAGCCAGTAGGACTGGTAGAGGCACCAATCCGTGGTCTTATTTTAGGATGTAATTTTCTTACTAAGTTTGAGGCAGTAATTTCATGTAAGGGAAACAGAAATACTTTATTTACAATAAACCATCCCACTGTGGGCATTCCAGTACAAGGAGCAGAGGTGAGGGTGGCTAAGGACAGACACAGAAAACATGATAAGATTAATGCACTCCCTGGTGATAACCAAGTTCAGAAGTCAGGAACCCAAGATGATCCTCCTAAAGTAAACAAAATTGAATCAGAACCTACTTTGAGGTTAGGTTGTGTCAGGATAAAAGAGCATTCACACAACGAGGCTAGGATGCATCAACGAATTTCAGTGTGTTTTGCAGGTAATGATTTAGCAGAGGAAGTTAGTAGTAGAACCCTAAGGGGCAAAGAGAAAACGTTAGAATTACCTGTTTTTGTTGTGCAAGCTATTGATTTGACTAAGAAGCAACAGTCTGACCCCAGGTTAATGCCTTCAGGACCTAAGACAAAATTACGTACATGGACCAAAAATGTTTCTTTGCTTAATGATGTGTTTTGCTATAACAATCCCAAGCCAGATAGAGCAGACCAACGCAGGTACGACAAACGAAGACGAGCGGTGAGTTATAAGGTGGGGCAGGAAGTGTTAGTGTTTACTCCGATCTGGAAAAAGGGGCTTTCGGAGAAGTTGTTGCATCGCTGGTTTGGTCCTTTTGTTGTTGAGAAAAAAATATCTGATAATCTGTATCGGTTAAAAAAGTGTCAACGTGGTAAAGTTAGCTATGAGGTAACTAATGTGGAAAGAATGAAACCATTCTTTGCTGCTTGAGTTTTATTTATTTATTTATTTTTGTTTTATGGTTATGTCAATTGTGAGTCCTGTTTGTATTGTGTCTAGATTCTTTGTAAGGCCATTAAGTATTTGTTTTTGGTGTTCGTTTGTTGTGTATTGTAACCTGTGATACATTTCATTTCGGTCCTGGGTAATTTTGTTTAATAGTGACTTGGCAATTTAAGATTTGTTTTTTTAAGTCGCCCGTAAGAGTGTTTCAGGTAGCCTCAAAGCCACTCGGGCCCTCATAATGAAGACAACTTGCTGGTGGCTACTGATGGGTGTGCTGGTGCTGTCTCGAGGGGATGACACGCCTCATTCGCCGTTCCAACCTGAGACAGTGGGGGTCATCGCTGGTGCCCATTTCGAACCTCTACCAAAGGTGATGTTGTATACCTCATCGGTACCTTTAAATTTTAAGGTCCCCTGGCCATTACAATTATCAGAAATTCATGAAGGTATAACACTTTTGAGTTCTTGCCCCTCTAATGCATCCTCTGACTGGTGTTCAGTTTTCCGGGAATTAAAACAGGTTATGTTTTATTCTGATATGCTGTTGAATAAACTAAATGATGCAGCTGGTGAGAATTTGGAGTATGACAGTGTGGTTAATAGAGAAAAGCGAGGCTTATCTTTTATTGGCGATTTTGTAAGATGGTGTTGTGATGTGGCAGTGACCAGTCAAGTAGAAAGTTTATTTCTAAATCAGCAACAGATTTCTCTGCATATTGATCAGATGGAAGCACAAATCATAGATGACCATGTGGCGCTTGCCAATTTGAGTAATTCTATAAGTGTTGTTAATGAAGCCATGACGAGTGTTTTGAAAAGAGTTCAAACGAAATTCACTAACCTTACTGATTACCTGAGAACTTTTAGAGAAGCAATGACAGTTCGTTTTTCCGGGATGGTAAAAGAAATAGGTCACTCTTTTCAGTTACAATTATTATTAGCGGCTCAGTTAGCTAAGCAAGCTCACACTATAACTCGTATTGAAGTTTTGGATCAATGCCGCTCACATATGATTCCTTCTGTTTTGATTACGCCGGCACTTTTACAGGAAAAATTGCAGGATTTGGAATCTATCCTTGTTAAAGATGGTTATAAATTAGCAATTAGTAGTACCCAAGTTCAGGCTTATTTCCATTTGCCTATTTGTAGATGTAATGCATTTAAAGAAAATCTGTATGTGTCAGTTAAAATCCCTATTGTACGCTATAGCTCTAATTGGAAGTTGTTTCAGTTTGTTGGTATACCTTTTCATTGGAAGAATAATACATGTCACCTAGAACATGAACCAAACTTTTTAGCGGTGAATGGTTACCACCTAGTGACGATCCAAGGACGTAATTTGTTGGACTGCCGGCCTTTGGAGGAGAATTTGTGTTTTGTGCCTAGATTTTCAGGAGACACCATGGGAAGTGCATTGTGCCCCAAAGCTTTGTTTCAGGGGGTTACAATCGAAAGACTTGCAGAACTTTGTACTTTTCAATGCCGTTCCGGAACTCACCTCATGATCATGCAGGCTGAGCCGGAACGCTATTTTTTGACTCACCTTAGGGGCAAGGTGGAGTTACAGTGTGCCAAGAATCCTAACCAAACTTTGTTTATAGATGATGAAGAACGACCAGGTGCTGTGGACATAGAAGTTCCGTGTGACTGTCGATTGTATTTGAATAGTGAATTGAAAATTAATGAATTGTACCCTTGTGACTATAGAGCTAAGTCTAAGTTTCAACTACTTCATGTGATCCCAGCAGCCTGGACCAGGTTAAAGAAATTAAAGATTTTTCCACGGACTGCTTCCAGCCACACAGTTTTCCCCTCGTTGGAGGATTGTTTAAATGAGGACTGGCCCTCTGCCATTCCTCATTTGAATTTCACGGTTTCTCGGTTCACTAGATTGAACCCCATTTCTTTGAATAAACCGGTTGAAGTATTGAGTTTCATGGTCAGACATGTTCAGAGTATTGCATTATTTGTGATAGGGGGTACCCTATTTTTGATTATTATTAGAAATCCATACCTTGTGGGTATTGGAACGTTCCCACGTGTAGCTGCACTGGATGAGACCACTATGTTAAATGCTGAACTTACTGTTATGGTTTTTATATTGGGAATTGTAATTGGTATGTTGGCTTTTCTTATCTGGAAGTGTATTCAACTTAAACGAAGTGCACAGAAAAATTTGAAGATATCGTCCCCAGTCACGCCTGTTGAGGCATCCACGAGTGGAGAGGCTATGGACTTACGAGAATGATTATGTAATGAAAATGTAATAAAGGCCAAATTGTCCAGTAACACTGGTGATGAATTTCTTGTAAACATCACACTTATCTAACCATGAGGTAAATTTTCTTTGATTGATGGACTCATCCTAATTGTTTACTATTATCGCGGTTTGTAACTATTTCAAAATGGTATTTGTTGTTTAATGAAGAATTAACCATGTTTTTAAAACAAAGTAAGTTACGACTAATTATTTGGGCACATTGGTGTATTGATTATAAAGATTTAGATTTTGTTTGTTAACCAGAGATGACCCTAGGTGTCTGTTATTTTGATAGGTTATGCTGGATTGGAGGTTAAGCCAAGAAGGAGTTCCTTATCTCCTTACCTTCCTTCCATACTCCTTCCAGTGTCATGTACTGTGCGTTTGAACCAGATTTCCATGGACTCGGAGAGCCAGGACCAACTTTAAACTCGACATGTGGTGCTAGTGTAGAAGATGAACTGTTATAGCATCAATCATCGTGTCCATCCTCATTACCGAGGATCTGGGACTATACAGCCTGTACCTGGTGGTGGGAAAAAGTAACTGTTATCCCTTCCAGGAATTGTTGTGGGCTGTGTGTGACTCCTGTGGAAGTGCATTCGTCGGATGACCCCAGTTGATTGCGACATGTATGTGTGGACTCTCAGTTTCTAGAAGAGAAGAGACGAGACTGCTTGGTCGCAGTGGGGTTCGCCGCTATCATGGCATTGCTACGTTGAGAAGCCAGAGCTACATTTCTGTACTAGTGATTTTGGTGAACATTCTATCCCGCAGCGGGTTGCTGCCATTACGACTCTGTGAAGATTTTGGACTTCAACTAACCTTTGAAACTTTCGAACTACCTTCTGGTTCCTACCTAGAAGCATATCCTCTTTTGCCCTCGGTCCTCTTAAAAGGGGAAGGATATTTTGTTGCAAATTTCTTGTTTTGCTCGGGATAACCTTTATTTGTAGGTTATAAGTTTTGTATTCTAATTATTGAATCTGCGGGGTAAACAGGCACCTGGGTTCATCAATGGTTAGGCGTTTTTGGATTCCCATACCTACCTTGTTTGAGATTTGCCTATGTGAGACACTGTTGTTAAATGACATTAATGAAAGGTTAAATTTATGAGTATGTCATTTTCTATTGTTGAAGTATGTTGCTACCCCTATGTAGGTTTGTGTTTCTGAATCACCTAAGATTATTTTTTTTGTTGTTATTGTTTATTTTGTTGATGAATCTGATGCTGGGTATGGAAGTTTCACAGTATTGACGGATGGCACTGCTGGCAACATGCAGCAGAGATGGCTGGAGCTGAAGGGTGCTACTCCCAATGGTGGAGCCCTGGACTTGGAGACGAGCTGCAGATCGTCCTCCGGGATCATGGTTCCCGCCGCCCCTTCGAGCTGTTCTGTCACCATACTCCGCCTCTCTCGGCTGTAGGCCAGTCAAGTTAGGCTTAAATGTGCTTGTACCTCAAGATTACTTTATTTAGCTCAATACAACTATGTACACTCATAATTGGAGATATGAAATTGTAATTTTATGATGTAAGCAATCGGATCAATTTTTGGATACCTCGAACCCGTCTTTAAGTTTAGCTCTGTTTGTTATGTTATCGATTCTCCTCTGGCCGGTCTTGCTATGACTTTTAGAAATTGGCTCGTGCCTCTCAGGCTTCTTTTGTAATCTTAATAGTTAACATTGTAAAATTTTCTTTCAATCCTTTGTAAATTTAAGTTGTGGTTCTTGGCTTGTGGGGCACAAGCCCTCGTCGTCCGGAGTGATGTCACGCGGTAAAATTTTACGTGTAGGTTTTTTTGAACTTGGCTTTGCGCATGTAGTGCTTTGTGAGCCCGCATGAGTTCCTGACACTTGTTTGCGACACTCGAGCATTGACTTGTTTTCCTGGCGCGGTAGATTGCTAGCACTCTCTGTTTTTCTGGGACGGTGGCGTGATTCGCCGCCCGAGAGCCTGGCCAGCTGCGCGGGCGGTTGCGTCATCCTGTCCTGGAATCTCCGGGAGTGTTGGCTGCCCTGGTTGGTTTCGCTGCGTTGTTGTTTCTCGCGCAGGCCTGACGCGCTGGTGTTTGTGTCGCTACCAGGTGGCAGAAGTGCGAGTCTGGCATGACCGTTGGAGGGGGGGGGGGGATAGCGTCGGTTGGCGGAACGGCGTTGTGTTTGTGAAATCGCGGCCGGGATTTTTGTTTTCGCGTGGAGTGTTCTCGACGTGATGACGATGTGAAGTGAATTTAATAAAAGGGGCCACCCTGGGTGCGCCTGGGGGTGGTTCTTCTCGGTGAGGTGTTGGAGGTCTGTCGGAGCCCCGGCCTGGCGGGTAGCTGCGTGCTGCAGTTTAAGGTGTTGTAAGTAATGGCGAACTCGTAATTTTCTTTCACCTCTTGTAACAGTTGTGGGCGTATTTTACAATTTGTGTTAGGATGACTTAACGTTTTGATTCTTTCCAGGATTGCAGGCAGTTTCTGGTATCGAGTAATGTAAACTTTCTTTCGTTAATTTTAGCTTAAGGATGGGTCGAGTTGTGTGTTAAGAATAATCATGTTATTTTAAAAAAAAGTAATACTCGTTCTAAGAAGAAGATGAATTATTTATTTATTTCAAAGGAGTATTTATTTTTTTGTTTGTTACCAGAGTATGTTGACATTATTGACTTTATTTATTTATTTAATTAGTTAATTATTTACTTATGTGTTGGTCATAGTTTACCGGAAATAAAACCTGAAACGATGTGGGATAAATAATATTTTTTTTTTTCTTTCAGTCAACACCCTACACCCCCTGTCCTAAGGAGGTTAGACAATCCCTGTACCAGCTCTACTGCTACCACCTCCCCCCCTAATGTTTATTTTGAAATCTTAAGACGTTATTTTATAATGTTTATTTTCAGTGACATTTGTGTTGATCTTGACGGAGACCGAGGGCCCTTGCGACAATATAAACTAGTCGAAGTTCCGCTAAGTATCATTCATGTTCCAGTCGTCGTGAAGTGCGCACACGAAGTCGTCGTCAGAATCGTTGACCAGCGAGAACGATTGGTGAATTTTCAAGACGAAGAAATTACATTACGTCTGCACTTGAAGCGATGGGCATAAAGTTCGTAACACCGAACAGTTATAAAAGAAATCGTATTGGCGTTAATAAGAACAGTTCTCTACCAGACATCGGTGCATTAACACCTGACAGCATAATGTATCTTCTCAGTATTGGACAAGTGCCGAATAAATATGGAAGACGAAATCCTCAACGTGGAAGATCCGGTAATTTTGGAAGACAGCATTACGAAAATGGAATTGCACGAGTACCAGCCTTTCCTGCTCGGACCATACGCACTACCATCGGAAGTACGCATTGCAGTACAGCACCAATATATTTGTACTTTACCTTCGCAGTCATTTCTACGTATAAAAGGCACGCTGACAAAAGCGGATGGTATGCACCCGACAACGACGTCAATATCCTGCAATGGTATTCTTCACCTAATCAAGCGCATTACATTTGTACTCAATGGTGTTGAGGTAGACCAGACGAGAGATGTAGGCATAACGTCTGCTATGAAAAATTACCTTTTGCTCACGCCAAATGAACTGTCTGCTGCAAAGATGGTCGGTTGGACTCTCGAGGATGAATATAAGCTTCCGGTTTATGCCGAAGGGAATTTCGAAGTTTGTGTTCCTCTGTCCATGGTTCTTGGATTCGCTGAGGACTACAAGCATATAATCATTAATTCGAAACAAGTGCTCATACTGCTTCTAGCCAACACGCACATTAATGCAATTGTCGCCGCTGCAGAAAACCCTCAAGATGTCTCGCTAACACTACAGTCTATCGAGTGGATGCTGCCCCACATCCAAGTGAGCACCGTTGAACGAGTCAAGATGTTGAAGAACATAGAAAATGGCAAGAACTTCGATGTGCCATTCCGATCCTGGAGCCTGGAAACTTATCCCGGCTTGCCTCATAGTCAGCGTATCAATTGGATAGTAAAGTCCAGCTTCGCTACGGAAAAACCAAGATACATCATCGTCGGGCTTCAGACCGGAAGACAGCTCAATGCAGGCGTGAGTCCCTCCGTATTCGATAACTGTCAAATACGTAATGTAAAAATATTTTTAAACAGCGAAAGTTATTCGTACGTAGACATGAACATGGACTCTGAAAGTGGAAGATTTCTTCTCGCATATCAAATGTATGCCAAGTTTCAGCAAGCTTACTATGGGCGGAGACAGTCACCGATACTGGGTCCCGACAGTTTCAAGAACAAGGCTCCGTTAATGGTGTTTGACGTTTCCAAACAGGATGATCGAATAAATTCAAACATCATCGACTGTAGGATCGAGATACCGACTAGCGGAAATATTCCGCCAAACACCTATGCTTTTTGTCTGATACTTCACGATCGGCTTGCATCGTACAATTGTCGAGACAAACTTGTGAAAATTCTGACATAAATACCGTTTCGTTTTCGATGATAATTTAGTTACGACCGAGCATTGCTAGCGACAAGATGTACTGCAACCTGCAAGGTTTCCAGAGCCAAAATGGATTCGTGCTCAAGAAAATTAGCGTCACCTCCGGAGACAAGACTCGAACACGCACTTTCCGACCTCCGCATCCTTGGAATCTACTAGACGAAAAAAGTAAACGGTCGAATGAATGGCTATGTAAATATTATCATGGACTAGAGTGGGACGAAGGAAAGATTCCATACCACCAAGTGAAAAACACTATTGGAGATTTACTACTGCAAAACGAAATAATCTACGTCGCCGGACCTGAACAGAAGAAATGGCTGAGCAAGTTGTGTGATGCACCTGTTGAAATTGTAGACCTACAGACCGACTACGGCTGTCCTTCTGTGCGTAAGCTTAGTGCAATATACGACGTGCAGCCACATGACAAGTTTGATCGTGTGTGTGCCTGTACAAACTCGCAGTTAATGCAGAAATGGCACACACAGTGTTAGTAGGAGCCTGCATATATAAATGGCGTACATACGTACGTGCCTTCAGTTGTCGTTCGACCTGCAAGAAGATGTTTATGTTTCATCCTGCTAACGTATACGTGAGCGCAAGACCTAGCTTCAGCAGTGTCGAGTACAGCTACTGGGATTCCGGGTATCTACGAACATATACAGAAACCTGTGATGGAGGCGCTCAGCATTGGCGGTTTGCGCTCTTTCCTGTGTCCTACGAACCGACTCAGCAGCTGGTAGATTGTTGCGAACCTGGAAACTGTGCCGTCTATCACATGAGACCACACACAATCCTTCCTGCTAGCATCGCTGAGGTAGTCGCCTCGTCTGCATGTGCAACACCAAAAATGGACGTGTTGCAACCTGTTACGACCTGTGATTCTTCTACGCAGACGTCCAAACGGTGTGCGTCTCGCCGTCGACGTTCAGGCAGTGAATCTGTTCCAACTAGCACTGAGCCAAAGCCCAGGCGTAGACGTGGTCACAGACGTCATCGACCATGTCTTGTCGGAGTTGACGTCGCAGAAGATGACCAGCTGGAAACCTGTGTTCCTGATCTCGTGGCCTGCGAAACAGTTGGAACCGGAGTCGACGATACAGTGCGCGCGGCATTAAAGACTTTGCTTGTGAAAATGCTTGATTCCTTAACCTAATATGTATTTGTGTACTTTTTATAAATAAATGTGTAAAACTTGAACTTGTGTGTTTTTTATTTCTATAATTTTTAGGTTTCTAATAAAAATTTTTTAATTACAGACAATATTTTGACTCATGTAGTATACCAGTAGACCGCGGGTATATAAGCGAGGTTCAGACGACTGGACCCACAGTTCACCTCTGGCCGCGGTGCAGTACGAAATTGCTCTCTTCAGGTAGTATCGTGAGGTTTAGTTATGTCGACCGGAATAGACTGTTTACCGACAGCAGTGGGGACCTCGATGGCAGCAGCGATGATGGAGTCGGAGATCCCGATACTGACTGCAGAGGAGACAACGATACGTGCTGTTTCATCATCAGTTGAAGTTTCATCATCTGCATTCCAGACTTCAATTAATGACGAGCGTACAGCGCATCAATGCAAATATTGTGGCGCATCTTTTACTAAACCTACAAATGCGCGCAGACATGAAAGAAGCAGCTGTCAGAATAAAGCTCAAAGAATAATGTTTTAGTGTATAAAATGAAATAAACTAATTTCACGTCTCGAAAGCTTACATCATTTTTATAAATAATGCTCCGAGAAAGTTAAGTGCGAGTATAATGAACATGGTTATTGTTTTGACTCATGTGTTGTACCAGCTAATGAGACTATATAAGTGAGACCCTGGTGATATGAACTTCAGTCCGTCTCTGACTGCGGTGATGAACGGATCGGATAGTTAGACTTGCCTAACGTAATAGACCGGTATCTAGCTATTCTTGAGAACTCGATGGCATCATTAGCAATATCGACACCGACCTGGATCGAAGGTCTACCATCATCAGTGCAGAGCACGATGACAACGATGTCTACAGCTACACCTGCTCTCTCAGCACAGCAGGAGATTTCGATTCGTGCAACATCTTCTGCAGAGCAGACCTCAACGGCTTCAGAAGTTAACATGTCAGCAGTGTTACAATGGTTGTCAACAGTTCCAGTGTCATTGATGAAGGAATGAGCATCCAGCGGTGTTCCATCACCCTACTGCATGTACTGTGAGAAGATCAAAAACTTGAAATTACGGGATTATGTAATACACAATTGTAGTAATAACTCTGAACGCATTGAATATAAGTGCAACAGGTGTTTAAGCAAGTTTGTACACTATGGGAGATTAAAACGGCACCTCAGGAATTGTGATAGACTGGCTGTACATTCATCGGAATCAAGCTGTATATTTTGTAACAAAACATTGGCAAATATTCAAAGTGCACAACGACACGAAATATATCACTGTCCTTTTAATGAAGTCGATAATTCGTCTTTGTGTGAAAATTGTGGTGTACCAATATGTCGACCTGATAAACTGAATATACATTTACGAACATGTAAAAGACTTGGTCTATACAACAAGAAGACTGTTTGAATCGAGAAATAACCAAAACTTTAGTAAGTTGTCTGTGTTTTTTGTACTTGTAGTAGTGTAGTATGTATGTAATAAAAGTTTTTTTTAAAAGAACTTGCGGTGTTTTTATTTTCTCAAACCTGCCACTTTAGTAGTACTTTTTTATAATATTAAAGTTGTTTTTTTATCGGCCAGGGATCGAACCACTGATCTTAGTCGATATAATCAATAATTATATAGAATACAAATTTATTTAATGAATTTTGAACTTTTTCCCGAATTTCTAGCATTGAAATTATGAATTTCCAATATGGTGGTCTTCATGTCTGATAGGATGATGGTAGTAGAGGATTTAAAGTCTCTTTAAGAATGTTGAACATGGTATATTGAAATTATTATTTTTTTACATAAAATTAAACATTATTGCATCGATCGGATATCGAACCGAGGACAGGAGCGGATCGAATCAATATGTAAATAATGAGTGATTTATTTAATGAATTTTGGAACTTTTCCCGAATTTCTAGCTAAATCATTACGGATTTTCAAGATGGCAGCCAAATTTCAAGATGGCGGGTGTCACAGCAATAAATGATTACTGCACTCTAGCGGGTGAGAATTAAACTAATATGTCATCAGCGCACTCTCGTCGACGATACAATGATGGTGGTCTCCAGCGGTTGATTTCAAGATGGCGGACATGACATCTTACTAGTTGACCTTGTTATTGGTGGGGGTAGGTTAGTCTGTAGGTGACTTCCGTGGAGTAAGGATCGGTCGCCATTTTTATTTTATTTTTTTGCCCTCACCGGGTTCGAACCAAGGACTCCGAACTCCGTGTCGTTGATGTATGTTTTTTTTTAATTTTTTATAAAATTTTATTAATTGAATTTTTTTATAAATTTTAAAATTTTTTTCATTAAAATCGGATAATAAATTTAAAGATGGTGGGCGTAACGGAAATTGCAACGATGACGTCATCATCCATGATGACGTCAGAGGCTTATCTGAGGCTGTAGACATGGATGCTTAAGCCTACATATGGACATTTCTAGCTGCTGGTATTTTTAAGGAATAAAACGGGAAATTTTCCTTCGAAACGGGAATTTTTCCCTCGAAAACGGGAAATTTTTTCTTAAAACGGGAATTTTTGAGTCATTTTTGAGGAATTTTGAGGAATTTTTGCCGCCGTGACGTCACAAATCCAATATGGCTGACCGACAATCCCAATCCACAGCCAGAAGCCAGTCCCCGGAGGAACTATTATATACTACTCATCAACACGCCGAACGAATTTGAAAGAAGTTATTTTTTGACATTTCTAAATGTAAATTTCTAACATATCACCTTTGTATACACAAAGAACTCATGTATCCTCATTCACAGTCGCTTTAAATTGTTAACTGTCGAATGCGTTTATTATATGAGGCAAGTAATATATATGTATATTTGTACCTATAAATAGACCGCAAAACTTATCAATGTGCATTTTCAACGACAGCGCTCAGCATTCTGCGCGAATGAAACGCTGTTCGTTACGACGCGAGGCAAAAGCTTTCGGGTGGGTACTCACTATAAATAAAGACAGCTTTCCGGCGATATGACGAAACGCTGAGAGCCATGCCGCGGGGTCTGAAAAAGACAACAAAAACAGCTTGTTTTGGTTGGTAAGAGGAGGGGGGGGTGGTAGAAGGGTCTCCTGATAGTCGCTGCTTTATCTATGAGCACGGGTTGGTTTCGTATTTACCTACTACGACCCCTTTATCTTGTGCAGATAAACGTGTCATCACTCGACTTTCCAAACTCTCCTCTCTCCCTCTCTCTCCCAAAAAATATATATATACACAGACCCGCCGACCCATTATCTCTCGTGCAGGTCCTGGTCAAGCTCTACAGCACATTCAAACGCACATACACGCACATACGGGAAAAAAAAACCCTACCCCATTATCTCTCCACCGGCGCCACATACGCGCCCCCTTACCCGAACGACCCCTCAGCCCTAAAAAACATTGCCTCTTGGCGGGCAAAAAAATAAATACCCCTCCGTCCTTCTCGCGCATTACCCTCTGTAAATGGCTCCCGACACCACTTTTACATCACAAAGGCCTTTCATAATTTGGAAATCCCTCCCCCTCATACCCCATCTCCCACCACGAGAATACCACCCCCAATTGATGCGCCTCCAATCCTCTTTTGCAAAGAGACGGTGAGCAAGAGATGGCTCGCTGGAGGGGAAAAGTGAGGGTTTATTTATTTTTTTTTTGTTTTGGGGGAGGGCGAAAGGGGATGTGGCACGGACACCGACATTATACAAAATGTTTTGTCGGCGTTGCTAGAGGGTTGGGGAGAGGAGGAAAAAGGTGAGGAGGGAAAGGGGAAACCCCGGCGTCAGGGCGGATAAGCGTCGCGGATTAATCATGTCCGCCTCCGGCCTAAAAGGGAACGGCGCGCACGCGAGAGAAAGAACAAAAACCGACGCAGCCTTTATGAATATTAAATTAACAAAACGTTGGGCGCCGCGAGAAAACGGGCTCGCCCCTCTGCCGCCACTTCCCACCATCCCCCCTCCCTTCCCGAGATCTTCGCCAAAAAAGAGACGGACTACCTTCCCCGCCACGCAGCTCTCGAAAAGAGACGCGACCGAATATATGGCTAACTAACCCGGTTTGTTCCGTGGCCCCCGCTTCATTAGCGGGTCCCCACTTCGACACGAACCCTCCAGTTTCTCGCACAGGCGAGCACACAGAAAACACTTTTGGATTTAACACAAATTTTTGGACATACGCCACAGCAGTTTTGCACTGCTTGTCACGGGAAAAATTTAAGATTGCAAAACAAGAAATCATGGACAAAACAGATCACTGATGAAACCAACGATGAAACTAAACAGTTGTTAGGTACGGGAAAAAACGACGACGACAACGACGAAGACATAAGGATCCTAAGACCATTTATATTTTTAGTTGGATTGTGTTGTGCAGGGTTTCTCAATTTATGTTCTTGAATTTTTCTGCAACATACAGAGCAACACTGCAGTGGCGTATGTCCAAACAATTATACTAAATCGAAATTCCCCTTTGGATAAATCATTTAAAGAACAGAAAATACACATGTTACTAGACTACGTTATTGTCGGTAAATTATTACAAAGCCTGAAGAAAGATTTTTGCTAACACGTAGTGGGTTACGGCGTACCTCGAATATGATAATGTAAATTTATAAAGAAATGTATGTGTGTATTTAAAATACAAATCTACAGTTTTACTCCGAGCAAAACATTTTTTACTCATTTTTGTTCTTCGCTTCGATTACCGTTTCATTGAGATTTCAAAAAACTATCCACTTCCCCATTTCCACCCCTAAATATAAAAAAAAAGTTATATGTAGGTGCTTCGTAATTAAATTTTGCACACTGGGCGTTTAAAATAAGAGCAAAATTACTGTATTCATCTCCGGACGCTCCAGTCGGACAAAGGGAAAGTAAATTTTACGTACCCTCTAGCTTAGCAATAAAAAAAATGGGTGCGTGTACTTATGCACGCGCGTTAGAAGTGATACTTCTTTGGCATTATTAAAAATAGTTTTTAATTGCATGCTAACAAATAATTACCATAAAATAATAAAAGGGCTGGAATCAAGATAATCAACACAGTCAATAAAGTTCAGTTTAAATTTGAATAATTAAATAAATAAAATTTAAAAAATAATAAATAATATTGACATAATTTGTACTAAATATTATAAGATTCTTAATTAGAATATTTATTATTGATTATTTAATATTTTAAAAGAAAATAAATAAATTTAATAATAAATTCAAAAATGTAATTTAAGTGAATTCATTTTTAAAATATTTATTACTTTTTTAATTTAAAATTCAATTTTCATTTACATCAAAAGTTTTCATTAAATTTGTCATTTATTTTTAAAAATATTTAATATTTATTCAATTTAATAATAAATATTAAAAATTAATATTTTAATTTGATTTTCGATTTTAATTTTTAACACAAATTTATTATTAAATGTTTTATTTAAAATGTATCTTTATTTTGTAAATTATAAATAACTAATAATAAATATTTAACATTAATAATTTAATAATATTTAGTATTAATTATGTATATTAAATAATAACATTTTAATCTATATAAATAAATAATACATACGGATACCTCAATTATATTGGAGCACTTGAAAAAGTATATAATCACAATTTTTTATTCATATTTACGAATAGTAAATAATATTAATAAAAAACAATTTAAATCACTACTGAATATAATATATAAGCACATATATAATTCACACTAGTATGAAACTAAAACACGTGTTGTGAATGTAGAAACTAGAAACATGTGGATAAATATTATAAATATGAAAACAGTGATCAGAGGCGACGAGCGTGCCAACATGCGCGACTAATAGAGGACCTATTCCTATGTATTTTGTTGGTAGTTTTTTTTCGAGACTTAATGAGTGGTTTAGCGGGCAGCTTCAACCTGTTAATTTTTTGTTAGAGTGATGCGCGCGCATCTTAAAATTTGACTCTCATATTTTTTTTCATAACACGCCTAAAGAATTATAACTTCAAAGAAAGTTAAAAAAAAATACCTATCACCGAGTTTTAAGCCACCGCATATTGACCGCGCAGTATAACCACTGCTCTGACTAAAGGTTACGAGGAAAATGTGTATTATATTTGATGTAATACCAAAATAATGTGTTTTTTTTAACCTTGGAATTTACTCTTTACTATGACTATTTTAGTTTACCAAAATAAATTCCTCGGTAATTTCACTATCATAAAGTTTCATTTGGCACACAAATACGTTTGGTATGTTCCCTAATGTGGGTTTATGTTCATACAGTGGGTCCGCCATCTTCCCGTAAAAATGTCGTCACATGGTGCGCGCGCAGCTTCAACCTGTTAATTTTGTGTTACAGTGATGCGCGCGCATCTTAAAATTTCACTCTCATCATTTTTTCATAACGCGCCTAAAGAAGTATAACTTCAATAATCTTTATATATTTATAGACTATATAAAAAAGCATTTGTTTGGTTGTTTGTTTTCTATCAAAATAAAATGAACAGTTTTGTTCGAGCTTTGTAAAATTTAGATTAATTGACTCACATCTTACCTGAGATCTCGAAAAAAAACTGTTATCCCCATAAATTAAGCCTTTTAACTTAAGTTAATATGTGTGTATAAGCTTAGGTACCCGGCTTACCGAATTCAGATAATATTTTCTGTTAAGAATTAATATAAAAAGTTTTATTGTAGTTATTTTCATATGCTACCTATATTTAAGTATCGAGATTTTAAAATTTCTTTAATTTTGCTATTACTGTTTAGATATGATGTCACAAATAATTACGAAAATACTTGTTAAGATTAACAAATTACGTTCTTAAGAGGCCTATACAGACAGTCTTCAGGGCGTGATTGTAGGGCCTTTTGTTAAGAAGAATTTGCAGCTTCCCATTACAGATAAACTGTCATGTTTTTTTGTGTGTAGAAGGAAAGGATGAATGGGTCGATCTATAATTTTTATAATGCTTTTTAAAATTCGTAACATAGGTAAAAATATTACCGAATATGTGGTTTTACGCAGCTGTTTTATGTATCGTGTGTAATGCATACAAAAAAAGTAGATACACACAACGATAGAGTATTAATCGTTGATTAAAATGGTGTAAAAAAATACATAGGTCACCGCTGAAAAACTCCCAGAATTCTTCTACGCCACATCGCGCGGCGAGAAGACTCAGTAAGGCATATTCGGAGCCAAGTGGAGGTTATCTGTAAGCGAAAAAAGTTGAGCGACTGTTATTTTTACCCCTTGTTGAATCGATATTTGACTTTGTAACAGCATCGAGAAATACTATTATATGCACGATTTCTTTTTCAAGAATGGATGAGAAGAGAAACTGGAGAAAAGGAAAGAAGAATCATCTTTATATTTCTGCAACAAGAAAGAAAAATAAAGCTACTCATCTCAAAGCATACTGGAGTCAAAGGTCAGTTTGTTTTGTAATATGTCATACAAAATACAGATGGCGTTCATTAGCCTGCGTAGTCGAAACTTACCTTGTGATCTCTCACCTACAACACCTTCCCCACCATAATGTTGAATTATCTTAGATGAACAGTAGCATATTGAAAAGTTTATTTAAAATATATAGGTTAAATATGTATGTTTATGATATGTAATGCATCCATAAGTTATCAGTTTTGACAGGCTGAGCTCCCTGTTGAGAAGGGGGAGGGGGGAAACAAAATCTGGCTCCTCACAGTCGAAGCATATAATATGTGTTTGTATTAACATTGTAGTATTAACCTTTAAAATGTGTATGTGTACATTTTTTTAATTTGGCACTGAATTATCAATTTATTCACAGGAAAAAAACTATACCTAAACAAAACAATGTCAATGAAGAATTGGAAAACCAGAGCCTATCAAGAATTCACTGCAGCCATCAAGCACTGATTGAAAACGAAATAACTTCCGGAGTGCATGAAGAAAGCTATCCGGCAAAGTGAGTAACTGTTTACATTTTATTTAAAACAAATCTAAGTTATTCCCAAACGGTGGGTCGCGGAAGGGTTACAGGTGGGTCGCGACTCAATCCTATAACTATCAGAAACCATCGAATAAACAACCAGAAAAAATAAGAAAAATCGAAACAAATCGAATTGTGTGCAAACACGTATCTATTGTTAAATAAATAACTGTTTTGCTACAAAGTGCTTATTATTTGTCAACAATTTTAAAATCAGAACACAAATTGTTTATAAATAATCAATCTGTATCTTTAAAAAAACATATACATGTATATATTTGCAATATTTGTTGGTAAATTATGTATACATAAGGAAGGGATACGATACAAATAAGGTTTTTTACTCCACCATGGACCGATAGACCGTGGAGGTATTCCTATAAGGAAAGGTGGGGCGCCAGCTCGAAAAGTTTGGGAACCACTGTTTTAGAGAAAGTAAGATTGGCAACACAACCAGTTCTATTAATTTAACAAATATGCTTTGGCCAAAATATACATATGATTTTTGGTCTGTTCAGTGTAAGGTATGGCACAAAAAATAAAGAAGTCTAGGTATTAAAAAAAGGATAAATTTTATGTATTGCAGGAAAAAAATTAAACTTGATAGCTGCATTTATCAAGTTCCGGAAGGCAGAGACTCACGAAGTCACCTTGGCAGCCAGGGAGTAAATAAGGCACAAGAAATTTCTTCAAGAGAAAATGACACTTCAGATGAAGAGAATAACTACTCTGTAGCCAATGTCCTGCACAATGAAGATGGACAGTGTATGTAAGTCCCTTAGGCCACTTTAAAAATAAGTTAATTACAAATTAATACATGCTATTTTTCTTTCTTCAACTATTTCCTGAAAAATTGTTTACTTTTTTTCCTTCGTATCATTTGCACACGGTCCGGTAGTTATACTATTACACAAAACTAGACATTCTTTCGAAACTATGTTTCTATCTAAATAAATCAATATAAATAGTTAAATGTTATTGCGACTGTAATGTGGCTCTTTCAGCTCTACAGCCGTGTCTTACACAGAAATGCAACCGCCTCTGAAACTATTTGAGATGGAAGCAGGATGTTCTTTCTGGTCAACCACCGAAGGAGCCATTGACATTCCATACGAGCTGGTAGACAGGAATGAGCCAACTGTAGACAGTAGATGTATCAACAATTCAGAGACAAGCAATCAGGTTAGCTGAATGACAATGATATTGCTTTTAATTATATTGACCTGTTAAAAAATTTACAGTTAAGTTATAATTTAACTTTACAAATAGGCTATACTTAAATTGAAAAATTACACTACTCAAACTACATAAATATTTTTTTATCTGAAATTTCACTAAAAACAGGGCTAATAAATGAAGACAGTAAAAAATCTTATCCCCATTTAGTGACAATAGACAGTATATTTTTTTTTACCTTACTTAATAGTGATACACCATACCCAGTTAAAACACAAACAGCATTCTTAAGAACACTGACTTAAGCACTAAAAATGTTTATATTGTAGCAAGACTTTTCAAAGTATGCATCATACATTGGACAAAAAACTATTAAAAATACTACAGCTACTATTTACTGCTTTTACTGCTATCAATACTCCTTTTTTATTCGTAACTTGGGAAACAATAATATATACATATTTTATGCACATAGAAATATAACATGATTTTTAGTTACATTAATAGATATAAGTTATTCAAAAATAATGTATTTATGGATGATTTCAGCCGAACAGTTTATTCATTACTCCAAGAAAATATCAACATTTGGATGAATATATTGAACATGTAAAGGAAGACAACGGTTTGATACTCCAAAAGCAGCAAACATCCACATCCTCACCAAGTAGCTGTTCTCAGGGTGAAAGAGTGTTTTCAAATGACGAAGAGAAAACTGAAGAAGTGTTGTACGGTGTCAGATTTGTAGATATGTCGTACTTCTTACGAAAACTCACGGAAGCAAGTCAGCATAATAAATCGTTTGGGTGTACTCTTGCAAATATGTGTGTAAAAAAAGAAATTCGAAAAGGATTTTCATCTATTATAGTATTTTTTTGTAATATGTGCAACATGACTGTCGGTGTTCCTACGCATAATATGGAAGATAATTCAGTTATGGATATGAATTCAAGGGCTGTTGCTGGAGTTATGGGCATTGGGGCAGGGTATTCTCAATTACAAGAATTATGTGCAGCAGTAGGCGTGCCTTGCATGGCGCCAGCAACTTATTCCAAACATCACGATGTTATCTGTAATGGCTGGGAAAAAGCAGCTTCAGAAAAAATGGAAGAGGCTGCACGCGAAGAAGCTGAATTAGCGAGAGCCAATGATGAAGTTGATGAGAATAACATTCCCCTCATTACTGTTGTTGTCGATGGCAGTTGGTGCAAACGCTCCTACAAATGTAAATACGATGCACTTTCTGGGGTAGCTGCGATAGTGGGGTATCGCACTAAGAAAGTTTTGTTCATGGCAGTTGCAAACAAATACTGCTATGTTTGCGCTCGAGCGAAAAATAACGAATCTATCCCTTCACATGATTGCTATAAAAATCATGAAGGTAGCTCAAGTAGCATGGAAGCAAAAATAATAGTAGAAGGATTCAAAAAGAGTGTAACTATGTACAACATAAAGTATGCCAAAATTATAGCCGATGGTGACAGCAGTGTATACAAGAAAATTCTGGAAGCTAGGCCATATGACAATCTTACTGTTGAGAAGATAGAATGCAGGAATCATCTGCTCCGCAATTATAGGAAAAAAATTATTTCTGCAAGTGAAAATACTAATCTTGGGACTACCATTCTGAGGAAAATAGTTTATAGTAAAATGAGTAAACTATCCATTGGAGTGCAAAAAGCAATCGCTTACAGAAAGTCACAGGACACCGATTTTCAAGTTAAAGTTTCACAGTTGAAATGCGATATTGAAAATGGTCCGAGCCACGTTTTTGGTGAGCACAAAAATTGCAGTACTTTAGGTTACTTCTGCGATGGTCGAAAAGACGGTGAATCAAACCTTGTCCCAGAGTTGGAAAAAAATTCTTTGTGGTCTCATATTTATAAAGCATGTCAGTATTTAGCTGCTCATTCTCGAAGCCTCATACATGATGTAGATAGCAACAAAGTCGAACAATTCAATTCAATAATTGCGAAATTTTCCGGAGGAAAAAGAGTGAACTTTGCAACGAAACGATCTTATCAAGGGAGATGTGCTGGTGCTGTAATAGCACACAATACAAAAACACCACAATATGTGTTGCACAAAAGCATGTTCAACGGTATAAGTCCGAATAAAATTTCAAAAAGGTTAGAATTCAGACGGCGGGAACTTCGAAGACGGGAATTAGAAATAAAAGAAAAAAACAAACAAATTAAATCATCAACGAAAACAGCCAAAAAATCTCTCACCAAAACCTATGGAGAAAAGGACTATGGTCCTCAATGTCAACAGCCTGACATGGATCCAGAAACATTTGAGGAACAGAAACAAGCTTTCCTCAGTAGGTTACAACTAACACAAGAGGACCGTCAACAGTTAGAGAGAGACACAATTCTCCAGGCAGGAAGCGGAAAATGGCTTGAAACACGTAGAAAAATTCTAACGGCTTCGAATTTCGGGAAAGTCTGTCGTAGACGTGCATCAACAAGCTGCGCGAACTTAGTTCGCAGTATTGTTTATACCTCCGATATTTTGAACGTGCCTGCAATTTATCATGGTAAAAAGTTTGAGGTAATGGCTATAGAACAACTAGAAAAACAAGAAGGAATTAAGGTTGGAAAAAGTGGACTCTTCATTGACAAGGAATTGCCTTTCTTGGGTGCCACTCCGGATGGTGTTATTGGAGAAAAGGGTCTTGCAGAAGTTAAGTGTCCATCATCTGCAATTGGAAAAGATGTTACTGCAGCAGTTAAACAAGGGAACATCCGATATCTGAGTTTCGAAGGAGATGAACTGAAACTGAAAAAAACACATTCATATTTTTATCAAGTTCAGGGACAGCTGCACATTTCAGAGAGGGAATATTGCATTTTTGGTGTTTGGACATCAGTTGAAAAAGAGATGGCAATATTTCGAATTGAAAGGGATGACAATTTTTGGAAACAAGAGATGGAACCACATCTTACAAAATTCTATTATAACTGCATTTTGCCAGAACTGGTGGACCTTAGGCATACGAGGAGCATGGAAATTCGAGACCCTCCATACATTATTGACGCTATTGAAAAAAGAGCAAGAAAAAAATTTGCTGCTGTCAAGACTTGTTCAGCTGCTCATTAATTACTTCTGTAGCTTAGCTTCTTAAAAAATGGGGGAATATAATACCTATGTATTTTTTCTCAAATTATTTATTGCGATGTAACTTTATTATATAAGAAAATATAAAGTCAGTGTGCTGTTAAATTATGCTTGTAAAAGCAGACCATCTAAATGTACCCAACTGTATCCATAAACGCATGTTTTTATCTTTGTGGTGTGTAATTGTGTTCAAATTCAATTATATTTGATTAAAGAAGATGTATTTGTACAACATCATACATTAACTTTGTTTTTCTTCATAAAAGCCAAAAATAATTTGTACAGATAAATCGATGATTGTTATTTTCTGAACAGTTATTGGGTGGAGATGCATACAAATATTTTAAATAGCAAATTGTAAACAATCTAAACATGTACAAAATGTAGAAAAAATAACATGATTCTGTGTCGTATTGAAAATGCATTTTGGCACATATTATCTTTACCATACTTTTTTTTAAAATCGCTAATAATTGATATTGACAATATTGCAAAGATTCTATTTCTAAAGGAATAAGGAGTTACAAATACATTATTTGACATGCTGAGTTATCGCGTCATTATTACAAAAAAAAAAAACTATTCACAAACAACCGGTTTGTGTACGTTTGGAATAAAAATTGTGAACACTAGTCACTCACCGTAAACGCCACACATCTTCCTGTATACTCACTTCATGTTATAGAATGGGGAAAGTCCGGGTGAACAAAATTACGATTTTTGCCTCATAACGTCACCTCGTTTCGGATGACTTAGACGACTAGTTCCGTAATTTTGCAAACTTTAAATACAATTTGCAGCAACAAATAGTACCTGTGACTATGTTATATGACTTCGTTGAGCTAAGAGATGCATTTCAACCTGTTGTTGAAACTAACATATTTTTATGTACGAATGTTTGTTGACTGATTGTTGCATCAGTGCACGCTTCGATTCGTTTGTAGTCGTATGATAAATTGTAGTTTAGTACATACATTAAAAAAAATACTGGAAGAGTGAAAAATCATGTAAACTATTGATGAGTTATTTCTGAAACCCATTAATAATATAACTACGTTCGTACATAGTATAAAATTGAAAATTTGGAAAATATTATTCTTTATTTGATGGTAATCATATTACTTTGTTGCTGGTGGACACGTAATAGCA
Organism: Bacillus rossius redtenbacheri; assembly: GCF_032445375.1. Taxonomy (NCBI): domain Eukaryota; kingdom Metazoa; phylum Arthropoda; class Insecta; order Phasmatodea; family Bacillidae; genus Bacillus; species Bacillus rossius. The sequence goes on along the minus strand of NC_086330.1, from coordinate 57,891,982 downwards.
CACAACTTGAAGGATAACCAGACCCAAGTGTATAACTGAATTATTACATAACTCAATAAGTCACAACTTAATCATTTAAGTAAATCATTGCTTGCCAATAATTGGCACAAATCAATTTTAATTTCTTAGTCAGCAAGGTTTAAAACTACAAACGAAAAATTTCCCAGCAAGGAAGTGTGCATGTGTCCGCGTATGCGTACCTCTGTTGTTTATGCATAGGTAAGCGCACTTGCTATGCTATGTATGCATTATTTTTGACTAGGTAACATGTAGGCCTACATATTTCCGACTATGATATTAACATATGTAACATTTTTGGTTAAATATAACGGAAAATGCATTTGATTCGTTATATGGATATGAGTTGCGTAGTTTTGACAGCTCCATAGAACTTGCAATGAAAGATCGGCGCAGCTCCAAAAGCAAGGAAAATGAGAGATCTCTGAGAAGAAATACTCCAGCAAATAGTCTTGTCTGGTGTAAATAACCTGGCCGGGAGAGAGAATTGGGAAGTTGGTGGGCAATGCGCTCAACACAACGCCAAGTGTGGCCTTTATCCACTGACGTATAGTAAATAACTGTGCCTCGAAGGTAACGCGACACCGCGACAACACGAGACTCGAGGACAGAGCGATAGCGGGTACGGAACACCGCGATCTTTCCCAAAAGACACTGCAAGTTGGAATGACGGCGGGGTGGAAAGTGTTTCCCCCACTCCGCCTCCCAGTCGAAGTGACGCGCCGCCAAGATAACCAATCCACGTCTCCTCCTCCCAGCTTTGTCCCGCCCACCCTGCACGATATCGTTAGCTAAGAACCCGCTGGCGGAGTTGCGCCCTGTCTGTATAGGCCTCTTAAGAGGGATTTATTGGAAATATGTAAGGTTATATATATATATATATATATATATATATATATATATATATATATATATATAGCATTAGCATATTTCAAACGCACGTGCGCACCCTGTGTCGACTCAAGCGACAGTGTCGGTGGAAAGTGGTTGCATCTTTATGTATGTTACGGTTAACTCAGCTGAAGTAAAAAAAAATATTAATTTTGATCGTTTTCGTGTGGTCTTAGAAAAAAAAATGTTAAAAATTATAAAATAAAAATAAAAATTACAGTGTATGTTCATTTGGCATGACAAAGATTAATAATATCTTGGTATTCAGTCCAGTAGTTTTTGAGTCTACTGCTTACAAACAAACCTACTCTCTTTATTTGTAATAAAAAAATATATATTAAAAAAACATAAATATTTATACATAAAAAAAGGAACTTCTTGTTACTTAATGTTCTTTGACGTATTAACTATAACCGCTGGTTTATTTTTGGTCCCCTAATAAATTGGAAACCTACAATGGTACTAAATACTTTCTGACAGTTAAAAACAACCAAACACATTCATGTACTACTCGGGGTACAAACATAGAAACCCACACGACTGGTCACTTCAAACGATTGAGCCACGGATACACGGATATAGACAAAAGAAAAAAAGTAACTCAATTTAAATGGAGTTCTGAATAGCATTGACAACCAGGCATTTTATTTTTCACTAAACATTTATCATTTTTGAATTAATTCGCATCGTCAACAAATCATTAAAAGAGTCATTTTACATTTTGGAATAGTAAGTAGGCTCATAATCATATGAAGAAGCCGTCCAGAGTCAAAAAACTATAAAAAAAGTTAATATGTAAATAACTTAAATAAGAGTAAAATCATTTAAAAATATATTTTTGAATACGGTAACTAAATAGTAATTGTTAAAATATAGTAAAACTAATAAATGAATCTAATCAAAGGCAGGTAAGAATTTTACCGCTGATATACGCGCAGAAAAATTACACCACTCGTAATTCTTTCTGCATTTTCAAAACATGTAATTGTCAAAGGTGGCAAAAGAGGGTGGGAATTTTTATAAGATAAAAAATCACGGTTCTTATACTAATCAAGTGGGAAGTAATAATCTGAGAAAGAGTTACATGGATGGTAACAGAAGAAAGACTCGCACAAAGTTTATTCATTAAAAATTTTATTATAAAAACGGTAAAATAATAGGCGTAATATTATCTTAAAATAATGAATCACGTCCTCTAAATTAACATGAATAATATTTATAAAGTTTTTTTTTTTTTTTTTTTTTTTTTTTTTTTTTTAAGAAATCTTACCACCTATACAGTAACAAGGCTATATGCTTATTCCTAATTAGAAAAAATGAGAATTCAGATCCCAAAACACAATTTTTTTGGACAAACGTTTTTGGTATTACTCCTACGAGTTATAATACGTACAAAAGATGTGATGCTCATCATATTATGGGAGTTATAGCATTTAATTTGTTTTTCAAAAAAATGTTTCCCATTTCTCCTCTTTTGGTCGGATATTGCCCATTAACGAACTCAACCGAGATTTTCCATGTTTATATTTTATGTATCAGTTTGGAAGTGATTTGTGAAAAATTACGGCAGTAATCGTGTTCCTTAATGTGTGATTATATAAATTAATATATATCTTTTTTGAGTTGACGATGTTTTTGGTGTCTATGGACCATGAAACAAAAAACTATATAAAATTTTTCCGGAAGTCGCTCCATGGTAACGGCTACAATATGTTGTACTTCTTCTAAATATACCTAAAATATATAGGTATAAATACGTATGTTTACTATTGTTGAAAAGAGCTCGTTGTTAAAACTAGTTAAAAAATTTCTTGTTATTACTACAGTTCAAAACAGCAATTTTAAAATATTTTCTTCTAGCTCACTCTCATTTGATGTTGAAGCACAAATTAACTTACCAAAATATATACTAAACGTTATTTTCGTAATTAAAATGTTCACCCAAGTGATAATGTCTCTGAAAACATACGTAAATTACTACCTCTTTAAGATAATATTTATTAAATGTCTTTGAAATTAATTTTAAACCCAAAAATAAAAGTCACCTCTTCATTTTCGCTCTTAATTCGCAAAAAATTGTGTAAATATATATATATTAAAAAAAGAGAGAAAAATGTAATTAAAATGGGAAATAACTACAAACAATAGAATTTGTTAAATCACGCAAACAAAACGTTTTTGATTTAATTATGTATTTCTGAAGTGAAACATAAAAATCTCTTTCGGCACATCCTAAAGGCATAAGTACATTTCGAAGTACCTATTTATTCTGGAAAACTTTGGAAACTTCTATAAACTTCTGGAAAATTTTAAGAAATTATTGCACATAACATATTTATGTTCTCCAAAATTACAAAATAATAAATAAAATGTTTGCCCAATTTTTCATGCAGCAAAAATATTACAAATATTTTCAACTAAATGTATCTAGCATTCAATAGTTTTCAACGCAGCATTGATAGCTTAGAATTAATCTCATATTATCAGGCAACTAAGGTTATTATTAAATTGTATTAACATTCCAGCACTATTTTTCATCCCTTGCACTAATAAAATGGTGGTATAAAAATTTTCTTTGGTCTAAAATAAATTCAAACAAAATGGATACTAAAAGATTTTTTTCTTTTCAACCCATGTTTTTACGGTAATATTTCGTTTAATAAAAAACTGTTCCAGCCAAATGAAATTTAGGATTTATACAATAAATTAAAAAAGGATATGAGAGTATATCTATTTAATAAAAAAGCTATGATTATATTTTTTACTTTCAAACCTTGTTATTTCCACCCCTTGCAGTAATGGTTGGGTAAAAAAAAATATTTTAAGAAGAGTTTTAGTCAATATTTAACAGTTGAACGAAAATAATAATGTATTCGATAGTGTATAGGTAGGGAAGTTACATTTATTTTCTCATTCAAACACCAGGTTTTTTCAACTCCTTGTAATAATGGTTTTTATTATCATAAATTGATTCAGAAAAATGTTGTAGATAAAAAAAAATAAAAAATTAAAATTAATTTGTACGGTATTGATAGTGTGCCTACTAAGGGAGTTATGAATGTTTTGTTATTCAAACCCTGTTTATTCCATCCCTTACAGACATGTTAGGTCATATAAACATTATTTCAGACAAAAGATGTAGATAATAATTCAAGGTTTTACAGAAAAATAAAACGAATTTTATACTGTACATGGTACGGGAATTATGAAATTTTTAAACTTTACCCCCGCCCCCCCTTTTTTAACCCAATGCAGCAATGGCTCATTTTATAAAAAAATTGTTTCAGACAAAAGTTTTAGATATCAGTTATAAGATTTACAAACAATTTGAACGGATTTAATTGTGTACATAATAAGGAAGTTAATGAATTTTTTCCTTGAACCCTTGATATTTTCCACTCCCTGCAGTACCTAATTGTTAGTTATAATTAATAATAATTTTGGACGAAATTTGTAGATAATATTTTTATGTTTAACAATAAAAAGGAATGGAATTAATAGTTTAAAAGGAACAGTTTTTGATTTATTTTTAATTTCCACCCTTTTTTAAAACCTTTGCAGCAATGGTTCATCTTATCAAAAAATATTGAGACAAAAGTTTTAGATTAAAATTATAAGATTTACAAACAATTCGAACAGGTTACATGGTGTACATACTAAGGGAGTTATGATTTTATTTTAAATTCCACCCCTTATTTTTAACACCTTGCAGAAATGGTTGGTCTAATAAAATTATTGTTTAAGACAAAAGTTGTATATAAAAATTATAAGATTAATACAAAATTTGCACGAATTCTGTGCTGTTCCTGTGGAGGGAGTTATGATTTTTTTGTCCTTTAACCCTTGTTTCCTTGTTTTTTCAACCGCTTGCAGTTATGGTTGGTCGTATCAAAAACGTATTCAGACAGAAGATTTTGGTATTACTCCTACTTGGAAGTGATTGGTGTAAAATTGCGATAGTTATCGTGTCCACGAAGAAGTGATATATATATATATATATATATATATATATATATATAAACTTTAGAGTTGACGATTATTTTGGGGTCTATGGACAATGATACGAAAAACTATAAAAACATTTTCCGAAAGTTGCACTATTGTTTCGGCTACAATAGGCATATTTATTTGAAATTTACCTTAAAAAGGGAATTTTAAACTTGATGACAATGTGTAGTCGTTCTTGCGTTCCGAGAATGATTCAGAAAACTTTGGAGACTGAAATAGTTTCAATAATAAGAAATGAAGTCTACTAAATTCTGTTGATAGTTATTTTCTTATGAGAATATACATTTTTAGCCTGTTTAATAATTCACTAAAATTCTACTTGGTGGAGGATCATTATATGGAAGTTAGCCTAAAATGCAGGGAAAGAAAAAAAAGGAAGAAAAATGTAATACCAAGAAAGCAGGAATCTGCCATTCTTGACACAGTGTTGCTGCAGTGTTAAACCAGTTTAATAACATGACAAACAGATAAAGAGACCAAAATGAAGGAAGGATGGCGGGATGGTAATGCGTATAATTTCTCTCCTGTGTTTACGGAAAAGAGGGCTAAAACATGTCACGGGTTTCTTCCGCGGAGGAAATTGTTCATAATTACCGGGTTTGTTGGGGAAGATGAAGGGAGAGGGGATGCTGAGGGGAAAAAAAAATTATATATATATATATGGGAAGGGAAGAGGGCTGAAGGAGGAGATCCCTTGTAATCTTCTCCTTCCACTTCTCGTTTCCTACGTAGTCGCGCCCCCCGAATTCTGCAGAGGATTAACCGCTTATCTCCCTGCGCCACCTTCCCTGAAACCATTCGTGCCCCAAGCCCTGCTCTGGCTCCAGCGAGCGAGCGCACCCCGCGGTAATTACCCCTCGGGTCGCGGTGGGGTTACGCCGCCAGCCAGGAGTCCCCGTGTCCATGCTGCGGTACGCCTCCAGAGACGCTACTCTCAAGACCAAGGGCCGACTCGGAGGTGGCGATACTGCCCGGTGAAGGGATATTAGGGATAACAGCACCCACACCACACCAGGTACTGGTCGATAGGCAACTCAGTGATCAACTGGTTCTCAGTGTCCTAGACCGGTGTTCCAAGACACAGAACTAAGGGTTTAGGTGTTGAATATGCCACACCTTTTCCATAACTGTATTACCAGTGCACGAAACGACACTGCCAGTCCCCTTATTTTTATGAAACGGATTTTGATGTTCTATACGTCGCCGATATTTTTGCCCAAATTTCCGAGCATGCGCCGAGCTCACTTTTTCGTTGATTTCTTCCAGATGGTGGACCCGCGTCTGGCGGAATTTTCTTGTATTAAGTCTTTTTTGTGATCATCGGAGGACGTAACAAACGTGTTGGTGTGCCAAATGAAACTTCATAATAGCGAAATTATCTTGGAACACATTTGGTATACTTTAACATTCATAACAAGAAGTAATTGCAACTTTGAAAATACTTGAGAATATAAGAAGGGCCGTTTTATTTTAGTGGATGGTACTGCTCTTTTTGGTATTTTTTTCGTAACAATTATATCGATAGTTCAGAAACGTCCGCTTAAATGAGTTGAAACCAGTGTTTCTAGCCTCACGCAGAGCACCGTTTATTAAAAAGGTTACCGATCTGTTCCATGATTGGGAATCGGTTTGGACACGTTCTGGAATACGGCCCGCTAAATAAGTTACTGTTTTATCCCTGTTGTTGTCTGTTACGATATCTAGGTGAGTTAGGTGGAAACTCGAAAAAAAAAAGCAGGTGCATAGAGCCAAATACACATATTCATTCATTAATACCAACAGTAACGATATGCAAATAAAAAACATCAGTCTCTTTCTTCACAAAACCTCGGTAAATATGGTAAATTTCGCTCGATGATGATTACTGCAACAAGTTAACATTTTTATTACACAATGCTAACGCATAACATACATACACACAAAGCTCTACCAATAACCAACAACAATATGAATTTGGTGTCAATATTACCAATAATATTAATATGAAAACTTGCTAGCTGAAAATATTACGTTAACAATTAATTGTTTCTTTGTAAAATTACATAAATATTGTTATTGAAACATATTAACATGATTATCAAAGAACAGAAAACAATACCAAATACTACTAAGTCTCGTGAGAGACACTTGAACTATAGCACTCTCAGTTCACGTTTTGTACTACTCAAAATGTATTTAATCAGGCTCGGTAGCAATTCACAGCACCAGAATTGAATGATGCATTCTCAACGTTAACAGCACTCGATAAAAGTGGCATTAAAACTCGTCGTAACTTGCCTGCTTTCATTTCAGTAACAATGATCCCCTGTAGTAATTGGGCTGCGGTGTACTCGTTTTCCAGCTCCCCTCTCAGTTGAAGACCTCTCCACCGAATCCACGGCAGTATTCATATGTCCCGTGCTTCCAACTCCCGCTTCACGTAAGCCTGCTAAGTCCGCGAACCAGATTCCACAACAACCAGTCTCTACACAGACGGGTACATATGGACAATCACTTCAACTCTCTGCTTCCGCCACAATATTTAACATGCCTGTACCCATAATAAGGTACAGCAATGCCCATGGGTTGCCACTTTATTCCATATTGTCTTGTCGGGCAACAACTTCACATACCGTCGTAACCAAACGTAAACACGAGTTACGCAAACATGCACATTACAAAACGGCTCTTTTTTTCATAAACGACCTTATGTGTTAATTCCAAATCAGCATAGTCATGTTCAAACTCAGAGTAACTGCAATTACGTAACTTACGTAACTCTCCGTAAGCCAGTTCAGGCTAAAATAACTTGCTTAAAATCTTGTATAAGTAGAAATGGCGCCACCAAATACTGCCAACCACCGACAAGCTCAAACGTCATCAGCCGCTACCAAACATTAGTAATGACCCTTACGTCCAGCCGTATGTGTTAAGTCATGTCGTATACTCTGTGATGACAGAATGGCTTAGTCCCTCTTGGACTTAGAATGACTCCAATACCTCCTACAGTCATTCACCTCTATATTTTCTATCAGCTGCATCATACTGGAAATAATTCTATCACCAAACATAACGTAGAGACTCTGCGTCATACCAATGCTGGGTGTTCCAACGGCGATCGGGCAGCATAATGACGTGCGGCGAGTCGAAGCGTCGGGGTGGCGTAACGACTTTCTTCTTCGGAGGGCGACTGCTCTTCAGCTACCCAAAGATGAGGTTTATATACTCGTCTGGACGGCCGTTACGGCAGCCTAGAAGGTTATATACAAATATTTTACAGCCTCGCCACAATGGCTGCCTTCCGCTGACGTCACAGCCGGTGGTGACACTGGAGCTTTTTTTTTCCTCGCATGGACGCTTTTTTCTCCATCGCGTTGCGGGTTGTCTACTCCACAGGCTTCGTGAACGGCTCGCTAAGACAAGAGCAACACGGTAGAAGACACATCCAGGAAAAAAAGGGGTTGTCGCATAGGGGCATACCATTCCAACAAGGCATTATTTATTCGCTACCTCACCCGAACATCTTGGAATACCGTCATTAGTTCTTGAGGTCTCCTAGCTGGGTAGGCAATCTCCTGTCTCCATGCCTCTTGTGAGTCCACGCGCGTTAAATATGTACTTGAACGGGTACCAGGCACGAGTGTGTAACAATTATTCCTACAGCTGCGCCGAAAAATAATTTGTCTTTGGTTATCAAACTTAGTCGTTACACCGTTGGAGGGACTGCTGCATCTATGGTTAAGTAACGCGAATTAGTAAGTGTGTGTAAAACTGAATAATTATTCTTTACTCTATTTACTATTATCTGAAGAACTGAAGTAACCACGGTTAGTTGGGCAACGATTATTAAAACGGTCACCGATTTGTTTTCTTGCTAGAATTCAGTTTGGACACGATCTGAAATACGACTCGCGAGTTAAGTTACAGTTGTATCCCAACAAGGCAGTGCTTAAACGCTACCTTAACCGAACGTCTTGGAATACCGCCCTTGGTCGTGACACGACATGCGACACGACACGAAATAAATATTGATTGTAGGCTTTTGTGGCAAGAGTATTACCTAAGCCTTAGGTTCTGGGTTACGGAGGGAGTGGCTTTAATCTAAAAGCCAATAAATAGACACAATGACTAACAATGACCAATTTTGCTTGTTTTTATAACTGTGGTTACAAATAACTAATTTCACAGACAACTAGGCTACATATCAGAATGAAAATCAGTTACCACATTTACTATACCAAAACTTTTGAATGGTATATATATGTATTCCTTGATGCGGTCACTGGACCATAATCATTTCCTGCTTTCGAGGTCTACAATCGCGGGTTGCTCATAGCAGGAGCTCTGGATTGTTCTTCAAATACCTGCAACACAACGAAGTAAGTTGCGTAATGTTAGTTAGTGACGAGATTATGTGTGATTTTAAGGAAATGTGTAACGTGGAAATATGCTCCAACCACTTACATACATGAATATTTTAAGGTCTAACAACTGAATTTAATGCTTTAGAAGATGGTGTTACCTACCCTTTAGCAGTTTTTATCGTCGTTACCTACTTTAGAATGTATTTGAATAAAAATCTATATTAATACAGGATAGATATGGTTAGTCAGTCAGTCTGACTGTCTGTTGTTTGCGAGACCTGGAGCCGTGAAATTTAGCACGTAGATTCCAGGTGGGGTCCGTTTGCACTTCGGCGATATTTATTTTTCGAAATTCGTCTTAGTTTTTTTTTTAATTAATTTTCTTTTCGATTTTGAACCACGCTTTCCCGATTATCTCCATGGCAACGGCAAACGCAATGTAGATGCTTCCCTCGTCTCCATGTCAACGGCGGTTGCAATGTTGATGCTTCCCTCGTCTCCATTGGAACGGCTATTGCATTGTTGATGCTTCCCTTGTCTCCATTGAAACGGCTTTTGCATTGCTGATGCTTCCCTTGTCTCCATGGCAACGGCTGTTGCATTGTTGATGGTTCCCTCGTCTTAATGGCAATGGCTATTGCATTGCTGAGGTCTAATTCAGTTTTTGATCATAATCCTGTCATTCTGTAATCATCATTACCACCAGGTTGACACCATATTGGTTAAATAAATGCAAAAGTTAAAGACTCTTTAAAAAATGGTAACTTTTGCTATATTTATCCCATTTTATCTTAGTTATAATGAATTCTTTTTGTAAGTAGAGTCCCAAAATTAGAGTCTTTATTTTTTTCGTTTGTGGCACGACTTTGAGAAGGGGAATGTATAATGCGCAGTGCGAGAGTGTTCTGCCTGTACCGTTGCACGGATACATCAGATAGTAATAAAACTATAACTGATAAAGAAAACACAGCTCAAAAATGTTGTGTCTAAAAGCATGAAATTTGGCACGGGAGTTCCTTATATTACATAGGTGAACACTAACAATGGATTTTTTAAGTTTAATCCCCTAAGGAGGTGAATTATGATATTAAATTTTTCTTGGATGTTCGTTATATTTGAATTAATTTTTGTTTATAAATAAACGTCAGTTGAGTAAGCGGTTTTTTGGGATTTCATTCCCTAAGGGAGTAAAATAAGGGATGAAATTTTGTACGAGAAGTACATCCTTTTAGAAGTTAGAAACGTGAGATTAGGTATTTAGGCTTCTGAAGAATTTCAAAAGTAAGTACGTAATAAATCAAATAAGTTTTCACTGAATAAAAAGATCATGGGCATAGCAGGTTACTCAAACTCTAACATTTGAGAAAAGTCGGATAATTCCTGAGATGTTGCCAATGGGAAATACCCGTTGGACACACGGCTAGTAAATTAATAAATAAATAAAATAAATAAGATTTTCTCGTCTTGTTTGCAGGGGTCATAAGATTCATGCGGGGGTAATGACATGTGTGTGAATAGAGCGTTGACGGGATGAAAGAGTGGGCCGAAACAGGGGGGGGGGGGGTGTGTGACTCGAGAAGGGTCTCTCTCTCTCAGGGCAACATTCATCGCGTTTTCCGCTTGTGAGGATTCCGTGTTTGACCACACCGAGAAGCCAGCTCGGTCTTCTTTGGTGGCAGGCCAGCGGCCAGATCACTCAGTCATTGTGGGCCAAGTGAAGCAGGAAATAATAGACCACGTCATCAGAAATTTATATTGAGAAAAAACTCGGAATTTTTAAGTATGATTTTTGAAGTGAAACATTTTTGGGCGCGATGGGAGTAGTATTTAGAGGCCAAATTTTATTGCAAAGTTTTCGTGAAACATTGTTGTAAAACTATTTCTGACGCTAAACGGTTGCGGACGGTGCAGAGAACTAGCGGAACGTGGGCTCCACGTGGCAGCGTGTGGCTCAGGTTGAACCCCGCCATGTTGCAGGGATAGGCGGGTCACGGCGGTAGGGACCCGCCTGCCCCTGACGCCACCCCGACTTGGGCAGAGGGAAACACAACGGGGTTTGAGGTTATTGGGCACCACGCCACGGGCCATATTCGCAAGAAAATTGTGTTCTTTCAAGTACGTATTATTTTAACTACTTCTGTAAATAAGTATTGTTAAACAATGTTATGAGTATGGTTTTAGCTGTGGATCTAAATATTTTATACTGGCATAATGCTTTTCACGCTTCAGTTTGACAGGGTTATAATTTGTCACGAATTATTATTTGACTAACTAAATCACATACCGTGTTATAATTCTGAGCCCACGAGCGTGTAACTATGTTAATTCCAACTAAGAATCTGCCAGTGAAATAAAAGTTCAAACAAATCCCGTGCAAGAAATATTGTTTTTTTTTTCACTTTTTGCCAATATGATGATAATGTAAAAAATTACCGTGAGGTAGGTCCGTGCTGTTTAGTTTTTTCGTCGTGGAAAGACGGGCATATTGTCATTATTAATTCATTCGACGGCAAAACATTATAAACGCATATTAATGCATTGCAGTATGCCTATGTAGCCTATTGGCAGAATCTATTGGAATATAACTCAATTTATTATACGGTGATATCTGCAGAACTGCAAAATAATTCTATTAGAATGCTCGATCATATTTAAGCTATACATAATTTAAATTAAATAAAAAACGTATTTACATCAACCCTAGATTGAATATTTACTAAACAAAATTTTCTTTATGTGTTTTACAACAGTGAGTAATATTTATTGTTAATTAATCAACATTTATTAATGAATATATATTGATATAATGAGCTGTTATTTTAAAGAGTACTTTAAAAAGAAATGAAAGCCAAAAATACCAGCACTGTGGTATATTGTTATTAAATTGTAAAAAAGGTTTTTCAGGGTAATATTAAGTAATATTTTAAATGTGGTTGAAAATAAAATTTATCAAAATTGAATTACTTTTTAAAACGTGTATAAATTGTAGTTAGAATTGTTATCATGCTACATTAAGTGTCGTGAAACTCATAATATAACATTTTATGGTGTAATTACTTCAACAGTGAGAAATATATAGTGTTTATTAATAATTATTGATTTATCAATAATTTTTAATATCTTTAGCAGTTTTTAAAGTGAGTAATTATTTTGTCAAATCATATTTATTTAGAAAATTTGCTTCTTTATCTCTTTCGCTCTCTCTCTCTCTCTCTCTCTCTCTCTCTCTGCCATTTTACCCCTTACGAAATACTTACGAGTCGAGGTTTTATTGCCAAAGAACTTTATTTTCATGTACTAAGTTACGCGAAATTTTATATACTGAAGCTCTCTAAATATGGCATTTAGTAATATAAATTTTGTGACTGCAATGGAAGTCAAGAAACGGAAATATGTAACATCCACGGTGTTGCCATCTATGGTGGATGGTAGGCAGAGCCAACGAAAATTTTTTTTTATAGTATTAACTGTTTTATGTATTTTATTCAACATGGGCAGTATTTTAATAAAACTTTTTGTCGAAAATCAGGTAGAAAGCTGGAGTTTAGTATATTTAAAGTCTTTTTCGCGTTTATTGGAGCTATTATATTCTTTTAAATCTAGTTCTGCAAAACGGATGATTCGATAACGAACATAGCTGCTCCGACAGCGAATTCAAGCAGTGGGTGCTAACTACACGTGATTCACGTCTAGAAATGTATTTGAAAATACAATTTGTGTATATTTATTACATTCGGCACTATTCAAAAGAATTATGCGTTAAATTTCGTGTCGGAGTTTCGAATTATACTTATGTGTATTTACAACATGAAACTAAATGAATTTACTCATTACCGGGGTTAGATATTACACATCTCTGGCGAGTACTGAAAGACTCGCTTACGTTTTTTATTTTACTAAAGATCCATTTGCAATTAAAAAATTTAGAAATTTTTATGTTATTTATGTCGAATAATGTACATACCCGTAGATGTTTAATAACTGGCACAATGTAATTGCTTATAAGTAAAAAAAAAGGAGTCCGAGATAAAATTAGGTAATAAATAAATAAATAAATAAATATATAAATATAAATATATATTATATATATATATATATATATATATATATATATATATATATATATATATTTCACGTTGCACGATAGTGCAAGAAAATAAATATGACTAAGATCATGAAATCATATAAAAATCAATTTGTTTTCAGAGATTTGTTAAAAAAAAAAATCGAAAAAAAAACATAATCATCATATTACATATTCATGTAACTACACCAATAAACTAATGATATTGTTGGAAGTAAAATTGTCATATAAAAAATGTTCCTTTACAAAGAAATTGTTGGTGACAGTGTGTTTCTCAACAAAATTCTTGTAGTAGTGGATTATGTTCCAGGTGTTATAAATTAATTAAATAATAAACGTTGTAGGTTGAATGTATGTAATTCGACTGTGTTAAGATATTGCTAACTGAATGTAGGCGTCAGTGAACCGATATTTGATTAAAAATAGGCGTATGAAAGAAATTAATAAATTATAAAAATTGGAAATTCACTATTTTAAGAATACTGTTTAAAGCACTGATTTCTGCATAACAGGATATAGCGTTACGCCTAGTGATCACAAGTGATAGATACTCAAAGTCGTATGGTGAATAAACGTCATAACTCGTGATATAGGTACGTTAAACTTGTGATATATGAAAAAAAAAAACAGTTACGGGTATTAAAAAATGAAAAATTTCACTAGCCAAAAATAGAAACCCAAACACAAAATGAGCCAAGAAAGGCTGGCCAATAGAAGGCGATAACAGTTACTCTTGGGCCAACGTTTCGTCCAATGTGTAAATTGTTCAAGAATAAAAAAATCCCTAGCTCGCTACCCCTTGCTGTGTCACGCTTGTGTACGTTACATGTATCAAATTTCATGATTTCATGTTTCGTAAACGAAATGAGGATTATCAACGTATCCTTCTGTTACTGTTGTTTCGTCAACAGCATTTTTAAACAACTTGGTGCGATTGTCCGTGTTCATAGACCAAATCATGCGATGCTTTGCAGGTGACAGTTGGAAAACGGGAACTACTTTTGAGGACAAAGCTCCGTAACATAGACTTCACATTGTTGAAACTTCAACTTGATGGCCTAGAAAAGCTGCAAATACACAGTCATGTAGTTTTATAAAAAAAGTCATTGTATACAAGCTATGGTTTGACTAAGAAGAATTTATCTTCGAAAATGTCATTTGGTTTTCAAAATAAAATATCATTGCAGAATTCAGCAATGTGTGCGTGCTTTTGACGTGTTTTTTTTTCCCCGTGAAAGGGAGGAAAATAGAGGTGATGTCGGATGTTGGAAATGGAGGCGCTGTGAAGAGGGCTGGGCAGAGGGTCACGCAAGCAACATGACAACACACACGTACACAGAGCAGAGTGTAGTTTCGGGACAAAGTTACACACTCCACCCGCGCGCGTACTTTGCGTGTACAATGGAACAGCAACTGAATTTTCAGGCGGGGCAAGTTAACAAGGGGTGCAGGCGGAGCGATTGCGGGGAGGGGGTGAAAAAGGGGTGAGCGACAGGGGTTAGTGGGTAAAAGTAGGTTGGCATGGCCACGGGGGAAAAAAAAATTCTCCTCACTATAATAAATGGCGGTACATCTATCCATCCATCCTCTTTTCCACCACGAACCCTTTCCTGTTTACCCCCCGCCCCCCAAACCCTATTTGCGCAGAGCATTAGGAAAGAACTGTCAAGTAGTTTCTTTTTTTAAAAACACACCCCGTTGATGTATTGGAGTTCGAGGGCAGTTAAAATCAATAGCAAACCGCACTTCGCCAGATAGGGCTAAATACCAGCAGTTTGAGGAGGGTTTTAAAAAAAGGAAAAAAAAAAGTCTTTTTTTAATTCCAGACCCTCTCCCATCGATTCGGAAGGAAAAACATATATTTATAAAATCATCACCAAATAAATTATGTTTTGCTTTTCTTAGAGATAACATTGTTTACTATCTAAATAACATATTATATGCTTTATACCTTAGAATTAGGACATTTTTCTATATCCGTGTGTAGGTTTTATTTTTCAACAATGTAATAAATGGTTATGAAATTATTACCAAAAGTGTAAGAATTTATTAAAAAAAAAACCTGGAATAAAATTGTAGTCAAATAATTGAGAGTTGATACGGATTAATAAAATGTTGAATATAGTGTAAGGTACCGATTTTATTTAATTCATTTTATATATTTACTTTAACATTTGTTTGGATAGTCACTTGAAAACTTGTCTTTATTTTGTTAATTACTCATAGCAATACCATATAATCTATGTTGATAATTATGTTAGATGAAAAAATTCCAAATTTGATTGTGTTTATTATTGATGTTTATTGATTTATTTATCTTTTTGGAATGTTAAAATTATTACAAATATCTAAAAAGGAAGTAAGTTAAGAACTGGGTGGAGCACGAGTAATTTAAAGATATATTTAATTGATCAAATATTAACGCTTTGAGAAAGCTGAAATAGCAATTCAAGAAAACGTTTATAGTTCCTAAGTAGATTACATTGAAATGATGCTGGTCAAAGATACGTTAAATGTGTTTACAAAATCTTAAAAGACGATGAACAGTCTTAGTAACCAGTCATAGGTACATAAAAAAAAAACTTATTTGAACTGATGTTTCTACAAAACATACGGTTCGTGTGAACATCATTGGCTGCATCGGCAATGTTCGACGGTTATTTACCAGTCCGGAGATAGTGTTCGTGCCTGTCCATATACGAACTGGTGTGCAGAAGAGATCCTTCTCAGATACTCAGACGATGGTATTCGAAAGTTGACGATGGACTAGGGATATCATCTTCATCAACTGCTTCCAGCAAAGTAAAATGTCTTCATCTTCCTCTATCCCTCCGACATTCTTCATCCTTCACATTATTCCAGTCTTATCTTCTATCTTGCACTCCTTTCACTAACTACAATTCCCACCAGCTACTTGGTCTTCCTTGGGGACTTTTTACTGCCTGGTATGGGACGCGACAGGACTTGTAAACCGGCGAAAATAATTAAAAATCTACTTGCGTAAGTAAAGTGATATACCGGAATGATCATGTCAACTACTCCAAGACCAATATATTTCCAGTGTACGTGTATGTAATGTTATAATTTGTTGGTTGTAGGAATATGACAACCAATTCAAATCTGAGTTTACCTAGAATTTAATTGATTTTTTTGCAAATACTTATTTGTGGCTTCACCAAGCCAATTACTACCTAATTTTGAATATTTGTATGAATGAATATGGTAAACTAGCTAACCAAAAGTCCTGTGTAAGAATATTATTTTACATTTTGAGATTTTCATGTGTTTTTGTTAGCTACCATATTTTCCGATAAAGTTTAAATTTTTATTTTAGGCTCTATGATATCATACTAACATTCAAGATTCCTCATCAATATTACTAGTGATTTAAATTCGTCTGTAACTCAAGTATAGCTATAATTATTGTTTGAACATAAATGACTTTGAGACTTTTTTATAGTAAAAATATAAAACCAGTCCTTATATGGTATGAATCTAGAATTCAAATAGGATATCGATAGAGATGTTTTACCCTAAACATAATAAATTTGCTTTGAAACCTAAAATGTTTTATATGTGGCAATATTTTAGCTGTCTTTAGTATTTATTTTTCGATGGCAATAATACATAAATATTAACTTCAATATAAGTCCGACAGTGATACCAAAATAGATGCCAATTTAAGTCAATAAAAAGGATAGTCAAATATAAAAATTAAGTTACGAAGAAAACATGAGTAAGTTGTCTGCAGAAATTAATCTACTATCGTATTATTTATTTAAATAAGCGCAAAAAAGAGTAGGTATACTATTTCGTTCTTAAAATTATTTTAATGAAAGATCCTGGACTTAATGATATTCCAGAATATGTTAATATGTCACATGTGGCAGAACTTCATGTAATCTATAAGTAATAAATTATCCTCAATTTTCTATTCATACTGTATATATATATATATATATATATATATATATATATATATATGTGTGTGTGTGTGTGTGTGTGTGTAAATATCCGCTCGTTCAAAATCTTAAATCTCAGAAAGTTCTTGTTCTTTTAAAAAACATGGGATTTGGAATACGGTTAGGGCACAGGTGTAGTACATTCAAAACACAAACCCTTATTTTTGTGTCTCGGAATGCCGGCCTTAACCATGCAGCGTAAAATTTGACTTCCTAGAACTGATTGCTACATTTTGCTACCGTAACGACCAGGCTATGATGTATTTAGAGTAATCCTCTACTGTTTGAATATACAAATGAGTAAATAAATTAGCTAAACGTATAGTCAGCATTGCGGTAGTTATTGACGTTAAGGGAGGGAAATGGTGGGAATTCAGCATTGACGAAAAAAATCTGAGGGGTGGATGGAGCAGCACGAGAAAACCAAACGTCTTACAGCAATGTTCACCACGTTACCCACTCATGAAGAAATTACTGCCAAGACCCCACTGGGAATGGAATACAGATCCCTTTGGTACGAGGCGAGTTATCCGACCTCTTTTGTTTGATTTTTATTTTTATAATGGTTGCCACGTTGTTAATTCTTTACAACCAATCATCCAGCCATATCCCTTTTAATTACTTATTTGTGACATTTAGGTTTAATTTTGACAATATCAGTAATGAACTTAATTTTTTTTGTAAAAGAAACAAATTTTCATGTAAAATTACACATATTTGTAAATTTGTACATTTACATGAAAATAACTGTATCACTACAAAATAGTGTTAGCAGTAATAACCCTGAGTTCAAATTCTCACCCAGGAATTTATGCTTTGTGTTGTCCCAGTACCTCCAATAGTTCAAGTTATTTGTAAATCGTTCCATGAACAGCTTTCCAGCATTACCTGCGCACATTAATAAACATAATAAAAAAAGTCCATTCTTAAAATTTTCGATTATCTTTTAAATCGTGCAAAAAATTATTCTTAATTGAAACGTCAGTTACAATGTAAAATTATGCACCAATTTTTGTAAGAAATACTCAGTATTATCTTAAAAACTTATTACATATATGAAAAAAAAACATATCCACGTCTTATACAAAGTTATAAAATCTTTCTTGTTTTATTACAAACTATTTTTTGGCAAATGGTTTTCAAAGGAATTTTTGGGAAAAGCAAAGAAAAATTTTCTGTGTGGTGATAAAAGATGTAAATTATTTTGACAGTTACAAATTCACTCACACGACTTACCCGGGACTCAAACCCGTAATTCCTCACCACCTAAAGCCAGCGTGCGTCTACCTGCGCTACGGATGTGGGCAGTCTCTCAACCACCGAGGGTCCGCTAAGAACGATTTTGCGAAAATATCTCCCAATGGTGGTTTTTTTATTGTGGGGGAGGGGGGTTGAGTACAATTCCTCCATTCCCACATCCCTCAATCAGAATTTTGGTAGATAATATCTACTGTTCCATGAGATTCCGGGAAATAATTATTCCCATCCCTCTAAAAATAGCATCTTCACGGCGTGTTTAGCCCGGGCAATGTCGGCTATTCTGCTAGTTGATCCATATTTTTAAAACTTGCGAGACTTTTTACCGCTATTAGAATATATTTTTTTACTGTCTGTTTAAAATTATTTTAGACGAAACATTAAATGCAAGAGGGTGATAATTCAGCATTATGAAATTCCATTACTACCTCGGAAAAAAAGGTTCTTCACTGTTTAAGAAATTTCAAGCTCATTTAATAAAATGCGCAATGACAAAGATAAACACAAGGCACCCAACAAATACACATTGATCTTTTCGCTCATTGGCTTCCGTTGAAAAATTTAGGCGCAGTCCATTCCAGAATACTCAGGTTCCAGTCTCCGTCCTGCGATCTTGATTTCAGTTATTCCATAGTTTCCAGAAATCACTCCAAGAAAATGCTGGGAAGGTTGTTTAGTTTATCCGTTTCTAATGACCTAGCTGTCAAAAAGACATCCGTACCCCAACAACCCTAAAAAAAACCTTGCGCCAGGGTCAAGAATTTTTCAACCGAGAAAATTTTCCTTCCCCTGTTATTTCAACCCGATTCTTTGGTTGGCAACGATGTACCATCGCAGAATCATCTCGCCTGGTATACCATATCCGTGGCGGTAGTAAGGGACCCAAAATATCAGTTTCCGTAACTGTTTCATTCGTCACACTCCTTGAATCACCTGAAGAAAATGGGGATATTATTTTTAATTATTTCTCGGTGGTTGTGAGGGAAGATGTGTGACAAAATAAAATGTATTTACACCAAACAAAGAAATGCGCTACTGAAGAGACCCGGAAAGAAATGTGTTTGACCCACATATTTTTTTTTTTCACTTTTAAATTTAGTTAGCGTGTGATTTTGTTTATTATCCAAATTGGCTAACACACCCAAGACATAAACTTCTATCATTATTGTAATTTTCACATATAGACGTCTAAAAGCCAAGACTTTTGACCAAGGTAAAATATTGCGTCCCCTGCATCCACTAGTGTGAATGTATCAGCTATTCACTCCTGACGGTTTCATGCAAGACGACTGATAACTTCTACCCTACTACGGGCATCGTAGTAAACCACATGATATATTTAATTTATATTTTTTAGTTGACAAAATTTAAGATAATTAATTTTAAATATAAATAATGGTAAAAAATGTGTGCTTGGCCAACACGTCTCCTAGCAGTTAGGTAGGATATCTGTAAGGCATCACAAATTAATATTTGAAACACGTATACATGTGTGCAAGTACACAAGCCAACAGGCGACTATGCAGGTATGCAAGCAAGAAGGAATGCATGAGCAACTATCCGAATGCATAAGTATGTGAGAGATGAGCAAGTGTGCGCGCAAGCACGAGCATGTGCAAGTGGGCGAATGCGCAAGCATGCTATCCATAAATCCGCCTCCCGATTGATCACACAATAAAGGTTCAACTGGAGGTTCACAATTGTAACAAACATGGCAAACGAAAAAAACACGCAAAGAGTCTTACAATTGTGTGACTCTCTTCTTCTTTATTCGTTATTCAGCTTCCCCATCTCCAACACCGAGCACACCATTCTCGAGCTTGGCATTTTAAGTTTTTCTTTAAGCCCTCATCTTGATTCACCCTACCATATTTATAGCAGTTTCACTTTAAAAATTGTGAGCGAGTCTTTCAGTTACTCGCCAGATATATTGAAACGTATAAACATGGTGAATAGCAAATTTACGTGTTCGCATGTTGCAAATAGACTTATAATAAAAAAAAATTGACAAAGAAACTAAATGTAGAGTTTTTTTAGAAGAATGCCGAGCGTGATAAATATACGCAAATTATGTTCTCAACTACATTTCTGCACGCGAATCACATGTAGTTTCAGCACCCACCTATAGAATTCGCTACTGGAGTAGCTACGTTGACTATTGAATCATTACATTTGCATACCGAAATTTTAAACTATACACTGAAACAGCTCCCATAAAAGCTAGGAAAAAAAACTTTAAAAATTAAAAAAAAAAAAAAATCCCGGCTTTGACCTGATTATCGACAAGAATTTTATTAAAATGCATGCCACCTCGTTACAATTCATTAAAAAGTTAAAACTGTAAAGTTTCTTTTTGGATATGTGAACTTTGGTTCGCGCAGTCCGCCAGAGATGGCAGCACCGTGTAACATATTTCCATTCAATGCGACTCCCGCTCCGTTCGCGAAGTTACTCCAACGAAATGCCGAATACCGAGAGCTTATATGCTGCACATGAAGAAAAAAAAACCTCGGAATGATTCAAGATGGCTGCCAGCGCTCATTCACCCCCACCCCCGCCACGGGGCCCGCAGCAGCCGCGCTGACAATCGGATGTGGGTCACAGGTGCGGCGCGCGTGGGTCGATGCGCGCGCCGCGGGCGCCCCTGGCGGAGCGCAGTGCTACTAGCGACCCGACTAGCGCTCACCGACCCCGAGTCG
Organism: Bacillus rossius redtenbacheri; assembly: GCF_032445375.1. Taxonomy (NCBI): domain Eukaryota; kingdom Metazoa; phylum Arthropoda; class Insecta; order Phasmatodea; family Bacillidae; genus Bacillus; species Bacillus rossius. The sequence continues at coordinate 57,870,720 of NC_086330.1, read as the reverse complement.
CACGTCTGCAGTACATCATCTGCGCTCATGCGTCTTTGGGTTGTTTGTTTTTCAAGTTATACTTCTTTGGGCGCGTTATGAGAGTTAATTTTTTCGATGCGCGCGCACCATGTAAAAAAATTTTCACGGGATGAAAAGAAAGCTACATACAAATAAAAAAACTATATATGTGCTTTTAAATATTATACTTTAGTGATTGATATTGAATGCTGATCCATATAATTAAAATAATTAATTTATTGTGAATATTAGGGATAACAATTGTGTTTACAAACTTTTTCAAGTTTTCGTGTTCCCGTATATATATATATATATATATATATATATATATATATATATGTATATATATATATATATAAATAACGATTTCACGTTGCTTCTACGCTTCCATTGTCTCTTGAAGGAAGTGTCTGTGGAAGGTTTAAGTCTCCTGGCCATTTTCATGGGTATGTTTGTGAAGTTATAATCCCGTATGTATAATTTATTTATATTATAAATGATAAATTAATACATTGGTATCTTATATAGTATAATTATTATAAATATTCAGCATATTTATGGATCGTTTTAATTGAAATTAATCATTGAATAAATAGTTATATGCATGTATTTTTTAATATTGAATACTGAGTATTTATTTCAATTTATTATTTCATTGACTTCATACTTTATCAACATTATTTATTATATTAATCCAGTACTCTTATAATTTCATTTCTTTCAATTATTTGCGTGCAAAATTAAAACTATTTTTTTTTTCTCGGAAGAGTAGGATTTATCACTCGTCTAGGTAATTATACTTAATTAAATTGAAATATTGGGTAGGTAAGTCCGAAAAAAGAAAAATACATGGCCACCAAACACTTCAGAATTATTGAAACACACCAATAATTCACTTAAACAATTAAACAAAAAATTAAAAAATTTCACTTGGACAGTAAAACTTTTCAATAGAGTTCCCTACACAATAACAAACTGAAACCCGTTATGTACAAATGGGAGATGGTTTGAGTGTGTTTGCCACCGTGTTACCAGGCGGGCTGTGTACATGAGGAGTGGCGTAACGAAGAATGCAGCACCGTAGCGTGAGGAGTGGGGCGCATTAATATTCCCCGCTTTTTCTCCTCCGTCATCGAGCTCCGAACTCGAATGATGCTCTTTTCGTTACGCTCTGACCAGTCATCGCCTCATATTATCGCTAGTACATAACATCAAAGAATTTAGTGGGTTTTTAAAGTTATAGGCCTACTTCTTTAGGCTAGTTATGAAAACCTAATGAGAGTAAATATTTACAATGCACGCGCACCATGCAACGAAATTTTCACAGGAAGAAAAACAGGAAAGGCTGCATACATAAAAATAGTACATATGCTTTTAAATATTATACTTTAGTGAATGATATTGAATACTGGTTCATTTAAAGCATTTATTTATTGTGAATATTAGCAATACAAATTTTGTTTTTGAACTTTTTAAAGGGTATTTTAAAGTGTATTTATACAAGTGAGTTTATATTCCCCTATGTTTAACGATACCAGGTTACTTGTAAGCATCCATTGTCGCTGGTAGGGAGTGTCTGTGTAAGGTTTAGTAGTCTCCTGGCCGTTTTCATGGGAGTGTTTGTAAGGTTATGTTCCCGTACGTATGATTTATTCAGATTATAAATTATTACCTTTTTATTTGATGACTAGTTAAAATAATACATTAGAAAAACATTCAACTCATGTATTGAATTTCATTATTAATAAAATATATATCTCGATTATTTTAATAAATGAAATAATTAATTTTATACGTGTGTTTATATTAACAGTAAATGCTGAATATTTAATTTGTTTTATTTTATTGAATTGATAATTTACCAACTGTATTTGTAATGTGACTACAATTTTTTTTTTTATATTAATTAAGTATTACTTTTAAAGCGCGTTCATAAGTACACGAACCCATTATTTTTTTATTCCGACCGGGATGTTGTACTAGCGAGTGGCGAGAGGCGAACGTCGGATATGTTTGAGGACACATGGGGTGAAGGGCACATGTTTGAAGAATACATAGAGTGGGAGGGGGGATGGGTCCGATAGCTATGCGCATGGGGTTAACAAACCCAAGTCGTATCTGGATAGGGTGTTGTATGTTTGTAAACCTAATTTAATTAGAAAAATAAAATAAATAATTTTTACTTAAGTTATGTTTGCCGGGTAAAGAGTGCAATCCAGCATATTAATTACCCCCCTCCCCCCCGGAATTATTAAACAGTGACTATAATAAAAATATTATAATAATTCACATGTATTATTCGCAAACCGATTTCAAGAATAGCTGAAATTTAAAACACTAAAAAATCGTCAGTCTGTGTTTCTTTTAGGTAGGCCTACATGTCTACTTCAAACACACCATTCAAAATTATTATTTCAGCATCAAAGCAATCGTATCCTGGGTGGCGCTGTCAAACAAGGCAATGTCTCCTACTGTAGACGGTCGCCAATTGCAATGAAATGAACTGATAGCGTGGGTATAGCTTATTGCAGTCTTATGGGCGTTAATTTTTTTCTTCACGAAAATTGCCTGTCCCTAATCGAAAATATATTTTTCCTGTAAAATGCATTATTGTGAATTGAAATTGAACTACTGGCTAACATGTACATAGATTTTTATTTATGAAAAATTTATTTTTTGTAGGGAATTTTTTTCTTTAAATGCAAGCATGATAACCTTCACGCGATCTTGTTTTTTTAGGTGGTAAAAAGCTGTAACAATGAAGAGGTGGATAATACAATTCCTTTAAGTTTTTAATAATTCGTTACTGATTATTTTCAAAATTTTTTTCCATGTCCTAACATCCATGCATAATAAAAAATACTTAATATATATTTTTACCTACGTTATGTTTGACAGGTAAAGAGTGCAAAGCAGTGACTACTAAATGTGCAAATAAAAGACGGGGTAGAGCTACTGTCACTGTGTTTGAAACGAGAATTGGTATGCCTTAAATTATTTTTATCCCACCCACAATGTATATATTTTTTAATAACATATATTTGAAATTTGTACATTGAAAACAACTGTGTCACAACAAAATAGTGTTCGCAGTAATACTGCGTTCACATTATTACCCGGACATTTATGATTTGTGTTGTCCCAGTATATCCAATAGTTAAATATGTTTGAAAACCGTTCCCTGAATAGCTTTCCAGCATTAACTGCGCACAAAATTAACAAGTATGATACCACAAAATAAATCGAAGAATATTCAACTGTTTTTTCTATGGTTAAACAAAATTATGAATGAATAAAACATCAAGTTTCATCAACTCATTACTATCCAAAGGAAAAAAAAAACATAATTAATATATTCACAAAAAACATAGTCATGTGTTTTTAGAAATTTACAATATCTTTCTTGTGGTGTTACAAACTATATCTTGGCAACTGGTGTCTGAAGGTACCTTTTGAAAAAACAAGTACGTAAAAAAAAATGTTTTCTGTGCAGTGGGGACATTTTTAATTCCAGAAAAGAGAGGGAGAGGTGTACACTCCATCCTCCGGGAACAACGGCCAAGGATCGTGGGTCGGTGAATCGCAGCGCTTCCTCCGGCTCAAGTCATGGATGGGTGGGGGAGGGGGGAGGGATCCGGTCACATGGGCAGCGGATAAATCACGGAGCGGGCCGAGAGCGCGCGCAGTTTCGCAAGATCGCCCGCTGAAAGCTTCGCCGGGCCACCGGGCCGTCCGCCGGGAGGGGGGGGGGGGGGGTGGAAGAGGGGTGCAGAGGGGTTGATTTGCGAGCTCGGATCAGGACCTAACTGCGCCTCCCCTCGCTGCAGCTGTCTCGTTAATCACGGGCGCGGATCGAGCCGACTTGGACGCACGTCACGCTGACAGAATATATTTGCAATCATTAACTGTCTCCCACGCTTATTTATTGACTGACCCTTAAGGCCACGCTGCCACGCGCGTTCCAGGCGAAACTTCGCACTTCAGTCATCCTATCAGAAGATATAACGAAATATTTAATAATTCAAAATTAATGTTCACTCTCTTCATTACTACTCCTTCCCCTTATCAGCATCTGTTGCCCCATTCCTGAGTGTTTCAACTATCGTTACTTTTTAACGAGGCAACAATTTTACCTACCATACAAAATGTAAATAAATCGAACTTAAAAAAAAAATACAGATTTTCAACGGTAAAAAAAAAAAATATTTCCTTCCATATGTTACAAAAATACTTTAGACGAAAATAAATTTTCGTCGAAGGTATTCCCCTACTTGACTCGGCATAATCTTAAACACTAAACAAAAATAAAGGACAGGCCACAAAACTCATTTCAAATAACTTAAAAGCACTTAATAACATAGAAGCTTTAGTTGTATTGGATAAACTTGCCACGCAAAAGATAATCTATGATTAATGTTTATTTTCAAAATAAGATCTTACAGATCGTAAGTGATAGTGTACACCATTTCATGTGACTTGAATTTCAGTTATTATAAAAAAATATCAATTTGTACGTAAATATGATAATTTGGGGTCGAAAATTGATTCTTGGCGTTTTATGCTTCGCAAAAAGATTATTCGGAATAAATATTTTGAGAGAAAAGTAATTTGTATTCATATTTTTACTCTTATAAAAACCAAAACCTTCATAGGTAAGACTATTAGAGGATTTTATAATACTTAAGTTCAAAATGCACTCAAAAACTGATTTCTCACGTATTTCGAAGATGCATAATGAAATGAAGTGGGCGCACATATACAAACTCTATAAAAAATTATATATATATATATTGTTTAAGTGATAAACGCAACAGTTTAAATTCACTGAGAAAAATAACGTAGACCGTAATTTTAGCTTTTTTAAACGTTCTGGTGAACAATGAAATTGTTTCCATTCACTGTGGAAATTTTTCGTCACACATATTTTAAAGAATTTTATTTGCCACACTCGGTCTTAGATGAATCGCTTTAAAAAAAATTACTCGTTATGCTAAAGTTTTAATTTTTATCGTGTTTGTTATCTCGTTTTACTTTCATTTCGCATGTGAATCGAGTGTTTACTTTGTGTTATTACGATCCTGCAACTCGACGTTTGAATTTTTACGTGAGAACGAATAAATTAATAAGTTTGCAATAAAAATAAAGTAATTTAGAAATATTCAAGCAAGTTTTGGTTTTCACCCGAAAAAATTCTATTTTAATCAGCCGGCATTAATAAAGTTAAACCCGCAAAATTAGTTTTCCTAAAATACTACCTTGACTTTTGGCGCAAAAAAAAAGGCTGCCGTATAGGTCTTAAAACTAAGATCGAGTAATAGATTTCCTGATGAGTTCCAAAGAAGAAAAGCCTGAATAACTCGTGGTTTATGGTATTGGCTCAATGTAAAAGACCAGCTGGCCAAAACAAAAGTTTTCGTCTAAGCGCCCACGCTCTGTTAGACATTACATTGTATCTACGTTCTTTTCAACGAAAAAAGCACCTTAATAAAACGAAGAATTCTTAATAGTACTATATAACTGAACTCTTGTAGGAATTACGTTGGAGGTGACTTACGATTAGTTCGTTCCATTACAAACAAGATAAAACTGCATGGGAAAGAGCTCGTTTGCCGTAAATTTAAGTCGTTAAGGTGATTGTTGTGGGGTTTCTGCCTATCGCAATTAAATTCAGTAGTTGTAAATTTAAGAATATATCTGTACATTTACGAAAAAAATGGTATCCAAACGTCATCTTAAATATATGGTGAAATTTTATTTTAAAAAAACTGTGAGGGCCCACGAAATTACTTCTGATAAAATGGAACCACAGGCATTAATAGAAGTTTATACCTTTCTCGCTTCTGGGATTTAGGGCTATGTCGTCGGCGCTGCTGTTTGACATCTCAGTTTGTGGAGGCATGCTAAGCCAACGAACTGTTCGCTTATGCACTGGACTTGGGCTATGATAGTAATGTTAACAGGATTTGAAAATGTAGAAAAAAGGGACAGTTGGGAGTTACACTGCATTCAGACTGTTCTGTTAAAATTATTTTCAAATCAAATCATTGGATATCTCTGGTTACAAAAAATACAGCGATATACTTATATTTACAGATATTATGGTGAGTTTGCTGTTGATCAGATTACATAGTTTGATAACGAACTATAAATTATCATCTTGGAGTACAAACAAAATATTTATAAATAGAATATATGAAAAATCTCTAACAAAACACTTTAGTTCATTCGGTGCTGGATTTCCCTGTCTATAACAGATCTATGAACCATGAAGTCGCAATTCAGCGTAGTTTTTATGACCTGCAACGTTAAATTTTTCACCTTTAAATAACGAAGAATTTTGATTACAAATTATCCAGGGATCTTCGTAAATTTACCGTTATCTTCGGTAATTTACGGGCAATAAGTTTGTTAACTTTGAATTTGAATCCACTAAAGTATTCTTAGTTTACTTGAAAAATATTCAAAATTGGTTTAGAATCCTGCAAAAACACTATTATTTCTTCTACGAGTTTGTTTACTTAAAAAAAAAAAAAAAATCTAGGAAGTGGAAATACGGTGTAGTTTTCACGAAGATTCAGGTACATAAAATTACGAAAAACTCATCGTTTATCTGAGGTAAATTCTTCGTTGTAAAATGCGTAAATTTATTGAAATTTCTAACATTGTGGTTATCTGAAGATACGAATAACACTTAGTTCATTCGAACTAAATTCTTTGTTGAAAATTACGTACACTGTTTGTCATAAGAAACCTCAATAACCGACAAAAAAAAGATAAATGTTCAAACGCACAGAAAACAAGCCAAAATTAGCCGATGACATAAAATTAAAGCATAGGAAGTACAGTCTGTGCCTGAGGCCGAGAACAGATGTCAGTTCCGAACAATTGTACCTGTTGTTTCTTAGAAAGACCACTGTGTTCCTCTGTGCTGTCGTCGCTGTCGTGTCCAGAATATCTGTTTTATCACATAGCTGGATAAACCTGTGCGTCTCTGTGTTGTTGTTGTGTTCACAATATCTTTTGGTTATTCCGATTTTTACTGTTTTGGCCAAGGTCCTTTTTTTGTCTTTATTTACTCTTCTTGTTGCAATTGTCGCGACGTTACTGTGCTATAATATTTTTATATTTCCTTCCACGGAGTATTCTGTACTATCATGTTTTTAAATTTTAACATCGGCTAATTTTGGCTATTTTTTTCTGTGTGTTCACATATTATCTTTTTGTCCGTTCTTGCTGTTTCTTATGACATACAGTGTAACCAGCAATGGCGTGTATATAAAAAAATATATCAATTATAAAAATACCTTAAAGTAGGTGTTCTATAACTCTGCATATAAAAGGCAGAAAACACTATGTCACTAAAATTCAGGAAACCTTTGTAATAAGTATTATTCTCAGCTTTGTATTCGACAGTATCAAACTATATATATACATTAATTTTCAAGATATTCTCCTTTACGCACCTTATGAAAAGATCGTGAGAGTGAATTTTTTCCATGCGCGCGCACCGTGAAACAAAGTTATCACAGGATAAAAAAAGGCTACATTAAATTAAAAATATGTAAGTCCTTTTAAATCTCACACTTTAGTGATTAATATTGAAAACTGGTCCAAACCATAAATCCATTTTTTATTGCGAATATCAGTGAAATAAATTGTGCCTATAATTATTTTCAAGTTTATTTATATAAGTGAGGATATATATTATAAATGCGAAAGTAACTGTCTGTCTGTCTGTATGTCTGTTTGTTTGTTACCTTTTCCCGGATGAACGGCTGAACGGCTGAACGGATCGTTATGAAATTTGGCAAGGAGATAGATTATATCCTGGGGATGGACATAGGCTATCTTTTGTCTAAAAAAATAATTGGTTGTCTGTAAAGTCGGTTTACGGACGATAGTTTAACGTGACAACGTCATAACAAAACATTGATGAAATGATTGATCCAGAAGAAAAGGAAATATCATATTCGGCCTGAGACTGAGCCGTAATAGGTTTTTGCAACCAAACCATTTAGGCATTAAAAATATTATATTCTTTGAGGAATAATTTTTTTTAAAATTTTTCTATATTTTGTATGATAAAATCTACCTCTGCATACTTTAATGAATAAAATTGAATCATTTATATTGAATTATCACTATTTTGTATGGATACAAAGGAGTGAAATGAAATGTACAATTTAATTAATACATTTACTTTTATTTGCATTCATTATTCAAATATATTTATTACTTTTGAAATGTCATGTGCGTCGTATTTATTTTTACAAGTACAAAAAAAATTTAGCACCTGCCAGGATTCGAACCAACAACCTAACAATAGAAGATAGCGCCGCTGATCGCTCACCCACGAGGATATATTTGATAATTTATAGTTTCAGATTTTATATATACATTTATAAAAATTTTGTTCACGGTAGGGGAATAACATTATTTCGTTTTTATGACTCGATTTTATAACAAATACGCATCCCAAGTACACCAAAATTATTTATAATATGTTACAATATTTTTTAAAACATTGTGCAAAAGATCCCGGTTGTAATTTGCATTATTATGTGTAAATGTAAAACACCATTGTTGGTTCAAAACGTATTTGAATATTCAAAATTACTTTTAAATAACTGTACCGATTGTGCTGAAAATCGGTGGACAATCGTTAAATTACATAATATTAATAATTCAAACGACGAAAATATGATTGAAAAGTCAAATCGATTGTCGTTCCAATCGAGTGGAAGAGAGATGCCACGCATGCGTAGGCCCTACAATGAGCAGGAAGAGAGATGCCACGCATGTGTACAATGAGCAAATAGGACACATCCGTAGTGGGACATCCGTAGTGGGACACTTTTTCGTGCGTGCAGCCGGCGTTCATCGATTTATTAGACGTTGTCACGTCAAAAAATATATCTTTATTTTATGTAATGTGTGTCATAGATATACAAACTGTTAGTGTCATTCCTCTATGCCTGCCGAGCAATAGCTTTCAAGCCATTACGTTACGTTTTTCTATTGTAAGGAACTAAGTAGAGAGTAAGAAAAAAATAAAGATCTTGACAGTTTGTAGTGTCGCCATATTTGTTTCAATTTTCAATACCGTTTTTGTATATTACAATTTAAATTGCAGAAAAAAATCATGTTTCATAAAAAAATAATTAGTGAGTGTGTGTCATTTCTCTATGTCCATTAGGTATCGCCGCGTCAATTTTCTCCGTGGGGCGAAACCGTCCGCTTGATTAAATAAACAACTTTTATCGTTGAATGATTTCATGATTTATTTAATGAAAATCTGCTCTCATAAAAAAGTAAGTTTTATAGACATTCGATAGGTGTCTCTCTCTGAAGATCAATCTATGAATCGTTACAAATTTATTTCCTTAATTTTTTAGTTTGATTTTATACAATATGATTTCACTAAAAATAAATTTCTACCCCTTCCTATTTTCATTTCCACATTACGAAGTTTTACTTCTTCCGCGCGGAGGGACTCCACGCAATATTTATGCATGCAATTAAAAAACTATTTTTTAATGATGCCAAAGAAGTATAACTTCTCATGCGCGTACCTAAGTACACGCACATATTTTATTTTTTATTTCTTCTATATATATTTTTTCTCCCTACCTAGGGCACTCATAATTCTTTTAAATTTCACGTGTATGTTTTCAATGTCATTCGAGTTGTACAATTTTTTTTGTCAAATTAGTCATTATTTATACTTTGTTTCATTTTGGAAACATACGTATTGTTACGATTTACCGCGGGCTCGTAAAGGATAGCCCAATTAAAGAGTTTATTACACTACACAGTTTTATTTATTACCACTGCTTGTCACAAATAATCTTCTAAAATAGCAAATAATTAATTACACTCAAAGAAATGTCAATTTCCCAGCCACTCGTTCCGCACACCTCGCTGGGCCGCACCTCTGGCGCAACTCTCGCCGCAGCACCCCTCGTGGGTCTCCGCCGCGGGTCTCCGTCGCCGCACTCCGCCGCCACCGTCACACCCTTCGCCGAGATCCCACACGACGACTCGCTCGCAACTTCACTCGGGACTCCGCCGCGCCCGCGACTCTATCGCCCGGAAACTCCGCCGCGGGAAAACTCACGACTCCACTGAACTCACTCGCTCCCTGCCCTGGAACCTTCGTCCAAGGACTTCGCCTCTCTGCCGCACCCGCGGCACTATCGCCCGGATCTCCGCCGCGGGAGAACTCCCGACTCAGACCAACTGACTGACGTCCTCGGACCTATATATAGGCCCCAGCGAACTTCCAGAACTCACGAGAGCGGCCGGGGCCTGTCGCGTCATCGCGAGCCGTCCCGACGGCAGAAATATCTCGAAAACACGTGTCGGCGACTCGCGCAAGGTCATCAAAATCACCCCTCCCCCTCTGGGGACAAAGCCCCAAAATCTCGAAAGTTTCAGGAATTTCAAATATCATTTCTTTCGAGATGGAGTTGTTCCAAACCATTCGAGGTCCTGAACATTCACTTTCCACAAAAGTGAAAGCCCCAAAATTTCGAAATATAAGAATATATATAATTGGATGTTGGCATGTATGACGTCGATAAACTCTTACACCGTTTGACCGATCGCCATGAAAGTTGGCACATCGAAGTGTTTTTATCATGAAGAAGGTTTTTATGCTATCCATTTTTTTTTGTAACTCGCCGCTAGATGGCGCTGTAGCGCATCAACTTCTAAACCTTTCAACCGATCAACCTGGGTAAACAGAAAATCATAGGTCACAGATACACAAACAGTAATTATGTGTCATTTCTTAATGTCCAACACACTAGACATATCGCTATCCATTTTGCTGTAACTCGCGGACAATATATCACCCGGTGTTCAGCCCGGGCAAAGACAGGTACTGCAGCTAGTATAAAATTATATTTGCGTGTTATGAATAAAATTATAAGAATGAATTTTTACGATGCGTGCACAGCATGTAACAAAAAAATCAACAGGATGGAAAAAGGCTACATAGAAATAAAAATAATATAAATGTGCTATTAATTCATATAAATTTAGTGAATGATATTTAATACTGTGCCATTAAATTAAATACATTTATTAATTGTGAATATTAGTGATACAAATTGTGTATATAAACTTTGTACAGTGTACTTATAGAAGTTAGGTTATGTTCACGTTTGTATAACGATGTCATGTCGCTTGTAAGCTTCCATTGAAACTGGCAGGGAGTGTCTGGGGAAGATTCAATAGTCACCTGGCCTTTTTCCATGGAAGTCTTTATGTTCCTGTATGTAATATATTTGCATTATATTTTTTAAATTATTATTAAAAAATAAATTAAATTAATAAATTATAGTAAATATCAGCTTATTTATTATTTTTCATACTAATAAAATTAATCTCAATTATTTTACTAAATTAATATTTAATTTTATACAAGTGTTGATATTAATATTCAATAATGAGTATTTATTAATTTTTTTTGTTTGATTGAATTTATACCTTACCAACCATATTTATAACGTCACTCTAGTCATTTTATTATTTTACTTTGAATGCAAAATTAAAGTTTATTTTTTACTACGACAAGTAAGTATAATTTGTAACACGCATAAATTAGTACACGTACAAATTTTTATAAAAGATTTCTTTGGAAACCATATGCCAAGATATATTTTTTATACTACAAGAAAAACATTGTATCTTTGTACAACACATGGATATGATTATATTTGTATTTATTAATTATGTTTTTTTAATAAAATACTGAGTATTTCCTAAGATAATTGGTCCATAATTTTATATATTAATTTATATTTTATTCAAAATTTTTTAACTATGGGTAAGATAATATAATATTCATTAATTGGAAATTATATTTATTTTACTCATTAATGTGATAAAAGAATAGTCAATAATTATTGGATTTTATGTTTTTATTATGCTTATAAATGTGCACATTTAATTCTGGAAAGCTATTCAGGGAACGGTTCCAGAATGATTTTCACTATTGAAGGTACTGTGACAACACAAAGCAAAAATGCCCGCGTAAGAGTCTTAAACCAGTATTTTCACGTAATTGTAAAAATTTATAAATATCTGTATATTTACATAAATATTTGTATCCATTAAAAAAAATTAATGTCGCATTTCGGACTCAAAATTTGTTGATGTCTAAAATTATAATTCTCACTTACAATTTTTTTTTTCAATTTTAGATTGTCATTATTTCTTTTTAAAAATGAACATAGTTCTCTTGCCTCTACTTCTAAATCAACGCTACTTTGAGTATTTGCCCTTAGTGCTAAACCCCCTCCCCCCAAAAAAAATTAGCTCTGTGGTCCAAATAGTTGTAAAACATTAATTTTAACAAAAAAAATTGCACACAGTTTCTTATGTGTCAGAGGTAGAGATTTGCTTTTTCTAGTCCTTTGAGCTGTCTTGCTCAGTTTTAAATGGAAGTGGCTTGAATGATTAGTTGCCCTGTTCGAAACTGAAAACAAATTCTATACGTTATCAGAGTTTGGTTTTAATAAGGCAAACATGATTATAGAGACACGCATTAACAGATTAAAAATACATAGTATTTTTAAATATGCATCCCCATTCAACTTAAATAACTGCAAGCTTTGAGAAATAAGTTTTCTCACAAAAATGTTTACTATAATTAATATGTTTAGGTACCTGTGAAGCTTACTTAAATTTGATCGTTTCTGGTAGGTTATTGTAAGATTATTTAAGGTTTTGTAACGTATAATATGTTATTAAATGTTTTAATAAATTTATACAATCTAACATAATTTTCTCAATTTGTGTTGAGATAATTTATTTATTTGTGAATTCATTATCAAAAAATTGTTTCCTAATCCAACGAAAATTTAAATATAATTTATAACAACTCTACATCCAATAAGATTGAAGCATTATTAATACTAACGCGGACTGTGATTTTTGATTTTTACTAGTCTGACTGTTTATTAAGATTTCTTTAAAATGTTATCTAAATCATCTACGTTACGAAATACACTAACTACTTATTTATGTATCACTTTGAAGCTACCATATGAAACGTATTAGGCTTATATTATTATTTCTCTAATGCTAACCAATTTTAAGCAGTCTTGGAATGAAAACAAAATTTAAAATTTATTTATAAATTGATGTCAATTCTTTGGTTAAAATAATTTCAAGTTAAATTTAAACTTGCTTTCCTAAATTGTTTAATGTGAAAATAGGTTAATAGGTAGCATTATTGTTTACAAGCATAGCCTTAATTAAAACGGTTTATAATGAACTCTCAAAAAAAATTCTTGGCACATTATGTAATGAGTTTTCTTTGTAAAATTAAGTTCTTTTAATACAGAGCATGAAAATTCTGACAAACATAAGTCCATCAGCAACTCGTCATATTTTTAATTAGATTGCCAAGAGTTTAAATTAGGAAAGAAATATGTATATCTGAAACAATTTCGTAAGTTTAGACAAAAACTGAACTGCCTGTAATTTTTTGTATTCGAATTAAATATTTTTTTGACTGCTGAAAAAAAAACTTTTACACACTATCTAGTTTGTTAAAAAACACATTTATTAAAGTAAAAAAGGAAATGGTGAATACTGAATAGTTTATTTTATATAAAAAAATTCGGGAAATTAATCGATCGCTGTGAAAAACAAGCTTCACGAACACGTCTCATCACACAAACGCATAACGTAAGCACACACAAGCCTGTATCGAGGGAAAATTGAGAAGAAAAAAAATCACCTACCTCGGTGGCTGCCTGCCAGAAGACAACACGTGTCCCAGACACACGGGAGTAATTTCATGCCACGACCCAGTTATGCTCTTTCCCCATGCTCTTTTTTTGTCTGTTTCAACCGCATTCACGGCGAACTAGCTCAGAACATTGCGAGGCCACGTAATAAATTGCAACCCGCACTCCACTCGGGATAGCACGACAAAGAAAAAAAAAAAACATAATCATTTTCTTTTTCAAACACACCACTTTCTTTTTATTTTTGTTTAAATTTTTAAAACCCATTTCCGACTTTCTGAATCCTGCACACCCTCAAGGATGAATAAAACCACGAGTTTGTTTCCACGCTGTGAAGTTTACAAAGAAAAAAAAATCGTTTCCGTGTTTGCGAAATGAACAATATAGCATGCAACCAGCAGGGAAATATTGGAGCTTTCGCCCATAATGTATCAAAATCTCTGTAAATAATGATATTCGAATCCAATATGGCTTAAAAAATGCTATAAAACATATAAAATATTTTGTGTTTTTATGTTTATTTAAAACATTCGAAGAGTGGTGTAATATCGCACGAATCAACTAAAAACAAAAACAATAAATTTTGTTGGAAAATGTATTTTGTAAATCAGGGTTATCACACAAAACAACGATGAAGATATAGAAGTCCGACTCTTACATTGGAAACTGAAACGATGCTTTGCTGTACTATCTGTTGTGTGGGCCCATAAATACTAGCAAAAAAATTAACTTTATAATGAAAATTTAACAACTTTACGACTAATTGCTCAGTAGAAGAAATTTAAATTTTGCAAAAAACTTAAAACTTTTTTGTAATATAAACAGCATTTTCTATATAAATGGTAGGAGATGTAGTATTTCTGGTATGCTACACCACAAAATATGTGGCTACCAAAATAAAGTGAATTAATTTTCACTGGTTTGTTTAACTGATAACTGCTGATACATTAATTTTCACTATCAATGTGGCCATGTTAGTTGTATATTATGAAAGCTACTATCTGGTGGATGAGCCCAAAACTACTTCAAACATTATGAGTTTCGGCAATTAGAGTTTCTCCCTCATGACGTAACTGACCTTAATACTAACACTTACACATTATACAATACATGATGCAGTTAATCTTTAAAGTTACTCTTTAATAATTTTAGATACTTTACTGAATTTACTTTACTTTTACAAAGCAAATAATGGATTTTTTTTTAGAAGAATTGTTGAATGCGATTAAAAATTTATATTCAAACACAACGTAAATTTTTAATTTTTTTAATGATAAAATTAATTTACCTTCTTATGACAATACATATGTGTCATAGTAATTAAAATTACTTTTGTATTCATCAGAGAAAATATCATCAAAAATCCTTGCGTTTATTATAGATATTAATCTCCCGAAATTTCCTTTAAATATGTGAACAATAATACTTTATTTAAAGAAAATTTAAAACAAAGTTTAAGCTTTACAAAATAATATATATGCAAATATGTAGTAAAGTAGTAAGAAGTTTATTTGATATAAAAACTAAATGCAGGAAACACCCAGTTACGTAACAATATATTTGTATAGGATATTTCAGTAGCTGTGGACCTCACTCTTATCTAGAAAGAGCACGTATATTAAACATATTTCACAGCTATTTAAATAGCTTCAGAACAGACACTTAGATAATAAAAGCATAAATTTCAAACATATTAGAAAACCTTTAATTCATATTATTTGTAAAAGGAATAAATTTAAATTACAAAGAAAATTATTTTATAGTTTCATTTGAACTATAATAATAAATAGTGTGAGTGATTTTTCGCGAAACATTTTGAGACAAGCTGTTAGTTAAACACTCTTATCATCGCTTATAATATTTTAAAAATTGAGATAAAAAAGATTTCAGGCAACATTCAGTTATATAAAAATGTATTTGTGTATGCTATTTCATTAGCTGTGAAACGCACTCTTAGCTAGTTAAAAATTGTATTTCAGACATATTTTAGAAAGGTTATAAACAATATCTTAGTGTGTTTTATTTCAGTAGCTATAGAACTCACTTTTATCTATTTGAAGCATGTATTTATGACAAATTTCTATAGACTTTACTGATATTGTTTGTCGGACCATTTTAAAATTTAGATAAATATTTTTGTTGAAATTTTTAGGTTTTATGATGACCTGGAGAACATCTTACCACCTAAAATTATTTTATTGTAACTCTTCATAAGCGATTATCAATATTTATCAATCTTCCAACTCTAATTCATTGAGATCGAGAATTTTAGCCGCATTGTGTACGGTTTGGTTTAATTTGGTTATAAATGAAACTCGTTTATAATGTGTAATGTATATAATTATTTTATTTACTTGAAAGATAAATGCAGTTAACTATCAGTGCAAAGCTTTCTGGTGAACTACATTTTTCGATTTGTTTGTCGGTGCATAAATAAACAAAGATGAATGCTTTCCGACACGCGAACACGCGACATGCAGTTGTCCATGCGCGAAACACGGAAACTCCAAGATAATTCCGCAAAATTCCAACGACTGGCCTTGTGATTTGTTGATGGTCATTGCGAAGACGAGTCGCACGGGGAATTGCAGCCGTTTAAAATCGAATGGCAAGTCCGTTGGAATCATCGGGATTCGCGGAATCAAAACATCCTCTCCTTTGTACTTTCCCTTGATAATCGTCTCCTCGACAACATTGTTCATGAGCTTTTTCACAGCCAGTCTAGTTCCATTGCATTGTCGAGGTAGACTGATATGACGCAACATGATGATGACTGAGCCGAGTTTCAATTCCAAATTGTGAGGTGGCAATCCAGACAATTCCAACGAATTAAAAAATTATGTGGAATAGTTGATTAAGTCATTCTGGTTGATGACTGTGTCAGCCGATTTGCAGACTGTTCTAATTTCAATTTCTTTTTCATTGGTTATGGGAATTATAAATTGTTTAGAAACTTTGTCTAAAAAAAAGGGGGGACGAGAGAGAGAGGGGGGGAGTGTACACAAAAAGTTCTTGTTTGCAAAACATTCTTTTGGAACCAGTTGCCAAGAAATAATTTGTATTATTACAAGAAAAATATTGTAACCTTTTACAACACATGGCTATGGTTATTTGTGCATATATGAGATTCATTATTCGAGTTAATACCGAGTATTTCTAACTTAAATTTGTGTTTTATTTTATATTTTAATTAAATGTCTCAGAGAAGCATAATTTTTTTTCCAAACCTTGGCAAAATCAATCCAAATATCAATGACTGGATTTGATTTTGTTTCATTATGCTTATATTAATGTGCGCAGTTAGTACTGGAAAGCTATTCAGCGAACTGTTTAAAAATTACTTAAACTACTGGAGGTACTGGGACAACACAAAACATAAATTTTTTCCGGGTAAGGATCTGAACCCAGCATTACATACTGCGAGTGCTATTTTGCAGTGATACAGATAGTTGTTTTCATGTAAGTGTACAAATGTACAAATATCAGTAATCTTACACGAATGTTTCTGTTTCGTTTACAAAAAAAAATACAATAACAGAGTGGAAATGATGGAGTTTTTTTAGGGTTTATGAGGAGGGGGGAGGGATGTAGCGGACTCACCGCTTCGTTGTGGTTCCAGAAGATGTAGGCAGGCGGCTCCGGACTGAACAGCACCACGCACGTCAGGTTAATGGTGCTCCCTCGGTCAATGTACAGGTCCGGCCCGCCGATTATGTCCGTCGTGGGCTCTGGAACCAACGAGGCGATTTCAATCAGTCAATATGCCCCAACGAATCTCGAAAGCATTACACGCACAGAAATTTAAAAAAAAAACGCATCTTTGCGAAATATTCCTTTGGAAAACAGTTTCCAAGAAATAATTTGTGATACCACAAGATAAAGATATTGTAACTTTGCGAAACACATGGACGGCTGTGGTTATTTTTGCATATATGAAATTTATTTTTCGAGATGATACTGAATATATCTTACGAAAATTAGCTCATAATTGTCAATTTATTTGATGTTTCATTCAAGCATAATTTATATACTTTTAAAGAATAATCGAATATTAAAAATGTTGACTTTTTGGTCGTATCAAGCTTATTATGCGCGCAGTTAAAACTGGAAAGCTATTTAAAGAACGATTGACAAATAACTTTAACTATTGGAGATACTGAGACAACACAAAGAATAAATTTCCGTGTAATAACCCTTAACCAGATTTTGTGAACAGTTTTTTTAATGACAGTTGTTTTAATGTAAATGTATTAATATCTGTAATTTTACATTAATATTTCTGTTTAATTTAAAAAATCTTACATTGCAACATTAGGACTTCTAAATGAATTTAAAACAACTCTTTATTTTTTCTTTGTACGCTTAGTTATGTGTTGATAATGTGACCAAGTCCCTACAAACCTATGATAAAAATTTAACTACTAGTTAGTTGTAAAGCGCCTTAGGCATCCGTTGAAAAATGATGAATAGGCCTACAACAAACAATTATACTTCATACAAACGAACTTTTTATTGATTATTCAATTTCTTTTAATATTGTAGAAAAAAAAATTATTTCATATATATGATGCAATTTTTTTTTGAAATTATTATATTAATGTATATTAAGTGCACTGTGATATTACACAATAATTTTAGCAGAAATAATTGAAGTGATCACAAAAATAAGAATATAATATAACAATAAAAAGAGCGTAACTACAAAAACCAAATATGCGAAACAAACTTACGGCATATTGGCAAATTTTGAAGCTAAAATAAAACAGTAAATTGTTTAAATTATTGGAAACAAACATTCCCACATTATGCAGGTACAATTATATTCAACACCTTAAAAACATATTAAAAACAGTAAAGTTCGGCGTGGGATCCAAACACACTAACCCAAAAATTAAAGAAATTTACAATGTAACTAAACAAATATGGGTGCGTCAACTTATGTACGTGCGTTATAAGTTTAACTTACTTGGCGTAGTAAAAAACTAACTTTAATTTTGCATGCAAATAATTAATAGAAATAAAATAATAAAGTGGACTGGAGCGATATTATAAATAAGGCTAGTAAAGTGTAAATATGATAAAATGAATAAAATTAAAAAAAATATATTTATTATTAATGTAAAGAGGTGTATAAAATTAATTATTTAATTTAGCAAAATAATCATGATGAATTTTAATACACCTGAAAATACACTTGAAAAAGTTATATACACAATTTATATCACAAATATTTAAATAAAAAAGTTTTTTATGGTATAGAACAGTATTCAATATCAATAATTAAAGTATGAGATTAAAAATCACCTATAAGTTTTATTTTATTGAAGCCTTTTTGTATCCTCTGAAAATTTCGTTGCATGATGCGCAGCATCGTAAAAATTTACACTCATAAATTTTTATAACGCGCCTACAGAAGTAAAACTTATAAAAGCACTAAAGTGTAAATAATGGGATCAAAAACGTGTAGTGAAAATACGTCAAATTTGGTATATTTAATTGCAGATAATTTGTTTTCATTTGTGGTTTAAATGGCAACAATAATGTGTATATTACACAAAACTCAATCATTCATATTTCAGATGTTAATTTATTTCGGAAAATTGGATTTACTATACTGCGTTATGTATCGGGATTACGTTTAATTAACATTCATTATATAACTATGATGTGTTACTGACATACTAATGAAAATACATGTTTGCAATTGCACAAATATTAACTTACTTCTACGTATTAAACAAGCGAAGAAAATTACCTCCATCGTTAACAAAATAGTTTAAGTAACATAATTTTTTCAGGTAGTTAAAATAAGTATTTCACAAAATGAAGGTATTTTAAAAATGAACAAGTTTATAAAATTTACCAGTGAAACTCTTGTTTGCAAGTTTAAAGTTGAATTTGTATCTGTGACCCACTAAAAAACCAACTGAAACCAGACAGATGAAGTACATTAAATTTCAAGTTTTCAGTAATACAACACACACTTGTAGTCTAAAATTTCAGTAAATTGTATCACCTAAGAGTTACTGAAAAATAACGAATTGCATGGTTGAGAGTACCATCATTTCTTTGAAATTAAATATGATTTTTACTTCACACACGAATGAACAAAAGTTAGTTAAACACAAAATTTATATTTATTTACAGCAAACATAACTGATTTTGTATTTATTTTCTTAAAATAAGATCAAATTTTTACACGAATCACAAGACAAACACTTTAAATAAATATTTTAACATAAATAATCATTCTTCCCGTAAATATGCACCACTAATACGTAGACCTGATTATTTTCGTCAAATACAGAAATAATAGTTTCGTTTATAATTTAAAAAAATTGGTAGAATAGACGTGCAATTTTAACAGACTATTTTGCATCAACAGTACTTAAAATTATATTTTAAGGCACCCTTCTTACCAAACACACACACAGTTTATTGAGGCCAATTACAATCATGCAATGATTTCTGATTTTACTATGTTTTAAATACTAGAATGTCTAAAAATATCCTGGAATTTCTGGTTGTACCAAATTGTGAATCACTAAAGTACCAATGCTATTTTCGAACTCAGAGCCAAACGTAATAATTCAACAGATGCTCATAATTTGATTAATTTATTCATAAACGTAGTGAAATCCGCCACGATCTTGAAAGCCATCATTTTAATAATGATAAAGTTATGCTGTACTAATTTCGGTGTTCGTTATTATGTAAAGATTTGGGAAATCTAATTTTTACTAGATTCATTACATAGGAACAATTAAATAATGAAGAAAATTTTCTTCGAAAACCAAATTTAATGTAAACTTTAAACGCAAGCTTTAAAATTCCAACCGAAGGCCTTTCCACTAGATTTTGTAGACGGCAATAATGTTTAAGATAAAGAAAAAATTTTTGTTTTAAGTCAAATTGACACCATCAGAATGATATCAGATCATTAATATTCAGGTACCTATAAAATAATAAAAATTTAAAAAAAATAAGTTTTAATGTAGTTTTGGGGCTGCAAAAATACATTTAATACTAATTTTTTAAGTTAAATTTTTTTAAAAGAAAATTGGTTAAAGTTATGCAACGCAATAAATATATGTATGAACATTCACCAAAAACTTGTGAAACTGTGACATTTTCATTCGTTTAAAAATATCATAGGAAATTTATAACTTTCTGATATTCAAAAATAGAGAACTCTGTTCTTCAGACATCAAAAAGACCCACTTCAATTCACGTCAGTTCTGCACACGTTTATTAACACAGAGGTATGCCCGCATCTGCCCGCGGCTGCGACCCTGGCAGCGTTTGGCAGTCCGAAACTTCCGAGCGAGGAGAATGCAAAGTGGAGCAAAATGTCCTCCGGCGAACTTCTGTAGCGAACAGAACGCGGCTTAGGCGAGTGTGCGTGTCTCGGGCAGACTCGCACGTCCAGTCGAACGACAGCAGTTGTACAAATAACTTTAACTCAGGAAGCCAAACACAGAAATACCATTTAATATATATTTTTTTAATTTTTGTAGCATTTATGTTTTAAAAGTTAAATAATTCTCATAACTTTTTTGACAACCATTTATTCTCTTTACTTGCTATTCGTTTCAACGAGACTTTAACATCACCACATCATCTCACGCATGAAGATAAATTACAAAGCAATAATCAGGTAACCTATGAAATAACGTTAAAGGAGATCCTTATTCATAATTCTGGTTTATAATTAACATTCTGAACACTGAAGCATAAAAAAAGGATGCAAGGATTGATGATAGAAAGCGTCAATATTATGTGGTTTTGTTTTATAATTATTTTCGCTAAATTTGTAGATGTTTATGTTTAATATATTTCTCCACCAAAAAATAAAACACTATAAAAATTAAAGAATAATTATGTATGGGAGTATTTAAGGCAATTAGAGTTATGCTTGAATTTTATTTAATTATTATAGTTCAAAAACTTGCTAATATTCTAACAAATTACGTCCAGTATATCATGTAACATGAAAGTTAAGAATTATTTGTGCAGAATGTAATTGAACTTCCAGGAGTTTAAAAATGAATCAATTCTTTAAAATGAATCATTTTTATTCATGTTCTTTAGAATTTTGGCTAAATTTACTTATAAAGCCAATATATTTTATAACTTAACAAATGTTGAAGAATTAAATGTCGAGAATAGTGCAGTTTACATCATTGTGTTGTATACTGTATATTCACTTTATGTTTGATAATAAATTGTCCAAAAAGTGAATACAATTACAATTTTAAAACTGCTGTTAAATCAATAAATTCTTAAAGATTTTTTACAAACACATCAAGTCAGAAGATTTGGAACTTCAAAGGAGAAAAATAATAGCTCATAAAGGATACAAATATCGAAAACAGGCATTATGAAAAATTAAATTACAATCACGAGTGCTTAAAAAATCAAATTTTTTTAAAATAATTGTATAAATTATTCAATAAACGTAATAAAAAATACAGCTAAGAACTAAAACCAAACATATATAACCTCTTAAATACTAAACCACCAGAGAAAAATGACATTTGAAATTTAAAATTGGTGTTCTTGCTCAAGAGTAGTAAATTCTTGTCCCAGTTAAAGCATAATTTGCAAACCGTATTCTATTGTGCCCTCTGGTGTAAGGAATGGATTTTTACAACTGTTATCTTAAGAACTGTAAAAATAAAAACCATATCAAAATTACTACCTCCTAAAACTATACCTTGTACATCAGTTTTGAATGTATAGGACTCGTTTGATTATATAAACCAAATTAAAAATGTTCTTGTATTTGTTTGTTCCCTCCTTTTAAAATGTTTCGGAATACAAATATGTTATTATAAGTGAGAAGGAAAAAGTGCGTATATAATTGAAACCAAAATGAAAAAAAAAAAAAAGTGTTTTACTTTTAGACCAAGGCATATGGTTTTTTTTCTGTCACCTCAATGATAAGGATAGAAGTTTTCAAACTTAACATAAAATTATTTTTATTCTTCATGGAACTTTACGGGTGGTGAAGATAACAATTTATAAAGTGACGATAGATTAGAGCAGAAACTTATTTAAAAAAATTTCACGGTGTTCAAAGTTTGGGTTTTCCAGTAACGCAGATCTAATTTACTTTCCCAGGGCCTGTTCTTTGGACCCAGAAATTCAACAAAATCTCATCTCTACGGCGTGTGACTTCCGGGTTCCACGCGAAACTCCCTTTATTCTCTTTGCTCGGCGGAAAAAAAAGGGGGGGGGGGGGGTTGGAACAATAATTGTGCAGGAGTCCGCGTTATAGTCTCATCAGCGAAAATGGGAGGAGATCTGGATAGGCTGAAAAAGAGCAAGAAGGATAAATTAGATAAAAAAATCTGTTTCAGAGATTCGTTTAAAACTCTTTTTTTCTCTCCTACTCGCGACCAGGATACACCCTCATCCGAGGAAGACGCTCCAGAAAGAATTAATTTGGACGCGGAATATTTATTCTGCTTGAAGATGTAATTTAATTGGGTGAAAGAACGGTGAAACTCTTATGACTTCACAGCCCTCATAGATTTTACAGGCTAACGCTGAGCTGTGATTACACTCACTGTTTTGTATAACCTACAAAGCAGTGGTTTACTCACGCCTTTATTAAACAACGGGTGGATAAAACTTGGAAGTAATAAAGTTTAAAATACATCATGGAAATAATCTTTATTCATCAGTTTTCATAGAGTATAATATGCTTTATGTTTAATCTTAAAAAAAAAAAAACTTTTGTTAAGTAACAAGTAACGCTATTCAATATGTAGTAATTATTTTTTTCTGAGTTTTTAACTACATTTAATATTTTGTTTTGCACATTGATTCCAAAAGGTTATTTAAATTAACTTCATATTTAGACATATGTTAAAAAGATTTTAATCAAGGAGATACATTAAAAGTGTTATTTTTTCCGTTAAGCTCTGGACAGTTTCAGTTCCTACAAAATCAATCTATTTTGATAGTTTACGTTTAACATTAACTAATTTTCAAACCCTGCTTGTCAACAAAACTGTTTAATAATGATAAACATATATCATACTTGTATCCTACTACGAGTTTTTCCCTGTCCAAGTTAAAACACCGAAAGAATTCTCCCGGATAATGCAGCCCTTATGATTAGATGGCATAATTTTTAAAATTGATTATGGTTTTTACGCTTTGTTTTATTATGGCTAATACTTTAATTTTAAGGAATATATCTTGTTCAAATGGTACTCAGAGGGTTTCAAGCAGTGTTACAAAGTTAGTACTAAATTTAAAATCAGCGACCCAGAGTTAAAAAAAAAAAAAAAAAAAAACACCCAAATATTCTTTACATTGTATAACAATAATAAAAAAGGCGTTGTATATAAAATAAAGCAAAAAATTAAATATATTATTGAATATGTAATAGTATAGAAGTCACCAGTTAAGGCTAAGGCTATAAATCGTAATACAGTATTTGAAAGGATGGGTAATTGTTATCTCTCGCGCTCATATCGCCGGGCACAGATAAAGTGAAACCACGTGGTTCCTTGGTAGAACTTGCAATATCTAGTATTTGTCAGGGGGCACTACTGTATAGACAGAATATGGTCTCTAAAAATACTGTGCGATTGAGAAATGTCAACATCAAATATTTACTTATAATTATGGGGAAAACATACAAAATTTTAAACATAACATAATAAAAAATAATAATTTTCACGGACATTCTTATTACAGAATTTAGGAATGGTGTAGTAACGGAACGGCGTAGGTATTTATTATTATGACAAAATATACTTCAGATTAATTTTTACCTTTAAATAAATATTTGTGTAGCAATCAAATAACCATGGCTGCAAAAGAAAATCTTGTGTGTACTTTGCTTGTGCTCGTCTGTATTTTTTGCAATAGAAACTGAGGTTATGATTTTCAGCAGTCAAACTTTGCGGCTCTGCGGTTTTTAATTTTTGTAAGAAATTATGAAATAATTAAAAAATTGTTTTCTTTGTTTCGTATTGAAAGTAAACAATTCTTAGAGTAATACGGCAATATAAGTAGCACAAAAATACTAGAAAAACATTAGGTTGCCTACATTTACTTTCGAAATTTAACAACTTTCGGGTTGGTAGGTTGCCTTTAAATCTGGCACAATTCTCGGATTTATAAAGAAAATAAGAGCTTTAGTTATAGCATTGAATTGCCAATTTTTATCTCCTTTGCTTTGTGAGTATTTGGGTTAGAAAAAAAAAACACAAGAGTAAAAATATTCTGAGAAGCAAAAATCGGATTGGCATGATTGTCATGGCACATTGTTGAAATTATAAAATTGCATAAAACTTTCAAAGATGCAAGTGATCGATATTTCGTTACTAGCGTCTCGAAGTACGTACTGCGTAACCAACATGCAGTCCTATCAAAATTTTCGAACTATCAGACGTGTCATCATTCGCATCAGCTGACTTTGATAGTTCTAACGGAGAACTGCTAGCTGAAGATTGTCACATGCAAAGGGCTGATACTAAAGTGAGTCTCGCGCTAATATAGCAGTACAGAGAAGTTAAATGGCACCCACTGTTGCTAGATCGATACTACCGAACTTTTTAGCATTAAAAATCTTATTTTGTATAGCCTATTACTACTATCGTTAATTATTATAACCATTAATATTGTTTATAGTTTTACTATATTTTTATTTCACTATTTTTAATAGTGTAAATTGACAGTAGTTTTACAATTGTAGTCATTCTGAGAAAATTCTATGCCAAATACTAATTATTATTTCGTTATTAGTAACAAGGCATTACATTAAATTGTGTGCTATGACAATCATAACAATAAGCTCAAGAATAAAATTTTCTGACAAAAATGGTTGAAAACAAAATGGCTTATTTTAGATACGTAACTTTAGAGGTACATATGTAATATTATTAGATGACGTTCTTTATGAAATACAGCAAAGAAAATATTTTTTCCAACGAGTCCATTTCATATTTTCTTTTACAAAACACATGTTTCAAATACACATTAAAAGAGTTTTCATTTTATTATAAAGTTGAGTCTAAAACTTTTGTATTCAAATACGTATATCGGAAACAGACCATACCTAAAAAAAAAATACAGCGCTAATGGCAGAAATTGTGCGTTTAAAATAGATAGTATATTTCAATTTAAATACATAATGCAAACTGAAAATGAGACAACTTCGAAGCCCTTCTTTGAAGTTAGTTCCGAAAACTAATTAATTCTATACTTGTTTGGGACTAAAAATTACTGTAAAAATTGAGCAAAAATAATGCTTTTTTTTCTGTAACCAACGTATTGTTTATTATTCATCATTACATTTTAAATGGTAACGAAGATATTTCATCTAAGTGTTTATCGAAATTATCATCTATAAAACTATATGAAAGACTTGTACACTTGATTCTTTTTTTTGTGGCAAAAGTTTATAGCGGTACGCACGTGTATACTTTTAAAGCGGTAAAATGTAAAATGTATTTTGAATGAAGGATAATATTAAATATGTGACACAAAATTTAAATATTTATTATTGACATTATTACCATTTTATTTGACGGATTAAGAGTTTTGAGGTTGCTATGCTTCCTTAGCCCTACTACCCAGTCACCACTCTCAAAAAAGACTACGTATACAATAAGGAAGTTTCGCCAAAGTGGGGATGACATCTCTGTATCCGTGACCACGTGTGCGCCAGGAGGAAATAATCGATCGTATCGGATCGATTGCCCACGGGACCGAGCTCCGACCCTTCGTTGGCCACCTGACCGGCTGGAGACAACGCAGACCTCACGTCCGATTGGGCGCTCTGGCGGAACGCTGCCGGGCGTGGCCAGGTGCGCGCGCGTTAGTGTCGCCAGAGATAACGCGGTTGGACGGTAGGCGGTTCGAGCGGGCGTCCTGATCGCGGCTTCATTGTTGCGGTGACGTCACTGCATCTCGAGCCACGTGGTGCATGAATGAAGGGATGAATGTACATTTATAATCTACATTCCTAAGAGACTAAAATAGTTCCAATTGACAGTATATTACAATTGTCATTCTGATAAAAAAAAAATAAAATATGCTAAACACTAATTATTATTGAACACCAGAAATTATTTCTAACAGATGAACCATTAAATTTCCTGGTTGTCCAATTTTTGAACGACTCTTCCTATAAAACTATTACGATAGCACTTTTCTAATTTTCTCTGCCGAAATCAACTGTTATTTAAAATCTATAAAATTAACGTAATTTTTTGTGACTATGTTCAAATGCGTGTAATTTTACATCTCGTAAATATGTTTTATTAATATTTTTTGTGTAAATATATTATTGTACGTACAATAAATGAATAAATGAATAAATGGTAGAGCGCTATTAGAGAAATATCCCAAGAAAATCCCTTAGTTAAAGTAATAACAAGAAAATTAAATTAATCCTAAACAAGGCACATAATACCAAGCCTTAAGACGTGATCCGACCACTTAAACTGGCTCCTACCACAAGATGTAGCTGAGAATAACTGCGACCAACGTCATATCAGAATAAAACACTTTTTTTTAGGTAAGCATCTAAAAGATGCTCATATGATTTGAGTTTTTGGCGGTAGTCGTTGTAACTTTGTATGTAACAGGCTGTCTCTGAGAAACTGCAGGTACATGTTCATGTTTAACACACACATATATATATATATATATATATATATATATATATATATATATACATACATATAATTTTGTGTTAAGATTTCACTGATGTTTCAGTAAACCTTTCAGTCGCCATCTTACTTTACGTAAATGCTACCTTGAAAATGATGATGGCAATGTCGACCGAAACTATGTAAAATCTTAAGCTTAAACGCGGCTACGCTGTTAGATATTAAGTAAATTTACAGACATTTCAAACAAAAAATTCGCCTAAAATAAAAAGGGAAGTACTTTGAAGCTCTGTTTTTCGTTATAGACAGATAAACACAAACGTGGAAGAAATAACAGTGTTTCTGCAGTAGTATAAACAAGTTTTTGAAGTTTCGTTGATATACCAGAAAGTTAACTTAGTACCGGCAAAATTACAAAGATAACGGTAAATTTACTAAGGTGCCCAGATAATTAATTTGTAACTAACGTTTTTCGTTAAAGGCGAAAAATTATAACAGTGTAGCACCCGCAAGCCAAGCAACACGAGACAATGGCCGTGAAAGACAGCGATTATTATTCTCTAAGACATCATTCAACAGTATATTTGGGAAGTCGGGATACAAACATAAATCAACTCGAAGCAATAGGCATGTAAGTACATATCAATACATTCATGGTCAATTTTCTTTAGCAATGCGTTTGCGTAACAAACTAGTAGAGCAATGTTAATATAAAGACCACAATTTCGCCTGACGCAATCGGTATCGCAAATATTTTCAAGGTGAAAAAAAAAACATGTAAGTGAGGCTTTCAGCACTCGCCAATGATGTGTAAGATCTAATCTCAGTAACGAGCCAATTAATGTGTTTTCATGTTGCAAATACATTTATAATGTGAAATACAAACACAAAATTTAACGTAGAATTCTTTATAATAATCCCGAGCGTGATAAATATTTACGCAAATTGTATTTTCAACTACATTTCTTGGCGCGAATCAAACGCAGTTTCCGCAACTATAAATCAATACCGGAGCAGCTACTTTGAAAACTGAATCATTTGATTTGTAGACAGAAATATTTAATTAGATAATGACACGGTTTCGATAAAAAAAACTTGAAAAATAAAAAATAAAACACTGGCTTTGAAACTTATTTTCGACAAGGAATTTTAGTGAAATACTGCCCATCTTGTTAAAATTCACTAAACTGTTAGGTAATACTATGAAGTTTCCCTTTGACTTTGTGAACTTTGGTTTGCGCCATCCGCCACAGATGGCAGCACCGTGGTAACACCTTACCGTTCCATACGACTTCCTTTCTATTCACGAAATTTTTCCTACCAATTGCCGTATACCGTGTATGTTACACACAAAAAAAAAAGAAAAGAAAATTGTTAGAAAATGTAACCTTTAACTTAATTTGGCATAAACAAGTAATATGCTAACAACTCTCTCATCGTAATGGCCAAAGGGAACTGGTTGGCCATTGAATCATAAGGTAAATACACTTTGTAGTTAAACTGTTTAGGGGATCCTAAACACATTAAGTAAGGGATCAAAGAAAATTAATTAGCGAATCAGACAAGATGTGTTTTCAGCCGCAGTATGAGCTACAAGCAGCGTCGAATGCCCGGGAAATTAAGGTCCATTCCCGTGGTCATGACGTAACCTTTTACACTGGTGATGTCACAGTAAAGTGGGGGAAATGCATGTGTGATAAGTGTGTGTGTGTGTGTGTGCGTGTATGTATGCCGTTGTATTACCCAGTCGCGATAGCGTCCATTAAGGGCTCCGCCTACCCGGGCACACACATGGTGTGCAGAGCTTCAGTGAAAACAACGCGATTTCAAAACTACTCAAGAAATCCGCGTGGGGTCTGCTTACGAAAAGCATTTAAGAGTTCGCTGAGTCCCGAAAAGTACTTTTGATTTCGGATTGAGTTTTTAAACTGTCTTTTTAGAAGAGTTAAAATTGCTAAAACGCACGTTTTCAGAGTAATATTTAGGCGTAAAACAACCGGTAAAGATTCTTGAAATCACTTAAGGGACTTGCATTAAACCTTTATCTTCATCTCACGGCCATATAATGTTACAGTCCCCGCTCAAATTTCACAATTGCACTATGCTCGACGAGAAGACTGCGCGCAAGTTCAGAGCCTTGCGCTTAGAGGCGATACCGCGCTAGAAGCACCAGCGAGCGTCGCGCTTATCATCCCGCCTCACTAAAACACATACACCCCTGACGAAGTGGGCCTCTTAAGGAAATCAAGGCCGGCGATTTACCGGAATCGACGGCTTGGAGAGCATTAGGAAGGATGGAAGCCGGGTCGACACAACCTGAAGTGGAGAGTCGTGAAGTGTGTGATTTACAGACCACGGACTCGTTCCCAAACAACGAGAAGTGCTCGCAGAAGACCAGGTCAATGTCTTCCACGAGCAAACCGCGAGCGAGGTTCGCTATCTGTTATTTCGGTCTTATACCGCACCAGTGTAATACTCAAATTGAATTCATGCGCAGCCAGCTGTGTGAGGACCAACCTGCAAACTGAATAGCACAGAGATGAGTGGAGTCGACTGCCTAACGAGATACAGGCTGTCCTCCCAGCAAGACCGGCTTAAAGAATGCACGTGGCGAGATGATACGAGGACGGAGAGTTGGCGTAATGAATACCAAAGAGGAAAAGCAAGCAACAAGAAGAATAAAAATCCTGTCATTTTAGTGTTCGTTATTCAGCTTCGCGGGAATTTAAAGCCCAGAAAAAAATTGTTCTTCTACAAGGGAATTGGTTTGAGCCGGATATCCAAGAAGTGCGTAAATTCTTCTAACTTTTGAATATAATTTAATAAATATTGTAGGTTTCTCGAATCGTCGTTATAAATAAATTTTTTTTTAAAAAATGCAAATAATCTTTGTATAAATTACCTAAATATAATATTCTTGACAATGAAACCTTATGTATCTATATGTATTGTATAAGTATTGATTATTTATTGCTACTATTCCATTGTTAGGTATATTTCGCAGAAAGACTACCTATTGTAGTCATTAACATGGTTGACTTCCGGAAATGTTTGACGTGGTTTTTCGTTTCAAGGCTTATAGACACCAAAACCATCGTCAACTCCAAAGTGTTTATATACATATAAATAATTTTTATGAACACGATAACTGCCACAATTTTGCACAAATCACTCCCTAACTGATACATAAAATATGGGAAAATCTTGGTCGAGTTTATTAATAGGCGAAACCCGACAATAATTTTCAATTTTCGAAACTGTTACAATTTATTGTAAATCTTCAAAATATAATCTAAGATTCTGAAACAATTTCTAATAAACTGAAATATTACTTCAAAGGGTAGAAAACACTGGGGTTGAATTAAAACAAAAATAAATAACTTCTGTACCATAAATACAATAATTTATTCTTGTAAACTTTAAAACTATGATCTTTAACATTTGTCAAAATTAATTGCGATGAGATCAACAATAATTGCAAGTGGTGGAAACAAGAAGAGTTGGGGGACAAAAGAAAATTGTAATATTTTTAGTAGGTATACTATCAAATTCAATAGATTTTTTTGTAAAATCCTAAACATTATATAAAAATATGCCTGAAACAATGTTCAATGAGATGAACTACTACTGCAAGGAGTTGAAAAACAGGTGTTGAAATAAAATAAACCTATCTTACAAAGTACATTATAAAATTTATTCAAACGTACTGTAAACCATATAATCATTATATCAAAACATTACCCAAAACTAATTCTTGTATGACTACTTATTAACTAAAAGAATAAAAATATAGTGTTTAAACGTAAAAAAAAATCATAACCACTTTCGTAAACGTATTATGAAGTTCATTCAAAGTTATTCATTGCCAGATGCATTTAATTAAAAATAATTCGAAACATTTTCACTGAATGGAAAATGAGAAATCACGTAATCAATTAATTTGGTATATTAAAGAACATAGGGTTTATGCAAAATAGGTTATAAAAATGTTCCAGACGTTTCTATAAGTTTTCAGAACATTCCAGAAGAAATATACTTCTAAATATCCCTGCACCTTTTGACTGTGCCGAAAGGGATATTTTCCCCACCCTCTTCTTTTATTACGACCTAATTTGTACTTCTTGTTACCAATATCCATTTTAGAAAGAGCTTAAAGTTGGTATTATTAAATTTCCCGTTAAGTTTAATTTTGTAATATTAAGCCAGTTTGAAATTTAGTTTTATATTATTTAATTCCGATTTTATTTGTGTTAGAATTTTAAAATGAAATTTGGTATTTAAAAAAAAAAAAATAACTGGATGTGTTTTCGCTGCGCGACCACGGGCGGTGACTAGCGCTGCGGTGGGGAAAATTTGAAACAGATGTGCATCGTTGCGTGGCCGGCGGGACGCGCCGCGAAGCCTTAGTTATCTCGGCTGTGTGACGGCTGGCAGCGGGCGTCGGCGCAGGAGCTACGATGTGGCCTCTCTATGACTCAGTCGTCTTGCCTTAAGGACCCCGCTTACACGGACACACGCATGGTGCGCAGAGCTTCAGGAAAAACACGCCATTTCAAAACTAATCAAGGTATTCGAGTGGGGTCTGCTTACAAAAAGCATTTAAGAATTTCCTGAGTACCGATAGGTAGTTTTTGTTTTCGAACTAAGTTTTGAAACCGTATTTTGTAAGAAGAGTTATATTGGCTAAAATGCGTGTTTTCAAAGTAATTTTTAGGCGTTAAACTACCAGTACAGATTCTTGAAAGGTCTTAAGGGACTTGCAATACACCTTTATCTTCATTTTTTCGCTATGTAATGTTACGGTTATCGCTCAAATTTCATAGTTGTCCCTTGTGCAACGAGAAGTCTGCGCGCCAGTTTAGACTCTTGTGCTTAGAGGCGATACCACGCTAGAAGCACCAGCGAGCGTCAAGCTATAAACCCGCCTCACTAACACAGATACACACCCGACTAGGCGGCTCCCTTAAGGATGAGACAGAAACTACGTAAGCTCCAGCCACGCAAAATGAATTAAGGTCCAAATTATTTATTTATAGGTCTCTCCAAGGCGAAATGCCAGCTTGGAGTCATAACACTTTTAATTTTGTTTGGCTGTTCCAGTTATTGACCTCTTGCTAAAGATTGACCTTGTAACTTACACCAATCTGTTTTTATCGGAGTTATATGTAGCTAAAATATTACGTTTTTCGCACGAGCATGCAAACGGATATTGAAGTAAAATATTTGATGTGTGGTGGTGGTGACAATGGATTTTTTCGGAGCCCGAATGTGACTACGAAATTTTTGAGGATAGTTTGAGTTTGGCAGTTTTTGAATGCTCAGTCATCACGTTTTTGATGGAACCCAGTGTGTTGGAAACTGTAGTGAGCGAGTTGTGCGATTAAATGATATTTTGGAAACTCCCAAAAAATAATTGAAAGCACTTTTAAACTATTTTTTCAACGATCGTACACAAAGGGGGAAAAAACTTTAGGGAAAAATTAATTTTTTTTGTAAAAGCTTAGCTATTTGCTATAAGTCATTTGGTAGGCCTATAAATAATTTCGTAAATGACATGGAATGGAAATGTGTAACTTCAGTGCTGCCAACTGTGACGGATGGCACGAACCAAAGTTCAAAAAGTCAAAGGGAATCGTTATAGTATTAAATTTTTAATGAATTTTAACATTATGGGCAGTATATGAATAAAATCGCATGTCGAAAATCAGGTCAAAAGCCCGAGTTTAATATTTTTTCATGTTTCAGTATATAGTTAAAAAATTTCGCTCTGCAAATTGAATGATTCGACGGCTAACGTAGCTGCTCCGGCAACGAATTCTAGCAGCAGGTGCGCAAAATCCGTGTTATTTGCGTCAAGAAATGTGGTTTCAAGCAAAATTTGCGTATATGTATGTATGTATATATGTATATATATCACGCTCGGCATTATTTTAAAGAAGCTACGTTAAAAATTGTGTCCGAGATCCGACTTTCGTATTATAAGTGTAGGCTATTTGCCACATTAAAGCACATTAATTTGCTCGTTACCGAGATTATGTGTTTACACATCACTGGTGAGTACTGAAAGTCTCCCTCAATTTATTTATTTTATTTTTCTGGCCTGAAAGGTTTATATAAAGATTTTTATTGTATTTTAAATATGTATCATATGTTTTATTTAATACAAACATCAACATGTATGTGTTATAGTTTGGTAAACTTACTGCCAAAAGTGATCACTTGTTATTTATGAATTATAGACATTTTCTAGTACTCCCGCATACGTATTTATTAGTCCCTGTTTATGTATATATATAGTATAGTTTTAAGGATATATTTTTTATATTTGAGAAGTTAGTGGTTATGAAAGGGTGTGTTGCCTTCTGAAGTTTAACAGCAATTTATTGCATTTTTTTATTTTTCGTGGATGCAAATATATTACAGAAGTTTGATGCAATTTATTACCTAAAATATATATATTAAAAAAAAACGAATGGCGTTTGGCTCCCTTTGCTATGCAAATTTCTAATATAAAATATCTTTCTATACATTCCTATCTCGGAGTTTTCGCAAACTTGTTTTGTGGTTTTTATTTTGATCGGTTGGTAATTTTTTAATATTTTATTTGAATATATGGGTTATTATTACGTATAATTATGCTAACAATCCGTATCATTACTGATATACCAAAGTCACATATGAAATTGTGTTCGTTATGGAATAAAACAACATTTTGACAAAAAACAAACTTCTTTACAAACGCACAATTTTAATTAATTTTTAAAAACTTTACACGCATGGGCTTACAATTATCGGAATGATAAAATGTAATCTAAATTTATTTTTTCATTGAATCCTAATGTGCATAATACTGTACGGGTTGAATGTTTCAAATCACTCATCCCTGTTGAACGATATTTGGTATCCCCTTTTTGAGATACAGTAACACTTCAGTGAAAGTTGACATAGGACAAAATTTATAGAAAAAAAAATGAAATGCTCATGCAACGGGCATTATTTTGTACTTTCTCCATAGGTGATGGCTTTGGCTTAGATCAGAAAATGACACTGGAAATAATTGTTTTTATTTACAGAGATATTTTCAAGAATTATTTTTAAAACTTTTCTGAACATTAGACTATGTAAAAGCTGTCACATGTGAGCAGACATAAATATGTGATGCGTTTCCATTGATTCCTACAATGGTGGTCGAAATAACACCAGCTCTTTTATATAGAGATCCAGTGTTGGTCTCTTGTTCCCCCTAGCCCCACAGTAAGCTAATGGTATTAGGGCTGACGCCCAGAAAGAGTTCGAGGGAACTCCATTAAAAGTCCGCAGTTAATGCTCACACCACCCTTTTCTCCCTCCATCCCCTGGATTCGAACGACATTAAAACTGCCTCGGTCGAGGGAGGACAATAATGATTTCTTTTCCATTAGTAAATCAGACGCCGGCAAATCGCACGCCTAGAAACTCCCCGGGGTTAATGTAGCGTGCGGTTTTTTTTTGAAGAGGGAGGGGGAAGGGAGGGGCAAACGTTCCTTTTCGGTTCTCCCCCCTCCCTTATTTTAATAAACCACCCTTCCTCCTTCCCCCGCGAATTCGATCACCCCTAACCGACGTGATTCAGGCGTTGTAAACCACTCCAACAGCGGTCGCGCGAGGGGAAATGAAGTGGGCGCTGGCTGATGCATTTGCGTGGAACATGATCACTCTCCCCGCTCACATGTAGGTTTCTGCAGTGCGGACGCATTGGCAGGGGAAGCAGTGTGCGTGCAGAGGAACACACTACATTCCTCTCACCCCTCATTAAAATAAATGTGTGCGTGTACTTACGTAAGCTGGTTAAAAGCTATACCTACTTGGCGTAATAAATCACAAACTTTAAATTTGCATGCAGATAATCATTCGGAACACTAGTGTGATTTTATAAATACGGTTGATAAAGTATAAATTCAATCAAATCAAATTTTTATAGTAAATATTCAATAATCAATAACAACATAAACATGTCTTTTAAATTAAATTTTTAATTTATTAAAATAATCTCCAGAAATTTAAATTAATAATGAAATTCAATAAATATACTGAATATTTATTCAAAATAATTAATTTCAAAAAATTATTTAAAATAATGTAAACTTTCATAACGCAAATAAATTATACAAATGGGAATATAAACCAACTTATGCATTTGCAATTATATTAATGTTTACATTAATAGAGAAGATGGCTACAAATTAAGCAAAATATGGAACCCATTCTTTATAAATTCTCAAAACATAGCTCCACATCGAACATCAGACAGACCACCCCTGATTGGAAAAACAGCCCAGCCAACCAGAAGAAAGAAAGGCTCTTATTGGCCTACAGCTGCAGCCAATCAGGAAGCACCTTCCCCTCAAGCGAGAGTATAAAAAGGCAGGATAACTGGTAAGAACATCAATAGGTAACTGCTCCCTGATGATGTTGACTGCAATGTCGACCGAAACGTCGGTGAATTATTCGCCAAGGACACGGCTACAACCCAGAAGCCAAGCTACTTCAATCTTCTATTCTGTTCATTGATTCAATATACACCTTCACTTGGCTTGCAACTCTTGATCGTGACAAAACCACATACAGTTGGTTGTGGGAATATATATTTAACTATGTATGTACCATATTTCATTGCATATAAAGGTGATACCAACAAAAAAAGAAAATACCATTTATCTGCCTTATAACATTAATCATTCAAACACAGAATGACATAAGGACAAATAATTGGCATACTTATGAAAAGATAATGGGCATGTATATGGGAAGATAATGGTCAAACAGATATTCATTCACACACAGAATTACACAAATCAACTTACACGTAGAATCATACATTTAAGATACTTAACTCACCGATGATGTGCAGGAAAATGACTTACGAAACACCAAGATGTAGTCAAAATATTATCTTTGCACCACAGACCCGGTCGCAATGCTAGGAGGTAAAGTTTAGCAAGAGCATAAAAATTATATCGCCTACAGCGTTACGCGATCATTAAGTCAGTGATGAGCGTTATTAATTA
Organism: Bacillus rossius redtenbacheri; assembly: GCF_032445375.1. Taxonomy (NCBI): domain Eukaryota; kingdom Metazoa; phylum Arthropoda; class Insecta; order Phasmatodea; family Bacillidae; genus Bacillus; species Bacillus rossius. The sequence goes on along the minus strand of NC_086330.1, from coordinate 57,834,273 downwards.
TCTTGTAATTTTGAACAAGTGTACAAGGTTTTAACAAGAAGGTCCAAAATTATGAATAAGGGGTGGAACAGAGAGTTGGAAATAGTTAATTGAAACCAGTTTTAAACAGTAATTTACCCCTTATGTTGAACTTTATGTATGAAAATTTTCATCACGTAGTACCAAAATTCTGGCTTAATGAATGAGAAAGGGCTCTGGGGTTGGTTTTTTGAAACTTAATTTAGACAGTATCTTACCTGTTTTTTTATCGGTCAATTGAAGACAGGAATTTTTTTCCCTTTTGTTTGAACTTAAAACGTGCAAATTCCATCAAGAAGTAACAAAATCTGCTTTAGTTTTTGTAACTTTCAATTTTACTTTAATTTAGAAATCAAATGTAGACAGTAATTTTGACCTTATTTTTGAAGTAGAACGAGCCAAATTTCATAAAATAGTGTTCAAGATCTGTTTTAAGAGATCATAAAAGGGGATGGGGATTGTGTTTCTAAATATCATAGAGACAGTGACCTTTCTCTTGTTTCGAAGGTCAAGTATAAATAATTTCTTCAAGTTCCGAGTAAAATTATAGATTTTTATAAAAAAACAAAAAAAGTAAACTAAACTCTCTTTTATATCTATACATTTATAAGTAAATTTATGAATAAAAACCAATCACTTAGATTGTGCATGAAAGATTTATATTTAATACATAAAAAATTAAAGTTATATGCTTACCTAGTGTAAAATATCCAAACCAATGGACTGAGATATGTATTTCAAGTTATTTTTAATTTTTTATTAATTTAACAAGTAATAATACAATTTTCTTGAATTATTAAATAAATAATATAACAATAAATTATGGAAACAAGTAAAAATAATAAGAGAAACACAGTTTTATAACCATGTATTTAACTTTTAAAAATGAAGAGGAATACTGGTATGTCAAAAGCGTAAGCCACGGAACACAACGCAATTTTGAATTAGTGATTATTTACATTTGTATCTATTATCGTATATAAAATGTATAGTTTTACTATCACAAATATTTATTTGGTACACCTGAACGCCTGCTAGATTTCCCGATGTTACGAAAGCGAATGTGTACAGGTTAATTCTGCCACACGTGGTCAGCTATGTGGAAGAATTCGGCTCGTGGGCGCATGCGCATTATAGACTTCATCATGTTAAACTTCAGTCCTTGGTGCCCGCGCAGATATTTTCATTCCCGTTGCAGCTCAAAATTTCAGTCTCAACGCGTCAAAACAAGTACAACTTCAAAAATACTGTTCATTAACTTAAATTTCTGGAAAAACAAAATTAAAAAAGTTTTTTGTGGTTTTTCAACATTATGTATACATACATTATATACATTAGCGATTGTTTCTAAATAAATTTTAACGAAGAAAATTTTAGCACTTAGACCCCTTTGACCTAGAAAGATTTAAATACCTCTAGTATCTTTCCACTAAGCGCCAAAATAGCATTGTAATGAGCTTAGTGACTTGCAAGAGTGATTGAAGCAAGGTGAAACTTACTTTGTTGTAAAAATACATCTAAATCACACCAAATATTATTTTGATACCCATAAACGAATACCTGTCAATTTTTTATGTAATTAATTGCAAAATAAGTTCGTTTTATAAGACGCTAGGTCATAATCTGATTTTTTAATTAAATTTCTAGCCTGAGAGGGAATATACTAGAACGTTATCACATTTTTTTAAAAACTGAAATTCTTAAAGTATGAATGATTTCAATGGGAATTTCTAAAATGATCGGGTAGGAAAATCTTTTTTATTTTTATTTTGTAAGTAGAGATTTATTTCGATGAAAATCACATTTTTTTTTTTTTGCGGGAAACACATTTTGGTACCCACAACGCAATACGGACTATAAATACAGTAAAGGTTTTCAGATTCGGAAACCATACACCAGTTTATCCTGCACGTGTAATTTTAGTAAACTGTGGCTTAGAATGCAATCCAAACAGGTCATTCTGTTTCAGGAACTAAAGCTATGTAATGAACGACTACATTGTGAACTTATTACAAAACTTCCCTGCAGTCTTAACTCTGCTTTAGTTTCTCATAGAATTTCGATGGTGATTGAATAAACTTTATACTCCACAAAAAGTGTCTGAATGAAGAATTTGGGATTTAAAAAATGTTTATCGTTTAGAGCCGACAATAACAACTGTATTTAAGTATACTGAAGCATCCGATAGTTCAGTTGCTGGTCGAATACCTTCCGCTGCGTTGGGTGATTTCTAAACTGTTCGAGAAGAAGGTCCTATTTCACCGCCACTTCTTGGCCCTCCTCCCTTCAACTCCTCCGCAAATCCTCAAGCTCGCAAGATAAACGACGCGGGAGTCAGGGCTGAGGGAAGTGTTTCTAAGGTCCTGCGGGATTGGAACTCCTATTGTGCCTTCCTTTTCCCTCCCGCGAGGAGATAAGGACGACGGACTAATAAAACACATGGTTCCTTCCGCTCCGCACTTTATCTACCATTTCCTCCTCCCCTTTCGCTGCCATTTCTTTCTTCTACCCTTCCTAACCCCCCCACCATCCTACCTTTTTATCAGAACGCAATTATTCCCTATTGGAGTTCGCTGTTCCCCGTTTCGTCTTGTTTTTCTCCTATCGGCATGCTTCGACCCGAAGACCCGTTCGAAGATACAGCCTTATCATCGAGGCGCGGGAGCGAGTGAAATTGTTGGCTGTCTTAAAAACAACTCGATTTATTGAAATCTGCAAACAAATAAAGAAAAAGAAAAAAGAGATATGAATATATATAAATTATTTACAACCAATAAAGATACTCCTAGAAGTCAGATAGCGTGGCAAAAATTATAGTCTAGAAGGTTTTGCTTATGAAAAACATACATATTATTACTAAATCAACTAACGTGGTTGTATAAAGAAAAGAGTTGTTGCAAATGAAATAAAAACAGTTTATGAATTTCGATTCGATTATCCAGCTTTGTGAATAACTCCACTGAATGGCCGGGACACATTTGTCTATGAAATAAGGACAAACATGATGTTTCCAAAATAAAACACAACATAACAAAATTATCAACCCATTTTAAACACCCGTCAGAGGAATAAAGGTGGCAACGTTGTGTTAAAGAAGAAAAATGATTACTTCTGAATTTATTATAAACAGAGGTTAAAAACTAATAATGAACAACCTGCATATAGAGTAAAGTATTTTCACGACCAAAGCCACGGATCATTGCGAGGTATATATTAATTATATCCATTCTCCTTTCTTGTTGGTTATTTTTGTAACTTTTGTTGTTGCTGATATGTACTGAAAGTAGACATCACTATGCCGAATAATTTTAATGGGTTATTTTATAGAATTTATGCTAGGAATCGTTTACGGAAATTTTAAGTTATGCTTATAGTTATCTGTTGGTTTTTGTGACAAGTCTTAATACATTCGCGTTATTCACACATAATTTGAAAAAAAATAAAATAGGATTTAAAATAAAAATAATATTTATTGGTGAAAAATTCCGTTTCATTAAATTGTTTATTCTGCTCACACAAAAAATAGTACTAACATGGTTCAAATATTAACTTACGTGATATAGGACGGTCGCATCCCGGTATTCTCTCGAGTATTGGCAGGGTAACGCGCGAAAACAAATTTATGGCCGTGGAATCAGTGACATGAAATGCGGTCACTTCCTATACGGCTACAATGATCTGTGCATACGGATCAAAAAAAAGCGTACTATTTTGTATTCCAGTCGGCTTGGAATGATATATGTATGTGGCGGTAATTCCGTATTCACCAGGTGGTGAGATCCGTTACAGAATCCATGCTAAAATAAACCATATAATATCTGCAGTTCTTCTGCTACTCGGTTGGGTGATTTCGCTACCAATATAAACTCGCCTTGCGAACTAAACCTTCATGCAGTGGCCTAAATCAACATCATTTACATATTATGAAATTTGATACCTTTATTTTGGGCAAATATATGTTAAGATAAAATATTTCTTAAAAAATGGTCAAACGGAAAAGATCTAATAAACCGGTTTAAACTCTTTGTACGAAATTTACCATAAATACTCGGTTTATCACTAAAATAAAAACATTACACAGGACACTGGCAATCGGGGCTTAATTGTGCCTCGGGAAATTTTAAACCATAGTGTATGCACTAAGTTAAAACTAAGGGAAACAATTATTTATATTTAATACATTTTAAAACACAATTAGTGCTGCAATAAATTCACCAATACACTATTTTGAAGTTAACCAATGGCAGCATAACATATTACCATTACCTTGGTCATAAAAAAATACAAATCACCAAGGAAACATCAACATACAAAATTCTGAGAGTCGCATTTGTAATATCATACTTCACTCTTCATGCTTCATTTAGTCTTTGTGTATACTTTTAAAAATATTTCCGACTCCCACAAAACCTAGCAGCAACCTCAAGAATCAAGTCTTGCGCAGAACACTACTTACATAAAGAAATTCTTAGAATACTATTCCAGTGCTAAGTTTCCTTGTAAAAAGTCTTCGAACGGGTCTCTATGCAGTGCAATGGATTTCTGGAAAATAGTTATCCAGGTTCGTATGCAGGAAATATACAAATAGCTTTTCCCGACATTGATATTATTTATTTATGCAAGTTTTTCTATCATATGCTCTTTTTAGGTAGAGTGGTGCGATTTTCGGAAAATGTTTACATATTTTTACGTTTCATGGTCCAGAAACCCCAAATCCATCGTCAAGTCAAACGTTGAACAAATGTATACTAATATATATATATATATATATATATATATATATCACATTTGAATGGACGTGATAGCTACTGAAAGTTTGTACAAATCACTTCAAAGATCATACATTATATAAAGGAACATGAAAATCTCAGTCGATTTTGTTAATGTGCAAAATTAGACCAACCAGGTAGAAAGTGGAAGGATATTTTCAAAAAAAGAAATATCACTATAGCTCTTTTAATATGACAAATATCGCATCTGTATTAAGTAATTATATATCTTAAGAAATGTATCGAAATAGTTTGTCCAAATAAATTTTTGATCCGGTCAACTGTAAATGAAAAGAGTGAAAAAAACCTCAGAGTTTGTAGTACAAAAAAATAATCTCCCTTACTAGACACACCAATAAATTGGTTCAAATTACGTATTTACATTGTAAATAAACTCTTTTCTGAAACAATTTTTGATCCAATTAACAACCATAACTGCAAAAAAAAAAGGGGGAGGGAGAGAGAAACAGTTGTTAAAAGACAAAAAAAAATTATAATTCTTTATCTCTTAGCATATTACGTTAACTTTCAAAACTTACAATTTATTGTACATTTTCTAAATATTATTTTAAACATTTGTTCCAAACAAATTTGATTGTAGAAATCATTACTGCAAGATTTGAAAAAAGAGTGGTTAAAATAAAAAAAAAAATAACTTCCTTTCTTGTACATTCCAATTTATGTATTTGGACAATTGAAATATTACTTTAAATAAACAAATTTTCGAAACGAGTAACCATTACTGTAAGGGGTGGAAATAACAACGGTTGAAGGACAAAAATAATCAAGCCTTCATTTGTAGGCATAATAATAATTTTTAAAAATGTAAATAATTTATTTATAAAATCTTACATATTGTCTAAAACGAATGGGCTGAATTTTTTTAAATATTACTTGAAAAAATTAATAAACGGAGATTTAAATATAAATATTCTGAAATTCTTTATTACAAAATTCGTTGAAACTTATTGTAAACCACCTTAATTTTATCTTAAACCATGGTCCAACATTTTTTTATACTACCACTTATTAGTGCAAGGAAAGAAATATAGTGACTGAAGGTCACAAAATTCGTAACTACTTTAGTAGCCATAGTATGAATTTCGTACTAAGTTATTCAACGCTGAATGCATTGAATTAAAAACGTTCGACAAATTTTCGCTTCATGGAATATGAGAAAATGTTTAATCAATTTATTTGGAACACTGAAAGACATGTAAGATGTTATGTACTTAAATTAAGTTCTCAAATTGTTCTATAAGTTTCTTAATTCAATCAGTCAATTCCCACGTGATTTAAATGGACCGTCAGCGAATTTATGCTTAATGTATGATTATTATAACTGAAGCTAATAATCTAAAAAAGCAAAACAAGTTTTCTGGAAATTAAAATTTTAAAACTTCAACAGCGTTGCGGTTTTCTTTTCTATTTACTGTAACTTTTTCATGACATTGTAACTTTCGAAACTTATGAAAACTCTGTTAAGTTAATTTAATTCTATTTGCAAATAACATATTTAAAGTAACAAAACATTGGTATCAGCAACAAAATTAAGTATGTTGTTAAACAGTTCTGTGCGTTCCTTTAATATACGTATATTACCTACAACCACAGCTTTCTGACATCCCTGTGGTAACAGGTTTTGTATTTTATTCAGAGGACATGGGTGCAAAATGTTGGTTCCATGAACCATAATTTATTTCATTTTGTACCATAAGAAATGTATTATTGGATAAATGCTATGCTATAATGCTGTAGTAACTTTGAGTTAGTTAAAATAAATAAGAGTAATATTTCGACAAAGATATCTTGAACCCGTTCGTAATGAAGCAGTTATCTTGCATATGCGACGCTTCGGAGGTCACGTGCTATTACTCTGGTTGGTTCGGCTCTCCTCCAAGCATTCAGGTTTAAGGGACACCCGGTCCTCGGCTGATGACTGGAGCTTATGTACGGGTACGTGTGGCACGCTGCCCCATCCGGCGATCATGTGGCTCGCCCGGTGCTCGTGTGGCTAGCCCGGCTTGACATGTCGTTCAACTGTGGCGCGTATAAGGGTTGGGTATGGGCTAAAGTGTTGGAACTCAGCAAATTTATACATATACATATATATGTATATATCTTTAATGATGAATCAGCTTAGTAAGTTTAATTTAAGGTTTGTTTGTAGGAATTATTGACAAACTAATTTTTATGGTTTTGTGAAAACAATATGCTTATATATACTTAGTGCTATAATATGTGTTTTAAAATTATTCAGGTTAATTTGTTTTAATGTATCTATAGGACTGAAACTTTTAGTTTGAAAAATACTACAAAATAGAACCAAGTTCGTAATGCTTTAGAGCACCAACAAAACGTAAAACATTTTTTTACGCCATGTTTGTTTCAACAAAAGTTTTCTGGATAATAAATTAAACGAATTGTTTAAGTTGCGATCACAACTTCTTGTGACTATTCACGTTCAAAAAAAATGCATTCCAGGATAGTTTCACTATCATAAAATTTTACTTGACACACCAATACACTTACCTCCCACGGTGGTAGCGAAAGGTAATATATACAGGTGCATGTTGCCACATGTCGGTTTGCCATCTTGACGACTTCAGCTCGTGGTTATAGCAGTTACTGCATGAATGCGCATCGGCCTTTAAACGTAGTAAATTTCCGTTGTGTAATTCTGGATTACTTCATTGCATTTCTGATGCATACTAAAAGTTCGGCCTCAACGCGCCCAAAGAAATATAACCTTAAAAACGCAGCCAACGATAGTTCCTGTCTAGGGGGAAAAGTCACAGAATTCAGCGTTAAGGCATTTACATACGACACTTACAGTACTCCTATTATTCGACTAGCCGTGAGAATTCAGAAGTACCATCTTGTTAAATAGAATAAAATTTGGGTTTTTAAATTAAAAAAAATTTTTAACAGTTTTTTTGTTAAACGAATACTTTTAATATACCTATTTATAACGCTCATCATTATTTAATGTAATTATACATTAAATTACGTGTCCTAGTTTCTTATGATAAGTTTGTTTCCAACATGAGAACTCATGATTTTGCCTTTTTACCAAGTTTAGATGTTTACACATCAATGGCGAGTACTGAATGATTCGCTCACATAATTTTTGTTGAATTTTTATTATTGTGTGTAGCTGCGAGCTCATAATTTTGATACTGCAATCAACTTCCTTGAGGCAACCATGTCACGGCGTGCGTTAGGAGTCGTTTGAAATTGTATTAAGCTCGCATAAGCGGGTTATTTACCCTTTAATTTTTAATTGTGTGAAAAGCAGTTGTATTGTCGAATTGTTTTTAGAAAGTATACTGTTCTGGACATGCTGCAAATGGGTTTTCACTTCGACGTATTGGCAGGGCCGCCGAGAGGGGGGGGGGGGCAAAAAGGGCAAATGCCCCGGGGCCCGGTAGCCTTAGGGGCCCGGGCGCCCGGCTGGGAAGTGGAAAATAAATGGCTGGAAAAACATTTTCCCCCTGCTATTAAAACATCTTGTACTATATATATATATTTATATTTATATATAATTGTTTTGCGTGTTCCTAAAACTACAGTGATTAACCAATAACCTAACCGAGCAGTAGGTACTTGTAACATTCAGTTCACACCAAAATACTTTAGTAGTAGCATAAATGGGATCGTTACAGTGACGTCGGAACAGGGGGGGGGGGGGCAGCAGGGGCGAGGGGCGAGTCGCCCCCGTGCTGTTATGCACGGGGAGGGGGAGCGAGAGTAGCATTTCGCCCCCCTCCTTTTCCCAGAATAAATGTTTGGTCGTAGTAGTATTTTTCTCAACCAGTAGTTACAAACGTTGCATTGGTGATCACATTGATTAGAAACTCAAATTTATGATTGTCAATATACTGTAAAATGATTGCAAATTCCTCCATGGTATTTTATTTAAATTGTACTACATCTACTTTCAGAGTGGTATTTAATACATTCTACGTCATCAAATTCTTGGAATGGTATATTTAATATGTTGGTTCGGAAACTCATTAAATAGCACAATTTTGCATCTAAAATTCCAAATTTTTCCGGAGGAGGGCCCCCCGACCCCCCACTCTATGACTGAGGTAAGTGTGATACCTCTGTTCCCCCCCCCCCCCCACTAATAAAAACGTTCCAACGTCCCTGGAACGTTATAAATAATTAATAGGTATTACAAATTTTTCAATGTAATCAACGTGATTCAGTGTGTTTGATGTTTTCGAAGTAATAAAATTGATTATTACTTAACATTATTTTAATAATATTTACATTCAGAATAATTTATTATACTTATGTATTTTAAAAACGCATATAATAATGCAATTTCTGATTAACATTTAAGATTTTTTTTTTTTTTTTTTTTTAGCAATATATACAAAAATTAATTATTATTTGTATTTTGATGGGATTAACAATGTAAAAGTGCACTGAGATAATACATACAAATGCTCTCTTTTTTTTGCGTAACTAGGAAATCGTTATGTATGTTCAAATGAAGGATGCAATTTTACGATACCATATATGTTTATAGTATAGGCCTACGTAGTAGTGGTATGAAAGAAAAAAAAGGAAGGGGGCCTACTACCCCAGCTGCCCAGGGGCCCACAAATTCTCTCAGCGCCCTGCGTATTGGATCACACATTCAAAAATGTTCCCGAGAAACATACTTTAAAAATTAAATACATTTAAATATAATACAACTAGATCAATAATTTTCTTAGTGTTTATTGTTACAAACTGATAAGCGAAGTTATTATTTTAAAAATCTTGTTTATTCAATTCGTTTAATTTATTATCCAGAAAACTTTTGTTGAAACAAACATGGCGTAAAAAAATGTTTTACATTTTGTTGGTGCTCTAAAGCATTATGAACTTGGTTATATTTTGTATTATTTTTCAAACTAAAAGTTTCAGTCCTATAGATACATTAAAACAAATTAACCTGAATAATTTTAAATTACATATTATAACACTAAGCATATATAAGCATATTATTTTCACAAAACCACAAAAATTGGTTTGTCAATAATTCCTACAAACAAACCATAAACTTACTAAGCTGATTCAACATTTAAGATATATATATATATATATATATATATATATATATATATATATCAACTAGCCGAACCCGCCCGCTTCGCTGGACGTGAAATAAGGTAACTGCATTGAAGGCAAATAATTAAGAAATGACTGTTATACGCAAGACCCCATTAAAATTCGTATAGTAGTTGTGTAGAACACCGCGTACAAACAGACAGACCGACAGAAAAATAACTACTGTTTTACTATAGTAAGATAGATAGATTATTCTCATATGTTCGCATCCATGCAGTATATGACAAATCAGCATGCATAGCCCTATACCTATAACTAAACGTAGCTGCTGCCCACGCTTTTTCTGCATGGAATTTTGTATTATATTGCTCCATTTAGAGATTTAAACATTATAACATAACAGTTGATACAGTTGTAGTAGTTTTCTTATGTTCACAAATGATAATTTTTCTCACCTCTATTTCAGTATTTGCAATAAATATATGTTACTACCTAAATTTTGGGTAATATGTTTCTACTTTCAAATGTAATGTCGGAAAGACACTTAATAAAATTTCTTTGTAAACCACATTTACTGTTTTCCCGTCTTGAGCTAGAATGTAAAGATTGTCTGCATTACTGACCCGCGAGCAAGCCACATACATCTGGCCGTGGGAAAAACAATCATACCTTAACAATAAGACCAGCTGCCTTAAGGCTCTGACCCTGAGACTTATTTATTGTCATCGCGAAACAAACTGCTATGGGAAACTGTGTGCGCTTGAACCCGAACGGGACGTTATTCGGGATGATAGGTATGTGTGGTATGAAAACCGTTTCACCTGAGCCACATCCAGTAAGAAACTCAGCTTTGATTATATTTCGTTGTAGAGCAGTTACTTTAAGTCGGGTTTCATTGCACAATTTTGGGGGAGTAAGGTTCCTATGAAGCATTATTGGAACACCGACTTTGAGAACAATTTTGTGAACAGGAAGACCACTTGCAGTGAGAGAACTCAAAAACTCAACTGGATAATTAGTGGCGTCGTCCTGATTAAGGACGCTGTTAAACGATGTATAAACCACTTCAGCCCCATTCAATTCGTTTAAAAATTTTTCATTTATTGCAGCAGCTTGGTCATTTCTTGGAGTGAGTAGCCTATGGCACGTTCACATAACCACGTATGTTCCTGATGTATGTATGACAGATCCCCGAATACCGAACGTATGAGTTCGTCTTCCGAAGATACGACTCTGCCAAGTATTTCTGGAAGCGTCACCTGACCGTGTGGCTCAGGGAGGGCACCTTCTCCAACTTTTAATAGAACACCGGGAAATTCTTGCGCATGAGAATTACCACCCAGCTGTGCTCTCATGTTAATTGTTAATTGCAGTTTTTTTTTTATTTGAGGCCAGAGGTAATAATTCTTCAGTGAAGCTTTGATTTCATCGGCATTAGTCCCTCGACTTACAACTGGTATAGTTTGCTGAAAATCTCCTGAAAAGAGTAGTGTGACATTCCCCATTGGCCTTTCATCGCGCCTAATGTCCCGTAGTGTCCTGTCCACAGCTTCAACTGCTTTTTTATTCGCCATCGTGCATTCATCCCAAACAATTAGAGAGCAATCTTGTAACACTTTCGCCATATCACAATTTATTGTTATCGAACTTGTTGGTGATTCATTAGTGTCTTTATGAGAGCAGATTTTCATGAAATAAATCATTCAACGATAAAAGCTGTTTATTTAATTTAATTAGGCGGACGGGTTCGCCCCAATGAGCAAATTGAAGCGGCGAGACGTCGTGGACATAGAGAAATGACACAACCTCACTATTTATGTGTCTATGAAACATGATTTTTTTCTGCAATTTAAATTGTTGTATACAAAAAGGGTATTGAAAATTGAAACAAATATGGCGACACTACAAACTGTCAGGATCTTTATTTTTTTCTTACTCTCTACTTAGTTCCTTACAACAGCAAAACTTAATGGCTTCTTATATTGATTATATTGTATGTCATAAAATTAAGATTTCTCTTCTTTCCTTGAGCCGATTTTGATGAAATAAAGCTTATATTTCTTTCTCTGCTACGCTCAAGTTAACTTGAAAACCCCATTAAAATTCGTATAGTAGTTTTGTGGAACACCGCGTACAAACAGACAGACAGACAGACAGAAAAAAAAAAAAAAACTACTGTTTTATTATAGTATAGATTTGCTGAGTTCCAACCCTTTAACCCATACCCAACACTTATAGACAATTATTTTTCAGGAGTTTATAGGTAGTATATGCTTAGTAATATTTTACACAAAAAGAAAAAAAAAATCTTAATGGAAAGCCTATTAAAATCATTTTAGGCGTCTGGTAAATAGTAGTTAGGATATTTTTCAACATGTCCAAAATGGTTTTCTTACTGCCACGTCTGAAAACCTTGTAACTGAATACTTCGGAAACCACACAAGCCGTGGATACACTGTTGTAGGGCGAGGGACGGGGGTTAGTTCAAAACGACAACTTAAGTGAGCAGCGCTTCGGCACCCAGTTAGTTTGGGAACCATTATACTGAAATATTTTGTGCACTTCGCAGTCGCCACTTAAGTCAGTATGCCCCCTTTCCAGGTCATTAATTTATATTTACGTTTAACATGGTAAAACTTTGTGAGGTAAAATTAAATATTTTTTTTTCTGAAAGAAATGAAACCATATCACATAGCTGCCAGTAAAATTCAATTTATACCTGAAAAGTTCCAGTTTTATTTCCATTTCACTATCCTTATCCATACTGGACAAAAAAACGTTAAAAATGCAACTATGCAAAAATTATGCGATATATATATATTTGTGTGAAAGTTCAGACCCTCAAAAAGTGGCAAGCTCAACCACGTGGAACGTAAATATAAATTAATGACCTGGAATGGGACATGCACCTTTAAAGGAGAAGAGAAATGAATCGGTTAACAAAATCTTGGTTTCAACGCATTTGAGGTAGCTACCTGACTTTTACAAACAGTTCTTCCTCTGAAGTCATTGGCGTTTAGTATTGACTTGATTTTTGGAAATTATTACAGTGTCATAATAGGGTGAATTGACACTTTAGTACAGTCTTCGAAAATCTCCTTTAATGTGTTTGATCTCTGATTTAACGAAGGCAAAATTTCTAAAAATAAATAATAAACAATTCTCATGACTCATAAAACTGTTAAAACAGAGAAGTCGTCTACACCAAAAAGTAAAAACAGTTCAATGAAAGGTTTTTGATTTGGCATGCTATGATTCGGAAAATGCTGTAGTCCAGTGCCTATCAAGCTCTTTGCGTAGAAATTTTTTCCCGGGTGGATAGTGGCCTTTGATGTATTTATATATTTTTTTAATCTTGGTAAAATGTTCCTTTTCACATTTACACATTTGCTTTCGATAATCCTGCATTATCGGTAATCCAGCATGGCCGTGGTCCCAAACGTCCGAATTAAGGGACTTTTCACATTACGTTTTTATTAATGCAAATCTGTGACAAGGAAAAAATAAATAATTTAGCGGCACTGCTCGCACGCAGGGAAAGAAGCAGGGCTTCCGGTTGGTCTTCGTGCGCCGGGGCGTTGTCGGGGATCAGTTCTCGCGCATGCGCGCCGGGGGCGCCCTCACCCCCTCCGTTGCCCTCTCGCGGCGACCGGCGCGTGGGCGAGGCGCGCGCAACCCCTCGTCCGTGACCCGCGCTGCGACCTGTAAGGTCACGGGGTCAGGCCTCGTCCGGGGAGCAGCGGCCACGGGCAGCTGGCTCCCTGCGGCCGACAGGCCGACCGCCCGGCCGCTGACGGGTGTGGCGCAGGGGTTCAAGGTCAGTGGCGTCAAGAGGGCCCGCTGGTGCCTCCAGCGCGGTGGGCTGTGGTTTTGCTCGCAGTCTTCTCGTCGGGTGTGGGGCAACCGGGACATTTGAGCGGTAGCCGTAACAAATCTTGGCGGAGAAATGAAAATATAGGTGTAATGCTTTTAAGTATCTGTACCAGGTGTTTAATTCCCTAACACTACTCTGAAAACACCGTATTTAGCTATTTTCACACTTTTAAATACACAATTAAGAAAAAAAAATTAAATCAGCAAACAAAACTACTGGTACACCATCCGTAATTTCTGAAATGCTTTTCGTAAACAGATACTAGTGTGGTGTGACCTCGTCGGAAATCTAACCAAAATAGGCCTCAGTGTACGGCCGGTGACAATAAAATTTACCGCAAAATACAACAGTTTTTTTTTCTCGGCCATTTCGAAGACGCGTGCGGCTGTGGTTCGGCTTGGTCTAGGTTTTACTGAATAGAGGGAGGGATGGAGGGGAGATAGGGAGGGAAATCCCCTGGAGTGACGTCAGCGGTGGCAATAGCAGTGTAGAGGGGGGCGAGGTCAGTACACAAGGGGCGGACCAATAGTTGTCAGCGCCACACCGAAAACTACGCTATGTTCGCGATGTTCGCTATGTTTTCCATGTTCGCTATACTCGCTGCGCCAGTTAGCCAGACGGGATAGTCTACGTAGTTCGTGATGTCGAAGAGACGCATGCAATCGAGAGATGTTTTCGACGTTGATAATTTTCTGCTGGCTCTCACAAGTTTGTGACGTAAAAAGAAATGGTTTCATGAATTTAATATAAAACAAAATAATTTCAATGGTTTCATAATTTGATGAAGCAATTCCTAGTGAGGACGAAACTAAATTTATGAATTATTTCAGGATAAATTTAATTCAGTTTCATAGCATTCCCTTGGAATGAAATCCCAGGCATTGTCCTGCATATCCTACCTTCTATATTCCTCCATAAATTTATTCGAAAAACATGAATATTTTCGTCATCTTTCAATTTTCTTTTCCTTCGACTTGACTATGTAAAGCACAATATTGAGAGAAATTAAACTTCATGAAAAACAACCGTGAAGTACAGCATAGTTCCGCGCGAAAAAGGGATCTTTATTATGTGCACATTAGCGAAGTCAGCGAAGTTAAAAAACAAAATATAGCCGATAGCCAAACACCTGGCAACGTCGCCAACATAGCGAACATAGCAAACACAGCTTTGTGGACAGTGACACCTGAGATTCAGCTGGCTATATTTGACTCGCGTAGCGAACATCACTAACATAGCGAGCGTAGCGCCCTGTGTGGCCGTAGCTTTACTGTATACTAAGCCAGCGGGTGCCCTGGGCAGAGAGCCGAGAGCAGGCAGGGGCCTTAAAGCTTGGTCTCACAAGTCAAGTTGATTTTGCTTTTTTAGCCTTTACTTTCTTTACAAGTCTTTTTTTAAAAAAATGTAGTTATATACCTACCTTGCATATGTTGTTCTGCCACAAATATGTTCAACTAATATTATGGGTGTAAAAGGGTGCACAAATAATGTTAACCAAAATCACTTGCACTACTTTTTACACCAATGATATTACTCTAAGGGCATACCTGTTTAAAATATTTGTAGCAAAACCACAAATGCAAGGGCACTATCAAGTTAATTTTTTTATAAATGCCCTTAAATAAAAGTTATGACGAAAGAAACGAAAAATATTCAACATGGAGTGCGAGATAGAGCCTTAACCAGCAAGTAGCTGCTATTTTAAAACCACACATGTTATAAATTGGGTATGTTTTTGCTAAGAAAACTACGGCTATCAAATCATTTAAATTTTTTCCAGTTAACTGAATCCAATTCGCAAATTTGGTTGTACTAGCTGTTTAGAAAAATAATAAAGCCTTTATTTCAAAGAAAAATATTTGCGACTTGTGCAAAAATAAAATCACCATGCCTATGTTATCGGATAACTGTTGAGGCGCTTCTAGCGGCGCTAGCTAAAGGAATCAGAGCAAAGCTAGCAGATATTTCACCCAAATGGCGAACTAGAATCAAAAGCTTTGGCAGTAAAATGAAAGAAAATGCTAAAAATTAACTTTGATGCAATTTACTGAAGTTCTGTAGAGACAAACACTGTACACTAGTATAGATAGGCTACCAAAAATTGAAGTTAGTGGGGGATCATACGAAAAGGCCTAAACACGAATGCAATAGCATGCTAAAAATAAAATATAGGAGATAAATAAATAATAATAACATTTAAAACGCTTTGAAATCTTTGCACCTAATAAATTATCTCTCAAATGATAAACTCCCTAAGACAATATAGTTTCCTTAAAAGCTAGATGACTATAAATGATTAAAATATACTTTTACAATCATAAATTTTTATTTTTATTACCTATGCGAATTCATGTAAATTTATTTCTTAACCAACATAATTAATTTAATATTACTTTAAATAAAAATAGAATATATAGGCCTAACTAGTATGAAATCATCAATCCAATAAACTGAGCTATGTATTTCATAATTTTATAGCAATACAATATACAAATAAATTGTTTTCATATTATTTTGCTTAAAGTACAATTTTTATAATCCAGTAATCTGTAATTAAAAAAGAGTAATTTTTCTTTCTGCTACCGAGTTTTGAACCACATTCTTTTATTAAGCACTCGTTATGATGCCAGAAAAAAATGTAAGGATTATAATTTTTTTAATAACAGTCCGTAGGTTTTTAAAACTCTAATTACTCTCTACTATGACTATTTTAGTTAACCATTTATACTGCAGGTTAGTTTTACAATCATACAGTTTCATTTGACCTATTAATATGTTTGGTATGGCCCCTAATTTTTACGAAAGTCACTATACATGGGTTTATGTTCATACCATTGGGTCCGCCATCTTACTGTGAAAACTGTTTGCATGCTGCGCGTGCATAGTAAAAATTCACTCTCATCACTCTTCCATAACGCGCGTAAATAAGTATAATTTCAAAAAGTTTTAAGAGAGAGATTACCATGCTTTATTATTGCGGGATGAGTATAGATATTAATACATACTTTAAAAAACACAATTTATTGAGTAGCATTGAAAATATTAATCTGCCAGTGCGCTAATTTTTAGCGCGCTATATCGCAGCCTTTGCAACATTGGCCTTTGACACATGTTTAAAGGCAAATTCTGTTGTTTTGTGACACTGCACCAAGGCCACTGGCCACTTAAAAAATATATGTAACAGACAAAAAATACAAATTTTATGGCGAGTATTTCAAAGATTTAATCTGAACATCCATTAAGACGTGACTCATCAGACCCGATTCTCGTGTGGTGGAAGGTCTTTTTCCCAAGCCATTATTTAAAACCTTACCCCTTCGCTCCAAACTCTCTCATATCATTAGCGAGACGGGGCCAGAGCTTTATAAACAAATTCTTGTCTTCCGCACACTAGGCAATAATTTACTTACGATTCTTTTAACATACATTTTATAATCAGATTATATAGTATCACGCGTGAATTTGTTATCAAATGTTAACCAAAGAAACACGCGTTTTTGTTAAAATTAATAAATTCAAACCAAATGAAATACCCTAGTCATTAAGTAGCAAAAAATATCTGCGTTTCAAAACGGACAATCAAAACGCTATGAGATTTTATAGCCTAAAAAATACGCGCAAACAGTTGTTTGGCATCCTACAATTTTTTTGACAATTTCAAACTAAAATAAACAAAGAATGCTTTTCGGAAAGTTATCTAAGGTTGTTAGTAAAATTTTCGTTATTTTGTAAATTGAGGGGCACCAAGTTTACTTACTTCAATCACGTACTCACTAGAATCATCTCGGTAATATTTTAAAAATCTTAAAGAAAAATAACTTTTTGCAACCATGCACCTGTTGACCTTGTCTGCAACGGAACACAGATGTCGTTCATGGAAAGCAGTATTAGTTTTACGAAGATCTAAGGAAGAACTCTTGGTTTATTTGTGGTAAATCATTTATTGAAATGTTCGTAAATTTACCATGGAGATAAGAAGTATGTAAGGAAGTTGTCGTCTGCAATCTTTGCTCATATTAATACGTAAGGTGAAAATGATTACTAATTTTGACCGAAAACAAATTTTGGTTATAATGAATTTAAACGCTTATTCATTAACTCCTAGGAGATGTGTTTTACATTACGTAAGTTGAACAATCATTGGAGGAAGGAATTTTTTACGATTAAAATTTGAAAGATCCACTAAAAATATGAACGAATTTCTACCACTTAAGCCTTTGTAAAGCTAACGATTGGTTTGTTATCTTATTGCTATCAAGCCGACTGCAACTTCAGAACAGACAAAAATCCGTGGAGTTAACTGTAATTTCTAGTAAGCAGCGTATTGAAAAATAGTTTGACAAAAATTTTAGATAAAAATTATAAGATTTACAAATAATGTGAACAGATTTGATTGTGCACCTAGTAAGGGAATTAATTCTACCCCTTACTTTTCAACCGCTTGCAGCAATGGCTCGCCTAATCAAATTTGTTGAAGGCAAAAGTTTTAGATACATATCATACCATTAATACTTAATCTGTAAGAATACGATGTTGTGCCTACGAATGGAGGTAAGATATTTTTTTGTTCTCCAACCCTTGTTTTTTTAACCCCTTGAAATTATGATTGGTCGTATCAAAAACTTATTTAGACAAAAGATTTCGGTATTACTCCTACGACTTATAATACGTTCATACGGATGTGATATTTTCCATATAATGGGAATTACAGCGATGTTTCTGTTTTTTCGAAAAAGAAAAAAAAAATCCTTTCTACCTTTTCGTGGGATATTGCCCATTAACGATTTCGACCGAGGTTTTCCACTACTAAGGATTCATGTATGAGTTTGGAAGAGATTAGTGAAAAATTAAGACAGTCATCGTGTTCACAAAATTGTGATATATATAGTATATATAAAAAATTTTGAGTTGATGATAGTTTTGGGTTCAATAGACAATGGATCGAAGAACTGTATAATATTTTTCTGTATAAGAATTTTTTGAATTTCCACAATAGGTAGTTTTTCTTTGAAATCTACTTTTAAAAAATCCGCACAAAGCTGGGCATAAAGAATGTCTCCACTACGCATCTTGTAATCTTCGCCTGTATCCGCACTTAGTATAAGCGGAGCGGGCGGGCGGTCGTTCCCCGAAGTGCACGGGAACTTTTTAAACCACGACGCGGCGCGCAATTCCCCTGCCGAGCCATAAAACATGGTCCCGGTTGCTAGAGGAGGGGGGAGGGAACTCGAGCAGCCGTTGGATCCGTAGCGCGCTCATGCTGCACTCTCGCGGCCGGGATTACACTCGCTTTACGGCCCAATCGCCTGCGTCGCGCGGCGCCCGACGGAAAACCCACCACAAGCGAAACAAAGCGATAATTATATACCTATACATATTTTTACGACGGCACACCGTTAGAAAGTTCCACATGAATAATTTAAAGGAAAAAATACAAAGATTTTAGTGAATTCACGAACTGGTACTGAGGTTAAATTATTTGAATGTAAACTCACAATGATCATATGAGATTATTAATAAAACTTTAAAAAATTAAGTCATAATTGCCTGTGCCTGTTTTTCGTTTTTACAAAGAAAAATTAATTGGTGCGTGTATTTGTATTCGCGCGTTAGAAGTTTTATTTTCTTGGCGTAATAAACAACTAACTTTAAGGAAATAATGAAAAAGAAACGAAAATTGCAGTTTATTATTTCACAAGCCGATCTAAGGAAGAATGGCAGACTGAAGTGAAAACTTCGGTGCTAGAGATATTTTAGGTTGTAATCCTAAGAGTGACATTGATGAGGGTGGGGTTTTATATTGCAAAATCAGATCCAACTTCGTTTGTTAGCTGAATTCGAGAAGCCAAAATTCATGAAAACTATGGCTTAATAATCTTAAATAAAATAAAATATAATCAATGAAACACCATATAACAAATTTAACAAAATCACATTTTATCCCTAACAAAAATAATCTTTATTTGAGTCACAAAAAAGGCAGTAAAAAATATTTACTCTGGATAAACTTAATGTGTCTCTTTCCTTGGTCTGATGTGCACACTGCATGCAATATGTAAAACTATATGGGTATTTGACTGCTATTAATGAAATTTTGTGAAAAGCATATATTGGATATAATGGTCATTCCGGTAATACTTCACGCTACAAATTAAAATAAAACACGTAATTTATTTTTCAAGGTAAATTTTCACGGGCTTTACAAAGTGCGTAACATAAGTTTGTATAAAATGATTTATTTTCTAGTATTTATTCCAAACATAGAAATCATAAGCAAACACACACAGAAAGGCAAAGATAAATTTTAATGAATTCCAAATGTTTTAGAATAAATATATAATTAATACAGTTTTAGCTTAAGATATTTATAAAACTTCAATTATAAACTACTAGCATGCTTGTTTTTATATGCGTTGTTTTATAACATAGAGTGCAATACTGTCGTAAATGCTCTAAAATATAAGATACAAGCTAAAAATATTTGTCAGACATCTTTAGATCATTACTCTATATATAAATATTTATTTAGGTTTAAAATGAAATTTCAATTGACACGATCAATTAAGCTCAATAGAACACAACACAAATCATGCTTTATGATATTTATTAAAGTTTTACACAAGTGAGAATTCTTGAACGCAAAGATGCGTTTGTTAAATGTTATGATTACTACAATAGAATTATTTTATAGCAAAACTTTTGGTGATCAGGCGAAAATTGGAAGGTTGAAACGTAAGTATAATAGCTAATCATCGCTAACAAATCACAACAAAAACGACTATAGAGCGAGATTGAATTTAAAATGCATAAGGGATTGCTTCCAAAATCCCATTGGTCTGATATATAAATAAACTTAGCCTATAACTAAAAAAAACTAAAAAAACACTCCTTATCATCAAATTAACTAAAATTTAAAAAATAATAATTGAAATCTCTTGTTCAACAGCTAAATAATGCACCACAACTCTGTATAACTAAAAACCGTGGGGTGCTTGATATCATTTGTCTTAAATTTTCTATCACTTATTTTAGGATAAAGTCATTACGAAAATGGAAGAAGCGAGCACCCCACGTTTTTAGCTACACAGAGTTGAGGAGCATTATTTAGCTGATGGACAAAAAAACTTCAATTTATATTTTATATTTGAATTGTTAGTTCGTTCAACGATAAAAGATTTTTTTTTTTTTTAGGTTTTTAAAATATAAGTTTATTTTATTCTTTTAAGTCTCAAAATAAAATAAAATAAAATATTGAATATTAGTTATTGAAACAATTTATTAATACGAAATATGAGTGATTTAAATATTTATTTGTACAATGAACTTATAATTAGTCATTAATGATAACGTAATCTGGTCATTTAACCTAATGCGTCAACATTACATGGAACTTTCCTTGTTATCTTTATAGCAATCAAGTTCTTATAATTGGAGACGATCAAGTGACTTTACGCGACAAAGAGCTGCATATGCCTGTCCGGCAGCAAAGAGACGCGACCCCAAATAAACAACTGCAGTGCAGCCTTAAATTTATGCACGGCAAATGCCCGACTCAGTATTAATGGCAACATTCTCCTTTCAGCAGTACCAAAGCTGTATTTTGCTGGAAACTGAATGTATATTGGTTTAATTATGTGTACACCATCTTTGCAGAAATTAACACGGACTGGTGGAATTTCCGTATCATACACTTTATCACGCCGGAAGAGTGGTAAGATAATTTCAGATAAAGTATCCATATTGCCTTGAACGAACCCTAGCACATTTTCCACCATAACCTGACCTCTAAAACACTATAAATCGAAAAGAATATATGCTTTAAATGTTCGAAATTTAGGGGTTTTACGCCCCCTCCTCCTTCGAGGGGGAGAAAGTCAAACCTTGGACACATTTCCCACCATAACACGACCTCGGAAAAACTTATCCGGGCACATTTCCCACCATTACCCGACCTTTTGTAACGGACTCGCTCCAAATAAAAAGCATTGATTTTTAAAAATTTTTGAAATTTTTGGATCTTAAACACCCCTCCCCCCTTTTTTTTTCTATAGGCACAGTCGAAACCGGGGCAAATTCCCGCCATGCCCCGACCTCATAGATACAAAAAAAGCTTGGTTATTACCCATAGTTCGAAATTAGTGATTTTATTGACACTTTGCCACCCTCACCGCCTTAACGTTAATGTCTTAAGTTATCAGAATATTTTGTCAGAGGTTCTTTATATGTATGCAAAATTTTAACACATTCGGACATCGACAAGTGGGTAAAAATTGAACGGAAAGATTTTATTACATAGTCCATTCAAGCATACATACAGGCTATGCTAGTAAAAGCGTGGTGAAAATTAAAAAAAAAAAAAACAGACCAACTCAAATAAACAATTTGCTATTAGCTCTACATTGCACAATTTTTCATATTTCGCTTGCTTTACATAAAACATGACACTGTAAATTTTTACTAAAAACATTGCCTAAATAAAGCACTGGAAAGAAAAAATAAACACAAAATTTTCGCAATGCACACACCAATGTTTAATTACATTAATCAAAGAGTGCTTCCGTTGAAAAACCAGAAGCACAAGGTAAACATGGTTTGCTGAAAATCCAGCTCTTTTATCGCTCTTGTACGGTGACTATTCTTATCTCCTGTTCCCCAGTTCAAAGCCCTTACCACTCCGCCTGCTACCCCTAACAAAGCCAAAACTACGCGCAACTTCCCCTGTCATAAAATCCCGTCATTAGCACGTAAATGTTCCTTCAGGCACCAGGAATCAGGCAATCAGGGAGTCCTCTATCTTTGGGAAGATTTGACCTCTGACGTTGATCTTTGACCCCACTGGCCAAATTTAATGTCACAATGGACGCCATCTTGAATCCACCATCTTGGACGACGTCTGCTTTCCCGCATGCGCATAAGACTAACAGTTCCGGCGTTACATTAAAATGTACCTCAAAGTTACGCGGTAAAGAAACTTGAGACGACCGTACCTCATGGATGATGTAGATGTATATGATGAGTTGACAGGACGTGAAACTATATAGTTCTCCCCATATAAATCGTAACAATATATTAGTACCCTGCATAAACAGTTGCAGTTATAAAAACGTATTTAGACAAAACTTTTCGGTAATGCTTAAATTACTAAGAGAGTAATCGATTTTTTCTCTTAGAAAAAATTAAGGTCAGCCGTTGTAGTAAGTGATGTAAAGTTGAATATGACCCCACTATTTAATAGTTTCTTGGTAACAATCTTTTTCTAATTTAAAAATAAATTGGCAATACTTGGGAAAAATTTTACACAGCTCATTTGCGAATTTAGTCGCAGCTTCCAATAATCACCCATGTAATCATGCTGACTAGTTAACTTACTGATTGCTAATCATCAGAGAACTAGGTTTGATGATTTGGCGTGAGGATATTGGTCATTGAAGTCTTGAAAAAGAGTTGGAGAATAATTCAAGATCAAAACCGTAGTCAGTCAACTTTGGATAAGAGAATGGATGGTAATTACTAGCTCCGTGGAAACGACAATCTCCGAGCTACCGGCAACATGCCCACGAACACGTGACTTCCTCTACGACGAGGATCCGTGGCATCCTCCTCCGGCCAATTGCAGTTGCTTTCCTAAACTGGTACTACAAATACGCATGCTTGCATCTCCATTCGCCTGTAATTTGCATACTCTGAAGGTTCTGATCTAATTATAACACTAGTAAATTGAGGTTTAATAATAATATTAAGTCATCATTACTTAGAAATATTCGAAATACATTAATGACAAAAAATAGAATAAAATACATAATAATAAAATACAAAAATAATTAGCATTAACTTATATTTATCCAAAACAATGTGCGTCCACATAAAAATGTTCTACAAGAAGCACTACGCACTGTAAACTCTATATATCAAATGCCTTGTTGTAAGTTGTATTATCTTTCCTCTTCCTTTAGTGTTTAGGTGCTGCTGGAATCCGGTTGGGTGGTGAGTATAACCCCCCACCACTAATGGCGCTAGCGTTCCTTGTTACAAAACAAGATGTGAGTTAAAATATGAGTGGCAGACTCTTTTCTGCCTCGACCAAATGTTTATCCAAACTATTCTCTGTCTCCTGTATTCTCCTACACTTAAGGTAAGCCATGCAAATTTCATCATTTAGGTATGTGCCCAGTGTATTTTATGTGTCTATGCAGGTATTACCTGGGCCCGACCTTACATAGATTTAAGATAGGGGAGTAAATCAGGTAGTTAAACGAGGATATATCTGGCCAATCCCCGCATAAATCACACAATGCATACGAGCCACTCCATGCATGGCCAATGCCCAGCACGACTATGAGTATAAGCTTCTGCCTGAGACGCAACTTATTCCCTCTATAAAACGGACCCCTCTCACAAAATAAACGTAATGTTTATTAGGTTAAAAAAAAAAAATAATTTCCTGCCGCCAGACTCTTGTGTTGTTTTGCAATGAATCTCAACACTTTGCATCGCTCTCGGCATGCGTCATAATGGCGACTTGACACTTATCTTTTGAGTGTCAGGGTGAAGACTTATTTCTATACCTTTAATTGATTTTAAAGCTAAAATAATTGTACCCTTTTTAATCTTGTTAAATTAATTCGTACATCTCAATTCACTAAACATTTTAAAATTGTACTTCTTTAGGCGCGTTATGGAAAATTATTGACGGTGAATTTTTAGGATTCACGCGCACCATGCAACGAAATTTTCACAGGAATTTAGCGGATCCACGTGTATGTACCCAAACTGATATGTAATCACATTCATAAAAATAAGGGGACATACCATACGTATTGGTGTGCCAAATGAAACGTCGTGATTGTGAAACTACCCTGGAATATATTTGGAAGACTAAAACAGTCATAGTAAAATGTAATTTCAAGTTTTAAATAACCTCTTTTATACTGGAGTAACTGTACATCGCCACCACATCTGTCACGCTGAGTCAACATCAGCAGGAGCTGCTAAATCTGTGTGTATACACCTCTGTGCGAAGAATCAAGCGTACTCTTCAGCAGTTCCGTTAGCCTGGCTGCCAAGGAGATTACACCCACTTCCCTTCGCAAGGGAGTGTTTACAGGCCTGCGCAGAGACAAAACGCCAGTTACCGTCTGCAGGCAGAGTCGCCAGTGCCTTCATTGCCTGCGACAGCTGAATTATAAATGTAGCGTTTGTTTGCACACTCGGCGGTACCAATAAATAGTTATTACCATCAAACGTTTGATTTAACTCGGCTTCCTTGCCCTGTAAAGTGATTAGTAGCTTCATGGCTACAACTGGTATTACAGGTATAATGCTCTCCATAAATTTTATGTCGGGCTACGTAGCGCAGTGGTTATAGTGCGCGGTTAATTAGAATATGTCGTTCAAAACTCGGCAGAGAAAAAAATGTTTACTTTTTTTAACCACAGATTACTGGATTATACAAATTGTGCTTTAAGCAAATATACAAGCATACACATTATTTGTTTATCGTATTGCTAGAACATTATTAAATACATAGCTTAGTCATTAGATTGATTATTTCATACTAGATAGGCCTATAACCTCTAATTTTACTTAAAAAAATATTAAATTTGTTACTTTTGTTAGGAAATTAATGTCCATGAATTTGCGTAGGTAATAAAAATTTATACTAGCACAATTATCCTTTAATAAAAAATTATTTCTAATCATCTTACGTGTGCAGAAACTATTAAGTTATTAACGTTTTAATACATTTTAACAAGGTAGGAATTATTTTAGTAAATTTCCTTGTAAAAACCAGGTCCAAGCCGAGATTTTGTATTTTTTTCAAATATTTTTCGTTTTCATCAAAGAATTTTCATTGTATAGTTTAACATTTAGCTTTAGCTATTTTAATCCAATGATTCAATAGTCGACTTAAATGTTCCGGTAGACAATTATAGAGTTGGGTGCGGAACCACGTGTGAGTCGCGTTCAGAAATTTAGTGATTGATATTGAATACTGGTCCATCTAATTAAAAACATTTTATTTAATTGTTAATATTAGTGATATAAATTGTGTTTGTAAAACTTTATCAAGTGTATTGTCAATTTTATTAATTAAGGTGAGTTTATTTTCCCAAATTTATAAATTATTTGTTTTATATATTATTACATTGTTATTTTATAATAATATAAATCAATAAATTATAATAAAAATTAAGCATATTTATTAATTTTCATCATCAATTTAAATTTAACTCAAATATTTTAGTAAAATTGAATAATTTTTTATTTATGTTTGTAATAATATTGAATACTGAATATTTATTTAATTAATTTTTGTTTCAGTTACTTTCAAATTAGTTCAGTATCTTAACTCAATAAGTAAAACTTATAACGCCCGTACATAAGTACACACACTTTTCTTTAATTATAATATTTATTAACAGGGTTTCGTGGGCATTATTTTTAGTTCCTTAGCTAAATAAATATTTATTTTACTACCTAATTCATTGTATTTTTTATAAAATTAACAATTTCAAATATAATAATGTACTAGTCTTAACTTATTATTACATATGTCTACTGTATAACATTTTAACAACAAGTTTAAGTTGTATTCGTATATTTATCTTTAAAATTAATTATAATAAATTAGGCGTGAACATATAAAGTTTATTGGTGTGTGAAATCTCTGCAACTTTAATTATTGAAGAAAAAGAAGACAAAATGGCAATACACCCACAACCTTTTTTACCATCTAAATAGAAAGACCTTTTTTTAGAATAATTTGAACACAACCTACATAGGGGAAGGTTCCATAAGATGGGACGCTTCCAAAGACGGGACAGTCGCAGTAACGGCCAGGGTACTGAACGCTAGTGCTATCTGGCGGCATTGTCTAGAAGCTAGTATTGATAGGTGTCGGTGTAGCAGTCACGCCGCGTCAACGTCTTTCGGTTTCGATTTTATGTTAAGGTAATTGTTTTCATATACACTTACTAAAATATTTAAAGGTTGCATTTTTGTTTTTTGTATAGATTGTATTTATTCAAAAAAAAATTGTCAATTGCGGGATGATAGCGACACGTTCGCTCTGTATTGTACTGTGCTTGTGTTCACCTAAACCATAATGGCTGCCTGTTAGAAGAGTTTATTATTATAGTGGCACTGTTTCCAAAGATGGGACGCTGGTGTCCCATCTTATGAAACAATGTCCCATCTTACGAAACTGTCTCGAATGCCAAGATACCAAGATGGCTGGGAAAAAATGGCTGTATTCATTTATCGATCGCAACCTAAACGTGTCTCTTCGGTCACCAGAGCCTACATCATTTGGACGTGCGGTTGGTTTTAACCAACCAAGTGTAATGCAGTTTTTTGATTTGCTTGAAGAGGTTTGTAAAAATCGTGGGCTTAATGCAAGTTTGAATTTCAATGCTGATGAAACCGGAATTAAAACTGTCCACAAACCATCTAAGATATTGGGAAAGAAAGGGAAAAATCAGGTTGGTACTCTGACAAGTGCAGAAAGGGGCAAGGATGTTACTGTTATATTCGCTGTTAATGATGCCTGTGGTAATTTCATCCCTCCTGCTTTCATCTTTGCCAGAAAAAGGGAAAAGCTTGATTTGATAGATGGTGCTCCTGAAGGATCAATATTATTGGTTGGATCTAGTTGCAGTGGTTGGGTTACAGCAGAACTGTTATTGGCATACATGAAGCATTTTGTTAAGTATGTTAGACCATCGAAAGAAAACCCAGTGCTTCTAATTGTGGATGGCCACACTGCTCATAAAAAGAGCATTGAAGTACTTGACTACTGTTCTGAAAATAGTGTAATTCTACTTAGCTTACCTCCGCACACCACGCACAAATTACAGCCACTGGACGTCAGCATATTTGGACCTATTGAAATTTATTACAACCAAGCTATACAGCAATGGCTGAAGGAACATCCAGGCAGAACATTTGGAGAATATCAGGTAGCTTCTGCTTTTAGCCAGGCATATGGAAAAGCTGCAACAGTGGCTAATGCAAGTAGCGGATTTGGGCGAACTGGAATCTGGCGTATCAATAGGAACATATTTCAATAATACGAATTTGCACCTTCCTCAGTCACTGACAGAACTCTTCCAGTTCTTGCAGCCTCACATGAAACCAACAATGAGCCTACATCTGGAGAAGCAACACCCACTAATACAAGCGAAATCACTGACAAATCTGCCAGAAACGAGCTTTCAACACCACCAGAAATTTCATCTCCTAATCCATCTGTGATTGTAAATTCAACAGCAGCCTCCCTCACAATTGAAGACATCAGCCCTCTTCCAGCTGCCACAAGAAAAAGAACAAGGAAATAACAAGGAGAAACTATACTAACAGGAACGCCATACAAAGCTGAATTAAGAGAAAACAGAGAAAGACAAGAAACATCCGCCAAACCCAAAAGAACAGTAAAACGCAAGATTTTCAACGAACAAGAAAAACGTGCTTCTGTCCCAGGTACCAGTGCTGTCCCAGGCACCAGTGCTGCTCCAGGAACCACTGCTGAAAATATCCCCAGAAAATCAAGAAAGTTTGCGCCTTCGGAAAAAAAAAAAGAATGGCACTGCATTGTATGTTACCATCCATATTCAACATTAAAAGAAGATTGGCTTATGTGTGTTGAGTGTAGTGACTGGGCTCATGAATCATGTGCAAATGTCAATGTTAATGGACTGTTTATATGTGAACTGTGTGAAAATAATTAAAGTGTCAATGTACTGTTAAAATTTACTTTAAAACTGTATGCCCCTCGTTATGTACCAACTTAGGCACAATAGTGTCCCGTCTTATGACACCTAAAGCCTAAGATGGGACAAGTTTTGACTTTCTTTAAAAAAAATTTTTTCTCTGAAAATATATTCTATGTCATAATATATTTTTTATTATGAAAGTAAAATGTCAGTATGGTATGTACAAATTTTCTTAATGAATTCCTAATTTAAACATGTTCATAATAAAATGTTTTTTTTAAACGTCCCACCTTATGGAACCTTCCCCTATCTGCGCCAGACTAGTGTCAATCATGTGAACGAAAATGCTGGGTGCATTAAATAGAAAATATTCTACAAGATTGGTCTTTACGGATATGCGATAAAGGGTGAAACGAATTTTAGTACTGTAGAATATATAAGGTGGTTTATACATACAATTTACATAATATTATATATATTTTTATAATATTCAAGATATTTCTGGAATGTTCCGGAAGGAATATGAACATCACAATCTTCCTGTGTCTGAAGGCAAAACCGAAATGTGTTTTTTTTTGTATTGTTTTGGTAATACACTTGAGCACAAAGGCAAAATATACACGAATACGTGTTACTAGAGTTTTAAATAAGACGATGTGAATAAATATTTGAGAACTGTATTTAAAAAAGATCACGATTACTGATTCGAATGATCAATGTAACGGGAGATAGGTAATACTTTAAATAAGAATATCGAAGATTAATGCAAAAGAATGAAAATATTTTACCACAGAAATTCTTTTATAAATAAATGTAAAAATGACTAATGTAATAAACATTTTAACACACAAGCGCACACAATTTTTTTTGTTAGATTTGAAAATGTTCCTGCGTGTGACAGAAACTCACATTTACAAACATAATGTCAAACGAAACAATAGTAAAGATTAACTTCCACGTAAGTAGAGTTCTGATACACGTGCGCTACCTGAATTTAATTGACTAAAGCCAACTTCTGGGCGGTACCAAAATAATAAATAATCGAGTAAGTTCCCCTAGGAACACTCAAGTCCTTCACTTTAATGGATTTTTTTTTTTGCCGTGGTGGTGCTCTTGTTTTTGCTTTCCGTAACCACTTTCCATCGACTCGCCTGCCTGGCCACTTTCAGCTGCTGAATTACGGGCTCTGGGCAAAAGGCGGCAGGTTTTTGTTTTTAAATATTTAAAAAGCTTCAGGTCCTTTTTTTTTCTGCTCCGCGCCATAGCGTAGGTACCCCTCTCGGCCATAGACTAAGGCCGGGTTTATAAACTACGCAAAAATGAAAGTGTGCCAAAAAAAATTCTCAAAACGCAAAATTTTCCAGAAATCACGTTTTAGGGTACCAGTTATAAACTACTCAAGGTGTAATAATGAAAAGCAAGTATTTTTTGACTTCCAAATTTCTTGCGGTTTTTGCATTTTCGACGGCCATATTTGACGAGAAGGGTTTCAAAAAAATATTTAAAGACGCAGACGATATGTGCATGGAAGCCCACGATACTCATTTTACTACATACATCATGTTTAAAAGTGTAAACATGACGTCATATATGACATCATATATGATGTCAATATTGGCAGTTACGTTTGTTTTTTGATAAATATGAATTATAAAAGGAAGCCCGAGGTAAAAAAAAATATATATTTTCTACGGTTTAACATTTTAAAGTTATGAAGTTGGTTACGTCTTCAAATATGTGAACTTTAAAAACGACTGCGATTTTCTTGCGTTGGTTGCGTGTTGCGCTGTTGCGTCGTTGTGTTCCTTGCGTAGTTTACAAACCCAGTCTACGTATGGATATATGTCGTGCGTCTAAAGTAAGTCGTAAAATATTGGACGAGACTGTTCTCGAATATCATCTTAAATGCTTTTTTTTTAGACGAAAAAGAACTAAATATATATATATATTTAAAAATTTTCTGACTTTACGAATAACTGCAAGATTTTTTACAGAATCTCAGATGCGGTCTATCGTGAAAGGAGTTGCTTGCGTAATTACTTGCATCCTTGCGGCTTGCCTCGTGGCGGTAGGGTTTAGTTTGACCAGGCAACTGTTGTCCACATTTGTTTCTTTGTATTTATTGCTGTCAATTGATAAACTTGTAACACGTGCAAATTACAAAAAATAAATCCCTTTGGGCACAGCCTACAGGCGTAGGTAGATTTGGAAGTACCTTTATTATTCCGAAAAAGGTTTTAGAAATTTCTATAAACATCTGGATCGTTTTAAGAACTTAATGTACATGCATCTAATATTATCTCCAATATTCCAAAATGGCAAATAATTTTTTTTTTCGGATTTCATGCAGAAAAAAAAATATTTCGAATATTTTTAACTCAATGCATCCAGTATTGAATGGCGTACAACCAATTTCATATTATGTCTACAAAAAAAGTTATGAATTTTTTGACCATCAAACACTATTTTTCATCCATTACACTAATACGTGGTCGTATAATTATTATTTTTTGGATCAAGGTTTAGATTTATATGGTTTAAAATAAATTCGAACGAATTTGATAAAAAGAAAGTTTTATTTTTTTTATTTCAAGCCCGGTTTTTACTGTAATATCTCGTTTCATTAAAAATTAGTTTAGCCGAAGGTTTTTGATAATGATTAAAATTTTTGCTATATATTATAGCAGATTTTATATACCTACTAAAAATATATATGATTTTTTAGTCTTTCTGTATAGGTACGGAATTTTTATTAATTCATTTTATTCCAAACCCTGGTTTTTTACCCCTTGAAGTAACAGTTGGTCTTATCAAAAATTGTTTCAGAACAAAATTTTACATAATTTTTAGAATATTTAAAATTAGGGTTTATAGATTTTATAGTTTGCCTAACATGGGAGTTATGTAAATTTTTTATCTCCAACTCATATCTTTTTTACTCTTACGTAATCGTTAGTTGTATCAAAAAATTGTTTCAGATAAAAGTTTTATATAATATGTATAAGTTTACAAATAATTAGAACGGATTTGATAGTTTACTTACTAAGCAAGTTATTTTTTTTCTTTTAACCCCTGTTTCCATCCACTGCCGTCATGGCTGTTTGTATATTTTTTTTCGGACGATAGTTGTAGATAATATTTTAAGTTTTCACAATAAATAAGAGCGGACCTAATAATGTACACGGTACGGAAATAGTGATTTTTTAAAATCTAACCTGTTTTTGTTTAGCCCCTAGCAGCAATTGTTTTGTCTTTTTAAATACTGTTTCAGACAAAATTTTAATATAAAAATTATAAGATTTACAAAAATCTTTTACGGATTCGATGGAGTGCCTACGAAGGGTGTTAATTTTTTTTCAACCTTTTGTTTTTTTCCAACCACGGCAGTTATAGTTAGTCGTATCAAAAACGTATTGAGACAAAGGTTTTTCGTATTTCTCCTAGAAGTTATAATACGTTCGAACGGATTTTATTTCGTCATATTATAGAAGTTCAAAAGATTTTTTTTTTTGTTTTACAAGAAACCTTTATATTTCTACCACTTTAAATGGATATATGCCCGTTAACGAACTCGGCCGAGATTTTGCAGTATTATATTTCATGTATGTTTGGAAGTGAATTGTGCAGAATTGCGGTAGTTTTTGTGACCATTAAATGATATATATATACATAAAGTTTTGAATTGACTATAGTCTTGTGGTCTATGGACCATGAAATGAAAAAGTATGTAATAATTTTTGGAAATCACAACATGGTAATGGCTACAATATAAAATCATTCTTCTAAATCTATCTAATTGCCAAAGAATAGTTCACAAGGAATCTGTACACATAGACCAACGACCGTAGAAAATGTATTTCAATTTTGAGCACCATGTTGTGCTAGAGTCAAAAGTACTGTGATATTTCTCAACTATTTTATCACGACATGCAGCTATTTTCAAAAGGATATTTTGGTTTAAGCTGCACTGGTAACGGACGCATTCTAGATATTCGGAAACATATATTATTTGGCAATTAAACTTTTTTAAACTATGTGTAATGGTTGACGGCAGTTGGCCCATTGTGAAAATGATAAGATTTTCTATGTCTTTTATAAGTCGTTACGTTAATGTATTTATTGTTTGATATTTAATAACAGGTTCATTTTAAATGTAATGTATAAAATTATTCCAAAGCATTACATAATTTAAACAAACGAGCGTGTTTGATTGGGTTACATTTGTTCTTGATGGGCTTATGCAAATTTCAATACTAACACGAGCTCATTTTTACTGTTCTGTCCGTGAAATTTAAGCTAATGATGGCTTCATGTACGGATGACCAACATCGCATTTATCAATAATTATTAGTCTACTCCCTGTGACAGTGGACAAACAATTCGATCCGCTCGTGAATGCGTTGTAACTAGCTTGGTACTAATGAATCACACAGGACGATAAGTATCCTTTCACATTACGGCAAATTCTGTCACGTACCTCACTTGCGAATGTCGTGGTATTAATATGCAAGGAATTGAACCCAAATAATATTAGTGGCAAAGAACTTGCAAGTACTGCACAGCGGCTATAAACATTTTTGTTAGCAAAAAAAGTAACCCTATAACACATGTGCATTGCATTTTCTCAGCCAAAAAATTTAAATATTTAATAGAATATATAATTTTTTTATTATTTTGTTTACAATTTAATATAACCTAAATTTTTTTACATAGTTACATTATTAAATTAGTTCTCATTCATCACTCACAATTTTAATATTTTACATAGAAAAGAAAAAAAAACGGAACTTGGGGTTCGTTGTCTAGCACTAGATTATAACAACCCTTGCTCGAATTTTAGTAAAAATATCAAACAGTTTTCTCTGGGAAAATAAGTTTTTTTTTAAATTTTCTGATAATTATGAGAGATTTTAATATGTGTTATCTTTAGGAGAAACTATTTGCACAACTGATCCAATTAGTGCTTTGTAAAGTCAGCCAAACAGAAACTGTGTATTTTTCAAACTTTAGTAGCTGGGTGAAGAGAGTAATTCGTTTAACACCACACATGCTTTTTTATTTCTGTGAGGAGAGTTCTGCGAGTCATTCAAACACATAAAGTTGGGAAAAACTTCGACATGTTAAAGAAGGGTGTGTATGGCAGTTATCAAACGCAAAACTCGTTCATGAGCAAGCGGAAAATCCGTGAAAAAATTGAACTTACCTCGTGATTTTGAAGAGAAGATATGAAATTACTAATACCACTGCACACTGGATACTGTAATAGGTGTCACTGAAGAACTATAATCCTATACACAGTTTTTTCGTTATGACAGTTTTGTAGGCGTAAAAAATAAGCTATAGTTGTAATACATTTATTTTAAATATTTTTGTTTATATTATGTTAATGATTATATATTTTAGTAAGTCCCTGTGAATTAAATCTGAATTAAAAATCGTTTCAAACACTGCCAAGAGAAAGTATTAAGGAAACTGTTGCTTAATGACGTTTATTCATTTACAAGTACTGATGTTTGCTTTCAAAAGTGTTTAAAAGATTAACTCTAATAATACTAAAATATTATTGCAAAACTATACTTTCAGAAATACATGCTCTGTTTATGGCTACCTCCAGAAAATATCTTAGAAAAATAGTCGTAAATATTTCCTCAGTTTGGTGATTATAAAGGATAAGGATAACCATAATCATTCCAAGAGATTAAAACAGGTAGACCTAATATAAGTAAAATAACATGAAATGAAAAAAAAACTCATATATTACTATGTCTTATAATGATTTCAAGAAATGGGAATATTTTATTACCAAGACATATAAATAATTTTTCGTTGGTTTTGGCTACTGAAATTATATAAACATAATTGAAAAAACCTTTTTTATGTTTTTGATAATGCATCAGAAAATAATAGATAATAAAAATAAATATAAACATTTATATGGTTTATATTCAATGATACTGCTAAACCACACACTGAGAAAAAATGCTTTATCAGATGCTGGTTTTGTTAGCTGAAGTGAACAGTCAGTATTAAACTGCTTTTTAATGAATATAAATTCATTTACTCCTACCAGCTGAAGAGCTAATGGAACAGACGAGAATAGCTAAAAAATGAATGAGTAGAGCATAGAGTTACACTGAACATTTCGCACTGTAAATAACAAGAATTTACGCAGAATTTACGCAGAGAAACTTTGGGAAATAGTGGAAAAAAAAGGATAAATTACGATAATTTACCGATCTTTGAACCCGGGTTCCCTAGAATGCCTATCCACTATAATACCACTGCGACACCTTGCTCCATACTAAGATGTCGATTTGTGGGGAAGAGAAAGGTAAGATAAGGGGGTCATAAAGTTGGTTAGAGATACAGTCTGTGTCTTTATGCCCGTTTTCAGATTTGGCAGCTCTCAAAAGCAGTTCAACTGGTAAACATTTCCCAAAATATCACTGGTAAAACAGAACGTGAAGTTGTTTACAAACAGTGTTGACCGAACGACAGGATACTTTGACGTTTGGTAGTCTCCAACTGTGTCACCGAACACTTGCGCCCACTTAAATAAATTGTAATAAAGCTTCCATTCTAATTTTTTTTTGGTTCGACATGGCAAACGTCTCAACTTTGGCTACAAGTTCAAGTCAAATATTTCGAACTAGTGTGGTTATCACGATAGTTGTAGTAGCTTACCGTTAAATAATAAGTTATTTCCTCGCGGCGCCGGCGCTTACAGTCTAGAGCCTGTTGGTTAGAATGTGGTTACAGCAAGATATAGAAGGTCTGGGAGACATGATTTATGCCGTGACATGACAAAGGATAAACAGTTCCAATTAGAATTATAGAATAAAGATGGAAAATTCTATGATGACGGGGCCTAACCTTATATATAGTTAGCCCATCATTGACTCACTGATTCTATAACGCAAAAGAGGTATGTATACCTTGGAGACAGGTGTATCATCAAGCACAGATATATGCATACTCCATAGAGATGTGTATAAAATAGAAAATGAAAGTGTAACAATAGAGTAATATTTGAAATACAGCTACATAAGTGGAACACGCCTTAGTTTTTAATTTAAAGTGTTTGATGTACTCATCATTTTTCAACGGCACCATAGGTGCCTTACAACTAAATATGATTATAATTACAAAAAAAAAATGTGTCTTAGAAAGTTTAGCTCCAAACGAAGAACTGTGAAAATTTCTCCCTTATTGGAAATCTAAGTTTAAGTCACTGGGAATCTTTTGAAGACAGTTTGAATTTTTTACTTATTCCCTTTCGAAAATCTTTCATTTTAATTTTTTTTTATATTTGAAGTGTATAATTTAAAAAAAATTTTTATATTTCGTATATGTTTGTAAGTCGGATAGATTTTTGCAGAAACGAAATTTTGTAGTTACACCCTTTTGATTTTTTATACAATATTATTATTTTGTGGTACCTATTTTAATTTTTTTGCTTCTAAAATTATCAGTAAACAACACAGATGCACTTTATTTATATAAAAATAATTTACATTTGCAGAATATTAAAATAAATATAATTTTAATAAAATTATCGTGTATATCAAATTTAAGTGTTTTGTTATATTCATCATTTTTCAATGGGTGCCTTACAACCTGCTAGTCCTCTTACAGGGGAAAATACGAATCCGCAGAAAGGATGGGCCTCAAGGTGGCTCAAACAATCCCCGAGGTCCTAGGTGAACGGTGAGTCCAACCTTCTACCGTGGCGCCACCTCGTGCGATTCTCGGAAAACTTTACGACGTGCTCGCTCGAAATTTTCAACGCCGGAACGTCGCGTCGGTTCCCCGCTGGAGCGATCCTCGGTTCGTACCGATTGGCACGGTGCTTCTGGGAGGGCATTCGTTATTAGTTCGCTTCCTGTCCTCCTCCTACTACACCCCGCCTCCTTCTCTGTACGGTCCGCAACGGCGGCCGTCCAGCCGAATTACTCCCCGGAGCGGAGCTGATTGGTCATTAACCATGCTGTACCATCGTTCCGCGCCCACATCCCCTCCCACTCTTCGCCGGGGAGAGGTGATTGGTCGGCGCCCAAGTGGTCCGGGGGAGGGGAGGGGGGTAAATTCCGGTTTATTGTGGCTGGAAGAAGCCCATTGTTCCTCGCGCTTGCCACCAGAGGTCGCAATTATCTGCTGAAAGGTGACCGCAGCAGTTTCTGTGTGGTGGCTCATTTGTTACGTCAAAACACCACTGGCCCCTTTGAGTGTATTTACTCCGTATTTAAAACTGAATATACACAATTAAAACAGAAAATTAGCAAAAGATTTATCTATAGAATCAAATATTTTTTGCTAAAATAGTTATTTTTAAGATAGTTATTCATTAATTTCAGGCATGTGCCACAAAAGTTTTGTTACATGTTTTTGTGTACGAAATAGTACAATTTTTTTTTTTAAATATTTACAATATTATGGCAAAAAAAATAACAGGTTTATCGTATTGGGAATGATCCTAAATTATAATCAAGAATGTATATCTTCAAATAAAACAAATGTGATTGAATTCTTTGAAGTCAGACATTGATTTCAAGGAGTGATATTCAGTCATTTAGAAAAATTTTAATGTTTGAAAATTTAAAATGTCTAATCTTGATTTGGGAAACGAGATTTCTTAAGTGTAAAATATAATTGCATTGTCATAAATTTTCGCTTTAAATATAAAAAAACAGTAAATACTTATTTAGAGATCTCCATATAGCTAAATATATTTTCGTAAATTAAATAAAATAGATTTTAAATTGTTTAAATTCGAACTCACAAAAATTATCTTGGAGAATATAAAAAAATTATAATTGCATTTAATACACAACAGAACTAATTTTTTGTTTGTTTCAAGTGTGTGTTTGACCGGCTCACATTGAAATATAGAACTCCGGAATCGGAATCAAGCTCAAGAATAAAGGTTCATAAATTATTTTAATTCTTCGTTTAGTGGTCTGTATAATTTTACCGAAAATATTTTACTGTGTGTGTATGGGAAAGGAAGAGGGCAACGTTTTCTTCAAAAGCCCAGCTTACCGAAGACTTTTAATTCCGAGGCCAGACGCCTGCCTTCGGCACGTCAGAACACCTACGGTGCGGGTGAAGGTTAGCGCCGTAGCTGGTCGGGGAATGTGGGGAATATTATAAGGTTTTAAAGGGAAACATGAAATGTTAAATGTCAAAGTGAAACAAAATATCGGAATCATAGATGGCGAAATCCCAACACCAACATTACACCTTGCACGCTACCGCCGGAAATGCCAAAATACACTACTATTGTAATTCATTAACATCTCGTAACTTATTAAACCTTAAAAAAAACGAATGTTTTAGTATGAACATTTTGAGATTACATTAAAATATACTTAGAAGCAATTTAAAAATTAAACTTTTATACGAAATAAATTGTTTTTGTGTGGATTAAGGCCGCTAAGTTATGTACATAGACTTATGAACACGGAAACACCATAGATGTGGGTGGAATATAAACTACCTATACACAAACTTTGTGCTTATCAATCCAGTGACGTATAATTTTGGCATAAAACCCATGGCTTTCTCCACAGAGAAAGTGAAGCTTCATTGGCCAGAGTAATTGAGAACTCACGCTAAGTAAATCTTTCTCATGTCAAGAAAAAAATAATATACATATTATTATGAATTATTAAAACGTAATAATAATTCGTCGTGGGAAAACTACTGGGTTCGTAAATGGATAGCCCAATAAAAGATTTTACTACACAATTTTATTGATTGCCAATATTTACATCACTACAAATAATCTTCTAAAAATGCCTGGTAATCACTTACACTTAAAATATGTTTATTCCCCATTCACTCGGTTTTTACACACTGCACACCTCGCTGGGCTGCGCCTCTGGCACAACTCCCGCCGCAGCTCCCCTCGTAGACCTCCGTCACGGTACTCCGTCACCGTCGTCACACTTCCCTTCGCCGAGGCTCCACTCGACGCTCCACTCGGGTCCACTCAACGCTCCGCTCGGAACTTCGCTCGGGACTCTCGCTGCACCCGCGGCACTCTCGCCACCAAACTCTCGCCGAGAAACTCGTTCGTCGAGGAATTCCTCGCCCAGGAACTCCGCCGCACCCACAGCTTTATCGCGTGAAAAACTCTCTACTCCACTCAACTCTGAGGCTGGCGTCCTGGGCTTATATAGGCCCAGGTGTCACTTCTAGAATTCACGTTCACAGCTGGGGCCTGTCGCGTCATTCCGCGCCGACCCGACGTCAGAATTCTCGAGACACGCGACGGCGTCTTGTGAAACTCCCCAGCTGGCAGGTGTCAGATAAAGGCACCGAGGGCACCGATATAGAGTGCCGCGTGGTGAGTGGGGGTCAGGAGGGAGGGGAAGCGGCGACCCTTGTAATCCACCAGGCGCGCGCGGCACGTCTCACGTTGCGCCGGCAACGTGACATCAGTTGCCGTGTGGGGCCGCCAGCCCCTGAATACGTTTCGTAACATTTTTTTCAGATAAAGTAATGTGTATTACTAACATTTGATAAGACAACAACATGTTATTTAGTTAGAGTGAGTATTAAAAGTATAAAATAGCAGTATTATTATTCAATATCTAAGCTTTGAAACATAATTTGGAGTCGATGCTATTAACTGTTTCGTTCAAATGTAATAATTAATAATTTTTTTAATTTAACCAAATTGATCGTAAATTTTCTTATCTTCCGCAAATACGCTGCAGCAGCCTTTGTAAAGTGGGGCGGCATTAAGGAGCGTCCATCGCCTCCAGGTAGAACAAAGTTAACCGTCGACGGAATTTGGTAGCTCGTAGGTTAATTTTTTTTTTAACCACCACAAAATTTGAGGTTACGAGTCATTCGTTTCCGTGTGGGGGTAACACGCCCCCTCTCTTTTTTTTTACTACCAATTTGGAAACTTTTCAACGATCTGGTTTCCCGGGGAGTTCAACTCGCTCGGAACTTTCAACAGCCAACGGCTGGTCGTTAAGAGCACTTGTCTTCCCCGTCAGACGGAAACTGACCAATTACCGGACGAAGCGCTGGTCAGGCCAGGCAGAGTTGAGTTGGCATTAATCAACGGAGCTGAGTCTACGAAGAGCGCATATTAAAAAAATTACGTACAAGGAACTGGAGTTACCTACTTGGGATGATGCTTGATTCGCCTATATAAATTCATAAACGTTACCGGGGATATCATCAAATTGTAACAAATAAATATTCTTCCTTCTTCTAAATGCAGGCGTACCACTGATGCAAAAACTAATGAAACCTGCTTGAAGATTTTTTTTCTCTTATTAATCTATTTAATACAATAAAATGATATGGACAAATATACTGTTTAAATCAAGTTTTATTTAATGAGTATTTTTATAAAATAGCAAATTTAACACTATTATTGGTTTTATAAACTTAAACTTGTTTCTTTGTAATTTCTTAAATGCTATTACAATTTTCCGAAAATATTCAATGACTGAAATAGTTTATAGTCATTGATTGAACTCAAACATCATAATATATAATTTTTTTTAAATAAGTTTACCTATTGATTTTTAACAGGTGTGTATATTAAAGGTAAAGTTTTATTTGAGTTAAATATTTTGAACAAAAAAAAAATCATTTTGAAAACTAAAATGGTATGATTTAATACAAATAAAGTGACCCGATTTATAAAATTAAGTTTACTTATAATTTCAAAAGCTTTGTTATTTATTAAAATATGTAAACTTATTTACGTTATTTGTTTCAAAATATCTTTAGTTACATGCCATTAAAACAACGTTTTGTATTGAATATGTTATAGCTGGAAGTCAACTCATTTGATTACTAGTTTACCACCCGTATCTTTATTCGCGTGAATTTTAGGATAGTTTTTGTATTGGAAAATTGTAATAAAAGTATTTGAAGAATACAAACACACTTAAATTAAGATATGCACGCGGATAATTTAGGTTAATGTTTAAGGTTCCAGAGATAGGAAGATCATTCTCGTTAGAAATGCAGAAGTTTTTTATATGTATTTATAAACCTTTTTAAAATGTAAAGTACGTATCCCATATACATCCCATGTATATAAGTGTGTTAGGAGATAAACCTGACTTGCATAGAACCAAACTTATAACGTATTTATTCTATTAAAAGGGAATTAAAGAAAATTGTTTCTAATGTGGAATATACAAACTTTCACAACATCCTTCAAAACGAATTTGTTATTTACATAGACTAAATAATATCAGGCTTTACCTTATTAGAAATAAAATTTAAACATTTGGAACGGAATTGCAAATTTGTTTTAAATTTACATTAAAATCCATAAAATTTCTTACTATGTTTATTATAGGATTCGGGGACAACTAATAAAGACATAGACCTACATACACCCCAGTCTTTTCCTCTCAAAGGGCGATTTAAAAAGGTCACACTATTTTCTAATTAAATATAAATATTTATAATTTCATACCTCCTGCATAGATTGTAACGTATAATGCATAACTCATTTTAAAATACACATATTGGTTGCGTACCACATCATGAGAAAAATTTAGAAAAAATAAAATATTTGTTATTAAGTTAATATTATAATGGATTTTTAAATTTTATAAGTTATTGCTAAATTTAATTCCAATTCAAGCAGAATTTTTATAATGTTAATCTATCACCCTTTAAACCTTATAAGCTTTTCAAAAATTAAACGACATAAATTTAACAGTATATTTAATTTCGGGTTATTCATAAGAAATTTACAACACATAGTTTAATGGATAAAGCGGTGTGAATGTTTTCTACTAAACTCATTACAAACCATATTCAAACCATTTTATAGTACAATTGAATAAATTATATAATATGTATTACAGACCTTTTAATAAATTCATAGTTTATTACTTTCCACTTAATTATCATCAATTAAATATTTCCCTATATGGTTAAAATAAATTATTCCCTTTTCAAACTTGAGTGATCAACAAAACAAATAACTACTTAGCTAAATGTCGTGTAGAACACTTGATATATTGTTCGAACACCTTAAACCTGAACATTATACCAAAGAAAAAATAAAATATTGGAATACTTCAAATATCTCATAATTCGGGCAATTCGCTTAATGCTAACACAAAAAATATTTTTACTATGTAAAGAAATTTCTAATTAGAATTACTGAAGCCTGTTTGCAATGTATTTTATAAACTTTGAGAACCATCTGGGTAGCAAACAATTTTACAATTGAAATCAATTCTTACAAATTAGCGCATGGATTTTATTATTTTTACTAAAATTTATTATTTTGGAGTGCAAAATTGAAAAAGAATAAGAGATAGCGTGAACTGTATTATGTACTGTGCGTGTTATCTAACAACATTGGCATTACATTTCATTAATCTCCCATTGTTATATTCACATAATATTTTACAAAGCCTTAGAATAAATTCCAGGAATGATACTCAAGGCCTACATGCAAACGAAAAAATTCCTTAGTTTTACCATACAGATTTATATCACATTTTAACAATTTATTGTATGTACTCAACACAAACATAGTTCAAAACAGAAAACAACAAAAAAATTGTGAGTGAGTGTTTCAGTACTCGCTAGAGTTGTGTAACATATAACCTCAGCAACCAGCTAATTCATGTGTTCTCAATTAACAAATACACTTATCATACAAAACTCTGACACGAAATTTAATGTTAAGATCTTTAAAATAATGCCAAACGTGATAAATGTACGCAAATTGCGTTTTCAATTAAATTTTTTGACGTGAATCACGCGTAGTTTCCGCACTCGCCGCTAGAATTCTGTGGCCGGAACA
The DNA here is from genome assembly GCF_032445375.1 of Bacillus rossius redtenbacheri. Classification (NCBI taxonomy): domain Eukaryota; kingdom Metazoa; phylum Arthropoda; class Insecta; order Phasmatodea; family Bacillidae; genus Bacillus; species Bacillus rossius. The sequence continues at coordinate 57,792,027 of NC_086330.1, read as the reverse complement.
GCTACGTTGACTATTATATCATTCGAATTACAAAACGAAAGGCTAAACTGTACAATGAAACGTCTCCAAAACAAAGCGAAAAAGACTTTAAGATGTACTAACCCCAATTATGGGCCTGATTTTCGACATGGAATTTTATTAAAATACTGCCCATCTTGTTAAAATTCACTGAACAGCTAATAATAAAAGGTTTTCCCTTTGGCTTTGTGAACTTTGTTTCGCACCATCCGCTACGGATGGCAGCACCATAGTTATACATTTGCGTTCACGAAATTTCTCCTGCCGAATGCTGTAAACCGAGAGGTTAGATGTTACACATAAAAAATATTTATATCATTTTAGTGATTGATTTTTTTCTACCGTGTTATAATCTAGAATGACTGAAGAAAGTGTTTGTTATATCCGCGAGGCTCCACAGGGCGAGACACCCAATTCTCCTCCAGCCACGCGCGGCAACCCGCAAATTGCTAATCCAGGTGAAGCGGGAGGAACACCCCACCCACACCCACTGGAGGGATGGAGGGACGCGGAGGAAATGGGACGATCCGACGCCAGTTTTCGATTACGTTCATTACCGCGGCGGTCGGTTGCCCACGTCTCTCCTGCGGGTTTGACTGCAACAAGGCGAACCACTTCCCCTCAGCCCCCCTCCCTCCACCGGCAAACCCCACACACAATCACAGACACCTCATTTTGGTCGTCTGCGTGGACTCGTGAAGAAAGTAACAACCGATTTGCCGACATATCTGTTACATTCAACTGATTGAAACAATAACATGCACAAAATTGTAGACAATCCAGGAGCTAACTTTCATGCTTTTGACCAAGGTTGGCAAAATAAAAGAGATTCCTTCCATTTTGAAATTTCAAGTAATTAAAGCTTACATCTGTTTTATATATATATTTTTTAATGAAACTTCTTTGCTGAGAGGGCTACAATTTTCGAGCGTTCAAAAATTCCGATCGCACGAGGGAAATATTTAGGTATGTGGTGGGGGTAGAGGAGGAGAGTGCGTCAGCAGCGACGTTACTCCAACGCATGCACTAGCAGTCCAATGGGAAGATGGCAAGGAGGAGGGATATGTACGTAGCGCAGCATGCTATGCTATTTGTAACGGCTGGAAGAGAAGACGGCAGGGAGAGGTATAAATGACACAGCAGTAATGCTATGGAATTCTTGTAACGCTGCTTGAGTTTGTCTACTCCTCAGTTTTTATAACGGCTGACGATTGACGCTATCATATATAGTTTATTTAATTAAAATATCTACGATTTATTTATTCGTTAAGAAAATAGTTATTAATATGTGCAATTAACTTTATAAAAGTCATTCATTTTTATGTGAATAGTGTAATTGAAAATGTAAAACAAACGTATAGACTTCAGAGATTTGCCTTAGAAGTAAAATTTATTTTTGGTATGTGAACACTGTCATTTTAAGTGTCAAAAGGACTTATGTTAGATAGAATTTATAAGTGTAATTTATGTTCGATTGCAGTGTTTTTTTCTCTCATTTTATTCAGCTGGAGATCTTGATTTAACATTATGCCTAAAAATAATATAAATGCAGAAGTAGTTAAGAGGTATTATGAAATGTAACGTGGGGATAAATCGCTAAAAGAGGCACCAACATGTCAGAGAGTTAAGGGCGTGGAAAGATTTTTTTAAATTTGAAATCATATCCACATCCTTACTATTCTTAATTATTATCTCTTGTATAGTAAAAATTATAATACTGTATCTCTATGTGTGTTCAATAGGCAAGAAGTTTAACTAATGTCGCGCGTGCACACATTTTTTTATGTGTAACGTCTAAGCTCTCGGAAATGTGTAACCATGGTGCTGGAATATATGGCAGATGGCGTGAACTAAATATCAAAAAGCCGAAAGGAGTCTTTAAAGTACAAACTGTTTAGTGAATATTAAAGAGAATAGGTATATTTTTATTAAATTCCTTGTCGAATATCATGTCCAAAGCCTTTAGTATTTTTTCAAGTATTTTCTCTATTATCGGATCCGTTTCATTATTAATTTTAAAACTTTAGTCTGCAAATCGAATGATAGTCACGTACTTGCTCCAGCAGCCAATTCAAGCTGCGGGTGTGGAACTACGTGTGATTTGCAACAAGAAAATTGGTTAAAAAAAACACAATTCGCGTATATATTTATCACACTCGGCATTATTTTTTACGATTTTTAACTTAATTTTCGTGTCAAGTTTCGTTTTATAAGAGTATTTGCAACATTAGAGTTCATGAATTCGCTCGTTACCGAGTTTGGATGTTACACATCTGTGATTTAAATGAAACTTCAATCCAGCCAATAGGGCCAGTAAGTTATTTCAGCGCAACGAAATATGAAACCCTCACAAGTGGAGCCGTGAAGGACAAGGGGAATAACGAGTAGAGTAGAGAGTCAGGCAACTGTAAGAATCTTTGCAGGTTTATCGTCGCCACGCCTTTAAGGGCGCCACACACGATCAGCCTGAACTGTCAGTTCGGACTCATCAGACGGAACTGAACAGATGGGATTGCCGTATGTGAGCAAGGATGGTGGACTGATCAGTTGGAACTGATGGACTGACGAACTTTCCATCAAATCGGACTGTGGGCTCGAGAATCCTCAGTCCGAACTGCCTTGTGGGGGAATAGCGTGTCGCCAGTCCAAACTGTCAGCTGATGAACTGATGAACTGGTTCTTTGGACTGAGTGTCGTAGCATATGTCATTGTTAATATTTTCTGGTTACTTATTTTTTTTCTTTTTCCAACACAAAGTGCAACTACAACTGCAACATCCAAAGTTTCTTTAATATTCTACAATGAAACAAGGCATCCATCAGCAACAGCAAACACAAGACTGATTGTGTGTGGGGAAAGCATCTGTTCAGTATAAACTATCAGTTCGAATGTTCGGTCTGGACTGATCGTGTGTGCAGAGGGCCTCAATTCAGTCCAAACTCTCAGTTCTGACTGAGCAGATTATTCCGACCTTACGGCCGGCATCCGCACGTTCCCCTCCCACATATGCACCCTAATAGGGTAGGGTGGGAGTAACTAGGAGCTGGACTGATGGTGTGTGTGTGGAGGGGGGGGGGGGCAGCTTTATAATTGTACCTCAAGCGTCAACCGCCATCGTGCACTTTAACATTTATTTTATCTTTGAAGATAGTTTTTAATATGTTATTAAACTGTTCAAGTGTATTATTAAAGTGTGAAATTTCACTTCTTACACGGATGGAAATTACGTACCCAATACTTTTGTTAGGTTTGTAGCACAGCCGCAATAAAAGCAGAAATAAATTAATCTGTTTTTAAACAGTCAACATTTCTACGTCTGTGAAATAAACCGTAAGCATTCGCTACATTGATGCAAAAACTGAAACTATCCTAAAACATTTTCAAAAGATGTTCATAGATATTTAATACCTACTCTCTAACAAAAAAACTTAATATTTCAGGTTTCCGTTCTTTATTGCTAAAAGGAAAACAAGATTTAGGATCACCCATTGAGGTTTTTTTTAAAGATGTTAAATTTACTTATTTGATTTGAAAATACTCCTTCCAGTTGAGCTAAGAATTTCAAGTTTTTATTTTATTTCTTACCAAATTGCGGCTACCAAATTTTGTGGTTAACACGGTTGCATTTAGAAGAAAATTCTCAACGAATATAGGCGTGCAATCAAAGGTTAAAAAGCCACGAGTAATGATTCACAAGGATGTTGAACACCGTGTTTGTGAATATCGTATAATAGTTAAAAAAAAAAAAGGATGAAGTGTTTTAAAGTATTAGCTTACAACAAGGCTGAGTACGTTAGCAGGAAATTTTGTGGAATAAAGTTACTTCAAAGAGGCCGGAAGTTTCTATACAATTTTCTTGTGAATAAAACGGATTCCGGCAGAGAGTAGAGAGAGCGCAAGTGTACGGTGTTAAAGGTGGGCAGCCCAACAAACACGAGCAGCGTGGTCGTTCAAAAAAAAAAAAGGAGGGGGGTTATGGGAAGGCCCAAGATTCGGTAAGAACTTTAGAACATAATCTACGGTAAGCACCTTATATACATTATGGTGGAATAAACTCAAGTTGTACTCTTACTGACAATTTTTTTGGTGTGACATTTTAGCTCCTATCATACGGCATTTGGTTTGAAATAATTTCGTGAATGGGACGGGAGTCATATGGAACGGAAAATATGTGACCATGGTGCTGTACATCTGTGGCTCGAATAGAAGTTCACTAAACCTACGGGAATCTTTATGGTGTTAAGTATCTAGTGAATTTTAAAAGATGGCCAATAATTTAATACAATTACTTGTCGAAAATCAGGACCAAACCCCGTTTTTTAGCACTTTTTAAAGTCCTTTTCGGTTTTTATCGGAGCAGTTTCATTACATAGTTTAAAATTTCTGTCTGCCACTCAAATGATTCAATAGTCGACGTAGCGGCAGGTGTGTAAACTACGAGTAATTCGCGTCAAGAAATGTAATTGAAAACACAATTCACACATATATATATATATATTTATCAGGCTCGGCAATATTTTAATGAAATCTACGTTATATTTCGTGTTGGAGTTTCGTATTATAAGTGTATTTGCAACATGGGAGCATATGAATTTGCTCTTTACCGAGGTTAGATATTACACTTCACTGGCGAACACTGAAAACCTCTATCACATTTTTTAAAATAAATTTTGCGTTCAGGTATCGTCCATAGCGAGGTAACTAGAGACAATAAATACACAACGATGCATAACAGGGATATTCAGACAAGAATCCGTCATTGCCTGTATGGTGTGCAGAGCTTCAGAAGAAAACCACGCGATTAAAAAAAAAAAGACTCATGATGTCAGTGTGGTGCGCATTAACGGAAAGCATTTAAGAATACAGGCCTGTGTGTTTACTCAGGGAACTCCCTTCCCCCCCCCACCCACACAATCACTTATCCATTCCTACGCTGCTCCATACCCCGCAAAATGTCACCTCACGCATTTCTCCAGGCTGGCTGGAACGACAGGTATGTCCCTAGGATAGGACAGTCGGCTCCTATGAGTGTCAGCCCCATTCCATCCATGTAGACTCTGCCTCAGGTGGGGAACCACCATTAGATTTTCATTTAAGAAAACACTGAGGCGGAATGAGTTGTTATGTTTCCTTATTTCATTTTCAAATTGTATTTTCAGAAGAATGAAAATGGCTGAAAACGCGTTTTTTAAATGAATCTTTGGCATGAAATTACTGGTATGGATTCTGGAAAACACTCAATGGTCTCGCATTTCACCTTTGTATTTCATCTTTCCACGCCATACAGGGCTTTGGTCATCGCTCAGATCTCATAGTTTCTCTACGCACGACGAGAAGACTTGCGCGCCAGTTCAGAGCCTTGCGCTTATGGGCGATACCGCGCTAGAAGCACCAGCGAGCGTCGCACTTTTATCATCTCGCCTCTCTGACTCACATACGCCACTGACCATCTCATCATATTCTCTTGGAGTAATTTTCAGTAAAATATTGTAAAGGCTCGAGGTTCAAACCCGCGTCCTGGGGACCGCGAGGCACCTCTCTCAATTCAGATGTCTCTAAATCCTCATTGGTTGCTTGATTTTTATTTACGGCCGAATATACCTATTACGAAGACGTATCTAAAGGGATATGAATCTTTATTTTCCTCAGAATGAATTTAATGAATCACCACATAGATTCCAATGTGAGTACTAAAAGTTATTCAGAAATATTTACAGCCGAGAGGAAATTTATTTTGGCTTAACGGCGTGTTCGATCTCACTGCGAATATTAACACAATGATATTTCTTTTCTTAAGCAGTGTTTGTGCTGTGAGCTGAAATACGGATTGCGTATATGCAAGGGCAAGGAAGCACTTGCAATCTGATAGTTCGAAATTGATATCAAATGTAAAAATGAAAAAAAAGCATTTCACTGTAACGGCTTATTAGCGGTTTTTAAGATACCTGAATAAAAAAATAAACACATTCTGGAAAGGTGTAGGGGTGGGTGGCGGGATGACTTCAGGCACTATAAGTACATACATTCCTATAACCCCAAAATTTATGTTCACTTCTTTCCAAGAGGGACGGTACTTCAATCAACTTATGATTTTTGCTACAATTATTTTCTTTAAAATATTGAATATTGGACGAATGCCTGCTTCCATAAACATTTTAAACAGTCAAGCACACATCCAAAAGCAAACCTACATGTGCAAAGTCTATTTTAAAGAAAATCTTTGTCCTCCTCTAAACTGTGATAGATTGACGTGTAGATGTTTCTTATCTTAACACACACCATTCAAAATAAACGTGCCTTGCAAAAGTATTACATCGTCAAGATTAGAGGTGAATAATTTGGAGAGCATTTTTGTAGGCATATGTTGTTCTAAACATATCATGAAAACTTTGTTTTGGTAAAAATCTCAATGAGGTAATCATTTTTTTCCCCACTAAAATAACTGTCTTTGAAGCACGGGAGAAGAGTAGAGGAACAAAAAAATTATTGACGAAGGGTGAAGAATCCAAAAGGCAAGTTGGACACAGCTGACTGCGTCATAAAGAAAATTCAATTTTACTTGTTTTTGTCCTGTACACTACATTTCTGGTTGTACGTTGAGCAGCAAGCACAAACAATTCTGTGATATTGCTAACTCGAGAACCGTTAACGTATACGTGATCAGTAACCTAATTAACTCCAGAAGTGACAAGAATGTCATAATTAAAAAAAAATCAACTCCAAAATCTAGAATAAGTAAAGTTCTCACATGGAATTGATAAAACTAACAAATAAAGTGTATTTTTTTCCCTTAGTGATTGCAATATCTTTATTTATCACATAAAACCGGAACCATACTTTTTTTTAACATTCATACTAAAATTAAAGTAATGATAATTTGATATCATTTATGTATATAATTATCACCTTATCATTGAAATCGTTTGAAATGTCATATTTAAACAAATACCTAACAATTCTTGGGATAATATCTGCAACTTTATTTTTGTATCTCAGGCATGGACATTTTTGAGATAAATAATTTTGTATGGATAGAATTTTAAAAAAGTTTTTTTTTTTACTTTTTATTTGGATAATGTATTCGTCTCAATGATAAATATTTATATTATAATGTTATACGTTAATAATTGACAGACAGTTCAATTTTATTTAATTGTATTATTTAATTATAACTTTTTTTTAAACTAATCATTTCAATACCATTTTTTTTTCTAGATACATCTCCACCGAGCAGTGTTGGCGCCCGTCCAAGGTTTTCCCGCTCACTGTTTCACGTTTGAAAATTAGGACACGGAAGCAAGTAAACTTCGGTACCTTTTCCCGGCGAAGAGGAAGAAACCTTATCTCTTCATTCTTCCCCACTCCCCTCCGGGCCAAAGAAGAAAAGCAAACTTTTATATTATATTTTTTTTTTATCTTCGCCCTACTCTCCTAAGGTGGGATGTTTGTTTACCATCCTCCCAGGGACGGCGGGATCTTTTGATCCGGCGTTCCCCCGTCGGCCCGAGCTCCTTCCCAAAGGGGCTGTAATCCGGCACGGTGGCAACTCCCGTGATCGGCGCCTCGTCGCGGTAATGACAAAGGCTACAGGCGTTCGCAGCAAGATCCTCCCCCCGCCCTTAACGCCAACCGGGAACCCCCGCGACCACTCCGTTAATTATCTGGAGGTAATTGTGGCGGTAATTAGAGTAATTGGAAATCTCGTTCTCCTCCCTGCAGCTTCTCCTCTCTCTATCTCTCTCTGACTCCGCCCTCCCTCCCATCTTCCCCGGAACCTCTTCGCCCCGCGTGTAACGGCCGCGCGTGTTTAACCTGCCTAACGAGCCGCCTTGCGCGACCTGCGCGCAGCCGGTGCGCGGGCGACTGTTTGCTCAACTAACCTGAGAATAATACCACGCCACGCCCTGGACGTGGCTTCCCCCACGCAGCCGATGATCAGAAAACGTTGAACTCTTCTCCAAAATCACGGTAACATCCTAGCTCCCGGTATACGGCAGTTGGTGGTCGCGCAGAACGGAAATGCGTGACCACGGTGCCGCTATCTGTGGCGGATGGCGCGAACCAAAGTTCACAAAGCCAAAAGCAGTATTTTTTTTTTAAATGAATATTTAACACGATGGTTAGAATTTAAATAAAATTACTCAGGTAGAGTATTCTTATCAAGTTTTTTCCTTCGCTTTTATCAAAGCTGTTTTATTCGATAATTGACGTAGCTGCTTCGGCAGCGAATCTAGCGGCGGGTGCGGAAACAACGTGTGATTTGCGTCCAGTGACTTAGTTGAAAACACAATTTGCGTATATTTATCATTTTCGCCGATATTTTAAAAAATTATAATTTAAATTTCGTTTCCGACTTTGGTATTTTAAGTGTATTTTCAAAATGAGAACACGTGAATTTGCGCGTTACTGAGTTAGATGATAGGCCTACACATCTCTGGCGAGTACTAAAAGACGCGCTAATTTTTTTAAATTAAAACTTTTTTGCAGCTGGTAGGGTAAGTCGAAGCGATGACGTCATCTGCGCGTAACGAAAAAAATGCGTAACACTCAGATCGTTATGGAAAGTGAAACGGTCAGGAACAAAGTGATGTAACTCGCGTTGCTATTTGCACTTACTTTTCTTCCAACTGCACTCATATGGCGATGCAAGCAATTACCGCTGGGTAATTTTTGACAAACTCACCTCTGTTGTATAAAGTTGTACCGTATTAGCTTCTGGTGTCTACACTGTAACTTTTCTTAATAAATAGAACAGAAATATTCATATAAAAATAAATAAATATTGTAAAATTTTTACATTTACATAAAAACAACTGTATCATTACAAAAAAAAAATTGTTCGCAGTAATACTGGGTTACGATTCATATCCGAGAATTTACGCTTTGTGTTGTCTCAGTACCTCCAATCGTTAAAGCTATTTGAAAACCATTCCCTGATAAGCTTTCCAGTATTAACTGCGCGCATTAAAAACCATTATAAATTAAATTAAAGTATTATTATTGAATATTGTATTATCCATTCCATGGTTTTAAACATTATACTTGAATGAAATATCGATTAAAATATAAAATTATGTTCCAATTTTCGTAAGAAATACTCAGTTTTATATCGAAAAATATATTTCGTATATGCTAAAATAACCATAGCCATGTGTTGTAAGAAGTTAAAATATATTTAATGTTGTGTTACAAACTATTTCTTGGGAATTGTGTAGTGTGTTTGGTAGGGTTCCCGTCGCTGTATTCAACAATTTTTAGAGGGGTTGGGGGAGGGGAGAGAAGTCACAGGCCGCTGCAGGTTTGGAATCGGCCGCACTGAGATCGCGTTCGCCACGAGAAATGATTAATCATTTCCCGCCCCAGCCGCCCAATCGCCGGCCACTCGCGCGGCGCTTTCCGAACGTCACCTCCCGGTTGACCCCGGGGCACAAACACACTCCCGCGCGCTGACAAACAAACGGGAACCACTTTGCGGACGGCGGCTAGGGTAAACACCGCGAATTACCACACGCCCCCCCCCCCCCCCCATCATCCCCTAACAGTCGGCGCCACCCACCCCCCTCTCTCCCTCAGCAGCCTCTGGCCTTGTGCCGACACGCGCGCCTCGAAGCCGAGAACCCGAACTGGCCGCGCTCCCGCGCCTTCGGAACTGGTCGCGCGCAAACAGCTTAGCCCTCGGCATGCGGCATTTTGTGGGAGTCATCTCGCGAAAATTGGAACAGAATTCGATGAACGGAAATTTTGACTCAAAGATGGCGGAACCACGTGTGGTAACGCAAACCCGCACACAGTAACTTTCGTAATCGCTGAGGGCACGTGCCAAACGTATTGGTGAGCCAAATGACACTTTATGATTGTGAAACAACCAAGCTTGAATATAACTAGTGAACTGAAATTATTGTCATCGTAAGAAAATAATCCCAAGTTTTAGAATACTCATAGTCTCCTTCTCAAATGCAAACTTTTCCCAATAACGCAATAGTATAAGGCGCGATTCATATACTCAAGGCCAAATTCTTGACGTGGTTCAAACCTCGTCACTGCAAAAACATTTTGTTTTACTTTTTTATACGAATTTTGCTTTAAGCAAATATATATTAATGCATTTTATTGGTGTAACTAATAACAATATATATTATTAAATGCATAGTTTAGCCTAGTCACTCGATTATATTTGAAAAGCGAATTTTCATAATCATCGGCATTGAACAACGCGAATCATGTCCATGTGGTTTTTCTAAGACCAGGTTTATATACTACGAAACAAATGCAATAACGCAAGTAACGCATATTTTAAGTTCATTTGGAATGTGAGATCACGTGAATTTGCTCGTTACCGAGGTAAAGATGTTTACACATCACTGGCGAGTACTGATAAACTCGTTCAGATTTTTTTTGCTTTCAGGGAAGATATGTTTTCCAACATTCAGACAATTGCAACTAAAATAAAAATAAAAATATTGGTTGGGACAGTTCCAAACGAGAAGTTTCACGAGCCAGCGCCTAACTTCGGGGAGTCAATGATTCTCAGAAAGAAAAATTCAGTACTAGATACAACATATGAATGTGTATCTAGCGTCAAAATGCCCCGACCAACTGTTCATCCAGACTATCCTCTGTCTCCTGCATTCTCCTACATTTAGGTAAGCCACGCCCATCGAATCATGCCTGTCTGTGCCCAGGTTTTCCCTGGCCCAACTTGACATTGTTTTGATTTGGAGTTAGTCATGGCATCAATCACTGGTTCCTCTTTTTCTCTGGCCAATCCCCGCAAAGAGCACTCGATGCATGGCTAATCCCAGCATGACAAGGCGTGTAGTCTTCGGCCTGAGACGCACCTAGGTTCCTCCCTAACCCGGACCCCTCCTACAAATACACTTAATTTTGAGTTAGGTTAGGGGGAAAAATAATCTTTGGTTTTCCTATCCACGTAAGCTCAGCAGATGTAAGAATAAGTTGTCATCGGGTGACTGCCCTCATATTGTCAATAGTTGAGCTCTTAGCTTCGGAATACACTTATCACTAGCGACTCGCGCTATGAGTATGAGATTTTTTTTTGGGGGGGGGGGGATTTACAAAAGATTGTGTCTACGTTCCGCCGCTACCTAATGATTTTCCAGAGTTGAGACACAGTACTGAAGAGGCTGTTGCTTTTATTACTCCAGGCTTGTTAACCAAATTGTGGGAATAATAGGGCTTTGCGTTTGATTTATGCCGTAAAGCTAAATGTGCAAATATTGAACTGTTGTAAGAAAAACAAGGTTAGTAAACCTTCAATTTTATTCATGATTTGTTGTAAATGGTGTTAATTAAACTATTATAATATACCATGGAAACTGGTGCATTCTTTATTGGACATCCTGTATTGTGGTCGCGAGTTATTTCATTCTTTAAGGGATACTCGCATATCAACACTTGGCTTATGAGTCATTCTGTGAGTGAGCTAGAAAAGTAACTGAGGCGGCACAGGTTTTTTTTATTAAATATAGTGATCAACTTAAGGTTTTCATGTGTTTTGTTCCTCTTGCCTTTTAAAGTTTTTTACTAACATAACCACGTTTGTTGATAGGATAATTCTCGGAGGAAAAGCCAACAGTTATGGCATGTGGCAACACCAGCTGTACAATCATATAGTAATCATTTTTGTACAAAGTAAAAAGTATATATTTTTAGAAAATTATAACTGTGAAAATTAAATCCGTCTGCAGCTGTCTCCTTACTCACGTGTCCCTGAACCCTTGTTGGGCTGAGGTTTGCCAACATGATTACAACTGGTGCTACTTATTAAATCTGTCAAATCTGAGACAAGTTACATTAAACAGATATTAACGCTTCTGTGGCCAAGTGGTTTTTAACCCACTATAATACTGGAATTACCACCGCTTTCAATCTGCGTACATAACCGTGTGAATTAGAATCCCTACCATTAAATAATCAAACCCAAACCAGCTGAAGTCATCAAAAAAAATTTCACGTGTTCGAGTTTAATCTTTTCACTTTTCACATCCCCCAAATTCTCTGATTTCTTACAAACTCAAAATAAATTTCTTCATATAAGGATAATTTTCTCGTTTCATTTACACGTAATCTGAGTTCTGACCTAGTATATAACTGCTTTATTTACACCGAAAATATGTACTTGAAATTTAAGCAGAAAACTAGAATACTAGAGTGTTCTATAATTTTTGAACATATGATATAAAGATTCTTGGCTTCTGGGTTGTAGTCGCGTCGAAAGCGAAGATGTCACCGAGGTTTCGGTTGACATTGCAGTCACCATCATCAGGGAAGTATTTACTAACTTAGGTTCTTAGAAGTTCTCCTGCCTTTTAATACTCTAGTATGATAAGGGAATGTTTCCTGGTTGGCTGCAGCTGTGGGCCAATCAGAGTCTTCCATTCTTCTGGTTGGCTGAATGTGTTGGCCAATCGGAGCTGGGTTTCTGTAATTGTCTGGTGTTGCTGGCCAATAAGTGGCTTGTTATCTTCTGGTTACTGGGCTGTTTGGCCAATTTAACCAGCAAATCAGAAGAAAGGATGACTCTGTTTGGGCAACAGCTTCAGCCAATCAGGAAAACACCCTTTCTCAGGTGAATTTAATAAAAGGCAGGGGAGCTACCAAGAACTTCAGTAGGTAACTGCTACCTTATGATCGTGACAGCAACGTCTATCGAAACGTTGGTGATATCTTTGCCTTCGACAATGGCCACGAAGTTCTTTAATCTTTATATGATTTAAAGTTTAGCTTTTACTTAGAGAGAAATAGATTTTTAAAAATAATTATTACCTCTAAGAATATTATAAAATTCTGGCAAAGGTCTGAAAAGTACGCTATAATGCATGAAACATTGCGGATTAATTTATAATAAAATGAAGTCAACGTTGACCAAAGGTTGTTTTGCTTGTTATCAAAATACATATATGCTTAAATCCTTGAATATTTAACGCCTCCGCTTGTTTCTCTAAAGTGTTATCAGGAAAATGATTCAAAGGTTATTTAAATATTTTTAAAATTCAAATTCATAACTCATGTGACACTTGATCAACTACATTCTAGCAAATATCTTGAGAGACAAATTTAAATTTTTCATTATCTAAGGCACTTGACAAATCGCTTTATAAATCATTAAAGTTTTATGCAGCAAGTTTTTAAAAAGTGGAAAATTTTGATTTAAGAATATGTAAAAATATTATTATTTTGCGTTGTCTGCAAAAAAAATCATTGTTTTCTTTGACAATTGTTGTAACATTCTGAAAAGAAGATTTTTTGATGAAAAGATTTTTAATTAGTTGGCCTTAAAATGCTGCCGTTCCAGTTGACGTTCGTAGTTCTAGACTCCAGAGAAATGATTGGTGATCGTTATTTATTTTAAGAAGTTGGGCTTCGCAGTAGTACGTACTTTTCTTGTATCCAATATATATATACCAGGGGCCGATTAAATCTCGGTTACCCACTCCTCGTGCCAAGCGAAAAGACCATCTTTGGCATTACAAAGCAAAGCAGATGTCTGTCCCATATACATACACACATATATATATATTTATATTTACGGCGAGAAGTGCTGACTGCACGAGCTCTCCAAATCCAAACAGGGTCGCTCGTAACTCGGCCGAAAAACACGCATCGACTGAAGAGTCGTTGTGGCGTGAAAGAAGAAGAAGGGGAAAACTCGCCTTTCGTCTTCATGGTTCAACTCTCCGTGCTGGTTACGCGAGGGCGTAAAGTAAACATGCAACTTCGTCAACCTACCCCCCCCCCCCCCATAACCCTTCATCCTGCACTGGCCGTTTATCGCTACGACCATTCGACGAAATCGTCGTGTTTACCGCTACCGTAAACCACAACTTTGCTCTCTTCCTTTTTTTTCTTTTCTAACTCTTCACTCTTTCGCCCTTAAACAACCCGTTCGCGGTTGTGACGCAGTATGGAAAGGTTTCGCAGAGAGGGGTTATTCCTTCCTCGCTTTTCGTCGTTCTGGCAACATGCCAGGTCGACAGAGGTGTAATAACGCCAGTGACGGCTTTGGGGAGGGGAAAAAAGGAAAATAAGATAAAGAACGCAATGCTGCTGACCCGGCGCCTAGCCGCCATTGTGTGGCAAGCCTTCTCGCACGTGGTTTAGGTGCAATAGGCTCGGTCACGAGATGAAACACGAAAAAAAAAAAATTTAAGCTTCTTCGTTCCCCTTCTACAGGAACTATGCCAGTTTAAACCATCTTATTCCTCTCTGAGAATTTTTTTTCTCATGCTTCCTCAAGTTAACATTTCTTTATCACCTTGTTTATCTTTTCTTAAACACCCCAATATACCACCAGTTTATATTAAAAGTTTTAATCTCGGCTTAAATTATTAAGGTTAATCTTGTGTTCTGCGCAAATGTTATCGCAAAATTTAAAAGTGACAAAATGAGAAGCTACAAAAAGAAAAAAAAAAACTTGAGTCAGGAAGAGATTATTTTTCAGAAATGAAAAAAATAGAATGATTATTCGTTAAATTTAATTTACTTCAATGATCTGCATTGTGACTTAGTTTCAATCTTTATACCTACTAATTTTGGGAATATTGGTTTAGTTATAATACTGGATAAAAATTAATTAATCTGCTCTCATACAAAGATTTTTTGACATTTGTCCCTGCATGTGGATTTGATATAAATAAATATTTGAAAAAAATATTCATGATTTATATGTTAAAGCGATGTGAATTTAAGTTTACTTTATGTTATGGAACGCTGTGTTCATGTTTCAGACATTTGTTTTATCATGTGTAAAATATTTGATGGTGCATATGTTTTAATAAGGTATTTTGGTCAAAGTTGTCAAAGATAAAAATTCTTATAACAATGATACTGAAATGTAGTAATACAGTGATAGGAAATCTGACTTACCTTCCAGAAAATGTAGGAATGAATTCTGTTGTATGTCCACAGCTAGTGACTATCCACTTATCATTTGATAGTGTAATGTCAATAAGGAGTTGATGCATCTTTTAATTTTTTAATTGAGATGTTGCGTTGTTTGGTGAATTTGAAAAATGGTTTCTAATAAAGCTGTGGTAGTGCCTATGGTCTAGTTGCGTGGAGGTTCTGGTTTTGAACTAGCAGAGATGCGGTTTCGACTCACTACCAGTTGAGATTTGAAGTTTGTTTTCTGACGATTGTGTTCTCACTGGTTGCAGTGGCAGTGATATCAGTTAAAATGACGTGTTAGTTATGTTATTGTATGCCAGAGATGGTGGGTCCGGGAAAATTGAAATGGATGTTTTCTACCTTTTAACTATACAATTGCGAGTTAATCTGAATGCATCTGATAGAGAATAACCAACTGTAAACATCAGGAACTGAATTTTCTGGTGTTCAATTTGAAGGAATTACGGTTAGTGTGTCTTTGAAATGAGTAATGTTACACTTAACCCCAAATGAGCAGCACGATGACTAAAATTAACATGTTACGGCATATTGCCGGTTAAAGAATTCTCCGATACTCATGAATTACTTTAGTAAAATATTACTGGTATTTTTTTGAAGGTATTCATTTTAAAAAAATTTTAAGAAAGTATGTGATCAATTAAAGCTACTGTAAAGGTTGTGTTTCAGCTATGTTATATAATTTTATTAATGTTATGTACATCAAAATAAGTGAGCGATTGCTTCAAAATTTCATTAAATTGGGTTTTTAATGAAATAAAAAGCTTTGATGGTTCACATATAAAAATTAAATTAAATTAATATTATTAAGTTTATGAACAATAGTAAGAATAAAAAACGGTATTGCATTTATTATAAATCTGCTATAGGAGAAAAAACGATTATTATATTATTTTGTAAAAGTAGAAATGTAAATGTACCTAAGTTTTACACTCCTAATAAAAATTTGAAATAAATAAATAGGTGGTAATATGATATTTTAAAAGTACTTGCAATGAGTAAGATTAGTTTAATATGTTTTAGGGACATACGTTACTGCTGGTTACAATGTATGTCAAAAGATACCTCAATAACAGAAAAAAATGATAAGTAAATGTGTGAACACACAAAAAACAAGCAAAAATCAGCCAATGTCAAAAGATAAAAATATAAGACAGTAGACAAAATTTCTTGGAAGGAATTAGTCAGAAAAAAATTATTGTACATACGGACACAGTGGGCTTACGATGAGCAATTCACAAAAAATAAAGACAAAAACATCTTGGACGACATAGCGACAGACAAATTCAGCGATGATGCTTAAAATATAATTTGGACCATACAAAGACATTCTAGAGAAGCACAAGCGAAGCCAGTAAGACAAAACAATAGCGATTTTTCGAAAACTGATATCTTTTTTCGACCTTAGGCACAAATAGACTGATAGAGGAATATATTTATTGATTTATTTATTTCTGAGTTCCTGAGCACGCATTATATTGAGTGCCGTCCAAAGACCCTTTGTAGTTTTATATTAAGTATCTAGTGTAGTGGACCTTCTTCTTCTATTTAGGGGATGAAAAATTAAAATTAAACAACTACCTGCTAGATTTTTTTATGGCTATTCAGCCTTTTTGTGTGGTTTTTAAACCTCAATTGGTTTCTTCAACAACTTTCCACCCTATACAGTTGGTCAGTTAGTAGAGCCACCAGACTAAAACTAAGTTTTTATTTAACTTTCTTTTAGTCTGAATTTTTTATTTAGATATTAAAAAAAATTATTTGTTAGCGGACACTAGAAAACAGATTGTTTATATACCTTCGACCCCCTCTCATGGCGTGGCCAATAAAAGCGAGCAGTCCTTTGTTTGGCCATGCATCTATGCATCTGAGAGCTGATATTATTGGCTGGTAATTTGCTATGAGGGAATTTTTCATTTTTTTTTTGTGGTCAAATAATTTATTTTTTATTTAAAAATTTCCATGTTTATTTATTCAGTACTTTGTAGACTAATAACATTGTTATTGCTTACAGTAAATGCTTACTCTTCTATTTTCCAATTTATTGGGTGATCTTTCTGTAAGAGTGGAGTATCATTCTCCCAAAGTGTTTTGTTATTGTTGTCCCAGGCATGTTTTAATTCAAGATTTTTTTTTAGTTTTACCTTATTTTATATTGTTTTCGTGTTTTAATGCGTATTGGAACGGCTCGAATAGTTTCTCAAATGTACGTGTATCCATATTCACAGGGGATCTGATAAACATAGTTCTGAAAAAGAAAATCGTCTGTGGTGAGTTTTAGTATGGTGCTCATTAGGGCCATGCACATTTCGCGAAATGATTCTGGGACTAGCTGTAAGATAAAACACTGTACCATCGTCTTGTATTTTGTGACTGGGTAAGTTTCTTTCAAGTACATGTCGATTTTTACAACACCAATCACAGTAATTCAGAGCGGAAGCAAACGCGTCCTCGTTGGCTCGGTCAAATAAGCAACGAATTCTCTCGCAGACGGCCGCCAATCATAAGGAAGAAACAGCTGGAGCTGGCATACCTCGTTGCAGTCTAAAAGGCTTTCAGATTTTTTCACGAAAAATGTCTGTCCCTAGTGATAATTCTTTTAATGGTGGGATTTGACTTGAAAACTGTTATGAATCTGTGTTTGTTTCTCAATAGTCATAATTTTTTCATATAGGTCATAGGCATAAGGAATAACAAATTAACCACTTGGGTTTTTGGCAGATTTTGGTTAAATTATGGGGACTTAAGGTTTTTCGTGTGGTTTTATGAAGCCAGATGGGTAGCCATTTGCTCTCAGTTCATCTTCTAGGTCATTTCATTCATAAGTAACAATTTATTGTTAGAGCAGACTACTTCAGTTCGGTTAATTAGTGTGTGAATAATACCTGTTCTGTTACGTGTTGGATGGTTTGAATTAAAGTGCAAGTATTGGCATCATAGTATCATCGTTAGGTTCGCCTGTTTGTCATTGCATTGTTTACGGTCGTATTTTGTCTTTATTTATTCTTCTTCAGCAACGGTTTCAACGTTGTCAGCCCGCCTGAGCTGAAATATTATTTCCTTATTCCTTTCACGGAATTTTCTGTTACATTTTTATCTTTTGACATCGGCTGCTGTAGGCATCTTTTTATGTGTTTACATTTTCATATTTTTTAATCCTTTAAGTAGGTTTTTATGATATAAGTGTAACCAGCAATGCAGTATGTCCAAAGACAGTTTAAATCAGGTAATATGCAATATTAACCCTTCCAAATATCTAACCAAGCATGCATGGTTTTTCTGCAAATAAAAATTAATAAAACATCAAATATAATTGTATTTTGCTTTACTAAAGAATTTTAGAAATACATCACATAATTTTATTGAGATGTAACAATATTAGTTATATGCTGATTTTTTTTAACGCGAGGCCATAGATTGTTACGTATTTTCGGATAAAATAAATTCTTAGAATCCTAGGAAAAAAAATTTAAACTAATTATTTTTATAATCTTAAAAATACATGTAATATGAAAATTTTAATTTAAAAAATTGCATTTGTTGGGATGGAGTAACTTGTAATAAGAATATGATGCATTAAATTTAGAAAGATTATTTCCTATTTTACGTTATTAATTTTTAAATATGTGTTAAAAAGGATTTATTATTTACATTGATTAACTTTATAAAAGGTAAGTATTCAAAAACTTCAGTTAAACCGTTTATTTTATACACTAACCGAAAACCTTCGAGTTATACCTAACTATTAAAAAAAGTTTTATAAAACATAAAACACTTTACACTTATAGACATAATGCCACTGGGTCAGAATAAAGCATGTAATTATAATCAGCTGAAAATCTTTTTTATCTCTAAAGTGACTTCAAAAATGTAATGTTGAAAGAATCAGGGTTACTACCCCTTGATGAGTGCCGAACATCAGACATGAAGAAAAAAAAGGAAAGAACGTCAGCCTTCAAAGCCTCGTGCTATGACTAATGAGCAGAGTTGAATGCGATCCGAGAGAAGTACGATATCCCCGCTGAGAAAAAAAAACGGGAGGAGGGGAGTGGGGGAGAATAAAACGCGATTTCCCCCCTCTCAGCAACCCTTGCCCTCAAACTGCCACTAATGACTCCAAACTGCGGTGACATCTCGAAGCTTCTGAGGAAAATCACGACCCCCATTCGCCAGCAGCAAAGAAATGAAATCATACGCTCCATCAAGAGAAACTAGGCTGCGAGGAAAGGTACTAAAGTGATTTGGATCATGGATGATCTTGAAAACTTTTTCTCCTTAGTGACCATACTAATGCCATTAACAATGTGTTTTAATTATCACATATAAGTTTATAATTTTTCAGAATTCAGTTGTAGAGGAACACATAAATATACTTTAACTATTGATAGTAAATTCATCTCTGGGTATATTTTATTCCGATCTTAAAATTAGGGCATTATTAAAATTTATGTTCCCCAAAAGGGAATCTATAATTCTTCGGTAACGGTTGCATTAAGGGCGTGTTCATTCCCATGTGACTTAAAACAAATTCTTGTTCTTTTCATGTGTAAAAACCTTCCAGAAATTGTGCTAATAGCTTATAACTATCGTAAAATTCCCAGACAAAGTTTTGCACGCACATTTTAACGGAACATCTTCCTGCGAGTTTGCGCATTGTCGCATCAGTACTGGGAATGCTACTCGATCTTACACATTGTTAGGACGGCTCCGTAAGGGCAGCGTGGAAAATAACCTTTCCTCCTATTTCACAGGCTAGGATGTCTCTTCTCAGCTAATACAGTATGGGAAATCATTTGTCCCTCTTTTTGTTGCCTCCATAAAGCGAATGTGTTACCAAAACGCAGTTCAAATGCTGTTTATGGAATAAATACGTTTTCTCACAGAATGAACGCTGATTTAAAGACTTACGTGTAGAAGGCTATGAAAATTTTGATGGCAACTCGCTTCTCCGATCATGAGTCAATTCGTCATTCTCAATTCATATTATTCACTACACTATCATACCCCGCTAGATAATATCGAACTCATGTTACTCTTGTCGCATACGTCCTATTTCGCATACTACACTCGTCAAAATATTGTGTTAAGCTTTCTCGCAGGAAAATAGCCAAGCTGTTCGAATTCACTGCGTTTGGGTCTTTTGGTACCAATTATTGTTAAAGTGTGAGATCCTTTTGAGTTTGCATCTTTAAATTAATTAAAACTTACATGCTCTTTAGTACGTTAAAAATTATTTAGATGGAAACGTAACCTGAAAACACCAACTTAAAATGCCCGCTCTATTTTGATTTCCATATCATAAAAATCGTAGTGTTATTTATGACAATAAACAGGCCGAATATTTAGTACATAATGATATTCCTACATGCTGTACACAAATCACCAAGTAAATAACTAGACGTATATTGAATTACGGTGTACAAGTTAGAAAACATGATTGAGGGTATTTTGGTCGTACATTTTTCTAGAAAACAACCTCGTCAATACAGGAAGAGTTACTTAGGCATGAACCTTTTCATTTTTCCTTCCTATAAGAGTCAAAAAAACGAAAGAAAGCTGTGATAACCAAAGAAAGAATATAATTAATGCATTAAAAAGCTCCGTAATAAAAAATACATATATGAAAGTGAGGCGAAAGAAGACACCACAGAGTAACTAAGGAGATAAATCATAAAAATAAAATGTAAAAAAATATTCACACTTTGTGTATCTTGTTGTCAAGATTATTTCTGAAAACAAGTGTCTTAGGGGGAACGAACCTAAGGGACTGGTATTTTCTAGTTGTCGGGTAAGGATAAGGTTAACTTCAGCGTGGACGAGATGAAAATCAATATGAACCATCTCAAAGCTGTGCGAGTGGGGTGGAAGAAATATTCAGATGGAATTATGGGATGGAGATACAGCGAGGATGCGGACTGAAGAAGAATTGGAATGGGAGAGGTGGAAAAGAACTGTGTAGCAATTACCAAAAGGATTACTATTGTCTGTTCTGTGAAATGCAAAAAAAAAAGGGTTATGTCTGGAAAGTATAGACTAGAGAACTCGAATCGATGCGGCTCTTTATCTTTCAGTGTAACTTATATTACTGGCATTCCTTCTATAAATGTTTCAGCGAAGTTTGTAGTTCCGAGATAGTTCAAGTTGGTTCATTTTGTTTAAACCTCACATTCCACCAAGGCGATCGGGATTTAATTTTCGGTGTTGGCAAGGGATGGGGTGGTTTGGCCAATTTCAGATTATTCGCAAGTAGGAAATTTGCTAGACATCGCTTTGCGTTGGTAAGTTTTATCGGAGTACTCCCGTCTTCACCACAGTGTATTCTGTTACTGCTAAATCGTAACCCGTCTCTTATGTCTTCGATGCCAACAAGAAACAAATACCTAAAAGCCACACTTGTCGTTAAAGCAGTCCAAATGTTTTATTTAATAAAATAAACAAGTTTAGGTGAACTAAACAGTCTGCACGTACACGTAGATGGATATTTTTTTTGGTACCGGAGATTTTATTTGGACCCGCTCATATTGCCATATTTATAAAATTACAATTCATTTAAGCCACACGTGAATCAAACCGACGCGAGTTTATCACTGTAGATAGCACTTTTAACTGCATGAAAATAAATTCTGTGATAACAAGACAACTAATTCTTTTATTTTGGTAGTTATTGACGTGACTGCGTCTAATAAATCTATGAACGCCGGCTGCACGCACGAAAAAGTGTCCCGTAACGCACATTGTCCCGTTACGTTGTGTCCCGTTACGCTCATTGTACGCTTGCACCGCATCTATCTCTCTTCCACTCGATTGGAACAACCATCGATTTGACTTTTTCTAGGCACATTACAATTGAAACACTCCCATTCGTTTCCTACTTTTCCTATCATGTCCTATCCTTAACAGAATAACACCGATTGGAAGAAGTTAAATAGCAAACATGTATAAAAGATATAGTTAAAATAATATTTGTAGATATTAAAAATTTTCCCGAATTTTTTGAATGATAATAATAACAACGGATTTTCAAAATGACGGCCAAATTTCTAAATGGCTGAATCTGTTTGTATCAAATAAATTTATTGTTATGAGTGCTCAGCATAAAAGTAAAAATTTCAGGTTTCTAGTTCAAGGAGGAGAAGTGGTTTTACTTTAACTTGCAATATTTGAACTAAACAGACAAACTAACAAACAAACATGTGAAGTCAAATAAAAGATTGTAAAAACGCGACAGGTTGCGGATTTGAAGGTCCCTGTCATTGTTGCAGCTCACTGTTTGCAAGCAGAGTGAGGACGCCTATCAAAAAAGAAAAAAAAATCCCAAGCTACACAAAGGTAAATGATCGAGCGTGCCGAAACGTGTTTTGTGCTTTTGTAGGCTTCCCGTTGCGTCGGGTTGGCTAGTGCTTCGCGTGCCCGTCGTTCGTAAACGACTCCTTGTGTCGGAAGTGTGAAGGGTGCGGGGGAGGAATGAAGCGCGCTGCGTAATCGTGCGTGAGAGACAGCCCCACTCTCTCTCTTTCTCTCTCTTGCTCTCTCTTCCTGGGGTGATCACCGTGCGTGTTCGCGAAGCGTCCGAGCGGCGCTGTTGAGACTGTTCGCGCAGTCGCGCGGGAATCTGGAAAAACCCACAGCGTTCGCGTTCGCTTGGTTCGTTTCCAGAAATGTTGTCCATCAGGCGTGAAAGGCTGGGCGCGCGAAGGTCTAGAAACGCCGTTGGTGGTTTTAGGGGGGGGGGATAAAGGTGAAACTGGCTTGCTTAACACACGCATATTTGCCTCTACGCGCAAACAAACTGGCGTGCAATTTTGGCGTTTTTACCGCATCTCGATTGGTTTTCGACTAATTTCATATTTTTATACTAAAATATTAAGGCTCAGATTGACTTACAGAAAAATAATTTTTATTTTTAATTGTTTATTCCAGACTTTTATGATGATATCATGTTTCGAAAAAAGGACTATAGATAAAAATGGGTAACTTGGCTCAATCAAAGTAAATTAACTTCTTGTTAGTAAAAATGACAAAAAAGTTTCAATATGAGTGTTTGCCTGACAGTTTAGAAACAGAAAATAACATGAAGAAAATATGACAATGACTGTCACAAAAGAAAACAGAAAAAAAAATAGTTTAAAACGTTTATATAATGTAACATCAATAAATACAATAAGAGAAAATTTAAGACATAAAAATGCATTATCCCAACATTATAGTGTGGAGCCGGGCCTTACGTATAAATGTTTTATACAGGTCTCTATTAACAAACTTTTAAAACCTAAAATGTTCTTAGTCTTTTTCACTTTCTTACACAGTCTTCTTTGTATGAATTCTATTTTAAACAATAAAATCGTACATTTAACTGGTTGTGTTACATTTCGAATATTTTATAGTTATATATATATATATAAATAAATATGTAAAAGGTTTGTTCGTTCAAAATATATTATTTCTGAAAGTTCTGCCTCGATCGCCTTAAAATTTTGAAAACGTTGCATTCGAATACGCGCGTGTTTTTATATACTTATATCATACCTGTGTTGAGCAAAAAGATACAAATATACATAAGTAAAAACATATATTTTTATTATTTTAATTACTATAGAGTGACATAGATATAAAGGGGAGAGATATAGAGCATTATATTGATATGGATATATATACGAGAGATAGAGATGTATGCATAGATAAATTTATAGAGAAATGCTTTGTCTATGTGTAACTACCTACTTCATCAAATTACAAAAAAAAATGTTTTGGCATTAAAAAATATGCTGGTCATTAGTTAGTATAACACAAATATATAGTATTATATTATTATATTAAATAATAGTTTATAATTTTAGAACATTTAGAGCTAGATACTATTACTTAGAATTTTTTTCGCAGGTTAAGGTTTCTGTATAAGTTCTTAGGCCACAGAACCTAATCAGGGAATATATATAGCAGTTTAAATGTTTGGACAACTTGGTTGCTTTAATTTAAAAGTGGTTAGTGAACCTCTGCGAAAGAAAAATGTATACAAATGCATTGTTTTGAATGTTATTACAATTGATAGTATTATCTTTATTGTTTACTGCTGCCATAACTACCAATAATTGACTTACCGAGTTTCATTTAATATAGAGAATTGTTAGGAGACTCTTCTGTGTGATTTGGAGCAAAAAAAAGTTTTTTAAATGAATGATATGATATGTGAAATAAAATTTAATTCTTCATACGTTTTAATTGGCTAGTATTTATTGTAATATGAACTTAAACAGAAAATATTATAATCCACCACTCTCCTACGTTAATTCACATGATTTGTTCCTAAATGCTTCGCTTAATAAACGTGGTCACACGCACGGTTGACTTACTTCGTTAAATCACATCACCGAATTCAAAGCATTCGTGTGATTTAATTCAGTGGGATATGAAAACAGCCACCTGTGTGTGACGTATTGAAATGGTATTTATTTATTACCAATCACTGGAATGTTGTTACAAGGAGCAGGTGTTTATTTTGCGGACATAGAAATCTGAACGCTCGTTTGACTGTAATAAGGCATGCCCACGGCAGCTGTCTCTTTTCTTGTCATTTCGGGACAACTGCAAAAGAAACCATTGCTCTGTTTTACCGGGCAATTTAAAACGAAAAAATTGCCGTGTGTCATTTTCGAGCAGACAATATACAAGTCAATGAACGAATTTTAACCAATCACGAATCATGAAACGGTGATGCGATGTTTTAGCACAGGGTAGTTTTAAAATTTTTTTGCGGAAAAACACATTAATTTAGTTATTACTGATGCAATGTACTATTTCGACCACCGCTACAGATTTTCGGCCCTCTGTAGTCGATTTCCAAAGTCAGGAGGTCTCGCTGTTGGTTCACGCCACCTGGAAGGTGAGATACGGACAACTGTTGAAGAGTAAGAAGTATATTTGATTTCGTCAGGTAATTTTTCTATTCGTTTTATTTGAAGCTTGGGTTGTGAAGCAAAGCTTAGCGTCTGATCTGAAGCTTCGTTTTTTGCTCCAAAGCTTTAAAACATTAATCCTAAGATTTTCACATGAAAATAATTATTTTTTTTTGTGTTATATATGTTTTGCTTGAATAAAGTACATTACTAAAAACTAAAAAAATAAACAATAAATCAGTCCGTTAACTTTTACGAATGCTCAATATTAATATTATGCATGGTTATTTCCTTATATTTATTTTAAAAATGTTATATATGGCCCAATTTTTAAATAACTTAATAAGTTCAAATATCGCAATAGTTAAACTATTGTTTTACTTCACTGTTGTATTTTGTAAAATAAGTGTAATACAGCCTCACAGAGAGCAAAATTATCAACTCGATTCAACTTTGCAAATATTTTAAACATTTTATTTGATTTTCACTTAACAAAAAAAAAATATACGCACAATCTTAGGAAGAACATTGTTTTTATTGCTTCATCATCTGCACGTAAATAAAATGAAAACATGTACAACTATGATTCCAAATCAGGAAAAAATATGGTTCCTGTGTGACATTACTAAAAAGAACGCTTAAAATGCAAATATTACTTACTCAGTTTTCCTCTTCTGACAACACGTGTGGTTTTAACTCGCAATACTGCTGTATGCGCACAGTGGAGGAGCGTAGGTCGACACTAAAGCGATCATATTTTGGTGGTAAGGTCACGTGGATGACTCCCGTTAACAATTTCAGTGTTGAATAAATGAATGAATAAATTAATTAATTAATTGCTTTATCTTCTCGTCCACTGGAGCACCCAGCGCCTCAAGCAAAATTTCCGCCAAATTTCAACGTTTTCCGAAAAGAAAAAAATAACTTGGGTTCTACCCCAACTGAAGTCGCTCCCGTATCACCTTGATGTGAGGTGAGTATTTCGACGAACCAACCAAGGAGGCCCCATCCACCATGCTCAATTATTTTACTTGCTTACCATGCTCATATATAAATACATGTTTTATTTTGGTTTCTCAGTACGGTTCCCTTACTCGATTTCGAGACCAATGTTTTCCTTGATAACACTTTAATAGCATTGTTTTTATAGCGCTTAATCTCCTAATTTTCCACAGTACAAGAACTTAATTTTATGTTTTAGTGAAAAATTTGATAGGAACATGTATGCCGCACCTTATGAGCTATTTTTGAAAAGTAAAAACATTTTTTTAGAGCCATTACTTTTTGTTCAAATAACTGCGTCATGATCACTTACTACGATGTTTTTTTTACAAATAGGATTTCAAAAACATTTTATTGTGTACTTAAAAAGTTATATATATAACTATATATATATAAAATTATATATATAATTTTATAAATACATAATTTTTATATATATATATATAAAATTATATATATAATTTTTTAAGTTTTCCATCAGTTACAAAAAAAAATTTTTTTTTGCAACTTTACTGCAATCTAAAAACAACTTAGCTACCTCCAATCACG
The DNA here is from genome assembly GCF_032445375.1 of Bacillus rossius redtenbacheri. Lineage (NCBI taxonomy): Eukaryota > Metazoa > Arthropoda > Insecta > Phasmatodea > Bacillidae > Bacillus > Bacillus rossius. Next base: position 57,765,640 of record NC_086330.1, on the reverse strand, counting down.
AGTTTAAATGACAGTTTTTAAATACCTACTTAGCATGATCACTTCGCGACTTGAATTTGTGTGTATGTGTGTATGTAATGTATGAATGTATGTTTGAGTGAAATGAGTGTAATTATGAAATACCACATTCCATTTTTTTCTTTTAATTTACATTGTATGACGTTTTACTTTTTATTTAATTGTGAGCAGTAAATGTCTATATTTAATATAGAGTAAATTGTACACAATAAAATGTTTCTGAAACCCTATCTGTAAAAAAAAAAACATCGTAGTAAGTGATCATAACACAGTTATTTGAACAAAAAGTAATGGCTCTAAAAAAATGTTATATATATATATATATATACTAGCTGCAGTACCCGGCTTTGCCCGGGCTGAACACCGGATGATATATTGTCCGCGAGTTACAGCAAAATGGATAGCGATATGTCCAGTGTGGTGGACATTAAGAAATGACACATAATTACTCTTTGTGTATCTGTGACCTATGGTTTTATGTTTACCCATGGCGATCGGTTGAAAGGTTTAGAAGTTGATGCGCTACAGCGCCATCTAGCGGCGAGTTACAAAAAAAATTGTTAGCATAAAAACCTTCTCCATGATAAAAACACTTCGATGTGCCAATTTTCATGGCGATCGGTCAAACGGTGTAAGAGTTTATCGACGACATACATGCCAACATCCAATTTATATATATTCTTCTATTTCGAAATTTTGGGGCTTTCACTTTTGCGGAAAGTGGATGTTCAGGACCTGGAATGGTTTGGAACACTGCATCTCGAAAGAATAGATATTTGAAATTCTTGAAATTGTCGAAATTTTGGGGCTTTGTTCCCAGAGGGGGGCGGGGGGTTCGAGGACCCTGAATGGCTCGAAAACACTTAAAATCTAAAGAGATAGATTTTTCAAATTGTTTAAACTTTCCAAATTTTGGGGCTTTAACCACCTGGGGGGGGGGGGGGGGGTGTTGACGTTGAGGACCCCGAATGGCTTGGAAACACTCCAAATCGAAAGAGATATAAAGGAATATAAGAATGTAGGCATTTACTGTACTCCTATCTACCATAATAACAATATTGACAAATAGAAAGCTTATTACCTACCTATTAATAATTATCTAAATAAATTAATAAATAACTCTATGTTTAAGAATTTACGTACAAACATAATATTAAACTTCAAACTATACACACCAAAAAAACAACTAAGAATGTTTGTGAAACTATATTTATTTGTCATAATGTTTAAAACATTTGTAGGATTTCTTTATATGTAAAACTGTGGTGGCAATATTCCGCTTATCCAAAGGAGTATAGAAATTAATAGAGACATCGCTCCCTGTACACACCACAAATCTTTGAATTAAGTATAAAAAAAAACATAGTCCAAAATGAAACAAAAAGTTTAAATAACAACTAATTTGACAAAAAAATTATACAACTGCAATGACAATGTTAACATCCACCTGAAATTTAATAGAAGTAGGTAGGTAAGAATATATATAATAAATTAATGAAATTAAAACATACATAAATAAAATTATCTCACACTCAACCAAACATAATGTTTAATATGAAATAAAGGAATATGGCAATTACACGTAACTATTCTAATTAATAAAAAAAATCAACTTTCCTGAAATAGTTAAATTCAAATTTTTCAACAATATATTACATAATTGATAAATAGTTCTGGTCTTCGGTCTCAGCTGCCCTAAGACTCTTGACGCTCAGCAGATAAATTATAAACACTAAACCAAACTCCTTGCAAATAAGTAGGTACTGTAAAAAAAATAACAATATTGACAAATAGAAAATATTAGTAGGCCCTACCTACCTATGAATAAATTTCGAAGAAACTTATAAGTTTAAGAATTTATGTACCTACATAATATTAAACTTGAAACTATCCATACAATAAAAACCTAAGAATGTTAGTGAAACTAATTTTTTTTTATTTTTCATAATACCTAAAATACGTATGTTTCCAAAATGAAACAAAGTATAAATAATGACCAATTTGACAAAAAAAAAAATTCTACAACTCGAATGACATTGAAAACATACACGTGAAATTTAAAAAAAAATTATGAGTGCCCTTGGTAGGGAGGAAAAATATATATATAAGAAATTAAATTTAAAAAATGGGTGCGTGTACTTAGGTACGCACATGTGAAGTTTTACTTCTTTGGCATCATTAAAAAAAAGTTTTTAATTGCATGCAAAAATATTGCGTGGAGTCCCTCCGCGTGTAAAAAGTGAAACTTCGTAATGTGGAAATGAAAATAGGAAGGGGTAGAAATTGATTTTTAGTGAAATCATATTGTATCAAATCAAACTAAAAAAATTAAGGAAATAAATTTGTAACGATTCATAGATTGATCTTCAGAGAGAGAGAGAGAGAGAGAGAGAGAGAGAGAGAGAGAGAGAGAGAGAGAGAGAGAGAGAGACCTATTGAATGTCTATAAAACTAACTTATTTATGAGAGCAGATTTTCATGAAATATATCATGAAATCATTCAACGATAAAACCTGTTTATTTAATTAAGCGGACGGGTTCGCCCCAAGGAGAAAATAACGCAGCGAGACCTCGTGGACATAGAGAAATGACACACACTCACTATTTATGTGTCTATGAAACATGATTTTTTTCTGCAATTAAAATTGTTATATACAAAAACGGCATTGAAAATTGAAACAAATATGGCGACACTACAAACTGTCAAGAGCTTTTTTTTCTTACTCTCTACTTAGTTCCTTACAATAGCAAAACGTAACTTAATGGCTTGAAAGCTATTGCTCGGCAGACATAGAGGAATGACACTAACAGTTTGTATATCTATGACACACATTACATTTTTTAGTTTTTTTCTTAACTCAGAATCGAGATAAAATATCCAATTGTGAATCTAAACCATCCTCGAATCCCCGTTAACTCACACAAAAAATTTCATCAAAATCGGTCCAGCCGTCTAGGAGGAGTTCAGTGACATACACACGCACACAAGAAATATATATATAAAGATATATTTGTCAGTGTAGGTACACCTAGCCTCTGGGTCACAACCACGCTACGCGAAGCAGCTGTCTTCTTTCATGTTTTAGTTTCTTCGTTTTACTTTTCTTTACTCCCTCCTCTTCAGGGATGCTGGGTGTCTACCCGTGGGTCCGGTGGGACACTTCAACCCCGTTCCTCTAAGGGGTGACGGCCGTGTTTGTGCGAAGGCATCCTCCTCCAACTTCACAAACCTCCTCTCCTTCAACCCTCTGCGGAGGTTGGCGTGTGTGTATGCGTGCGTGCGTGTGTTTTCGCCGGTGGCGGCGCGTAGGGGTTGCATCTCCCTTCCTCATATATATCTCTCTCTCTCTCTCTCCTACCCCCACGATATATACGAAGGTCGCCCGCGTGTGCTAGGTTTGCGTTGGGCTGGGCTAGCTTTTGGGGCGGTATGAATATTTATCCGGCGTGCTTCCTTCGTCGAACCTCGACTCTTCCCCCATCCTCCCCCCTGACCTAAAACCTCGAGCTACGGAGTCCCGTGGGACAGAAGGCTGTGACGTGAGATTTTATACCTTCTTCAGGATTACAAACAAACAAAAATGGTTGTCTTTAAAGTCGGTTTACGGACGATAGTTTAACGTGACAACGTCATAACAAAACATTCATGAAATGATTGCATACTTTTATGAATAAAATTGAATAATTTTTATTGAATTATCATTCATAAAAACTGAATCCACATTGTTGAACCATGTCCGCCGTCTTTAAATGCAGTAATTACAATCGAAAATATTGGAAAGATTAAAACAATTATAACAAAAATTTTTTAAATTTTTTAATAAAATACAACTTGGAAAGAAAAGGTGAAATAGAAAATTTTGTGTTAATATTTAATCAAGTTATTTAAGTTCACAAAAAGCCTTTTGAAACGCATCAAAACGTCAAAATAATGATTAAATTTTTTATGTTGCTTTTGCTGATGAAACACATCAAACTAACGGACGGAACGTGCAGATTTCACTCACAGTAATATTTTATGACATCCCAAAGATGTAATTTACTCCTAGTTAATTTTTTTCTTTTTAGTTTATTTTAATAAAAGATTTTTTGAAAAACTATTTTTTCATGATTTTTTTTCCTCTTTTCACCTAAAATTAAAACATCGAGGAGTCGTAATTTAATTCATGTATAGCTAGAGAACGGAAAAAATCGCGTATTCGTTTCACGATATGCTAGAATTCAAACAACTGTACATTTATATTGCTTCTGTGATTGGCTTATCGTTTATCTGAAGGACTTTTAGCCAATGGGAAACCTTCAACCAAAAAAGTATCGAATCGCAAGTGTCCCAGTTGACAAATGTCACGAGTCGATAGCCAATCAGCAAGTGGCATTTGCCTGAGTGTGTAGAGGGTTGTGGAGTCTATCCTAGATGTCATCGAAAGCGCGAATTTTTCCAGTCTCTATGTATAGCGTATGTGCAGTATTTGGTTGAAACTTTTATGTTGCTAGTTAAAACATTAGTTTTTATGATGGAAAGCTAGTACTCTGAAAAAAAAATCCCAATGATTAATTAGTACTTTACCATTAAACGAGTCGTTAGGTTAGGTGTAAACATGATACGTTTTTGTAATCGTGAGAATGGTAGGTTAGGTTTGATTAATGCAAAAAAAAAATATTTAAATAGATATAGAAGCAGTTTGGTTGGTTTAGTTACATTGAAAATTCGTTGAATATAAAATGACAATTTAAAATGTAGTTTAATTTACATAATAAATTGCCATTATTATTATATAATATTAGTAGTGTAGCTAACCTATCATAACCAAACATCGACACTATTTAAAAGTGTTTTAATGTTGACTGACAGTTATAAAATTTCTTCATCACTAAAGTCAATGAAAGACGGCCTCGGCATCTTTCCCGAGCAAGCGGCGAACTTCGGAAGACTTCGGAACTTTTCTGGAACCCAAGTTAACAGGACGGTAAGTGCCATCCTGTGGCCGAATAAAGTTTACCAGGGTCACACTCTACTAATTGGTGAAAGAGCCAATCTTTCGCACTGCAAGCGAGAACACCACAAAACAGTATTCGCTAATGCGCTCATCTCAAACTGTTTGAGTTACTCTTTAATTGCGACCTTGAACCAATACTCTACAACGCTAAGAGTTTATCCTATTAGATTTTATAAATGGGACATTCTGTTTGGACATAATATACCTTCGAGTTAGTGATTAGTGATGTACTACATACATCGCCCTCCTGAGCGATCGTATCTAAAGACAGATGGTATATAAATATCCTCCATTTTTCTTATCCCCTACCTTCCAAGGTGGTTTTAATGTATGGATTAGTTGTCAGTTATAAAGTGAAGTCGCCCTAGTAAACAATTTCTTAACAAAACAAACACAACCTTTATAGAGGCTTATGCTTTAAGTTTGTTAAATATATGGAAAGGAAGTCTCTATGAACTATCGTAAAAATTAAATCACGAAGAGAATCGAGCAATGAATATTTTTCAACACTTCAGAAAATTTGATTTTCTTGTTTATAAATATAAAATATGTTTGGCTATCTGGACGAGGAAAAAGAGTGCTTGGTCGTCCTTTGTTGGTTCCACCCCTGATGTGTGTTTTGTAGGAGCGTGACCAGCAAAACTAACCGGCTCTCCATGGCAGTATTTACAACGAGTTGACCTCAAATCCTACGAAGAGCTCAAGCACGTGCATTCGGGAATATTCGCTTAACCTATGGGCCACACTCCGTCAAGATGCCCGCAACAAGGACTTTACAGGCAGGTGGTCATGCTAATGGAGTTTTGTGTTGACTCAGCTTAACACTTTAAAAGTAAACATATTTCCCTTTGCATTTCAACTGACTGATAATAATTATTTTATTGAACAGAAACAATAATCATATCGATAAACCAAAGTAACCTTTCAAAACACCAGGCAATTCCAAGTCAAAACGTTCTATTTCCCCTTATTTTCCACGTGATAACTTAGCCCCATCCACAACATAACACAGAACTGAAAATTTGGAATCTGTGTTAAATTCTTACCGACATCGGGTTATCGGGATAGCATGACGAACCCTTTGGGTATTTATTTTTTCTTATTCGTAAAAAATATTTGCACATACTGTTATTTATAGCAGTGCGAATCAAGCATTTCCTCTGCATTCCTCCAGTGAACTGAAGTTAGAAACGACTGACACTGTAACTTAACTTGGTTCATCAGGTAAGAAAGTAAGTCATTTATAATTTGTCATCCAGAAGGGAATTATACCCACTCTCTGCCCGTGAGTCCTAAGGAAAAAGACAAACCACCTCAAGAGAAAAAAACAAAAAAAAAAAAACAGGAATATGCCGAGGAAACAAACCTGCTACCGGCGAAACTCCTCCCGCCGGGAATCGAACCTAGATAGCCGCGATTAAAAGCGAACCGTCAGAAGGAAAATGAACGTACTGGATGTGTAGTAACGTGCGCAGATGAGCGATCGGGGAGTGAGCCTTCCCTGGATCACGGTGACATAGCGGTAAGTCGCTATATTCGCATTCCAGGGTCCGAACTGGTTCGAACACTTGTTCGACCATCCGAGTTTTTCTTTCTCGTTTACCGAAATTGCAACAAGAAAATTCTCGAATAGTTTTACTATTAGACCATGACCAATTTACTCCCAATTTTTCTTGAAATAATTTCTGGTGTTTCTTAGGACTTGGCTGTCAACGATACGATAAGAGGATGGTTTTATAAATTATTTTTCTGTCCTTAATTTTGCTTTCAAAACAGTGTTTAAATTTAAAAAAATATATTCGTATAAGTGATTAGTGTAGATTTAATGTTTTTGGTGGCCTTAAAAAAATTTTAAAGTACAGTTTTGGCATGTGTCGTACACGATTCAAAACTAATCGTTTGCATCTAGTCTCAATCGTAAAACTATTTAGTTCATCATACATAAATCAGTAAAATTAGGGTTATTATAAAACCTGTAAAATCACAGGTTTCAGAAATTCCGGGACAGGTAAAAGTTTATATGTTTGTAAATTATATTCTTATAAAAAGTGTTTTACGAGAAATCAAACTTACATGACAACTTGGCCATTGTTCATGCTAACGTTGAAGTTTTTTTTGTAAACTTAAAAATAATAGACATGTTTTATATTATTTGGAACCGAATAAAAAATATCTGAGTTTACCATTGATTTTTTTTAAAAAAGACTTTGAGCGAACGTAAAATCATAGAAGCAAAAATAATTTAGGATACCGTCGCCCTAAAGGCCAAATGCCTCCGGTAAGGAATGCTGATGTGGACCCAGGTAACACTGCTGTGCGGCTAGCTGTCGGCTGTAGAACCTTCCGCGTGCAGCTGACAGCAAGCAGCGCGCCTCCAATGGGGAGCTTCCTCGCACTGTTTGCTCGAAGCACCAGGGGATTGTCACCACGGGAGGGGTGGAGAATGTTGCGTGGGGGCTGTCTGGGTGGGAGAGGGGGATAAATGTGTTTGTGTGTGTGTGTCCACGGGCAGCTCGCTCGCGTTTATCCACGCTGACCAAGCCGTGAAATCGGGGGTTTTCCTCTCCACCCGCCCTCCACCCCCTATACACTTTCTCGCAAGGTACACAACGCGTTGCCTGGGCACGGGCGGGTAGCAAGCTGGAGAGGGGGAAAGTGCCCGCAGTCACGTCCAACGCAAACCCGCACAATTGTTGTGTGCCGCCGGTTGCCGCGTGTTTGTTTTGCAGGCGTGGGTGAAACGTAAATTATTCCCCCCCTGGGGGCGTTGAGTGCTCGTGCGGGGGAACCGAATGTGTCATTACATTTATATATTTATTTGATTAACAAAACAAAAATTGTTTTCACTGTGTCAATTTTTTTTAAATGAAGTACCAAAGGGATTTTTTATATTGGTTAGAGTAGGTATGTTATTTCAGTGATTTCACAAAAACAAATTGTATGAACTTCAATCCTCAACGCTTAAACTCCTTTCAGAACCAAAATATTGTTAAAATAACATAAATATTTATTTAAAGAATACATAATAAGATATCACTGCAGTTGCGTCAGTAAGTAAAATGAATATTTTACTCTAAATACATTTTAATACAGAAACATATTAAAAACTATAAGAAAGGCTTGGAATAGAATTCTCAAACCAACAATAGTGCTCAATATTGAGTTAATAAAAATTAAGTTAGTCCTCAAGCCACCTCCTATTTTATTTAATTGTATGAAGTTCGGAGGAAAATTTCTATATTTTGTAAGGACTTCTAAACCGTGCGGATGGATAGCTACCCCCTGAGTCATCGTAATAATCTTGTAAAGCAGCAAATGTAGGTGGTTTGAAACCAGCCCGATTTCCCATGCTGCAAATAACTCCCGATTTATTTCCTTATTCGTCACGAAATGTACACAAACATGCCAAGGAACGTGTCGCTACAGGTTCCTGGTTCCACCGTGAACGAAGCCAAGAACTCAGCCTCCACGACCGCCGACTATATAGAGGACGACTATGAACTGTCTCTAGCGGGCAGCGAGGCTGCATACCGCCGACCATGCGTCTAGCTGGCGTCCTGTTGCCTGCAAGCTGTTCGGGGTCACCTAGCATCAGTCTGTCTGTGGCTCATGTCAGTAACAGTGCCAGCAACCGAAACGTAGCATTTTTTTTTGTCATAGGAAGCCTGTGTTCGTCGGTGCCGTCGTCTTTTGTTTGTCCACAGTTACTGTTTATTTTCAATAGTTTTGTTTGTATGTTAGCTGTTTTGTCCATGTTTGTTGTCTGCCTCCATTTACAATGTTTTTGTTGAATCTATCGCGTCGTTTCGTTGTTAGCCCACTGCGTTCTACTGTGCTATTAATTTTTCATGACTAAATTCCTTCAAGGGACTTTTTTTGTTGTCTGATATTTAAAGTTTGATTGTGTTCTTCTGTGCTATCGTTTTTGTGTTGTCCATAAGGCCTATTTAGTTTCAATTTTTTCTTTCACCTGTTCGCTGTGTTGTCCAGAATTTCTTATTTTGTATTCTTGAAAATTTTCCATGACAAACAGTACAAAACTGAAATGGCTTATGCCCAAAAAATTGAATTTTAACAAAATTCCACATCACACGAATCATTTCAAGAATGCTCCTAACAATAATTATACTCGTTTTTCTTTAAAGCCCAGTACATTCTCAGTAACCCGTCTTAGCAAAATTATGTCAGTGAACGTTGATAAAATATAAATTGAATATTAAAACATTGTGTCATATTGTGAGACTTAAGTAATTCTTTAAACAAGCAGTACTTAACGCTTTCTGTAACCAGCAGTTATTAACGCAATATTATTGTCCACCTAATGTCACCATATCAAGTGAAAATGGTTCTTAGAATGATTTTCGGTTTTTATTTATGTTTATCCCTAACTACTAAAAATATTTTCCACGAAAAAAAGAGGTCTCTCTTGCTTGCATTCGTTTGTACAAACCTCAGGTAAACAATAATCTATGCTGCTTAAAATATTTATGTGTAATCCTCGGATAATAATATTCGGTGTAATAAGTGAGCAAATTTAGTAAGGTTATATTTTTTGCTTGGTGAGTAAATGAATAAAAGTATTTTTTTAAATAATTTTGTTTCAATTAGATATTTACTTTGTAGTCTACAAAGAAAATATTTTTATAATATAAATGCTCGAATATTAAAATGAATTTAACTTCTTTGTCTTTCGAATCTTGTTCACCGGATGAAATATTTCAATCAACATTCAAAAGAATTAAATTGTAGAGTGTTTTCAAACAAGAGGTTAAAAGAGCTTTTTAACATGTGAATAAACGTTTTCTGCATAACAATGAACAATGATGCCGTCCAAACGAATGGAACAGCAGTTTGAAAGAGTACTGGAACCCAGTCGGAGAAAACGTGAATCGATGAGTTGAAGTACAATGGTGAGAGAGGGAAAGGGAGTGATGAGGCAAGGGTATGAAGAATATAGAAAATGTTTCGCGGGGAAGAAGGGGGGAAGGAGGAGGTAACACAAGGGCAATAACGAGGGAACGCAAAGACTCCCCGAGAAGCAGGAGTAACAACGCGCAAGAAGTATGAGGGGTGGGGGGGAAATGCATAAACACGTAGGGGAAGAAGACACAAAAGATGGCAACAACGACGCGTGGTCGAGGATAAAGGAGTAGGGGGCAAGTTAAGGTGCTACGGGGACGAACGGAAGACATTGTGTCATGCCCGGCGAGGTATGGGGCTATTATCAAGCAGATGCTCGCTTGTGTTGTGTTATGATGAGGAAGGGGGTTGTGGGGTTGTATGTCGCGCCGAACAAGGTGTTTTCCTATCTTTCCCTTCCATATCGCGAGGACTCTCCTGGTTTTCCCTGCCTCATGGCGCCCGACCCCAACAAACCCAACACTCATCCCATACTCCCCTATTCGCCAAAGAAGATGAATGCCATCTCTCAGTCCAACGATGTGCCTTCACTATCGGCGAATATCCTGCACGCGCCGCGAAATGGGAAACATCGGAGGAACGCGATTGGCCGGGCTTGAAAACAGAGAAATCACACCCCTACCCCTCCCGGCCTAACCCAAGTGCAGTCATTACGCAACATCCAACTTCCACGTTATGATCACTGATTTGTAATGCGGCACAAAGTTCTTTCTCAGATCGCTTGGGTTCGTAGATTGGGACAAGGCAAGATGTAAATGAATTATCTGCATTGCATTGAACTGAAAAAAAAAATTCCTACCCTCTTCTGTATATTATCTTTAAAAGATTTGTGCAATGGGAGTGCATGACTTGATGTAAGTTTTTGGACATACGCCATTGCTAAGAATGCTTAGCAATGGCGTATGTCCAAAAACTTACATCAAGTCCTCTTCTGTATACAAACTATTTTGTGACAGTATTATTAATAAATTATACTAGCGAAGAGCTTAATCTTCCAATCGATTATATTTTCGTAAGATAAACAAACCTTAGAACACCTGTAAAAGTGAAATAAAAAGTTACACGTTCAAAAATGTATGCAAATCTATTAAAACACATAAATTAGAAAACTATTGAAAAAATTTGTTCTTAATAAAGTTTTTTTAAAGATAAAAAAATTTCAATTTGTATAAATGATTTCGCAGTAACCTTTTGTGTGTCACAAACCATTTAGTCAGATATGTACGTTTACTCCAGATACAAATATAATTTAATAATGTGTAATATAAGCTTAATGAAACTATAAGGTTTTTGCATTAATATTGCTTGTAGTATTTTCTTCTGCTGCTCTGACAAAATTATTTTAACACACATTAAAAAATATAAAGTGTTGTTTAACTTTAAGAGGAAACAAAGTGAACTAACAGAAGTACGTGATAAAAAAACATGATAAGCTTTTACCATGGTAATCCATTTATTCGCTTAAAAAAATCATATTGTGGACACTGCAAAATATTAAGCAAAGTGAAAATAAACGACTTTTCTTTAGTTTGAATTTATTATATTTAAGTGCAATGTAGATTAAATATAGGTAAAAAATGGTTCATTAATCAAAGTTTGCATAAAAATTATTTAAAATCATTGTACACAAGCTTAATTTTTACGATTGCTTTTGTTAGTACAGGGTTGTGTTTGTTGAAAACTGGTTCACGGCCGAACTGTACAGGATAAAAAAATCTATATACATAAAATAGTTAATGTTCCTTTCAAAATCTTAAATTTCCCAAAGTTCTTCACCGATTGCTGAAATTTCAACACCGTGTTTCGTTTAGTTACGCGATTGTTTTTATATAACTATGTCACTCCTGTGACAGGTAAAAATATAGATAAAAATATAGATATGTAAAACCATAGATTTTTTAATGTTTTCATGGCTATAGAGTGACATAGAGATATACATAGATAGATGTATAGATATAGGTATATAGAGGATATATTCAAATATATATATATATGGAAAAATATAGAGGATAGAGAATTTATTAAGAGAGAGATGGAGAGATGCTTTGTATATGTGTATCTACTTCAAAACAATTACAAAAAAAAGAGGGGGGATTTGTCTGTAAAGTTGGTTTACGAACGATAATTTTACGTGATAACGTCATTAAAAACAATGATGAATAATTGCATACTTTTCAATTTTCAAATATTATTTACAGTTTTTTTCCAAATTTAATTTAAATAATTTGTTTAAATATAATCACGAACGATTAATTAAAAAGTCCGCCTTAACATGTTCGATATTATAGGAGATTTTCTCGCACGGTGGTTGGCCGGTTCTTGCACGCTCGGCTCAGGCGGAACGTGACAATTTTTTTCGTGCTCGCAGCCGACGTTCGTCGATTTATAAGACGTCATCACGTCAAAAATGGATTGAGGCGTTGCAACGCATGCCGGGCATTAGCTAGTAAATAAATAAATAAATGCAAAGCTGAGCAGCTCAGGAGTTGCTTGCGAGGAATTGCGGCAGCAGGAGCGCAATCAGCACCGGCCACGCGGCACGCGGACACGACGGGCCGGGACTTAATAGAGGGCTAATGGCCGGCGGCGCGGAGCCTGGCGGATGGGGGAAGTAATTGTTGAGAGTAGCCAGATGCGGCGCATCGCGCCCTCGGGTGCAGTTGCGAGAGGCCCTCGCCGAAAGGGGTTGGCGGGCGGTCGAGGGGGGTGGACGGAAGTTAACCAGAACTAGCCAAGGGCCGTTAAGGGGGGGGGGGGGGGGGCAGGAGGAGGACACGGCGCCGTATCGACCTCCAGGCAGTTCGGAGCTGGCCCACACCACGGTAAACCACCATCCTGTTCATCGCTGTGGGGGTGGAGTGCCGGGGGGGGGGGGGAGAGAACACGTGATTCTTGCTCTGAAGCTGACCGCCGATACGCTGGTCATCAATGTCGAGTGGCTGCTGATAATCTTATCCTCCGAAGAGCGACAGATGGGGAAGTGGTATGTCTTATTTTTTCACGCCCGACCAAATATACTTTTTTTTTTTAGCCTTTCTGGTGTGGTCCTTCACACAAATGCTGCTGTACAGCGATCATGCGTGACAATAACTCTATTCTCCATACGCTAATCTCGAAGCGTTCCTGAAGAAATTTCAGCAATCGATATTATTTCACCACGAAGGTGCAATTATTTTGCTATTGAAGGTTTTTGTCGGGAGCGGTAGGGGGTATGTGTTTTTAAGTGAGGCACACATGTTCTAGCCCTGTTATCCTGATTTGTAACCTCTGCACGAACAGATTGGAAGTCCTTGTCCTTAAGGGGATATGTTCCGTTCCAGGTAATTATTTAATATTTACGTTCCACACGGTTGGCTTGCCGACATTCTGAGTGGCTGAACTTTAATAAACTGAAAAAAAATATATATATATATAGCGCAAACTTTTCACCTAGTTAGCTAGCTAAGCTGCATTTTTTAATCTTAGTGTGCAGTACGGATAAGGAGCATGAAATGGAATATGAAACTGGTACTTTTTAAGTTTAAGTAACATTTTGTTTGCTACTTTGTGATATGGTTTCACTTATTTCAGAAAAAAATAAAATTTTATATTATCTAGGCTTTAATTCCTCAGAATTCCTATTATTTTAGAAGTATAGATAAAAGAAAAAGAAATTTCTTAAAGAAATTTAAAACAGATTATGTACGCTGTACCCAGCATTTATTTGTAACCAAAGTCTAAAAGCTTAATAGTGTTAAACGTAAATATTATGTCATGACCAGGGACAAGACACACCCCCTTGAAGCCTCTTTCCACCAGTTGGCAACACTTTGGCTCCGGGGGACCACCACTGTTGTGTTTTCATAGAAAAGCGCTCTGCCGCATGGGTGCCTGACAACAATGTCAACCCGCTCCCGCAAACGGCTGCGAACTCCTTGGGTCTTCGGCACTTGGAGTCAGCGATTATCCGAGAGCTGTGCCAAGACGATCTATGGCATCAAGGGTAAGGTAGATGAGAGACTGAGTAAGGTAAACATTTATAATTTATAAAATATAATATACAAAATGTAATTATATTTTTAAAATTTATAAAAAAATTACAGAGCAATATATACAATTTTTTAAAAGTTAGATTTAGGATTAGGTACTTAATCTTTCGTACAAATGGATTCATAGAAATTAACTATAATAAACTCTCGAATAAAAGTATTTGTAGTTTTAAGTCATTCTATATAAAGAAAATATTTTTATAAAGATTAAGAAAATTGACTTATTTTAAAGATAAAGCCAAAGAGAGAATAAAGGGACCAATAAATAAATCTGAGAGTCTCAGTTAGATCCTTATTATCTATAGCTTAACGAACATATTTAAAAAATAGAAGTATATAATAGATAAAAGGATTGCCGGGATACACTGCTTGGCTGGGATCAGTAGGAGGATATGTCAAGACATCAGATGGATACAGAGCTTAGTTGAGCTCAGTAAGATACATGTAATAATAGTAGAGTGAGATACTCTGCTTGCTTTGGCTAGGTAAAATACATTGAGAAAGGGAACTCCTATATATTCTGTTTCGTTAATATCAGTACACCAATGAAATTATCGTATAGCATTCATTCGGCAGGATCCATAGAAATCGATTGGCGGGATACGATAGGAACCGATTGGTTGGATACATAACGATTAGTTTTATACGATTGGCAAGATACCTAAAGGATACGATAGGAACAATGGTTGGATACGGTAGGATATTATTAGTAGGATACAATAGGATATGATTGTCAGGATAACGTAGTATATGATAGAATACGCTCGGCAGGTTATGGTAGGATAAGAATTACTTTGTTAAGTAGTGTGCCTGTATAATATTATTGGTTGAGTGTTCTCATATTAGGTTTTTAATAAGTGCTATATTAAGCTTAAACATGATAAGTTTGGTGACTATAAGACTCTTTGGTCGAATATAATCAGTGCATAATCATATTTTTGTCTGAAATGCGAATATTCGTCGTGTACATGCTCGCAATACACCTTAGAGTAACCTTAAAGCATATGCGGTTATGCACGTAGAGTAGGCATGACATTTTCGGAACTCTTGTCTTATATGTTTGAAATTGGTATATAGTAAAAATAAGCATTTTAAGTAGGTTTATCTGCATATCAGGACTCATGGTTTGGTTACGCTCGGTCATTGGTATATACTTGGGCATATTGCATACTCAGTATTGACAGGGAAGACCTCTGGCTTGTACTAGAACTCTATCCTTGCTCAACAAAGGAAAAGTTCACAAGCTGACATGAGATGTTTTTTTAATTTTTGATATTTTTTTTTAATTTTCAATATTATTGTTATTATTTTTTGTTGTGAATTTTAGAAAAACGTACGTTAGTTTTCTACGTATGCTCCTGATATTCCAGCCGATATTTTGATGGTATTCTTCGTGTGATATTTATTGTTCTTGTCGGACTTCTGCTGACATTCTCCGAGTGCTTCTGGTTATATCTGAGAAATAGATCTCTGCACAAAAACTTTTTTTTACTTAAAGAGTCACGCAATTTTATTTAGAGTAACATCTCTCGCTGCTTAATATATCCATAATCAGTTAAGAGCCATGCAGCCTCGTAAACTTTTAGCCTCATAGACTCCTAGTCTATTAGTTAAATGGCAGCTAGGTCTAAGACTTTTTGGAGACAAATACTTTTGGCGACATTGACTGTTGGAGCCAAAGACTGTTTGAGCCAATGACCAATGGGGTCAAATATCGTTGGAGCCAAATGACTGTAGGAGGCATTACATTCTATCGTAAATTTGCGATCGCATCTTACTGAGTTAAATAACTTCTTTTTACGCGAATTTGCGCTCAAATGTGCGTTATTTTCGTTAAATGCTTAACCTGCGTATACATTACGTTTTTCGGTGTGTACATTGCGTGTTCATTACGTGTTCGGTGTGTACATTGCGTGGTCATTGTGTGTACGTTGCGTGTTCATTCCGTGTACCTTTCGTGTCCATTGCATGAATTGCGTGTGTTGCGTGTACATTGTGTGAACTGCGTGAGCATTGTGTGTACATTGCGTGTGCATTGTGTGTGCATTACGTGTTCAGTGTGTACATTGCGTGTTTATTTATTTTGTCGAATTTCCTTCCAATTTGGTACCTGTTTTTTAGTGTGCTTCCATTTTGGAATTTTTTTTGACGCGTGTATTATAGTAATTGGTTTTTGATTTGTATAACATATTATTCGACCAGTTGCGTGTATATAGGCAAGTTCTCAGCCGGTGGGACTTTCAGTTTGTTATTGACTGCGACGGTGTAAAGATCACCTAGTTTGTCTCATCCGTCGCCTAAGTCACGTAATTACCTGTTCTTGTAAACTCGATGTCATCTTTACAGTCTTTAACGTTGAACTCGACGGACGTGGAACCATAGTCTATGAGAACAATGACGTCAGCGATGATGACTACAGCGACGACGGCAACAGCGGAGAGCTCAGTGACTGCGGTGCCATCAATCGCTGAGATCCCAACGACATCAGTAACATCAACTGCAGACATTACGATGCAATCTACGATACCAGCATCAACTTGTGCTGTTTCCATCGGTTTAAGTTTCGCCAGCAACATTGCAGACCCCAATTAATAGTGGACTTTTATCGAGTCAGTGCAAAACATGTAGTGTGTCATTCACTACAATGTTAGGTGCAAGCACATAAAAAATTGTTGTTCTTTTGACTAATGTATTGTTCCAGCCAATGGAAGTATATAAGTGAAACTCGGATGATGAGAACCCCAGTCCACCTCAGGCTGCGGTGCTGTGCGAATCGTATAGTTAGACTTGTCTAACAAATATACCAGTATCTGAATATTCTTGAGAACTCGCTGTCATCATTACCACTATTAACGTCACCTTGATGGAAGGCCTATCATCAACAGTGCAGATGGCAAAGCCGTCAACAGTTACATATACTCTCTTAGCACAGCAGGATATTTCGACGCGAGCAATATCTTCTGCAGAGATGACCTTGAAGTCATCCGAAGTTAACATTCAGTGGTGTTACAATGGTTGCCAACAGTACCAGTGACATCGATAAATGAAGCGGCTTCTGACGGTGAAGCATCACCCAAATGTGCGTACTGTGACATCAAAAATTAGATATTACGTGATTATGTAATACACAATTGTTATAATAATAACACAGAGCATATTAAATATCAGTGCAACAGGTTTTGTAGCCAGTTTATACACTGCGGAAGATTAAAAAGACACAAGGAATTGTGAGACTGATTGCGCATTTATCAGGATCAAACTGCATATACTACTGCAATAAATTTATATACATAAAAAAAGCAAGGCAGCATGAAAGATACCACTGTCCTTTCAATGAAATCTAAAATTCTTCTCTGTGTGAAAAATGTGGTAATTAACTGTCATCTGGAACTACTCTGAAGAGACATGTCAAGACATGCAAAGGATTCGCTTCGCCTTTTAAGAAGACTGTATGAATCGAGAAACGCTAGTATTTACTTGTTTGTTTTTGTTCTTGTATTTGTGTAGAATTTATGTAATAAAATTTATGTTTTTAAATTAATTTGTGGTATTTTATTTCTTAACCTGTCACTTTTGTGGTATTTTTAGTTAAATAACCTTTTTTTCCCCACTGATCGAGGGACAAACCGAGAAAGGATATCGATCGAATCAATTAGTAAATTAATGAGTGATCTTTTCGCTGAATTTTGGTATTTTTCCCGAATTTCTAAGTCAATAATTAAGAATTTACAGAATGTCGTTCAAAGTTCCAGATGATTGCGGATACAGTGAGAAATAACTGTCTCTTAATAAATAATACTGCACTCTAAGTGGCTAAGAATTAAACTAACTTTATGGTAACGCACCCGAGCAGATTGCATGTGTACTACTAGACACTAATGCTCCTTGTATCGATTAATGAAAACAAGATGGCAACGATGTCCTCTAGCAGGCGATGTGTGTTAACTAATGTTCCTGGCAGCGAGTACTGAAGATAAGATGATGGATCCAAGATGGTCACCATGGTCAAGGTTAAAGGTCAAGGTCAAAGTTCAAGGTCAAGGTCAGAGGTCGAGGTTTATGTGAAAGGTCTAGTGAACAAAAATTAAACTAACATGGGGGCAGCACACTCTAGCAGACGAAAACCAGAAGGTGTCCTCCAGCAGACTAAAATAAGATGGTGGACGTAACGTCTGGTGGGAGGTCAGTCTGTCGGCGGTTTCTGTAGAAGAAGGATCTGTCGTCATTTTTTAAATTTTTTTTTGCCCTCACAAGCTTCGAACCAAGTACGTAAGTGTATGTTTAAATAATATTTTATTAAAATTTAATTAATTATTTTTTTAAAAAATACAATTTTTCTCTCGATTTTCTAGCATAAAAATTATGGATTTTCAAGATGGCGACTGTAACAAAAATTGCAACGATGTTTTAAAAAAAAATATTAAATTTGATGATTAAATTTTTTATGAATTAAAAATATTCCGATTTTATAGCATAAAAATTACAGATTTTCAAGATGGTGGCAGTAACGAAAATTGCCACACTAACATTTAAATGCAATATGGTGGTTCTGCCTCGAACAGGCAATGCTATTTTCCTTTAAATTTAAAATAAAATAACAAGTCCGAATATGTTTTATTTTTATATAACTACCTTTTTAATTATCAGTCTGGTGAATGTGTTGATGGCCGAGAGGTTAAAGGCAATGTTTTTCAACTTAAAGGTCAGAGCTGCGATGGTTCGAATCACATCGCTTCCAATGTACCTATTATTCATAAAATATTAAATTAAATATGTCGATAAGTACCATAATAGCTCTGGTAGGTAATGTAACATCGACCTTATGTGATGAGGCAGAGTGACGCTGGCGCTCTCTAGGAGTAAACAGAGGAAACAATGACGTCGGTATCTAAGATGTCAGCCTCCATCGGAACATAAAAACCAAGATGGTGGATGTGTCGTGATCCAAGATGGCAGCCTCTATCAGACGAAAACATCTAGCAGACGAAAACAAAATGGCGGACACAATATTAGAATCGAAATAAATTTTTTGAATCAAATACAAGATGGCGGATATGTTATTAGAATTCAAAATGGTGACCGAAACGAAAATTGCAACGTTCTATAATTCAAGATGGTGGCTGTAACGAAAAGTGCAACGGTGATGTCATACACATCCAAGATAGCCGGCGTAAGGAAATGTGCAGTATTAGTGAGCGGGGTGCTCGATTTAAAGATGGCGGATCCAGATGGCGGGTTCAAATGGTAAAGGTCAAAGGTCAAATTCATCCCAGGTGGCCGACGTGACGTCAGATGGCGGTCAGAGGAAAAATATGTAAACAATTATCAATCCGCACCCGGAACCCAGTCCCAGAACATACTATTATACACTATTGGCATATTATATGAAATTTGTTCTAAGCTATTAAATAGATCGTTCTAAACTATTCAATTGTGGATACTTTGAGTAAAATTTTCGCTGCATGGAAAATGAGTATATATTTAATCGATCATTATGTAATATTGTAGAACATAAATTTGTTATGTATATTAAGTTCTTAAAAGGTTAAAGACTTTTATAGAAGTTTTCAAAATATTTCCAGAATAAGTAGGTACTTCGACATCTAACTAAGTCTGTAGGCTAAGCCGAAAAGGATTTTTTTCTTTTGAGATTTTAATAATTTTACTGCCAAAATATGTTCAAATTTCTTTGTATTTTGTTTAAAAAATTACTTTATGAAAAACTGTTTGCAAAAGTTTTTATTTATTTTTAACTATATATGGTATTGACAAGTCCTACACATTCAGGTATCCGTAATGAAGTCATCCAGCCGTCAAAAACCAACCTTATCGAATTCTGTCAATTCGTACAGATTCTATGATTGGTTTTTATTTTACATCAGTTTGTTTTGGACATAAGCCATTGCAGTTGCAATGGCGTATGTCCAAAAAAAACTGCATTAAATGAGGTTTCCCCATTGCATGAATAATTTAAAGAATTATCTTTTTATATTCTTGTCATTCGCGCATGGTTGCGAACCTTAACATTTTTTTTCTTTCTTTTTTTAGGAAGTGGAACATTGTTCCTGATTGCTTCATTCAGCGTCGGATACGTGAAAACAGTCCCTGGCAATTTTCGCTGCTTCCGGGAGGCACGAATCGGCACGCGCTCTCTCGTCGACCCTAGAATGAGAAAGGGTGGGAGGGGGGGATGGAGTTTCGACGCCCGGGCGACTCGACGCCGCCGTGTCGCGTCGGGGAGGAGAAGAAGAAAAAGGGGGGGGGGGGGGGGGGTCGCGCCGAGGGACAGGTCGTAGCTTGCACGAGAAGCGCCCCCCCCCCCCCCCCTCCGTGCCCCTTCCACAAAGTCCGTCACGAGGAAGGGTGTTTCAGCAGGGGAAGAGAGAGAGAGGCCGCCACGGGAAGGTAATTACAGTCGCGGAGGTAATTACGGTCTCGGACAACAGCGGCCTTCTGGCGGTAGAGATGGGCCTCTGTCCTTCCGAAGAGCCACGCTTCGCCGACAACGGACCTTTCAACGAAGAATTCAACTCAAATAAAGAAAGTATTTTTGGTATGTTAAAATAAACGGTTCTTCATAGAAACTACGCTGTTATTGAACTTCTGAATTGTATTTTTTTTTTTTTTGTAAAATCAGGGTATGCGCACACGTGGGATAAAAAAAAATTCAACTCTGTTTTTCAGGAGTCTTAAGCATTTTTTAAACGTTTTGTGTTCATGTTTAACATAAGATCAATTTTTACCCGTAAATATACGAAGATAACGATAAATTTATGAAGATCAATGGAATATCTGTAACCGGCGTTCTTCGTAAAATTAAGGCGGAAACTTTTTAAGAGCGTGATTGGGCGTCGGCTTTCTTGTGCTAGGGGTTCCAGGTGTGAGGAAATGTCTTGAACAGTCACAAATATGTCACATTTTAAATGAATATTATCAATCGAGGAATTGTATGTCAGGATGTACATAGTAAATCGTTGGCTCGTTGGTAAGTTATAACCTATCAACCAAACATTTGTGAATATATATATCGTCATATTGGGACGTTTCAACTAAACAAAAATTTTTGTAAGCAACTATACTGACAATTATCACAGGTTATAAACCCCCATTCCTCTCAAAATATCATCTTAAAACGCTGGCCCCGATTTACAAACGGGCCAACTGGGTTTTTGCCCAGAACGCCAGTTTTTGAGGGGCTGGAGAATTTTAGGTGCGAAAAAAAATAGAAGGACAAATGAATTTGAGGGACGGCAAAACAAAATAATAATTTTTTTGCACGTATGGCAATGATTTGATTTTCAAACATACATCTTGAATCCTACCATTTGAAGCACAACTGAAAGACTTGCAATACCCCCGCGCTGTCCGTTGCAAGTTGATTGACCTCTTTAGTATGGGCAGGGGGTGGTGAAGGGAGTATTTATGTGCTGTTTTAAATGTGATAATAAAAAAAGCTTGAATTTATTAAAATTTGAGTGTGTTTGGAGGACTAGAAAAGGAAAAAAAAGGGGTGAGGGAGGGAGAAACTAAACAGTATCTGTCCAGAGATGCTAGCTGCCTGAAATCGGGCCTTCTTAAGTGAAGCATAGTTATGCAAATATTTCATTTTTTGAAATTTTTGTCTGAACGCTGTCATGACATATGAAAACATGACTTAAAAACATAAAAGATATATAACTTCATAAAACATGCTTGTGCTAGCTTGTGATGGTAGTAAGTGTTTAGTTTTTTAAACTTTGGATTTTTTTTAATTTGGATATTCCTGAAATTAAAGACATTGTTAATAATTTTTTAACTTGTGGAATTTCTATATTTGGTAGTTTGGCGTTATAAGTTTATAATACGTGACCGTTATTAAAATTGATTTTCTAAGTTATAAAGTATCTCTGTTTTAATTTCATAAATTATGATCGTAGTGACTAATGAAGTTGTAAGTTAAGCTTTTATTAAAAAAAATAAATTTATCATTGTTTTAAGTTGTGACTTTCAAGGTAGGTGTGGATTTCCATTTTACCAACAGGAAGAAATGCTTCCCAGGAATGAAAAATGTCCGGGTTTGTAGTAAATTGCGTTTAACGGCGTTTTTTTCTAGGAACGGACTAATAGCAGTGCTAATGGTGACACATTAAAGCTTAAAATTTTAACTCACAGAGTGTAAACTGACTAGGATACTAATTTTTTTATAGGTTACGTAATTTTATTTTCCATAATACTAGAGTAATATTTTCTCATAGCATGTTTCTTTCGTTGTAATATTTTCATTGATATTTAAGCTTATGATAGAATACCGTATATCATAAAATTAATAATCATTTATTCTAAAATTTAGGATTTTAACGATGTTTATTTAAACCAGATATTTAACATAGTTGATGGTTAATTATTTTCTTATATATATTGACATGCTCATTCACATCTCAGGTGTTGCTTTACAAATCTTGTAACCAGTTTAAAGAGTTTTTTATTTCACCAATGTTAGTAATTTCAGTAAAAAAATAGTGAAGGTTACATTTGTCAACAATAGTTCATACCGTTGATGTTTTAATGTGCGCTATCGCCTAGTTAGCTAAATGTAAATTCATGCATTTGCTTAGGAGCTGTCCTTTAGCAAAAAATATATTTTAAAGATAGTAAAATAGTAATTAAGTAAATATTTAATTTAAAAGTCAAAGATAAATTAAATGGTTTTTTGAAGTATTTAATATTTCAAACTGTATTAATTTTTATAAACTTCATGGTAACTGCAGCTTCGTTTATCATTAATTTTGCGATGATGCATGATTACCAAAATGTTACACAGAACATAAAATTAAATTCAGATTTGAAACAATGAAGTGTTGTGTTACTCGTTATCTGCATATTTTAAGTAAGAATAACATTCATCAATAAGGTAACGTGAATTTATGCCTTATATTGCATAACAATTGTGATTATCTCATGAAAGCGCTTTCAATAATATCCAGGACCTTAATTACTATATAAAAGCTGAAAACAGGGTATTTTACGTATTTATTTCATGAGAGATAACAACGTAAAACGATAAGTAATGTGTTACATTACAGTCGTATACGTGGGATATAGATCCTTTTACCCGCGCTATCGCAAATGCAATCGGTCGTCAACCACTACTAGGCCTATCACAAGAATCTGTCTAATAAGACTGGATAACTTTTATCTTCTACAAAGGCCCAATCTGTCCGTGATCGCCGAATCGTTGAAATCGTGTGGAAATATTTATAGTGATCATATACCATCGCCTTTTATGTAGACGCCACAGTCTCACTAATAATCGAGACGGATTGACCTGTTTCTTAGCTGCCGCGACCATAGACTACATTATAGATCGATTATAATAATGAAATTTTCTTGCATTCTCAGAACGACGCCGTCATTTAATTATGATTTTCTCACAGAACTGCCATATTCAGGTGATGTAAACAAAACCACTTGGGTTCGTTTACTAACGGCACGTTAAAAGACACATTTTTTTGGTTACAATATTTAAATTTAAAGCGTTAAATCAACACGCCGCGTAATACTGAACCGCGCGTGTAAGGCTGAGCTCACAACTGTAAAAAATAATAATCGAGAAAACAGCTGGTGAAGCACACGACTATACGCTCGATATGCGCGAAACAGGTTCACAGTTTAAATCTTACTGCTAATTATAATCCATGAAATTTCGCGAAGTATACCTGACATCTACTTGTTGTGTTAGTAAAAGCTAAATCAACTACCAAATCGTTTTCCCATGAAATCTGTCCAGTATTTTGTGAACAAGGTTTTTCAAAATCATAAATAATCATCTGCGTCATGTAAAATTTTAATTTAACAATTCTAGCCACGATATTTTTATTTGTATTTACATTTATTACTAGTGACCTTTTTTAAAGTTTTTCCATTAATTTATTTTTAAAGCCGGAGATAAATTATAAATATAAGGAGTTTCCAACACCTACCCAATAACCTACTGTGTTGAGAAATGTTTCCGTAACATAACTAAAATATAATATTCATTTCCCTCTAATGCGCACGAACGTGGTTTTTCTAACAGCTTCGAGAGCAAGTAAATTACATATGTGTTGTTGTTAATCACTAGGTTCGAAAACCTGACGGTCAATTATTGTGCACCCGAAATCCTTTTACTTTCATATTTATTGAATTGTAAACTCATTCAAATTAAATATGAAACAATTACTGTACTGATACTTCGTCATTACATATTTATTGACAAGTATGTTCAAAAATAAATTGTTTAATAAGTTTGCACAACGTGGTGGCATATGCATTAATATATATATAAATATATATATATACACACACACACTACCTGCACTACCCAGCGTTTCCCGGGCACAGGGTGAAGGGGAACTGTTTAGAGATCAGATGTAGTTAGTAATTGTCTTCTTAATTTGAATGTCAAGTGTGCAAAATAATTTATATCACTTTCAGATTCCGACAGACGTTGTTCTGCCAGTTTATAGTTATTTATCTGGTCTGTATGTAATCTAGACTCTATAAAGCAATATAGAAAAAACAACTGAAAAATATGGGATTACTAATATTGAAAATATTCAATTATACAGCTAATGCTCGGCATGCATTGCAATGCCCCATTCAGTTTTGTTTTGTAATATGTTTGAAGTAGTTACACATAAACAAATAATCTATCCATGTCTCTAAATTTATATTTATCTCTATCTACATCTATAGTCCTATATATCTATGTATCTCTCTATCTGTATTTATCTCTTTATATCTACATATATACCTCACACTATCTCTATGTATTCTATATGTGGGTGCTGATTGCTTCGTTGTTAATATCACACGGGTGTTTTTTACTTGTATGGGAAAATTAAGAAAGATAAGGCATCTAGTGCATGGCAACAATGTTAATAGGCAATAGTAAATAAACCTCTAGCGCCTGCGGCATTGTCAACACACACTTCCTACGTGTACTGCATGTTGTATCTAACCCCTTCAGCGCATTTGATTCTAAATTGGACTTTTAGTAAGGATCCCTAATGTTATTGATAATATTATATAGCCTATAGCCTTCCTCGATAAATGTACTATCCAACACTGAAGAATTTTTCAAATCGGACCAGTGGTTCCTGATATTAGCGCGTTCAAACAAACAAACAAACAAACTCTTCAGCTTTATAATATTATATATATATATATATATTCACTAACTGGACGACCACATGAAATGTTTATACTTTGATTGAAGTCTCCCAGGGCGTATCAAAATAACGCAAAACGTAAAAAAAAATAATTGAAAATAGATTTTCAGTACTCGCCAGTGAATGTGTAAACTTCTATCCTCGAAATCGATTAAATTGATACGAAACTCAGGCATGAAATTTAAAGCAGAACTCTTCAAAATAATGCCAAGCGTGATAAATATACTGATAAATAAATATTCTGTCTTCAAGTTAGTACCAAAATTTCTAGACACGAAAAAAAAAAAGACTTTCTGCGCCCGCCGCTAGGATTCGCTGCATGAATCGTAAACGTTGCTTGCCACCATCATGCACAGAAATCAGAACGAAACTGACGGAAATTTTTAAATAATAGAAACGGCTCCGCTAAAAGCAAAAAAGACTTGAAAAATTCTTCAACTACCGCTTTCTACCTGGGCACACGCACACGGTGTGCAGAGCTTAAGGAAAAACCACGCGATTTCAAAACTACTCAATATATTCGAGTAGGATCTCTTTACGAAAAGCATTCGTTAACGTAAGATTGTAATGGTTTCTTTTGCTTGGCTAGCCAACTGTTGTCTAGGCCTTTTAATGTCATTCTTTACTGTGAAATGATCAAATTCAACTTGTAAAAATTCAAAATTGTTTGTAAATACTGTGTCAAATTTTGTTTAAGGAAGAAAACAATGTCTTCCAAACAGAAGTATTCTTTTTTGACACCAGAATGTTGTTTTATAGATTCTCACTGAATGCAGCATTTTAGGTAAAGGATTCTTTGGTATAGGACACATTATAAATACTCGAAAATAGCGTACGTTCGTTCTTTTATTTTACAAATTACTTTGATTGAAGTGAGTAGTATAGGAAAGTATTTCCGGGGACACGGGTTCTGGGTGTGGATTGTGGTTGTCGGTCCGCCATATTGGATTGTGTCGTCACGGCGGCCATCTTGGATGACCTTGACCTTGACCTTTGACCTTGACCTGGAATTTGATCCTCAAAAATCGCCAAAAATGACCAAAATTGGGCAAAAATTGCCCAAAATTCCTCAAAAATCGCCAAAATTTCAATTTTTTTGAAAAAAATTTCCGCCAAAAAATCTCAAATAATTCCACAGTTCAAAAATTAGGATTTCGAAAATCCTCAAAAGTCGCGTTGCCCTAGAAAAAACGAAAACTCCTAAAAGCGGCTTAAAACTCCTAAGAGCTAGCCGCTTATAAGCCGCCGACCTTGAAAATAAGGATGTCATGGCAGCCATATTGGATGATGACGTCACCGTTGCAATTTCCGTTACGGCCGCCATCTTTAACTTTTTATTTATTATCCGATTTTAATGAAATTTTTTTTTAAAAAATATAAAAAAATTCAAATAATAAAATTTTTAATAAAAAATATTTAAAAAATATACTTTTACGACACGGAGTTTGGAGTCCTCGGTTCGAACCTGGTGAGGGCAAAAAAAAATTAAAAATGGCGACAGGCTCCTTCCTCAATGGTGGGTGCTAGCAGACTGACTCCCACCACTTTTTTCAAAGCATATATATCGTCATCTAGTATGACGTCATGTCCGCCATCTTGTCTTCGATGCTGGAAGCCATCATAATTGTATCGTCGGCTAGAGTGTGCTGATGCCATGTTAGTTTAATTCTTACCCGCTAGAGTGCAGTAAACATTTATTACCGAGGTGCCCCCGCCATCTTGAAATTTGGCCGCCATCTTGAAAATCCGTAATTATTTAGCTACAAATTCGGGAAAAGTTCCAAAATTCATTAAAAAAATCACTCATTAATTTACATATTGATTCGATCGATTCCCGTCCTCGGTTCGATACCCGATCGATGCAATAATGTTTAATTTTATGTAAAAAATAATAATTTCAATAAACCATGTTCAACATTCGTAAAGAGACTCTAAATCCTCTACTACCATCATCCTATCAGACGTCAAGACCACCATATTGGAAATTCGTAATTTTAATGCTAGAGAGGCGGGAAAAAGTTCCAAATTCATTAAATAAATTTGTAATATATATACTGATTGATTGGATCGACTAAGGTCCTTGGTTCGATCCCTGACCGATACAAAACAACTTTAATTTAAAAAAATACTAAAAAAGTGTTAGGTTTGAGAAAATAAAAACAACACAAGTCCTTTTAAAAAAATTTTTATTACATACATACTACACTACTACAGGTACAAAAAAACACTGACAAATTACTAAAGCCTTTTGGATTCCTCGATTCAAACAGTCTTCTTATTGTACGGACTAAGACTTTTACATGACTTTAAATGTCTATCCGATCCGTTCATCACCACAGCCAGAGACGGACTGAAGTTCATATCACTCATATAGTCTCATTAGCCGGTACAACACATGAGTCAAATCAATAACCATGTTCATTATACGTCTCGGAGCATTTTTTATAATGACGATGTAAGCTATCGAGACGTGAAATTAGTTTATTGCACTTATTGCACTGAAATTGTATTCTTTGAACATTATTAGAACAACCGCTTCTTTCATGTCTGCGAGCATTTGAGGTGATAGTAAATGACGCACCACAGTATTTGCACTGATGCGAAGTACGCTCTTCATTAATTGAAGTATTCAATGATGATGAAACTTCAGTTGATGGTGGAACAGCACATATCGAAGTCTCCTCCAGTGTTGTCAGAGGCGTTGCCAACGGGATCTGCTCCAACATCGTCGACGCCGACGTCAAGGTTCCCGCAGTCGATGGTACAACCTCCATCGAGTTCGTCGTTAAAGTCGGTAAAGATGCCATCGAGTTCGCAAGAACAGGCAATTACGCGACTTATGCACCAGAAGAAAAAACTAGGTGATCCGTACACCGTCGACGGCAGTAACAAACTAAGCGTCCTGCTGTCTAGGACTCGTTTATATACATTAACCGGTTTGAATAATACGCTAGTCAAATCAAGAACAATTTACTAAAATACTAGAGTCAAAACAACATTTAAAAAAATAGAAGCACCAACAACGAAAAGGCAGCACATTTGGAAGCACCGACAACGAAAAGGCAGCACATTTGGAAGCACCATCATCGAAAAGGTGGCACATTTGTCATTGGCTCCATATTCATTGGCTCCAATATTCATTGGTTCCATCAGTCTATTGATTCTATCAGTCTAGTGACTCCAACAGTCATTGACACCAACAGCCTTTTTCTTCATCAGCTCCAATGATATTTGGCTAGAATGCTACGAGTCTAAGAGACTATGAGGCTACAATTCCACGAGTGTACAAGACTCCTACAACTACCTTCAAGTGTATAAAGCTCCAAATGCTCCATCAGCTCCAACACGTAATGTACGCAATGTACGCGCAATACATGCAATTTACACACAATAAATGTAAATGATTACACAGTACACACAGGAAACGGAATGTACACACAGTACACACACAGGAAACGGAACGTACACACAGTGCACACAGGAAACGGAACGTACACACAGTACACACAGGAAACGGAACGTACACACAGTACACACAGGAAACGGAACGTACACACAGTACACACAGGAAACGGAACGTACACACAGTACACACAGGAAACGGAACGTACACACAGTACACACAGGAAACGGAACGTACACACATTACACACAGAAAACGGAACGTACACACAGTACACACAGGAAACGGAACGTACACACAGTACACACAGGAAACTGAACGTACACACAGTACACACAGGAAACGGAACGTACACACAGTACACACAGGAAACGGAACGTACACACAGTACACACAGGAAACGTAATGATCACACATACAGTAGCGGAAACACACACAGGCTTAGTTGGAAATCAGAATACAAGAAATAAAAACATTAAATTTTTACTTTCAATATTTTATTACTTCTCAACATTACACAAATACAAGTAAAACAAGCCATTATTGTATGTAGCCAGCATTCCTCAGTTCCTTGAGTATGAAGGATATTTCTTTGATGCACGAATAGTTTCCTGCACAAAGCGAACCATGTAGAAGTCTTAGCCGGTCAACCAATATGTTTGGATCTTTCCATGATGTGTAATCATTCTCTTCTACCACCATCTTCCTTGCACCTTTATAAAAAATATTATGATCTCTGGTGTCTTCCGTTTTACCACCAACCTCAGGGTAACTTTCATGTTTGAGACGGTGATCATCACAAGCTTGATCAGATTTATTTAATATATCACGTCGTTTCCACCGTTTCGGTCTCAGGACATCACCACATTCTTCGATCTTGACAGCTCTAGGTGCTTCATCACAGTCTATGCCTTTGTCAACAGCCTCAGAGTCACTGTAACAATCACTGTAGAAGACATCCTCTTCACCCAGATTACCGTATGAATTCGCTATCGATGATGTCGAAGTGTCTTCATCGTCTTCATGCTTCCTTTTTAGGAGTCCATCATTTTTACAAAGAATGGAGGATCTACTGAATATAGGCTTGAATGTATTCTCACTTTTCACGGTGTTGATACTTCCATTAGTTTCAGTCTTCCCGAAGCCATTAGCATCCTTCAATTTATGTTCTTCCTCACGATCGGGTGAGCTAATACCATCACGCTCAGGACAAGGAAAATTATTGTCATAATGCAGATCACTCTTCTTTAGCCTAGTGGATCCATCGGTGTCCTCTATGCCGTAAGTAGTCTTGACTTTACATGTTTTACCATGTCTTTTTAAGCTGTCAATTCGTGTTAACAACCTGCTACAACGATTACAGCTTAACATGTTGCGTAGTGGGTTTCTAGCACAATCATTCTTCTCATGACGTCTAGCATTCCTTCTCATGACAAAATCCTTGTCACAGTATCTACAGCGGCTTCCTTCCGATTCAGCTATAGATATCAAACCACGATCCATGATAGCTTCTGTGACTAATGTTAGATACAAACTGTCAGTTTTCTCCAATTGGAACCATTTCTTAAATAGAGTTTTTGAAATATTTCATCAGCGAGAGTTAAGTTATCTAATGCAAAGCAAATTGATGCAAGTAGTTCCGGCTGTCGTCAACAGATGGCGCCACGTGTTGCTTGCAGGTAAATAATATATATTTCATTAATGTAGGATGCGGAACGCTCACTATCGATCGCAAAGGGAGGTTGGCTTCGATAGTATCCAAGGAGAAAAAAGTTCGTCCTTCCTGCTAGTGCTTCTCAGATTTCTCACGGTCCGCCATCTTGGATTACGTCGTCACGACGGCCATCTTGGATGGGTGTGACCTTGACCTTTGAACGAAACCGCAGGAATGATCGCAAGCACACGGATTTACCATCAAAATATTGATAAGAATAATCAGGAGCACACGGAGAAAACCATCAGAATATTGGCAAGAATAATCAGGAGCACACGGAGAAAACTGCCACAAGTTTTCTTTGATATCATTAAAAAAAATTAAAAAAAAATAAAAAAACGAAAAAAAAAAATTCAAACAATCTGGCTTGTACTAGAACTCTATCTTTGCTCAACAATGAGAAGTTCACAAGCTAGCAGAATATTTGAATTTTTTTTTTTCGTTTTTTTATTTTTTTTAATTTTTTTTTATTGATATCAAAGAAAACTTGTGGCAGTTTTCTCCGTGTGCTCCTGATTATTCTTGCCAATATTATGATGGTTTTCTCCGTGTGCTCCTGATTATTCTTATCAATATTTTGATGGTAAATCCGTGTGCTTGCGATCATTCCTGCGGTTTCGTTCAAAGGTCAAGGTCACACCCATCCAAGATGGCCGTCGTGACGACGTAATCCAAGATGGCGGACCGTGAGAAATCTGAGAAGCACTAGCAGGAAGGACGAACTTTTTTCTCCTTGGATACTATCGAAGCCAACCTCCCTTTGCGATCGATAGTGAGCGTTCCGCATCCTACATTAATGAAATATATATTATTTACCTGCAAGCAACACGTGGCGCCATCTGTTGACGACAGCCGGAACTACTTGCATCAATTTGCTTTGCATTAGATAACTTAACTCTCGCTGATGAAATATTTCAAAAACTCTATTTAAGAAATGGTTCCAATTGGAGAAAACTGACAGTTTGTATCTAACATTAGTCACAGAAGCTATCATGGATCGTGGTTTGATATCTATAGCTGAATCGGAAGGAAGCCGCTGTAGATACTGTGACAAGGATTTTGTCATGAGAAGGAATGCTAGACGTCATGAGAAGAATGATTGTGCTAGAAACCCACTACGCAACATGTTAAGCTGTAATCGTTGTAGCAGGTTGTTAACACGAATTGACAGCTTAAAAAGACATGGTAAAACATGTAAAGTCAAGACTACTTACGGCATAGAGGACACCGATGGATCCACTAGGCTAAAGAAGAGTGATCTGCATTATGACAATAATTTTCCTTGTCCTGAGCGTGATGGTATTAGCTCACCCGATCGTGAGGAAGAACATAAATTGAAGGATGCTAATGGCTTCGGGAAGACTGAAACTAATGGAAGTATCAACACCGTGAAAAGTGAGAATACATTCAAGCCTATATTCAGTAGATCCTCCATTCTTTGTAAAAATGATGGACTCCTAAAAAGGAAGCATGAAGACGATGAAGACACTTCGACATCATCGATAGCGAATTCATACGGTAATCTGGGTGAAGAGGATGTCTTCTACAGTGATTGTTACAGTGACTCTGAGGCTGTTGACAAAGGCATAGACTGTGATGAAGCACCTAGAGCTGTCAAGATCGAAGAATGTGGCGATGTCCTGAGACCGAAACGGTGGAAACGACGTGATATATTAAATAAATCTGATCAAGCTTGTGATGATCACCGTCTCAAACATGAAAGTTACCCTGAGGTTGGTGGTAAAACGGAAGACACCAGAGATCATAATATTTTTTATAAAGGTGCAAGGAAGATGGTGGTAGAAGAGAATGATTACACATCATGGAAAGATCCAAACATATTGGTTGACCGGCTAAGACTTCTACATGGTTCGCTTTGTGCAGGAAACTATTCGTGCATCAAAGAAATATCCTTCATACTCAAGGAACTGAGGAATGCTGGCTACATACAATAATGGCTTGTTTTACTTGTATTTGTGTAATGTTGAGAAGTAATAAAATATTGAAAGTAAAAATTTAATGTTTTTATTTCTTGTATTCTGATTTCCAACTAAGCCTGTGTGTGTTTCCGCTACTGTATGTGTGATCATTACGTTTCCTGTGTGTACTGTGTGTACGTTCCGTTTCCTGTGTGTACTGTGTGTACGTTCCGTTTCCTGTGTGTACTGTGTGTACGTTCCGTTTCCTGTGTGTACTGTGTGTACGTTCCGTTTCCTGTGTGTACTGTGTGTACGTTCCGTTTTCTGTGTGTACTGTGTGTACGTTCCGTTTCCTGTGTGTACTTTTTAATACGTTCCGTTTCCTGTGTGTACTGTGTGTACGTTCCGTTTCCTGAGTGTACTGTGTGTACGTTCCGTTTCCTGTGTGTATTGTGTGTACGTTCCGTTTCCTGTGTGTACTGTGTGTACGTTCAGTTTCCTGTGTGTACTGTGTGTACGTTCCGTTTCCTGTGTGTACTGTGTGTACGTTCCGTTTCCTGTGTGTACTGTGTGTACGTTCAGTTTCCTGTGTGTACTGTGTGTACGTTCAGTTTCCTGTGTGTACTGTGTGTATGTTTAGTTTCCTGTGTGTACTGTGTGTACGTTCCGTTTCCTGTGTGTACTGTGTGTACGTTCCGTTTCCTGTGTGTACTGTGTGTACGTTCCGTTTCCTGTGTGCACTGTGTGTACGTTCCGTTTCCTGTGTGTGTACTGTGTGTACATTCCGTTTCCTGTGTGTACTGTGTAATCATTTACATTTATTGTGTGTAAATTGCATGTATTGCGCGTACATTGCGTACATTACGTGTTGGAGCTGATGGAGCATTTGGAGCTTTATACACTTGAAGGTAGTTGTAGGAGTCTTGTACACTCGTGGAATTGTAGCCTCATAGTCTCTTAGACTCGTAGCATTCTAGCCAAATATCATTGGAGCTGATGAAGAAAAAGGCTGTTGGTGTCAATGACTGTTGGAGTCACTAGACTGATAGAATCAATAGACTGATGGAACCAATGAATATTGGAGCCAATGAATATTGGAGCCAATGACAAATGTGCCACCTTTTCGATGATGGTGCTTCCAAATGTGCTGCCTTTTCGTTGTCGGTGCTTCCAAATGTGCTGCCTTTTCGTTGTCGGTGCTTCTTTTTTTTTAAATGTTGTTTTGACTCTAGTATTTTAGTAAATTGTTCTTGAATTGACTAGCGTATTATTCAAACCGGTTAATGTATATAAACGAGTCCTAGACAGCAGGACGCTTAGTTTGTTACTGCCGTCGATGGTGTACGGATCACCTAGTTTTTTCTTCTGGTGCATAAGTCGCGTAATTGCCTGTTCTTGCGAACTCGATGGCATCTTTACCGACTTTAACGACGAACTCGATGGAGGTTGTACCATCGACTGCGGGAACCTTGACGTCGGCGTCGACGATGTTGGAGCAGATCCCGTTGGCAACGCCTCTGACAACACTGGAGGAGACTTCGATATGTGCTGTTCCACCATCAACTGAAGTTTCATCATCATTGAATACTTCAATTAATGAAGAGCGTACTTCGCATCAGTGCAAATACTGTTGTGCGTCATTTACTATCACCTCAAATGCTCGCAGACATGAAAGAAGCGGTTCTTCTAATAATGTTCAAAGAATACAATTTCAGTGCAATAAGTGCAATAAACTAATTTCACGTCTCGATAGCTTACATCGTCATTATAAAAAATGCTCCGAGACGTATAATGAACATGGTTATTGATTTGACTCATGTGTTGTACCGGCTAATGAGACTATATGAGTGATATGAACTTCAGTCCGTTTCTGGCTGTGGTGATGAACGGATCGGATAGACATTTAAAGTCATGTAAAAGTCTTAGTCCGTACAATAAGAAGACTGTTTGAATCGAGGAATCCAAAAGGCTTTAGTAATTTGTCAGTGTTTTTTTGTACCTGTATTAGTGTAGTATGTATGTAATAAAATTTTTTTTAAAAGGACTTGTGTTGTTTTTATTTTCTCAAACCTAACACTTTTTTAGTATTTTTTTAAATTAAAGTTGTTTTGTATCGGTCAGGGATCGAACCAAGGACCTTAGTCGATCCAATCAATCAGTATATATATTACAAATTTATTTAATGAATTTGGAACTTTTTCCCGCCTCTCTAGCATTAAAATTACGAATTTCCAATATGGTGGTCTTGACGTCTGATAGGATGATGGTAGTAGAGGATTTAGAGTCTCTTTACGAATGTTGAACATGGTTTATTGAAATTATTATTTTTTACATAAAATTAAACATTATTGCATCGATCGGGTATCGAACCGAGGACGGGAATCGATCGAATCAATATGTAAATTAATGAGTGATTTTTTTAATGAATTTTGGAACTTTTCCCGAATTTGTAGCTAAATAATTACGGATTTTCAAGATGGCGGCCAAATTTCAAGATGGCGGGGGCATTTCGGTAATAAATGTTTACTGCACTCTAGCGGGTAAGAATTAAACTAACATGGCATCAGCACACTCTAGCCGACGATACAATTATGATGGCTTCCAGCATCGAAGACAAGATGGCGGACATGACGTCATACTAGATGACGATATATATGCTTTGAAAAAAGTGGTGGGAGTCAGTCTGCTAGCACCCACCATTGAGGAAGGAGCCTGTCGCCATTTTTAATTTTTTTTGCCCTCACCAGGTTCGAACCGAGGACTCCAAACTCCGTGTCGTAAAAGTATATTTTTTAAATATTTTTTATTAAAAATTTTATTATTTGAATTTTTTTATATTTTTTAAAAAAAATTTCATTAAAATCGGATAATAAATAAAAAAGTTAAAGATGGCGGCCGTAACGGAAATTGCAACGGTGACGTCATCATCCAATATGGCTGCCATGACATCCTTATTTTCAAGGTCGGCGGCTTATAAGCGGCTAGCTCTTAGGAGTTTTAAGCCGCTTTTAGGAGTTTTCGTTTTTTCTAGGGCAACGCGACTTTTGAGGATTTTCGAAATCCTAATTTTTGAACTGTGGAATTATTTGAGATTTTTTGGCGGAAATTTTTTTCAAAAATATTGAAATTTTGGCGATTTTTGAGGAATTTTGGGCAATTTTTGCCCAATTTTGGTCATTTTTGGCGATTTTTGAGGATCAAATTCCAGGTCAAGGTCAAAGGTCAAGGTCAAGGTCATCCAAGATGGCCGCCGTGACGACACAATCCAATATAGCGGACCGACAATCACAATCCACACCCAGAACTCGTGTCCCCGGAAATACTTTCCTATACTACTGAAGTGATTTATCATTTAATACGAAAAAATTTTCACATTTACTTTTCCTAAAACGTAATTCCGACCTGTAAAAATCACACAAGCATTATGTTCAACTTAGGTTCCTGTTTATTCGTGACTATTTTAAGGAGTATTTGAAGGACACAGAAGCTTTACCTTTTGGCAAAGGAAACTATAAACTGTAGAAGAACTTAGAACACGTTATTTAAGGGAGATTAGGCCCGCAATTTTGAATTTTTCCATCTTTATGCTATAAATTTATTTTGAACTATATATACAAATTTTTGGTATAAATCATATCTCCCAGACTTTCTATATCTTGCTGCAACCACATATTTAGGTACTAACAAGATCTAGTCTGTTAGAGCCACGATGAAATAACTTATTATTCATCTGCAACTATAATAAATGATAATCACACCAGTTCGCAAGTGTTCGCTTTGAAAAAAAGCCAAAGCTAAGACCTGTGCCATGTTGAAACAAATAAAATAGTTTGCACGGAAGCTTTATTGCGAGTGGTACCAGGCCCAATTTCCCCTTAACATAATATTTATATTAATTGAGACATGATTTCAGCGGCCAGTGTCATAGGCCACCACAAATCCGTGACTTATTACAGCTCTTTGATGTAACTCTCAACAATTTCATTCTATTGACAAAAATTGTGACAAAAAAATGCCAGAGAAATGTCGCGGTGGACTCACACCTGTAGCGATTTAGGTAACAATAAGATAACTACAATGGCGCGTGAGACGCAGCGTTAAGGCTCTCCGTGTCTGTGGCGCTTAACCTCAGTCGCGTGCCGGGCGATAATTATCCTGCGAGATTATGTACGTGATTGGTTGCCATCGAGGCGGATATTATTTCCGAGCCACAATGAGGCGGCGCACGCACCCTCCGCTGGGAAGGTCTCTAGCGGGGAACGGGTGTCGTAAAGGTGGCGCTTACGTCGACGGGCGGTGTCACCGCGAGAAGTTTCTGCACCGCAAAAAACGTACAAAAATAATAAAAAGAGGTTGGGAATATTTGTCATAGTTATTTACACTATCTATTTTCAACCAAAGTTTTCAAAAGAAAATACGACTTCTTTTACTTATCACAAAAAAAAGTCTTTCTCGCAGTATAATATATTGAAAAATTTAAATTAAAAAATACTGTGTTTAAAATACAAGACACAAAGACTGATTGTAAAGTTTAATTTATTATTCCAAGGTTTAATTTACCATAATATTACTGGGAAAATGTGGCTCAGCTGAACCTAAATAGTTCAAGTAGCCTGTAACAACATAACCGCGTGTTGCAGACGACGTACTCGAGGACCGCTTGAGTCCGGCCAGGACTGCGGACTATGTGTTATGTTGCTTGCTGGGTGGGGTGGGGTGGGGGAGGGAGGAGGTTGATGTCACCCCCGCGTGGTTCAGGGGCAAAGGAAGCAAAGCGCCAGGGCTCGCTCACGCTCGGGGGGTCAAAGGCCGACGGTCGCGCGCCGCTGATTGAAAACGGCGTAGCGTCGAGCGAGCCGGGTGGTGAGGAGGCCTTCAGACCGGGGTCAGAAGTTCCCTCGGCCTGGCTGACGTGAAAACGTATTTAAGTTCGGCACCGACGCTGGTCTTCACACGCCATGATAACATTTTTTTCCCCTTCATTTTCTCGTCATTGCTACTAGTAAAAAGCTATTTCTCTAATTTTAATACTATATTCTCTCTTGCATTTTTTGTTATGTCACAAAAACGTTTAAAACATATATTAACTTAGAGTAATATAATGAATATCAAAAGTAACGAAAATTGTATTTATCATTACCTGGAAAAATGTTTACACCCATTTTATTAATTTAAATGAATATCTGTTAAAAAAAATTCTGTGACAACAAAAGATGCAAAAGAGGTAGGCCTACAGCGTTAAATTTGCAAAAATAAACCTTAACTTATTTAAATGACAATAAAATTAGAACAATAATAAAAACCACAGTGTGTGAATCCCGCCTTAAAAGCACACAATATGTCGAGTTTAGAAAACTAAATTGTTAAAAATTGTCACCTCCAATTTAATAAAAGAACACAGGCTACAAATTATCCAGGGATCTTCATAAATCTACGGCTATCTTCGTACATATACTGCCACTGAGTTTATTTAAACATGACTTCAAAAGAGTATTCTTGGTATATTAACAAAACATTTAAAATCTCATACAGATTACAGCAAGAACATTCGTTTTTTGTCCACGTGTGTGTTAACCTTTGTTTTAGAACGTAATATACAACTGCGAAGTAAATATACTGCGTGGTTACAATGAAGATTCAGTTATTTTAAAAGATGAACTCTGCATTTATTTAAGCCAAATTGTTCTTTTGAAAGCCCGTAAATTTACTGTGATTTCTAAAAGTGTCCGGGACGAAGGAAAACGGGTTTGTGGGAACGAAGTTTGAAAGCTATAAGCAAGTCAACTTAAACTTTCCATCATCAAACGTACGACGCGGGGAGGTACCTACACGTTTTATCGGTTCGCGAAAAAAAATTGGTCTGGGCTGTGTCGAGACTCACGGCCGTTGGTTTAACGTGAAACGTCTGTGTCAGTGAGTCACTCTTAGTGTAGTGGATTGAAGTGAAAACGAGACATTGACTGCGTACTAAAACTTTAAATACAAAATGTACATTAAATGGTGCTCTCTTCGCTTGCTATGTACACTAGTGCAGGCACAGCAGCGGTGGGTGTGCTCGTGGAGTTGCGTCGTGGCGGCTCTGCGACTCCACAGACAGTCTCGCTCGCTCGGCGCCGGACACTGGGCGCCTGTGCCTGGCCCACAGCCTCCTCTTTATAACCAGAGACGTGATTTGTATTTATGGCTGGTTCTTGCACGGGCTGAGGCTGACATATTGTATTTTAATACTTTTTACAGGCTTACTTTACATATTTACATATAAATATATTCCAAAATAATTTTTTTTAATCGATCGATATACATGTACTGTATACATTAACACACGAATCACCGCGCTATCATGACTGAGTCGTGAGCTGCACTGAGTAGAAAGGAGCGAGAGCGCCGGTTGTGACCAGTCTGCGCGGTTCCCCTTCCCCGACAACCCGTCCACCCGCGACGCAAACTCAAGGTCGTATCAGTGAGCTGACTATATACGCTAAATAATGACACTGCACTTACGTCTTTAAGGCGAATAGTTAGGGAATTATTAAGGCAAGACGATATAGACCTTTTTGTTACGATACAAATTTCGGTTCTGGTACCAGTATGTTTCGGTGTGATTTTAAAGACGTTTCACGTCAAAAAACGACGAGTCATTGTACAACGAGTGAACCTGCGTGGGTGCCACACTATGTGTCTGACCCGGAGCGTGTGCCACACTATGAGAATGACCCGGAGCGGGTGCCACCCTATGTGGTTCACCCGGAGCGGGTGCCACACTATGAGATTGACCCGGAGCGGATCCCATTTTCTACTCGGTGATTTCTTCTAAATCATTGCACACTGCGCACTCTAGGTATATTAACACAACTTTGAAACTTTTTTTTAGAACACTTTTCTTTTGTCCACGTGTGTTTACTTTTTTTTTAGAACAAAACACACTACTCGGAAATCAAATTAGCTACGGCGTAGTTTATATGATGATTCAGTTATTTGAAATTACGAATAACTCTTCATTTATTTTAGGTTGATTCTTCGACGAAAAGTCCGTATATTTATTGTAATTTCTAATAGTACAGTAAAAAAAATGGCAGTACATGAAATGAAAGTGGAACCAGAATCAGAATGAGTGAATGGCCGATAAAAATAAATCAGACCGAAAAGGAAACGAGGAAACAAAAAGGTCTGGGCTACCGAGTGAAGACGGAAATTGAAAAAAAAAAAATAAGTCCACGCGAGAATGGCGAAATCGCCACAATGGTCGATGAACAGTATGGAGAAAATGCCTGCCAAAGAGAGACGTTTTCACGAGAACACCACGTTGGTTCTCGCCCGTGGGCTACACTCGCGCTCAAAACATTTTTTTTTAAATCGGAAAATTAACTCATATCGTGAGCTGAGTTAAGTACACTGATTTCCCATGCAATCAAACTGTGCACAATAACTCCGCTGACAACGTGAAGTGTTCTACTTTGTTTGCGTAACCAATAATTCATTTGATTATGCGTCCCGTCGATGGCTAAGTGATTCGAGATAGCAGATCGATTCTCCGAACAGGGATATGGGGGGGATAATCGGCCGTGGATAACTGTGAGGTACCATACCAGCTATTGCCTGGAATAGTTTATGAAAACTTCGGTGAAATAAAAATCAGGATTGCCGACCTAAAATTTACCCTGATGCATCTGGAATTCCAGTCAGAGCACTGCATTGCTTATTTACTTCGAATATTGTTAGTTAAACTAATACAAAATAATTCAGACAGGGTGTTGTCACGATGGCATGAAGATACTACGTTAAAAAATAATACATTACATCATAACTATGCCTATTGTATGAAGAACAAAAAATATAATATAGTTATTATAACTTTATTGGGAATTATCGGCGTGAAAATTGTTCTCATTTTATTAAATTTAGAAGTATATTGAGTCTTCCTAAATCGTTATTAATAGAAAAATATCAGTTAATAAAAAAAATCTTTGCTTGCAATTTTTATACCAATGGTCTACGTCAGATTAGTTAATTATTTAGTCCTTAGTAATAAAGAAGAAATAATTTTATTGATCATAGGATTCGAAATTGTCCGCGACAATGTTTACCTGAAAGTAAATTGAAATACCATTAGTTATTTCATTTAGTTTTAAAAATCAATCCTTGGTTTGTTCACGTTAGTAAACAAAACAAAAAAACAATTTGGTGATACGAAATATTAATTTAGTTTTTAGCCGTCACTATTTAAGGGCATTTCGAGACTATTTTTGATGTGTAATATTTGAAGTCAGACTTTCCAAAAATTTAATTAAAGAAATTTACCAGGCGTAATGTTTACACGCTTCATAATCTGGTAAGCAAATAAAAAAGTTGAAAAATGTATTTTATTGAATTGATCATTTTTAGAGCGTTGATATGTACAGAACATACCGAGAAGTCAATCCGTATGTATGCGAAAACATTTTTTTTCTATTTGTGAACCATGTTACCAACATTTATGTGTTCAGTGAATGTTCCCACGCTCAGTCTGCCAATAACACAGCGCGCTAGTTATAGATCCCACTGTGTTCGCAGATATAACAGGGAC
The DNA here is from genome assembly GCF_032445375.1 of Bacillus rossius redtenbacheri. NCBI lineage: Eukaryota > Metazoa > Arthropoda > Insecta > Phasmatodea > Bacillidae > Bacillus > Bacillus rossius. The sequence continues at coordinate 57,724,889 of NC_086330.1, read as the reverse complement.
ACAGATGTAACAACATTGTGACAGAAGACAGATGGTGGCTATCCTCCTCCTCGCAGGAACGCTGCAAAGTGCCACATACAGGCTGTCTCCAAATTCAACTGAAGCTTATGGCTTTATGTACTTGTCCCCGGAAGCTACATCATGAGGGCTATCTCAACCGGGAGTGAAGTATGTAAGTGTGCAAGTATGCAGGTAAGCTAGCAAACGGATATGTGTACTTATCGGATTTTCCAGGCCAAGAAACCTCGCCATTTTGAAAATAGTTTTTTAAGTTAAGCTACATTCATTTTATTACACATTTTAATTACCAAAATATGGGTAAAAATATTTCCACTTCATACAGTATGTCCATAAAAAAAGTCCCAAATTCAATGGAATATTATACTTAACAGATTAATGTAAACTATTTACAACAAATCATACAACAAATTGAAAGTAAATTAAAACGTTTTTTTTACAAATGACCAATATGTGTACCTTTAGTTATACGGCACACATCTAACCTGAAGACCAATTCATACCTTGCTTTGTTTAACTCGTCCGGAGCAATGGAAGTAATAGCCTCGTCAATACTTTATCTCAGATCTGGCAAATCATTAGGTAGCGGTGGAATGTATACACGATCTTTTCTAAAGCCCTAAAGGATAAAATATCGTATGGTGAACAGAGCTCCGTCGCCTTGACCTTCCACGTTCAAACAATCTCCTACAAAGAGATTTAAATGGGGCCGGTTGAAATTATAGATTTACTGTTAGAAAATTGCAGAAAACAAAAGGATTTACGCTAAGGAGTTAACATTTTGCGTAGGTGACGCTGCATGTGACAAAAAAAAAAGCAGTATTCATGCATGCACTTGTGTAAAACTGTTTTGAGTTACTCTATTGTTGTGACCTTGAAACAAATCTCTACTAAAATTACTGTTGATAATATTAAAATTTATATATGGGGCATTCTTTTATGGTCATACTCTATTTTAATTTTTATAAATAAAAAGATTTAATAGTTTCACATTATTTCGTTTATCGTATCCTGTTACTACCCAAAGCGAATGCTGGGATACTTTCGTTACACAGATTTGTATCGTTGAGTAGTACATCCAATGCATTAATGCAAATAAACTAATTTTATGCATCCGAATGTGTTTTTTGAACTATCAAAAAATAAAAATTTTTAGAGTTAGAAAATAAGATATATTAACTAAATTTTACGTTTAAAACATGTCATGTTTTAATAAAAAAAATTGGTAAATCTATTGACTAGAAATTGAAACTGGTGTATGATTGTAACACTAGAATTAAGATAATTTGTTGTGATATCTCAAAAGGATTCCGATATACGACGATATTTATTTACCATTAAATCTAAAGTAAATAAAATAAAAAATTATTTGTAAAATGATAAATAAATCCATCACAATTACTAAACTAAAAAACGACGATGACATTGTAATAATGAGAAATAAAACCCTAGCAATATTATGTGTGATGTTTTTTTTTTTAGTTATTTTTTTAATTAAATTATTCGTGCTGACAATTTTTAGAGTCAATGAAAGAGAGATAAGGTATTCTAAGAATGTTTTAGAGATAAGGCGGACTTTCAATGATCCTAACCGTCCGTCCTTCACTCGTCGGTCCGTTAACTAGACGAGCAATTCACAATGATTCATAAGTTCGTCAGATACTTTTCCATTTTGATGCTTCCAAAAGACCAGAATGCTTAAATAGTGGTGAAAGTTGGTCTTGTATTGTTATAGAATAGATTGACGATCATGAAAGTTAAGCACTTTTTAATACACCTCGTTCAATGGGTTTGCAAACAAAAGATTTGAGTGACTTTTCTTTGTTAATTGGTGGGGTTGGTGTTGTGTTTGTGTGTTTATATGTCAGTATGTGTTATCATTGCCGGAGAAAGATTAGCATAATGATATTCACAATAAACCCAGTTATTTTAAAACTTCAAGAGACACTCTATCAATCTGTGAGAAACATAAAAACTTCCTTGGTGTTTGTGATCACTAGAATGTTCTGCACTTGTAGCAGGAATAATCGTTTCGTTCCTCTAAATTCCTCTCCTTACATGTGCACACTTCTGGTTATGAGCAGCTACTTGTGGCCCAATTTTTTTCGCTCTGGTATATTATCATTATTATTCGTATATTTTCAGTTTTGTCTTTTAGTACTTAATAACACATTTATTTATGTCTCTGTCAAAAGTTTGTATAAAACATAAAAATTTAAAACTTTATAATAATTTTATGGAAGCAGCTAGAAAAATTAAATAAAATTGAAAATGTTTTAAGTTATAAAAGTATGCCGGCAATACATTGCTAACATTTTGGAGGTGTAATTTCGTCTGTCCGTCAAAAGCAAACGTTTGGGAAGCATTTGACGGACAGACGGATGGAATTTTTTGGGCCTCCTGATCGACTTTTGAGGTGACGTGACTGACGGACCGATGGGAAACAGACGGACACGAAGCATTGTTGTGGGTCCAGCTTTAGGAATTCCAATAAATTGTTACCGTTTGCTCCCGAAAGTAACAAGAAGAAAAAAATGTAGTCCATAAGGAAGCTTTAAGGTAAATTATCTTAAATAATATAAAATAATGGTCCAAATTTTCCACATGAGGAACCTGTGTTAATCATTCAGCTCACGCGAGCGAAGTCTCCAACAGTTTGTCGACTGAGAAACATAAATTTTCACTGGTGGCAGGAATAATTGTTTCGTTCCCAACATTGTTCCCCTTAGGAGAGCACAGTTCAGTTTATGAGCAGCTACTCGTTGCCAAACTGGAAGCAGAGACCGCTGCAATCTAGGAGGTTTCCTTCGCCCTAAGCTCCCGCGTGAAGCCTGCTCTAGAAGGGCATAAAGACTCTGTTGGAAGAGGGGAGGGGGGAATAGTTCGCAAGAATATCCCAGCCGTGGGATGCGCTGTGCTTGCCTCGATCCGCTGGTAAACTCTGTTTCTGCCGGGTGCAAGCAGGTTGGGAGGGGGGTAGGTGTGCAAGACCAGGACAAGAGAGGTTGGTAAAGGAAGGGGGTAGTGTGTGAAGGGGGTTAATTAACCCCGGTCACGAGTGAACAAAGCGCGGTGGCCGAAGTGAACACGACGCGCCGTCCTTCCCCCTCCCCCCCCCCCCTCATCTAACTCTTGGCGGATGGGTGGACAGAAGCCCCGGGGATCAAAGTGGATCAAGCGGCAAGCGCGGATGGCGGAGATCAAGAACGACCCTTGCCTCTCGAGGACTTCATCTCGGGTTATCCCTGGCCGCGCGCAGTTCAACGCGACGAGGTATAATAATCGCGCGAGAAACCAAACTCTTTAGGCCAGGGTTTACGAACTATATGCTCAAGGGTTGCAACGTCACCACAGCGCAACACTCAAACAAACGATGAGAAAATCACGGTCGTTTAGAAAGCACGAAAGTCGCAAAACTTCAACAACCATGCGACTTGAAAGATTAAAACACCAGAAAAAACTATATCTTCCCTCGGTATATTTTGATAACACAGGCAAACAAAGAAAAAAAAAAACTGTTTTGGTGTCTAGGATTTTGGGACTGATTTTAGTTGTTTTTGGGGTGCCGAATCTAAATATGAAATTATTTTTTTTTCTATCAGCTCTACTTCTTAAGATAAGTGTAAAAAATGAAGTAAAACTGCTTGCTTGACTCAAAACACTTCGTCACAGGGATACCCAAGGCTGGAAATTCCATCTTTCATTTCAAAGTTTTATGAGATAAGCGAAAAAAACGCTTACAGATTTTTGACTTCCGGCACATGATTCGCAATAATGCTAATAATATGGACCCTCCAGAAGAAGTTTTGCGGAGACAATGCGATTTAAAAGAATTAAATAAATATATTTCCAAATATGAACCCAAGTTAGTAAGTTATCAACTTTGCGGTTATAATTCTGTTTTAAAAATCGTTTTCGTTGGCGAAGGTAAACAATTTTTTTTGAATGCTCCAGATGGTACTGACTAGACTTTTGATACCAATTTAATATAAGCGAAAGTGAGGTTACAGTGAAAATAGCAACAGCCTTTGCGACGTCAGATATTGCTGCCAAACTATTGACACGAGGAAGGACGGCTCATTCCACTTTTAAACTACCCCTTACAGTATCACTTGAAAAATACTGTTTGTGCTCTATCTGTAAAAATGGCTCAATGGGCAAGGTCTTGCAAGATGCACGCCTAATAATATGGGATGACTGCAGTACGACTCATAGAGCTTACGTGGAGGCCTAAGAACAACTCTCAGAGACATAATAATCTCAAATAAAGTTATGGGTCGAATTTATCTGGTGATTTCAGACAAACATTGCCAGTAACAGTTAAGGAAACTAGAGCAGATATGATTAAATCTTCCTTAAAATCTTTCCCATTGTAGAAGACTGCTGAATCTTTGAAGCTGAATACCAACATGAAGAGTCACTTAGGTGGAGGAAGCTCAGATTTCCCAATAAAGCTGCTTTTTATTGATAACGGGAAAGTATCCTAATCAGACTAAAATTGCCATTGATAAAGATCTTGGTGAGATCGTGACCAACATTGAAGAACTTATCTTTAAAGTGAATTCGGATGTGGCCAATATCCATGAAAAAAATTTATAAATGGATGTGTGAGAGGTTAATTTTAGCTGTCAAGAATGTAGACGTTGACGCCATCAGCGACAAAATAATTTCTAAACTAACAGGCGAAATCGTATACTACCTTGTCATTATACCGTCATGGATCAAGAAGACGCCATAAATTCATTGAATCCGTGTTGAAGTTAAAAATTGGCATTTAAATTATTTTACTATATAACCTTAGACCACCAAATGTATGTAACGGAACCATACTTAAAGTGAAGTGTTTAAAAACACAATGGCATAGTAGCTATAGTTTTGACAGGACCAGCAGTTGGCCAAACGGTACACTATAAATAAAGTTCAGAGACAAACATTTAAGTATGTCGGAATATATTTAAGAGAATACTGTTTTTCTCACGGACGATTATATGTTGCCTTATCTATCTCTGGTTACGGAGAAAACTAGTATATACTAATACCACACGAAAATATGATATGGTGGAGTTCTCTCAATAATTTATAAATAATCTGATTTCTTTTTAATAATTTGTATGTGTAAGATATTTGAGTTTACTTGGTATGTAAATTTTTTTTATGTAACAAATAAAAAAATGAATAAGAATCTAATAAAAGGTAAGTATTTTAACACTTTTCATTTATATAAAAAATAGTATTATAAAAATAAATAATGACAAAAAAAACATAGAAGCTGGTACTTGCAGCTAGTAAACATATAATATGGAACTTAGACACAAAATTTAACGTATAATTCTTTAAAATAACGCTGAAAGTCATAAATATACGTAAAATATTCATATAAGGTAAAAACGGTAAAAGTTTTTTCCCTTTTTAAAACGCAACAAGATGGCACTATTGATTTAACATGGCTAGCCGAACAACGGAGTACCGAACACTACACATGAAAATGTCTGAACAATGTCCACGTGACATTTCCTCCTAGACCGAAATTATCTTTGCCTGTGTTTTTTTGTGGTTATCATTCTTTAAGCGCTTTAAGGCTGAATTTTTTTTATTATGCACCAGAAATGCAGCAATGTGTACGTCCACTTGTTGATGCAATAGCTGAATTAAATTTCTTCATTAAAAAATGCTCTTAAAGATATTATTTCTCTTCGTCTAATGATTATAACAAAACGAGTTTGTGTTTGGACATCGTAAGTAACCAAACGCCCATTGCTTTTCTTTAACATCAGTTTATTTTAGAGTACTTTGAATAAATCGCACACTTACGTTGTAGCCACGCCCATAAGCCAAGATTACATGTGTATATTTTTCGTTTATCGTTTGTTAAGCATTGTGGGTGCATATTAGAATCTTACGTGTTACAAGAACCCTAGAATATTTTAACTTTATAAAAATATTTTTATCACCTGCAGTAAAAGTCATAAAATATTTTACAGGGAATATGGTTTGTAAGTGATTAGAAATATAATTTTATTTAAATGGTTACTTTTATGAAATAATACTGTCTTAAGATGTAACAATGTAATTTTTTCTAATAAAATACCTGACATTATTTTTGGAGAACACTAATTGATGCCGAGTTGCATAAAAAAATGGAATTTTTAAAACACAATGTATTATATAGGAAAGGAAACAACATTAAATAAGTCAAATATTCAAACAAGGCTTTATTTTAATTGACTGCGTAGTTAGTTTTCGTACACCAGCATATTTGGGAAGAATTTATTATTTCGGGTGCGTACACTTTAGCAGATATTTTGTTAAGTTAACTTTAAAGAATATAAAATAAAATAAAGGAATAAATTTGAAGACATCGGAAAACATAAAGAAAAACTTTAAATGAATGTATATATATTTTTAAATATGTCGATTATTAATGTACAAATTAAGACTTTATGCCATAACTAATTAGACGGCAAATTCGGTCGTACAACGATACGATTACGCTGGTGACGTGTCGGGAAGAGTTATCCTGTGCCACTTTTTAAGCCACAAGGGTTAAGGGAGGGCGGTGAACTAATCTCATCAATCAGAGGAGAACAAATTAGTTACTTCTGCAGCACTCAATTTCTGCGTCGCGCGCGGCATGTTTTTAGAGAAGGGGGGTGAGGGAGGGGAAGTCCTCGCTTCGAAGCTTCCGGTTTAATTAAACTCCTCCCCGGTGGACCATGGCACCTCCAGTGGCGCGGGAGACGAACTCTCTTCAAAAGAGATACCGGCAGAAAATGGACTTAACTATGTATTTAACATAATCGTTGGTCATGTTAGAGAAAAAAAAATAACAAAGTGGTAAATGTCACGACACCACGTATATTATCTTTGAAAGATTGGTCAATGGGAGTGCATGACTTGATGTAAGTTTTTGGACATACGCCATTGCTAAGAACTTTTTCTGTTGAAGAAAACTTAAAACTAAAAAATTATTAAATAAATAAATAAAAATACCCAAAAAGACAAAAAAAACACAAATTAAGCAAAAAATTTATGTTGTCAACAAGGATATTAACGCCACAAAATATTCCGTAACAGGAATATGGTCAACAAACAAAGAAAAACAAAGAAAAATTTACTAAGAGAACGAACAAACCCCACAAATGATGACGACACAGAAATATTGAACCCAAACAAATTCAGCACAATGGTTTAAACGAAACAAAAACACGACAAAACGAAAAAAGACGAAACAACACAATAGTTTTCCAAAACAGAATAGAACGATAAAAAAAACCACAAATGATGACAGCACAAAAATATTGAACCCAAAATAATTCAGCACAACAGTTGAAACGAGACAAAAACACGACAAAACGAAAAGACGAAACGAACACAATAGTTTTACCAAAACAGAAACAAGCGACGTTTCGGGAACTGCTATCTGCTCCCGTCCTCAGGCAGAGACGCACATGGTACTAAAACACAGGTGCGACTGAGTAGGGGCTGGAAAAATTTTTTTTTGTCTTTTTGGGTATTTTTATTTATTTATTTCTTTATTTTTTAGTTTTTAGTTTTCTTCAACATAAAAAGTTCTTAGCAATGGCGTATGTCCAAAAACTTACATCAAGTGACACCACGTATTTTCTATCTCACTAATAAATTATAAGTGAAACACGTGTTTTATGGTTTGAATATTGAAAAAAAAAATTGTAGTAATGTTGAAATTAATTAATTGAAAATGCAGAATTAAACTTTTGAAATATTTTTTTGTGTTGCATGAACTATTTTCTTGCGTTCGAGTACAAATGAAGTAAACGCGCATGCACATTGGACTTCGTCCTGTTGAATCAACGTTGCATGGTACGCACATATTTCTCTCTATACTAAAACTTTACCTACAACGCGTTAAAAGAGGTGTAACTTCAAACGTATATACATAATTTTTTGTTCTCCTGGCTGTCCACCATGCGTGACTTCGTTTTATTTTTGTTCCGCTTAGAACGTTTTATCAGCAAACAGGAGAAGCGGTGGCCTCCCTAAATCACGCAGAATATTTCCCCCGACTAAAGCTTCCGACGAGGACAGCCTGGCGATGACAACCTCAAAATTGGCTCGTCTTTTCGAAGCGTGACGGAACCGTGGAGTTGGCGGCCATGCGCTGGATGCTAGGCACGAAGGCTCTAAAACGTGAAGACAACAGAATGATCTCTCTAATTACTTCACTGCTATGAAATATTTACACCTCTATAACTTATAAATTTAAATTAATTTAAATAATGATAACTTTACTATAATTTAAAAAAGTGTGATATTAATTTTTTCGACTCTATTTGCGGTTTTTATCATGCCGATTTGAGTGTTTTCACGTAATTTAAGTGTAGCATACATTTTGTTGTTTGATGCATATAACGTTTCAAACTTATTGCATAGCCAGTAAGTTACAAAATACTAAAACATACATAAAATTACTCTAGTATAACCAAGTTAATGTGAAGAAAAATATTGAATTAAGAATCAATCCATTGAAGTGACACTAATAATTTTTACCTAATGTAGTCTCTGCGTAAATTCTGCTCAAGTAACAAGCATATTGATTAGTTAAAAGGCATAAAAGAATTTGTGTACATATATTAAAATATTACGTTTAGATATTTGAAACTATGTGATAAAGAAAAGTGTGTATCAAACGTAACTAACGATTTCGGTAAATACAGTAACGATATTATTCATGTATTATACGTATATTTTGAGTATTAAAATATACTTGTGAATGATTTCTGTTACGTCCTGAAACACCTCCCAGTTTTAGTTTATTAAAGATATTATTGCTACATTGTAGTTCATGGAGCCAATCCCAGGTTTTTATATAAAGTAATTCAATCACATTGGGTTGGCTGTGTAAAAAATTTACCAGTAGGAAACCAAAAAAAAAATACACCTATATGAAAAGTTTTAATTTGTCAAAATTCGAGTTGTTTTTATCGTGTTGATATTGCTATGCTGCAGACGTGTTAAGAGTATAAATAAATATAAATGTATAGCAATTTTAACATTCTACATTCAGTTAAGAGGGATTTATTTTAAATAGCAAAGAGATTATGGTGTTTTTTTTTAGTTATTTCTGAAACCATTTCATCCCACAAGGTAAAAATTAACTGCGTTTATTGTCACAAAAATACATTTCTTTTTATTTTATGTAATAGCCTTAATTCATAAATACTCAAGAAGCTTCTCAACATCTGTGTAAGAGTATGCAGCGCTTTTATGTTTCGGAAAACTAAACGTTCAGTACTCAAACCACGTGTTAAGTTAGTTTCTTCATTCGTTTAGCGGAACACTTCTCTTTTATCACACGCAAAATTTAAATCATAATTTTAACTTTTTTTTATTTTAAGTGTGTTTTACAATTCCCGTCACTCATGCAAGTACTCAGTGAACCTCGCAATAAGTTGCAGGTGAACTGACGTCATTGCTTCGTCCAGGTGTTCTTGCTGGAAGAAACAAGAGCTGTGCGGCCCTATAGCACCGAGCTAGAGATAAACAGTTCAAGTGTGTCTGTGTGTGAAGGGGGGAGGGGAGGATGAAGACCAAGTCACGTGCTTTATTAAATTCCGTTTATGTATTCCCCAGGAGGAAGATGAAATAGCGGACGCAGGGGTGCACCAGGAGAATGAAGAAGGGCCAAGGGTGGGGGGGGGGGGGGGGGGAGGAGATTCTCTGGGCTCCTGAGGACCAACTGGGTCAAGATGGACTTCGTGTCGGGACTGACGCTCTACGTGACTCGAATCACGAGGATTCGCGGGGAAGGTGGTGTAGAGCATTTCTGCGTGCTCTGCGAAGGGTTTTCCCGCCGTGGACTGAATGGGACAGGCTGATTTCTTTCTTATTTTTTCCCCCTTCTTTTGTCTCCGAGGACTTATTCGGGTGACGACGCTCTTGGGCCGGTGGAAAAATAAAATGGAGGGCGCTGGCATGATTGAAGAGAGAAAAAAAATCGCACGCCTCGAGGGGTCAGCACTGGGCTCTACCCCATTCTAATACGCGTGCAGATCTGTATGAAATTTAATATACTTTATTGTGATCCATAGGTTTGAGTGGCGTTATTCTCAAGCTTCATAAATCCAGCAAAGCAACAGCCGTTTATGATCGCATCTCGTGATTTAAATTAGTTATAAAACTTCAAAATCCTTCTTTTTTATTCAATGAACGTACAAAAAATAAATTATATTAATTTTTACTGTCACATTAATTTACTTAATCGACTTTTTGCCGTTCCAATAATTTACATGTAAGTTTTAAATTTCACTATATAAGTATGAAATAAGATGAAATATCAGACCTGGGAATTGAAAAAAGACCCTAGCAGGTTAACAGCCATTGGACTGGTGGCAAATAACACAAACCCATGAAAAATGCTATGTTAGCAGTTGTTATGTAGATTAGAAATAATTATATATTTTAAAATATTTAACAGTGACATTTGCCAAAAAAAACCTAAAACAATAGTAAGTGTGATAAACTCATTCTGGTAAAATGTATGTTGTGTGCCAGATGATGGAAACAGATTGAAGTTCATGAAACGACATAAGGGTTTAATAGTTTGAATTATACTGTGTCCGTCTATGCTGTTTTTGTTGTGTTTTGAAGAGCTGTTTGCCCGTTATCAGTAATTTTGTTCTTGTAGTTTCGATCCTTTTAATACTTACACAGTTCTTTTTCTTGCACTTTTGTTAAGTTTGACAATAAAAAAATATTAATTTTTTCTGTGTTTTTAACAGTTTTTATTAATCAGTCTTGGTTTTCTACGATAGGAAAATTTCTGCTATTGCAAATATCTACAAATTCAGGCCTTCTAACTTAACTCTATGAAACTACCTCCTTGAGATTATGCAAATGAATCACAAATGTGTTCTTAGTACAAGCTATATTCAAGCAAAATATTTTGATATATGTATTGTAATCATAACCGATATATAAAATAATGTACTTAATATTAAACATAATATACCCAATAAAACAGTGTAAAATGTTTAACATTTTTAAAAATTATAATCTTTGAATCATATAATTGTTTCCTATATATGTATATATATACACATATAAATCAGTAAATAAATTTTGAGTGAACTTCCTTTTCATTAAAAACATAGTGCGAAATTTCTAAGAGCATGCTACCATCGAATGATTGTATAGCCTGGTAAAAGCAAATTGAATTAAAAGGCTATCTATTACCGCATAACGAATTCTGTCAAAATTTCACTTTATCAACTACCATAAACAGGCAACTTATAATTCTCATTAAGTATTTCACATAAATGTAAAAAAAAAAGTAACAGAATTTCCGCGTATGCAACCACCTTGGAAATTAGCTTAGCAAAACGAATTTTCCCTACGTGAAAAAATAACGAGTTGAAACTTGATATAAGTTCCCCTTGCAAAATTCTCGTTGTTTTCCTTAACATTCTGCACCATGTTTGTGCAAAAGAAAATCATGCAGAAATTATACATGCAAAAGAAACGAGATAAAACGACATACCTGGCGTCACGCCTCAGAGATTTCATTCGTGCCGGCAAAGCTGGGGCAGTTTGCAAATAAACAGCGCTGTAGCCGGCACCTTGGCTGCAAAGTAGGTCGCGCATAATTTAAAAGCTACCCCCCTGAGGCTGTCGTGTATGTATAAAAACCATACTACGGTAAGGACGGCTAAAAAAAAAAAATATTATATTATTACGCACGTACAGCATACTGACACCTTACTGGGAATTCACTTTTTTTCCCAGTATAAATATTTTTTAATGTGTGCAAATAGAAAGCGAGAATACCTTATCTCAATGCGTGAATGTAACTTGTTTCGTACAGGTTTTTTTTTTTTGGGGGGGGGGGGGGGGGGAGAAAAAGTGGGGAATCCATTGAAATTTAGTGGAATGTTTCAAAATCTGACCCTCCCTCATTTCTCTCTCTTCCCGTCCTTTTTCTACCATTCACATTTGTGAAACCAACAAAGTTGGTCCGAATGAAGACGACGAGTGATTTAATACCTATGCCGACCTCACAGAAATTTCATATCCCGTTTAGACATTACCCCAAGAATTTTTCTTAATTAGTGTTGATAGTAGGTGTATAAATGTCAGTAGCTTTTGTTAGAAATATGAAAAAACTAATTTTCCAGAAGTATTACACCTTTTTTTGCGATATCCCATTGGAGAACAAAGACGGGTGATGAATTATGTCACAATATTTTTCAAATAAATATTTTATTTCTTTTAAATTGTGACGTACTGGAACAGAACCTACAATAGCTTGTCCATAGCCTCTGCCTATTGGGTTTATATTTATTTAAAATAATAAATTATTGTTAATCTGCATGAATGTTGTTTCTAGACTGTATTAATTTAGCATAAAAATATAAAATCGTTAGCAATGTTTACGTCCTTTGAAAATACTTATAATTTTTAACGGAAAAAAATATTTTAAATACAATGAAACCAATTTTCATAATAAACATTTCACTGACTGTAAATTACTTCACTATCTCGTAAACATTACGATCTCACTTATTTTATTTTAGGATATTGAACCTATGTATTAAATATATATATACTAATATAAACGAAATACTTAATTAAGTTACTTGAATAGGTGTATAAAAATTTAGTGTATGCTTGCATGGATCATTTAAATCATAACAAAATACAACTGATTGTTTTACCTGGTTTATTTTAATTTAAGTACAAAAAAATATTTTCCCCCTCCTTTGTTAGATGTCTTTAATATGATGAACGTTGCGCTAGCTTTTCCATTTCGATGTTAACAGTATTATTTTGTTTATTTCTCAAACTAAACATCAGAGTCCAGACATGTTTAATCTCATTCCAAAGATTATCGAACTTCTAACGCGCGTACATACGTAAACGCAGATTTTTATTTATTAACAACGCATATTCTTTAAAAAAACTATGATAATAATAAATACTTAAAGTTCTTCAATTTATCTACAAATGGGGAATTTGTATTTCATACAATTCTTTGGTCACATGTCATTGTAGTTTTGCAATGTTTGCCTTGGAATAATTTCAACAATGCAAATAAAAAAATAATAAATCATAAACCCTCAGAAAATAAATCAGATGATTTAAAACTTTAAATATTAGACAGCGCAGGAAATTCCTTAGAAGTAATTTGGTAATAAAGAAGTTACAGCATGGACGAATAAAGTGAGCCAAAAATGACGAAACACTTTCAACCAGACTAGTAATTGCAGACAGACAACACAGCGAATACATGAACCCAACGATGAATCTAAATAGATATTATGCACAACGCGACAGCACAGACGAAAACAGTATGTTTCCTATGATAACATTTTTTGTAATATTTTGGTAAATGGCATCTGTTCCCGTCATCAGGTGCAGACAGACTAATATCATGTATTAAAAACAGGGGGGTTATGTGAGTGCTCAGACTGTTCGCTTAGTAAGACAAAACTGCGATCGGTCCCTCTCTCCTGGCACAGTCAATGACATGCGAAAGATCCTCTGACTGACCACCCACCTAAGAGGTGATATTGTCGCGGGTTGAAATTTTGCAGGGTTGTTGAAATCAAATTTAGGGACTTTACTGACGGGACTCTGGGCTGGCTGCTCTGTTCACTCGTCAGCGCAAGTGGCGTGACCATGTAATTGGGGCACGGGGCCGGCGCGGCGCGCTGCGGGCTTGCAGAATTTTGTTTGTTTGTTTGGCCGCGCGCTGGCGCAGCCACGGGCCGCAGTTACTGGGGCGCGCTGTCGTAACAAGCCGCGCGGTGTGGCCTGCACATTGGGGTAGAGGGGGGGTAGTCTTCCCAGATGTTCTAGTTAGTTGTTTAGTAAATTTGACTTCAATAACGAGCTTTTGTTATGCTAGGCGCGGCAGGGCGCGCGAATTTAAGCGCAAGTGATTGGTGACTCGGGGCTCACTCAGGCGGAGGCTATGCGTCTCACCTGTGGTCACGAGTTGTTAGTTCGTTCGTGATGTAGGAATTCAGGCTCACTCAGGCGGAGGCTATGCGTCTCACCTGTGGTCACGAGTTGTTAGTTCGTTCGTGATGTAGGAATTCAAGCTTTCGGGCGGAAGCTATGGCCGACGCCAGAGGCCACGAGTCGTTTAATTTAAGTTAGGTCATAATGTAGTCGTCAAGCTTTCGGGCGGAGGCTATGGCCCTCGTCAGGGGTCACGCGTCATAGTTTTTAAAATGTAATGTTCGTTCGGGATTTCAAGGGCAGGAGAGGCCCCTACGTTATTTTTTTAAAGTAATCGATCAAGAAAGGCTTTTCGGAAAATGTGAGTATGGACTTATCTTTGTTTTAATTTTAAGTATTAATTATGATTTGAGGTATTCGGAAGGACTAGGGAAGTGTTTAGTGAAGTTCTCTCATTCTCTCTCTTGTAAGGTCGTTCAATCGTTAAGGAAGTAAAGAGATTATTGTTTTAAATTGTAATCCCGCTATTTAAATGTTCTTTAAAATGATGTTGAGTATTTGACTTTAAGAATAAAATAATTTTAATTAAGTATTATGTTATTTTGCAAAATCTCCTTAGTTCAGCTCTCACCAGACATCCTGTACGGGATGACGAACCTATGATCCTAGGTACAGTAAAGTATTTTATGAAGTTAAGACTAGTTGATGCCAAGCGAGTTGTTTCTATGTAAAGAGCTACGATTCTCTCCCCCCTCTGAAAGTGGATCGTGACAGAAATGGCGGTGGCACCGGCTAGGTGCACGTGACAGAAATGGTGGAGGCGCCGGGTAAGTTCTATTTCTGGAGAGAGAGAGAGGTAGATTTTTATGTTTATTATTAAGTTAGTTTCAGCTTCTGATAGCAGGTTATTAAGAGTTTACTTGAGGAGAGGATTACGGAATTTAATCTAAGAGGAGGAAGTCTTTGAGATTTTTTTTTTTTGACGTAACAGATGTTTATTTGAGGATACTTGTAAGGATAAAGTTTATAGTGATAAGTTGTTTTAAGTCGTTGAATTTATTGTAGATTTATATCGGGGATTATTACGTGAGGAGAATACGTTATAAGTTAAATGCTTATTAGAGATAATGCAAGTGGTTTAATTTAATTGAAGTTCATTTTAAGATTGTAGGTTAAGAGAATTATAATTTAAAATAAAGTTTTTTGTCGTAAATAGGAATTATTTTCAAGAGAAGTTTGTTTTGTTTTCGTGCGCGTAGGAGACGAGACGTACGAATTAAATCAGTCGAGGGAAGGATAAACGTTAGAAAGGAATTAAAGAGAAAACGAGAGTTTATGTAAAAGAGAGTTATAGAATTTATAGTGATGTTTTGTTTTAATAAGAAAAATGTTGAGAGTTGTTTCAGAACGACACGTCAGTGGACGTGGCAGAGTGAACACGTGACGGGGAGGTGCTGAGACCTAGCGGAGAACGGAGGAACCGCAAGCGAGGGTTGGCGCACCTGATGGAATTCGGTGACGTCACGGGCTCATACGGAGACGTGGACAGGCCGTGACCTTGTTTTGATCAGCTGTACGGTAACTTAGCGATAAGAAAATAGACTATTGGTTAAATAAATTTAAATTTAAGTGTGTTTTAGGAGAAGAGGAACTTTCAGTATGTAAGTAATTTAATTTAAGAAGTGTATGATGTATAGGCTAGAAGTGTTTCGTTGTAAGTTGTTTATGTTTTTGTTAGTTAAATTCTACCTCGGTTTTAAAAATATTTTTTTGGGATTTGTAAACATTATTAAGGAGGTACACTATAAAATCGATAAGCATTGAGAAAACTGGGAAGGCTAGATTTTGTGTGTAGAGGGAATTTACTCCAAAAGAACAGAGAGACAAAATTAATGTTTTCATTAGGGCGAGGGACCCTAAGGTGAGGTGTTGTGTCCCTGGGAAGAAAGGGAATTGTAGCGCAGACCATAGGAGATGGGCTGACTACGGAATTAAGGGTCAGGAGAATCCTGAGAGTTGTGAGTAGTTTGGGGCAGGAGTTCCCCATGGTAGTACCGAAGTGGCTATCCTGTATGGGATAGGGTACCATTTCAATGAAGTTTGTTGGTGGGGTTAGAGCCCCCTGTGTAGTGGGCCTATAGCAGATAGGCACTACAGTGAAATTTTTGGTTATTTTGTGAGGTAAATTCCCTGGAGGTTAAGTAAGATTGTATTCAGTTAGGAAGGAGGGAAATGAGAAACATTGCTGTAGAGAGTTAGTGTACTTGCCTAATGTGAAATTGAATTTTACTAAATTAATTTAGGAGAAAGTTTTGTTCGGTAAATAAATAATAATGGAAGATAGCTAGATAATTAATTAATTTTTTTTGAGTAAGGTGTTTTAAGTAATGAAATAAAATAAGGTGAAGTAATTTGAATAATTGGGGAGGAGTTTCTTTAAGAGTTTAGATAATTGTTTTTGAATTTATTGAGATATTCAGCCAGTGAAGTTTGAGTGTGAGAGATACAGTGAAATTTTAAGGAAATCGGTTGTTTATTAATTAGGACAAATGAGATTTTATGATTAAGAGTCAGTAAGCATAGTTAAATTTACGACATAATATTTGTTGACAGTTTACAGTTATTAAGGAGAAAACAGAGTAATCTATTTATTTTTATTTTAAGGGTTTGAAGATAAGATTATGAATTTTTTTTTTGAAAGTTTCTTGGGCATGTTTGAATAATTTTTATTTGGATTTTAAGAAATTACAGAGAAAATTTAATTGATTTACATTAGTTTGGAAGTATGGAGGTTTAGTGTTCGATTAGCCCTAACTTGATGGTCGGATCCCAAAAGAATGCCGTAAAACCGATAGCCAATTGAGAGGAATGCGGTAGGCGCTTGTGTAGAGAGGGGTTGTGGGAAAACTCCTTGGGACTGATGGCAGATCAGGGGCCCTAAATAGTGTGTGATGCTGTAAAACCAGTGCAGAGAAAGCCTGGTATGCTTAAATTTTTGGGCACAGGTTATGTAAACCTGGGGTTCCATGGGATTTAGTCATGTTAGCTGCTGTGGGACATTGAGATTTCCAGGCTCCATAGTAAAGTCAATGTAAATTTTTGTTTTCTTAAAATAATAAATTTGTTTTTAATTTATTTGAGATATTTGATTTGTAACAGTGAATACAGACCCCGAGGAATAAGAGTTGTCATGATGTGAGAGGAGAAGGTGGTAGGCCTAAAAGGGTACAGGCACCACAGAGGTTATGTGCATTGCATAATTTAAATATAAGGAAACTTGAGAATTTGAAATTTTGTTGTTGGTTTGTACACCCATAAGAAGAGTATAGGCAGAATTTTTATTGTTATGAGATGTCTAATTTAATTGAAAAGAAGAAAGTTTAAAGATGCAAGGTAACATTATTATTGTAATAATTGAAAGAGATTAAGAGGTAGAGAGAAATAGGCAGTTTTTGTTTGTAAGTACTAAAGTTTACATATAGAAATTTAGTAACTAAGAATGAATAATAAGTTAAGTCTAGTGTAAAAGTTTTTTTTAAGTTTGTTAAGTTAAGAGTCACAAGTAAATTTTTTTTAGAGAGAATGTCTTTGATAGGAAGTATTAGAAACTTATGGGAATTTTAGGGTAACATAAATAATGTAGGTAATGAATAATAAATAGATGGTAGGTCTTAAGTTAGGATTAACATTTGAAGCAGAATTTAATAAAGAAGAAGGAAAATAAATAGGCCTAATGAAAAGAACAAAAAAGGATTTTATGGTAAAGCATTTTTTTTAAGTAATAAACAATGAATAATAATGTTGTTTCAGGGTAATGTGTACTAATAATACAATTTTTTTTTTAGGACCAAAGAACAGGAATTATGTAATTTAAATTAACATGTATTTTTGAAACTGTTACAGATTCCTTAAGATGAGCTGAGCAGCAGTCCAGTTTACAAGATGACAAGAGTTCGAGAGACAAGATACAAGATCACTGAAACAAGAGCCAAGACTGAAGATTCAAGAGAAGAGAAAGCTGGCAGCCATGGACTTACAAGTGGAGATTAATAAGGTCATGTAAAGTTTTATTTTTTTTTATGGAAGACAGTAACTGGAGTTTTTTTTTTGTTATAAACATTATTTACAGAACTTTTTAGGTTATAGTAATGTGATGGAACTAGTGAGTTGTGGTAGCTGTCAAAAAGAACTAATACCTTAAGTTTAATTTTTAAAGTTAATTTTCTTAATTTACAGAGGGATTAGTAGTTTTTTTAAAACCTTATTTAGGTTGGAATTTCAATACAATAGCTTATTATAAATGTGTACGAACAGTTCAAGTTCACAGTACTGATAGGTAGGTCAGATGATCTTATTGATTTTGATGATTTGTTGTTTTGAGTTGATTTTTAAGTGTTTTGAGTTAGACAATGAAATAGTTCTGAAAACTTAAATTATTTCAAGCTAAGAAATAGTAAAGTTAATTGTAACTCAAAGGACACCAGAATTTAATTTTTTTTTAATTAGTAATGTTTGAAAATTTTATACTTTACAAGAAAGGTTATAAACAAACAGATCGGATGGAACAAGGATGCAGTAAATCACAATTTCATTTAGAATTATTGATTAGCTTTTGAGGTTATGAAGTAAAAGTAATTATAATTTAAAAGTTTGAATAAAAAAATGTTTTTTTTTATTTGTTTGAAATAGAAAGTTTAAAAGTTAATTAGTCATGATCTAGGTGGGTGATGGGGTGGGAATTGGCCACTCTTTTTCCCTATAACCTCCCTAACATGGCCTTCTATTACAACTAACAGAAATAAAGAAGAAGAAAAATGAAGAATTATTAGTTAGAATGTTTCTTTCATGAAGATACCTGATGAACTTTTACTGTTTGGAAGAATAGAAGCAAGGTTAGTCAGATATTTTTACTCAGAAGAAGAAGAAGATAAAGCAGTTTTATGACTCGACAAGCCAGAGATTGGTGTTTCCCCTCTGCGCTTCTATTGACTACGTTGTTTACTCTCATGGGATAGCTGGTTCGGCACCATGGAGAGAGATTGGTGGGCATTGTGGTTGCCCCCAGAAGAAAAGAAGAGTAGAAGAGGTTATGGGTGGGTCATGTGAACTGACCTTCAACCCAGTTACTTCGTGGGGACTATTTGCTGTATAGAGAAGATCAAGACTCAAGAGTTAGGGAAAATCATTGGAGGTCATGTTTCCCTTCCTTAAGTTTTTCCTATCAAATTATTTGCCTGATTAGATTATGCTAAGGGTGGGATACTTTATGTTAGCAGTTGAATTAATTAATTATATTTTTTTGTGTGTTTGCATCCTTGCCCATCGATTGCAGTTTAGTAGTTAGTTTTGTATTTGTCAGGCGTGATGGTAATGCCTGTTGATGATGTTTCAGAATTGTAATCTGTTCGTGATGAGGATGGCACAACTCCGAAGCAGATGTGGGGAGAAGTTGTGAGCTGCCCTGGAAGCCAGTCCAGTAGCTGTTGGAGTTGAGTGGTGTTTGCTGATGGCCAGCCCAGGGAGCTACTCTTCTCGACAACACTGACTTCGAGGAGTTGCACCAACCTTCACGAGATAAGAGTTTAATTAATTGAAACACTGTAAGGACACTTAATTTTTTTTGAAGAACGAAAGAAGTATGGTAATAAACGGAAACCGAAAAAAAAAAATAATAATAATTATCAAGAATTTGCACATTGTTTAACGAATACTGAGAAACTAAGAACAGTAATTTAATTTGTAAAGAGAGCTTCACTAACAGAACAATTTTTTTTAGAATTGAGAACTCGAGCCTCTGAAGGTTCCTGTGAGAACAAACCAGATAAAAGTTTTACATTTAATTTTATGAATACTTGTTGTTTTAAAATAAATCTTATGCAGAATCTAGATGTATGTTCAGACAGCAAGGAACTAAGAAAATTATTATTTTTGTGAAATGAGGAATTTATAGTTATGGTTTAATGGAAAAAGACAATTTGTAATTTTGAGGTAGCTCGATGGGGCTCGAGCTCTGTGAGGGGAGGGTTATGTCGCGGGTTGAAATTTTGCAGGGTTGTTGAAATCAAATTTAGGGACTTTACTGACGGGACTCTGGGCTGGCTGCTCTGTTCACTCGTCAGCGCAAGTGGCGTGACCATGTAATTGGGGCACGGGGCCGGCGCGGCGCGCTGCGGGCTTGCAGAATTTTGTTTGTTTGTTTGGCCGCGCGCTGGCGCAGCCACGGGCCGCAGTTACTGGGGCGCGCTGTCGTAACAAGCCGCGCGGTGTGGCCTGCACATTGGGGTAGAGGGGGGGTAGTCTTCCCAGATGTTCTAGTTAGTTGTTTAGTAAATTTGACTTCAATAACGAGCTTTTGTTATGCTAGGCGCGGCAGGGCGCGCGAATTTAAGCGCAAGTGATTGGTGACTCGGGGCTCACTCAGGCGGAGGCTATGCGTCTCACCTGTGGTCACGAGTTGTTAGTTCGTTCGTGATGTAGGAATTCAGGCTCACTCAGGCGGAGGCTATGCGTCTCACCTGTGGTCACGAGTTGTTAGTTCGTTCGTGATGTAGGAATTCAAGCTTTCGGGCGGAAGCTATGGCCGACGCCAGAGGCCACGAGTCGTTTAATTTAAGTTAGGTCATAATGTAGTCGTCAAGCTTTCGGGCGGAGGCTATGGCCCTCGTCAGGGGTCACGCGTCATAGTTTTTAAAATGTAATGTTCGTTCGGGATTTCAAGGGCAGGAGAGGCCCCTACGTTATTTTTTTAAAGTAATCGATCAAGAAAGGCTTTTCGGAAAATGTGAGTATGGACTTATCTTTGTTTTAATTTTAAGTATTAATTATGATTTGAGGTATTCGGAAGGACTAGGGAAGTGTTTAGTGAAGTTCTCTCATTCTCTCTCTTGTAAGGTCGTTCAATCGTTAAGGAAGTAAAGAGATTATTGTTTTAAATTGTAATCCCGCTATTTAAATGTTCTTTAAAATGATGTTGAGTATTTGACTTTAAGAATAAAATAATTTTAATTAAGTATTATGTTATTTTGCAAAATCTCCTTAGTTCAGCTCTCACCAGACATCCTGTACGGGATGACGAACCTATGATCCTAGGTACAGTAAAGTATTTTATGAAGTTAAGACTAGTTGATGCCAAGCGAGTTGTTTCTATGTAAAGAGCTACGATTCTCTCCCCCCTCTGAAAGTGGATCGTGACAGAAATGGCGGTGGCACCGGCTAGGTGCACGTGACAATATTATGGGCAGTAGCGTAAAAAAGAGTATACGGACATATGCTATTCTTATTGGTCTACAATTTTGAGGTGGATTCTTGTGGTGGCTTGTCAATAGTCAGAAATCGGCCATATTCAGGCGTGTTCACCGTTCGTTGACTATAATCAGGACTTCGGCAGCCATCTTGGATGACGGCACATCCGCCGTTTTAGAATTCAAAATTTTTTTAAAATCTGTAATAATTTAGGTAGAAATTCAGAAAAATTTCTATAAATGTTCAAAACATTGGCTTATTAAAATAATTATTGATTCGATTGGTTTCTGTCTTTAGTTCGATCCTTGACTGATACAAATTTTAGTTAGTTATAAGTAAAAAATATTTTTCAATGAAATATGGTGGAAAATCCTAAAAAAAATGTTTAATTCCTCATCCACCAACCGCCAGTAAACTATCAATGCCATCTTGGCCGACATTTAAGAAATTCGTAATTATTAACCTTTAAAATCGGGAAAAATCCAAAAATCATCAAAAAAATCTTTTATTAAAATAATGATTAATAAATCATTCATTAATCAATAGCCTTAGTTCAATTCCTTGCAAAGAATAAAATTTCAGGTAAAAGTATACTAATTTAATTAAAACTACCTTAAAATGTTTAGGTTTCTAGAAAGAAAAGAACAAAAATTCCGATATAAAATTATTACAAGTTCAAACACGCTAACGTCTAGCGGTTCTCGATTTCTAGAGTCTTCTTAAAAGGCAAAGCGAGTCCTTTGCATGCCTTGACGTGTTTTCAGGCCAATTATACAAACCATTCGATTAACCAGGCACGTCCAATCAGTAGCCAGGCACATCCAGTTGGCGCCCAATCACATCCTGTTTGATGTCTAGGAACGACAGATAGGTTGCACAAACACATCAGTCGGTTGGTCAGGCTAACACCTCAAGTTGTTGGCAAGGTACGCCCAGTCTGTAGCCAGGCACGTCTATTCAGTGGCCAGGAGCGCATGTCCAGTACGTGGCAAGACGTATTAGTTGGTCACTGACCCCATCCACAATCCACAATCAAAAACCAGTCCAGTACCGTCATTTACATACCAGGCCTACTTCTTGTCACTAATACCTTTGAATATATATACTGTATAGAAGTCGCGAGTGGATAGGATTTACTCTACGTTTCTCAGGAGCGTAAAATGAGCAGCTTGGGAACTTCACCGCTGCAGTGCGCTGCCGTAAAATCCTGTATCGTCTTAGTTGTTGTGTACATGTTAGAATGCAGCACTGTCGCCCGCTGTCATTCCCCGCACCCCTCACCCATCATTCACTGCAGCTCGAGGTCGTTCAACGAGAGGGAGAAGGGGTGTTTGAAGAGTTCGGCACTTGTCCGCTAGGGACCACCACAAGTCTAAAACGGTTATTACGTTTTAAACGGCCGCGCCGCTGTGACGTCAGGTGGGCTCAAGTGACACGGTGGTTGGTAGTCGCGCATGCGCAAGGTGATGGCAGCGCCACTAGCGGTGGTGAGCGGCGAGGTCTGTTAAGGTGGCAGAAGAGAGACCGTGTGGTCAGGCGGTAGACGTTACGCGACGTGCTGGAAGTCTCGGCGAGCACACAGTGAAGTGCTAAGAGACTTGGAGGGGACAGCAACCGAGGGTCCCTCGGGCAGCAGAAACGTAACCGGTCGACAAGGAAGCTTACAAAGGGGTGATCGGCTCTTCAGTGACCCGGCTGTGAATATTGTAGCATAACGAGTTGCTGCCGATTGGGCTGCGCTGGCGCTGTCCATCCATGGTGGTGGTCAGATTGGGGTGACCAAGAGGATGACGTCTCCATCAGCTGCAACGGCCGCAACGTTCCGCAACGCTTCGCAGGAAAACTAAACGGACGCGTCGGACAATAAGGTGGGAGAAAACTATCTAATAAAACTTTTAGGACGGAGCATTTCCCAGAGGCTTTTCAAAAGAGTAAACTATTGTTAACTTGTTGTACCAGTGTAATCGCGTACTGTCAGTTCCATAAACGTAACTATAATAAAATTCTGGAGGATAAAAAAAAAATATTATTTTTTTTTTATTAAGTCGTTAAGTCCACCTAGGGGGCATAACGTAGGTGCGCCACTCTGCTCCTTCAGAGCGGAGGTGGAGCTGAATGGGGCGGTTAAACCGGTTAGGTGCCACGTGTCTCAACAGGGTAAGAAGTAATCGACCTTTTTATGGGACCTTGGTTACGAGTGTGGCACTAGCGTGTGTAGTAATAATCGTAATCATAATGTTCTCCGCCACTTCTTGGGCTCAGAAGCTCAGTAAAGCGTCGCTGATCGCGATGCTGAGCGAGGCGGGCGTGGAGCATAACCCCGATGAAGGCATTGAGGCATTAAGGGTCAAGGTGCGAGAGCTTATTCGCCGGGATGGCGATAAAGATCCGGGGACGGCAGGCAGCGTGGGAGAGTTTATTCCGATTGGTTTAAAGGTACAAAGTAGAGTCACGACTTTAATTGATAAAATACCTGATTTAAAAAGTTTGGAAATAGATCATGTTATTCGTTTCTTAATTGAGCTGAATAAAATGTTAAAATTAGGTATAGGCACTCGCGACATGTGGTATGGTGGAATGATCGCGAAGGTTCCGGAAAAATTCAGGGAAATTTTTGCGGAAGCCACGTTAGAAGTCTGGACCGCTGATAAATTATTTAAGGTATGTTTGAGTAAAGTTTGTTCCAGTTGGTCATTAACGAAAATACGGCTACGGTATTTGGAGCGAACACAGAAAGAGGGGGAAAATTTGCCAGATTATGTCACTGACATAATACGTCATGTCGAAATTCTCGGTATGCCTGATGAGGAAGAGAAATTGACAGCGATTATAATGAATAACTTTCGTGAGGAATACGTGAGGTATTTTATAGGCGCGACACGTCCGGCTACGTTAGCGAGTTTGCTACAGCTAGCGGAAGTAAAGGAGATGGAGAAATTGGATAGCGCTAAGTTATTTATGGCGTCTACGGTAGCAGCAGGCATGGAAAAAACCAGACAACCGTGTAGTATTTGTCGGCGAGTTAATCACACCGACTCGCAATGTTATTACCGTAGTAAAGATGATAGGCCCCGAAAACGGGACGTAGCTGTTGCTGGGAGACGCGACCACACTAAAATTGAGTGTTGGAATTGCGGGAAATTAGGTCACCTGAAGGTGGAGTGTAAGACAAAAGGGAAATATTCAGAGGAAAAGAAACAGACTTTACAGGCCGTAGAAAGGGAGGGGAGTCACGATAGTAGTCATGAGGAACAAAGAACGCAAACTACCGGAAACGGAAACAAATGTATAAAAAAAAAATGTTGGGAATGCGGGTCCAATAATCATTTACGTGCTGACTGCACGACGACGACGTCAGAGAATATAGGCGAAAATGGGACCGAGTGTTGGGAGTGCGGTAACAAAGGGCACCGACGAGGAAACTGTTTTTTGAAAAAGTTTGAGGTACAAAAGGGACCGGAACCATTACGTAAGCAGAAACCGCTTAGTTCTATTACTGTGCCTATTATGATTGGAAAAATCCCCGTGCATTGTCTGGTGGATACGGGATCTTCCAGTACATTGATAGGAAAAAAATGTTGTAATCAGTTACTCCGGGAAAATGAAATTGGGGTTATAAAGGTGAAGAAAATACCACAAGTGAAATTCACCACAGCTAACGGGGGTTTTTTGTTGTCAGAATGCGTCGTACGGGTACCTATTAGAATGGGCGAGTTTACCTGGAAATACGAGTGCTATGTACTCGATGATATAAATTATCCTGTAATTTTAGGGATAGATTTTTTGTCTCATACACAGGCGATAGTTGATTTTCGTCGAGGTAAACTGCGTTTCGGATTTAGTGACAAAAAAGGGCAGGAGGTCGACCTAGAAATAAGTAAAGGAGAGAAACAATTGTACCGGGTTGCGGAGAATAAAGAAAGAAAGGACATGATTGAATATTTTCAAGAAAAATATGCCGATGTTTTGACTGACAAACTGGGACATTGTACGGTTTTACCGTATCGTTTTCATCTTAAGGACGCCGAGCCAGTTGTTTGTTTACCGTATAAGGTGGCTGCTGCCAAGGTCAAGCCGTTTCGTGCGATAATCGCAAAAATGTTGGATGAAGGAGTAATTGTAAAGTCAAACAGTAAATATGCTAGTCCGGCATTTTTGGTGCCGAAAGGCAAAGGGAAACCATCGGCGTATCGCTTAGTTACGGATTTGAGGAAGGTAAACTTGAAGTTATGCGCAGACCCCTTTCCGGCCCCGAGTGTGGATATGGCGTTATTACAGCTCGGAAAAGCGAAGTATTTTACTATATTAGATTTAAACCAAGCGTTCCTCCAAATCGAGTTACATCCGGACTCGAGAGAACCCTTATCCTTTGTTACGCCGTGGGGGCACTATAGCTGGTGCCGCGTGCCGTTCGGATGTAATAATGGTGTACAGGCGCTATCACGAGTACTAGAGCAGGTGTTAGGTAAATATCAGTATGAGTTTGTTTTTAATTATATTGATGATGTCTGTATATTCAGCAAAGATTGGGAAGAACATAAGGAGCACATTGAAAAGGTATTGAAAGCATTGAGCGCGGCGGGTTTAACGGTAAACCCAAATAAAGTAACGTGGGCTCAGGAACACACGAAATTTCTAGGATTTATCATATCAGAAGGTCAGTTTAGATTAGATCCCGATAAGGTAGCCGCGGTCGTAAATTTTCCCCGGCCAACAAATTTAAAAGCCGTTCGCAGATTTTTGGGGATGTGTGGGTACTATGCTAAGTTCATTCCGGACTACGCGAATAAGACTGACGCTTTAAATTTGCTGAAAAGAAAAGGAATTGATTTCGTCTGGGCAGACGAACAAGAAAAATCGTTTAAATTTTTGAAACGCGCTTTGACCACGCCGCCGGTACTGACGCTACCGGATTTTGAAAAAGAATTGGTTTTACAGACTGATGCCAGTGGTATTGCGGTAGGTGCAGTATTAAATCAGCGGGTCGAAGGGGCTTTAAAACCGGTAGCTTATGCTAGCCGATTACTAAATGCCAACGAAAGGAAATATTCGACGTATGAAAAAGAGTGCTTGGCATGCGTGTTTGGCATGGAAAAATTCAGTGAATACTTAGAACCGGTACAATTTCAAGTATAAACGGATAATCAGGCACTTACTTGGTTATTAAAATCACAGAAAGCGTTAGGACGACTTAGCCGGTGGGTGATGAGGTTAATGCGTTTTAATTTTACAATCAGCCATATCAAAGGTACCGATAATAAGGTCGCGGATTGTTTGTCGCGTATGTTTTCTGAGGAGCGCCCCGACGCGGAGGACGACGTCACGAGTAGTAGTGACGAGAAGGACTACGATAGAGGTACATTATGTATCTTAAATCAAGTACCGGCTATCTTTGTAGATCTAAAGACGAAGCGAACGAACGACCCAGAGTGTGAGAAAATAAAAAAGAAAATCGAGGAAGGGAGTAAAGAGTATGTAGTTAGAAGCGGATTGATAGGGAAAATTGATAAAAGGGGCCAGTTTGGAGTGTTTTTACCACGGGAATTGCGGAGGCTCGCATTTCAGTATTATCACGACACGTTTTTCGGGGCTCACCAAGGTCGAGAACGAACCTTGCAGCGGATTAAGCGTGAATATTTTTGGCCCGAGGTGAATAAAGAGGTACAAGCATGGGTGAAGGAATGCGATATTTGTCAGAAAACGAAACCAAGGAATAAAAAACCGCAAGGAAAACATCAGGCGTCAGTGGCGAGAAAACCCTGGGAAAGAGTATATATGGATGTTTTCGGTCCTTTACCGCGGAGTAAAACCGGATTTAAGTATATTCTATTGCTTATTGACAGCTGTACCAAGTTTGTATTACTATTTCCGATGCGTCAAACGCGATCACAGGATATAATAGGTATTTTGACGGAAAGAGTTTTTCCAATATTCGGGTCACCGTTAAACATGGTAACCGACAACGCCACGTATTTTGTGTCACAACAAATGAAATGTTTAGCGATAAACTGGGGGGTAAAGTTTATTCAGATAAGTGGGTACCGGCCCGAGTCCAATGTGGCGGAGAGGGCCAATCGTGATCTGAAATACGCCTTGAAGGCATACCAAACACACGCTCGTGAACATACTCGTTGGGATCGTGGTCTGTATGAAATAGGATTATGTTTTAATAATGTTAAAAGTGGGGCGACAGGAGTAACACCGGCTGAAATGTTTTTTGGCAGGCGCTTGTACCATCCGTTGATAAACACGTGGTGTTACAGTTATGTTACAAGTGAGGATGATAATCGAGTATTCAGTCAACAAGACTGGGAAATAGCCCTAGATAAGTTGAGGAAGCATAGGGAAAGACTTAGGGAAAGATATAACCAAGGTCGTATAGAAGTAACGGTAAAAACAGGAGATTTGGTTTTGGTGGAGACACATTATCTGAGTAACAAAGCGCAGAATTTTACGGCGAAATTAGCGCCGAAATATGTCGGACCTTATCGAGTCCTGAAGTTTTTAACTCCAGTGACTGTCCAATTAGGTGAGGTACAAGACAATACCATTGTTAATAAAGTTCATGTTTCTCATCTAAAACATTATGTAGCCCAGAATGATGGACAGTAGCAATATGTAAATAATTGTATACTTTTTGTAATTACGATTGTATCATGTAAGTCAGGAATATGTGTGAGTTAGTTGTATTAGTTTCATAGCTAATAGTTACAAAAATATTGTAATTAAAACCATTGATAACAAAAGTTTAAAAGCCTCTGGTAGGTAGGGGGTGCAACTTGTAAAAAAAAAAAAAAAAAAAGCCTCTGGTAGGTAGGGAGTGCGATTTGTGGGGCTTCAAAAAAAAAAAAAAAGGCAGTTTTTTTTATAAGTGGAGGGAGGATAAAACGGTTATTACGTTTTAAACGGCCGCGCCGCTGTGACGTCAGGTGGGCTCAAGTTACACGGTGGTTGGTAGTCGCGCATGCGCAAGGTGATGGCAGCGCCACTGGTGATGGCAGCGCCACTAGCGGTGGTGAGCGGCGAGGACTGTTAAGGTGCCAGAAGAGCGACGGAGTGTTCAGGCGGTAGACGTTACGCGACGTGCTGGAAGTCTCGGCGAGCATGCAGTGACGTGCTAAGAGACTTGGAGGGGACAGCAACCGAGGGTCCCTCGGGCAGCAGAAACGTAACCGTTCGACAAGGAAGCTTACAAAGGGGTGACCGGCTCTTCAGTGACCCGGCTATGAATAGTGTAGTAGAACGAGATGCTGCCGATTGGGCTGCGCTGGCACTGTCCATCCATGGTGGTGGTCAGATTGGGGTGACCAAGAGGATGACGTCTCCATCAGCTGCAACGGCCGCAACGTTCCGCAACGCTTCGCAGGAAAACTAAACGGACGCGTCGGACAATAAGGTGGGAGAAAACTATCTAATAAAACTTTTAGGACGGAGCATTTCCCAGAGGCTTTTCAAAAGAGTAAACTATTGTTAACTTGTTGTACCAGTGTAATCGCGTACTATCAGTTCCATCAACGTAACTATAATAAAATTCTGGAGGATAAAAAAAAAATATTATTTTTTTTTTATTAAGTCGTTAAGTCCACCTAGGGGGCATAAGTCGATGCCCTAGAGATGGTGGCGATTGCGGCGGTGAATTAACCAACTACCTCAAAACCGTATTAGAAATTTTAACCTGGGCTGGCGACTTCTATACAGTATATATATTCAAAGCTAATACTGTGCCTATTAAAGTATTTTTCCGGTAAGTTTATTGAATCAACTCTCTTGCATTTTTGAGGCCACAAACTTTCCCTTTAGAATTTTACGTAACGTAATATTCGATATTAAAATATTCGTACAAATATGATTACTAACTCCTGAGTGTATTTTGCTGCTTTCATTAAATTATTTTAAAATATCCTCAGAATATTTTAGAGGTTCCATAAAATGCGAAAGCTTTAACGTGATAAATTTACTATATGGGACATTATATAATTTAATAGCAAGCATCAATTTAAGTTGCGAGGCCATCCAATAAATCCTCACATATTTTTTTTTTTTCTCGTGTGGAATAGGTATCACGGCCTGGAACACAGCGAAGCACTTAGGCATTTGTACCCGGCTAGCGCTTGCGGGAAGATCGAGGGGATAAATCCCTCGCCGGGGGGAAAAACTTTTCTCCCCTTTCTTTCCCACACACACGTGCTCGCCGCCTCCATACCTAACCCTATCCTTTCCCCGAGGCGGGCTCCGCGAAGTTGCCGGCACTATCATCCCCTTCCCTTCGGCCGCTCGAGAAATCCATCGCCGATTCTCGCGCGGTAAGTGCCCACCACTCTACCCAAACACGGTCCAATTTCGACGCGGTTGTGTTTCGCTCGCCCAGGACTGGGTGAAGAGAGGAGTAGGGGTTTCGGAGAGAAGAACAAGAACGAGAAGAAGAAACCTTTCCGCGGATTACGATTCAGGAATCCCGGTGATTGGATGAGCCCCCCCCCCCCTTTTTTTTTTTCCTTTCCTTCTCGACCGCGGAGTTAAGTCTTTTTCGGAGAGAGCCTGTGGGGAAGGAGGAAAGAAGGAAGAGTCCACGAGTCGTGGGGAAAGTGTTGGAGAAAGCCTCGACGGGCGCCGCTGCTCCTGCCTACCGTACGCCATCTTTAATTCATGTGCCCCCCAGCCCACGCGGACAGCTCGCCACGGCCGAATTGAATCGAGAGATGCTCCCCGGCATCGCGGAGAGGAAGCCATTGTCCGCGATGTCGTGGTCGGGCCCGAGCTGGAGGAAATGTTGCGGGTTAAATATCGGGCCATGTCAGAAAATGACGTTATCAAACTCCTCTTTGGGTAGGCCAAATCTTTCAGTACTCACCAGAGACGTGTAGAAACTAACCTCGATAACGAGCAAATTCATGTGTTTCTCGTGTTGCAAATACACTTGTAATACGAAAATAAAACACGACACTTAACATAGAATTATTTTAAATAATGACGAGCTTGATAAATATATATTTAATTTCTGGATGCGAATCACCCGTAGTTTTGCACCCGGCGCTACTACAATATCATTTGATTTACAGTGCGAAATCTTAAAATATTTATTGAAATAGCTCGGAGAAAAGCGAAAAAGACTTCAAAAAATACCTAACCCCGCCTTTGGACCTGATTTTCGACAATGGCTTTTTATTAAAATATTAACCTATCTCGTAAAAATTTCAATAAACAGTTAATACAATAAAATTTCACTTTAGCTTTGTGAAATTTTGTTAGTATCATCCGCCACAGATGGCAGCACTGTGGTTACACAGTTCCGTTCCGCGCGACTTCCGTTCCATTCCCAAAATTACTGCTACTTAATGCCGTTTACTGAGAGCTAAGATGTTACACATCAAAATAACTCTGACCACTTCCAAAATATGTAGGTACCCACTAGTACTGTATCCGCCTTCGCACGGGCAGATAACCGAAATATTTTCTGTGATAAGTAATAGCATATTATGTTATTTATACAATACGCCAGATTATATCAAAATATTCTCAGCAATTGTTGGCTATGTTTCGTTATAATCCTACAGGAACTGTAGGTATGTACTTAATATTTTTTTAAGAATAAATATCCTGTGTTTGTTACGTTACACAGTTATGTTTTGTTACTACCAATAGAAACTTTAATTTTTATGGGATTAAAAGTATCATATGTCCTATTCCAGGACATAAAGAAACTATATACCAAATTTAATGTAAGTCTATTCAGCTGTTAAGGATTAACAAACATACACGCACACAAACTTTAACATTTATTATAGCTGTTTGATATTAAATATTGGAAAAAAAATTGCTCATATGAACTTTTTAATTTAAATTTAAGTGTTATAAAATATAATACAGTAAAAAACACAGTACTGTTAATTCTTGCGTCTAAAAATGTTAGTAATAAAACTCCGTAATACCCAACAGGTTAAGGCTATGACGTCATCAGGGTGTAATGAAAGATTTACGTTGTATGGTGTGAAGTGAATCCCCCCTAACTTGGTTGGATGTGTCCCTTACTGGGTCGCTAGTTGCTGCTTTAGCAATGCCGAAGCCTGTAGTATAGGCAACCCGTCGCGCACTCAAGGAAAAAAAGTGTCATAGTGATGAAAAAAAGGCTCCTATATCAACAGCGTGATATGACGTCATCGGAAGAACGCCATTGTCGCGAGCAACCAGAAGTTCGTAGTAGAATGTTCTAGGCGGTCTCGATAGCTGCTCAAGACGAGAACATAAGGGCCTGATTTCTTCAGCCGGGCGCAGTCGCAGTTGGAAGAATATCCTGCCGATGCCGTCCCGACGCTCCCACTCGCCGTATGATGTCGTGCTGCCCATCTTCTGGTACCTTCCGGGATTGGTGTGACCGTCACGAACTAAGGTAAGTTTGGTGATAGGATATTTTACCTACTACTGCAGGTGATAGTAAATATTCAGAAGGGATCGCTGCACGAACAGTTGGGAATTATTCTACGTCCGTTAAGGAACTTTATAACTTTTGTAGCCTGACAGCACGACTTGGGACTTAACGAATACGATATAACGTATGAACTTTGACGACGTATCTACACCTGCGAGTTTCTGATGTCGTAGAGCTTGTCGGTGGTTGGAGGCATTGACGGCTATAAAACTGGATTGGACTTTGATAATTTATAAGAGAAACTTTAGAGTTTTATAAAGATACGTGCGTTACGTTTTAGGTGTTACATTTACGTATCATGAAATTACTATGCTGGAATATACTCAGCATACAAGCGTATTAATGTAAATAAGGTGCTTTATGTGAATTTCGAAGTTGCACCTATTGTGTTTACGATTGGTAACAGCGTTAAGAGGGATTTATTCCTGGAAGAACACGAGTGGACGCATGTTAAACTCTATGGAATATTTTTACGGTTCACTCGTACATGAACATGGGTGTGTGTCATAAAGGTGTTATGAGGGTAACTGATGTGTGAAATGCATGTGCTTACGTTTAATTCTGCGTCGAAGCTCGTTAATACGCAACTGTATCGCCGGAAAAGCTAGGATACGTCGACTACGGAGAAGACTACTGAATTCGCCGGCGGGTAGCCCTGGCATCGCAAGAGGTACAGCTTACAACTGCTTCAGCGAGACGCAGTGAGTGGGGACTCGCTACTTGAGGAACTGTATAGCAGGCAAGCGGTGGCGTTTTTTATATGCCACATTAATTCATGTGGTGGTTACATGTAGACTCAAATATATATAGTTTATTTTAAGAGTAAGCCGTTTGGATTATTAACTTATGTAATTTTGCAATCTTTGCTAAATCAAGTTAGGCATAGTTTGTGTTCCCCTTTTTTTACCGATATATATATATATATATATATATCAGTGACTGGAATAAATAATTCATTGTTGTGTTTAGCCAATTGTAAATAATCTAATTTTGGTTTGTTCAAACATAATAAGTATAATTAATTCAATGTTTTAAATGCAAGCTCTTAATTTTTGAAACCAACCAGATGTTCGTAATTGAAATTTAAGAATAATTTGAAAGTTTGTGGTTTTGAAACCGTATATGCCCTAGTCACCGTATGTGTAAATAATGTTTTTATTACTCATGCATTATTGAAAACATTGAATGTGAAAAAGATCCTTACTATTTGATTTATGTTTGCTTTTGCGAGTTTAATGCTGGTTACTTTATTGAATAAAATTGTGTTTTTTTGCTCAACTCACACCTTCTCTTCGCTTATGAGTTATCACCGAACTCACCCAGCAGTCGGGATAGGCACAAACGCTCTCAGGGAAAATAAAATTGAAACGATCGCGAGTGTAACTATTTTTGCATAATAGCAGACATGCACATTTTAGTACTTGCGTACTTGCACACTCGTATAACATATTCTTGATTCTTATACATTTTTTTATATATCTATGTGTGAAGTTTCACTTTAAACGCACGTGCCGGTGCACGCACCAATGTGTTTTTTGTTGTTGTTAGAACTTTGGTGGCTTTCAGAAACTTTCAATTTAATTATTTCTAACGACAGAAGCTATTTTAAGCTACGTGAGGGATGTCTATATTTGAAATGCACTTTTCATCTAGAGAATGTACTTTTAGTCATCGTTTGGCCTACTTACTTACTCTTTGTGTTTTCTGATTGTTATTAAAATTAAGAACAGCTTTTTTATAGGAAATTATAGTACAATGCTGTGAATTTAATGGAGATAGTAAATAGTTTTAAATTGATAACTTTTCGATTATGAAGTTTCAATTTTTTGACTTGGATTCCAAGTCGGAGGTAAATATATATAAATATATATTTTTTTCGGGTTGTTTGTTTTCAATAATAACTAGGACGAGATACAGAGCTCCAAAAGCAAGCTGTAAAAGGTTCACGCAGATGTTACGGACACACGCTTTGCAGCTGCTACCTGCGTTTCCGATGTACTGAAAAAAAACAACATATATCTGGAACATTGTTTGAGTTTCGCAGATGGCTGGGCTTGCAAACCTGACGTGCGCACAATCCTGTGACATTGGAGGATAAAGCCATCTGTTTATCTTCTTTATACGCGAGCTCACACACGCAGTATGAACACGAGTTTTCTGATAATCGTTACACACAACATTTTTTTGTTCTAAATTTTCAATAGATTCTTTTGTAAAACAGTTGCCAAGAAATAGTATTGTAAGACTTCCTACACGAAAAAATTGTAAATATTACTCATCGCTATGTTTATATTGCAATTCATTAAATACGTTTTTGGTAACAATACTGAATATATCTTCTGACGCTTACGATAATTGGCGCATGATTTATAATTTCTATTAAAATTTTACACAAGCGTACCTTTTTTATCCCATGGAGTATATAGTAGAATATTCAACTATTTGACTTTATTATGTCTTATTGTGATTACACGGGTATGCGATGAAAAAGTTTTTTAAATAAATTTATCACAAACATGTAAATGTTGGTTCTATATAGCAAATGAAAACTTGGTTTTAACGTATCACGTCACATTCTTTTTGCATATAGATAAATATATAATAGTTTGTTAGATCGGTAAGTTCGTTTTTTTTTACAAAATTGATTCCATGATCTATATTTATATCCTATACTTTATGGCCAACCATCATATAGTCTATTGTTACTAACCTGCCTTTCCCCTGTGAGAAAAAGTATTAAAAAAAGTTTTATGTAATCTATGACTAATCATAGTTGTATAAACTGCAAAAAAAAGTGTAATAAAATATTGTTTTATTAAATCTGTAACAATGGCTCATTGGAGTTGCAAAAACAATACAAATGTAAGGTAGTTTGTTGCCAAAATTTGAAAAAAAAGGAGTTTTCATAACCATACTCTCATAAAAGTAGGAAGTCGGTACTTCACTTAACACAAGCATCTGACATAAAATAAAACCCGTTGCAGCAAAATACCCAGGATTTCACGAAACAAGAAAATGTTATATTGAGGTCACCTCCTTCCATTTTATTTTCACTTTTTGCGAGGTCATTTACAAGCGGTTTACATTACTTCTCAATTACTTGTGTTTGTAGTTTCGAAACTCATTACTCGGGGCCTCGTATATTACATCTCTTCACAGACACGCTTTTGGAGCACACAAATGTTTCTTTCGTTATTACTCTCGCACCGCCTTCGAGATTGCTGAAAGAAAAGAGGAGAGATAAATGGAAGGAATGCTAATTATTAAAAAAAATCATAAAAACAAGTAACACAAACTTCTAGAACAGAACAAAACTTTCGTGTACTATTTCGTGATAGCAAGTTATGCTATAAATGTACGTGTTTCGAGACTGGTTTTTAACAATTAAATTAAATGTTTGAAAAGAACGTAAATTATCATTTATTCATCTAAAGTAAAGTTATGCACAATACTTATCGCAGCAACTTAAATGCATTCATTAAATTAAGTTTAAACATTAATAGAATATTTTTACTAAGTCTAACTACATATGTAAACAAACTTATGTAGTGACTTTTTATGTACGTATCCCTAATACAAGTTACCAATTCCTCACGTGTTATCCTATAAATAAGTAAGAATATTTGCGTACTAAAGCGAAGTGATACAGAAAATGTATATGTTAATTAAAAAGCAACTATCAAAATATTTAATAAAAAAACCTCTAGTAAAAAGTAGGGCTCGTGCAATATTCCTAATTAAGTTTTCTCTGCAGTTTATTAGAATTACACGTAAGTTTGAAGTGTAAGGTAAAACGTTTTATACATGTTTAATAAACATATGGTAAAATATTTTTTTTTCTATTTATAATGTGGGAAGAACTGTTTTCGTAAGGGATAGCCCAATTAAGTTTTTTTGCAGTTTTATTGATTAATAATATTTACCTTAATAATAAATAATTCTACTTAAAAATTTCTGATCACATATCATTGGCACTTAAAAATGTTTATTCCCTAGTCACTCGATGTCTGTCAAGTTCCGCAGTTCACACTACTCACTGGAGCTAGGCTCAACAATGGTTCGCCCCTTACCACGCGCCTGTTCACACATACAGTCTCGCGCCACTCAGTCGCCACACTCTCAAGATCCAGTCGAACTCCGCGTCACGCTATTCTCTAAAAAGGGGAGAGGGGTGTCTCTAACGCTCTTTGACGATGTCGCACTTCCCTTCGCCCGGAATCTGCTCGAGACTCCCGCGGAGACCGGCGTCGCTGCTTAAGTACTTGAGGCGCCCTTGACGAACCGACGAGAGCGGCTGTGACAAATCGCGTCATCCTGGGCCGACCTGGCAACCGAACAGTCCAGAAGGGCGGCATCCATTCTCGCTACTCCCCGCGGCGGCCCACGGAATTCCCAAGGCCGTTCAGCGACAGAGAACAGCGCTGAGGCAGGACGATGCGCGGGACGAGTGGAGGGGGAGGAGGAGGTAGCGACGACCCTTGTATTCTGGCGAAGCACGCGTGGCATGCCTTATGTCAATGGATGGTGCGTGACGTCAGTGGCCGTGCGGGGCCGCCAGCTAGCTCCGAACCTGGCATCGCGGTCTGGTCTCTTGCGTTCGTAACAGTATACAAATAACAAACATAATTCAAGATAAATGTGAAAAAAAATGAAACAGGGATTGTTTTAAAAAATCATCCTGGCATTTGCAATATATAATTGTTGGAAACCATGTAAAACAGAGCACAAGCTAGCTTAACATGTATTTGAACTAGCGCTGTTTATAATTAAATTTCTGTGATTTTATGTTTCATCCCTCCCCCTCCCAAAAATTAACACATTTGTAAATAAACACATTGGTATGTATTGGCTCTACTAATAAAAATATATTTTATGGTTTTTTCAATGTGTCATTTTTATTTATAATTGTTATTTTCAGCAAATAGGACACTTGAATTTTTTATAAATTATGTTTTTAAAATAAATATTGTAAAATCAGGAGATTGTAAAGCCCCTAAACGCCCGTTGAAAAATGATGAATTTAAAAAAACACTTTATTTAATATATAAGAGATATTTATTAAAACTTCAATTTATTTTGATGTTGTTCAAATGAAAATAATTTCTGAGATCTATGTGTAGATTTTGTCAAATATTTCATTTTATCATATATAAAAAAAAGTGCATCTGTGCTTTATACCGATAATTTAGCAGCAATAAATTAAGTGACCACAAAAAAAAATTATTTAAAAATTCAAAAGGGCGTAACTTAAAAATCAACTCTACCCAAAATATTTCAAGCATACAAACATTCACACACATACGTATATATACATATAAAATAATAAATTACCAACTTTTTAAAATAAAATGTTAAACATTAAAGATATCAGAATATTTAATAAATAAAAACAAAGTTTTTCAAAGGGGCATAAAAACCAAAATTCTAAATATCATAAGATTTCAGTGACGCAAACTTACATATATAAAAAGGTAACAATTTTCACAGTTTTTCCTTTAGAGCTAATCTTTCTGAGATATAAGCCTATTTAGTAATTATTTGCATAGTTATTCGTAAGATGCCTAATGATCAATACAACAAACACTTTAATTTAATCATTAAGGCGTGTTCCACATATGCAGCAGCATTTGGAATGTTACTCTATTGTTAAACTTCCATTCTTAAATTGTATAAAAAACTAAAATTTATGTTTTAATACACTTTGGTCCATATATTTTGATACAAACTTAATGCTTAATATAGACGTTTCTTTATTTTAACGCATTTATTAAATAATAGCTTTGTTGTGATTTTAGTCAAGTTTTTTTTTTAAATTTTGATTAGTTTCATAACTTCAGATGAATTTCGTGCTATAGTGTAACAAATTGCATGAAAGGTTTTATGGTTTATTAACATGCTTTCATGCTGATTCATTTTCGTCATAAATTATAACACAATATTTTACGTACTACTGTAAGTACAAACCCCTGGAGCTGAAAATAAATTTATCGTACTAATATTATAAACGCGAAAGTTTGTAAGTATGGATGTTTGTTACTCTTTGACGTAAAAACTACTGAATGGATTTTAATGAAACTTTACAATAATATAGATTATACATCAGAATAACATACAGGCTACATATCAATATGAAATTCCATCCTTAAGGAGTGAAATAGTGAAAATTTCATTTTGTAATAGAAAAAATCATAGGTCATAGACATACAAAAAGTGAGTGTCATTTATCTATGTCTACCACACGATCATACACATAGTAAGGTCTTGCAAATTCATATTTTTCTCCTTGGTGAGACCAGCCCGCTTAGTGGGTTCGCAGCGGCTAGTAAAAAAAAAAGGTGCTAATAACAGTTTGGTTCTTAACTTCGTCAATAGATAGAGTTGCCTTGAATTTTAAACGCACCTTCGTTCGATGCGTTTGTCATGTCTTTGATTTTCGTAATTGTTTGTGCCGTATGCCTTCCTTTACCATTTATCCGATTGCGATTAAATTTTGGTGAGTTGTTATGCGGATGCCCATGAAGGTTTCTGAGACGTTATAACTATTTTGCAATATTTGGAGCACGAATCGTTTAAAAAAAATGTGTTTATCTATACTAATATTATAAAGCTGAAGAGTTTGTTTGGTTGTTTGTTTGAACGCGCTAATCTCAGGAAACACTGGTCCGATTTGAAAAATTCTTTCAGTGTTGGATAGCTCATTTATCGAGGAAGACTATATGCTATATTATATTATCAATAACATTAGGGATCCTTACTAAAAGTCCAATTTAGAATCAAATGCGTTGGAGGGGGTTAGATACAACATGCAGTACACGTACGAAGTTTGTGTTGACAATGCCGCAGGCACTAGAAGTTTATTTCCTATTGCCTATTAACATTGTTGCCACGCACTAGATGCCTTATCAATCTTAATTTTCCCATACAAGTAAAAAACACCATGTGATTTTAACAAATAAGCAATCAGTACCCTCATATAGAATACATAGAGATAGTGTGAGGTACATATGTAGATATAAAGAGATAAATACAGATAAAGAGATACATAGATATATAGGACTATAGATGTAGATAGAGATAAATATATATTTAGAGACATGGATAGATTATTTGTATATGTGTATCTACTTCAAACATATTACAAAACAAAACTGAATGAGGCATTGCAATGCATGCCGAGCATTAGCTAGATAATGGAATCTTTTCAATATTAGTAATCCCTTATTTTTCAGCTTTTTTCTATATTACTTTATAGAGTCTAGATTACATACAGACCAGGTAAAAAACTATAAACTGGCAGAACAACGTATGTGGGGATCTGAAAGTGATATAAATTATTTTGCACACTTGACATTCAAATTAAGAATACAATTAATAACTACATCTTATTTCGAAAAAGGTCCCCTTCACCCTGTTTTCAGCCCGGGCAACGCCGGGTACTACAGCTAGTATTAATTATTTGAATAGCACGTTATCTAGAAATCTGACTAATGCCTTATACTTGATGGCGTAAAGTTAGCAGAATAAAAGTTGTTATTAAGCTCTAGATTTGAAAATAAAAAAAGTAAAAACAGTTTTGAATCACAGAAATTTGAATAAGAAATTTCAGACCTATCCCATTTGAATAAGCGGATACTTTGAGCTTTTTAAAGTAGTTTTAAATATTCATTTTCCAGTGAATTTCAATTATAATTCACACATTGTAATGAAACTCAGTGATTACAATTCAGAAAAATAACTGCTTAGCAGTATTTTCTGGTTTATATATTTTTTTCACTTAGTGAAATCACGTAACTCATTGTTACTTTGAATTTATATTGTGGTTTCACGTCCATTTAAGACAGTTAAACATAATAAAATCAAAATTTAGTAAAATTGACGAAGAAATAAGGTCGTGACATAATCAAAAGATTTTCCTACGACGATTCCGTGATTATGTAAAATATTGAAAATAAGGATACAAGGGCTAGTATTGAAACCCGGGTTCTCCAGGATTCGAGTCCAATGTATTGGCATTTGCTACAACTTGCGCAGTGCAGAATCTGGAGATCATGAAGTAATTTTTCACATCATGATTTTTCTGTTAGGTCGAATTAGAGTTTAACGTCCCGGAGAACTCGCTTTTTTTTTTTTTTTTAACTTTCACAATGTATACGTGATGTCTTGCTATATCATGTCAATTACCCTAAAAACCAATACCAGATAACTGTACGCTTTCAACCAAGAAAAACCTTGTGACATGGTGTGAAAGTAAATAATAGCATAAAATAATAAATAAAAGTAGATAATGCCCGGCATGCGTTGCAATGCCTCAATCAATTTTTTTTTTGTAATTTTTTAAACGTATACTAAGCATATCTCTTTATCTCTATCTCTCTATGTATATCTCTATCTCTCTATATATCTTTCTACATATATATCTCTATATATATCTACATATATATCTTTCTAGCGGACCCGACAGACATTGTCCTGCCCAAA
This sequence comes from Bacillus rossius redtenbacheri, assembly GCF_032445375.1. Lineage (NCBI taxonomy): Eukaryota > Metazoa > Arthropoda > Insecta > Phasmatodea > Bacillidae > Bacillus > Bacillus rossius. The sequence continues at coordinate 57,684,787 of NC_086330.1, read as the reverse complement.
TGTACTTTTTGTGAGATATGGATATTTCTACGCTGGACATTTTGTATCTTTTCATTATACATACCCCTCCTCTTGGGCACGCCACTGCCGTTACCAAAAACCTTTCCCATGGTTACGCAGAAGGCAACAACAATGCATAAGCCCGTTGCCATGGAGGCTAATTATCAACAATGCTTAGTTTTTTTGCTTTTAAAGCGTGTTTTTTTAGTTTCTTCTTAACTCAGAATCGAGATAAAATATCCAATTGTGAATCTAAACCATCCTCGAATCCCCGTGAACTCACACAAAAAATTTCATCAAAATCGGTCCAGCCGTCTTGTAGGAGTTCAGTGACATACGCACGCACACAAGAAATATATATATATATATATATATATATATATATATATATATAAAGATTTTTATTGAGTCATAATGTAAAAAAAAGTTGTTTTTTTCTTAAAATAAAACAATTATTTTTCGTTACAGTTGGGAAATGTGAAGTACCTGACGTTAATGTTTACAATAAATTTGAGTGAGAATAAAAAAATATATTTACAACCATTAAATTGCTATCGTAAATTTTAAGTAAATGCGAAGATAATACTGCACACATTGTCTGATCTGGTATTACAACATTACCAATTTTGTCGCATACAGATATTCAAGCTGTTCTATTTAAGAATTTTCTTTGTTTGATACAGTTAATTTTTTTAATTACAAATTATTTATATTGCCACTAGGATTATACGGAATTTTGTTTCCTCGATTCGTTTTCAGGTGTTATTTTTGAAATATTAAAAAATACAATTTTTAATGTTTTCAAAGGGTTGTGAAGACTAAAGCAAGCATCAAATATACGCTTAGCGAAAACGAGCTGTTTGATAGTGTATTCTTCCTCACTGATTGAATGGTCACCAGGAACATTCAATATATATAATGCATTATATATTATATAAAATTTATTATATATATTCAATGACAGGACTCCCTCCACGTCAGTTTTTGATGTGAAAACATCTTAGCTATCGTTATACGGTATTTTGTGAAAATTTAACGGAAGTCGATGAAAGGAAATGTGTCACAAAGACGGCGGACCCACGTGTAGCAACATAACCCCGTAATTTTTAGTCATTTTTTTTAAACATAAAAGATCATTCCAAACGTAATAGTGTGTAAATAAAACTTTATATTAGTTAATATAGCAAATTTCTGGTAAAGTAAATAGCCATAGTAAAGAGTAATTTGAAATATTAAAATACTTAAGAAACCTGGCATAAAAATGATAATACATATTCTCCTTATATTTATCAAGAGGTACCAGGGGTATAGCGCGCGCTTATTTACTTCAAAGGGCCGTGATTCAAATCACATGACAGGAATTTTTATTAATTTTTAATAATATTATAATATAATAATAATTCTGAAAAAGCTAAAAAGCATTAAGGATAGTTTTAAGGCAGTATTTACAGACTGATTTCAGTGTTTTACGCAAAAAAAATATATATAAACGTACACATAGTGTTATAATATTTGATTTAAAAATGTTTCATGCTAATATGTTAGTAATGCCAAAGAATTATAATTTTTAAAGTGTTCGGAAACTGTTCAGTGAATTTTAAAAACATAGGCATTATTTTAATAAAATTCCTTGTCAAAAATCAGGTTCAAAGCTGGGGTTTTATCCGAGCCATTTTTAATAGTTATGTGTTCCCGTTTTTTTGTGCTGTTAATTGCTATTTGGGTTTAATGTGTGTGATTCGCATCTAGAAATTTTGTTATTTGAAAAGCGACTATTTTATTTATTAATTTGTTACGCTTGGCGTTATTTTAAAGAGATCCTTGAAATTTCATGTCTAAGATTCATACTTTAAGTTTTTTTGTAAGATGAAAAACATGAGAACATATGAGTTTGCTTGTTACCGAGGTTAGATGTTAGGCATCACTGGTGAGTACGGAAAGAATCCCTTCTTTTTTTAAAAAAAATTCTGTATCACGATTTTTTTAAAGAATCTATACTGATTTTTTTACTCTATAAGCTTGCAAAACAAGGCACTTTTTGTTGGTTTTTGTACCAATTATATGCGATTTGAAAAAAAAGGTACAATAATGTCAGTTATTTAAACTTTGGTTTAACTACGTTCTTGTGTCTTGGCCTGTTTCAATAACTCTCTGTTTATTCTCGTTTATGAAAAATTTTAGACAAAAAAAACTAGTTTAAGTATTTTTGCTGTCAACAATAAGACGAAACTCTAGTTTTCAAATTAGTTAATATGTTATGAAAAAAAAAACCACGAGGAATATTCTTTCCCCGACGTGTATTCTTTAAGGCGTATAAACATATATCTCTACTTTGGACTTTAAAAACAAAAGATTTACTTACCAAATATTTCCAATTAACATGATCTCCTTGGTAACGGCCGAGCTTCAAGTCAACGAGGTAACTTGGATGATAACTGATTATGTCCATAAAATAATGTCTTCATTATAAATTGTAATAATATCAACTGTAAGCACTGTAGAGTGGTTTCAAGGACACAATTAAATGGTAACTCAAAAAGTTTTAGATAAATGCATGCGCGAGTACTGCTTTTTTGTTTTCTCGCTTGCATAACAACCTATGGCACTTTCCCCAATTAGTAGAGGGTGAACAAGTAAAAATTTATTTGGCAACAGAATGGGTGTCCCACTCCATTGTAATCTCTTTGTACGAGAGTGGTTGAACGTCGAAGTCCCTGACCTTTGGATTGGTCGTAATGGTCGAGACGACGACCACCTGCTTAACGCCATGCGATTTTTTTTTCCTTTGGGGCTTTATAAAATGTTCCGCCGCTACCTAATGATTTGCCAGAGTTGTGTCACGGCATTGAAGTGTCTATTTATTGACTTAGGACGTGTTAACTTAAGTGTGGGAAGAATGGGACTTTTTGTTGGATGTGTGGAGTATTACTGAAGGTGCGCATATTGGACATTTGTAAGAAAAACATTCAATTTGATGTATGATTTGTTGAAAATAGTCTAAATTAAAATGTTATTGTACACCACTGAAACTGTTACATTCTTTTATGGACACCCTACATTGGGCCCTGAAGAAGTAAAGGCATGCAAGACGGCGTGGGCACTGCAGAGGCGACGTGCAGATGATTGCGCGGGCGTTCCAGCGATGGTTCCTCTCGGCCTACAGTGCTTGGGCGCAGAAGTTTACGAAAATTGTGATTAAGACGGTCGGAAGCAAAGGGGTGCAAGTGAATACATGGTAGGTTGGAGGCTTTCAGGCTTGTTTGATATATAAAAAAATAATAATACTTTGTTAAGTATTTTCAGAAAAACTTGCCACATACGATGCATTTTTCTTTTCGTAAATGGAACAGAAATATTCCTGTAAAATTACACATATTTGTAAATTTGTACATTTACATGAAAACCACTGCGTCACAACCTAATTGTGTTCGCAGAAATAATGGGTTCGAATTCTTACCCAGGAATTTATGATTTGTGTTGTGCTGGTTATTTGTAAACCTTTTACTGAATAGCATTCCAGTATACCATTCCAGGACGAATTAATAACCGTAACAAAAGACAATAAAGTGCATTCATTTAATATAGGATTATATTTTCCATGGTTTAAAAAATGTATGCTTGAATGAAACATTAATTAAAATATAAAATTATTTGCCCATTTTTGTGAGAAATACTCAGTATTATTTTGAAAAACGCATTTCATATATGAAAAAATAACCATAGCAATATGTTTCACATATTTACAATATATTTATACTATAATTTCAAACTATTATTTGTCATCTTTCCAAAGGAATTATTTGTAAATGTACAGATATTTATTTTCTGTATGGCAACAAAAATCTTTGTGTAAGCATAAATCCGTTTGGGTCCTTTGTTAGAAAAAAGTTTCAAACTAACATTAAAATAAGCGTTTATATATTTTATGTCACTACACTACTTTAATTAAATTCGCCTCATTTCATTCCCCCCAACTCTCCCTCAAAATAGCCAATAGCCAAACCATGCCCTCTACGCGCCCACACACCCGCCACCAAATGCCCCTCGCAGAGGTTTGTGAATCAAGATAGAGATATAGAAACCGAAAGTCACCATCTTGATTCCAACAGTTCATATGCCATTACAATTTTTACTATCGTTTGATTGTCCAAATTTAGCTTCGCTGTAGGACAGTTCCCAGGATGTTTCTGTTTCGATTTTTCAGTTTCTAAAACGTTCATTTGTTTGAATTTATATTGGCCATGATTTTAAGTGACTCTAATGATTGAAAACCAAACTGTCGAACGGAAAATCTAACGCTATTTTAAAAAGTGCAAATTAATTTTAGTAGTCTAATTATTAATTATTATTAATTATTAATTATTAATTATTGTGAAAAAACACAAAATAAGGAATAAATTTTGTTAAAAAGTTTTGCAAAGGATTATTATTATTTTTTAAATTTACAATTGATACTTAAATTTTGGCCATAAGGAACAGAGTCGTCCAGTATAATTTAATGACATCCCAAAATATAATAGTTGCTGGTTGCTTCGAATAGTTATTCCTGTGATGTCATTTGCGTTAGTTATTGAATTAAATTTTGGGAATGACTAAAACCGAAATTATACTGCCAATAAACACTTTGTTCAAGGCCTCGTGCATATCTTCGTTGTCGCTGACTCAGCAAAAGAAAATTTATCATAGCTTAAAAAAAAAAAGAAACAACAATTGCGTTCTCGGGTTCATGTAGCTCCCTCTTAGAGAGGTTCGGGAGAACGAAGATGGATAGGGGGAGTTGGTGAGAATTGCGAGGGTTGTATTCTAAGAGGTGCATTAGGAGTAAGTGGCTCCCATTCCTCCCCCGAACTGCATCGCCTCCCATCCTCCCCTACTCAACTTTTTTTATTTTTATTTTTCGGGGGACTAGCTGGCAATCTGTCCGCAGCATCACCACACGCGCGCGCAAATGAAACAATCCAATATGTAAGCAAATTCATCTCCTCTCTATGGAGATTGAGGTGGGGACCACCACGCAGGCTGCGCGCGCCAGTAAGAACCATCGGAGGCGAGAATGGATACTCGAATGCACGAGGGTTGGAGGGAAGGGGGAGCTAACTTTCTTGCAACCGTCAACAGGAAGTGTCATTTTTTTTCTCGCTTCCTTTACATAACTGCTTCTTTCCCTCGCAAAGAACCCAGCGTGTAGGGTCACACACGCAACGTCTTCAACGGAGTGCTAAATGGTCTGTTTTGAGATCTGGTAGTAAAGAAAGGCGCCATTTTTCATCAATTTTTCGAATGATTCTTGCAAGACTGAAAATTGATTTTCCAATTAACTCCTTCCAACATATTCTCTGTGCTGTCTATGCACTTAACTTTCGACTTCGGCTGATATAAGCTTGTTTTCTGTTTGTTACTTCATTCATCTCTTTGTACGTTGTTGAGGTTTCTCTGTGATAACGAGTATAAACCAGGAAAACAGTTTGTCCAAAAAAGAGTTTAAAGCCATTTTCAAATTGAAATTGAGACATGACTGAAAAAATTCAAAACTTTTCATCTTTTCAAAAACTTAAATTATCGTAAATGTTTTGAAATTAAAAGAAAATAAAAAAACATATTATACCTAAAAAAAATTATAGGTTAGTATTAAGCTGATTTTAATTAATTTAAGCCCTGTGGTTTGTTTCACACCCACCAATCACATCATGAAGAGGAGGGTAATAACGAATTACTAACATCAGAGTTATTTAAGTTTATTGTTTTTTCTATAAATGATTACCTCTCGCGCGAGTGCTCCATGGATTTGTATGATATGTATATGATTTACTTTTTTCACCCCATTAGTTATTGAGTAATTGATGTTAATTAATGATTTTGAATGTAATAAGCCGTATAGCGTATAGCATTGATGCTGTAAATGTTTTATTTATTTTACTTTCTTAAATGTATTTACATATATACGAGGGTTGTTAAAAAAGCAATGGCCAAACACCCGAAAAAAGACTTCAATGTATGAACAAGCAAGCGAGCATTACATTCCTTAAATAAAATCACCAGCACACTCTAGTAGTTTGCCAGATGTCAGGAAGCGGTAGCATACCGTTGGCAAGGCGTTGTTTGTTAATGTCGGTGACGAAGCGTCCTACTGCACGGATCACATACAGCACGTCAGGAAATCGGATGCTTCAAAGGTTTTTTTTTCAGGTTAGGAAAGAGATCGTTGTCATAACGACTCATGTCAGGTGAGTACGGAGGGTGTTCCAATACCTCTCAAGACCACCATCGCAAAAGATAATCTGCAGCGTGTGCATCATGACAACGAACATTCCCATGCAACATGATAGGGGAGATTTTCCCGCAATAAACGTGAACCTTTGCGCCGTATAGCCGGGCCCAGATGGCGCTGTAGAAATCGGCAATAATACACTGCGTTGAAAGTTTCTCCTTGAGATAAGGCATGTGTAAGAACGACGCCCTCGTAGTCGTATGTTACAATCAGCGTTACCTTCACCCGACTGGGTTCCCGACGAAACTTCTGTGGAATCAGCGAACCTGAGTGACACCATTCATTGGATTGACGCTTTAGTTCAGGCTCGTAAGCCTCGAGCTTACGCCTCATCAATGGCGACAATACGTTGCAAAAATACGTCTCCGTCATTGCGGTATCTGTCGAGGTAGCTACTAGCCAGTGCATACCAGTGTTAATTCTGTACGTCAGTGAATCGATGTGGAACCCAGTGAGACGCAATTTTTTATCTTGTTATGTCTTTCCTCCAGTGTGTGCCACAGCATTTGATGACTTAGCTCAAATTCAGCGGATATTTCCCGGTCAGTCCATCGACAGTGTATGAAAAGGAGACCACTCATGATGTCCACGTGATTTTGAGGAATGGTTGGCCGACCTGTGCAGTGCAAACCTGCAGACTCAGTCCGACCAGCACGAAACGCTTCGACCCACCGAGCAACCATACTTTAACGCATTCGCGCCACAGGTTTCAGATAATCATTTATAACATTGCAATGCATTTTTTGCCACGGGAAACCTCTTTCAGAGCGGTAGAAACGACAATGTTCACTTCAACGCAACGCAGCAAATATACTTCTTCTTGATCGACGTTTGTATGTACTATACGTATCGACAAAATCGCCACCTCACTGCTCCGATATCGTGCTTGCGTATGCCCTATGTTCTGTGAATTTCTGGACAACGTTGCCAATACTTTATTTACAAGTCTCGTATAATTATATATATAACATTATGAATACATTTGTATATCTCGAGAGTGATGGCTGTAAAATACGTGTCATGTTTTGACATGTGATGTTTAAATGGTTAGGAAAAAAGCTAACATTAACGTTCAAATTCAAGAATATGACGAAGCTAAAGATCAAAGACATCGCTCTCAATTTAGTGGTTCATCATTTCACTAAGAACTGCGTTACGGAATATGCCTGCGAACTCAAACGTTCTTACAAGTGAAGCGCTGTCTAGAGAAAAAAAAATATAATTATTCAATTCGGCAGTCATTTCCCAATGCAAAGCGCAAGTTAGAAATGCTACATGCAACTATTTACTAACCCCTCTCCCACTTTACGTAAAAATATTATCAAATAATATTAATTTTAATGTGCGTTTAACTATCAGAATGGCAGAACATACATAAAAGTTGTTCCAAAGGTTTTTTCAATAGAAAAAAATCACAATACATGTGAATTGATTGCAATTATTTACTTTCACTGTAAAAAGCGGGACTTGTACCTATAAGGTGAAAATAAATCTCACTTTATGAGTCTTAGATTATCCACGTTTTCCTTAACATTTAATGCATTTAGATAACGATTATCCTTATATTTAAACATGTTTGGCTTATCTCCAATGTAATTTGACAGAACCTTGTAACAAGCCCAGAATATTCTTAAAGATAAACAAAACAAATAATGTTAGTTCTGTAGTTTGATACTCTCTGTGTCCTCTGATTTTAAGGGCAGTCAGCAGCTCGATTGTAACAGACGTGCTTGCTCCGGCCCAGAAATAAATAACGTGGGTGTAGACATAATCCAGACAATGGTTGTATAAAACCTGCGGGCTTTACGATACAGTCATTATACGTCAACAGTCACAATTACAAACGACTTATTGCCAAATAAACAATCACACCTTCTATTTTGTCACGAATTAATTTAGGCCTGTACAGTAATATTCTCAGGAATGACCTTTCTTTAGCGCCGATTATGTTTACAATTTTCTTAAAGCTAAAGCGTATTAACTTGTAAATAATGCGTAAAATTGAAACAATAAGTCTTAACAGAAGAGAAAGAGTTCTTAAAATTAGGTTTTAATTACATATGCATTCTGAACTCACATAGTGAGATTTGAGATTTATTCTTACGTTTAAATGTTTAATTCTAGCTTTTTACTAGGAAAGCAATTTTTGCATTAAATTCACTTGTATGAAAAGAATTATTTTCTGATGGAAAGCCTTTGTACCATCTTTTTTTGTGTTCTTTCATTTAAATACTTTTAAACAAACGGAAAAATTAAAATTATTTTATAATATTATTTACGTTAAATGAGAAAGGGTTAAATAAATAGTTGTATTATATGTAACCTTTCAACTTTCGCTTTGTCATAATTATTATCTTATAACAAAGTAAATGTGCTATTTAAATCCAGAACGTGATAGAAAAAAGAAGGTTCTTAATATTATTAGGCGGTAGAGACATAACGTCTGCGGCAACAAAGCAGTTGTCAGAAAGAAATCCCTGCGAAGTCTGCAAGAGTTGAAGCTCGAAGTCAGCACTCGACTACAGGGAAAAAATTTGTCGGTGATTAATGACGAAACGATTCTGAATGGCACGGCCCTGCCAAAGTGATAGCAAGCTGGAAACTTGGCCGCTCGCCTGGGCGGTTGGAGGAAGGGAAGGCAGGTTAAACTGGCTTTAAACTGGGCGCCCGCATTCTGCCGGCGTGCCTCGAACCGCCCCAAGTTCCGTCCTGGCCCTGCGGCGAGTTTAGCCGGCGGTGGGGTGAGAGTTTCGTCCTTGTGTACCCCAAGGAGGGGGTGTAGGGGGGGATGGTGGGGGAGTTAGGTTACCGACGGCGGTTTGGCAACGCGGGTAACCGCGAGGCAGGAGGGTGTTTGACGTGTGGTAGATGCTATAGCAAGGGTGGCGTCACATTTTGCGACGCATCCCCCTTTTCGGCGGTATGAAATTTCAACTTCCAGCAGGGGAGAAGCTCCCCTCCTCGCATAGCAGACCCCTCCATCTCCCCCCCCCCCCCCCATTTTTCCCCACTAAAACCCTTCGCCAACTATACCCGGCTCCCTCCAACCAACCCTGGAGTGTCACGTTGAATAGTCGTCACGAAAGCATTCATCCATCTTGTCGAAGACCTCCAGGGTGAAAACAGTTTCGTACACATAAACTCGACTACGTTAGCAGGCTGGAAATTATCACAAGGGGGTTTTCGTCTTTGGAGGATGTTGAGTAACAGGATTTTGCTCCTCTTATCTTTTAAATAACAAGTTGAAAATGGTTCAATAAAGTCCATAATACAAAGATAGTTGGCTACAAGCCAGTGTAAACTACTGCTGAAGTCGGCGAAGTCATACTCAAACGATCATACGATTCATTTTGAGTTACTGCCAACACTGATCTTTCACGTGCTTATGTAGCCATTGAAGATTCTCTGCATTGACCGCACAGTAATTTGCAAAAAAAATTAGGAAAAATGTTATTAGGACGACCGAATGGAATCAGACGCATGAGCAAGATACACACTATTTGCCCCAATGCATCTATTTGATCATACTCAGTGGGCGCTGATTTCAGGGACATTCCTATTATTTTACTGGCAAAGGACTTTCCAAATTATTTTTCGGGGAAAATTAAGGTACCAGATAAAGGTTTGAATTAGTATTTAAATATAAGATTTAAGATACCACATAAAATAAGACGTATGATGAAACTACTTCTCAATCGTAAGAATCATTCAAAGAACCTATAAATATTACAATTTTTTCAGAAAGAAAGCTTTCCAAAATAATTATTCAGCGAATATATAGGTAGCTAATAAACGTAAACATTTAAACGTGTTAACATTTAAGACACGCCATTAAAAGTATGACAATCATTTATATTTAACAGAAAAATAACTTTTTGAGATACTTTTGTTAAAAAATATATAGGTGGCTCATAAACATTTGGGTAAGTATTTAAGATTTGAGAGACCACAAAAAAATAAAGTATGACAAAACAGCTTCAACTGTTCTATTACGAATAAACTACTAAGTATAGATAACAATGCTTTGAACTAGTAAACATACTCTTGTTTATGGCCAAAACTTCTTTACGTTGAGCCATACATTTAGGAATTATGACAGCATATAGTAGTAACTTATTGCATACGTTTAGTTAGCATACTAGGGATCACCAATAAAATTGTAATGAAGTATATAAGTATAATTTTTTATTCATGTATACGTTAACAGCCTTGGGTGAACCCAAAATAAAGTATAATAACCAACGTGTTTTTGCCTTGATTTTTAAGTAAACGTAAATTTAAGTATGATTTAATATTTGTATTGTTAATTTTTATGTTTACATAGAGAAATAGTGCAGACCTACTATTTCTCCTTTACGAATATGATTTTGTGTGAAAATAAATTTATGGACAAGCAAATTTTGTTCTGACCCTGTTTGCTGTTTCAGCAAACGACAATAAATATGTGTAAGGAAAATTTATGTGCTCTAATATTGTTCAGCACAATTTTTTGCAAGTGCCATGGTCAGATAACACTTTCTATAGCTCTTATGTTTGTTCAATGAAAGATGTCACTAAAGTACCGAGAAGAATGCGCTAGTTGTCAGGTGGTACAGACGCAGCTGTAGATCATGAAATATTCTAATCGCTGATTAAATCAAGGGTGAAGGAGGCGTGGGCGATGTAAATATATCTTCGAGAAACACCATTGTCGATTAAGTCTGCTTTATGGCGTGCTCCGAGCCCATAAAAAACAGCAGGCGTAAAAGTGATGGCTCTTGGGTACAGGCAGTAATGACACACATTAAAATGTTATAGCAGTCTAATAAGCTCGATATAAAAGAAAACTTTGTTTATTTTGTGGCCAGCTGGGCATGAATAATATATTGCCCACACTGTCAAAAAAAAGTTATGCAGTTCGTTTGCCTATAAAAAATAATGTTTCTTAATCAGTCATTACAAATAATATTTAATTTTAAAATGTCGTACGATTTCATTTAGAACATTACCTAAAAATATATTTAAATTTTAATTTATTACACTTTAATTTACTAAATCTGTTTGAAAATAATTTTAATATAATGAAATTATATTATTTTTAATATCCAATTATTTTGCAAAGATGCGATTCCTTTTCTTTATTTGTCAACAGTAGTTTTAATTCGTAATGGTGGGTGCTTGATATGTTTAAGAGCAGACTCTTAATAAAGCCTTTAACAAGGGACATCATAAAAAGCCTGACGCTGCTTTGTTCCTGTACCAATTACGTCAGTTAACAGGAAAATTGTTCCAGTTGTTACCATCAACATATTTGGTTTAATACAATAATTGTATACTCAATTTTGAGCTTTTTAGGAATAATTACAAGGACACATAGAACCTATGATTGTAGCGCTTTAGAGTGTACCACCTCAAGTCGAAGATAACGGTTTACGTAAACGTATACCCAATTAAGTTCTGTGTGCTATCTGTTGATATAGGCCTATGTTTTTTTTTTATTTTAGCACTAATGTAATCTTTTGCTTTTGATTATACTTAAAATCACAAAAATATTGACATTATCAAAATTACTTAGTGTGATTTACCTAAATTATATAACACATTGAATTATATCCTCTCACTTTCACTTAAATTCAAATATTTCAATGCTGAACCAACGATGACTAGCAACTTCTGAACAAGAGATTGCACGCTATTCGTTTAATAATATATCGCCCTCATTGCTAACGTCTGAGATACAAAATTTAACACGTACTAGGCACTACTGTTAAAGAAATAAATTGAGCATAAACAATAACATATTTTAGTTTTTAAGAGTTATAAAATTTGATGGCATCAGCCAAAACCAAGGAAATATTTGAAAAATGTCGCCAAGTCAGTAACCATAAATTTAATTTTCATCCTTAACATCGATGATTAACTGGTGTTATTATGAAACATGCAAACTCTCTTAAGGGTCAATTATCACAAGCACAATAATATAGATTTTTACAGTGTGACATATTTTCTTTATAAACATATTTTTATTTAGATTGACGTCAATGGAATTAGTTATAAATGTTTACAATGTTAAAAAATTGTTCACAAATCCATTACAGACACACTAACTGTCCACGTATTATTCGATTTACTGCAATATTATACTATATTTCGGTCACTGGGAGAGCATGCTTGTCCTTCATTAAATCTTACCGACTACTTTGACAGTCTTAGTAGCAAAGTGACTCAATAAACTATGTGACGCATTTTTCAATATTTAACACACGTTTACCAGATGAAAATCGTGAAAAACCATTAAAAATTCTCTGTTGTAACAAAATGTCTAAAATAAATTAAATATAAGGACGTGTCAGTGTTAAATACACCATAACTCCTTTACGTCAACCTAAATCAGACAGCAATCGTACAATCAAGCGTATTTAATGTAAATCTCGCAGCAGCAGCCATAAAAGATGGTCTAAAATCTTCTCAAAAATATATACGTGTAGTGTGGTATATCAACCAAATGTCCAGCAAAATGTATAATTTTAAGCAATCTTAAGTTGTGAAAAAAAAATTAAAGTAATATAAAGAAAAAATATTCAAATGAGGTTATTTTTCTAACGAAAATTGTTTAAAAATTCAAATATATCCGGAGCTTATTGCATATCAATTGAGAAAAACGCAAAAATCAAGTTTATGTTTTGAAAAATCTATTTATTTAAAAGTTTGTTTTTGTTCATAGATATTAAATAAAAAAATTAAACATTTCAACGAGTCTGTTGCCTTTAAAAATGGTTATCATTTTGCTTAAATAAAATGTGTATAGCGTATAGATAGGTCAATAGTTGTGTAGATTCAATTTTAAAAGGACGCTTTTATATATATATATATATATATATATATATATATATATATATATATATATATATATATATATACTAGCTGACCCGGCGAACTTCGTACCGCCTTAGCGTAGCAATGATGCACTACTTTATTTTGTATAGCTGACCTATCTTAGGTATGAGTACCTATTCAATTTGAACTGGAATCTATAATATCCTCCATATAAAAATGAATCCATAATTCCCTGGTATCACTATAACTGAAAAGGACCTTACTAATTTAATTAAATAAAAAACAAAATATATATTGTCAAAATAGTGTTTATTCCATAGGATTCAATAATTCCACTAATGTTTTTACAAATTGCTATTGAACAACTTGGCATTTTTAAGTAAACAATGAGCTCAATACCACGCGCGCTCTATAAATCAACTAATAGTCTCTGTACCCCTCACTGCTTCTCTCTACTCTAATGCTTTTTGATAAACTATATTTTTAGTTTTATGTTCTGGCGCGTAAATAAATAATGTTGATGGTTTTCCGACACGGGAACAGGCGACATATAATTGGCCATGTGAAAAACATGGATTTTCTAGGTTGATGCCACATACACTTAGCGACTGCCCTTGCGATTTATTTATTGACATTGCAAATGCAAGCCGCTCTTTAAAACAATTATATGTCAAACGACATAAAGTTACATTAAAAAAGTTCAAAAATGAAAATTCAACTGTAAATTAAAGAAAACGGTTGTATTCTTCTTTATAAGCAAGTATATCACACAAAAACAAATATAGAAAATGTTTACATAATGTATTGATTTGTTTTTCTATTTTTAAACTTCAATACAGTAATAACGAATTATGGCATGACAATGGCCTAGGCAGAATGTACACAGCCAGAATAGCCTGCGCCAGCAGCTCTGTACCGAATGTACCGGTACAATATGTAGTAAAACGTTAATGTTGATAAATATTTCCTAAACGATACAGTTTCTTTACATCCTCTTTGAAGATATTTGCAGAAAACATTCTGTCAATTCTATGTCAAACGTCATAAGGTTATTTTAAAAATATTTATATTGTACAAAGTGTTGGGTTAGTTTGGAAATAATTTTATATATGGTGGTTCAGTATTCTTATATTTTCTAATTTTCCGTGAAATTTTTTCTTTCATAAGAACCTTCTCGTGACAATAACAAACACAACAAAAAAAGAATTAGTGAAATCGGTTCAGTCATTTACGCGTGATGGCGTGACCAAGGGAAATAGGAATTCATTATTCTTAAATTTTCTAATTTTCCGCACAATTTTCTTAATTTTTTCTTTCATAAGAACCTTCTCCTGACCATAGCAAACACAACAAAAAAAAAAAAATTAGTGAAATCGGTCCAGCCGTTCAAGCGTGATGCCGTGACCAAGGAAAACGGGTTTCATTTATATATATATATATATATATATATATATATATATATATATATATGAACGCTATTACTCCTGGTCATGCTATAACTCGAGAACGGCTTTACCGATTTCATTCTTTTTTTTTTAAAACGTTTTCTAATACTTCATAGAAAGTTCTTACATTAAAATAAATAAGAAAATTGCTCAGAAACGTAGAAAATTTAAGAAAACTTAACGACTACCTTTATTATAAACTTTTTTAGTGTAACCTTAGCCCCAGCGTTATATACTCTTTGCTAAGCACGTTTGAAATAACTGTCAGTAGTTTGACAGATCTTTGTCAGTTGTTCAGACAGATCGCACATCGCCAATATCGTTTACAAAGATCGCATAATTCTAGCGTAGTGTTATATTCTCTTAGCGATAGTAAGTTGTATCGGTCGGAATTAAGGACTCCATCATGGAAATCCATGTTTGGCAATAAGAACGAATTATAACCCTTACCCAGCTCCCTGGTCGGAATGATATCTTTGGCGAGGTACAATTAAACCATTTTGCTTTGATTTTGCATATTGCTAATGAATTATGGTTTTCATTTCTTGGTGCACACTGCACAGTCGATTGAATCGGAAAATGAATGGAGTTTTAAGATTGTCAATTTATAATTTTCAGTTGAAATTTTGATATTAAAAATGCCAAGAAGTAGACGTACAAACATAGGTCGCAGAACTCGCAATGCCGCAAGTTAAAGATATTTAATAGCAAGTTTGACTGATGATCAATGCGAAGCGCAAAATAAAGTTGAACGGAATCGATATCAAGAACATAGAAATTTTTCATTTGATCCACATCGAGCTGCATTCAATTATAACGTGGCAATCTATTACAGTTCACAGGAAATCGTTGCTATTGGACCTATGAACGTTGTATGTTCACATTGAAAGGCATTGAAGTTCAAAAATGAAGCCCCTGGATTGTGTTGCGCCAGCGGCCAGGTCAAATTGATGCCATTGGAAGCACCACCAGACCCACTTAATTCGTTGGTTTCTGGAAATGGGCCAGATTCCGAACATTTTTTACTCATATCCAGCAATACAATAGGCCTAATTGCTTTCAAATGACCTCATTTGGCACAACAAAAATTATTCGAGATAACTTTATACCCACTTTCAAGATTCAGGGACAAATATATAATCAAACAGGTTCCTTATTGCCAACGCCGGACAGTGAATACAAATTTTTACAAATTTATTTTATGGGCGATTTAGTAAGACAAGTCGATCAGCGTTGTGCACACAATAATTCAGCGAAAAGACCAATTGTGGAATAACTCCAAATATTATTCCATCAACACAACGAATTGGTTGCATTATTCAAGACCTCATTAGATCGCATGCCATCTGATAACCACAAAATTGTCATCAGAGACGATAAGACACCTGTAGGACAACACGAAAGACGTTTTAATGCGCCAACAATGGATGAAGTCGCTATTGTCGTCGTGGAGGAAAATTTAGAAAATCGAGATATTGTTTTAAATCGGCGGAACGATCAACTGCAGTGTGTCTCCGAAACACATCGATCATATGATGCGTTACAATATCCTATCTTATTATGGCAAGGAGAAGATGGGTATCCTTTTTCAATGAAGATGATAAATCCAATTACAGGCGCTGAAACTAACAAAAAAGTTAGTTCAATGAATTATTATTCATACAGACTGATGATTCGGGAAAATTAGGACAACCACATCTTAAAATTTCGGCGTCTATTTCACCAATATGCTGTGGATATGTACGTGAAAGTTGAGACA
The DNA here is from genome assembly GCF_032445375.1 of Bacillus rossius redtenbacheri. Classification (NCBI taxonomy): domain Eukaryota; kingdom Metazoa; phylum Arthropoda; class Insecta; order Phasmatodea; family Bacillidae; genus Bacillus; species Bacillus rossius. The sequence goes on along the minus strand of NC_086330.1, from coordinate 57,668,499 downwards.
GAGCGATTGACATATATCAGGTTGAATCAGGCAAAACTCCGTTCCGAGGAATATGTTCATCTGCGGGATGCAATTAATGCTGACGGAAATAGGACAGAATGTCGGCAGAACAACTATTCTCCCAGCAAACATACGTCGGAAGACCTCGGCATATGTATGAATACGATCAAGATGCTATGTCGTATGTACGTCATTGTGGCACACCAGATTTGTTTATCACGTTCACGTGCAATCCACAGTATTTGGTTGGTAGAGAGGATAAGACAGAATGATGTTACATGAGATGATTACAAAAAAAATATGATTCATGGTCCCTGTGGAATGATAAATCATATTTCTCCGTGTATGGTTTATGGGAAATGTTCAAAACGCTAATCAAGAAATTTAGTAGCAGAAACCATTACTGGAAATGATGGTTATTCACTATATCACCGCAGATCTACAGATGACAATGGAAGGTAAACAATAGTCAAAGTGAATCAACATGACATTGAAGTTGATAATCGTTGGGTTAATCCATTTTCACTGTTACTCTAAAAGACATTTAAAGCACACATAGACGTCAAATTTTGCCAGTCCGTGAAATCTATTAAGTACATTTGTAAGTACGTGAACAAAGGTAGTGACATGGCTGTGTTTGGAGTTGCTGCCAAAAATTAAAACGATGAAGTCACTCAATTTCAAATGGGCCACTGTGTTAGCAGTAACGAAGCGATGTGGCGTATTTTTTCATTTGCCATACATTTGTTCACTTGGCCGTACATTTGGAAAATGGTCAAAGAGTGTATTTTACAACGGTGAATGTATTACAATGAGTTGACAGGCCGCCATCGACAACATTGACCAGCTTCTTTGAAATGTGCCAGAATGATGACTTCGCCAGAACGCTGCGTTACTCTGAAATGCCAAGATATTATACCTGGAACCAAGTGTCAAAGAAATTTCAACGACGGAAACAAGAGCAGCCAGTTCCAGGTTACCCACAAATATTTTCCGCCGATGCACTAGGACGTCTTTACAAAGTCCATCCCAGTCAAACCGAGTGTTTTTATTTGCGTTTACTGTTAGTCAATATTCGTGGCCCAACATCATTCCAACATCTGCGAACAGATAATGGTGTAAAGTGCGGCACATACAGAGAAGTCTGCCAACATTTGGGATTGTTAGAGAATGACGCTCATTGGGACCACACACTCGAAGATGTTGTAATGTCAAATGCTAAACAAATACAAACATTGTTTGCTATAATTTAAGCACATGCTTCCCATCCACACCGATTGATATATGGAACAAATATAGAGATCATATGGCCGAAGATATATTGCATCAGATGCATCTTAGAACATTGAATGCAGATTTGCATCAAATGAACAAAGAAATTCACAATGTAGCATTAATTTTAATTGAGGACATGTGCTTCATGCTTACAAACAAAAGATTAATACAATTAGGAATGACAATGCCCAATCGCCCAATGTACGACGGATTTAATCAAGAATTGAGACGCGAAACTTAATACGATTGCAAAACATTGAGGGAAACCGTTCAAAGACACGTACCTCTTCTATGCCTACGATACACTCATGCAAGTAGTGAACAATGGAACTGGCGGAATTTTTTTCTTAAATGCGCCAGGTGGAACTGGAAAAACATTCTTGATATCATTGATTTTTCCAAAGATTCGATCGCAAAACGGTATTGCACTTGCACTTGCATCATCAGGTATTGCAGCAACGTTGTTGGAAGGCGGTCGAACAGCCGTTGAACATGCAAGTTATTGAAACTCCAACTTGCAACCTTTCGAGGGATTCTGCGATGGCCAAAGTGTTTCAGCAAAGCAGATTAATAGTTTGGGATGAAGGCACGATGGCTCACAAAAAATTTTTGGAGGCATTAGACAGCACAATGAAAGATTTACGAAACAACCAAAACCGGTTTGGTGGAGTGATGATTCTATTGGCAGGTGATTTTCGACAAACATTGACAGTAATGCATCTATCAACGCCAGTCGACGAACTTAATGCATGTTTTAAGTCGTCCACTTAATGGAAATACGTCAAGACACTAAAATTAAATATGAATATGCGTGTCGTATTGCAAAATGACGAATCTGTTTAAGTATTTTCCAAACAATTGCTCGATATTGGTAATGGCGAAATTCCCGTTGACACATCGTCTGGATACATAACATTCCCTGCAAATTTTTGTCACTTTCCTGAATCAAAGACCGAACTCATCGATATGGTTTTCCCAAACATTGCTGAAAATTACAAAAATCATGTTTGGTTAAGTGAAAGTGTTATATTGGCTGCAAAAAAAGTTGATGTCAACGAAAATAATTTTCAAATTCAAAGATAGCTGGCGAATTGATGACATACAAATCGGTTGATTCCGTTACTAACCAAGATGATTTTATAAACTATCAAACGGAATTTTAAAATTCCCTGGAATTTCCGGATTACCACCTCATAATCTGCAACCAAAAATCGGATCGGTAATCATAATGTTACGAAACATATACCAGCCACGTATTTTTAATGGCACCCGGCTTGCGGTAAAGAAATTAATGAACAACGTTATTGAAGCCACAATTTAAAAAGGGAAATATAAAGGCGAAGATATTTTGATTCCACGCATTCCTATGATTCCGAACGACATGCCATTATACTTTAAACGGTTACAATTTCCAGTACGGCTTGCATTTGCAATGTCAATAAATAAATCGCAAGGGAAGTCGTTAAGTGTTTGTGGCATTAATCTTGAAAATCTATGTTTTTACATGGCCAACTCTATGTCGCCTGTTCCCGTGTCGGAAAATCATCAGCATTCTTTATTTACGCGCCAGGAAATAAAATTAACAATGTTGTGTATCAAAAACCATTACAATAAATATTATGTTATAGAGATAATAAAAAATTACAAATATATACAATATCAAAATATACAACAATAGAAATAATTATTATTAGTTATAGTATTCCAGTTTTAACTGAATGACAGGAAAACGTCTGTCGGGTCAGCTAGTTTGAAATAAAAGTTACGTGAATACATATACGTCACGCTTTGGAGTTTTTGAGGTTATGAAACCTTATCCTATGTTGCATTGATTCCTTGAGCATTCTGACCAGTGACGTCATCGGCAGCGCTCACAAATGGTAAAAGTAAACGCCGGAAACTGCTTAAGAAAAACAGTGTTGACAAACAGATTTGCCGAGTTGTCCAAGTGCGTCAATGCAAAGGCTAAGACCGAAGAAAAAGGGTAATTGTTGGGTGACATTGTTAAACAAAGAAACGACAAAACTCACAAATTTCTCGGGCACGTCATAGAAGAAACGAATCTAGCAGCGCTATCCCGAGTTGATGTATGTAATATAATAAATTCACTAATTGTTACTAAAAATTATCTTTAACCATATAAAAACAGAAGCATTTGTTTAATGATAACACATTAACTATATATAAAAAATATTTGCCTTATTTTTGGCAACAACACATAATCAAATGACAGAGAATGTCAAAATTTATAATAGCTTGCTCGCTATATTATACTTAATTAATAATATAGCAAATTTGGCATGTTCCTTATTCTTACGTGTTGCTGCAATGGATACTCTGTGGCTTCGCTGTTAAAAATTTTCATCTTGAATTTACGAAGAACGCTGGTTATAAATTCTCTAGGTATCTTCGGTACTGAATTAGCTAATTTTGAACATGATTTAACAAAGAGTAACCTTTTTATGTTAACAAAACATTTAAAATCTTTTTGAATAAACAGTTAAACTTTTCTTTCTTCTTGTTTACAAATTGAAGTCACAATAAGGCGTAGTTTCTAAGAAGACCCAGTTATCTGAGAACACTCTGTTTATTTCAGGTAAGTTTTTCGTCGGAAAGTTCGTACATTTTCTGTGATTTCTGACAGTGTACAACACACCCAATATATGTGTATGTGCACCACATTAGTACTCCTCTTTCAATCTTATTCGCATATTCATTAAAATTTCAGGTGGAAAATATACCATTGCTAGTAAATGAACTCGAACCCGTTTTGAGCATAGACTCTGTAATGCGGCGGAAGCCCTTTAACGCTGCTGTGGCGGTTTGGGTGGAATTCCGCGCGAAATCTCCACGGAATGCCGAGCGAACGAAGTGCGCGCGCGCCTGGTTTCGAACAAAGTCGGCGAGTAGTGTGGATGAGAGGGATAAAAACAAATGCAGGCTTCCACAACCATCCAACAAACTATCTGCTGTGAGAAATCAGCTTAATCTGGCGTAACGAGCTACCGCATCACCACACCACTTTTCTCTGAACCTCCAACCTCCCACCCCCCCTCCTTTGTCGAGTAATCGATAGCGTTCAATAGATATGGAGCATCGATTACCTGGCGGCTTCGATGGTTCGCATTTACTGCGTCCGTTATCGCATTAGCAGTCCTACCCCGAGACCCTGCTACAACCTGCTGCAGCTAGTGGCCCTGACATGACGGACTTACTGTTTTTTTTTTTTAATCGACATGACATAAAGTACACCAGGTAGGATGGAAACTTATTGGCATAGACTACACAGACAAAAATAAAAATAAAAGTACTTTTACAGGAGTTCACCTTGAGAACTCGTCATTAGAGAACCGAGTGTATATTTGGTTGCAACCGTTGCCAGACATAATTTATTTAAAGAAATATATTCAATAATCATCGTAAGACCTGCACAATTTATTATACTTATCGAAGATAAGGAGGACAGGTCTACAAAATAAAGTGAAATGAAAGCAATATGCTAAATGAATATTATGATTTCGCAGAATGTTAAAAATGTTTATCCTAACAACAATAGCTCAGATCTCATTTGTAATTTGGCATTAAAAGCTAAGAAAGAAATCATCTTCAGAGGAAATTAAATATATATATTATTGCGATCGGGTTCCTAAAGGATAGCCCAATTAAAGACTTTATCACTACTCAGTATTATTAATGGCCACTACGTATGTCACTTACAAATAATCATCTAAAATAGCAAATAATCAATTGCACTTAAAAATGTTGCTTCCCCAGTCACTCGTTTTTACACACCGCACACCTCGCTGGGCCGCACCTCTGGCGCAACTCTCGCCGCAGCACCCTTCGTGGACCTCCGTCGCAGGACTCCATCGTCGCACTCCGCCACCGTCGTCCGCAACTCCCTTCGCCGAGGTCCCAATCGACGCCTAGCTCGGAACTTCGCTCGGAACTCCGCCGCGCCCGCGACACTATCGCCCGGAACTGAACTCTCCGCCCTGGGACCTTCGTCCAGGAACTTCGGCGCTCTATCGCCTGGAAACTCCGCCGCGGGAAAACTCCCGATTCCACTGAACTGACTCCCTGCCCTGGAACCTTCGTCCAAGGACTTCGCCACTCTGCCGAACACGCGGCACTATCGCCCGGAAACTCCGCCGCGGGAAAACTCCCGACTCCACTGAACTGACTTCCTGTCCTGGAACCTTCGTCCAAGGACTTCGCCACTCTGCCGAATACGCGGCACTATCGCCCGGAAACTCCGCCGCGGGAAAACTCCCGACTCCACTGAACTGATTCCCTGCCCTGGAACCTTCGTCCAAGGACTTCGCCGCTCTGCCGCACCCGTGGCACTATCGCCCCGGAAACTCCGCCGCGGGAGAACTCCCGACTGAACTCCACCCGGAGGCCGGCGTCCTCGGCTTATATATCGGCCAAGGCGCCACTTCTAGAATTCACGAGCGCGCCTGGGGCCAGTCGCGTCATTCCGCGCCAACCCGACGGCAGAAATCTCTCGAAACCCGTCGGCAGCTGCCAGGATGCGCGCTGGACTCCCCAGCTGCGAGGTGTTAGGTGTCTAGCTATCAGGGTTGCACGGGGAGCGGAGGGCTTGGAGGGAGGGGAAGCGGCGACCCAGGCGCCCGCGGCACATATCATGTTGCGGTGGCTACCTGGTGTCAGCCAGCTGTGTAGCGGCCTTGTTCACGTTCGTTACAATATTTACAACCAAATTCTAGTCGAATATGCAAAAATGAGAACAAAATAGATGCAACCGAAGTTGACAAGCCTGGAGACTGTGAAAAAGCTCTGTGACCAAAATTGTGGATACATAGTGATAAAATAAATTTAAATGATAATGATAATGATAATAGTTGTGAAAATGATGATAATGTAGTTAAGCATTTATCTAGATACATTATGAACTTGAGAACAATATAGGGAGACGCATGTACAGCAGACAAGACTGTAGATTGAAGTAAAAATCTGAAACAGTAAATTAGAATAAAAAATATATATCACTAAATAAATGGAAATTATAGTGCTCATGGTTATTATTATGGCTACGATGACTATTATACTAATAATATTTGTTATAAAGACTCCAGAAAATAAAATAAAAATGGTTTATGAGAGCAGTGGAAATCGTGTCTAGATCCAAACATACTGATCGACAGGTTAATAACTCTACATGCTTTTCAAAATTCTGAAGAATTATCTATTACCAAAGAAACGTGGAAATCTCTTAATAAATTATGTATGGACGATGTATAAAATTAATTTTATAAAATATTGTATAACTAATGTGTATTTGATTAAAATGACTTTTAAAATATTTCAATATTAAATATTTTTGGCATATTTTTAGTAATATTCCTTCACAATAACAATATAGTTTTTGGTGCCTTACATGTGTATGGCATATGTAAAACAGCAGCATAATTTGTACTACCAGTGGGACTTCTCGTCGCAAAAAACGCCATCATAAAATGAGCGTTGTTTAACAATGATTGTAAAAACAAATCAGCAACGTATCGGCGTTAAACATAAAAAATATATTAAAAAAACATTATTTTTTGTCCTTTGGACATGGATAGAGGGGGGAGGTGTTTTACCTCACTTTTGACTACAATTGCAAACATTGCAAAGATTGTAAAAACCAATTTTCTAAATCCTTAACTTAATATTTGCTAAAAAAAATTAGGTCTCAGAAAACTGACTTAAATCTGACTTAATCGCGTGTTTGATTTCCTGCAGCAGAAAATGTCGTGCTTAATGTATAATACATAAATTATTTCATCTATTTGTTCTCTACTACCGACAAAAAGTAGCTACTTCACAATGGCGAACATCCACAAATTTTCTCTGTCAAATATTTCCTGTGACATAAAAAATATTTGTGAATAAAGAATGCCCGTAACATATTGGTAACTTTACACTAGATAGAAAAAAAAATACATATAAAATTTTGGGAGTTTTCAATTAAAATTATACTTCATCAAACATACACAAAGGATCTGATATATGAAATAATTTTCAGTATTTAAAATAGTCATTTCTGTTAAAAGATAAAATTATCGACTCGCCGCCAGACACCTATGTTTCTTAAAAATATAATTTGCTAATACATAATCAGAGTTATTAAGTCACTGTTAACTGTAAACAATACATAATAATTTTCAGAATTCATTTATATTTGCCTTATTGTTTCCACGTTTTCATGAAACTAGGTCATATCAGATTACCTTGAAATATAGAAATATAGCTTATGATGAAATAAAAGTGGTTTTTGACTAAGGGTGGAGGATAGAAAGTAAAAGAAACAGACACTGTTAAAACTAAACTAACGACAAATCAGCAAATTTAACTCGGTTTTTCAAATAAATATTATTTTAGGTAGATTTCGATGTCACGCCATGGTAACGACTAGAATAGGTAGTATTTCTTCGAAATCTACCTATTTTAGTCGTTACCATGGTGCGACTTCCGGGACAAATTTTACATGGTATTTTGTTTCATGGTTTATAGACCACTAAACCATCGTTGATTCAAAACTATATGTATATAAATCACAATTTTAGGAACACGATAACTGTCATAATTTTTCACAAATTACTTCCAAAGAGATACATAAAATATAATGATGTAAAATCTCGATATAGTACATTAATAGGCAATATCCTACCTACCAAAGGGGTAGAAATGGAGTTTTAATTTGAAAAAACAGAGTAATCGCTATAACTCCCTTAATATTGTCACGTAGTGAAATTTTTTAAAGTTTATTTTTATTCTGTAGTTGAGTTGCGTCGGTTCCTCTCGCTGTCCTGGCGCGCTGTTTGCGACAACCCATGTTCAGTAGTTAGGTTTCTGCTGTGCTTGTAGGTATGTGCACGTTGCTGGATGTTCCGGGTCGAGTGTCGTGATTGTCTGCTGGCGGTGCGGCTGACTGTCAGCGGCTGCTACGTAACCTCGTTCCAGGAGGTTTGGAGTGCACTGGCCGGCCTGGTTTGGGCTTGTGCGCATGCGCGCGAGTCGGGAAGCGCGTGGATGGTGTCGCGACCTGCCGACGGGAATGCGAGGCTGGCAGGTCGCAGGAGTGGGGGTTTAGCATGGCCGCGCGGCGAGGCACCTGTCGAAATGGTGAACGTTTTCCTTTCTAACTATTTGCTGACACGATCTGGGGATACCAGGGCGAATGTAACGAGTGGAGTAACAAATTAGTCCCCCAGGGAACGGCCGTGGCCATTTTTGCCTTCGGACTTCCCTGGCGGGCTGGTTGCATCTTGCTGCCGTGCTGCCGTGTCGTGGCGTTCTAATTGTGTAGCTAAGAGATGGAGGCTCCCAAGGTAACTCAGGGTTGAAGATGGACTACGGTCAACGATGTAAGTTTTATGTTATAAACTGACTTTTGTAATTTAATTTTTTTGTTGTTTCCTCAGATTAAAGTTGTACTGGCGGTAAACATAGTCGTTTACAAATAATATGGAGTTGTTTCATTTTAGCGTTTGTTGGTTGAATAAATGGTTTTTGCCAGTAGACAAACGAGGAGGGAAAGGCCATGGACGGCCATTTGAAATCATTATTTTTGAAGCTGTCACTACACGTACACCAAAAGATATCGCTTAATACGCAAGTAAAGTTTCTCAAGTAAATTATCTATTTTCACTTCTAAAGTTGTATTTTAAATTATTTATTTATCAATCACGGTGTTGTTAATTGTGTATGCAAATAAAAGTATGAAACAAAGTGTTTTTATGTTATTTATTCTTTTCATTTAGTGTAATAAAAGTAATGTGTAATAATCTATTTTCTTTCAGTTGGACACACGCGACCCCTTACCCTTCCTGGACATTTTGTGACGATTTCCCGAACCTTGCTCTGCTGATAAAGAAGCCCCCAGTCGTAGTTTTAGTTTCACGGTGTCTTTCAGATGCCAAGCACAGCTTTTGACGGACTACATCGAGAAGCACGCCACAATATGATGAAAATAACATCCGTTTAAATGTATTATAACTCGCAGGGGTAATACCAGAAACTTTTGTCGAAATAAATTTTTGATACGACCAACCATAACTGCAAGGGGTGGAAAATAACAGGGGTTGAAGGACAAAAATATTCATAATTCCCTTAGTAAGCACACTACCGAATCCGTAGGAATTATTTGTAAATTGTATAATTTCGACCTAAATTATTTATTTAAAACAATTTTTGATGAAACGAACCACTGCTGCAAAGAGCGTATAAGGGGGGTTAAAATAAAAAAAATAAATTCCTAACTACCTTACTAATCCCATCATCAAATCTGTTGAAAATATTTAATCTTGTAATTTTATCTTTAAATGTTTTTTGAAAGAATTTTGATCAGATGAGCGTTTTTGCAGGGGATTTTAAAAAAGGGGTAGAATTTATTATAAATTCATAACTTTTGTACCATGTTCACTATCAAATTCTTCTAATTTATTGCAAAACCATGAATTATTATCTACAACTTTCATCTGAAAACTTGTTTAAACGACCAACCGTTATTTCAAGGTGTGGAATAAAAAGGGTTTGAATGACAAAAAAATTCAGAACTTCGTTAAAAGGTATACACTTAAATCCGTTTGAATAGTTTGCAAACCCTAAAAAAAGTTAACTAAATTTTTGTCTGAAACAATTTTTGATACAATTAACCTCTCTACAAAGAGTGGATAAAAAGGGGTTAAAATACGAAAGTAAATTCATAACTCCTTTAGTAAGCAGACCATCAAATCCGTTAGAATTTATTGTAAATCTTAAAATCGCTTTCGAAAACTTTTGTCTGCAACATGTTCTGAAAATATAAACAGTAATTGCAAGGGGTAAAAAATAAATAAAACTTCACTATCTTGTAAGCTATCGAATCCATTCTCAATTTTGTTTAACTTTCTTAATATAGTCTAAAACTTTTGTTAAAATTTTTTTTTATCTATCCAACCAATACTGCAAGGGTTGAAAATAACAAGGTTTCAAAGTATTCTATCAAATCCGTTTTAAATCATTGTTCGATTCTAATTTTTATCTAAAACTTTGGCTAAAACAATTTTTGATGTAACTAATTACTACCGTAAAAAACTCGTGTTGAAATTAAAAAAAAAAAACAATACTTTCTTAATATCAAATCCGTTCGATTTTATTTTAAAGAATATTATTATCGTAAACCTAGGTGCAAAACAATTTTTAAACGACGACGGTATTAGTGCAAGGAAAGAAAAAAAGTTTCTGACGGTAAAAATAATGAATAATTACCTTAGTTGGCAAATTATGCAATTCGTTCTAAGTTAGTCAGTGCTAGATGCATTGAGTTAAAAACATTCATAAGGTTTTCGCTGCAAAAAAATGAGAAATTTTTAATAGATGATTTTGAAATACTGTTGTACATATATTTGTTATGTTCATTAAATTACAAAAATGTTCCATTAATATAATGAAAGTTTCCGAAATATTTCCTGAAGAAATAGGTTCTTGGAAAACTACGTAAGCCAGCAGGCTGTGCTGAAATGGAATTTTTTTCTCGGACTGAAAGTTGACGCAATAATTCCACGTTTAAAAAAAACAGTCCCATCTCCTTACATGTCTATTTGAGAAAGAAAAGGCTTTAAGTGTAATTTCAGAAAACGAAAATGATATATTCCTTAACGAATCAATAGTTTTCGGGTACGTAAGAATTTTGCGGAATTTTTTACCGACTTCCAAACGTAAGTGTCATGTCCGTACCCATCGAAGTGCAGGACTATTTTTACTGTGTCTTAAGTATTTTATATTGTTTCATTTACTGTTATTATGAAATTACTACAAATAAATATTTACCTCACTACTTAAATTTATATTATACTAAAGTTATTTACTTCGGTTTTTCATGTTAAATAAAGTTTTATGAAAGTTGCATATTACATTAATCCATTTCAAAACATCATTGTGTGTATATAGTTGTAAACGTTTCATGTGACGGAATTTTTGTTATGTATTGATGAACAAGAGCACACTGCAATATTACCTTTAATTTTTTCATTACTTTGAACCAAGAAAAGACAGTAGAAAATACAAATTAGGCGTTTACTAATAGTTTCTATGAATATGAAAGGTTACGGTTTATGAGAACATAAACAAACACTGTTAAATATTATATAAATAATTACAAAGTTATAAAAATACTCCAGCTATTGTTAGTAAGAATCCAAAAACTTGTATTATATAAAGGTTAAACTTGTTTTTAACTAAAATTTGTAATTTATTTACTACACATAAGCAATCATGTTCAATTTTTTTGTGTGTAACATCTTATATCTCTGTATACTGCATTTTGTAGGAGTAGTTTTGTGAATGGAATGGAAGTCCCATGGAAAGTAAATGTGGTGAATGGGGAGAACAAATTTCATAAAGCCAAAGAGAACTTTACTGTATTAATTGTTAAATTAATTTTACCAATTTGGGCAATATTTTAATAAAATATTTTGTCGAACTCAGGTCCAAAGCCAGTGTTTATATTTTTTAAAGATATTTTTAACTTTTATCGGAGCCATTTCATTATGTAGTTTAAAATTTCGGTCTGCTAATCAAATGATTCAGTTTTCGACGTGGCTACGCCGGCAGCGAATTGCAGCGACGGGAGCGGAAACTACGTGTGATTGGCGTTAAGAAATGTAGTTGAAAACACAATTTTCATATAACTATCACGCTCGGTATTATTTTGAAAGTTTATAAGTTTAAATCCGTGTCCGAGTTTCAAATTTTAAGAGCACATGTGAATATTCTCGTTAGCGAGTTTAGATGTCGCACATCACTGGCGAGTACTGAAGGACACTCTCATACTTGTTTTTAAACTTTACTTAAAATAAAAAGTGCGTTTTCTACAATAATTATTTATCTGCACGAAAAAAAAAATATCTCAGAAACAGCGTTTCAAACGTAGGTAGTAATTGTTAGAAGCGAGGCCAAACTAACCACCGGAAAGTTGGCTGACGTGCACACAAAGGCAGGAGACGCGTCTGGTCGCCACAAGCGAACAAGCGTTGTCGTCGCGAACCGCCGAAGCGGCAATAACGTCCTCGCCACGTTCGTTTCCCTCAATAGGGTCTCTCGCGAACACTTAAGCCAATTTCGTGGCGCTTGTTCGCCTAGGTTACTCGCCCGCAAGTCACGATTTGTCCCGTTTAGTAGAGTAGACAGTTTGTTTGGCGGGGGAAGTCCGTATGAATCGTCACACAGACCTATGGCCGTACTTCGTCGTTTTTAATCAAAATAACAAGGTAAAATTATAAAATTCAGAGCCCCCAGCAACACACTCTACTACTTATGTTTTATTATGTGTAAACATCTTAGCTCTCGGCATACGGCATTTGGTAGAAGTAATTTCGTGATTGGATCTGAAATCGCATGGAACGGAAATTCGTAACCACGGTGCTGCCACCTTTTGTGGATGGCGCGAAAAAAAGTTCACAAAGACAAACGGGCAACCTTTTTGGTATGAACTGTTTACTGAATTTTAACAAGACGGACACGTTATTTTAAAACTCACTGTTGAAAATCAGGTCCAAAGCGCGGGTTTTATCGCAGCCGTATTATTATAAAGTTTAAACTTTCGCTCTGCACATAGAATTATTTAATAGTCGAACTAACGAAAAAATGATTTTGTTTAATTTTTGTGAAAAGTAGAATCTTATTAAGTGCATAAATTAAGATAAAGTAATGAAAATAAAGTTTAGGTAAAACATAAATAATGTTACCTTAAGTAGCTTAAACACTCATTTACATTAATTTGGGATCAAATGCGCACAGTATCGTTGAAAGGGAAACAGAAAATATAATATTTCATAGTTTTGTTCTACAACATACAGAAAAAAATGGGTGCGTGTACTTATGTACGCGCGTGAGAAGTTATAATTCTTTGGCATTATTAAAAATAATTTTAATTGCATGCAAATAATTAATTACAATCAAATAATAAAAGGGCTGGAAAATAGTCAACACAGTCAATAAAGTTCAGTTTAAATTTGAAATATTGAATAAATACAATTTATAGAATAATAAATATATATGACATAATTTGTACTAAATATTATAAGTTTATTAATTTTAAATATTTACTATTGATTATTTTATATTTTAAAAGAAAATTAATCAATTTAATAATAAATTCAAAAATTAATTTCAGTTTATTCATTTTAAAAATTTTTATTTTCAAATTTAATATTCACTTTTAATTTTTATTAAAAAGTTTTCATTAAATTTGTTCACTTATTTTTATAAATATTTATTATGTATTTAATTTAATAATAAAAATTAAAAATCAATATTTTAATTTGATGTAATTTTTATTACAAATTTTGTATTAAATGTTTTATTTTATTTATTTCTTTATATTGTAAATTATTAATAATCAATAATAAATATTTAGTATTAATAATATAATAATATTTAGTATTAATTATATTAAATAATAATATTTTAATTTATATCAATTAATAAAACGTACGGATAGTTAACCTCAATTATATTGGAGCACTTGAAAGAAATATAAAGGCACAATTTTTTTACTAATATTTATAAATAGTAAATAAAATTAATCAAAATATTTAATTTAAATCACTACTGAATATAATTTATTAGCACATTAATAATTCGCACTTGTATGAAACTAAAACACGTGTTGTCAATGTAGAAACTAGAAACATGTGGATAAATATTATAAATATGAAAACAGTGTTCAGAGGCGACGAGCATGCCAAAATGTGCGACTAATAGAGGTTATATTTCTATTTTGTTGGTAGCTTTTTTTTCGAGACTTAATGAGCGGTTTATCGGGCAGCTTCAACCTGTTAATTTTGTGTTTCAGTGATGCGCGCGCATCTTAAAATTTCACTTTCATCATTTTTTTATAACGCGCCTAAATAAGTATAACTTCAAAAAAAGTAAAAAAAAAATACCTTCCGCCAAGTTTTGAACCACGGCCCTTCAGCATTATCACCGCGTAGTATAACCACGTCTGACAGAAGGTTAAGAGGAAATTGTGTATTATATTTGTTGTATACCAAAATAATGTGTTTTTTTTAAAACATTGGAATTTACACTTTACTATGACTATTTTAGTTTACCACAATAAATTCCATGGTAATGTCACTATCATAAAGTTTAATTTGGCACACAAATACGTTTGGTATGTCTCCTAATGTGGGTTTATGTTCATACACGTGGGTCCGCCATCTTCCTGTGAAAATGACGTCAAATGGTGCGCGCGCAGCTTCAACCTGTTAATTTTGTGTTACAGTGATACGCGCGCATCTTAAAATTTTATTACTTTTTCATAACGCGCCTAAAGAAGTATAACTTCAAGAAATTTATTTAGCGATTATAGTTACTTATCTGCCACGTTAGTAGAGATCCAAGTATGAGTGAAATAGTTCTACTAAAACATTGTAAATCTAGTGAAATATTTATATTCTTTTGTTTAAATCATTAAGTTTTCCTAAAAAGTATTCTTATATCTGTATAACAAAAAAAAATATTAACACTCAGTGAAGCCTTATATATTCGTTATAATTTCACAGAAAATCTTTTCGTATCACACTTAGGTAGATAGTAAATATGTGAAGCGAAATAAAACATAAATCGTAAGTTATAAGTAGCACTGGTGCCTCACAGAGATGAAATCAAATTCATGAGTAACAAAATAATATAAATATTTAGAATTTAAACTGTGTAGTAATTATTATTTTTATAAAAAATGATTATGTATTCGATATTATGTGATCGTAATACCCCGTATTTTATTTTTACGTCACTAATGATACGGTCTTTAGAGTGTAAAGTATTTATAAAAACATTTTTTTTTACTTTATGGTTTTATAACCAATTAATTATTGTACTATTGCTACAAACAAAATTTTTAGAATTTTCAATGAGTATCGTAGGATATTAAATACTTTTTAAGACGACGTGTGTGTTTTAAAAGTTCCTTTATCTGCTAAGTGTATAACACTTATTAATAAAGAATTTTTTTATGGTTCTCAGCAAGGTTACTGGCAAAAAAAATTGTTATTAATGTCAACATTAAATGTTCACATTATGGTGCAATATTCGTAGGAATAAAGTTAAGATGTTGATGTTATTTTTTGTCTTAAATGTTCGGACACTGAATAGACCCTTGAAATGGGTTATCAAACATTCTATAAAAGAGTAGAAGCAAATTAAAAAATAATAATATTCATTTGTACGAATGATGAGTGACCTAGAGAGAAAGTGAAAAGCTGCTACAGACAATGAAGGCGTGCCGGCTACTTGATTATTTTCCTTACGTTGTGTAAATTCAGCATGACTGTTAAATTTTAAGCACGAAATTTTACCCCTTTACAGTCGATTTACCGCTATTGGCCAACCAGAGTGAGAGATAGGAAAATATAGGTGCTTACAGGTGAAGTAACAGAAGTAAGTTTAGGAAGCACTACGCCATTATTCTGATCTCCGTTGGAGGAAAACTGCGCGAAAACGAGGTTGTGTAACATAGGAAGTTAGTAAGTGCCAGAATATGTATTAAATATTTGAATAACTGTAGGTATTACGTACTAAATTTTCTTACTTCACCGATTCTGCATGGTTACAACTATTAAATTAATTTTTTTCATAGTTATTTGTTTTAAGCTGTGCTTTAAAATGACTTGTGTTTAAGTTGAGAAATTATTTTATTTGAATTCGGTTTGCTACTAGAGTCATTAAAACGAACATTAATTATTAATAAAATTGAATATACTGTGTCGTGAATAATAAGTTCACAGAATTCAGAAACGCTTCAGTACAGAAGATAAGGATAGAATGCCTTTCCAATTGAAAACTAATCAACGATCAGCAGAACAATTCAATACACTGTGCATTTCATAAAATATAATTGTATGGGGTCTACACTATAATGGTAAGTTGTAGTTGTAGTTGTAGTTGGTAAATGTTTTATAAAGGTAAGTTTATCACGATATAAAATATTTTAATATATCCTTTTATTGATAAAAATAGTACAATTTGACCAAAAGTATATTTCTCTGTTTTAGATTTGATTTAATAATTCCTTCAGAGAGTAAAACGGTTGCTCAAATATAACTGGTTTTAGTGTTTTTTTTTAATGTAGATAAAATTTTTGTGGTAAAAATTTGTTTAACCAGATTCTCGTGAAATTATAACCTTTCTGAAATTGCCAGTTGATGTGATTTAATGCCCTTGATTGTGTAATATGGAATAGTGTTAAACACGTGAATGCCTGTTATTTTTTTACAATTTTTTTTATAGTTTATGAGCATTCTTAGAAGGTATTCATTTGTCTCAACAACGAGATGCTAGCTACGCTGAACCCCGTATACCTTTGGGGAAGTTACGAGATATTTCTTTATCTTTTACAAAAAAAAAAAAATCTAAACACATCTTAAATTTCCCAGAAATGAGGTTTTCCTGGCTCTACTTTTGTCGACAGATTTATTCTCTAATTTTGTAACGAGTTTCGAAAGTAATAACGGCACCCGCGGCCGTCGTCTCGCCCGTATAAAAAAGCTCCTCTTTTGCAACGTTTATATTATCATGCAAATGCTAAAGAAAGTATTTTTTGACAAATTCTTTCACCCCCCCTCCCTTAACCAACCCATCACACCCCTACCTGCCTCTCCTCACAGACCCTGTAAGTCCCAAGCTTCGTGGTCTAGGGTAATATCTGGGAAAACGGTGTGTTTTATTTTCTAGGTTGCAATCGCGGCCCCCCGTTCGGAACGAGTTCCGGAAAGTATGGCGGCCTGACGAAGAAGCACAGGGGGAAGTTCAGCGGCTGAGAAGGGCTAAAAATAGTTCCTTTTGCCCTTGTTCTCTTCGACCACCACCCCTTACGCCCTTTCGTCCTCCCTGGCACCGAAATCCCATGATTCTCGGCCGTTTACAAGGCCAGGCGATTCCTCACGAGCGCAAAATGCCGTGAGATTGTGCGTCCCTTTCCGGCTCATTGGTCCCAAGCACTTATTTCTACGTGATTTCGGTGACCTATCAAAATGAACTATTTCTTCCGGATGGTACAACTATATTATTTTTTTAAAAGTAGAGTGTGTAAACAGTTGTAAAACGTCATTCCTCGCAGCTACACGTCTGTTCATCTTCAACGTTGGGTTCGAATATTATCTGCATTGTCCAGGACTTTTGTTCGTCTGCATTTACTGTTATTACTGAAATAGTCTCGTTGTTGTTAGGGTGCTGTATTCGTCAGTGCTGTTATTATTTTGCTGTCGGAAAACTCTTGCTGTCTGATATGTAAGTATGAATGTATTCGTCTGTGCTGTCGTCGTTGCGTTGTCCCTAATATCAGTTTGGGTTTATCTGTTGGACATCAGCTGATTTAGGCTTTGTTTTCTGTGGGTGTATGTTTTCATTTTTATTTCCTATTTTGCTTTCATGAATTTTTTTTCCCATGATAAACAGTGCAGCAAATTTGAATGGCGTATATTCAAGAAATTGTATTTAATCGTCATTTATTTATTTATTTTTATATTTAATACGAACTTTTTATATGATATATTTTTGAATTGTATTTACTGTAGAGCGTATAGTCTGTGATTTCAACTTTTTCCATTCAACAGAAACGTTTTGAAAATGTTTATAAAACGTTTATTGTCGTAATAACCCCATTTTATCCTTTTTCTTTATTCTATTTCGTGCGTTCAGAGCACATCGCTCTGGCAGCGCTGCTTCAAATCTCCTATAACCGGCTATTACTATATCTTTTCCCTTACAGTTTGTAACAGTCTCTACAGTTGTGAAGAATGAATCGCCATGTGTCTGCAGTGATTTGTCATAAAATCATATTATTTTATTGGAAGATGGAACAAACGTAATATTTCTTCTGTTAATAAATAAAAATTAGCATAGATAGTTTCTTTCTAGAATTTTCGTAAATGTTTCTTTTTAAAATTTAAATGTTTGAATAAAAATAAATTCTGTATTTAAAAGTTTAATATTTAAAAAATAAAAATATATTATTAAAAAAATATAGGTATACTAGAGGGTATCAAACCCGAGCAGGCAGATTGCCAATTGAAGTCTGTTCGTCAAAATTATATTTCACATACGACAATGCGCTTGCCCACTTCGCCACGCTGCTGACTACACAATTCGTAACAAATATCCGTAAAACTGTACTTCAAAATCTTTGAAGAGATATTTCTCGCTTCCTAGAGCCCACTCAGACGAAATATTTTAGGACGTGAAAGAGGCACCTATCTGCTCTTACTCACACAGTTTGAGCCAAATCGGTGAGCTCCGACTCGGATCCTCCCCTTATGAGATTCAGATCGAACTCTCTTCTCCGAAACTTGAGAACTGACTTTTTTTTTATTTCCAAGTCAACAGCGAATGCAGATGCTTTGCAGGGTAATAGCTTATAAAACGCTCGGATCCCATTGCAATATCTGCTCAACCAAAATTACAATTTTTTGCAATTATTCGTCAAATGAGTCCAGTTTTTCTCGAAAAGTCTAATTTCTCAATTTTTTTGATATGAAACTCCAGGTAAAATCGTTCTCCAATTTTCATGATTTTTCCACCTTCTAAATCCAGATATAAATTATTTCAAATAAATAAATTTAAGTGAACGTTGCCAGTATGAAGTGAAAATTTGTGAACTCAGCATTTGTGAACTACATACCGCGTGGTTACGGGAAGCAGGTAAAACTTAATATTTCAGAGTCCAAAAGAAGTCAGTAAGTGTTCCAGACATTAAACATTATTTTTGCCAAATACAATTTTGTCTCATCGTTCTTGTACCTGAGTATGTTATTTATCAACGTTTTCAAGTAATGAAACAAAAATTCCTTTTAAATCAATCAATCAATAACACAGAAAAAAATTTACATTCTTTTATAAAAGATTCCTTTGCAAACCAGTTGCAAAAAATAGTTTGTTACACTACAAGAAATATATAGTAATTTTGTACAGCACATGGCTATGGTTATTTTGGCTCATATAAAATAATACGTTGGTCCAGATAATTATGAGTACTTCTCAGAAAAATCGGCGCATAACTTAATATTTAAATTGATGTTTAATTCAAGCATAACTTTTTTAAGACCATGGAAAAAATATTATAATATTTCATATATGTATTTTATTTTGTTTTGTTGTGGTTATTAACGCGCGCAGTTAACTCTGGAAAGCCATTCAGGGAACGGTTTACAAATAACTTTTTACCGTCCGTGATACTGTGACAAAACACAAAGCAAACCCAGTATTACTGCGTACACTATTTCGTAGGGATGCAGTAGTTTCCACGTGAATGTGCAAATTTACAAACATCTGTGATTTCACATAAATGTTTGTGTTCCATTACCAAAAGTATAATAATAATATATGTATACTAACGGACCCAACCGACTTTGTTCTGTTCAAACGTTTTAAATTCGAAAATTTACAGGAAATTTCCCTGAATCTAATCGCAGCGTCATCTGCCGGGTCGAACTGAAATTACTATAATTACTATAAGATACTATAAATGTATTAATGTTATAAGTTATTTTACAAACTTATATTTTTATTTTCAAAGAGACATCAATATGTCATAAGTTGCATAGAATAAAATGAGAACTAACAATTTAAAATTGTAGGTTAAGTTGATTGTTATTGAATGCACGTCTATACATAATTAAAAGTAATGAAAAATCGTGTTAAATACTCACTTTGATACTGCACCTTACATATTTTGCACAATGTATATTTTTTATTACATTTTAATATGTAGAATAAAATGAGAACTGACAATTTAAATTTGGAGGTTAAGTTGATTGGTATTGAATTCACGTGTATACATAATTAAAATCACGAAAAATCATGTAAAATAGGTACTCACTTCAATACTGCACCTCACAAATTTGCACCTATATTTTTAATTACACTTTAAAATGTTGTTTCAATAAAAAATAATATAATAATCTTAATAACCAATTCTATTTTAATTTTAATGTAATAACAACAATTCATAAAATCCATCCAAAGATTAACAACAACACATAAATAAATACACAACACACACATATATATACTGTAAACCTAAACCATTCAAAGATCAACAACAATTTATAAATAAAAAATTAATTAAATAAACATTTTCCAGTGGACCAAATTGTGAATCTAAACCATCCTCGAATCCCCGTGAACTCACACAAAAAATTTCATCAAAATCGGTCCAGCCGTCTAGGAGGAGTTCAGTGACATACACACGCACACAAGAAATATATATATATAAAGACTAGATAATGCCCGGCATGCGTTGCAATGCCTCAATCAATTTTTTTTGTAATTTTTTAAATGTATACTAAGCATCTCTCTTTATCTCTCTAATTCTCTATCTCTCTATGTATATCTCTATAACTCTCTCTATCTTTCTATTTATATTTCTATCTCTCTATATATCTTTCTAGCGGACCCGACAGACATTGTCCTGCCCAAATGTACTTTTTGTGAGATATGGATATGGCGGTAAGTATTTATACGCTGGACATTTTGTATCTTCTTATTATACATACCCCTCCTCTTGGGCACGCCACTGCCGTTACCAAAAACCTTTCCCATGGTTACGCAGAAGGCAACAACAATGCAAAAGCCCGTTGCCATGGAGGTTAATTATCAACAATGCTTAGGTTTTTTGCTTTTAAAGCGTGTATTTTTAGTTTTTCTCAACTCAGAATCGAAATAAAATATCCAATTGTGAATCTAAACCATCCTCGAATCCCCGTGAACTCACACACAAAATTTCATCAAAATCGCGTACAAACAGACAGACAGAAAAAGTACTGTTTTATTATAGTAAGATAGATAGATTATTCTAACATGTTCGCATCCATGCAGTATATGAAAAATCAGCATGCATAGCCCCACACCTATAACTATACGTATCTGCTGCCCACGACTTTTTCCGCATGGAATTTTGTATTATCTTGCACCATTTAGAAATTTAAACATTATAACACAACAGTTGATACAGTTGTAGTAGTTTTCTTATGTTCACAAATGATAATTTTTCTCACCTCTATTTCAGTCTTTGCAATAAAAATATGTTACAACCTAAATTTTGAGTAAATATGTTTCTACTTTCAAATGTAATGACGGGAAGACACTTCATAAAATGTCTTTGTAAACCACATTTACTGTTTTTTCCGTCTCGAGCTAGAATGTAAAGATTGTCTGCATTACTGACCCGCGAGCAAGCTACATACATTTCAGAGAGAGAGAGAGAGAGAGTGAGAGAAAGACACCTATTGAATGTTTATCTAACTAATTTTTTTATGAGAGCATATTTTCATTAAATAAATCATGAAATCATTCAACGATAAAAGCTGTTTATTTAATTAAGCGGACGGGTTCGCTCCAAGGAGAAAATTGACGCGGCGAGACCTCGTGGACATAGAGAAATGACACACACTCACTATTTGTGTGGCTATGTAACATGATTTTTTTCTGCAATTTAAATTGTAATATACGAAAAAGGTAGCCTATTGAAAATTGAAACAAATATGGCGACACTATAAACTGTCAGGATCTTTTTTTTTTTCTTACTCTCTACTTAGTTCCTTACAATAGCAAAACTTAATGGCTTCTAATAATGCGTTGCAATTTTTGCTTTTAAAGCGTGTTTTTTTAGTTTTTATTAACTCAGAATCGAGATAAAATATTCAATTGTGAATCTAAACCATCCTCACTATTTGTGTGGCTATGAAACATGATTTTTTTTCTGCAATTTAAATTGTAATATACAAAAAGGGTATTGAAAATTGAAACAAATATGGCGACGCTATAAACTGTCAGGATCTTTATTTTTTTCTTACTCTCTACTTAGTTCCTTACAATAGCAAAACTTAATGGCTTCTAATAATGCGTTGCAATTTTTGCTTTTAATGCGTGTTTTTTTTTTAGTTTTTCTTAACTCAGAATCGAGATAAAATATCCAATTGTGAATCTAAACCATCCTCGAATCCCCGTGAACTCACACACAAAATTTCATCAAAATCGGTCCAGCCGTCTAGGAGGAGTTCAGTGACATACACACGCACACAAGAAATATATATATAAAGATATGTATATAACCTTGCAAAGCGCTGTTCGTGCACACGCCGATTCAGGTGCGTGAGGGGAGTGTGACGCAAGCTGATGGTCGAGATGAGATTCGAGTGCTTATCACTGCCGTGTCTTCCTGCTGATGAGAGCGTTTGTCCCCACGGGGAGGCATCTGTGTGTGTGTGTGTGTGTGGGTGTGTGTGTGTTTGTGCGTGCAGGGTCGACGGGTGGTTGTCAGGGGCGAGTAACGGGCAACAGGAGTGGGTTGTCCGCCTGTCTCGTCGGGTTGGCTCTGTGCAGATTGATGGTTCCGTTCCCGGTTCATTCCCTCAGCGCGGAGCCACTCAACACGCACTGGATGCGCCTGTGTCCGTGTCTACCGAACAAGCGTTCCATCAGACACATCGGGGCAAGCGACTGATGTGTATTTACTGGTGTGCATCGTGTGATTATCCGAACAAAAGACAGCTGTTGATTTGACCAATATTTGCATTATAACATAATAAATAGTGTGCATTGAAATCTACATACCAAATTAAAAAAAAATAAAATAACCTCAAAAACTTAATAAAACCACTACATACATTAAATCTTATGAAAATTTTCTTTCCATAAAATTTTAATACTATGTAAAAAAAATATAATTATAATTTCCATGAATAAAAGCTACACGCTTTCCTAAAGTTTTTTGAGTTCTAATGTTTCATATCGACTAGGCTTTGAAATTCTTCGAAAAATTCAACCTTAAATTATAGAGTTACTCGCATAAATTCATAGAAAGAGAAATATTTTTCCTTTTCCTTCTTTAATTTGAATGTTTGAAATAAAATTTAAATAATCCCTTTCTGCACAGCCTACAGGCGTAGGTAGATTTCGAAGTACATAATTATTCTGGAAATATTTTAAAAACTTCTATAAACTTCTCGAACATTTAAAAAAATTAAAAAGTCTACATAACATCCTAAACGGTCGCCAATATTCAAAAAAGAAATATTATAATTTTGTCATTTTTCATGCAGCAAAAATATTTTGACTCTTTTAAACTTAATGCATCAAGCATTTGATATCTTAAACGAATGTCACATTATGCTTACTAAGGTACCTTGCACTAATAAGTGGTCGTATAAAATTTTTTTCAGAGAAAGGTTTAAGGCAATATTAATATGGTTATTTATAAATTGCGAAGAATTTGATTAGAAGTATGTTTTAATTTTTTTTTCAACACCTGTTGTTTGAGCCAAGGTTTTAGATAAAGTTTAGGAGTTTTAAAATTAACTATAATGGATTTTATAGTAGATCAATTAAAAAATTAATGACATTTTGTCATGATACCTTTGTTATTTCCAACCCTTGTAGTAAGAATTTGTGATATAAAATTTACTTTGAAATAATTTTCAACAATATTTAAAATCTTAAATAAAAATAAAAATAAATTCAATAGTATGGAAGTTTTATTTATTTTCTTACTTTAACCTCAGGTTTGTTTCAACGCTCGCAGTAATGGTTGGTCGTATAAAAAATTATTTCAGACGAAAGTTTTAGGTAATAAATTAAGGTTTTACAATAAAACAACCCCTGCAACAAAAGTTCGTCTTATCAAATATTATTTCCGACAAAAGTTTAAGATAAAAATTATAAGATTTACAAACAATTAGAACATATTTTTAATATACCTATCAAGGGAGTTATGATATTTTTTGTAATTCTAACCTTGTTCATTCTGCCCCTTGCAGTAATGGTTGGATGTATGAAAAATTATTTCAGACGAATGTTGTATATAATAATTCAAGGTTTTATAATAAAATAGAACGGATTTAATAGTGTTTAATGGTACGGAAATCATGATTTTTAAAAATTCTAATCCTTCATTTATTTAACCCCTGCAACAATGGCTGATCTTATCAAAAATGGTTTTCAGTAAAGGTTTTTGATAAAAATTATAAGATTTACAAAAATCCGAACGGATTTCTTGGAGTGCCTAGTAAGGGAGTAATGATTTATTAGAATTATAACCCTCATTTATTCAACCCATTACAGCAATGGTTTGTCTAACCAAAAATTGTTTCCCACATAAATTTTAGATATAAATTATAAGGCTAATACATATTTTTACGAATTCAATGTTGCGCCTACGAAGGGAGTTATGAATTTTTTGTCCTCGAACCTTAGTTTTTCCACCCTTTACAGTTATGGTTGGTCATATCAAAATCGTTTTTAGATAAAAGTTATAATACGTTTAAACGGATGTGATATTTTCCTTAATATGGGAGTTACAGCGAATTTTCTATTTTTCAAATAACCTTCCCTATTTCAACCTCGTTGGTTGGTTACTGCCCATTAGTAAACTCTACCAAGATTTTCCACGACTATTTTTAATGTATAGCGATATGTGCAAAATTGCGACAGTTAGAGCCCGTCTACGATAGTCCGAACCTGTGCGTGGTCCGTGTCCTTATCCGAATGTGAGTGACGTCACATTGTCTCACCGAAAACTGTCCTGTCCACAATGGCGATGTCCAATGTCCGAATGTATTGATTTCTAAAGTTGTCACCTGAGCGCAGTAAATATGTCAAAAAAAATGTTTTTGTTTGTTGTTTTGATGCTTTGTAGTTTCAGATTGAACTTATGAAAGTTGTGGGAGTTCAATGTTATATATTTATTCAGTAAGGCAAAGTGGCTCCTCTTGACTTACAACACCTTCCATTTCCTTCAATAACAAAAACAAACACCACGTTTTCAAACGGGAACCGAAAATTCAATTATCGTGAGTGTTCTGTTCTTTTTCTGTGTCCGAAGTACACAGGTTGGGACAAAACGTTCACATTGACGTATGTCTTCGGACCAGGTAGGTTCGGACCTTCGCCCACTTGAAGCATGAAGTCAGAGGGTCACGTGGACCAATCAGCGACGAGTGTCCTTCGGACACAGTTAAGGACATTGCTATTGTAGACGGGCCTTTATCGTGTCCACAATAAATAAATAAATAAATAAATAAATATAAATATTTCTATTTGAGTTGACGAAGGTTGTGGGTCCATGAACCATGAAACGAAAAACTATAAAAAAAAATATCCGAAAGTCGCTCCATGGTAACGGCTACAATAGGTAATATTATTTGAAATCTACCTTAAAAGAAATATTAGTAAATAATCTTAATGTATTATTATTTTTTTAATTTAATTACACTGCCACCGATTATTCTGCGGAAAATATGACACAAATATTGAGAGTTACTTCCAAATCATTCGTTAATCTACGGCTATGTAGTAAACTATTTGCTTTTAAAAATTAATTTTTCATTTTTGTTTTATGAAGACACAATAATTTTAAGTGATCAAAATATTAAAGCCAAATATTAGAATGTAAATAATATCTCATATTAATGACTTAAATTTAATTATATTTGAAAATTACTCTCATGTAAAATAATTACAATACTATTTAAAGAATTTTTAAATATTTTTTTCTATTATTTTTATGCTAAAAAATAAGTATCATTAAATAAGTATTAAAATAATATTACTACCAAAATATAGAAAATAAATTTCTATTTGTTTATATTTATAAGTATCATTACTAATAATTATTTTGGGTAACGCAAACGGCAAAATTATATATTTTATTTCAGAAAATGTTTAAAGATATCTCAGCTCTATAGAAGGAAATAGTGAGTCTGTTCCCAGTGAAAAGTTCAAAGCAGAAGTTTCTGCGTTTAACAGTCGACTGAATAACATTTTTGTTGGGACCACTTAAAACTTCCAACTGCATCGTCAGCCTGGAATAAATTCTGGCATCTCTTTTTCCCCCGTTGCTAGTTCTGTAATATGTTGGCGACCCTGTCTCAGATATCTGGGGAAGTTCCTTTCAGTCAGGGCTAAACGTAATGTTTCCGTATCTCTCTGGTTTCTTTGCTTTTTATCCTTCCCATTTATTTTTACTGTTTTTATCTTTCTTGCCCCTCTTCCTTAATCTCCCCCAGAGGAATTGGATTTACTGGCGGTATCGAATGCCAAGTCCTGCATGCTTGCGAACAGCCTAATGAAATATGTTACTGGCGCCACTGCAAGGACAATTCAGTTGCAAATGTACTTTTGAAAAATATTTGTTAGTGCCCAACGTGAATTCAAATTCCCTCTCAAAGATTATTCATTATTTAAAATTATTTTACGACAAAAATGTTACTGAAATATACAAGTGGTTGTACTTTGTATATACGTATATTATAGAATAAAAATTATAATGAGAGTAATAATTTAATTTTTAAGTGAAATTTTTAGTATATATATATCATAATACACGGAGGAGTGTAGATTATACCGATTCTCTTAAAAATTTTATTGCTGACAATACTTGAAGAAATAAATGTAAAAATGAATTATAATATTGAAAGAATTAATTGAAAAAATATATAATTTCTTGATATCTTTTCAAAATATAGCGAAATCACACTAACAGAAAGAGACAAAAATTAACGGAAACTAACTGATATTTTCAAGTAATCAAGTTTTGCCAATGACAAAACAACAACTACAAAAATGATGCATTATTTTAAGTATAATTTTTGGAAGCTCTGTGTCAATTGACACATTTATTATTAAAATGCATAAATACAAAACAACTTCAGAAAGATTTTGATCACGTGCGTTAAAACGTTTTAACAAACACTACTTAAAATTTTATATATTTTGGGAAAAAGTCACAAAAATATTTAGATGTCTTTAAGGTGATATGGACTTCTCATTACTTGAGTCCTGCTTTATTATTTGTTCTAAAACACTTCAGGTACGCCACCAAATAATTTACTTGGGTCTGCTTTCGTAGTAATTTAACTAAATATTTGCCACAGTTTTAAAGTGCAATTTGTTTGTTAGATTTATGTAAAAATACCTTAATTACGTGCTAACATTGTCACGTTCTAAAGCAATTACCATTTCGCCCTGAAAGCGTCGTAATGCGTCTTTATACAATGACTATTCCTGACAATACACATATTGCCCAAATTAACATACTTTATATAAACAATTAATTATATAATTAAATTTCTGTTTCCCATTAAAGAAGATTTCATATTTTATTTTTTCAAACTCTGTGTTTTAAATAAATTAAAACTAATTATATATTTGAATGTTCTATTAATGTTAATATATTTGAATCATTAACGCCACTGAGCCACAAATATGAAAGTTTAGAAATAGATAGAACTGTGGTCAAATATCTTATTCGCATTCCAATTATATCTGGGTTTGAAATGCTGTCGTCACCTTTATTTGACGAGTTTTTCAAGGTTTTTAATAACTATATTAGGTTATTTCTTTGATGATTACTTGATTACGTATTCTAAATGTTCCTTAAAAATATTATTGTATATCTAGTTCACAAATAAAAATACAAATAAAAGTGTCTTTATTTGGATGACAAACATTTTGTCTGCACCTTAGAGCTTTTATCACAAACTTCTGATTTCCATTTTCATTGAGTGAAAACACGTATCATTTAATATCTAACTTACATAAATATAGCTTACAGGAAATAAAAGAGACCAAATTTTTCTCTTTTTTGGAGGAAAATTCTTTCAGTAAATGCAATTTTATTAATTTATAATAATGTACTATTGTGAATAATTACCGCATGAGAACACATTTATCTCTTGAATATTGTATTTCCCGTTGTTGCACAATTAGTTAAATCATTATCTAGGTCAAAATAAAACTATTTTAAAATATATATTGTTACGAACGCTAGAGACCAGACCACGATGCCAGGTTCGGAGTTGGCTGGCGACCCAGCACGGTCACTGCAGTCACGCGCCGGGTCACGTAAGGCATGCCACGCGCGCCTGGTGGGAATACAAGTATCGTCGTTACCCCTCCCGCTGAGCGGCCTTGGGAATCCCGCGGGCTGCCGGGCGGAGTGGCGTGAATTGGCGACGCATTTCTAGATGTTTTAAGCGTCGGGTTGGCCCAGGATGACGCGACTCGTCACAGCCGCGAGTTCGGAGAGTTCCGCGAGTGAAGGGAAGTGCGGTATCGGTGAAGAGGGTGACAGCCCAACCCCCCCCCCCCCCCCTCTCTCGAGAGTGACGCGACGTGGAGAGTGAGGCGCATGAGTGGTGCGAGACTGCGTGTGTGGACAGGCGCGTGGTAAGGGGCGAACCACTGTTAACCCTAGCTAAAGCGAGACGTGTGAACTGCGGCACTTGACAAATATTGAGTGTCTTGATAATAAACGTTAAATGAAAGTGATTTGTTATCGGACTTTTTAAGTACAATTATTTATTAATGTAAATAATAGTATTTATTAAAACTCCAATAAAACGAAATTGGGCTATCCTATACGAACCCATTTCTTCCCACACAGCTCGTTTCAATATTGAATTGCTCCTTATGTTTGTTACAATGAACGAGTGATAGAAATAAATGACTATAGCACGAAACGTTTTTCTTTCGCAAAACTCGAAACATGTGGTCGTTTGTTGATAAACTTTACCCAAAAATTATTTCTAATTTTTGTGATTTTTAAAGTCATTTTACATAGATTTAACATTTTAAGACAAGAGTTGAAAATCCTGAATTGACTGCTATTCACTGACACATAACTGGGAAAAAATTGGCATATCACCTAGGCGAACGATTCACAGAGCTTTAAATAGAAATTGGAGTAGAGATTGTAAGATTTTAAGCGACAATATAAAATATAAATACTTTTAATTACAAATCGTCAAATTAATAATATATTGATAATCAAATTACATTTATTTTATCCGTAAGATGTTGTATTTTTGTGTTACTATACATAAAAATTAAAAAATATAAAATTGTTGTTCAAATTTATTCTTAATACACATGTAACTGAGTTTCAAAAATGATATCTGGCCCTCAACAAGCAGAAGAAACAAAATTTCAAAATTGAGTCAAACTTACATTCTTTCAGGTGTCCGATATCAGTGTATGTTTGTGCCGCAAATATTTTGTCACAGGAAACCTACTGCGTTCGTCGGTGTTTTCATCGTCGTGTTGTTTTCCACGATATGTGATTATCTTCATCGTTATGTGTTCGTATATTTGCTGCGTTGTCCGGACTTTGTTTGTCTGCCTGCATTTACCGTTATCGTTGAAACTGTCTCGTCGTCAGCCCACTGCGCTCGTCTGTTCTGTTATTATTATTATTATTTTTTGTTAACGACCAATAAGTTTGAATGTGTTCGCGTGTGCTGTCGTCGTTTTGTTGTCCGTAACACCTGTTTACGTTCACCGTTGGGTTTATCTGTTTAACATCAGCTGATTTATGTTCGCATATTTTTTTTTATTATTTTGAATTCACTAATTTTAAGTGAGTAACGGCAGTGGCGATGCGTCCAACAAGTTGTGTTGGAGCGGAGCTTAATTTTTTTTTAGCGCGTGGGAAATGAACGTGTTTGACGGGTAGTAAAATATCGGCCGGTAGTTTCAGGCTCTGTCCTGGACGAGGGCCGGACGCACGGGCCAGGCGTGCCTGGGAGAAAACTCCCGGTCGTGGGACGAAACTCCTGCCTGGCTTTACAGCCGCGCTGCTTGGGTGGGAAACTTTCCCGGGGGCCGGCGCGATCGTTCGTGGCCGGCGCTTCGCTTGTTATCAACTCTGCCGTGACGTGGACGTGGGGATTTGTTCTCCCCGGCCGCGGCTCGCTGCTAAACATCATCACTGCAAACTTTGCTCTCCTGGAAGGACGGAAATAACTGCAACTGATCCGTATCACGGAAATCCTTCTATAAAAGCAATGGGAATTACATATACATGATAACTTTCGCTCAAAACAAATTTTTAGGATAAAATATATCTTTATTTTTTTTATGTGGGTGTGAATTTTATCTTCAGAACGATGACGTTGCTAAAGATAATTTCATTTGTTTTATGACTGTGACGAGAATTAAGGCATATTTTTTCTATTTGAATAAGTTAACTATATGGTTTAGTTAGCGAATTTTCACTCATCTAAACGAGAATTACACTACTTTAAGGAAAGAATAGCTTATATATCTCAACGAATTGATTCACCAATTAGCAAGATCTGTGTAGCATAATTTGCAGGTTTTTTTTTTCATTCCAGTGATTAAAATGACATCAGCGGTTATTGGAGACGATGGGGAACATAAGATGAGAATGGAGCGTCCAAGAAATAAATGATTTTTTTTTTTTGGCGGGAGGGTGGAGGGGGTTCCACAAGGAACGTTCACCAAATTTTCCCTCTTTGAGAAAAATAAATACGGTTATTTCTTCCCGGACGGGAATTTTAATTAGAGGCGAGTGCATATAACCGCTTGACCACCATGGTTATTTTACCTATTCAAACTAATCATTTTCAATTTAGTGTTATATGTGTAATTATGTCAACTTGAAGTGGGCATCTGCAATGTTACCATTAAAATTATTTGTCCTACGTTTAGAAATAACTAAATTAAATTTGACTTGAGTAAATTATGTTATGCCAAATAATGTTATGTCATTAGTTTTGGTCAAATTGTAAGGTTATGTGATTTAAGGCCAAGTGTGCTTCTGGGGAGAATAACTTCGGTCCAAACACAATTTTAGGACGCGGGAATTTGGCCAAAATATTTCATGCCAAGACATTTTAGGCGAAATATATATATATATATATGACCCGTTCAAACAATCTTAAATAGTTTGTGTCAATTATGCTAAAGCACAAATAATTTCTAGACAAGTCACAAAACCAAATTAATTTAGCACAATTGAGTTTAGGCCAAAAAATATATTTTTTTTTTGTTGCCAAACCGCCGTCCTGTAACAGTTTTAGGTTAAGTGACGCGCCTCACTTGGACCGAGACTCTATGACTGCAATAATAGCAGAGGATAAATCCGCCGCAAACCGTAGTGTAATCAAACCCGCGGCTCTCTCCTGCGCGTGACGCTCTGAGCTACAATCTCTGCACCACGCTGAAGGATCGACATGGTTGACGGTGAGGGAGAGGGATAGAGAGAGAGAGACCCCCGCCGGTCGCGACATATCGTCCGGCGGATGCGCGGCGGATTGTTTATGTGCGACGGGGTCGCGTTCGCGCAGCCGATGCGGTCCTCATTTGCATACAGCTGCACCGCGATGTACACGGTAAAAAAATTTTTGTTAGTTCACATCAAACGTTAATTCTTTGAGCTCTACGCAGAAAAATAAATTATCTACTTTTTCAAAAGATACCTTGGAATCAAACTGCCAAGAAAGAGTTAGAAATACTATCAAGAAACCTATTGTCAATTTGTACAACATATGGCTATGGTTATTTTTGCATATATAAAATACGTTTTACGAAGATAATACGAAAATTGGCGCATCATTTGATGTTTCATTCAAGCAAATTTTTGTGTATCCTCCACAAAGATAAACAAAAATTTAATATTATATATTTGCTTTATTTTATTATATTATGCAGGATAGCTATTTAGGTAATGGTTTACAAATAACTTTAACTATTGGAGGTACTTGGACAACTCAAAGCATAAATGCCCGGGTAACAATCTTAATCTAGTTTTACTGCAAACACTATATTTTTGGTACCTGAACATAGTGCTACGAGTAAACCAAAATTGTGAACCATTTCTAAACATTGCCGTGGAACAAAACAACATTTTCGAGTCTACAATACTTGTCGTTGCAGTAATTTCAGTGGTTTTCCAGAAAATTTGTCACGATATTCTCAACAGATATTTACTTTTATCTTTTAGCGGTGTAATTCAAAGGGTTTAACATGGTTTGGAGCTATTACGTCACATTTCACTGCTCAAAAATAACGTATATTAATATCTTTTGATTGGCTGCAACCAATCGTGAAACACTCCTCTCAGGTGAGAGTATTAAATGCAGAAGAACTTGAAATAACCCTACTAGGTAACTCTATCCTGATGATGGCGACTGCAATGTCGACCGAAACGTCAGTGATATTTTCGCCTTGGACTCGGCTACAACTCAGAAACCAAGCTACTTCATATTTTGAGGGAATTTGTGGCCTAACAACAAACGTGTCATAACTAGCGGAATAAAATAACATTAATGTCCTGACGATAAAATGAAAAGACAGCCTCAGCAATTGAGACTGAGCCTCAAACCAACCATCTATTAATTCCACGGAAGTGTTCTTTACAATTTTACGCTTCTCTGTTGAAGGTTACCACAAAAATACTTTTTCCGACTAGTTTTTAATTTTATGAGAATTTCTTTATAAAGGTTCAAAATAAAGTTTATTTGTTTACGGCGTAGCTTGTCGTCTCCTTCGTCACAACCCACGCTATGTGTACGGATAGGTCACTATTCAGTTTTGACGTAAATCCTACGGGAATAGCCAGTCCAAACTAAAGCAAACAATTCTGCAGCAACGCTAAAGATTTTAATACAATTTCTTGGACACACGCCATTGAAATTTTGTACTGTTTGCCATGGTTAAAATTCATAAACTCAAAAACAAAGAAATGTCAGTAAGCTTGTTTCTGATGACGAGAACAGATGCAAGTTCCCAAAAACATTGCCTCTGTTTTGTCACAGGTAACATAATTTTTTCGTTTGTGTTGTTGTTTTGCTGTCCATAATATCTGTTTATCTTCATCGTTGTGTTCGTATATTTTCTGTGTTGTTCAGTTTGTGTTGCCTATTTGTATTTGATATTGTTGAAACTGTCTCGTCGTTGCTAGCCCACTCTGTCCATCTGTGCTGTTATTATTTTTTACCATGAATAAATTCCTTCCACGGAATTGTCGCGCTGTCTTATATTTAGGTTTCAACGGGTTCGTCTGTGTTGTCGTATTGTTGTCCATAATACCCGTTTTGGTTCATTGTTGGTTTTATCGTCATTGATTGCATATGTAATGCGCTCGATTAGGTGAAGAATACCGTTGCAGGATATGGTCGTCTTTGTCGGATGCGTGCAATCTGCTTTTGTCAGCATGCCTCTTATACGTAGAAATGACTGCAAAGGTAAAGTACAGATATATTGGTTGTGTACAGCAATGCGTACTTCTGAAGGCCCGAGCAGGAAAGGCTGGTACTTGTGCAGTTCCATTTTCGTAATTCTGTCATCATTAATGACCGGATAGTCCGCATTGAGGATTTTGTCTTCCATATTTATTTGGCACTTGTCCAATACTAAGAATAAACTTTACGCTGCAGGTATTAATGCACCATTGTCTAGTAAAGAACTGATTTTTTTTCACACCAATGCGATTTATTTTATAACTGTTCGGTGTCACATACTTTATGCCCATCGCTTCAAGTGCAGACGTAATGTAATTTATTCGTCAGGTGACCGCAGTTTCGTAATTGTAGAACCATGTAGTGGTCCAGCCCAGGTACCGTCTAAGTTCTGGAGGAGGTCGTAAATTTCTAAAACTGTCGTAGTACTCAGCCATTTTTCCAGACTTCACGTACGCCACCCAGTGCGTGCCACGACTCGTAGACAAATCTAAATTAATAATGGCACACTCACGAGTCTTTGTCTTGCTAGGTAAAGTGTCTCACATAAACACTCCTTGGAAAAGTGGTATTTTCAGTTTTTTAGCCTACTTTATTATATCTATATTAGTGAGCAGATTTTTCGGCAAAGAACTTAACATATTTTTCACTTTTTTTTTTTTTTTTTCATGCTTTGACCTGATTTGTGAGGTTGCAAGTAGAGTCCTGCACTGCTTTTTTTTTACGATGACAATGGCTTCCATGTTGGCATTGTGTCGTTGTGCTTCCTTTAACTACTTGCGCTCAGTCTTCGAAGTGTTGACCGCTCGCACTATAACTAGCGTTGCACCAATGTGGCCACCGAGAATACCCAATGCAGGCAAGATCAAAGGAAGAAATCCTCGAATAATCTTCTTGTCAGGAGTCTGTACTTTTTGCTTGGCTTTTTGCCCTCGCCTGCACCAGTCTTGCGCTTGGTTTTGCATGAATTAGTCTTTGAGTTATGGGAGCTGGCCCGACGAGCACCCATTCCTAATTTCGTCTTGGCCTTCATTATTTTGGAAACGCCCCACGCCACGATTTTTTTCTTATAGTCCCACGTCTAGTGATTTACTTATATCTTCGGCTAACTGTGCTAATATCTCGTCAGCTCAGTGCCTTGATTTGAGATCCTTGCTGAGGGAATAGGCAATATCTTGCTGCTTGCACTTTTCGTCGAGAGAGTTAATGCCCACGTCACCGCGGGCTATTCGTTTGACATGTTTCGTTCCTGGACCACAGAACCTGTAGCCGGGAAGTGTATCTCAAAAGGTAGATTTATTGTTCTTACCTCTTCGAGTCATTATGCAAAACTGACCATAAAGGGTGATGTTTGCTTTTATACAATTTCACCAGTACAATGCAAGTGGTCAAGAAAGAAGTGTGCTTGACAGTGCGCATTAGGTAAAATGGGGTAAAGGTCAGGGTTAAAGGTCAAGGTCATGGTCATACAAGATGGCCACCATGACGTCACAATCCAATATGGCGGTCGGCACCAAACACACCAGAAACCAGGCGCAGTATCGGCTATTATATACTACTGGCGTATGTCGAAGAAATTGTATTAAAACAATATTGCCATTACATGAATAATTTAACGAACGCTAGATAATTATATCGGACGACGCTGAAATGTTGTTACCGCCTAAACATGAAGTGCGACCTGTTTCACCATATTGGGTGTTTAAATAAAATATAACAAATGTACTTCATACTTGTATGTCCGATAACACTGGCTGAAGCACCCGGCGTTGGTCGGGTATTAGGCAGAGAGAGTAATGAGGCTCCAGCTGTATATGAAGCTAAGGTTCCCCTTTCCTAGACGCAGAAGCTCCAATAAGCTCGTTTGCATACGAAACTCCTGTTATTCAGCTATTTCCAAAGCCCGGATAGCTTTTTGTATTTCAGCTGCAGGGGTTTTCTGACCAATAATGGTTTCACGCCTAATATTTTTCTAATGAACACAAAATCCTATAAACCAAATTCTGTTGTTAACAATAAAAATAACATTTAACTTTTGATAAGACTATCAGTTAGGATTTTTTTCTCTCTTCGGAATGATGCCAAACTTAATTTGTGTGTGCCAGAGTGTGAACATGTTTTTTATTACCAGTTTAGTACCGCTGCATTTCTTTAGCAGTTGATTTAACAAAGGTTTTAGATAATAATGAATGGACTGTTGGTATGCTTATTGAAGTTATATCGTCTTGAATTATACAACATTTTGATGCCCTATTTAGAGCCCAGATAAATGGATGATAACTATCTCACAATAATACCTACATATAGTAAGGGAACAATATATACTATCTCTATATTCTGTTTGCATGGTAGACATATTATACATAAGGTAGTGGATGGTAAGTGTGCGCAGGCGGGAAAGTGTGCGCAGTGAAGTTTTTCAGAAATTGATAACTGTGGTGCAGCAATTGACATGCTAGTATTGTAGCGAGTTGGGAAAGAAGCAAGAAGAATGAACAGTGGAGATTCCTAATCGAATTCTGCGATTTGTACAGTTAATATACTAGCTTTCACTGTATATAATGTAATATTTTGGTATGTTAATATAATGTATTAAGCCTTTGGAAATAATTCAATCGTGTTCTCGCAGTTGTCGCGTAAAAACTGGCAGGCGTAGCTTACGTTTGCTGTAGCTCACTTGTGAAAATGTTCCTTCTTATGCCATCTAGCTGGACTTTTATGAACTAGTGTTGCTGGCGGGCAAGTGTGCGCGCCAATATTGTTAATGCGCACACTTACCCGCCTTCGTACACTTTGCCTCTCGTTCCCGAAAAATACATTCAATTAGTTTATTATTAGTATTTTGCTATTACATAATTCCTGTATTGGAATCATAGGTTCAGGTTGAAGAATTGGAGGATAAAAACAGGAGAAGAAACAAAGACGCAAGAAAACACAAACGTGTCACAAATAGAAAACATTCCAATTGCTGGTACTTCGTCAGGACCAACTGTATCAGTCACAGCGATTTATCCCTTGCTCAAAGCTCAAAAGCAAACCAAAAGGAAAAGAATTGGGCAGAAATCTGAGATTTTAACTGCAACACCTTAAAATAATTTGCGCTTAGAAAAAAATAAACTTAAAGAAGAGGAAGAAAAGAAAAAAAATTGAAAATGCGAAAGCAAGAGCTGAAAGAAAGCTAGTCAAGTCAAACACTCAGTTGTTGAAAAACAACATCGAAGTTACTTATAGCCAAACGCAAACTAACATTCAATACGAGAAGTGCGTCCGATCAGCAATCTCCTTCACAAGACTACATCTGCCCTGGATGTGATGAATCATGCAGTGATGGGGACTGGGTGCAATGTTGTGAGTGTAGTGAATGGTGGCATGAACTTTGCTCATCTTATGAAGAGTGCTGTGTTTTTTTTGTGATTATTTTTTAAAGAATATGTGATGATTTTTACTGGGTTAGAGTAACGTGTGTAGGGAATAGTAGCATCAGATTTATTGGTTGTATAAAAAGAAATTCTAAATGTTTTAATTATCAAAATAATATGTTACATTTATGTATAAATGTATAAATGTTCGTCCAGTACGATTTTATGTGTAACAATTAATACAGTAGGTACAGAAATATAAAGTATACAATGTACAACTGATAAGAATTATGCGCAAACTTACCCGACATGCTGCGCACACTTACCTTCCCACAGAGGGTAAGTGTGCGCAAATGCCGACTTTTACCATTTTGCTCATTAAAAGAGAATCTCCTGCTGTACAATTACTTGGGCTCTCCAGAACATTCTCGAATAATTTTTCTATCATCCTGTATTATTAATTTTCTTCAAATGCGTATTGGTAAATATTTATGCTAAATATTCCACTAAATGCGCACACTTACCCTCCATTACCTTACACTTAATAGTATGAGCGTCAATAGTTACAATAAAACATAACTAATAAGGATATATATATATATATAAATTTTGTAGAAGAAAAATGTCTTGGATTGTATATTTTTAGGAAAACATGTTGTAATATAAAAAATCAACCGGTCTTGTAAATTTAGTTACTATTTGTGTTTAGTGTTTTTATAGTACAAAAATTAAAAAAAAACTCAATTTAATAAATAAGTTAATAAGGTAAACTTCGCCAACTATTAATATTTTAATATAATTTTGACAAATATTAACGAACGCAATAAAAATTTAATTTTTTTTAATTTTATAAGCTCATGATAATTCCGCTTTATATAATTTTTTTATATTTCAATTTTCACTATAAAAATGTGTGTTGGTATATATAAATTTACGTGAATTCACTGAGTTATTTGTCAAAAATAAATATCTAAAATCACACAAAGTAGCAATATTTGAACTAATACGTAATAAAGTTTTTATACGCAGCCTTATATTATGTGCGATCATGTGCACAGAAAAATTTAGAAAAATGAAACAGTTTTCAGTACAGTGAAAGTCAAACGATAACAAAATATTATTATTCTTAATTTGTTATGATTGAAAAGAAACACTGTTATTTTTCTCAATAAATTGCTCTCATAAATCATATTAGATAATTTTTTTTTGGACGATTAAACACATTCTTGCATGGAGCAGAAAAAAAGACCTCCAATTCTCTTTATTTATATATACTTTTGTGTCAACTCTAGAACGCAAACAGAATTATGGGAATACTTCTTGAGCAAACTTTGTAACCTGCGACGACGCGGAGAGAAATTAAATCCGAAGCTCATGAGGAGGAGGGGTGAAGAGGGGTCTTAATTAATTATATTGAATCTCCGAGGAAGAACTCCTCCTCGCGAACAGTTGATTTCTTGCTCTCGGTTCGCTGTTCGACTCCCGGCGGGGTCCGGAGTGGAAGGCAAGCTCTCTCGGAGAGCACGACGAAACACATCTGGGAGGGGATGGTGGAGGGAGGGGAAATTTGATTGCGAGGCGGAGCTCATTTCCCGGCCCATTAGGGACTCGCGGGAGGTCAAAAGGTCACGTGCCTCTGTTTCCCGGCTGGAGAAGGAAAAACTGCGATGAAAGCTTGGGCATAAAGCGAAGCTTCGGCAGAAAAAAAAATCACGATAAATAAAAAAAAAAAATAAACACGTCCATGGCTTACAAATAAAGAAGAATTGAAAATGCGTGTGTGTATAGGTAGTGGGAATATTTATATTAATTAATTTTTTTTCGTCGAGACACATTTTCATGTTGTTTCTCTCTTTGCCTACAATAATTATTTATATTTCCTCTTATTTTGGCATTTTCCTTAACCATGATTTTTTTATTTTTAAACCAACAGAAAATTTCTGGTTACGTAATTGACTCCTTATAAAAAGAAATATTTCTTTATCACATGAAATCCTGAATTATTTTTTAACGGTATTTGATGATTTCAAAATTTTTAGATAAAGTTATATTCTCCCCTTAGCAAAAATTAATTTTCTGTTGAATGCTTGATGAATATTGCTATAAAATTATATTTATACTGGTTAAATAATTATGGGTAATAATCCGTTAAATAATCAGACAATGCCCACAAAAGCCTGCGATTTTTACTATACATATTTTAAGAAATTTTGGCTTTACAGTAGGCAAGTATGAATTAAATTTGCTGACTTGGTCTTTTTATACAAAGAGTTTTTTTTTATGTGTTTGATTATATCATTGTAGCAATTTAGCCTTGTAGCCTGTTTGGTATAAATAATAATTCTATGTTTGCCGAGATAAAAGGATTAACGAACTTTAAAAGAAGCTATGCGTAGGGAATTTACAGCGAAGTTAAGCTATAAGTGAATTGATATGATACCGACATTACTAAATGACTATTATAACAGAAAACACAGAACAATTGATATGGTACTTGTGAATGTAAATAATTACTCTCACGAAAACTGTCTATTCAAATGTAAATAAACCATGAGTAAGAAAACTTAGAGCTAAAGTTGAAGTTTTCGAATGGATTTCTAAATACAAACGAACTTTTGGAAAAGGGTATACACCTAACTGGGAAACCGAAATTTACCGTGATGCAAAAATACGTAATTACCACCCAAGATGATATAACTTGGAAGATTTACAAGGTAATGCAATAAGGGGTGTATTTTTAAATGAAAAAAATTAAACCTACAAAGTACCCAAACGAATATTTGGTAGAGCAAGTGATACGCTGGAAATATGATCACTTGTTTGTGAAGTGGCTAGGATTTGATAAATCTAAAAACAGCCGGATAAACATTACTGATTACACAAATGAAAATTTAGTGTGATGTAAATTTTTATGTAGGTGACGAGTAGTACATTTTTATGCACTGTGATGGGTAGTAAATTCTTATGTTAATAAATGTAAGTATTATTTACACCTGTACTGTCCAAAGCTCTTCTGTAGCTTCGAGGGCGGACGA
Organism: Bacillus rossius redtenbacheri; assembly: GCF_032445375.1. Lineage (NCBI taxonomy): Eukaryota > Metazoa > Arthropoda > Insecta > Phasmatodea > Bacillidae > Bacillus > Bacillus rossius. The sequence goes on along the minus strand of NC_086330.1, from coordinate 57,628,803 downwards.
TTGTGGATAGTACCTAAAACTGTATAAGGAGGTGGGTACTTTGGAGACCGGACTAAATCACATGGCTATTATGGCTGGGGAAGGGTCAAAGTAAGTGGGACGTTGTAGGTATGCTGACATCAATGGATGTGCGTCAGAGGTGCGTGCGCTGAGGAATTATGGACAGGATTGTAAAAAAGGTTAGAGGAGGGTGAGGGGTGAACCATTGCAACCTTAGGATGCTGACGTGAAGCTGGTGGAGGTGATGATGGACGTATCATTAATAGTTATCAACGGAGGTAGCAATATGTGTCGTGTGCCGTATGAGATAGTTGAAGGAGGGATGTCTATGTTAATGTGAACTAGGAGAAGGTTAACGGCGTGAATGAAGGTCTTACGATGAAAGAAGACGCGTTCGTGAGCGGTGATGAAAAGCCCAAGAAAGATGTGGACATTTCGTCGTCGATTGAGGAGAATATTGCTGCCGTGGTGGGGGTATGTTAACCGCATATCCATAACTATCAACTGTGGACCTGTGCTCGCGAATAGCTGAGTGGACGGAGCATTTGATGGATAATATGGAAAGTGCTACGGAGGAGACAATTGTGAGAACGTTCAGTAATGCAATCTGGAATAGTATTGTGTTATACAGGGAAAAATATGATGTGTAGGTGTGTGTGTTTTAATAAAATAGTTTTAAATGTTTTTTATATTTTATTTCTTCAGAATTCTTGCCACAAATTTATATACTATTTTGATGGATTTGAAGTGCATATCGCAGAGACGGTAATGGATGAAATGAGCATCTAATCGAAACGTAAAATTTTATGTTTTGGTAATGATCTCTCTCGTGGAGACGGAGCACAGCTAATACTCTACAAATGTAAATCATCATATTTGTTTGTAGTATAATATTATTGGGCACAATTAAGGCTGCATGTGCTTTTGTTTTCCTTAAAAACCTTATGGAAAATTATATATATATGAAAAATTTAAAATGTCTGCTTCCATGCAGATTTTTAAACAAAATATGCAAATATATAACTGCTTATAAGAGTGCAAATGTAAATTTATATGAACGTATTTAAAATATCTGCTTGTTTTACAACACGAATACGCAAAATCTTCATGATTAGAAGAGATTGAAAATAAAATATTTCTTGCGGGTAAGGACTCAGAAATGTTTCTGGTCCTGAATGGATTAAGATGGCAGCATGAATAAAATTAAATTTGATGGAAGAAAAGTTATTTATTTTATAAGTATTTTTTAAAAGTATCATTTTTTTGAAATAAATGAAATCATCGAATCCTTAATGATGAGTTGGTTAATTTGATATATGAAAACATATATCTCAAACTATTCAAATAAAGATTATATATGATTATATCTTATTATTATAACTTATTTTTTTATTTTAAAAACAACCACCATCACGAACAAAATTGTTGTGGAATTTTTAATTAAAATTATAGGTATTTTGGTCTATACGTTTTATAACAACACTTTAGGAAATAGAAACTCGACCTTTCATGCATGATGAAGAGCGAGACTGACAAACTTTAGGAACCAATACCAGAAAAAAAGATGGCATCATCAGATGATATCAAGATGGCGGTTTTCACTAAACAAATCAAGATGGCTTCCTCCAGCAGATGATGGCGGATCCACGAGTAACACATACACGTGTAAATTGTGACTTTAATATAGGGTATGATTCAAATGTACTGGTGTGCCCAATGAAACATTATTGTAGTGAAACGACCTTGGAATATATTTGGTAAACGAAAATAAACCTTAAAGTAATAGCATGTTTGAAAATACATTATAAAAATTTAATTACAAAATTAACAAATACAAGGTCACCTTCCAAATTTCAAAATGTCCCGATGGCTTAGTGGTGCGCTTGTTAACCTGCAGGGACGTGGTTCAGATCTCACCACACGGGAATTTTTTTTTACCTTTTTAATAACATCATAATAAAATAATTTTAAATAGTTATGTTGACTCAGCTTAGTAAGGTTAATGTTGGTTTGTAGGAAGTGTGTACACGCAGATTTCAATCGTTCAAGTAAAAACAAATTTTCAATAATATACTTTGTTTTATGTGTTTTAAAATGTTTCAGGTTAAAATTTTAATAATGCCTTCTGACGTGTGAGGGAATTTTATTGTTTTAAAAAATGTTAAATTAATTTTAACAAGATATGCAGTATATTAATAACATTCCTTGTCGAAAATAAAATCCTATTCCGGAATATATTGGACTGCATCTGTTAATTTTAAAAACATATAAATGATAGCGCCACTTTCGTAATGCTTTAGAGAATAAAAGAAATTATGTAAAAAATATTTTGACGAAATGTTCGTCCCAACACAACTTTACGTGCTAATAAATTACAGGTATTTTTGTAATTGCTATTATATTTTATTATAATTATTCAAGTTTACGAAATTTATTCTACGATAGTTTCAATAGAATAGCGTTTAATTTAGCACACCACTAAGCTTATTACATCCTCCGATGGTGGAAAAAAACATGCAAGGGTGCATGTTGCCGCACGTGGGTCCGCCATCTTAACGAATTCAGCTCGTGGCTACAGCAGTTTCTGCATGCGTGCTCAATGGACTTTCAACCTGGTCAAATTTCCGCGGTGTGGTGCGCGTTTATTTCAATGAATTGGTGGTGCATTATAATATCTCACCCTCAACGCACCTAATTCTGGTCTAGGGGTAAATGTTACAGATACAGCGTTGAGTACTCCTGCTCGGTACTCCTGTTACATCAATAGTACCATCTTGTTAAACCTAATTATAAATAGATTTTAATTCCCTAAACTGAAAACTTTTTTGTAATTTTATCACGCTAGGCGTTCCACGTTAAATGCGGAGTCCATTTTTCGTGTTATAAGTGCGTCACAACATCCCTATGAGTGAAACGCCATCACAAGGAGAAGAACTGAGGGATGCGAGCGGGCCGGCACTCACCGACCACGTTGAGGTGGATGAAGTGCGACATGTGCGGCGTGGTGGAGATCTGGCACTCGTACACGCCCGAGTCGCGGTGCTGCGGGTACTTGATCTGCAGCGTCCAGTCCTCGCCGTGCGGGTGGTGGATGGCTCGGAAGCGCTGGTCGCTCGTGTACGTGTACCTGCCCACCGTCAGCAGGTGGATGTCGCGGTGCCGCACCCACGACACCTGGAACGACATCTGCGGCCCGGTCAGGCGGCGCGCTCCGCGCCTCCACCCGCGCACAGACACACACACACACAGACGCACACAGAGTCTTTACTTTCTTTGAGTGATCATTTAATACAATTTCTTGGATGTACGTCATTGCACTGTTTGTCGAGGGAAAATTTCATAAATGCATGATAAGAAATCAAAAACTTAAAACATAAAAACCACATAAAATTAGCTGGTGTCGAACAGATAAACACAACGATAAACCTAAAACCGGCATTATGGACCACAACAAAACAACGATAGCACACACAAACACATTCAAACTTAAATATCATACAGCCTAAGAATTCCGTTTAAAGTATCTAGTCATTAAAAAAAATCAACAGCACAGACGAACAAGTCTGGCTGAAAATGACGTGACAGTTTCAACATTAACAGCAAATGAAGGCGAGACATACAAAACCCGAAAAGCGCAGTATGTATACGAACAAAACGATGAAGATAAGCAGGAATTTTGGATAACGCCGACGAACACAGTAGGTTCCCTATGACAAAACAGTTGCGACGTTTCGGTAACTGGCACCTGTTCCCATCAGGCACAAACAAACTTAACAGAGGTTCCTTAATCAGGCATGACAAGCTTCGGCACAATAAGTAATCCGGCACCGAGCAAGGCCCGCGCCTACCTTCAGAATGATCACAGCGTTTTGAGAACTGCTACAAGATATCCGAGTGGTATATGTTTACGGAAAGTATTTCAGGATACTCTGAGGGCGGATGAGTAAGTTCTGTTTCCGGATTTCGTTTTTAAACAGTATTTTTATGAGACTGCAAATGGCTAAAACTCGAGTTATTTTAGTAATTTTCAGGCCTCAATGGCTTTGTATTACACCTTGTATCTTCATCTCTCTGCTCAAATCGCATAGCATGACGAAATTTGCGCTGTGTCGCACTTATCATCCCCTCTCACTAACACAGATACACACGTGACCAGGCGGATCTCGCGTTCACAGATTTTTTTTTCAGGTAGACTTTGACCACCAGATCGATTTACTTCATTGTTGGCGTTTTTTTTTTTAGTTCGTTTAGAGATTATTATAACTTTCAGTTAATTTTTCATTTTATTACAGTGTTTCCTTTTTTATAGGGGTTCATCCAGGCATGACGTGGTTCAAAAATGTACCAGATTTAAGACTGATCACTGCACGCTTGCAAGGAGCGGGTACTATGGACATATAAATCTATGAAGTAGGTGTAAATTTTAATTTTACTTCACTTTGTTAACAGCATAAAGGCTACTGCTACAGTTTTTTAAGTGGCTTGGAACGAACTCACAACGCTGTAATTATTATTTTTTTTTAAATGGAACAGAAATATTCATGTCTACTTAGATTAAAACAACTGTATGACCACAAAATAGTTTTTGTAGTTATACTGTCTTCGGAGCTTAACCGGGGCTTTATGTTTTGTGTTTTCCCAGTGTCTCCAATAGTTAATGTTATGTGTAAACCGTTCACTGAATAGCTTTCCAATATTGATTTCGCACATAATAAGCATAATAAAACCAAATAAAGTCCAATTTTGAAATATTTGATTATTTTCTCCATTTATAACCACAATTATGCTTGAATAAAATATAAATTAAATAATTATAAAATTATGTGATAAATTTTGTAAGAAATATTCAGTAGTGTCTCGGAAATAGCCATTTGTTGTGCAAAGTTACAATTTATTTCTTGCAGTATTAAAAACTTCTTCTGAGCAAATGGTTTTCAAAGGATTTTTTTCTAAATGTACAACATTACTTTTCATGTGTACGATCTAGATTCACTTGCAGACGTCGGTATAGCCCGAGTTTGAGACTGCAGCAGCGACAACATCTTGGCTTCTGGGTCAAGACCACATCAGTGAAAATATGGTGTGCCCAACGTTTTGCCATACCTTGTTGCTGCGATCTTCCAGGGTAAAGATGGCTTCAAAAAGGCTGACACGCTTCGTTTTTTTCACAGACGTAGGCTCTACCCGAAATTCCTACAAGTACATTTAATCTATAGACCCAAAACCCTACAATATGTTTTTTACTAGTGCTCGATGGGACTACAAGGGATAAATTGTACATTTGGAAGACGTGTAAAGTTATTTCTCACGAAAAGATTTCGAGACAAGTTGTGTGTTAGAACACTGTATCATCGCGTGTGTTTCGTGATAGGTTTAGTTTCTTTCAGGTGCATGCCCACTGTAGGCCCATGATTCACAGACATTTCGTGCGAAAGCAAAAACATTCTAAATACTTGCCCAAATAAGGCAATGGCTTCTCTTGCAAACGGCCACAAATGACAAAACAGAGATTTACTGACACAGAAAATAGAGTATTTGTAGTATAGATGGCAAACATATTGTGTCACGAAAAATCACAACTTCTAGTTATTTCTTGGTTTTGTTTCTATGGCTCGGGCATATCTCATTATAAATAACCGTGATATTTGCAACCAAGACATATGTGGCCTTTGGTTGGAAAAACCTAGTTTCACTACCCACCGTAACGGAATAAAGTGGTACAGTGGTAAGGCACACAATACGGATTTAAAACTCAGTTCTGTCATCATAATTTCAATTTTTCTTTGTTCTCCGAAATCACCCACAACAAAAGATGGGAAAGTTCCTAACAAAATGACGTATTCTATTCCTTTATCATGATAAGTCATCACCTTGAGTCATTGTGTCTAATGTCTCGCTGTCGACGAAGCAGTAAGCATATATAAAAAATTATGGTAACTTAACCCATTGATTGAATGAATTAGTGCATAACGTTTCATCGACATTGGTCTCGTTAGAAATGATGATGGGCGATTCGATGAGGATGGAGAACTTACGGAATGACTATGTTGAGGAAAACGGGAGTATCCAGGGAAAAACTACGGACCAGTGTCTATGAACATTGGTTGTTATATCAGCCACGATAAAAGCATTTTTTTGTAAAATATTTGTCCCATGATTTTGTAATTTTAAAATTATATGTGAAAAAATATGTTTTTAAATTAAGATCGTAGACTATACAATTAGTATTTTTTCCTTACAATTTTTATTTTATGTAATTATTAAGTTAATTTTTAGACAACTCTTAAACATAATAAATTTTGGCAAGAAAAAAAACCAACAACTGTTTAAAATATAATTCGTCTATAATGTTTCAGGGAAGTATGGTGTAAATTTAAGGAGACCAGTCAGACAGACAGCATTTATTCAAACTTCAAACACACGTGAGTAGCGATGTATGATTGATACTAGGGAAGCGTCACTTGTAATAACATTCCTGAACTCATGACATCTACCGATCTATCACCGCTTTCCAATATCGTTATATTCAATGATGAAAGTTTCTTCTCTTCCCTACCAAAGTCCACCTGTCAAACTGTGAGCTCCATAGCACAATGTGTCCCATTATACCTTCACAACATCATCATCTTCTTCCTTAACCACACATTCCACCTATCACACGAAAAGATAGAAGTTTATATTTAAATAATAAGGTTTTTTATAGCAATATAATAACTACAAATTAAAGTAACCTTTTATAATCTAATACCAAACACTTGAGTTTATGTCGTGTATTTCCTTAGAAGTAACTGTGTCACGAAAATGAGTATAAAGGAATGTAAGCAAAATATTCTAATAGGGAGAAAAACGAGGACATTAAAAGAGTTAAAATAAAAAAAGAACAAGAAAACAATAATGACAAAAATACAAATGTACGGTGTATGTAAGGTATGTGCCACATTGTAACAAATCATATAAGATAAGTAATCAATATAAATATATATAAATATAAGCCTATTTTGTCCGTGCGTGTTGCTATAACTACCACCCCCCACCACCGTTTCAATTTGCCACATGGGATTGATATGGTATAGTAGCCAGAATTTTCCAGAATTTTCGAGTTTGTTCTAGAGTGTTCCAGACATTGGTCAACCATCGAAGGGAATTTCTGTTCCGGAATGTTCAAAAATGTTCTCTGATATTCCAGGTGATTCTGGACCATCGAAGGGATTTCCTGTTCCGGAAAGCTAGAGAACCTTCTTGATTGTTCTAGAAACCGGAAACGGAAGTTCAGAATATTTTAGAACATTCTTTATACTCATCAAATAATTTATGTATAATCTGAAATATCATCACCCGTTCCCACCCACGTAAACAGAATTTTGTACTTCTTGACAAAATTTGTCATTCATGACGTTCAAAATAAGAGGCAAATTGTCGTCTCAAAAGTTTTATTTGCGCTTGGTGTAATTTTCCACAGTTGAACTCGGATCAAAATAAAAGGGAAATGACTTCATATTTCGGTTATTTTTTAACTGTCACTTTTCCCTTAAGTGATGTCTCTTCAGTCCGCGCAAAGCTTGGGCAACGCCAGGCACTTAGGCTAGTTCAAAATAAAGCCAACATACTCTCAATCTCCACGGCTGCAGCTTATGCCACCGGTACCTCGCAGAGTGCAGGCACTCGCAGGTCTGAGCACGAGTCGCTCCGCTTCAGATGCAATAATGGAGGAAGAAATAAACCGGGGTAAATTTAGAGGGGCATCCCACGTCGTACCAGCCTTGCCGATCACTTCTTTCCCTTCTCGGTGGGACTCGCTGCCGCTCTGTTTTCCCGCGCAAGGGAGGGCACTTATCCCAGCGGCGGGACGGGATTGGGCATCGTAGCTGCACTCAGAAATAAATGTTTTTCTCTCTCTCTCTCTCTCTCTCTAGAAAACAGTTTCCAATAAAGAGTCCGTAACACCACAATAAATATATTGTAACTTTGAACAACACATGGCTATGGTTATTTTTGCATACATGAAATACGTTTTTTTCCGAGATATTACTAAGTATTTCTTATGAAAATTAACGATAATTTAATATCTTAACTGACGTTTCATTAAGCATATTTTTTACTATTTTGTTTAATTATGCTTGTTGTTGTGCGCACTTAATACTGGAAATCTCTCCAGGGAACGGTTTACGAATATCTTTACCTATCTATTGGACGTACCGGGACCTCACTAAGCATAGATGCCCGGGTAATAATTCAAACCTAGTATTACTAAGAACATTATTTTGTAGTGACAATAAATATTTTCATGTAACTGTACAAATTTACAAATATATGTTACTATACGTGAATATTATTGTTCCATTTACAAAATAAATACAAGCTCTTTTGACGGGCTCAGGGAAAAATATAGTAGAGAAAAACTAAATTAAAAACCTGTAACAATAAACATGGAATAAAAGTTATAAAAATATTTCCGAATTTATATTAAAGTTTTGTCACATAAGACATCAGATCATTTAGTGAACTCTTGGCTAATTTTATTAGTAACGAATTGACTATTGACATTTTTTTCTATCAACAAGGGCAATATGTTCAACTGAAACAATGGTTGTGTTACAAAAGTAACAATTTAAACATTTCAATAAAAGTAGCTTAATATGTAATCACATTCTTGTCTGGAAGGGAACACGCATTGAAAAGACAATAGAAACTAAGAGCTGATTATTTGTCTATGGGAACATGACTTTAAAATAAATTTTCGGAAATCTTTTATCAGTATCAATGGAATGAATTCTACTGTGTTGACGTTTAAATTAAGTTCAATATGTGTCAAGTTGTTATTGCTAAACTGTTTAAAGTTGTTAGGTAAATTGGATGTTAATGTTATGTTTTATACAATATTGTAAAAATCGAATAAACTTTGAATACAAATTGCATAGCCTCTATTTTAAAGAAATAAAATTTAACGCGATGCTTGGTAAAAAAAAAATCAACTGAATTAGCAAGCACTGAGGGAGTCTAAATGCGAGAGATCCAACGCAAATTTCTGACGCTCCACGCTTTGAACACGTGACAAAACAAGGGAAAAAAAAACATTTGAAAAAAAAGAATTAACTTCGTAGTTGTTGCATTTTTAAACTCGTTAAAGTCTGGAGAGCACTCCCAACAAAATTGCCACTCATGCGTTCGGTCACGCACGCGAGAAGGAAAAATGCCCTCAGCTCGCGGGGAACAACGTGCTGTGTAATTAGGGAATACTGCAAACACACGGGACTGTTCATTAAGTGCGATGCTGGAATGTCCCGGGAACACGTGACAATGTAAACACACCACTAACGACATTCACATTCCGTTGGACATGTGTGCCGTAAGTCGCTGAAATTATTTCTGCGAGATCGCTGTGCCAATAATATTTCACGAAAATATTTTGTGAAAACATTTCTACTAAAGAGCGGAAAAATTATCCATTCTTTCTGCAGTGACTATTGTTATGCGTACTGTGAAGGACAAAGATCTTTATTCGCATGATGATAAACATAGATAGGTTTGATTTACAAACTGGAAAGTTGCAAATTGTCCGCATTATATTTTATCGTAGAACACTCATAGCTTTCATTACATTGTAAATTCTATAAAAAAAATGGTCTGTGACCAAATTTCATAATGACTTTTTTATCAAAAATTATAAATTTTGTTTTTGCATTGATAGACGAAAAGAAATGAAAATAATTTGGCATTTAGCAATTAATTAATTTGAAGAATTCAAAAACATTACAATTTAGAAAGTATAATTTATTAACAGATACGCTTCCCTTACTCTTTTGATGGTGGTACATGCTTTATAAAAATATGACAAAACTGTAACAATTCTATGCTTTGCTTGTAAATATAAATAATTTATGTTTAATTTAAACGCAACATAAAAGATTTTAAAATATTGTAACGTTATTAACACCATTTTCAGTGTTGGCTTTTCACTTTAACGTTGTTGATGGCCTTCATAAAAAAATATTTACGGTCCTACAGTTTACATTTCTGAGTCGGGAAAATATTCCCACTTTTTATTTGTCTCAGCTATAGCATCATTATTTTCATACTTTCTTCTTGCACGAAGTTGCATATTGATATCCCTTCGATACTTCACGTATCGCAAAAACAATAATTTATTTATACTCAAAAAATAATATTTTTCCGTTATTTTTGTACATACTTTGCTACAAAACATGCAATATTATTTTAAAAAGTATTTCAAAAGCATAGCATAAAAATATTTTTAATAAAACTTCGTTATAGTTGTTCATGTTTCATGTCATACTCCATATAAAAGGCTTGTAAATAATGGCCAACTATACTATCTAAATCCATTCGTCCCATGAGTTAACTTTGTAAGATATCTGTCATTTATTTACCTTAAACATTTTAAAATCACTGGAAGTATCCATCGAGATTATAGACTATTCAGGTTAAAACCACCAACTTTATATTGAGAGATGCTATAGGATGCAATTGCCAGAATTATCTGAAAAAGAAACAAAGCCTATCACTATTTTTTTTCATGTACAAGATGTTTCTCCACACTATAATCATAAACGAACTTTAAAATATTTCGGTTCAAATAATGTTAGCATTTGTAATTTTCATAACTCTTTTTGATCATATTGTTTTGAAATATATTTAATATAAACTAATTTATAATCAAGTTTCTATGTTCCAGTTTCAAGTCAAGCACAATTGATGTTACAGAATCATTGCTCACCAAGGCATTATGAGCATAGTGAATAAGCAGTTTTTATTTGTAATTACCATACGTTAGCACAGTCATGGGCCCAACCTAAACGCCTAATAGGCCTATCATAGTTTTCGCTGTGGTTGTGCTAAAACCTCGACCTAATGGAAATTTTAGCGTGTTTGAGTTTGCAAACTCGGTTCCAGCAGGTCTTGAGAGTGCATTAAGGCCAAGAAAGCAAACGGTGGTGGGAACACTAATAACTTTGGTGAAGATGTCGAGAGGGAATGGGGAAGAAGAGGTGGGGTTCAGAAAACTGCCCAAGACTTAAATGTCTGCTAATTTCCAAACAAACAGCGTTCTCGTTTTTTATAACTTTTCATCGGACAGAAAATTATCTCTGGCGCCGCATATAAGGTAGGCATCGATGAAAATGTCAGTCTGCTGGTTGTTATGAAAAAACGAGGAGGGGGGGGGGGGTATAAAGAGAGAGATAAGGTAGAACGAGGAGAAAATTAATAAATTGTGAAGAAGTTAGCGCTAAACAGTCGCCCATAAGTCGACAATGACAATTGTTTTTATTATTTATTTATTTATTTATTTATTTATTGATTTTCACTATGCAGCTTGATTAGAAGTATTCGTTCCCAAGGCGTTTTACCCTATTATAAATTATCATAATTACAGTGTGTTTTGTTATTTTCTCTTCCGGACTATCATCAGTATTGAGGATGGTCTACTTCGTAGTCCTTTTGACCTTTTTGTGTATTATTGACCAACTTGAGTTCTATTTTTCTAGGTAATAAACACTCTATTCTGATTAAAAACAGATAAACGTTAGACTGTGTAAAAATTCCTAGGAAACAATTATTGTTCACTTTATTCTGCGTTTTTGAGGTGATTAATTGATGGAACAGCCATCTTTTTCGTTTCATGCTGTTGTGTTAAATTAATTTTATAAACTCATATTACATTATTTGCATATTTAATGGCAACATAAAATTAACCGCATTTAAAACTGTACTCTCTTAACTCTAAACACGTACTACACACACACACACACACACAAACACACACACACACACATATATATATAATTTTTCCGTGTCCTTGTTTTCCTCTTTTTTATCTTCTGCTATGTTTTCTTTATAATTACATTATACAGACTAATACATGCGTATACCAAAAAGCAAAGAAGGAATGTTAGTAATTGTTCCTGAGTCATAAAGAAAAACTTAGCATATTGATGAGCAAAGGTTGCAGTTAGTGTGACGCGAACATTAACGGCGTAGTCATACTGCTATACATAAGTAAATTACTTGAAAGGTCTCTAAATTATATCTTACGCAAAATTAAAAGTTTTTAAAGTTATGAACTTTTAAAATTCTACGTTCTCTTCCAAATAAAAATTCTTTTCTTCTTTTGAATCTTTAATCGGTTTTATAGTTTTCTTTGCCACTTCATGTGTACACAGTTTAATAATGGAAAGTTTTCAAGTTTGCTTATGAGAGCACGTGAAAGTGATATTATTTTAGTTGATTCATACTGATAGTGACAACATTTCTGGATCAAATACCTTTTGAAAACCGGAATAAATAAAATATTAACATATTTTTATGACGCTGGGAAGTGTAAATACGTGTAAAAATTAAGTGGTTGTATTAATTTTTTGTGTTTGTTCTTGGCTCATTTGGTTTTTAAAACACTGATTAAAGAGAGTATTACGATTTTTTTGTTTTGTTTTCAATCAATAAATCTGGTTCTACTTGATTATTCGATTCAATGTTAATAGTTTTCTCGTGTAGAAGAAATAACAAAACTAAATGTTGCTTAAAATTAAGTGTTTAATTATTAATATTTATAAAGCATAGAGTTTACTACTATAGTACAAAAACAACGATTTATGAAACTTTCATGCATTTACCTGATTATTCCTAATATAAACAATGACATATATTACGGTGTGATTAAATTTTTTAACCCGTACCCAATAATGTAACAAATAGTTTTTGTATGTCAGTTTTTAGATACATGTATTTTTATTTTTAAATACTTAATATTTATGAAGTTTTTATTTTCTTGTGTTTTACCAATATATTTGAAGTATTACTATTATTTTTTAAACCTTTATACTTTTATGGGTCGCTGTTAGGATAGTAATTATTTTCACAAAAATATTTTTTTCATGGCGTGAATATTTTATATTATGTCAATGCCGTATTTGTAGACGAGCCATTATTGCCTATTAAAGTATTGTGTTATAATCTACTCATTACTAGCTTAATTTCTTGTATTTAGTGAACAAGCTAGTGCGTATAAATTATATTAATAAAATATTTTTGGAAGTTTATTTTAGATAGGCTTAGAAGGGCCTTCAGAAAACTTTCGGCAATCTTGAGTACATCAAAAAAATATTTCCTTTTTTTTTCCGCACTGCTGGTTGCTTTGGCGCAGTTCCCAAATGCACTTGTGTCGCTTTTTTGGTTAAGGGGGTCGTGTCCATACAATGTTGGTTCCTTATATATAAAGTTATAGAACCGGCGCATCGTGTTAGGTGCCACGACGCATTTGAAATTCAAATACGACTTTTCAATTCTAAGAAGCCAGCAAAAATAAAAGAAAACGGTTTGAGGCAACTTTGGTGGAAATAAGAGCGGAGAGGAATTTTTTTTTTTGGTAGAAGAAGAGAAGAGGGAAAATAAAAAATACAGATGTTGACGCAGAAGAATCTGTTTTAATAGAAGCTTCTGGAAGAAAAGTCTCTTGCGATGGTCAGAGGGGAGGCTATGGTGTCTGCTTTCCCAATCTCTTATTTCCGGAGAAAATGACGCGAAAATAAATGTCTGTGAATTTTCTGCAGCTGTCACAAACACGGATGAAAATAAATGTCGTTTATAAGTTAATTGAAAACAATTATTTATTTTGTTTACAAGAAAGTTTCTGCAATTCTTGAAAATATTGTGTTCATAGTTAGCAAAAACGCTAATTTTTATTTGTTGAGAAACACTTGTTTAGTACTCTATAGAAATAATTTTATCACAGTTAAAAAATGTCTAGATTGTTTAAAAACCAATTTTAACCTCACTCTTTCTGTGACATACGTTCATCATGCTTCATTCACACAAAAACGTTTCCAACTGTTTTTCTGAAGTTTCGGCTTATTCAAACAAATTATTAGCTGATTGTTAATTTCATTTTGTGATAGGCATTCGTGTTCGTGTAAAGAGGCTTATTATTCTCGTAAGGAGTTGTTTATTCAACTATATTTATTGCATTTGTATTATTATTAACCTGTAAATATAATGATGTTGCCACTAAAATTACCAGTGTGGCCTTCTTCATCAAAATAAAAAATAAATTTCGTAATCGCATTTTTTTATGACAACATAATATTAAATATCTTAGTCTTGAACGTCCGTGGTTCTTTAATAACATCAACACTTTAACATGCACCACAACGTGGTGTCGTAGTTATACCATGATTTCATTCCCACCCTCCTTCACTAATTAATCCTTGTACATTCTGATTGCCTTCTCTTCTACAATGGCTGTTTTAGAGACACCTGGTCGCTATAGTACTGCTTCAAAACCTTATACTTTTTTATATTTGCCATAAATAATCCATATAAATTGCGGAAAATACATGTTCACTATTCATGAAATAATTAAGGAAATAAAATGTTTCTATTTAAACTTTATTACAAAATTATTTAAAAATTAAAATCTATTTCAATATTAAACATCATAAATGAAAAAAAAAGTAAGGAATATTGACCTCTGTTCTATTAAAAAATATCAAACAATATTTCCGTAATAACCGACAATTTTTTGGTTTTACCTTAAAGTAGGTTTTGATATTACCAGTGATTTCAATAAAACATTATTAGCAACTGACCATTAAATCTAAAAATAATAAATGCAAGAAATTACATACTTTGTTATCATTCAGTGTGAAATTTAATGTGACGATAATTCCAAGATAAATTCATATTAGGCTTCAAATACCGTTTTGCTAAGAGAATGCTCAAAATTTACCTAAATATAATGATTAATAAAAAGGCATCCAACCAAATACGAAACAAATATATATTACTCTTAGCGTTCCCTTAATTTATTATTATTGAATTTTAAGTTAAAATTAATTACTTTCAGAACTTAAGGGTAGCTATATAAAAAGATTTTAATTATCTGCAGAAAATATTTAATTTTAAATAAATATTTAAAATTTCTTATAATGTGAATACAATTATTTGGTTTGTGAAATCAAAAATTTACTCTACTTATATTCTCTCGAAGGCTATAACATACCAAAGCCATATTACTACATGCATTCCAATCCACTACTGTCATTAAAATACCCTTAAAAATAATTAACACTTATTATTAACAATAATAAAAGCATAACAATCACTTCATAATCATAATAAATATTAGGACAACCATTAATTGCAGGCCACAGTAAAATTTTGGAAGAAACTGTATTTTAAGACAAATTTTTTGATGTTTTTTTGTATGCTCTATATAGGCATATGAGTCTATTAATATGTGTATAAATATATTCATATAGAGTTTATAGGATGTTTGAGAAATGGTAGACGTTAAAACAGTCCATATATTCTGAAAAATAAAAATCAACATTATATACTTGCTTCTTTAAATAAGTTGATAAAAAAAACAAAATATCCCCAGATTAAATGCACGGTTTTTTTACCTCCAACTTAAATGCACAGAAAAGTTAAAAATGTTTTAATCTTCGTGTTAAGGATGTAACAAAACTATTTAAAAAAATCGATTTTTGTTTTCTCTAAAATAATGAAATTCGTTTTTGAAAACATGTAGATACAGAGGAAGTGACATATTTTAGTTATCTGTGAAGCATGATGGGAGAAGATGAAACCTGCATATCATGAAGGGGTCGCATGGTTGTGTATATGTCTCTACATAGTCGGCTCCACGACACTCACAATGACCCTGTGTTGGTCAACTGAGTGATGCAAGGTGGCTGTATCCAACCCCAAACCATCGCCTCATTAACGTGAATCCTCAGTGATCGCTCCTGCCAGTGAAATGGAAAATTAAAAAAAATTATTTTTTCATTGAATATGACATTTTGCAAAAAAAAAAAAAAAAAACGAACATCCTTGAAGGATACTGATAGCAGGACTAAAGAAAAAATATTTGATAGTTTTATGTATACATAATCCTAAATAAAAACATGTGTGTTAATTATTTGTACGTCAAATAACATTGTAAAAAAAATTATGTTGTAAACAACAAATCATTTCTTTACTGTATGAAGAAATAATTATGATAAAAATAAATTATTTGCTCTTAGTACATTTTAACATACATTGCATGACAATTCTCAATGTTATTTTAAGGTAGCGTGATTAACAAATAAAAAATATAATTAAAAAATCTGGTTTGTTGAAATGTGCCTCTTGCCTGTGCCCAAGAAGTTTATGCAAAAACGTCGTCATTTTATTTCCCCGGAACGACTTTTAACGAAAATATTATTGTTGTTTGCATAAGCTTCCACGAGGAATGGCCGTGGGCAACAGAAAAAGGGGGGAGGGGGGATGTAAATCGAAGTTGGGATGCGTCTAAATATTTTTACATTTACGAGACGGGAGAGGTTAAGGGGCCTCCCTAGTAAAAATGTTTAGCGCGGTGGGCCACTGGCCACGTGCTACTGCCAGTGGTTGGGCGTGGCGATATACCTGAGCCTGTCGCCTGAGCCGCGGTGGAGGGGGGAGAGGGCGTTTCAGCGAGGGGGGCGGAATAATGGGAGGGTTGTCATTGTGTGGAGTCCATTTACTACTTATACCTGCGTTATCTGCGAACAAGATCGTGGCAAGAAAGGTGACTGTTTTTCCCTTTCGCTACATTCAACCAAAAGATAATGTTCTCATATTGCCTTGCTTGCTTCCTGACAGTGTTTATTAACTTGAAACATTAAATTAGTGTTGCGATCCAGTCCATATCCATTAAATACAAACAATCGTCAATTCTGTTTAAACATGAATTTTTATTTTTTTAATTATGTTCTACATAATTAATAGATTTACATACATTACAAAAAATTGTCACCAAAAATTGATGCGTTAGCTTGTGTTTTCAGAAAAAAAATTGTAAAAATTATTATAATTAAAAATAAATTTACAACATTATACTTTAGAACTGACATTTGTGTGATGAATGGTTTTGCACGAACATTATGCTTTCATTCATAAAAGTCTTCCGCACCGCGACGAGAAATCACGTCCTACTAATAGATTGAGTAATAAAACTGGGAATAAAATGATGAAAATAATATTACATATTTTTACTCTTAGACACAAATCAACTTTTGAAATCGCAATAACGACAAACAAATTTTTAACTTACTTCCTAAAGAAAAAGTGCATGTCAAACTCACTTTAAAATTCTGTAGAGAAAAAAATGTCAGGAACAAACAAGTGATCCCACCAACGACACATCGTCAACTTTGTATTCTAGGGTTCACGTCGTATTTAGGTACACTAAATATTACAGCATATTATTATTTTCTGGCACTTATTACATGTTTAGCATTTTATTTTTTTAAATATTTTTTAATGACTTTAACGTTGCATAATATGATGAATAAATATACACGAATGAACTGGAATCCCGTTCCGAGTTACATACAGACTGTTTACGAGCAGTGTAAATTTCTTAGCTGTTGCAACAGCGGCCTACAGGTGGATTCAGACTACAGGCTTAGTCAGTCATGCTGAATCCACCTGAGTTCAGATTTTATCGAAGACAAGTGCGGGTGGTATGTAAGAACTCAGTGTGCACTGACTGTTGTGCTCAAGGTGTCAGTGAAATGTATAGCTGGAATCACGGGCGAAAATCTGTAGGATTCCCATGAGGCCCGCGCGATAACGTGAAGATTTTGCAAATCCAAGCGGGCCCCCTCCGATGGGCTTTTTTTATTTCAGGGAGGTTCGGGCCACCCTGAGATTTTCCCCTCCTCCCGGAATGTACACATGCAGCTGGAATTAATTTTTAGCCAAGTACGTAATTTGGTGCTGTATTTAGGCTGTCAAAGAAGATACGAAATATGGCTGCTTTGATAATTGACGATAACTCCTTTTTATTGTGAAATAGTACCCATCTATAACGAAATCCCTAAATATATCACCACTACTGTTGGGGATTTTCTATACAAACTATCAAAATAATTTTGGTTTCGTCACTGTCACTAGCTGTTATTGTATCATACAAAAACATGTTTGTTTTGTGTATTAATTTACGGTATTCATCTCTGTCAAAAAAAAATCCATTTCGATAATAAAGTGTAAGCAAGGTAGAATATAAGGCTTATTTTAAAATAAAAATTGAATAAAGTATTTTTTGCTTGCAGTAGTTCAAATTTTTGAATTAATTTAGTTGTTTGTTAAAAAAAAACCTTCTAAAATCAAAGAAACTACCTACTTCCTAAATAGATAAATAGCGCTTTAAGTGTTCACACGCTTTTATAAATATTTAAACGCCAACATTTCAAATGTAGGTTTCACATAATGATAAAATCTTATCTATTTTCATGGTTACGCCTAATGGAAATAATACACAACAATTCGTCATATATGTTTTTTATGCTTTTAATAACTACTCTACACATGAGCAAATTTCAATATACATAAAACTAAGGAACTCTGCATTACATTTTAAATCTGTGTACGACACTAACAGAAATTGAAGCATAAAATAACATTTTTATTTTTTAATTAATAAGTATTTCATCAACGTGAGCTATGCTTTCATCTCAATGAAGCCACGCTACATAGAGGAAGTGCACATGTATTCAGTCATAACAACAGACCCTGCGGATCACCGAGTAAACTAATGAATGGAATTCATAGCATTACCAGGGTTTTAAGACATATTTTCGCTTCTACGCAATCGCAACATCTCACTTAGCGCGTAAAGTGGTTTCAGTAAACATAACATAAAAAATATTCGCCCCATGTACAGTAGAGGAAACTAAAATGTTTGGAACACTGTAAACTAATTGTATTGTCATTTCTGTAGTCGCTCGAAGCGGCAAACTATGTATTTTTGTTCAATTAAACGAAATATTAAAACAAACAAACAATAACATTACGTTAAGACAATTCGTTACGTGAAGTGAATGTAATAAAATACACAAGACAGTTTCTTAAAAATACACACACCATTACCAAAACACAATCCCATAAAAATCATATAATATTCCATGTCGATTTAAATTATTATCTATTATTCACCATGGTAATTTCTTGCGGGTAGCCAGCAGCAAAGGGACACAATTTTTATTCATTTAATTAACTTTGACCAAACTTGTAAAACCTGGCATGAGCAAAGTAAGCTAATTCACAATTTTATTTTGCGTCACAATATGAAACATCAACTAGTAATGAATTAAGAGTTTGCTTCGCTTGGTAGAACATCGAATATAGTCATCTCCAGGTATTAAACTGAATTTTGAAAGAGGGACTCAAGTTTCTGAACAAGTTGTTGACTTTCCTGATGATCCATCGACAGTTCGTAAACGGTCTCATCGTCGGGATGTCGAGCTTGGGACCTTTTTCCTCACCATAGACCCGTGGTCTGTTCTACCATTCGCACAGCTATCCCAACCTATACAAATAGCCGAGTGCTACTTCTCCCGTTGCTTCTATCATGGAGCTCGCCCGCAGTCGTACTTCCCTATCCAGCCTGCGTAATACACGCGTCCTACCTGCTAGCCGCCAAGAACGCGTCCATTTGTGAAAAAGCCTCACCCGCTAACAAATACTAACTCATTAATTATAATATGCAAAACATAAAAACATTACATATGCGATAAAACAAAATTTGCTGCTGTCATAAGCCGAAGAAAAAAAATCAAGTTGAAATCCTTATAACATACAGATAAATCTAAAATAGAGTTATCGATAGTAATGTTTTAATAAACAGAATAATGTATGTCATATTACACTAAATACATGTTCTTACTAACAACCGAATTTAAAAATAATATAAATTACTTTTTTTTCTTTTTCAACCATAACCGCATAGACGAAACAATAATTTTGATAAAAAAATTTGTATAACTATATACGACAGGACTAAAAGTACATTGTACGTAATAAGTATTTGCTTATAGGAATTAATGCTGCAGAATATACGAATAGATTCAAATGCATAGAATTTAATATATTGTGGAATTTATTTGGCAATATGCATGTACAAAAGATTGAATTTGAAATGAATTAACTGTTTTTAACTACAAATATATTTTTATCATTTCTCACTTTTATTCAAACTTCAGAGTGTCATTTTCAACAACAAAATAGCCACAACTTCACTTAAAAAATATTTTAACTTGATACTTATATTGTATAACTTTTGATGAAATTAAATGTTAAGAGTTTCATTTAAGTTCGAAAGGAAACATAAATAAAACGTTCAAAATAAATAACAAACGTTTTGTCTAGTTAGGAGTTCCGCGTCATGCAAATAAAGGAAAGTTTAACTTTTCAGTATACGGCTGCAATAATTATAGAGGAAAATACTATTTATTCATTACTTTTAATTCCCGTTTGAAGAAGAATAAATCGAAAAGTGCTATACCGAAAGTATAAAGTTGAAGTTCAATATTGCTTGTCAAGTAAGTTCAAGATCAAAACAAAAAAGAAGAAAATTTGTTTTCTTGAATATACTTTTTTCAGAAAAGTATACATACATACAATATTTTTTAAAACTAAAATAAACATTTTTAGTCCTTGAGTATAAATTTACTGAAATATTTTTTTAGTTAATTAATTTTTTCATGCGAAGAAATATTTAATTGTTAAAATCACGAGAACATAATTTATTACGTTTATGTATTCTAAAAGCTTATGTTAAAGATCGACTATATGCTATTCAATTTGCCCAAGAATTTTACTGCAATAGGAGAGCATTGCAAAAACACAATTTAACTAATAGGTATTATCACAATAAGTTATGTTCATAAACTATATTAAAGGGAAACAAATATTTATCATTTAATGATATGCAACTTTTTCCTTTGAGGTAAAAATTGAGGTATATTTAATGTAATAAGTAAATCCTCACATAAAATTTACTGAAACTAATATTCTTCATTGTCCGTCATATTATGATTCCAAACAGTTTAAATCAACTGAAACATGAAATAAAATAGTAAGGTTAACCATGAGGTGTGGAAGAAATTAGAGATTGCTTTGTAAAAAGTGTTAAAAATTTCTCATGAAATATTGTAATTATTATGTTCGTACATCATGTAATAAAAAAATTCAATACATGAAATTCAACACATAGGTACTTTGTATTGCAAGTTATTAAACATACCTATATTTTAAAAACACATGTGCGTATCTAAGTCGAATTGTTATGTAATACATGATGAACAATAACATTACCAACACAACTTCCCTTCCAAATAACTTTCACCCAAAGATAAGGCCGCGGACAAATTATACACACTGGTCGCACGAGGAGCTGAAATAAGTCTTATAAGAAAGCCGGCCGGAGTAATTCTTTTCAAGCCAAAGCTGAAAGTAATGGATGTTGTTTGTCTAAAGCAGGCAGTGAAATTACATACAAGTTTACAGAATAGCCATATAAGATCTTTGACGCTTCTTATCCCGTCAGTGGACTGTACGCGAAGAACCAACTGCATCATGGCCCGCCGCCAGTTATATACTTACGTATGAATACACTTGTAAACGATGGTTTGTATACTTATGTATGTTGCCGACATCGATAGGTATTCTTTGGCAGCTCGATGTGGATTCATTCGAACACGTTAGCGCTAAACACGACATATTTTTACATAAGAGTGACATCGCGCACTGAAAAAAGTTGCAGGTCTGTAACGCAACAGTGATGCAAATATTACATAGTTCGAACATTTTCTGGAGCACGACATTCACTTTGGGTAATGCTAAGCTACTTGATAGGTAGCCTACACTTTACCCGCTTTAAAAGTGATAACTTAAAAAAAAAGTGCACATGGAAGCAGACTCAGCCATATGTTTATTGCTGTTGTATTTGTCATAAACCTACTAAGTTCAATACGGCCTGTAAGTAGAACCCATGTTTTTTTACGACTTGTGTACAAGCTGTGGTTGTAAAGCGAATTTATATTCTTAGTTAACTAACGTCTATCATAACAAATTTGGAATAAGGCTACCTTAATTTTTTTTCTAGAACGAAAATATCTGGAAATAAAAATCAAGGAAAAAAGCATGAAAGATTACGGATTTTTTTTTCAACAACAAATGATTAATGGTTTAACTGCTTTGTGTACTATATAAAAACATAACAAGCTTTCAAAATTTTACATTTTTTTTTTATTATCCGTTATAGTTATGTTTTGTTTTAACTCATAAATATTTAAGTTGATTGCCAACGTCACGAGTGTACAATAATTTATGTCACACTGCTCCGGGTTGCAGGTAAAGTAACAGGCGTGAAATTTGATTAGAAACGCGTTATATTTATTCAGGGCCTTTAATTGGGCGTGACGGACCATGTGCCAAATATGTAACAATTATAAGTAGGTGAAGTATTAAACAAAAAGAACTTGAATGCAAAATAATGCATCTAAAAAAAATAATTTGCAAGGTTCTTCGTGGATGTTGTAATGTATGGGCAATATTTACTTAATTTTGGTTTTTGGATAAATTAATTGTGGTTTGTAAAATTTTAATAATTTTGTATAATTGCTGTAAAAAATTTATTTCCTGTCCTTATTAATTAATCGAGCTGTAGAAATAAGTTTATCTGAAAATTTACGTCATCTTCATTAAACATTGCCACTATTTATACTTTTTAACTTCCAAATGGTTTTTGAATTTTGTAATTAATAACGTACCATCCATAATTACATATGTGAGCGATCGGTCACTGACCTCATCTTCAATACTCCTCGTGACTCCTGCGCCAG
The DNA here is from genome assembly GCF_032445375.1 of Bacillus rossius redtenbacheri. NCBI lineage: Eukaryota > Metazoa > Arthropoda > Insecta > Phasmatodea > Bacillidae > Bacillus > Bacillus rossius. Next base: position 57,606,136 of record NC_086330.1, on the reverse strand, counting down.
GAGGAACATATATATACTTCTGACTAGCTTATTTAATATAGATCTTCCCTTGTTTTTATTTTTTATTTATCATTCCATGAACATTTTTAAAACAGAGAAGACCATCAGATATCTATCTAACCAAAAAGCATAGAAAAATAACATTTAGTTTTCAAAATATGATTTTTCTTTTAGTTTAAGATACATTTTATATAAACCTACATTTTTAAGTATGAAAACTTTTGTAAATAGTTAACCATTTGGTTAATACCAGTATAAATTTTTCTTCAGCGTTGTAAGATGTGTAAAATAATTTTGGAAAACTAAAATAATTTAAAAAAATATTGGGCAGTATAATAATTGTTTTTTGAATATTTATTAAAAATAGAAGGAAAACACTGAAGTGTATGTTCATGTTAAAAGTTAAATAAAAATTTTGTCGAATTAGCTAGCGAGACTGTAAAGTCACCAATAAATAGTTTGTACGACAAATTTCAACGTGTTGATTGAAAAAAAGCGATGTTTTAGAGATACACGAATATACACACAGAGTAAGTCGAGCACATGGTACTGTGGCGAGGCACACTAAAAGCAATTCTGAGAATTTCTTTCGGTCATGGGATTATCTTTTACCGGTGCCGGTTGTGGGTTGTCTCCCTCTCACGCACGCACGCACACACAGGTAGCCTGCCTCCCCCCCGGGCCAGGGTCCACCACCACGCTACCTGTGCTGTGGGCTGCGAGCTGGCTTCGCCGAGCGGCAGCACGAGACGGTGGAAAACTTTCAGGATTTGCAGAAATTGCGGAAAAGATATCTCGGAATTCAGAGCGATGACTATATGTTTTAAATACATGAATTTCTTCAGAAAAAAATTATCTTTTTTTCTAGACTTGTACTTTTTTTCTGTCATTCTCCTAAGCAGTATAAAATGGCCCCAAAGTTGGACATATTGGTGATTTTTTATTTCATATTTTGATAGAAAAAAACATAAATGTAAAAGTATACAGACAATTCGTGTAGTATCTTCTCTTGGGTGAAAAATTTTCAGATTCGTAGTGTCGATCAATAAAGTCCCATCATTATTTAAAAAACATAGTGTTCCGCTAACTTCTGAAGCTACTAGGGAGGCCCCTTAAGGTCGCGTGGAGTGCGAGGGTTTATCTCATCAGCGCGAAGACGAAGCACGGGCCATGTCACGCGGTCATAAAACAATTCACTCCATCATGGCAAAGCCTCTGATATGTTTATTTTGTTTAGCCTCAGCAATTTCATCAACGGTTACTTCATTAGGAACGGTGACACACAACGACACACGCTGAATTTTTTTTTAAATGGAACACAAAAATTCATGTAAAATTACAGATATTTGTAAATGTGTATCTTTATACGAAAACCACTATACCACTACATTATAAAGTTCGAAGTTATACTGAGTTCAGATTCTTTCTCTAGCGTTTATGCTTTGTGCTGTTCCAGTACCACCAATAGTTATAGTTATTTGCAAACCGTTCCCTGAATAGCTTTCCAGTATTAACTGCTATCATAATAAGCATAATAAAAATATGTAAAAAATTTTAATATTTGACTATCTTGAATTAAACATAAAATAAAATATAAAATTATAACCCAAATTTCCTAAGAAATAATTATTATCTTGAGAAATTTATTTAATATATGCAAAAATAACCATTGCCGTGTGTTGTACAAAGTTACAATATCTTTCTTCAGTATTAAAAACTATTTCTTGGGAAATTGTTTCCAGAGGAATATTTTGTATGAATACAGATTTTTGTGCAGGGACAGTAATATTTGGGGGGAATATGTATCGCATTGTTCACCTGGAGCAGTTCCGGTTTTGGGTAATCACGGTTGGGGGGTGGAATGAAACTAAAATAAGGTTGGTCTAACAGGAATACAAAACCCGGTTTGCTGGAACACATCCGATCGCAAAGAATCTTTGTACACTTGACCTTTGAAACGCGAGGAAGATATCTCTCTAGGTTAGATAATTATTTTAAGCTTTTCATTTCATGCATATGACATTGTACCAAAATGGTTAGGTAAATGATGGTCATCTAATGCAGCATTAGCGTTCATTTATTTTATATTTTAAGTAAAAATTTACATCTCATAGAAAAAAACAACTTTAAAGACGAAGTTATAAATTTTTTTGTAGCGTGTCTCTGATTCCTGAGGTTTTTGCTCAGTTAGAAATATAAATAATTTTTTTTACAAGTGAGTAAATACCTTGTCTATGAGAATGGGAAAAGAAAATATATATATATATAATTTTTTCGTTCCATTTTGGTCTCTAGGGCGTGTCATTCTTCATTTCCTTCACCATTTCCGTACACTACCCGAGATTTCCAATTACGCGGTCCCTTCACAGTTGTTTTTGCGCCACTCTCGCCGATGGCTACGGTTTTTTTTAGGGTGAGTTCTCGGGGGGGGGGGGGGGGGGAGGAATGAGTAGGTGGGGAAAGGCCAAAGGGCAGTCGGAGAAGGGTATCCTGGTCGGTGGAAAAGAAAAAGAAAACCCGGTCTGGAAAGTGAAAACTTCCTGGACTCTCTCCGGGAATTAATTGAATAACTGACTCAGTCGGATGATTAGCCAACTAGTCCAGGGCCCTAGCGTCGTTTCTCCTCGTGCTTCCCTCCGACATCTTCTTCCTTCCTCTCCCTCTCTCTCTCTCTCTCTCTCTCTCTCTCTCTCTTCGCAGGAAATTACCCTGTTCCGCTTCAGTTTCCGGTACATATATTTTATTTGCAATGAATTCGTTGCTTTCATAAACTGACTTAAGTGAATTTCGGCGTATTTCCTCAAAATGTATTGCTTTTTTTTTTGTATTTGATCTTCAGTTGATTTTTTTAAGAACTAAATAATGAATTTCAATTAATCAACCAAGGAAAATATTGATTTTATCTTTTTGATTTTTCAATTTTTTAATTATAATTATTGCCCTTAAAAAAATTACAACTACGCGTAAACATTAATGCCATCATTTAAAATAATTTTTAATACTTGTGTGATGAAACATCATAAAAATATGAAGGTTTAATTCTTTAATAGATTGATAGAATTATATTTTTAAGAAAACTTATTAGGGTTACGAAGAGTAGGATTGCCTACAACTTATTTTAGGTAAGATACATAATAACAGCTATATACTATTAAACATGTAAAATTCTATATTTCATCACCACCATAACATTGTTACGTATTTCTAATAGCTGTCTGCTAGGCGTTAAGGTTTTCAGAGTTTTCAGACACGTAAAATTATGAAACGGATGTAACAGAAACTTCAATAGCTTTGGTTTCCCAAATGGCATAGGCCTATGCCTTTTCCAGCCAGATTTCATCGCAGTTGTGGGGCAAATAAAAGTCAGAAAAACTGGAGTTGTAAAAAACATATGTGACGAAAATTAATTATTTTTGAAGTTCCTGTTGTAAATATCTCATGTTTGACATAAATTTAAACAAGTATTACAAATAAGAACAATGCGTGTTAGCTTGGGTATTAAATAGTAAGCATTGAAACACAGACATTTGCGAATATTTAGCCGCAGAGTACTAATCGACCTGCAATCAAGGATGGACGAAAACCAGGTTTGGAAGATAAACCCCAAAAATCATTTTTTTTTGTTTGGTCCATATTTTTGGTTAAATCAGCTTATTATTACGTTAGTTATTTTGGTTCTCAGGCCGTTCAAATGAAAGCCATACAACATACCACACTCTGCCACTCATGTTGAACCAGAAAAGGTTACAACATCAAAGAACATAAGTCTGTACATCTGACTGGGACTTAACTACAGAACGGGGATTTACAGAACAGTCGGTGATATCCCACAGAATAGGAAGTAACTATTTTATATTTTTAATGTTATAGGAGTATTTAGCTGGGTATAATTCAGAACTTATTCAGATTATTTAAATTATAATATCTTAAATAGTATATAATGTTTGTTCCTGTAAATCAAAAGAAACATTATAGCAAATATTTGTTTTTGTAAGAGTGCTATTAGACCTTTCATTAAACTTATTAAAACATTTTCTTTAAAAATAAATTTAAAAACTATTGTTTTGTTTGTTTAAACTACTGTTTAAATCGTTGGTTCCAACCATTGTGATTTAAATCAGCCTAACCTACGTGTAATGGAATTAAACCATCGCCATCTGTCTTTAGAAAACAGCTTCCAGTTTTTTTTTTAAAAAAAAAAAAAAACGCATACGTGGGTATTTTAATGTTTCGCAGAGAGGTGAGACGTAGTCGGAGCGTTTTCATTACGTGGAAGCTATTCGACCTTTGTTCCTCCGCAGCGAACGGGAGCACCACATCGTAGGTGCGTCGCAGGGGATCTTTTTTTTTAATTAGTTCGCCAGCCGGCCTAGACGGGCTAGCTGCGTCACGCCTCGCGACCCTTGCTGGAATCACTTCTCTCTCTTTTTCCCTCGACGGACTCCCGGCGCCCATTCCCACACCACCGCCCGCGAGACACTCTGGAATCTTGCACCTCAGTTTAATTAGCGGTCCATATTCAACCCCCCACTCCTTATCATCCAGCAGTCCCCCTTTTGTTTCTTCCCTGTTCGCGACGGCAATGAGTCATTTAATTAGCGAGTGCTCTACCCCACACGTACTGCGGCAGTAGTCGCTGCTTACCCTCCACCCCCACCCCCTTTTTGTATGTATGTAATTTTTAATTGTGGTGGTCAAACGAAGCCTGTGGGTGGCAAGATAATGGGGCGTGTTCCGAGGGCGAATGGAATATTTTGTTCGCTCCGACTGTCGTGAACAAGGAAAGCGATGAACGTGTATACGAGAAAAAAAAGCTAGTCTTTCAGTACTCGCCAATGATGTGTAACATTTAACCTCGGTAACGAACAGATTTATGTGTTATCATGTAGCAAGTATACTTATGATACGAAAATCGGTCACGAAAATTAACGTGGAACTCTTTAAAATAATGCCGAGTGATATAAATATACAAAAATATTAATTTAAAGGGAAAACGTCGTAAAATATTCTCAACTTACGTCATTAGATAATAGAGTTAGGTATCCATTTAATTTAAAAACATTTAAAAACAATTTCATTACCGTATGTAATGTACATTATAGATAAAGGGGCGTAGACTAAAGACATACCTATGTCATAAGATATTAATTATGAAAACTTTTTATTTAAAAAGTATTTCAATATAATTAGTAATGAAATATTATAAGAATGGAAAAGGCATATATTACAGACAAACACACCTAACTATGCCCTAAAGTTGTGTGATAAATTTTATTCAAATATATTCTTTTTATTGAAGGATTCGTAAGAATTTAATTTTTCTGAGATATTCTTATGTGTATATACATTTATATGATTATAATATCGTCACGGTAACCGAGCCGGTATAGGCGTATGCTTAAGTTTGGACAATTAACAAAGTTAACCGCCATCGAGTGTGGTCAGTACTTGGATGGATGACCACGATTTTTACAAAACTAAAAAAAAAAAAATTGTATGTACGAAGGAATCACAAGTTTCCGCCATAATTGCGAGGTTCTGAGACTTCCGCGCAGACGCAGCACCGTTGTTACGCATTTCCGTCCCATATTCACGAAATTACCTCTACCAAATGCCGTATGCCGAGAGATAAGATGTTTACACGTCAGTATTATGCACCAGACGTGGTGGCAGTTTGTTCACGTCTCCAACAATCACGACTGCAGCGAAATTGACGTATTTCGGGCTGGACGATGCTCATTTGCTAGCGTCAGCATTGAAAATTGAAAATAAAATTTGGTAATTTTATTTTCAACTGACTCACGAAGACCATCTATCACGCTCGTAACTCTAAAACACTGAATACAGCTGGTAGGTACAGGTGTAAATAAACGGTCGCCATATGAGTACATAAAAAATCGTCCTGAATACAGACAGAATCACTTCATATCTGTAACCTACATGTGACGATAAAAATGTTCTTGAGGGGACGGGGAATAAAAAGAGGTGGATAAAGTCGCACATTTATAAAAATTTATGAAAAAAATTTATATTAAATTTGTTGTTAATATAGATTATAAATATTACATTTTTTTTACAAAAAAAAATTATTACTACCCACGAATGGCTAGTCCTGTCATTAATAAACTATTCTGTTGAGAGTATTTTGATAACTATGTCAAACATACATTATATTCTTAATTGAAATTATGGGAGATCATGAATGAAAAATAAATAGTAATTATTTTAAAATATTAAATAAATTCAGTCACACATTTTATACAAATGTATTTTAATATTTTTTTTTCGATCTGAAACAATGTACTTAAAAGTATTCTTCAATCATGTAACAGAGGATAAATTTTAATGAAAACATATTTTATCATATGTTCACAATATCACACACAATATTAGTGCAAAAAAGTTATGGAACTTTAAAAAAAAACAATATCTTTCAGAATGATGAGATTTTTTTTATTGATAGTTATTAAATAAATATACAACTATTTTTGGTTTCAAAAAGAATTTTTTAATCCACTGCGCAAACTGAACGTTTGGAATAATGCAAAAAAAAATGTATTCCGTGAAGTAGTTTAAATTAGATTTCTCGTCCCCTCGTTCCCAGAATGTATCGACAAGCAAAACACTTCATTCGCCGTCGTTCCGCGCGCGATCCCACGTAAAGCAATTTAGCGACAAGGGCTTCGTGCGCATCCATGGCGTCCGTGCCGATCGAGTCCCCCCCCCCCCCCCCCCCCCGCCCGACAAACCTTTTTAATGTATCGGTCAATTCAGCGGCGGACAGTCGCCAAAGTATATTACCCGGGCCCCCGCGCGCGCTCTGGGGATCATAAATCAGCTCGTCGATCAAGTACACAGATAGACCCCGCCCCCCCGGGAGGGGGGAGGTAGGGGAATTGATAGGAGCAAGAGTAGGGGTGGTTTGTTACAGAGAGGGTAGTTAGGAGTCGCAAAGTTGCCGGGCGAGGGGTTTAATTACCGGCACTTGTCCGGCGTTGTCAAACCTTCGCGGGCAAAAGGGGGGGGTGGAGGGGCACACGGGAACACGTGTGTGACCCTTTAAACCATCGTGTACCATGTGCAACAGCAAGGGGGAAGGGGGAGGGGGTTAGTCCGTTAAGACCCCTCCATACTCTCCGATGATGCCAGCTTCAAGGGGTGTTTGGTGCACCCGCCCGTACCAGAGCGTCATGTCGCTGGAGTCCCGGACGTACACGGTTTGATGGGGCGAAACGGCTAGAGCGCTTGGGCATGACGGTGTTTTGTACCGGCGAGCCTTCTACGGTACTGCCATAGAGAAAGTAGGTAGACATAAAAGTGCGATTCTTACATTGGAAACTGAAACCATGCTTTGCACGACATGTGGCGCTATCTATCGGGTGGGCGCATAACTACTAGCAAATAATAAAAAAACACTCGGACGGGAACTTCCTATCCAAAGAATTTTTTTTACACCCGAAACGAGCAGGCCATGGCAAAAATGTATTTTTACATGGGACCATGGCCAATATTTACAAACGTTAATAATGATAATTTAACTTCTTGTCAACATAGTTCTTCGTAACAAATTTAAACTGTGCGAGAAAAACTAAACGCTGTTTTGTAATTTAAAAAAAATAGGTTCTGTACAAATAAGTACGAGATGCAAAATTTATTTTATGCTATGCCAAAAAATATATGGCTGTCAAAATATAGTGAGTTAATTTTCACTCGTTTGTGTGCCTGATAATAGCTTATGCATTACTTCTCCCAACAAACATAGCTATGTTAGTAATAGATTATGAGTGAAACTATCTAGCTGGTGGGCACAAAACTACATAAAAAATTTAGGTCTCGGTCTCAGTCGTGGCAATTATAATTTCACCCCCGATGGGTAGTGCCGCCAAATTCGCATCCGTCCTTTCTTGCGTCATTATTTCCACAACGTTAAAAATTTTCACCTAAAATTTACGAAGAACGCTGACTACAAACTATCCAGGGACCTTAGTAAATGTATCGATTATATTCGAAAATTTACGGGTATTCAGTTCAGTTTTACCATTGAATATATATAATATATATTCAATGCTTTTACTTTGAATATGAATCCACAAGAATAATGTGAGTAGATAATAAAAACATTAAAAAAAAAACTGACAAAAACAACTGCAAAAACACACTCCTTTATTCCAAGTGTGTGTTTACCCTGTTGGTAGAGAAAATAGAAAACTCGGAGGTTGAAATACGGCGTTGTTTCTACGGAGGTACATTTACTTGAAATTACGAAGAACTCTTCTTTTTTTTTGAGGTGAATTCTTCGTTGAAAACCCAGTAAATTTACTGTAATTTCAAGCAGTGTTTATTCCATGGTAGTTAGGAGTAAGGCGCCCAAGGAGCCCGTTGAGAAATTATGAATATATTTCTTTAATTTAATATACACGAAATATTCATAAATATAAAATTTATTTTATTATTGTGAAAATTAAAATTAAGTAACATTAGATTTATATTACAAAATTGTTTTCTATTGAAGAACCTCTTCAAATTACATTGCGTGTTAATTGTCTCTGGTCATTTAATAATCTTCCATGCTGTGGATTCAATTCAGTATATACCAGGATGGCAACCATTTTGACAGTGTGATTCGTATGAAGGTGCTCAATTAAATAGAGTTAGCAAAAACATTAGCATGCTACAACTCAACTGTGCCTTCACATCTCTTCGCGATCAATTTAATCCTATCATTAGCGCTGGAAAATTGACGCAACAGTGGTTGGTGGATTCATATTTGCAAGTGAAGGCCAGCAACTTAAATTAAATTAAACAGATATACGCGGCCAAAACAAGGCAAACAATGTCACGCTCGTCACTTTATCAGTGGACAATGTTGAAACTATTCTGACTATATTATAAAGTACACTCAGGGGAGTTGTGCACGAGGCACAATAACCTAAATTGAATTTGTTTCAAGAAAATTATCCGTAAACAAGTAACAACACGCCTGTAAACAAAGGAAACTTTTTTTTGAGTTTCTACACAAACATGAAAATTTTAGAAACCAAGAATATATAATTTGCTATGGAAAAAAATACTTTAAGTAATTTTTTTCATGATAATATGAAAATCAGTTAAGAATTACCGTCGATGTTATCCCTCCTGGTCGGATATTCTGGTAGTAAATGTCGCCTGCCCATTTTATCATGTTTTAGCAACATTTCTAAAAACATGTTTTAGCAATATGTTTTGAATGATTATTGCAATCGGGAAGATTGTTATACAGTTTATTTTTGGTCATAAGCTATTGCTAGTTCACACTTGTCAAACAGTTACCTTAAAAAACGGACCAATATATGAATACTACATAAACACATATAAAACAAGACGAAATCAGCCAATGTCAAAAGTTAATGCATACACAGGACAGAGAATTCCGTTTATATCTGTTAGTCGCTGTTTTGTCGTGGCGTCCACATGATCTCTTCAGTATCATCGTTGGGTTCGTCTGTTTTAAGCTGTGTTGTCCAAGGTCGGTTTTGTCTGTCTTAGTCTGTGCTGTGGTGGTTTCATGACTAAATCATTTTAAGGGATTCTCTGGTGTCTGTGCATTTAACTTTCGACATCGGATTAATTTGGGTTGTTTTCTATATGTTTGTGTATTTATCTCTTCCCATTGATTGCACTATCTCGGGGCATCGAGGCTACACATCAGCAACACCGGAGCGCCAATCTTCAACTTCATTTTGTGGGAAGGCAGGTAACTCCTGGGCAAGACGTGACGGACACACCGGACGATAGCGCGTTACAAATGCAAGGCCACGCCCTCTATTGACAAAGTTCTAAACTAAAAGGTTATTAGCACCTTTAGTTCGCTATAAGCCGCGAACTTCACTAAACGAATGGGTTTCGCCACGGAGGAGGATAGGAAATTTCCAAACCTTACTATATGACCGAGTGGAGGATATAGAAAAAATTAACAAACTCACTTTATGTGTGTCTATGACCTACCTTCTATGATTTTCTATTAAGAAACCGAGTTTACTCCTTTTTTATTCCCTTAGGGATGGAATTTCATAATTATATGTAGTCTATGACAACTCCATAAACTATTTATATGCAAAAAATCATGTCGATTTGTTGCTCCGTTGCTGCGTGAAAGAAGGACAAACAGAAAAACACACTTTTTTCATTTGTAATATTATTAGAAGGAATGCTTCGAGGAAACCCAATTTTGAAAAACTTACGATCGAATATTGCTGTAGCCTAAAAACTTTTGAAAATTAAGTTTGATTCAAACGGATCATATCACTTCTCCTTAATACACACTTACGAACTGATCACACAAGGTGTTGGGCTTTGTTATGATTGTAACAGAGAATCGGTACCCTCTTGGATATGGGTGCCAGCGCGGAATGCTGTCTACTCGGTACAAGTTCTCGACGTGTGTGAACGGAATTATGATACAGACATTATACCGTTCTAGTTCAGCCAGTAGCCAATGTGATATGTCTGTTCCGTTCAACAACTTACCACGTCCTTTACCTCCTGTTCTACTCATTCCTCAAAATATGGCGCTAATAGATGGATTACTCTTGGTGGTGTTATTTAAACGGGAAAAAACTTCATAACACTGCAGTATCTACGCAGAAGTGATTCCATGTATTAATGAATATTTGTGACAAGAGATTTTTTAGAACGCACTTATCAAGGCAGTAATTATTTAACTTAAAACTTTAACAAAAAAAATTTGAAGACGAATATATCGGAAATGTTACAACGTTACAATTATTTAGTACTTTTATTTTTTGTGTAATATTTGTTTGGTAAAGATTTTTTTTCTGAAATCTATGAAGTATCAAGCATAAAACAGCATAACATTATTTATTGATGTATTTTTCATACCTTCTACCTGACATGTTAAACCATTTTAACCACACACTGTTTAAACTTGGTACGATGTCAGCAATGAATATTTATTTCTCTCAAAACCTTGTGTTGTCGCGCAAACGGAAAACTTTGGACTCACAATCCATCCATTCAGTTTCTTATTGTCCTTGGTTTTCTTAATCATACCGGGGAAATGCTTGAAAGGTTCCTGTGCCCTGACAGATGCGTTCAACAATGTCCTTGACTTGAGTTTTTTTCGTTCGTCTATATCTATTAATATTGTTATTGATAAGACACAAAACAATAAAGAATGTTAAAGTTTTATTCCAAAAAAAATTGTATATCGCTGAAACCAATAATATCAGTTTTAAAAAGATTTTGATTGTAGAAAGTTTTTTTTTGTGTTAATGATTGAGGTCAAAACTGATTAAAATAATACAAAGAAAGGAAAAAAATAAATTTGTATGGAAGCGGATGTTATTAAGAGTTCCTTTTCCCAAATTTAAACATTCCATCGAGGATATACTTCTGAATTGCTAGTGATGTTCTAAAATTTTACGGCTAATTCCTTTTCCCTGCTAGCCGTGAGTTTCTTCTTTTTGCAACCACTGTGTTCTCCAAGTGAACGAAAAAAAAAAAGCAATTCGATTTCCTCCGTAAGAAGTTTATAAATATTTCCACGCAAAAATGCTGTTCTCAAAACTTTTTCCTCCAACGTAGGAATACAGGAGAACGGGGTCAGGGGAAAATAAGGAAGGGGGAGGGGGAGAAATAGAGAAAAAGGGGTGGAGAGGGGGGTGTTGGAGGAGATACTAACGGCCGTCAGGAAAGTAACTTTTTCCTTCTCTCCATCCCGGTACACTTCCCTCGCACCAAACCCGCGACCGGATTTTCTCTCTCCGTTTTCCCGCCCTTAAATCCATTTCCACATTTCGTTCCACGACGAAGATTCCTCAAAGGGACTCTCCGCAGGTATGGAATTGGAAAATGTGTAAAGAAGAGGGGAAGGGGGAGGTTGCTTTCATGTACCGGTCCGCTCGGACGGAACCGCGCAAAGTTCAACGGAAGACGATGAAACTTTACACTAAACTTGTTACGAAGAGGGTTTGGCAACCAGCAAGGGGAACCACATATAAATAAGAAACACGCAAATTAGAATATTCATAACTTAGTATACTCGAAAAAATACACATTAACAAAGAACTGTCGTAGCTTATTATCCTCGAAAAAATTCACATATCTTAGGACTATCATAACTTAGAAACACCCAAATTAAAACTGACATACATTAGAAACACATATATCTCAACCACATAACTTTGGATTGTCATATCTTAGAAACACACCACTTAGGAAATTATATCTCGTGTGTTTCTAATTTATGACAGAAGGCCTACCCCCGAGCCAGTTGCCCATTCGCGCGACTATATACAGTTTGGCCTTGGATCATCCTACGTAGGATTGTGGTAATGAATGACATTTCGGGTCATACCTAATGTTTTAGACCATCAGTATGTTATTGTTATTACATTAATTAATCTGCGACCACACTAATTTGTTTCACATTTTTGTATCAAATATTTTGAAAACAATTTAAATCTATTTTTGTTCCGATGTCAGTTTAGAATATTTTGGAATAAAATTAATAACGTTAAGTAAATTTGTTCATTAATACTATTGAGGAACATACATAAAACTTATTTATATGTGAACATCTAAATTTTCGGTGTAGGGCATTTGGTAGGAGTAATTTCGTGAATGTATCGGAAGTTGATTGGGACGGAAATATGTAAACACGGTTGCACCATCTATGGAAGTTTTAGAATTATCGAAATGAGGGCCTCGCGTGATTAATCAGTATATATTGCTTTCGCGAACATCGCAGAATTCACGCCACGCATATGTATTAAAAAAACTTTATAATAGTACAGGTAACCTTCAATAATTTATGTTTTAACTTACTGCCAAAAATAAACGAAACCCAAAAAAAGTATTAAATTTTGACAATCCTTAGTTTAAATTAAAATGTAGGGCCAGCGCACACTTCGTTTTATTGTAGACACAATAAATTGTTAGCCTACAGATTTTCGACGCCACGTTGAGTAAAACTATTTCGTGGTAAAATTTTTAATTGTAAATCTTAAATGTTGAATCAGCTCAAGAAGGTTAGGGTTTGTTTGCAAGAAATATTTAGACAGATTTCTGACGTTTAAGCAAAAAAATATATACATGCATAAACTTAGTGTAATAATATGTGTTTCAAAATGTTTCCGTTGAATTTTTTTAATGAACCTATTGTAATGCTACTTTAAGTTTCAAAAATATTTAAAAGATGAAACCATATTCGTTATACTATAGAGGACCAATAAAATGGTAAAAAACTTTCATGCCATGTTTTTTTCGACAAAATTTTCCTGCCTGATAAATTAAAGGTATTTTCAAATTTGCAAGTATATATTCTTATAACTATACAAGATTACAAAAAGGTATTACAGGAAAAAGTTTTCTTTGACACAGCAATACGATTGGTGCATACCCCGACGTTCACGAAAGTCAATGTATACGGGTGGAAGTTACCACACGGGGGTCCGCAAACGTTACGACTTTGGCATGTTGCTAGAGCAGTTTCTGCATGCATGCGCATTGGACTTTCAACCTGTTGAATTTCCGTTGTGTATTGCGCGCTTATCTCATTGAATTTCTAGTGCATACTAAAATTTTTACACTCAACGCGCCGAAAGAAACGCAGGCGATGATAATTTCAGTCTAGCGATATACATGCGACGAGTTCGGTACTCCTGTTGTTCGGCTAGCCCTGTCCTTTACATATCACACATCTCTGAAAGCACGCAGAGGGAAGAGGCTTGTCAGTCAGCTCTTGGTGGTATAGTGGTTAAAATTATTTACGTTAGTTAATAAACTCTCACGTCTGTAAGGTAAGGATAGAGTGAGGTGACTATTGGTAAGAGACTGGGCAAGCATTTTATAGACCTCGTATTCGAATTCCAAATCAGAATTCCTTTTTACTTTCAATATAGATCATGGTCGATGTATTCCCCCAAATCCCCGATTTTTGATGTGTAACATCTTAGCTCTCGGTAAACGACATTTGGTAGGAGTAATTTCGTGAATAGAACGGAAGTCGCTAGGAACGGAAATGTGTACCCAAGGTGCTGCTGTCTGTGCGGATGAAGCAAACCATGTTTCACAAAGCGAAAGGGAAACTTTAAAGTATTACTGTTGTAAACATTGTGCATGTTAGAAGTAATTATTCTCATATTTTTTTATCATAACTAAAATTTTTAATTAATCTACGTTTTGATCTAATGATATATGTGTGTATTTGAACAAGAACAACCTCGTAAAACCACATCTCATTTTAGCTAGAGTAATATTTGGTTATATTTTAATATTTTTTTGGAGTCTCATCTACATATTTCTTTGGTTCAATATTCAGTTTTATTATTTTCGTGTACAAAGCACTGTTTATTCGATGATTGTTTATTCAATAGTTTCATTCCTCCAAGTTGTTATAAATTCAGTCTTCAGTCAGTTCTCTTAGCAGCCTTGTTCCGTGGTTGCAACAAACTGAACGATATAAGTTAATTTTAAAACATAATAAAGACGGAGAAGAGGTCCGCCATTGAAGGAGCGAAGACGTCGTTCGTGTATGTGAGGGTCTCCAAGACCTCGGAGTCCTGCACGAGCGACAAGAAGATTCGTACCTACCACGCCATAGACAGATCTTCACTAGTGTTAAAAAATTAGAGACAACTAATTTGATTTATGTCACATTAGTGGGATTCAGGGAGTCTGTTCGAACCCGGTCGAGACCATGTTATAGTAGGTACTTCAAGATGAAGACTAAGCTGAGCAGTTACTTCGAGTCCGAAACCGGTGACATAGTTCCTGTTTATAGGATTTTGCAGCTCCCACGGAACTCGCTGATGCAGAAGCCATGAGTCATAGTCTTAAGACATTTCTTTCAGCTATCCTGCTGCTGTTCTTCCATTGGGAACCTATCCAGAGGTTCTGGATACGACGATCTGCGAATATACCAACTGAAACTCAGCTAGCTAACAACATTTGTGTTTGTGTCATAAGAACTACCAAGAGAAACACATAACGTTAATTACATTGAAGGGCAATAATTCAAGAAGCTCTTAGTTTATATTATTTTCCGTAATATATTTTTTTAAAGAAAGCATTGGTACTGTAATTCATACTGAGCATACGTATGTTAAAAAAAATGGGATAATTTTATAGTCGTGTTAGTGCCATAACGTAACAGTGCCAAAATACATGTTATTATGTAAAAACACTTTTATTTGCTTCTTGATAAAATTAGTAGCAACTGTAACAAATATTTAAACTGAGTAGAATAATCAGTTTGGTAATATTTAGTTTTTATGTGTTCGTTATGGTGGTATGAAGTAGATACTCACTTGTACACAGGTATAAAGTTGAAACTTATAACTGTTTTAATTTTATCACACAAACACCACATGATATCTATTATATGCTATAGTTGGTTGCCTCTCAACCTATTCGCTAAGAGGACATGCTGGTTAGACTGCCAGGCCAAAATCATAAAGATAAAATTCGTTGGTTTTTGACTTGTGAAAATTATATCATAGTCCAGTGCCACTCTAGACTGTGATACTGTTTAATGAATTTTAGTAAAATGGGCAATTTTTTTTAATAAAGATCTTCGTTGAAAATCAGGTCCAAAGCCAGTGTTCAGTTTTTTTTAAAGTCTTTTTCGCTTTTAAAGTATCCGTTTTATTATATAGTTTAACCTTTCGCTGTGTATCTAATGATTCTATAGTTGACGTATCTGCCAGGCAGTGACTTCTAGTAGCAGGTGCGGAATCTACGTGTGATTCGCGTCAAGAATTGTCGTTGAAAACATAATTTTCTTTTATATAACACACTCTTTTTTTTAAAGAAGTCTACGTTAAATTTCGTGTCCAAGTTTTGTATTATAAGTTTTTTTTCAACATAATGATACATAAATTTGCTCGTTACCAAGTTAAGATGTTTATTCAACTTTATCAAGTACTGGAAGAGTCACTCTCACTAATTTTATATTTTAGTTTATGTTCTGGAAGAAAATAAAATAATTTGCAGTACAAAATTATACCTACACTCTTTGCGCTAAACAAAAGATTAATTTTTTTATTAATACTCTTAATGTATAGGATTATGTGATACCTTGGGGTGTTAGTTAAAGTATTTTATGTATTCGTTTATTATAGAATCATAATTATACATTGTTTGGTCCTAAAGTAATTTTGAACGTACATTACAAACAGTTATTAAGACCTCTTTAAAGAATTTTTTTTATACATATCTTATCTTATTGTAATTTGAATTAAGAAACATAATATTTATTCCTTAGCTAATTGGGATAAAATCATTAGTTCTTTAATCTCAAAAATAAAAGTTTTTAAACAAGTAGAATTTTATAAGTTTTATGCCACATTTCATGCAAGAATTTTTTTTTTTATATTTAGTGAACTTTACTAAACGACGAAGTTAGCCTTCTAAAGACTCACATAGCTATTAGCTATACTTTAGAAATAAATATGCATGGGTTAACAGTATTTTTTTGAGGTTAACAGTTGCTTAAAGGAAAAAAATACGTTTATAATTGTGTTAACTCTAATAATAATACTATGTAAATTTTTATAGAATTAACTCTTCAAGGCAAAATTTATTAAATATTAATTTTTTATTGCTTATGCTTGGTATGACACCCTCGAAAGACTTGATTTACGTTTTACGAGGCATTAAACGCTTAACAAACACAGTAACAAAATAAAACAATGTCAAAGTTGAGTATAAATATTAAATAATCGACAAATCTAACCCAAACAGCAAGCAACCCGATACAGTGACCGTTGCCATGGAGACGCCGAAGGTATTAACAATGCAAAAGCCCGTTACCATGGATACAAATAAAGCTTCACGCTCAAGATCCATCTCACAGAAACAGTGCTTTTTTTGTGGGATGAAAAGTAGCGTTGTCACTCTACGGCCTATAACTATCTCTATGCAAAAAAAAATCATGTCTATCCGTTTCTCTGTTGCTGCGTGAAAGGTCAAACCACTGAACCAACGAACACACTTTCGTATTTATAATTTTAGTAAGAATGTATGTACACAGTTTGTTTTGTTATATTATGTTTGTTGGTTCCACGAATTCAATCAGCCACTTGCTGTTGGCGTATTTTTATGTGAGGCAAGACACATTTCTCATTGTAGTTGTAATCATACCCACTAGATAACTCATGTTGGTCCTTACTCTGCCTTGGTTGAGTTATTACACAAACGGCTCGCATGGCTCTGATGGTGTTTGGTTACCGCCATTTTACTAAAGCAGGTCGTGGTATTTTTTATAATAACTCTGTACTTCTGCTTGTGATGGTGATTGTTACACTTACATGAAATACATAAAAAATCTCGGTGGTAAGTAAAACCATATTTACATGTATCGTGACATTTATATTTGCTGCCTCGGGTGAGCAAGTAAAATATTTCCACTAAAAAAAAAATTTTTATAGCATGGGGTACGATTAATTTTCTGTAGCAAGAGTTCGCATTATTTCCTGTGTGGATTTTTGTCCTACACGCCTGTAATATATTGATATAATTATTACATTTATCCAAATAAATGTTTAAGTATTTATGAAATATTTTAAAACAAAATTGGTAAGGGTTTAAGTTCTTTGGACAAACATGTCTCAGTATTTCCGTCGAAAATTTAGACCATTTTTTACTAACAATTATTGAATAGTTGCATGTAGAATACAATATAAAAATAAGTAAATATGAGTTTAATCACGAATTGCAGGAAAATTAAGAAGAAAAAAATTACAACCAGGAAATCACTAGACAAAGATACACGGAAATGTATATGATATGAACTTGATCTAATACTAGTAACATATACACATACTCCGTCTTTCTGTGCCTCCTTGAAGCACACACAAGGCTGAACTGTTAGATAAAACTTTCTTTGGACCACTGAAAGCTTATTACTCCAACGATACTAACAGATGCCAATTTTCACTTAGTTGCTTATTTGTTTCGTTGGACTACGGTAAACCAGCTACTGTAGGAGGTGCAATTTAAGTTTTCTAACAATATGGCGTCATTTCATTTAAACCCGACTTTTTACTGTAGTCCATGATAAGTCTGTCCCCCATCCCTCTCAAAAAAAGAAAACACTGAGTGACTATCTTTCTAGCAAAATGATAAGGCGTACTCAAATGTATGTGCTTGAAATATGCCAAATTTTAATGGCATTTCAATTAATTATGGGTCTTATGTCATATTTAATCTTAAAGAAGCATATTTTTTAAATTTTCTTGCCCAAATCAAAATCCTAAAGCTAAAATCTCTTATTGTGTATAAAATGGTAAAGAAATCACAAAAACACACAATGTATACTTATGCCAAAAAAAAGGACCAAACAAGTTACAACGAACCTACTTAAGGGGCCCGCCTAGTCATCTGTGTCTGAGTTTTTAAGGCGTGATGATAAGTGCGACGCTTACTGGTGCTTTTAGCGTGGTATCTCTTCTAAGCGCAAGGTTCTGAACTGGCGCGCAGTTTTCTGGTCGTGCATAGGACGACTATGAAAGCTGAACGGTAACCATGACATTCTACGGCGGATAAATCAAGATTAAGTGTTAATTCAAGGCCCTCGGGTGCTTTCGAAAATGTTAATCGGATTTTTCATGTCTAAAAATAAGTCTGAAAACACATGTTATTAGCCCTTTTCACTCTCCTAAAAATAGATTTTATAAATTGAATACGGAAACAGAACTATCGATCCACCCTCAGCGCATTATTAAATAATTTTCGTAAACAGACACTAGTCGGATATCTTAAGCAATTTTAGAATCGGGTTGTTTCTTCTGAAGCTCTGCACACTGTATTTGTGAAACTAAAAGCCATTTCTAAAATTTTTATTAAAATAAAATACCTCTCTTTGTTTGACAATACAAAAAGCTGCAAGAAAATTTTGTATTTTTAAAATAAATTGTATGCAGTGTAACCGTTGAAAGTTTGTTACATAAATAAATAAAACAAGAATTATTTAAGGTTTTAAAACAAATGAATTAAATACAACCACTGTTTAAGATTGAGCAAGTTATAAGCCAAAATGATTATGATTAGTCCAATTTTTTTCATTACCTGCTTTATAGAAAAATATATTAGCCGTTCTTCGAAAATTATTAAAATTCTACATAAGTTTGTTGTGAGTGTAATATTTTTTAAATTTGACAAATTTCGAATTTGAGTAGAACGTATTAATGAACATCACGTAATGGTTATGTCAGAATGTCACTAATTATTAGTCTCGCAGCATTTCAACGACAAAATATCTAGCGACTAACGAAGAGGTTATGTTTCGTAAAACTAATTGGTTTATTTATTAATATTTGTTAATTAAATGTTTGGTTCAAATCGTTTTTTTACGACTGTAAATAAAACACTAAATAAATATCAAATTCATGTTAGAAAAATGTAAACACGCAGTGTTTATAAAAATAAATATGCGAGTTAAACAAAAAAAAACAGAAAAATTATTTATTTATTATTATTTAAAATATTAAATTAAGGTAACTGTTAGACGTTTGTAAAATGTAAATAACTTTAAATTTTTTACGTGTGTGATACCGGTGTGTATAAATCTTCAAATAATGCCATAAAGAAGTATCTTTCAATTTCCTAGAATATATAAAATTTTATTGATAATATGTGTAGGCTAACGCTGGTAAAACTATCAATAATTTAACATTAAGGGTTTTTCGTATTTATTTTCAGAAATGCTAAAAAAATTTTTGTTTTCCCTAGCCACCAAATAATTTATTAACAATAAGTCCTGATTATTGGCTGAATATCGTTGTAAAGCGATGTGTAGACTTGGTAATTATTTTAAAAAGAAGAAAGTTATATAGCTGGCTCTTTACCCTAAAATCATATCTCTTTCCTTAAATTTTAATGAAATTCAAACATTCAGTTGAAAATATTTGTATCCACACTAAATTTGTATCTGTTGTTGAATTTAAATTCATTTTACAGGAAATTATTTTTTACCAATACAGGTTTTTTTAAACTGATTTTAGGTATATTTTTTATAAGATTAAACTTTTTTAATAGGTTTAAACTTATCTGTGAAATATTTTATATCATAAGTGTTCATATTTATTCGTGATTTTATTAAAGAACTAATTAAAGGAATTCATATCTATACGGTGAACAATATTAAATGATCCTAAAGTTTATTAAGTGTGCTATGAATTGGATAGTTTGGGGGAAAAATCCGTTCTTGTATTTCAAATAGAGTTTCTGAGGTATTTAAAGTTTTCTCTCTATTCTTCTTTCGCGTCTATTGTTAGCAAGGGCAGGTAATTCAGGAGAAAAATTACGTGCAATAAAGCAGAAAGTAGTGAAGCAAGCTCCATCATATTGCTTTTTTTATATCACCATGGTGATTTGTACCGGGAATTGGCGAAATAAACATTCAGTAATTTCATAAGCAGTTAAATTACGGTTTTCATATTCGGAAATGACAAAGAAAAACGATATTGCAGAAAAATTATTGAAATCAATAAGTGTCATTAAAAAACGTTTTGGCTTTTAAATAACTTTATTTAAGGAACGCATTAATTTTTTTCACGTTAAACAAAAATGTTTTGAATCATTTAAAGTAGATTTTATATATCTAATAAACTTAAACATTAAGTTATTACTTAATTTCTTAAAATTTTGAAACATTTATTAACTTTTCAATTAGGCATCTACCTTTATTTTTTTTTCCATACCAACTCACATCTATTCCGACCCGCAATTTTTTTATACGTAAGTGAGTTTAAAAAAAAACATTACTATTTTAAGATACATCAAAAGTTTTTTACTAAACCATTATTAAGGGCAAAGTAATCTTTAAATTAAGTATACCAACCGTATTTTTGGAAATTGAAGTTAAATTTTTAAGGGAAAAGTGAGAGAGTTTTTAGTATCATATTATATCTATTCATAACAAAAATTATGCCTAGACGGAAACAATCACTTGCGACAAACATCCAAGGATATGTAATCTTGAAAGTTCAGTGTCTGGAAGTAAGTCAACGCTGATTCTTCATGTATAGATTAGAAGCTACTTCGGTTTCAGTTATTGAGCGATTAGACTATGCAATATTCAGGGCAATAAATAAGCGCACGTTGCGTAACTTTAGTCATCCACCAAACAATAATAAGGTTACAAAAAAAATGTGTTACAAAATTTTTTCATTGCAGAAAAATTAAAATTTCACTCACTTTAATTTTATTTTAAAACCAGGTAGAAATGGAAACAATTCGAATCGACAAAACCGTTTATTATATGATTCAATTACTCATATACATATGATATCGATATCATATTGTCGTGGTTCGAAATTTTCCAGGTTTTTTGAAATCAAATTTGGGGACTTTACTGGTGGGACTCTGGACTGGCTGCTCTGTTCACTCGTCGGCGCAAGTGGCGTGACCAATTAATTGGGGTACGGGGCTGGAGCGGCGTGCTGCTGGCTTGCAGATTGCACAGGTTTTTTTGTAGTTTGTTTGTTCGGCCGCGCGCTGGAACAGCCACTGGCCGCGGTTACTGGTGCGCGCTGTCGTAACAGGCCGCGCGGTGTGGCCGCACATCTGGCTGGAGGGGGTTGACTGCTCAGCTGTCCTGGCTTGTTGTCTGTAAATTTGGTTTAAATAACCATGGATTGTGCTGGTTGGAGCCGCGGCGTTGCGCGGAGATTTAAGCGAGAGTTATAAAGAGGTCGGGGCCCACTCTGTCGGAGGCTATGCCTTTTGCCAGTGGTAAGGAGTTGCCTTAGTTTGTGATGTAGTCGTGTTTAAGCTCACTCGGGCGGAGGCTATGCCTCTCGCCAGAATGATAACGAGTTTCTTAGAACGTAATCAGGATAGGCTTACTGGTCGGGATGCTGCCCGGATTTGGTAGCGAGTCGGTAGAGTCCCATTTTGAAAATGTAAAGTTCGTTCGGATTTCAAGGGCAGGAGAGGCTCCTATGTTAGTGTTAAAGTGATGGATCAATAAATGTTCAACTTATTTAGAAAAGTGAGTACAAAACTATATTTTCAAAGCTGTAATAATAAGTTATGGTTTTAGATGTTCTTGATTTAATGCATTAGAAAGGATTAGGGAACAGTTTGTGAAGCTCTCTCTCTCTCTCTGGTATAGTCGTTTAGTAGTTATTACATGAGTCATAACTAAGATATAGTTGTTGTGAATTTTTATTTTAATTATAATCATTACCTGCAAAGACTACTTTTTGCTGGATAATGGTCTTGAACCTAAGAAATTTGATAGTAAATGTAAGTTGGTTTTGAATTTAGTGTTAATTTATTTTAATTATCACCATTTAATTTATCTCTCTCTAGACATCTCGTACGGGATGACGGAACTATTCGTTTCGATCCTAGAATGAAAATTATTTTATTAAGTTAAGTGGTGATGTTAGAATAAACCTCTAGTTAGCCTAAGCGAGTATGTCCTCTGATTTACAGTTTCCCCCAATGAAGTTATGAAAATCATTATAGTTTCTAATGATTGATATCTGTTTATTTAATTTATTGGATTTTTTATTTAAATTTTAACCACCATGTTACGATTCGAATGAATAGAACACGTTTGCTTAGCAATAATTATAAAGCATGAATGTTACTTCGATAATCAGCTGCTACAAGTAATAAGTTCATATTCTTATTTTCTATGCGCTGCAATAAGACGTCATATATTTACATTAATAATAATTCACTAACAATAAAGGCCTCTGTGAGCAGAAGAATTAAGAATATGTGTAACTAACACACAAATTTACATTAAAATATTTTAAAAAAGACTTTATAGTTTTCTAAATGTAACTTTAAAATTTGGTACGTTATAATTGAGGAGTTAAGGTATTGCAAATATTTTCGGAAGCAGCTTATGGTTACCAGTGCAATGTCCACGCTGATCCATCATATTGCTAGCCGGGGCGTTTAGAGCGTGTGAGACCAGAAACCTAAGTTTACTTAACTCGATCGATGCACTTTACTTCAAGTTCCACCGATGACTTTCGTAGAATCACTTAGATTAACGGGCGGAGTGCGTGTTGGATAAGTTGGCACACGCGCCTCTGGTGTGCTTATAGGTGTAGTTTGTTTTGTAATGCCGAATTTAATGATGTATTCGTGTATGGCGGGGCGAGGCAAGAACGCTCCCTCGTCAGTTATATCAGCTAACTGGTGAGCTGTAGCATCGTGTTGTCTGAGCTAGTATATGATTGTAGGGGTGCTATTATTCAAGATTCCTATTCAAATACCTGAACTTTAACGGAGCTGTACAAGCACATTTGGACTAGCATGTGTCTAAAAGGTCCACTCCCTGAGTTAGAATTCTATTGTTTTACTCTCTTGTGACCATTTTTATTTAAGACGTGACGTTAAGCCGAAATAAAAAAAGAAACCATATCTAAAACTCGCGTCAATGTAACCACAGGTAACAATCTACAATTCCTATTATGTTCTCCAAGCAGTTTCAGAAACTCTCAACACTTTCATCTTCCAGCGAAAGCTAAGGTTTGGCGAGGTGTAACAGACTTATTAGCAATCCTCAAAGGCCTCTTTATTGCCTGAGGAGTGAAGAGATGCTGGTTATATTTTGCGAGACAGTTTACGGAGGCCCGTTTGACGCTTCTACGCCCGTCGAAACCGACATAAACCGCTAGCAATTCCCATCTTCAAAGGCAGGCAGGATCCTGTTCGCCACAGCTTGCCCGCTTCGAAACATCCAGCACGCAGGCACAAGACAAAGGAGTGCACCGATCGGTACAAGAGATAAACAACCTGCTGCGGATTCAGTCTTACTTTAACGGCATATGTCCAGTTCCATGTCATTATTTAATTTTTATGCTCAAGACTGTTAAACTTGTAAAATTTTTGAGTGATCGAACTTCAACAAAAAGTAAAAAAAAAAAAATTATTTATTGTAGTGCATACTTGTGCATAATTATGTGACGAAGTTGAAAACTTCTTTGTTGAGGAGGTAACAATTTTCGAGCGTTACGAAAATTCCGATCGCATGAGGGAAATAGCTAGGTATGTGATGGGGGAACCGGGAAAAGAAGGGAATAGTAAGGTACGTGGTTGGGGAATCGATAAAGGAGGCGGCAGGGACATATGGAAATGACGCAGCGTACTTGTGCTCATGCGCTCTTGCTCTTTTGCTCTCTTGCTCTCTTGCGCTCTTGCGCTCTTGCGCTCTCGCGATCTTGCACTCTTGTGCTCTCGCGCTTTTGCGCACTTTCATGTGCGCGGTTGTTTCCTGGGGGTGGACGTCGCACTATCCCTACTCCGGGGCCGTTGGCGTGGTCGGTGATCGCTGGAGCAGCCTTGAGCGGGCTCCACGTGGTAGCGTGCGGCTCAGGTTGAACCCCGCCATGCTGCAGGGATAGGCGGGTCGCGGCGGTAGTGACCCGCCTGCGCCTGACACCACCCGACTTTAGGGAGTATTTGGGCAGATGGCAACACAACGGGGTTTGAGCTTACTGTTGTGTATTTTCGAAAGTAAATATTGTTCTTTCATATATGTATTAGTAATTTAATTATTTATATAAATCAGTATTGCTAATCAGTGTTATGTGAGTATTGTTTTAGATGTGTAACAAACTAATTCTGCTGGTATAATGCTTTTCATGCATAATTTGACTTACGTAAATATTCATCACGAATTATTTTTTGATTAACTAAATCACATTCCGTATTATAGTTACGAGCCAACGTGTGTGTAAATATGTTAATTTCAACTAAGAGGCATGAATATTTCTCGATCGGAGTGTATCTGAGGGTGTCTGTGGCTCAACAAAGTAGCATTGAGCTAGGTCCTATTCATTTGCCATTTTGTCACTTTCATATGCCACATACCTACCTCAGACTACACACGTCCATTTGGACAATTAGTTAAGCTGCATAAACTACCTAATTAAAGGAAAAATTCAAGCTTAAGAATTGTTTAAAATCGAAGTTTGTTTTGAATGTAGGATAAAATATTTAGTACCATTATTTTCATTAAAGTATCTACAATTTATTTGTTCGTATGGAAAAGAGTTATTTCATTTGAGATCATATCCGCGTCCTTACTATCCTCAATTATTATCTCTTGTTCTATTAAAAAATATTAGTAAGTTATCTTTATCTATAACTAATAAGCAAGAAGTTTCACTTCTGTAACGCGTGACTCCACGTAAACACTTTTTTTTTAATTTCTTTTCAGTATGGGTAAAGAGAACCAAATTGAATAAATAACTCCTAATGTTTGTGTTTAAAAGGAAATGCTGATGTCCACTGCGTGGTATGGTTTAAAATTCCTTTAGAAACAATTATTTCATTTCATTTTACCTTTATTAAATCCTTAATATTTTGATGATTATAAATGACCAGGTAAATTTAAATATATACCTATATTAAAAAAAATTCTACCATACCAAACCGCAAGAAGTAAAATGTACTTAAAAACCTAAGAATTTCCAGTTTTGTATTTATTTTCATTCTCCTATCCATAATGCACAAATACGTTAAATATGCAACATTGTTAGATAATTATGCAAAAATAATGCGATTAATTTTGTGAATGTTCAGTTACTCAAAAAGTCGGCAAGTCTAACAAAGTAGAATGTAAATATAAAATAATGACTTGTAATGGGCATCCCGCTAGTAAATTAATAGTGCTGACAACTTCCTAGTCGGTAAAGAATTGTTAATATAAATATGGCCCACGTAAAGCTTTTATAGACAACTTTCAATTATTGTTACTTGTTAACACCGGTAAAAAAGATAATTAGTTACTTTTATCTTTGTGCGAAAATGAGCAATGGACCTTAAAACCAATATAACGATTAATAACTTATTTGTTAAAAAATTTTTTTAACATAATTAAATCTAAATTTTTTACTCATGAAGTATTATACTTCATAGCAAAATCCATCCGCTTAGTGAAGCTCGTGGCGCCTAGCAAACTAAAGGTTTTAATAACAGTTTAGTTTAGTTCTTCGTCAATAGATGGCGTTTCCTTGAATTTGTATCTTGGTGTGGTTTGGTGCGTCGTTCACGTCTTGACCAGGGGTTACTGAAGATTTTCGTCCCAGTTTTGCTGATACGTAGCCTCGATGGACCGAAATATTGCAATCAATGGGATTATAAATAAAATTTTCCATTTTTCAAGTGTATGTCTTACAGACTTGAAACTTGGTTGTTACGATCCTTATATTATGAGGTTTTTAGCACAGTAAACGCCGGATACTTCAGTTGGTTTATTATTTTTGTTTTCTTATACATATTAAGTACAGGGAATAAAAAAAATGTGTAATTAATATGAATTGTTTGGTTTCTAGCATGATTAAAACTGACAATTTTTTTTTTTTCAAAATCAATGCTGCATCACGATTCCAGTAATTGTGCGAAGTAAAAAGAAACTTATTGTCGTATTATAACTTTTATAAGGATGTTTAAAAAAATTATGTGGAATAATAATAAACGATATTTCAGATATTTAGTTTGAAAACATGTTTTCTTAGTAAATTTCCAAAAAAAAAGTTTGAAATACTTTATTCTTTTATGTATTAATGATTATAAAGTTGCGAATCACAGTTACTACATTTAAAGAACTTCCATACCTCTACATCCTGCTAATTTTTGATACCTTCACTAATTTTAAAATAAATAATATGTTATGTTAACATGCCTAACATTTCTACTGCATTAGATCCGATTAAGTAATACCATACTAGGTAGATTTGGAAGTATTACTACCTATTGTAGCCGTTACCATTGTGCAACTTCAGGAAAACATTTGTATGGTTTTTCGTTTCATGGTATGGATCCCAAAACCATCTTCAACTCAAAAGATTATATATATATATGTATATGTGTATAAAATGTGTTGGAGGACTAAAAAATGTATAGCACTATTTAGTAAGAACACACACGAACCCGTTTAAATTGTTTGTAAATGGTATGATTTTTTCTAAAACATTTGTCTAAAACAATGTTTGATAAAATAAACCATAGCAGAAACGAGATTGAAAAAAGGGATAAAATTAAAAAAAAAAATCCATAAATTCCGTACCATGTACACTGTTAAATCTGTTATAATTTATTGTAAAACTATTAATTATTATCTACAACTTTTGAATGAAATTATTTTTATACGACCTGCTACTACTGAAAGGGGTTGAAAATAACATACGTTGAAGTATATAAAAAAAGAATAACTCCCTTAGTAATTACAATACTAAATCAGTTCAAATTGTTGGTAAATATTATAAATATTATCTAAAAATTTGTCTGAAACCATTTTTGATACAACTAAGCATCGCTGCAAAGTGTGGATAAAGAGGGGTTAAAAGAAATAATGTGTGATGTTAAAATGCCAAACATTTTTACTGCAATAGATTCGTTTAAATAATACTCATAACAACCTTAGTAATCACACAATGAAATCCTTTGAATTGTTTGTACATCTTATAATTCTAATCATAACTTTTATCTGAAACAATTTTATAAGAAGATATTTTGCTGCAGGTTGTTGAAAAAACAGGGGTGGAATAAAAAAATAAATTCGAAATTTCACTACAAAATTTACACTATAAATTTTGTTATAATTTATTGAAAAACCGCGAATTATTATTTACAACTTTCGTCTGAAATAATTTTTTATACGACCAACCATTACTACCAAGGATGGAATAAAAAGAGATTGAATGACAAAAAAAATCATAACTCCGTTAGTAGACACACTATTAAATCGGGTCTAAATGCTTGCAACCCCTACAGTATTACCTAATACATTTGACTGCAACAACTTCTGATACAACCAAACACTGCAGAGGGTGGATAAAAGGGTTTAAAATACGAAAATAAATTCATAACTATCTTAGTAAGCACACCATCATATCCGTTAGAATTGTTTGTAAATATTTTAATTTATATCTAAAACTTTTGTCTGAAACAATTTTTGATAATATAGTTATTGCAAGGGGTTAAATAAAACAGAGTTTGGAATAATGAAATAAATAAATCTTCACTATCATGTACGCTATCGAATCCATTCTTATTTTTGTTTAATTTTCTAAATAATGTCTAAACCATTTGTTAAAATTATTATTTTTTATCTAACCATTGCTGCAAGGGGTGGAAAGTACAAGGTTTGAACGTATACTATCAAATCCAATATAATTTATTGTATAAATCCTAAACTTTATATAAACGTTTCGCTACAACAATTTTTGGTAAGGCAAATTATTACCGTAAAAACAAGGTTTGAAATTAAAATTTTTTTAAACTTACTTAGCATCAAATCCGTTAGAATTTATTTTTAAATATCTTATTATTATCTTAAACCTTGGTGCAAAGCTAATTTTTATACAGCTATGTTATTAGTGCAAGGGATGAAAAATAGTTTTTTAAGGTCAATAATATAGAATAATTACTTTTGTTGGCCTAATATGTAAATATTTCTAAGCGATTTAATGTTGGATTCATTGATTTAAAAACATTCATGATATTTTCGCTGCATGGAAAATGAGAAAATGTTTAATCTATCATTTGTAAAATTGGAGAACGTAAATGAGTACATAAGTTCATTAAATGTTTCAGATTTTTGTAGACGTTTCCAAAATATTTCCAAGTGAAATGGTTATTTAAAAATCTACCCACGCCTGTAAGCTGTGTCGAACTGAATTTTTAATTTTTAATGTTTCAATAGGTAACTTGAGAAGTATAAATTTCCTGAAAACTGAAAACGAAGAGACTCTAAACAATACAATTGTGACTGCCGAAAATTCATTCCTTATCTCGTTACATGCATGTATGGCATTTTAGGACACTTATTTTTTATATTGAACCATTTCAAGACCTACATTACTATTAAAAACTGAATAAAATGCCGAAATAGATAATATTCATGTGTACGTTTCAAAGCATAATAAAAAAAATTCTATAAATAACGTAAAATTGCAAAAGAAAAGTGAAATAGGTTTTATAAATGTTGGGTTGCTACATAATTCTAATCACAGCAGTGTGAACACCGTTTCACAAAGCTATTAAAGGTGTTTACAAACTCTGATAGATCCTGTAATAAAAATTACGATATGTAAATTAAGTGTGTGTTTTTTAATGGACATAATCGTCGAGGTAAGAATCAATGGCAAGAATAACCAAAAGTTACAATTGTAAAAAAAAAAAAAAAGGGTGGGCTTCAACTTGATTTTTATTTTTCGGTGTCGGGCGAATGCCGCCCACACTTACCCATGCGGTGCGAATTCGCCGGTTATCGAAAATGGTTGAGGATCGAATAAGGAAAGGGCTGTGGAGGTGAAAGGGGCAGTTAACATGGGAAGGTCGTGGTCAAACGACGGAGTTGAGTTCTAATTTCAGAAGACATTTTTCATTACAACGGTCACGACCGGGGAATGTCTCTCCCCTCCCCTTCAAACACTACTCTCTCTCTCTCTCTCTCTCTCACTCTCACTCACTCGCAGCATCCCTTCAGCCCACGCCGACTATGAAATACGACTCGCTGGCCAACGGGGTGAAGGGGAGTTCAGTTTTCGACAGCATTAAGCCGGACACGCCCTTTCAATTAAAACCATGGCGGAGAGTTTGGGCTGGCCAGGGGGTAGCCGGCGGAATTGGGGCGTGTTTTTACAACCGGGCGAAAGGGGATGAGGGTTCGTTTAAACGGGGCGAATAGGGGTAAAAGAGGGGTGGACATGCGTCACAGTCCTCGGTCCCAGAGGCCCGCCTGTGGTGCGGTCGCTCTCGCCCGCCTGCCAAGAACGGTCCGCGGTTCGGACCCCCGACTGTGAATGGAAAAACCGGCGATTTCTCGTCCGCGCGGGACGGCGAGGTGGGCATTACCACAGGCCGGTGGTTCTGATTGCTCTTAACTAATGCGTTCCGTTACGATTCGAATCGCCCCTTGTCAAATCATCATGACTCAGATGATGAAATGTGAAGCGAAATAGATAGAAACCGACAGGTGCCATATTCATTACAACAGTTTTAATATCATGACAGTTTTGTAAATTTAATGTTGAAAATAGGCCTTTATTTGGACAGAGTTCACACATTAACAGATATTTAAAGAACAATTTACTGCTTTTGCTTGGACGTAGCTAAATATTTAATACTAAACTTAAGAACTTTCTAATGGAACTGTAACTGTTGAAACCAAGATGGCGTCTTTTATTACATATTCTTTACTCCTTAGGTCTTGTCCTCACATGCCAAGTTTGATGTTTTTATACCTTGGAGACACATAATATTTCAGATAAACAACGTTTCTTTAAGACAGTAGTTTAAAACATTTTAAATAGTGCTTCGCTTATTTACTCAACTTTATCCTACCCTAAATATGTAAGTTTTATACATATCGTAGATCTTAGAGTTGGATGCTACCAGAAAGAACGTCAAACGGTGTCAAGTTTATGGTTAAAAGTGCATGTTGCCCTAAATTTGACGTAGTGTCTTATGCATTCAAGGTACAGATTAAAGTTTCTTGTCATTACTATTCTTCAAATGCTGAGAGTTTGGAATAATGAAATAAATAAATCTTCACTATCATGTACGCTATCGAATCCATTCTTATTTTTGTTTAATTTTCTAAATAATGTCTAAACCATTTGTTAAAATTATTATTTTTTATCTAACCATTGCTGCAAGGGGTGGAAAGTACAAGGTTAGAACGTATACTATCAAATCCAATATAATTTATTGTATAAATCCTAAACTTTATATAAACGTTTCGCTACAACAATTTTTGGTAAGGCAAATTATTACCGTAAAAACAAGGTTTGAAATTAAAATTTTTTTAAACTTACTTAGCATCAAATCCGTTAGAATTTATTTTTAAATATCTTATTATTATCTTAAACCTTGGTGCAAAGATAATTTTTATACAGCTATGTTATTAGTGCAAGGGATGAAAAATAGTTTTTTAAGGTCAATAATATTGAATAATTACTTTTGTTGGCCTAATATGTAAATATTTCTAAGCGATTTAATGTTGGATTCATTGATTTAAAAACATTCATGATATTTTCGCTGCATGGAAAATGAGAAAATGTTTAATCTATCATTTGTAAAATTGGAGAACGTAAATGAGTACATTAAGTTCATTAAATGTTTCAGATTTTTGTAGACGTTTCCAAAATATTTCCAAGTGAAATGGGTATTTAAAAATCTACCCACGCCTGTAAGCTGTGTCGAACTGAATTTTTAATTTTTAATGTTTCAATAGGTAACTTGAGAAGTATAAATTTCCTGAAAACTGAAAACGAAGAGACTCTAAACAATACAATTGTGACTGCCGAAAATTCATTCCTTATCTCGTTACATGCATGTATGGCATTTTAGGACACTTATTTTTTATATTGAACCATTTCAAGACCTACATTACTATTAAAAACTGAATAAAATGCCGAAATAGATAATATTCATGTGTACGTTTCAAAGCATAATAAAAAAAATTCTATAAATAACGTAAAATTGCAAAAGAAAAGTGAAATAGGTTTTATAAATGTTGGGTTGCTACATAATTCTAATCACAGCAGTGTGAACACCGTTTCACAAAGCTATTAAAGGTGTTTACAAACTCTGATAGATCCTGTAATAAAAATTACGATATGTAAATTAAGTGTGTGTTTTTTAATGGACATAATCGTCGAGGTAAGAATCAATGGCAAGAATAACCAAAAGTTACAATTGTAAAAAAAAAAAAAAAAAAAGGTGGGCTTCAACTTGATTTTTATTTTTCGTTGTCGGGCGAATGCCGCCCACACTTACCCATGCGGTGCGAATTCGCCGGTTATCGAAAATGGTTGAGGATCGAATAAGGAAAGGGCTGTGGAGGTGAAAGGGGCAGTTAACATGGGAAGGTCGTGGTCAAACGACGGAGTTGAGTTCTAATTTCAGAAGACATTTTTCATTACAACGGTCACGACCGGGCAATGTCTCTCCCCTCCCCTTCAAACACTACTCTCTCTCTCTCTCTCTCTCTCTCTCACTCTCACTCACTCGCAGCATCCCTTCAGCCCACGCCGACTATGAAATACGACTCGCTGGCCAACGGGGTGAAGGGGAGTTCAGTTTTCGACAGCATTAAGCCGGACACGCCCTTTCAATTAAAACCATAGCGGAGAGTTTGGGCTGGCCAGGGGGTAGCCGGCGGAATTGGGGCGTGTTTTTACAACCGGGCGAAAGGGGATGAGGGTTCGTTTAAACGGGGCGAATAGGGGTAAAAGAGGGGTGGACATGCGTCACAGTCCTCGGTCCCAGAGGCCCGCCTGTGGTGCGGTCGCTCTCGCCCGCCTGCCAAGAACGGTCCGCGGTTCGGACCCCCGACTGTGAATGGAAAAACCGGCGATTTCTCGTCCGCGCGGGACGGCGAGGTGGGCATTACCACAGGCCGGTGGTTCTGATTGCTCTTAACTAATGCGTTCCGTTACGATTCGAATCGCCCCTTGTCAAATCATCATGACTCAGATGATGAAATGTGAAGCGAAATAGATAGAAACCGACAGGTGCCATATTCATTACAACAGTTTTAATATCATGACAGTTTTGTAAATTTAATGTTGAAAATAGGCATTTATTTGGACAGAGTTCACACATTAACAGATATTTAAAGAACAATTTACTGCTTTTGCTTGGACGTAGCTAAATATTTAATATTAAACTTAAGAACTTTCTAATGGAACTGTAACTGTTGAAACCAAGATGGCGTCTTTTATTACATATTCTTTACTCCTTAGGTCTTGTCCTCACATGCCAAGTTTGATGTTTTTATACCTCGGAGACACATAATATTTCAGATAAACAACGTTTCTTTAAGACAGTAGTTTAAAACATTTTAAATAGTGCTTCGCTTATTTACTCAACTTTATCCTACCCTAAATATGTAAGTTTTATACATATCGTAGATCTTAGAGTTGGATGCTACCAGAAAGAACGTCAAACGGTGTCAAGTTTATGGTTAAAAGTGCATGTTGCCCTAAATTTGACGTAGTGTCTT
This sequence comes from Bacillus rossius redtenbacheri, assembly GCF_032445375.1. Taxonomy (NCBI): domain Eukaryota; kingdom Metazoa; phylum Arthropoda; class Insecta; order Phasmatodea; family Bacillidae; genus Bacillus; species Bacillus rossius. Next base: position 57,573,150 of record NC_086330.1, on the reverse strand, counting down.
ATGCATTCAAGGTACAGATTAAAGTTTCTTGTCATTACTATTCTTCAAATGCTGTTCCCGTAAATTTATCATGATCGCTATCTACCATTTTATATTACGTCACAAATTTAGACACCGGGAAATTTGCTTAGTTTTATCTGATAACTGTGAAAAGTCACAAAAGTTTTAATAATTATAACCAATTTTGTGACATTATTCAGCTCGCGAAAAAGTTTATTTAATATCTGGAGACAATACTTGTGAACCAACACCAAATACAAAGAGCTAGTGCAATACAATTAAATAAATAGCTCTTCAAACGTAACATTGTCATCAAATGAATAATACAATGTCGTGTTTGGATTGAGATCTCAACCCTTTCATTTAACGGTCGCTGGGGTGTAGATGAGATTACGCAGACATACGTAAAAGTCGCTACTGATGGAGAAACTGTTCTGTAAGAGGCTTGCATTAGAGTCACCGAAAAGCTTCAAATTAGGCGACTTTGTTTTAAGTACGATTTAAAAAAAAATTAAATTATCATTTTATCTTTGTAATTGTTTAGCGCTGCACTTACAGCGTTTAGAGCAATATTTTTAAGTATATATTATACAAGATGTAGACCAAAGAATGTCCCAGTTTCAATTGTATATTAAAACAGTTCAATTTAGACTATTTACAACAAATCATTTATCAAATTGAAGCTAAAAATACCTATTTTTTTCCTTATAAAGATTATAAATTGTTAATATTTTCACCTTTAGCTATGCGGCACACAACCAACCTAAAGTCTTTATTTAACAAGTCCGGAGTAATGGGAGCATAATTCTTTGTTGCAACTCTGGCAAATTATTATGTAGCGGTAGAACGTAGACACGGTCTGTTATAAAGCCTCAATAAAAAAATCTCATGACATTATAACAGGCGATAGTGAAGGCCAGCGAAAAAGAGCTCTGTCGTCTCGACCATTACGACCAATCCAACAATCATCTGCTTTTAAATAATGTAGGAACTATAACCGGTGCGGACTTTAAACAAAACGCACGTTGAACTGAAATTACAGATTCACAAAATAAATCAGGAGTCGCCATTTTGCGTAGGTGGCGCTGCAAGCGACAAAACAACAAAGTAGTACTTGTATAAAACTGTTTCAGTTAATCTTTTATTGTGACCTTGGACCCAAACTCTAAAACAATTACAGTTGATACTATTTATGTTTATAATTCGGACGTTATTTTATAGTCATAATGTAGTAGTATGTTTTGGGGGCTCCTGGCACAGGCTTCAGGCTGAGGTGCGAGGTGCCCGGTCAATGACCGATTGCTCTGACGTCACGGCGGCCATCTTGGATGGTTGTGACCTTGAAATTTGACCTTGAACTTGAATTTGATCCTCAAAACGTGTCAAAATCGCCCAAAATTTGGCAAAATTTGCCCAAAATTCCTCAAAATCCAACAAAAGTTACATTTTTGTGGAAAAAAATTCCGCCAAAAAATCTCAAAAAATTACTCAATTCACAAATCAGGATTTCGAAAAACCTCAAAAGTCATTTTGCCTTAGAAACCACGAAAATTCCTAAAAGAGGCTTAAGCATCCTTGTCTACAGCCTCCGATAAGCCTCTGACGTCATATAGGATTATGAACGCCATCTTGGATTATGTCGTCACCGTTGCAATTTCCGTTACGTCCGCCATCTTGAAAATCTTTATTTATTATCCAATTTTAATGAAAAAAATTCAAAATTTATAAAAAAATTAAATTAATACAAATTTAAAAAAAAATATTTTAAAAACAATCATTTACGACACGGAGCTCAGAGTCCTCGGTTCGAACCCAACGAGTGCAAAAAAAATTAAAAACAGCGACAAGCTCCTTCCTCACAGTGGCTGCAGGCAGACTGACCCCCACCACTTTTTACCATTTATATAAATCATCAGGTAGTATGATGTCAAGTCCGCCATCTTATCTTTGTTTGCTGGTAGCCATCATTATGTTATCGTTGGCTAGAGTGCGCTGATGACATGTTAGTTTAATTCTTACCCGCTAGAGTGCAGTAACCATTTATTATTGTGACACCCGCCAACTTGAAATTTGGGCGCCATCTTCAAAATCTGTAATTTTAATGCTAGAAATTCGGGAAAAATTCCAAAATTCATTAAATAAATTTGTAATATATATAATGATTGATTAGATCGACTAAGGTCCTTATTTCGATCCCTGACCGATACCAATCAACTTGATTTTAAAAAAACTACCACAAAAGTGTCAGGTTCGAGAAATAAAACACTGCAAGTTCTATTAAATACTTTTATTACATAATTTCTATTCTACTACAGGATCACTTGTGAAAGCCGGCAATCTTATAATCATTTAGTTCCGCATCGGTGTGAAATGACTAATTCTTAGCTCCAAACGGCTTATGCTAGACAGAGACCAACCAGAACCTTTACACATATAGTCCTCCTCTTCTTGACAGAGTTTCTGGATGCCGTGTTTAACAGTTTTCTTCACATCGTCAGAACTGTAAATTACTGCAGCCGATGTCTTGAATGCACATTTATTCTCTTTGTCATCGAATGGATATGGCTTTCCATATAAACAGTCCAACCACAAGTTATATTTCAAAGGTCCGTTTGTTGCTACATCATCAGTAAGCTAATTGATTATGTTCTGTCTGATATCGTCAAGAAAATTACAAATGTATTTCGACTCACTAAGCGTATTTAGATAATAGTAGTCTTTCAATGTTCCACGAAATGCAGACTGTGCCAAGTAGAAGCCATTAACATTCACCTGTAGAGCACCGAACACAGTCTTAAGTTTAGTTCCATTTCCAGATGCCATAGCAATCGGTTGCTGCACATCCATTTTTTTGCTTGTACGCTCACGAGTCACCAATCTAAAGCGAGGAGTCCAAATGTCTGCAGGTAGTTCAGCAGTAGGCGCACAGACTTTACCGTTGCATTTGTTCGCATGTCGTCGCAAATCATCTATTCGAGTAAACCATTCATGACACTCATCGCAGCGAAACTTCATGCGAGATGGATTCTTCTTACATTTACTCCGTTCATATCTTCGTCCATCATGGGAAAACGCAAACGTCATATCGCAGTAGCTGCAAGGATACCGTGGTGATAAAGACGAGCCTTTCAGACCTGATCCAGATACTGACGTTGCCGCAGTTGTATCATTTCCAGGCATACTCTTATGCACATCAATCATTCGCTGTTGTATAGAAACCTTTACTTTCTGCCGCGCAGCTGGTCCTTTGCATGTCTTCATGTGCGTTTTCATATTATCTTTTCTGGCAAACTGCCTATGACATTTCTCACAAACAAACATTTTACGATATAGGTTCTTGGCACATTCGCTCTTCTCGTCGCGTCGAGCATTGCTGTTGTTTGAGAAGATCTTGTCGCAGTAACAGCACCGATGTTCGTTAGTTCTTGTCAAATCAGAAACCATTGAAGCCTCCATCGAGGGTGAAACAGCGTTCGTCGAGGTTTCCTGTACAGTCAGCACTACCGGTATTAAAGTCTCTTTTGCTGGTGGTATCTCGACTGTTGAAGTCTCCTCCAGTGTTGACGTCGACGTTGCCAACGGGATCTGCCCCACCATCGTCGTCGCTGAAGTCATGGTTCCCGTAGTTGATGGTACAACCTCCATCGAGTTCGACGTTAAAGACGGTAAAGATGCCATCGAGGTCTCAATAACAGGTAATTACGCGACTTATTCACCAGAAGAAACAAACTAGGTGATCCTTACACCATCGTCGTCAGTAACAAACTGAGCGATTTGCTGTCTAGGACTCACTTATATACATGCAACGGATAGAATAATACGCTAGTCAAATCAAGAACCATTTACTATAATACAAGAGTCAAAACAACATTTAAAAAAGAGGATCATATGATCGAAAAAATTCGATGAGGTGTTATACGTTCGTGTCGCATGAATTCGATCTCTCCAATATACGCTAGGCTTCAAGAGCTACAATTCGCGCCATCAGATCAAAAAAGCTCCAACACGCAATGTACGCAATGTACGCGCAATACACGCAATAAATGTAATGAACACACAGTACACGCAGGAAACGAAATGAAGAAATAGTACACACAGTAAACGGAACGAACACGTAATATTCTCGCAATTGACGCACAGTTAACGCAAAGTACACGCAATGTACGCAATGTACGCAATATACGCAATGTACACACAATGACTACGCTTCGTTCCCGCAGGACAAGCATTTAATGAAAACGAAGCACGTTTGGACGGAAATTCTATAAAACGAAAGCGATCGTCAATGATAAGTAAGAATATAATGCCACCAACAGTCTATGAATCCATCAGGTTTTAGTTCCATAAGTCATTGGCACCAATAGTCATTGCCTCCATCAGTCATTTACTCAGTCTTTCGGCTACAAAATTAATTGGCTCCTACAGTCATTGGCTCCAACTGCCTTTTGTTTCAACAGCGCCAATGATATTTAGCCAAAATGCTACGAGTCTAAAAGGAGCTAGCTTGTTACGAGTTATACATGACTGCGAGACTGCATGGCTAAAAGACTGCGTGGCTACGAAACTACATGTCTATGAAGCTACTAGGATACAAGTCTTCTCGGCTCCAAATGCTCCAACAGCTCCAAATGCTCCAACCGCTCCAAAAAGGCTCCAAATGCTCCAAAAGGCTCCAAATGCTCCAACCGCTCCAAAATGCTCCAAATGTTCCAAAAGCTCAAATGCTCCAACAGCTCCAAAAGGCTCCAAAAGGCTCCAATTACTCCAACAGCCTTTTGTTTTTACAGTGCCAATGATATTTGGCTAGAATGCTACGAGTATAAGAGACTATGAGGCCACAAGGCTACGAGTCTTCAAGTTTACGAAACTGCGAGGATACGGGTCTACAAGACGATATGAGTACTTGACCACGAAGCTACAAGTCTACATGGCTCCAATTGCGACATCTGTCATCGGCTGTATTTTCTCTTTGGCTCCATCTGCTCCACCCGCATTATGTTATAATATTACAAGGCTACTTGGTTACGTAGCTGCAAGTCTATAAGGCTCCAATTGCCGCATCTGTCTTCGGCTGAATGTTCTCTTTTGCTCCAACTGCTCAAACAGCATTATGTTATGTTATAAGATTACAAGGCTACTTGGTTACGTAGCTACAAGTCTACAAGACTCCAATTGACGTATCTGTCTTTGACGGAATTTTCTCTTTTGCTCCAACTGCTCAAACAGCATTATGTTTTAAGATTACAAGGCTACTTGGTTACGTAGCTACAAGTCTACGAAGCTCCAATGCATCATGACTACGTGACTACGAACCATGTGGTTACAAGACTGTGCGATTGCAAGTCTTCATGGTTACATGATCGCGAGGCCACAAGACTACGAAGCTACCAGAACACAAGGTTACGTTATTACGAGGCTACAGGACTACGAAGCTTCCAGAAAACAAGATTACGAGACTGCGAGGCTACAGGACTCTAACTGACTACAATAGCGCCATTCAGTGGTGAGAGTTAATTTATCTCATGCAAAATAACCTGTTTAAATTAGTATCGATTATTGTTAACATACGACACCACATGTTGCTTACAGGTAAATATTATTTATTTATTTTATGTAGGATGCGGGATGCTCACTAACGATCGCAAAAGAAGGTTGGCTTCGCTAGATAGCAAGGAGAAGGAAGTTCGTCTTGCATGTTATTGCTTCACAGATGTCTCATGGTATATTATTTTACTGAGTATCTGAATAAAATTACCTGTCTTAGCCACCAAGTTCAATGCAGTTTGTCTCAAAACATATTATTTGACTGAGTAATGGTTGTTTAAGTTTTAAATTCCACCTGGTAAAAAAAAATTGCAAGTGCTGAATTAGTAGCAGAAATTCACGAATTAAATGTAACTCCAAATAAAATGTCATGTCTCATTAGGTAAAAAATAATTCATGCAGAAAGCGGTTTCTTAGAATAGACAGAAGCACTTGAAGAATCCACAGGAATAATCAGGAGCACACTGAGAAAACCTCCATCATATTAACAAGAATAATCGGGAGCACACGGAGAAAACCATCTTCATATTAACAAGAATAATCAGGAGCACACGGAGAAAACCATCACACCTTTCTTTGATATTTGAAAATAACTGAAAAAATATTTAACAAAAATAAATAATAAAAGATTTGAATTGAAAATTTTTTTACAAAAATACATAAATATATTCTGCTAGCTTGTGAACTTCTCATTGATGAGCCAAGAGAGTTTATAAGTTTATGATTTTTCTTTGGTAAACCAAGATCTTTCTTATGTATTAGTGCTCAATGCAAGTGAAATCATTACACTTCAATCTACGCAGATAACCGTAAATTAACGAAGATCCCTGGATAATTTGTAACCAACGTTCTTCGTGAAATAAAGGTAAATTTTTTTTAACAGCGTAAAGTGTTAAATACTTTATTAAAACATTGTTAGTTTGTTTAGTCAATATAAAAACTTTTTTTCATTTCACTAAGTCCGGTATTCTGAGAAACAAAAAAAATAGGTTTTTAGGTGTTGAATATGCTACACCTGTACCCTAGCCGTATTCCTAGTGCATAGGGACACCTGTATTTCGCGAATACATTTCGTGTCAAGGTATTTCACAAAATACTGTAGCTTTTCTCCTGTGGTTATTGGCTGAGGTCGGGGAGAGGTGCCGTCCTGCTCTTGACGGGGCCAATGAGAATGTGGTCACCGTACTGCTGCACCCTCACAATTTGCCATGACTCTTAGAAAAAGCTACAGTGTTTTGTGAAATACCTTGACATGAAATGAAATCGCGAAACACAGGTGTCCCTACGTAATGCACGATAGGAAACGGCCAGTCTCTTATTTTTAGAGAACGGATTTGGTTTCCTATCCGTTGCCGATCTGGTGCCTATTTTCCGCAAATATCAGGAGCTAAATCTTTCGTTGATTTTGTGCAGATAGCGGACCAACATCTGGCGCCAATAACACACTATGTGGTCATTTTTGTGATCATCGGGGGACGTACCAAGCGTGATGGTGTGTCGAATTAAACTTATTGATAGCGAAACTATCCTGGAATACATTTGTACACTTTAATGGTCATATCAAGAAGTAAATGTAGCTTAAAAATTAGTTTCAAAAATTAGAAAACGGTTCTATATTTGTGCAATGGTGCTGCTATCTCTAAGATTTTTTTTCCCGTATCAACTGTTTTAGTGGTTGCGAAACGTCCGCTAGAATGCTTTTTAACCAGTTTATAGCCTCGCAAAATGACACAGTTTATTAAAACATTTGTCGATCTGTTACCTTACTGATATTCTGTTTGGACACGTTCTGGAATACGGTCCACGACTTAGGTTACGGCTGTATCCCAAAAATGCAGTGCTCTACGCCGGAAAAGTCTGTTAGTACAGGCAGACAACAAGAGTGATTTCAAAACAAATAAGACGGCTCTATAGTTTACTCTGTCAAGGAAATGTTCTGGAAACTTTTGTACAACCGAGAAAAGTTCTGTGTCTGACTCTGCAAACGAAAGTTTACAGAAGGAGCAGTCGTCCTGCGACGTAGCAGACAACACATATATAGCGGCTCATGATTTGAGGAAACGCTTCTTTGGTTCAGATACGTGCGGACAGAATTTATAACCCACAAGAGGCGCAGCGATCTACCATGTACATAGTTATTTTTACTACAATTCTGTAAGACTTAATAGAATTGGCAAGTTCAGTCATACTAACGATGAAGAGTAATTTTGTATTTAAATATATCAAGCTCTATCCTTATGGGAGAAATATGTAATAAAGGGTTCAAGATTTTTCTGAGAGTGGTAGTTAGGTAATTGCCTTTTACAATCCTACAAACCCACCTAGCAGAAGAGGTTGGACGAAGTATCCATTTCCACTCGGGGATACTTCATTGGGGTACCGCCCTAAGACTGTGCAAACCCCTGCACACGTTCTTCAAGATTTGTATTTGAAGCCCAAGAAATTGAATGTACACAAATTAATATAATATACCGTCGTGTTTGCTTGTTTTGTATTTTTTTTCCGCAGAGATTTTCATTCCTCCCGACTGTTCCAGACTCGACGCACATCGTCCAAAACAAAACAAAAAATCCTCTACAGGCGCTGATCTCCCTCCGGGAATTTCCCCAGCGCGTAACGAATTTAATAACGTCAGGACGTCGGGCGGCTGAGGGTAAAAAAAAAAAAAGAGTGGTTGGTAAGGGTGCGGGGTGGGGATCGGAAACATTGGCGATGGATGAGCAAATATTTCCCACCTTCTCCTCCCTCTTTCCCATTCAATTTTCACTCCGGCGTTCTTCCAAACCCACCCTCGGTTAAATTCCCTCAAATCAAACTTACAGCTATAATTACATTAGGTGCTCTCCCGTGGCGTTTCATGCAATAGAATTTTTTTTTTTAGTTCCCGGTTGGAGTTTGGGATGGGTGGATAAAGAAAACACACACGGGCAAGCATGGAGGGAAGCCTTTGAAAATTTTGAAGCGACGCGTGGCTAGCTGGAACTCCAGAGTCCAGCGCGGTCGGGATTATAAAAACACTGTTGTCGTCGCGTCCCGGTAATGAGATTATAGCACCCGGGGTGGGGCGTCGAGCTGCAGTGGGTGTAACGCTTTTATTCAATTCCCAGCTTCTGCGTTTTTTTTAAAGTTTTTTTTTCCCCGTGGAAAACGAAGAGGGGGCAGGGGAGGGCTCACAGGCTCCTGCGCGTAAGGAGATTATTATACACATAGCTCGGCGATGGGAAACGGGACGTGAGAAGAACGCGAATACGTGCGATTCGTACGCGATTGCTCCGTGGGGTGAGTTTCACTGGTTTCGATGCTAAAACTACATATAAGCCAGTCTTTCAAAATTATACAGAGATGCGTTTACATCTAACATCGAGTAACAAGAAAATTCAAGTGTTCTCATGTTGCATATTGCACTAATAAAATAATACGCATATGCAAAAATGGGTCACGAAATGTATCGTATAATTCTTTAAAATGATGCCGCAAGTAATAAATAATGGTAAATTGTGTTTTCAACTTCATTTCTACGTTTCCGCACCTGCCGCTATAATTCGCTGCTGGAGCAGCTACGTCAAATATCGAAACATTCAATTTGCAGAATAAAAATTTTAAATCCTTTTTTACGAAACGGCTCCAACAAAAGTGAAACAGACTTGAAAACAAATACTAAACTCCGGCTTGGACCTGATTTTTGACAAAAAAATATGTTAAAATATTGCCCACCTTTTTAAAATTAATAATAAGTTAATACTTAATAGTTTCCTCACACTTTAGGTGAATATATACATATATAAAGTATTAAAAGATAATTGTACTATTATAATGTTTTATTATTTTTAACCTATGCGAATTCATGGTAATCCTATCTAAAATAATTATTTTATAGGCCTAACTTGTATGAAATAATCTACCCAATGGTTTTATCTATGACTTGATATAAGCTTTTGGACATACTCCAAGTCAAGCACTCTCATTGCACAAATCTTTCAAAGATAAAAGGTTTTATCTATGTATTTAATAATATCATAGGAAAACAATAGAGAAATAAAAATTATTTTTATATATTTGCCTATTGCACAATTTATACAATCCCATAATCTGTAATTTAATAAAAGGAAATATTTTCCACTACCAAGTTTTGAAAGAAATTCCTTCAGCTTATTGACCCCTCACTACGTATAGCTAATCACTACGCTACGAAGCCTGGCAGAAGATTATAAGGAGGATATGTATTATATTTTTGTAATGCCAATATCCTTTAGTGTTTAAAACTTGAAATTACACTTTACTTGACTATTTTATTTTAACAAATATATTACAGTGTAGTTAACAGTCATATAGTTTCATTTGACTTAACTATGTGTACGGCATGTCCACTAATGTTTACGAAAATGACTATATATGGGTTTTATTTCCATACAAGTGGGTCCACCAATTTCCTATGAAAATTTCGTTGCATGGTGAGCGCATCGTAAAAATTTAACTTTCTTAATTTTTCCATAACGTACCTAATAATGTATACATAACTTTAAAAAATCAATACTCAAAAAGTATCCGGCGTAAGACCTACATTAAACTTTTAAAACATAGGATTTTCTTCGTGCTTAAAAAGAAAACTTGAAAAAAAAAAACAATAAAACATTTTGTAGATGTTTTAACTTTAAAAATTAATGAAATAATACATATATTTATATAAATGTAGCATATTTAAGATAGTTACAAACATAAAAAATATCCATATTAATATTCAATTATTTTGTAATAAATATTAAAACTACATTTAGCTCTTACCAAACAATTAATCGTTCACAAGAATACTTCGTATCACGAACTCTCAAAAAGAGCTATGGAGCACACCCACAGCCCTTTTTTTCCTGTCAAGACTCCATTTACATGCTCGTCCGTTTCAATTCTCGCGAAAGACGGAGAAGCTCGTCGACACCCGGGCACACAGACGCGGAAATAGTCTTCGCTTCCCCCTCCCTCCCCACATCACTCCACACCAACCCACAGTTCCACTTCCCAAAAGCTCCGCTCGAGGTCGCGCCGATCGTGCGCCTATGCGCCTCATTTCCCCCGCCGCTCTACGGCGGAACCCCGGATGAGACTGTTCCTGCTGGGTTTTAAAGGAGTTGTGTGGGGGAAGGAGAGGGGGAGATGGTTGGAAGAAGGGAGCAGAGGAGGGCGAAAAACAATTCGCTGGATCCGAAGACCCCATGAGCGCGGAACGTGATTTTCAAACGGAAACCGTAGCCTGAGACAAGGAAGTCGTTACAATTTCTAAAGCTATGTAGAAATTTTTTTCGGTCGTAGATCCTCTACCCTTGGAATGAATATATATATATATATATATATATATATATATATATATATGAAAACATTACACGCCTGTATTTACACGGTCCGCAAGGCTAGATCTCACACGCTATGTTGACTAAATTCATTTCCTTTTCATTTATAGAATTTGAGGAGTTATTCTGCAATTTGAACACGTTACTGCCCTTGCATTTGTTGTTCTTTCGCAGCTATTTTATAATATGCATTCACTTAGCGTTAATATAAAAATGTTTTTTAAAATCGTTAAAATTTTTAATAATTTTTATCGCTTTCATAAAATTTTAAACCCTTTATATGCTTTATATGCATAAACTATTATTGTTAAAATTTAAAAATTCCTTAAATTGTTTTAACACCAATAAAATTAAAAATTGAACATGGCGTGTGAGATTGCACCAAAAGAACTCCGATATAAATGGTTGTCTCTAGGAACAAATTTTGGTTACCATATTATTGAATATATTAATAAACGGAAAAGTTATCCGATGAAATGCTTTTACGTTGTAAATATATGGTTTTAAAAACATTGCAAGCAGTTGTATGGTTCTCATACAAATTATGTAGTGTTCACAACAGCAGTTCAGTCCCTCCCTTTCTTTTCTATGGTCACTGACGAAAATCATTTTCATAGCAGCAATATATAATGAAGTACCATAGAGATTACTTAAACAACTAGTATTTCGCAGAATTTTTTACTTGGATTGTCAATATAATAATTTATATTACAACAGACCATTTTGTTTCTACCACCGACAAAGAGGTCCTTCGGTCATAAATACTATAATCAGGGTTAAGAATGTGTTTCTGCAATAAATTTGTTACAAAATACCAAACATTCTATAATTATAGTAGTAAACATTCGTTGCTGCCATCCCCAGAAGTGATTAATTAATGTTTTTTGTTCCCTTATCGAAATTAAAAGTATTTATACATAAATTAAATAAATATATATTTCAGTTTAACACGATTTAAGGTACATTTATAAGAAAAGCCATCTTATTGTAGTAGCAATTACCATTGTGTGACTTCCGGAAAAGTTAATATAGTTCTTCGTTTCATGGTCCCTAGACCCCAAAATCATCGTTAACTCAAAAGTTTATATATATATATATATATATATATATATATATATATATATATACTAGATAATGCCCGGCATGCGTTGCAATGCCTCAATCAATTTTTTTTTGTAATTTTTTAAACGTATACTAAGCATCTCTCTTTATCTCTCTAATTCTCTATCTCTCTATGTATATCTCTATAACTCTCTCTATATTTCTATTTATATCTCAATCTCTCTATATATCTTTCTAGCGGACCCGACAGACATTGTCCTGCCCAAATGTACTTTTTGTGAGGTATGGATATGGCGGTAAGTATTTCTACGCTGGACATTTTGTATCATTCTCATTATACATACCCCTCCTCTTGGGCACGCCACTGCCGTTACCAAAAACCTTTCCCATGGTTACGCAGAAGGCATCAACAATGCAAAAGCCCGTTGCCATGGAGGCTAATTATCAACAATGCTTAGTTTTTTTTGCTTTTAAAGCGTGTATTTTTAGTTTTTATTAACTCAGAATCGAGATAAAATATCCAATTCTGAATCTAAACCATCCTCGAATCCCCGTGAACTCACACACAAAATTTCATCAAAATCGCGTACAAACAGACAGACAGAAAAAGTACTGTTTTATTATAGTAAGATAGATAGATTATTCTTACATGTTCGCATCCATGCAGTATATGAAAAATCAGCATGCATAGCCCCACACCTATAACTATACGTATCTGCTGCCCACGACTTTTTCCGCATGGAATTTTGTATTATCTTGCACCATTTAGAAATTTAAACATTATAACATAACAGTTGATACAGTTGTAGTAGTTTTCTTATGTTCACAAATGATAATTTTTCTCACCTCTATTTCAGTCTTTGCAATAAAAAATATGTTACTACCTAAATTTTGAGTAAATAGGTTTCTACTTTCAAATGTAATGACGGGAAGACACTTCATAAAATGTCTTTGTAAACCACATTTACTGTTTTTTCCGTCTCGAGCTAGAATGTAAAGATTGTCTGCATTACTGACCCGCGAGCAAGCTACATACATTTCAGAGAGAGAGAGAGAGTGAGAGAAAGACACATATTGAATGTCTATCTAACTAATTTTTTATGAGAGCATATTTTCATTAAATAAATCATGAAATCATTCAACGATAAAAGCTGTTTATTTAAGCGGACGGGTTCGCTCCAAGGAGAAAATTGACGCGGCGAGACCTCGTGGACATAGAGAAATGACACACACTCACTATTTGTGTGGCTATGAAACATGATTTTTTTCTGCAATTTAAATTGTAATATACAAAAAGGGTATTGAAAATTGAAACAAATATGGCGACACTATAAACTGTCAGGATCTTAATTTTTTTCTTACTCTCTACTTAGTTCCTTACAATAGCAAAACTTAATGGCTTCTAATAATGCGTTCCAATTTTTGCTTTTAAAGCGTGTTTTTTTAGTTTTTATTAACTCATAATCGAGATAAAATATCCAAATGTGAATCTAAACCATCCTCACTATTTGTGTGGCTATGAAACATGATTTTTTTTCTGCAATTTAAATTGTAATATACAAAAAGGGTATTGAAAATTGAAACAAATATGGCGACGCTATAAACTGTCAGGATCTTTATTTTTTTCTTACTCTCTACTTAGTTCCTTACAATAGCAAAACTTAATGGCTTCTAATAATGCGTTGCAATTTTTGCTTTTAAAGCGTGTTTTTTTTAGTTTTTCTTAACTCAGAATCGAAATAAAATATCCAATTGTGAATCTAAACCATCCTCGAATCCCCGTGAACTCACACACAAAATTTCATCAAAATCGGTCCAGCCGTCTAGGAGGAGTTCAGTGACATACACACGCACACAAGAAATATATATATAAAGATATATCACAATTTTATGAACAAGGTAACTGCAGTAATTTTGAACGAATCATTTCCAAACTGATTTCAGTCAAGTCGTTAATGAGCAAAATTCCACCAAAGTGGTAAGAAATGGGGAAGGTTTTTTGAAAAACATAAATATCGCTATATTTCCCATAAATATACAAATATAACATTCATTTTTACGTATTAAAACTTGTAGGAATAATACTAAAACTTTTGTCTCAAACAATTTTTGATACGACCAATTATAACTGCAAGGGGTGAAAAAATCAAGTGTTGGAAAACAAAAAAAAATCCTAACTCTCTGCGTGGGCACACTATCTATTCCGTTGTTTGTAAATGGTATGAATTTTAACATAATCTTCGGCTGAAACATTTTTTTTATAAAAAGAACAATTGCAGAAAAGGGATGAAAAACAGAGTTGAATTAAAAAAAATCATAATTTTCGTACCACTTACACTAGAAAATCGGTTCTCTTTTATTGTAAAACCTTAAAATATTTTATACAAAGTTCATTCGAATACATTTTTTACACCACAAACCATTATAGCATTGGGTGAGTAAAAAGAAAGGTTGGAGGGAAAAAAAATCAGAACTCGTAGTAGACACACTATTGAATTCGTTAAAAATTGTATGTACATCGTTTAAGTTTTGTTTAAAACTGCTGTCAAAAACAATTTTTTGATAAAAGAAACCATTGCAGCAAGGGGGTGAAAAAAAGGATGAAATAAAAAAACTTATTTTCCGTACCATATGTATTAATAATTCCGTTCTTATTTAATGTAGAACCTTAAAATATTTTAACACTTTCGTCCTAAATCATTTTTATACAAATAACAGTTATAACAAGGAAAGGAAAAAATTAAGGTTTGAAAGGCAAAAACCAATTCATAATTTCTTTATTATGTAAACTATCGAATCGGTTTGAATTTAACGTTAATTTTCAGGCTTTAGTCTAAAACTTGTGCCTGAAACAATTTTTGATTAAAAAAACAATCCATTGCATCAAGAGGATGAAAAACACAGGGTTAGGATTTAAAAAAAATAGATTCTGTACCATGTACATTATTAAAACCGTTCTTACTAACTATAAAACCTTTAAATACTATCTGCAACATTCGTTTCAAATAATTTTTTATGCCATCCACATTATAGCAAGGGGCGGAAATAAAACAAAACTTAAAGACAAAAAGATTTATAACTCTCTTAGTAGTCACACTATCAAATTCATTCAAATTGTTTGATAACCGTATAATTTATGTCTAATAATTTTCTTTGAATTAACTTTCGTTAAAACGAACCATTTCGGTAAGGGGGTAAAAATTCATTATTTTCGTACCATGTACAATATAAATTCGTAATTATTTAATGTAAAACCTTAAAATATATTCTACAACCCTTGTTCGAAATAATTTTTTATATGTCCGACAATTATGGCCAGGGTTAAAAAAATCAAGGGATGAAGGACAAATATATTCATAACTACTTTAGATGGCACGCTATTATATATAGGCCTACATACTTCATATTTTTGTAAACTTTAAGAATATAATCAAAACATTTTTTTATACAACCATCCATTGCTGCACAGGCTTTAATAAACAGGAGTTAAAGATAAAAATAAAATCATACTCACTTAGTAGGCCCACCATCAAATTCGTTAAAATTATTTGTAAATACTATATTTTTAATCTACAACTTGTCTGAACTAGTATTTAATAATTTTTAAATTTTTGTAAGAGGTTGGAATAAATACCAAGTGTTGAAATTAAAAAAAATATATATATATAATTTCTGTTCAATTACCGCTATTAAATCCGTTATTATTTATTGTAAAACTTTAAAATATGATTTACAACTTTCCTCTCAAATAATTTTATGTACGACTAATCATTACTGCAAGGGATGAAGGAAAAAAAGTGATGTAAAAGACAAAAAAATCATATTTAATTAGATATACTATCAAATTCATTATAATTCATTGTGAAAATCTTTAACACGATCTTAAACTATGGGCTAAAACAATTTTTTATGAGGCGGAGTATTAGAAAAAAATCAGGGAGAGTTGTAATTAAAAATATCAAACCTTACTCGTATATTTGTTCGAATTTATTTCAAACCGTGTTAATATAATGGTAAGTCTTTGTCTTAAGGAAATTTTCATACTCTCACGTATTAGTGCACGGGATGAAAAATTGTATTTGATGGTCAAAAAAATCACTGCTACCTTAGTACGTATAATATGAAAAATCGTTATAAGCTATTCAAAGCTAGATGTCTAGAGGTTAAACACATTCGAAATATTTTCGTTGCATGGCATATGAAAAAGTGAAAGTTAAGTTTTTAAAATGTTCTAGAAATTTGTAGAAGTTTCCAGAATAATAACCTAGATACGTACTTCGAAATCTACCTACACCGGTAGACTGTGCAGAAAGATAAATTTTTAAAGTGAAATTAAGAACCGGTAGGGATTTTTGAGGCGATACTGCATCATAAAGTAACGAAGAATGCAACGAGAATACATTCTAAATTTAAGGTATCATATTACTTACCGAAAGAACAAATTTCAGCAGCAGCTCTCGATGAAATGTTTGCTTTATATTACAGCCTACTTGCACAGATTCCTGCAAACTCGCATTATCTATAAACTCATCTGCATGTCTTTATACACGTACACTCGTTCACGTATGACAAATATTTGCGTACACTGCAATTTCCTGTCACTCTGACCTGTATGGCCACCATGGTCCAATTTATTTTTACTCCCGGAGACAGCTCTTGCACTAAAAAAAACAAGCACTCTTGCTATTGTCATTTTCTTGGTGCGTCAAGGAAGGAGGTGGAAGGGAGGGAGACGTCTGAGGGCCGAGACACAATGCGTGTGTTTTTCAGGGTTTGAAAGAGGCGGGGTATGTTGTTACGCACCGGCGCTACAAGGGGCGGATGTTGTCGCATAGTGAGGGGGGGAGCCGAGAGGGGGGAGGGACTCGCAGACAATGGCCCACCTCGCGGCGATTATCAACAAAGTCGTCCTACGACGAGGTCGGAGATTAAAAACAACCCCTTCCCACCCTCATTCTCTCTTGCCCCCTAACAGAGTCGCCCCGTGGACACAGAATACATCTGCGCTGTTTTAAGACTCGTGGGGATCATCCATAAGCATTCACGTCTTTGGACCCAGTGTGGAGCCAGAAACTTGAGAAAAACATATTTCCCAGTCCTTCGAACACATTTACCCGCGTACGTTTTTGTAAACATCTACAGTGCAATAGGGAACTCGTGTACACACGAAACAACAATCAGTTAAGTTTATTTGTGGATCTCATACCAAATTTCTAGATTTTATTTTTGTTACGAATAAGGTATATCAAACCATAACGTCGTAACACTCTCAAAATATTTTTAAAGCCTTCAGTGAGATTTATAACTGCTTTAAGTTCGAAGTTTTATCTGAACCAGAAACAGAAAAATGTAACTCCAGTTACAATATTATATGCATGTGGTTGTTAGAAAAAAAAACTATTTTTGGGAGAAATTAATTAGAAGTTATTTTGTTCAGTCACGCGTAATTGGTGGTTCAAAAAATATTAGTAACTCTTTTTTAAAATTTCAATAATATCGAATTTAAAATAATTTACATTAGTCGTCCTTTGCATAAAGCTCTCGAGTAAAGCCAAGATACATATATACGGCAAACTACCATGCTGCCCTCTATGTATGATCAAAAGAACCAGATGCATCAGACAAGTGACTGTGGCACGCTGCTACAGAGAGTGTATCAGACAGCATGGACGGAAAACACGGTCTGCCAGATCAGACAGACGCGACTGCGAAAACGTGGCAGGACATTTATACACTTTAGAGTCACACACAGTACAGTACTTAATAATTGTTTACGTTTGTTAAATAAGCCTTCTGTAAAAAAACTAGTTGCTATCAGTTGGTTCACGTTGAACTTAAATTGCAATGTTGACCTCATTATGCCACTGGGAACATCACTTTGCGATTTTGCGAAGTCTTTCTTTCAGTTTCCTTGTGGTGGCCTCACGGGTTGAGAAGTAAAATCACTCGCCTCCATTCGAAGCAGCAGCTTATAAGTTATGTAATTAGTAGTTTAAGTAATAGTAGTAATAGTAGCAGTGGTAGTAATATCCTTGGTTGAAAAAGTATTTTAGTAATAAAAAATAAGTAATAGTAGTCGCAGTAGTAGTATCAGTAGTAGGAAAGTATTTGTAGCAGAAAAAGTAATAGTTACCGTATTAAAAATGGTAAAAACAGTAATAGAGTAGTTGCAGTAGAAGTAGTATCAGCAGTAGTAGTACCAGTAGTAATAGTAGTAGCAGGGTTATTGCATGTGGAAAGCGTAGCTGACGTTGCCGTTAGTGGTTGAGCTTTCTCATTAGGTCAATGGTAACTTTTATCTCAACCCTCATTTTTTTTAAGAACTTTATATCGAAGAAGCTCTAAGTTATTCATTTATTTAACATTAATTTACGTTGCCTGGTAAAACCGTTTCAACATTGAGTTGTGACATCTCATATCCAAAGATTTTCTCTTTGGGATTAAGTAGGAAGCTGTACACTTAAATATGAAAAACCAAGTTGCATGATACGTTAATTTAATAGAAAAGTGTACACTATAATATAATTCGCTTTTTTTACCTATTGTACAGTGCGTCAGTCAAATTGTCATTGAAACACATTAAAAATAATTTTGTTTATGACGAAAAATAAATAACCAAAACAATTACTGAAATCCAAAACTTCATAAAAATATCATAAAAAGGCAAATATTATTTTAAAATAATTTTTCTCTTTTGAACCTGCTTTATAGTTAAGGTCATTCCTTGTCTGGTGACAAGTTTAAGTTAAATATCGTTTTATATACATGTAATAATAATTTTTAGATAAAACTTTTGTACATGATTTGTTTGCTAAAATTTTACAACATAAACCACGGTACTGTTTAATAATGTAACAATTATTTGTAACAATTTAATTTTAATTTTAAATATCCTGTTTAATATAAAAATTAGTATAAAAATATAATTAATACAAATATTACGAATTTGCATGTTTATTTCCTTTAAAAGCAAAGTAATTAGTTCAGCGGCGACATATGCCTAAATTTATTAAAAGACGAAATATTTCACATTTTGCGTTTTCAGCTATTTCTTCTGACAGCGATCAGGTTCACATGCACCTGTCTTGCGCGTGGGAACACGCAGTCGACTGCAGTGTTACCAATACTTCGGACACACCCTCAGCTAATGTGATTGTGTGACTCTTTCCCCTTAGGGCCAGTAAATATTTTGAATGGCGTAGAGTATTACTGCATATTTATTTCACAGCCTAATAATGTGATTAGACAAACCATTTTATAAGTAACATATTTGCCAAGCATGTTGGTTACAGCTGGCTAGATGTCAAAGAAATTGCGGCAAATAATAAACATACTGCCCTTCATGTTATATCTAGTGTTTCAGTGCCTAGGTGTAAGCTGTAAAAACAATGTGGCTCCGTTGGGGAATTCAATCCAAGCTCCCATTATGCCATGGGTAAATGTTCAATTCAAAATGTAAATTATTGTAACATGTCGTTAGCAGTAAAATTAATTACTTTGCACTGTACTGCTGACTGCTGCCATGATTTCTCACTTCATTTGTCAACCTAGAGATCTCCAGTGCACTGAATGTGAGCTAATTCCCTTATCCTTTCTAGATCTATTAACTTCAAATGTAAAAATTACAGAGCATGATTTTGAAGACTACTGTTGATTTTCTCCGTGTGCTTCTTGTTATTCTTGAGACATCAATTTATCACGTATCAATATTTTATCTGACTTGAGATATATTAAGGAGTAGATTTTTGGTGGGCGTTCCTGTAACCAAAATATTTTTATTAAGTGGAATTCTAACCAAAATATGAATTTCTCAATCGATTACTATGCAATAAAACTGTTAAGAAACACCATAATACAATATGGTTTTTCTTCCCCTTGAGGTCTAGAGAAACTCTCCTTCTCTTGCGCACGCCAGAGAGCATCCAGCTCTCACATAAAACAGTGACTGCTTTTACAAAATAACGAATTATGAACTTTTGATACAATTTGTAGCTAGAAGGAGACAGATTCTATTGCATTCTGCCAATCGTATCCTGTCGTATCCTGCGGATCGTGTCATTTCGTATTCTGCCAATCACATCCTGCCAATCGTTACTTACAAATAGTATCCAACCATATTCAGTCAATCGTATCCTACCAACCGTATCCTACCGTATCCTACTAATCGTAGCCTACCTTAGCCAACCAATCGTATCTACTGTATCCTACCAATTGTATTATACTATCTACGTATCTACTGTATCCTACCAATTGTATTATACCATATCCTACCAATCGTATTCTATAGTATCTTACTAATTGTAGACAAAACGCGTATATGTTCTTTTTTAACACAGAAACAAAAGACTACTAGTAATCTGATGTTAAAAGAAATGTGCAATAAGTGGGTGTCACACTTGAAGCTTTGAGGAATGCACAACTTTTAATAGGAAACATTAAAGTCATCTTACGAATAGAACAAAATCCAATGGTGGAAACCAGAAAGAAAGGAAATTTAAAAATAAGCGAATGCTTTAATATTAAGCTAATTAGGCTACATTTGACTAAAACTAATATTCGGTTATTAATTGATTACATGCTTTATTTCATCTATTGTGATTTTGAATGACCTTGCCCTTTGTATAGTTTGTTTTATGGCACGCTCCGAAAGATTAAATTTCATTTACTAACCAGAGATTAGGTGAATGTGGCAATGTGCACGTGGTATACGAACAAGTTTGGGGAATTTAAATCAGCACACAAAGCAATGCGAAATTTGCTGTATCTACAAATTATCCACGCAAAAAAAAAGAATCAAAGTTCCTTTCATATCATAAAACTTCTGTAACTTTCTGTCATTTAAATTAAAAGTAAAACAATTAATGCAAAAAATAATTTTAAAAAGTTTTCTTTTTACCATTTATTAAAATAAAATAATCATTTCATTCGTTGCTGTAGTACGGCAATGAATGGTAAGCAATGACCCCACTACTTTCCAAAATTCCATTTACTTTAAAATTTAGGTTCAATTTTAAGTAATATTAATGCACAGGTACACAAAAAATATCATCCAAAATGTTTCAACTGCTGAAATTTTTTAGTAAATAATGGTTTCCTATTTTTAATAGCTAAAATTATTAAAAGGATAGTTTCGTTATTGAACTCCTATTTGCTAAAATACAATCCTATTACAAAATAAATTTCAATATTACATTTAAACAAAAACTTTAACAATTTATTCGTCATTTATTAAATTCGACATAATAGTTGATGGAATGATGAGGCAGTCTTTAATCACTATCATAGCTAGTTTTCTGTGGACTTCCAGAGATTCATATTGATGGCATCTGCACTAGTAACTAGGTTGCTGGTTTCCTGTGGACTTCCAGAGATTGATTTTGATGGGATCAGTACAAGTATCTAGGTCGCTAGTTTCATGTGGACTGACAAAGATTGATCTTGATGTGATCTGTACTAGTAACTAGGTTGCTGGTTTCTTGTGGACTTCCAGAGATTGATGTTGAGGATATCTGCACTAGTTACTAGGTTGCTGGTTTCTTGTGGACTTCCAGAGATTTATGTGGTTGGGAACTCTACTAGTAACTAGGTTGCTGGTTTCCTGTGAACTTGCAGAGATTTATGTTGATGGGACCTGTACAAGTAATCAGGTCGCTAGTTTCATGTGTACTGACAGAGATTGATGTTGATGGGATCTGTAGTAGTAACTAGGTTGCTGGTTTCTTGTGGACTTCCCGATATTGATGTGGATGGTAACTGTACTAGTAACAAGCTTTCTGGTTCCTTGTGTACTTGCAGAGATTTATGTTGATGGAATCGTCTTACACGTACCAGGAAATGAAAGTTTTCGTGACACTGTTGCATGTATATTCTTAGATATTATTACTGGGTAGCATTCTTTTGATTTCTGGTTGTTCTATTAATGTTTTGAATTTTGGCGTTTTGCGAGTCGGAGAAGCATCTGGCATGTGTCCGGTACTGAAGTTGATTGGGAAGTTCCAGGAGTATCATTTCCGGGGGGGGGGGGGGGGGCAAGGTCACTCGGATGTTGTAATTTTTCTGAAATTTTGCTAGGAGCGAATGCAGTAGGTGGAATAAATTTCTGTCCCACCCAATTTTCTTAAAACAGCTGTTACGTTACAAGTTGATCACGTAATGTTCTTCGAGGAACATTCGTTTTCTCAGCTGCGGTTTCTACTGTGGATCCCTGCTGAGAAAGTTGTCCTGCCTTGAGGGGATGGTCCTGCGTCTAGTTTCCGTGAACCCCTTGTGATTTTAATCGCTTCATATTACTCTAAAATAAAATAAAATAAAATATTTTTATAATAATTGTATGTTAGTGTGTTTTGATTTAGTGTTGAGCCTCTGGGTTTCAGTCAGTACAAGGTATTGGTGACCATTTATCTCGGATTACAAATTGAAAATACTTAATTTATTTATCGCCTAGTTAGAGCTCAAAAACACGATATTCATGCATACGATAATAAAACAAAGTTCATAAAAAATATGTTATATTATTTCTCGAAAATAATTTGTAAAATTGATTTTTTTAGCATTAGTTAATGTGTTAGTCGAGGCATAATGCGTCCATACAAATTTAAGTAATTATTATTTTCAGTTACATGCTTAAAATACGAATAACTGGAGTAATGAAACGAATAATGTGCCAAATGAAATAGCGTTAATTAATCAGAACTTTATTACATGTTAAAGTATCGGCATTGATCTATGAGTTATTGCATTATTGTATACAGTGCATTTTACTCAATATTTCCCTATTCAATACACACACAAAAATTCTCAAGTTATTTTCATTGTTTGTTTTTACAGGCATGTTGAAGATAATATTTGCGTAACGAGATGTGAGACAATAAAATTCTTAACAAACAGCCAATAATTTAAAAACAACATAAATTGTTACTCTCTCGAATAACATGCTAGCAGCAAGGATGCCGTTTCCAGCGTTGTACAAAGCGCTGTATGACCAACCTCCACAACTTCTGGGACTCCAATAAAGCCTCGCCCAATGGGGCTTACAATTACCCAGTGCAGGTAGTCGGGGCAAAGTACAAGCGCTGGAAATAACATTGATAAACAAAAGGGGTGTTATTGTAGCCATGGCGTTATTGCCTACGGTTACTCTAATCTTCCATACAATTAGCGTGTTTTATTAAAAATTACCAATAAAAATACTATAGGTATACTAATTAAAAACAACAAATAAATATAACAAAAATATCTAAATTTAAATTATATAATAAATATATTAAAATCTAATATAAATGTAATAATGAAAGTAGTATATGAATGGGGCTCCTGGCACAGGCTTCCAGGCTGTGGTGCTGTGTGTCCTTTCCGCCATCTTGGATTGTGACGTCACGGCGGCCATCTTGGAGGAGTGTAACGGGACACAGCGTAACGGGACAAGTTTGACCTTGACCTTTGACCTTGACCCCGGCGGCCATTTTGGACCCGCCATCTTGGATCCGCCATTTTGGATGACGTCATTTTGTTTTCTCGAACTTTCCGCCATTTTGTTTTCCGCCATTTTGAATTATGACGTCACCCTTGCAATTTCCGTTATGGCCGCCATCTTTAACTTTTTTATTTATTATCCGATTTTAATGAAAATTTTTTTAAAATTTATAAAAAAATTAAATTAATAAAATTTTAATAAAAATATTTAAAAAAGGTACTTTTAGACACGGAGTTCGGAGTCCTCGGTTCGAACCCGACGAGGTCAAAAAAATTAAAAATGGCGACAGGCTCCTTCCGCAATGGTGGCTGCAGGCAGACTGACTGGCCCCCACCACTTTTTTTCAAAGCATATATATCGACAGTGAGCATGACGTCATGTCCGCCATCTTGTCTTCGATGTTGGAAACCATCATCATTGTATCGGCGGCGAGAGTGCGCTGGCGCCTAGTTAGTTTGATTCTTACCCGCTAGAGTGCAGTAATCATTTATTACTGTGACACCCGCCATCTTGAAATTTGGCCGCCATCTTGAAAATCCGTAATTTTAATGTTAGAGATTCGGGGAAAAGTTCAAAATCCATTAAATAAATTTGTAATCTATATACTGATTGATTAGATCGACTAAGGTCCTTGGTTTGATCCCTGGCCGATACAAAACAACTTTAATTTAAAAAATACCACAAAAGTGTTAGGTTTGAGAAAATAAAAACACCACAAGTTCTTTTAAAAAAAAAAAACTTTTATTACATAAATTCAATACACTACTACAAGTACAAAAAATAATACACAGACATAGAACTAAAGCCTTGTGGATTTCTCGATTCAAACAGTCTTCTTATTGTATGGACTAAGTCCTTTACATGTTCGTAAATGTCTATTCAGTCTATCAGGTCGACATAATGGTACACCACAATTTTCACACAAAACCGAATTATCGACTTCATTAAAAGGACAGTGATATATTTCGTGTCGTTTTGCAATTTGAATATTTGCTAATGTTTTGTTACAAAATATACAGCTTGATTCTGATGAATGTACAGACAATCTATCACAATTCCTGAGGTGACGTTTTAATCTTCCATAACGTTTAAACTTGCTTAAACACCTGTTGCACTGATATTTAATGCGTTCAGAGTTATTATTACAATTGTGTATTACATAATCACGTAATTTCAAGTTTTTGATCTTGTCACAGTACGTACAGTTGGGCGATGGAACACTGTTGGATGCTCCTTCCTTTATCAATGACACTGGAACTGTTGACAACCATTGTAACACTGCTGTCATGTTAACTTCTGAAGCCGTTGAGGTCTGCTCTGCAGAAGATGTTGCACGCGTCGAAATCTCCTGCTGTGCGGAGAGAGCAGGTGTAGCTGTAGACGACGTAGTCATCGTGGTCTGCACTGATGATGGTAGACCTTCGATCCAGGTCGGTGTTGATACTGGTAAAGACGCCATCGAGGTCTCAAGAACAGCTAGATACTGGTCTATTATTCAAGGCTGACTACCCGATGCGTTCATCACCGCAGCCAGAGACGGACTAAATGTTCATATCACCAGGGTATATATTCTCATCAGCTGGTACAACACATGAGTCAAAACAATAACCATGTTCATTATACTTGCACTTAACTGTCTCGGAGCATTTTATATAATGACGATGTAAGCTGTCGAGGCGTGAAATTAGTTTATTACACTTATTGCACTGAAATTGTATTCGTTTCAGTAAATTATTGGGACAACTGCTTCTTTCATGTCTGCGAGCGCTTGAAGTTCTAGTAAATGATGCGACACAGTATTTGCACTGATTCGAAGTACGCTCTTCA
This sequence comes from Bacillus rossius redtenbacheri, assembly GCF_032445375.1. Classification (NCBI taxonomy): domain Eukaryota; kingdom Metazoa; phylum Arthropoda; class Insecta; order Phasmatodea; family Bacillidae; genus Bacillus; species Bacillus rossius. The sequence goes on along the minus strand of NC_086330.1, from coordinate 57,547,902 downwards.
TTAATTGAAGTCTCCTCTGCAGTCGGTATCGAGATCTCCGCAGCTGTCGACAACGCAGGCATTGAGTTCTCCGCTGTCGTGGTCTCCTCTGCAGCAGGTATCGGGATCTCCGACTCCATCATCGTTGCTGCCATCGAGGTCCCCGCTGCTGACGGTAAACTTTCTATTCAGGTCGACATTGGAGCAGTAACTACGAAATTTAATGGAGAGAGCACGTCCGTACAGCACCGCGGCCAGAGGTGAACTGCGGGTCCAGTCGTCCGAACCTCGCTTATGTACCCACGGTCTACTGGTATACTACATGAGTCAAAATAATGTCTGTATTTAAAATTATTTTTTTATTAGGTACCTAAAAATTATAGAAATAAAAAACACACGAGTTCAAGTTTTACACATTTATTTATAAAACATACACAAATGCATGTTAGGTTAAGGAATTAAGCATTTTCACAAGCAAAGTCTTTAATGCCGCACGAACTGACTCGTCGACTCCGGTTCCAACTGGTTCGCAGGCCACAGGATCAGGAACACAGGTTTCCAGCTGGTCATCTTCTGCGACGTTGACAACTCCGACAAGACATGGTCGGTGACGTCTGTGACCACGTCTACGCCTGGGCTTTGGCTCAGTGCTAGTTGGGACAAATTCACTGCCTGAACTGCGATGACGAGACGCACACCGTTTGGACGTCTGCGTAGAAGCATCGCAGGCCTCAACAGGTTGCAACACGCTCATGTTTGGTGTTGCACGTGCAGACGAGGCGACTACCTCTGCGATGCTAGCAGGAAGGATTGTGTACGGTCTCATGTGATAGACGGCACAGTTTCCAGGTTCGCAACAGTCTAATAGCTGCTGAGTCGGTTCGTAGGACACAGGAAAGTGCGCAAACCGCCAATGCTGAGCACCTCCATCACAGGTTTCTGTATATGTACGTAGATATCCGGAATCCCAGTAGCTGTACTCGACACTGCTGAAGCTAGGTCTTGCGCTCACGTACACGTTAGCAGGATGAAATGTAAACATCTTCTTGCAGGTCGAACGTTAACTGAAGGCACGTACGTATGTACGCCATTTATATATGCAGGCTCCTACTAACATTGTGTGTGCCATTTCTGCATTAGCTGCGAGTTTGTACAGGCAGAGACACGTTCAAACTTGTCACATGGCTGCATGTCGTATATTGCACTAAGCTTGCGCAGGGAAGGACAGCCGTAGTCGGTCTGTATATATACGATTTCAGCTGCTCCAACGTCGCACAGTTCTCGTAGCCATTTCTTCTGTTCGGGTCCGGCAACGTAGATTATTTCGTTTTGAACTAGTAAATCTCCAATAGTGTTTTTCACTTGGTGGTACGGAATTTTTCCTTCGTCCCACTCTAGTCCGTGATAGTATTTACATAACCATTCGTTCGACCGTTTACTTTTTTCGTCTAGTAGTTTCCACGGATACGGAGGTCGGAAGCTGCGGGTTCGAGTCTTGTCTCCAGAGGTGACGCTAATTTCCTTGAGCACGAATCCATTTTGACTCTGGAAACCTTGCAGGTTGCAGTACATCTTGTCGCTAGCAATGCTCGGTCGTAACTAAATTATTATCGAAAACGAAACAGTATTTATGTCAGAATTTTCACAAGTTTGTCTCGACAATTGTACGAAGCAAGCCGATCGTGAAGTATCAGACAAAAAGCATAGGTGTTTGGTGGAATATTTCCGCTAGTCGTTATCTCGATCCTACAGTCGATGATGTTTGAATTTATTCGATCATCCTGTTTGGAAACGTCAAACACCATTAACGGTGCCTTGTTCTTGAAACTGTCGGGACTCAGTATCGGTGACTGTCTCCGCCCATAGTAAGCTTGCTGAAACTTGGCATACATTTGATATGCTAGAAGGAATCTTCCACTTTCAAAGTCCATGTTCATGTCAACGTACGGATAACTTTCGCTGTTTAAAAATATTTTTACATTACGTATTTGACAGTTATCGAATACGGAGCGACTTACTCCTGCATTGAGCTGTCTTCCGGTCTGAAGCCCGACGATGATGTATCTTGGTTTTTCCGTAGCGAAGCTGGACTTTACTATCCAATTGATACGCTGACTATGAGGCAAGCCAGGATAAGTTTCCAGGCTCCAGGATCGGAATGGCACATCGAAATTCTTGCCATTTTCTATGTTCTTCAACATCTTGACTCGTTCAACGGTGCTCACTTGGATGTGGGGCAGCATCCACTCGATAGACTGTAGTGTTAGCGAGACATCTTGAGGGTTTTCTGCAGCGGCGACAATTGCATTAATGTGCGTGTTGGCTAGAAGCAGTACGAGCTCTTGTTTCGAATTAATGATTATATGCTTGTAGTCCTCAGCGAATCCAAGAAGCATGGACAGAGGAACACAAACTTCGAACTTCCCTTCGGCATAAACCGGAAGCTTATATTCATCCTCGAGAGCCCAACCGGCCATCTTTGCAGCAGACAGTTCATTTGGCGTGAGCGAAAGGTAATTTTTCATAGCAGATGTTATGCCTACATCTCTCGTCTGGTCTACCTCGACACCATTGAGTACATAAGTAATGCGTTCGATTAGGTGAAGAATACCATTGCAGGATATTGACGTCGTTGTCGGATGCGTACCATCCGCTTTTGTAAGCGTGCCTCTTATACGTAGAAATGACTGCGAAGGTAAAGTAAAAATATCTTGGTGCTGTACTGCAATGCGTACTTCCGATGGAAGTGCGTACGGTCCGAGCAGGAAAGGCTGGTACTCGTGCAATTCCATTTTCGTAATGCTGTCATCAAAAATGACCGGATCTTCCACGTTGAGGATTTCGTCTTCCATATTTATTCGGCACTTGTCCAATACTGAGAAGATATTTTATGTTGTCAGGTGTTAATGCACCGATGTCTGGTAGAGAACTGTTCTTGTTCACGCCAATACGATTTCTTTTATAACTGTTCGGTGTTACGAACTTTATGCCCATTGCTTCAAGTGCAGACGTAATGTAATTTCTTCGTCTTGAAAATTCACCAATCGTCCTCGCTGGTCAACGATTCGGACGACGACTTCGTGTGCGCACTTCACGACGACTGGAACGTAAATGATACTTTGCGGTACTTCGACCAGTTTATATCCTGGCGGGACCATCGGCGAAAACTCGTGCAGCATGTTGCTTAGTCTTCCGTTGAGATACGTTCCACTTGCCAAATTACAGTTTATTCTTATGACATTCACAGGCAAAATGTTTACTGCGCGTGTAGATTCGTACGTTCTTCCCGTATCATAAACCTTTGATTCGAATCCGAGCATCGTACCTATGGTGCCAGGTTTCGTAAAGTCGACATTTTCACTGCATGTTAGAATGCTTTTTTGAGTGTTTGGATTTCCACGCAGTTGAAAGTCTACATCCTGTGGTAACATATCCCTGATGTAATTTGCAATGTCGTCAATTTCGTAAGAGCCAACAGGTAACCGTATTTCATGAGCGGTCCCATCACTTTTCAGGAAGCAGATCTTGCAATTTTCTTCGTCGATATTAGGTATGGCATTATACGTTTGAAAATCTACGAGTCCGATACACCATTCTCCGTCTAAATCCAGAGGCGGGAAATGAACCGCCCGCAGCTCAGATGCGTGACCTGTCAGGGTAAGTGTTATCGACATGACTAACAAATTAACATCACTGCACAACCTTTAAGTAGCAATTTTTATTTGTCAGCTAATTTTTGTTTGTTAAAAAGCGAAGACACAAGTGTCCGCAGTTTGTTTGATTAGGCTTCTGTTCCGTTTCGTAATTGTAAAACAACGTAGTGGATCGGCCCAGGTACTGTCGCAGTTCGGGCGGAGGGCGTAAATTTCCAAAACTGTCGTAGTAAGTTGCTTTTTTTCCAGACTTTATGTACGCCACCCAGTGCGTGCCGCGACCCGCCGACGTGTCTAAATTAATTATGGCACACTCACGTGTCTTTGGCTTGCTGGGCAAAGTGTCTCGCATAAACACGCCGCGGAAATTTGGTATTTTTAGTTTGCGTGCGTACTTTATTAAATCTACGTTGGTGAGCGGTCGTTTCGGTAGGGAACTTAGGATTTTCTCTTTACACGTTTCTTTCTCATGCCTCGTCCTGTCTTGTGAGGATGCAAGTACAGTCCTGCGCCGTTTTTTTTACCGATGGCAATGGCTTCCATGCTGGCATTGTGTCGCTGTGCTTCTTTTAACTGCTTGCGCTCATTCTTCGAAGTGTTGACTGCCCGCACTATACCGCTCGTTGCACCGATAAGGCCTCCGAGAGCACCCAATGCAGGCAAAAGCAAAGGAAGAAATCCTCCTATAATCTTCTTGTCGAGAGTCTGTAGTTTTTGCTTGGCTTTTTGCACGCCTGCACCGATCTTGCGCTTCTTGGTCTTGCGTGAGTTAGTCTTTGACTTGATGTAGCTGGTTCGACGAGCACCCAGTCCTAATTTCGTCTTTGCCTTCATGATCTTAGATACGCCCCACGCTGCGATTTTCTCTCCTAGTCCCGCGTTCGACGATTTACTTATATCTTCGGCTTCCTGTGCCAATATCTCGTCGGCCCGGTGCCTGGATTCCAGATCCTTGCTTAATGAATATGCGATATCGTGCTGCTTGCACTTTTTGTCGAGAGAATTAATGCCCACGTCACCGCGAGCTAACCTTTTCGCTAGTTTCGTGCCGGGGCCGCAAAATCTGTAGCCGGGAATGTGTAGCTCGAATGGTAGATTGTTTATCAGAGAGTTCATGAGTCCTGCGCCGATGTGTTTTTTGTTCTTACCTCTTCGAGTCATTACGCACAACTGACCAGAAAGTATAAATGTGTTTGATTTTATACAATTACTTTAGTACAATGCAGGTCGTCAAGCAAGACGTGTGTTTGCCCGTGCGCATTACGCAAGACGATGTATTTAGTGCGCGTGAATCACGACATGGCTTACTGTTGCCTTCTGCCGTACGATGCATAATGGCGGGTCCGTCCAACTGCGGTAAAACGTGTGTTTTACTGAGTTTACTGGAGGAACCAAATGGTCTTCGGTTCGAGAACGTTTACTTGTATTCCAAGTCGTTGCAACAGCCAAAGTACCAGCGCCTAGCAACTGTTCTACGATCTGTGGATGGTCTGGAGTATATTCCGTTTAGCGATAATACCGATGTTGTACCTCCAAGCGAAGCAAAAGCCAATTCCGTGTTTGTTTTCGACGATGTAATGTGCGAGAAACAAGGCATAATACAAGAGTACTTTTCCATGGGCAGACACGCCAAGGTAGACTGCGTTTACCTGTGTCAGACGTACAGTCGTATTCCAAAACATCTCCTACGAGACAACGCAAATGTCATAGTTTTGTTTCGCATGGACGAACTTAATTTACGCCACGCTTATGATGATCACGTAAACACCGACATGACATTCCAGGAATTCAAAAACATGTGCTCCTTGTGTTGGAAAGAAGAACACGGATTCCTAGTTATAGTCAAAGACTGGCCTCTATATAAGGGCAGGTACAGACGAGGTTTCGATCAGTTTATCACCAAACATGAGTCATAGCATTTCGAAATTCGGTCGTAGCAGTCGAGACTTAGGTACTGCTCTCAAGTCTCATGACGACGTTATCCGCAAATACATTTCGCTACTGGCTCAAAAAGTAGACGGGGTGAAAAAGGAATTTCTTGAGTACCTCGTAGCCATAGACCAGCGCGTGGAAGCTTCGGATTCTCGCATTCGCGACATGATCGAAGTATCGAATGCACAAAGACGGGACGATCTGAGGACTTTTCAAAGTAGTCTGAAAGCATCACTATCTCAATCGTCAACAAATTCAGATTTGGCCAAACACAAGAAAGAAGTTTCTGCGAACGAATAGAAAAGTATAAAAGGAGGTCTTGCAATAAGTTTTCAGCCAGTACAATGTCGGACCTGGCCAGTGACCTTCATCGAGCTATACAGTCTGTTCGCGAAAAATATTTACTTGCTAGACGAACCAGACTTGCACGTGAGATGGAAAATGAGGAGATATTTAAACCAATCACTAGTCGCCTCGACGAACTTAAAAACAAGGAAGAACCAGCCTTCATTGTGAAGACAGAAGTTGAAGATGAAATGCCGACTGTAAAGAAGAGAAAGTATGAACCAGATCGAGAAGAAGAGGACTTAACAAGTACAGAGTCCATGCACAAGAAAAAAATACCGAAAAAGGGACATCAAGTTAATGCAATGGTCCGACCATACCTGATATCGTTTACGAGCCGGAATAATGACACGACCTACGGAGTGTACAGAAAACATAATAAATGGTTCCTCGGTGCTAAAGAAATAGACTTTCTACCAGGAAATATCGTGCGCGTAGCAGAGTTCAAAACGCGCGGGACTCCGGGTCTGTACGAATTGCTGTTTCGCAGGGAGCCTAAAGGATATTCTCACAACGACTTACAAGAGTACAAAAAACTGCTAGAGCTAACCAATGCACATTTTCGCGATAACGATCCAGATAGTGGTGTATATAAAGACGTAGATCATGAAAAAATCGACATTCTCGCTAATCTCTTCAGTGAACTAACAATACATGGCGAAGGTTTAAAAAAGCTAGAAAGTGGTCAGACATTTGACTATGTATATTGGGACGACCCTAATGAATTAGTTGATCGCCTTAGAATTCTACATGCATCGCTTAGTGTAGGAAACTATTCGCACATAAACGAAATAGTCTCCATACTTGAAGAACTGAAGGAAGCCGGCTACATACAATGAGTCGAACCGGAATCGCTCGCGAACTTCATGCTCCTGCTAGACGGAAATACCTTCGTCGCAAAGTCATAGTTCGTGGAATTGATGATTTATTCCAGGCGGACCTTGTTGAGATGATACCGTATTCCCGATTGAATAAAGGTTTCAAGTACATGTTGACAGTCATCGATGTTTATAGCAAGTTCGCTTGGGCTAGACCTGTCAAATCAAAGACTGCAACTGACGTAGCCAAGGCCATGAACAATATTTTGCGTGATGGACGTGTACCGTCGCACTTGCAAACGGACCTCGGGAAAGAATTCTACAATGCGACCTTCAAGGCTTTGATGAAGAAGTATGGCATCAAACACTACTCTACATTTAGTAACGTCAAAGCCTCCGTTGTCGAAAGGTTTAACAGAACTTTGCGTTCCAAGATGTGGCGGCAGTTCACGGCTAACGGAAATTACAAGTGGCTTGACATCTTGCCGAAACTAATAAGGGAGTATAATTCCACTGTGCATTCTACCACGAAAATGAAGCCAAAGGACGTAAAGAATAATCGCCTGCTTCAAACAGTTTTTCCCAACACGAAGAAGAAAGATCCACGAAAGCGTAAAGCTAACGTCGGCGACATTGTGCGAATCTCCAAGCAGAAAGGTATCTTCGAGAAAGGTTTCACTGCGAACTGGAGTCCCGAACTTTTCCGTGTGACACATGTTCGTGAATCAGAGCCTAGGACCTACTACCTCGAAGATTTGGACCACAAACCTATCCGTGGCGGCTTTTATGCCGAAGAGATTCAGCCTACGTTGTATCCTGATATGTACTTGGTGGAGAAGATTATAAAACGAAGAAACGGACTGTCCTACGTCAAGTGGTGGGGCTTTCCACCTCGCTTTAATTCGTGGGTGGCAGATGCAGACATCGAGAAATCCACAAGGCTTTAGTTCTATGTCTGTGTATTATTTTTTGTACTTGTAGTAGTGTATTGAATTTATGTAATAAAAGTTTTTTTTTTTTAAAAGAACTTGTGGTGTTTTTATTTTCTCAAACCTAACACTTATGTGGTATTTTTTAAATTAAAGTTGTTTTGTATCGGCCAGGGATCAAACCAAGGACCTTAGTCGATCTAATCAATCAGTATATAGATTACAAATTTATTTAATGGATTTTGAACTTTTCCCCGAATCTCTAACATTAAAATTATGGATTTTCAAGATGGCGGCCAAATTTCAAGATGGCGGGTGTCACAGTAATAAATGATTACTGCACTCTAGCGGGTAAGAATCAAACTAACTAGGCGCCAGCGCACTCTCGCCGCCGATACAATGATGATGGTTTCCAACATCGAAGACAAGATGGCGGACATGACGTCATGCTCACTGTCGATATATATGCTTTGAAAAAAGTGGTGGGGGCCAGTCAGTCTGCCTGCAGCCACCATTGCGGAAGGAGCCTGTCGCCATTTTTAATTTTTTTGACCTCGTCGGGTTCGAACCGAGGACTCCGAACTCCGTGTCTAAAAGTACCTTTTTTAAATATTTTTTATTAAAATTTTATTAATTTAATTTTTTTATAAATTTTAAAAAATTTTTCATTAAAATCGGATAATAAATAAAAAAGTTAAAGATGGCGGCCGTAACGGAAATTGCAAGGGTGACGTCATAATTCAAAATGGCGGAAAACAAAATGGCGGAAAGTTCGAGAAAACAAAATGACGTCATCCAAAATGGCGGATCCAAGATGGCGGGTCCAAAATGGCCGCCGGGGTCAAGGTCAAAGGTCAAGGTCAAACTTGTCCCGTTACGCTGTGTCCCGTTACAGTCCTCCAAGATGGCCGCCGTGACGTCACAATCCAAGATGGCGGAAAGGACACACAGCACCACAGCCTGGAAGCCTGTGCCAGGAGCCCCATTCATATACTACTAATGAAATATAAATGTAATAAAAATATAATAATATAATAATAAAATAGTAAATGCATTCTAAAAAAACTTCTGTTCTGAAAATAGATGTGAAACATCATTAAAAATTTATTATTAAGTTGCAGACGTTTATGAAATCATACAGAAACAAAATTGTGGAAAAATATTTTGTATATATGCTTTAAAAACAATTTTACCTAAAGAAAAACCGAATCGTGAAAAAGAAAACCAAAACAAAAATTGAAATTGTTACAAATTAATACATTTAAATAATAAGTCACAACTTAACTATTTATATAAATTTTTTAAAGCAATAATATTTTTAAGAAAATCTTTTCAAAATTGTTTTGTTAAATTCATATTTAAGTATTTCATAAAAGGATATTTCTTCAAATTACTATGTACTTATACTGACATGACATATTAAAAACGTTATTTAATACACTACTACTACCTATTTAAAAAGCTTTAAATATATAAAGAAAAATTAAATTTGAGTAATTTCTTTTACGTTTCATATGTTTTATTTCTATTTTAGCTTTTCAAATAAATGTAATGAAATCTGAAGCGAAAGAGAAACTTTAAATGTCCATACAAAATCTCGACATTAAAATTTAAGGTAATTTTTCTTCAATATCAAATTTTACCTCGAGCTTTAAAGAACAATATAATTGAATAGCAAAATATCTTGATTTGTACAACATATTATTTCAACATCTCATTCCTCATGCTTACATAACTTATTCTTGAGAAATATGGCAGATTTAGAAGCTCTTCTGCATTAGAGGGGTAAATCCCAGAAGTTATGGACTTGACGGTATGGTGGGAAACGCTGCCGTTTATCAAGCTTAACCCTTCCCATATTATAAGATACCGGCATACATTCGCCCACTTATATAACTTATTACTTCTAGCTAAGGCATTTTATATATTCTTTATTTTATACTTATTTCTTATCACAAGCATAATGTTCTTTTATAACCATTTTATTTCTAAATTTGTATATATTTTAATATCGTACGCAAAAAAATTGATCCATACACTGACAGAATGTCTATGAAATTTATCCTAAAATTAGTTAAAAATATTGAATAAATACATTCGCTGGCAAAATATGTTATTCTATCTAAGATATTAAATGCTGGATGCATTGAGAAAAATACTATATTTATAATATTTTCGTTGCATGGAAACTAAAAAAAAAATGTTTAGTCGATCATTTAGTAATATTGTAAAACATAAATATGCTATGTACATTAAGTTGTTAAAATGTTACAGAATTTTTTAGAAGTTTAGAATATATTGATGGAAGAAATAGGTAATTAGGCCTATTAATCTATCTACGCCTTGGACAGAGGTGAAAGGGATTTAAAACTTTATTTGTATTTCTAATTTTTTTATGCTTATTTTGTAGTTTTAGTAAAATAAAATTAATGAAGTAAAAATTGATAAACTATTAGGCAACAACAATCAAAATAGATAAATTGATAACATTTAATAATTATTTCAGAGAGTTGCAAATATATTTTAAAACTTTTATTAGTAGTATGCAAATAAAATATTGAATAATGTAAAGATACCAGCTTGAATAAAAATTTAATTTAATATTAATTCAAATTTTCTAGAAATTTTATGAAAACTGAGGTATTTTGTGGATTGAGAAAAGGGCCTGTTTTTGTCAGCAAACTGTATAAAAAATATTCAATTTTGTTTTGAAAATAATAAACCTTAGTTAATGCTGGCGATTTTTTCAATCCTTGTGAGTAGATCCGTTTGATAACGTTATTTATAAAGATTAAAAATAAACAAAAAATCAATAAGAAAGACTATAAATTATTTATAAATATCTCTATTAACAAAAAAAGTACGCCTTTTCTTAAATTTTGATGCAAAAAACTGTAGGGATATTGCTTGGTTGTTACTTTATGTCTATATTAATTATTAAGTGGTGTGAGCTAATCTTTTGTCACCAAAATTATATTATTTTGAGAATATATATTTAAAATTATGATTTGAATACAATTAAAAATATATATAAAAGATGGAGTTGCTTATAAATTTGCTAAAAAGAGATTTATCAAACTTGATAAAATATGAACAATATTTTTAAAGAGTACTAAATACTCTAGTTAAGCTGCGATTTATTATTTTGCATTAAATTGCAAAATTTTGAATGAGGCCTGAAAATAACTCTGTATTTTACTAAATGTGTTTAGAAATACTTTTTTTTTCCACATCTGCCAGGCGGGGAAATGTATGGCAAATTGGCCAAAAATAATTTTCTTACAGCTGAAGTAATACTAAAATATTTTGGTAACACATTTAGCAGACAGGTATTTTTATTAAATTTAAAATCCATCATTAATACTTATTCTTACATTAAACAATTCGTAAATATTTTATTTTATAAAATCGATATATATTTACAAACTTTATGGTACATCTTCATCAAAACTTAAAATAACCTAATTTATCCGATTTTCTGCAAAATTTTAATATTTTCTTGCACTATTTCAGATGTAGTATTTAACAAGCCAACTGTTAACGTTTAAAATTTTATTTTTCAATCTATAATCAGCTGTAGGTTGGTGTTATATATATATATATATATATATATATATATATATATATATATATATATACACACGTTGAACTTTAAAAGCCCTTAACAAAACTCGAGAGGCATTTTCACGTGGTTCAGTGTGTTCGAAAAAAAAAATGGAATAGCGAGTCGCGAAGGAGGCTGCAACCACTAACCGCAACGAAGATAAGAAAATAAACAGAGCGTAAAAGCGAGGCACTGGAATCTTAAGGAGGAGGGAAACCCCAGTTGGGTGGAAGCGTATCTGGGATGCGGTACGTCGAAAAGGGGGGTAGGAGAGGTAGGTTTGGCTGAACAGCGCTGATCCGATTCCAACTACCCAGGAAAGTAAATAAATCACACGACCCCCAGGTGTAAATACTTTATAAGAGCCCGAGGGAAAAGGCGCCAGCGAGCTCTTTACACCGCGACGGGCGGGAGAGGGAAGCGTTGCTCCGCGCCCGAACCCAAACGCCTGGGGCAAAGTTTACAGCTTCCTCGGAGGAGCGTTAAGACCCGCGTCTAGCTCTGCATGCCGCGCAGGCCTCCTCGAAAGCAGGGGGAAGGGGTAACAAGAGGTGAGTTGAGTTGGAAGCGCCCTGCGCTACTGGGCTGGTTGGTTGAAGAGTTTGAGCGGGTTGTGGAGGGGTGGACGGGGGCGAACTTGGCCGCAGGGTGGGGGTAGAAGAAGAGGGGTGAGGGATTACCCACACGCGCGCTAGTCCTCGGGACCGCCACCAGGTGATGCTGCTCGCGCTTAATCCTAACGGCGAGGCATGCATAATTCATCTCCCCACCTCACCCCACCAAGCTGCAAGGGACAGGTAGAGCCTGGCGGCAAGGGGGGGGGGGGGTAGAGGAAAGGGTGAGAGACAACTGGCATGCGTTCTCTCCCTTGTCTTCCCCTCCTCGCCCCGGGACCAACCCCCTTACCAAATTGCCGCGACACTCATCTCACCCTAACTGCGCTATTATATCGCGTGGCGCCCGGGAGTCGTGTCTGGTGTATTGACTGGAGGAGGGGAGGGCGGGAAGAAGGAGGCGGGTGCCACCAGGGCGTCTCGCCGCAATAATCCAACACCGGGCGCTATGAACCGCCCGGCGCGTGTCTCGCCATGGCGGTGGTGGAATGTGCGACCCGAGGAGACTCGTGCTGGTCACGGTAAGGGCTCGTGGGACGCGACTAGCACCAGGGCGGCCACACGCGAGGCCAGGACGCGACAATGGCGTCGCCGACGCCCCAGCTGCGACACTGAACACCGGCGCTTGCTAGGCAAAGAGCTCGCGTTAGTCGAACATGTATCTAGTTTTGTATAACTAAACATCTTAGCTCTCTGTTATCTTTATCTTATCCGTACCATGTGCGTCTCTGCCTGAGGACGGGAGCAGATAGCAGTTCCCGAAACGTCGCTTGTTTCGGTTTTGGTAAAACTATTGTATTTTTTTTTTGTCTTTTCGTTTTGTCGTGTTTTTGTCTCGTTTCAACTGTTGTGCTGAATTATTTTGGTTTAAATATTTTTGTGTTGTCATCATTGTGTGTTTTTTTGTTCACTTAGTACTTTTTTCTTTGTTTTTTCTTTGTTTGTTGACCATATTTCTGTTTCGGAATATTTTGTGGTGTTTATATTCTTGTTGACAACAGCAATTGTTTGCTTAATTTTGTGTGTTTTTTGTCTTTCTTGTGTATTTTTATTTATTTTATTTATTACTTTTTCTTCAACAGAAAAAGTTCTTAGCAATGGCGTATGTCCAAAAACTTACATCAAGTCATCTTAGCTCTCAGTATACGGAATTCAATAAAAGTAATTTCTTGAAAATGGAGCGGATGTCGATGGAAGGAAGTTTGTGAACAAGATGTTGGACCCACGTGTAGCAAGATAAACCCTTATACAGTCCCTTTCGCAAATTTTAAGTGATATACCAAACGTATTTGTTTGCCAAATGTAACTTTATGATAGTGAACCCACCCTGGAGTTTATTTGGTAAACTAAGATAGTCATAATAAAAAGTAATTTTATGGTTTAAATTATTATCATTCATTTTCTCTTTCTTAATTCCAAATAGGCTTAATGATAAAGAAGTTGAGTTTAGACTTTATAACCTCAAGTGACGTGGTTCAAATCTCGTCACTAAAAAAACTTTTTTTTTAAACATTTTAAATAATATAATATAATTAAGTTGAATCAGCTCAATAAGGTTAAAGTTAGTTTGTAGGAAGTATTTCAGACTGATTTCAGTCGTATAAGCAAAAACAAATATACACATATAAACTTAGTGTTATAACACGTGTTTTAATATTTTCAAGTTAATATTTTAGTAATTACGTAGAAGTACAACTTCTAACGTTTGCGGAAACTTTATAGGAATAATTGATTAGTGAATTTTAACAAATTAACAGTGTTTTAATTAATGTCCTTGTTGAAGATCGGGTCTAAAGCCGAAAGTTAAAACTTTTTTTTTCAAGGTATTTTGGTTCAGTTGGAGTCGTTTCTAATAGTTTAAAATTTATGGTTGTTTCATGCTACTATCTCCGCGTAATGATACGAAGCATAGTTTGCGATTCAGGCAGTGAATTCTAGTGGCTGGCACACAACGTAGTGTGTTATTCGCATCTATAAATTTTAATACTATAGGAGCGAATATATCATTGATGAGTATAGTTATGACGCTCTGCATTATTTTAAAGAATTCTACGTTGAATTTCGTATATGATTTTTGTATTGTAAGTTTTTTGCAACATGAACAACACTTTAATACATTAATTTGCTTTTTACCGAGGATAGATGTTTACTCATCACTGGCGAGTAATGAATGTCACGCTCACATTTTTTTTTAATTTCCGAGACAATTAAGTCTATATTTTTGATTCTGTCGTTAGCCACATTCATACTCTTACTCGCTGATATTACATGCAGTTGAACAGCATTGCAATTGTGGCAAGTTTCCTAAAAATATATATAATAAATCGATAAATTATTACAAGTTATTTAAAACTTCTCTACTATTTGGTAACTGCTTGTAAAATATTTAATCATCCAAAAATTTCTGAGCCTACGAATTTAACAAAATTTCGTAATTTCCTCTATAGTAAAAATAATATTTTCTACAAAAGTAACAAAACCCACTTAATATTTAATATTTATTGTGACATTTGAAAGGTTTTATAAATAGGAGATACAAAACTGTTGTTGTTTGAAAAATCTAGCATTTTTATTATCAGAAATGTTTGTAAATATTGATAAAAATGATGTCTCCATTGAATTTAGTACATCATTTTTGCTCGAAAAAAAATTCAGTGTTACTTTTAATTAAATTATTATTTGTTTTTGAGTTCGTGAAACAAAGAAAAACGTTTTAATGAAACAATGAGAAAATGCATCACCTAAATATTTCTAACTACCCAATGGCCAACAGTTAACAATTGGAAAAGTTGTTAGAACTTGATTTTCGAACGAGCAAGTTTTAACGAACATGTATAAATTTACTTAAGTCCTACAATTCAGTTGCTCTAATTAGAATGGTTGTAAAGTTATTAAAGGGTAGTTTTAAGCTTTAAATTTTTAAATTCCTTTAATTTTCCAGGTTTTCCAGACCTGACCCCACATGTTTCCCTAACGTCCCAAACAAGACTGGTTTTGCGGCACCACTCGGTTTTGACGCTTTGCTTTGGGGAAAGGAAGTATATATATATATCACGAGAGTGTATCAATAAAAATTAGAAATTCGTATTTATTAAAAATAAATAAAATTTACACAGCAGAATGCACCAAATTTAACTTAACTTGCATAGTAATCATACCAATTATAATTGTGTTTGTGGCATTAAAAAATGACATATGCCGTTCTACAGTACTATTGTATTTGGGAAAAGTTCCTAACAATTTTTTGTAACTTTTTATTTACTGGGGAAATTACACTGAAAACAATTATTGTATGATGCATTTTTACACACTAATGCAGTTCGATTTAAAATTACTGACAGTTAATGATAACATGCATCCTATTGTTCTACCTAAAACTCATTACTCCACTGTGTGGGATTATCATAGTGAATTGATATTGAAAACATCTCTTTGCGTGACAAGATTTAAATTTATTTAGAATTTGTGGTTGACTAATTTACTAGAAAAACTGCGGAGGCCTAACTACAACGTGTGCTATATATCATTAAAACTGAGTAATCGTAAGTATTAAATAGATTATAAATATTTCTAAGCAAACTTAATTTTCTCATTTACTAATACATTTTTCTTCACTATTTTAAATTTGTTATTTTTATATTTAAATTCTTTATGAATAATTCATTTTCTCTTACGAAAATATGAAAGTAGGCTATGTGATAAAACCATTAAAATATTTGCGTGTCTTTTATTTTTTTGTATAAATCAAGTTTTTTTTATCTATTTATTTGTCGTTGAAAATGGTAAAATTTTACATTTGAAACAGAACAGTGAAAACTAATTTCATAAAATTAATACCTCATTAAAAATTGAATCCAAATATATTTAATAGTGTGAAGGTATTTATTACCTGAGAAACTATTTTACTACAGTAGTGCGTGCAAAAAAAACCGCATGCATTTTGTGTTTCTGCAAGTACTAACATTAAAGATTGAATTTTTTTATACCTATATGTACTTTTTATGTGTAAAAAGGTTTCACTGCCCATTTATAAAATTACTTAAAATAATAAAAACCATTTCAATTTGTTTGCTGGTTAAATTAAATGTTTAATTTGTGGTGGCAAAATATAATTAGCAAATAACTACGGAAAACAGTAGACAAATTTCCATCTACATCCATTGCCCCACTTACACCTAAGAGGAAGATGTAAAAACTGTATACTTTAAACGTATTCAAACGCTGTTAAATAAAAATACTTGAAAACTTGGTCGAGGTCAGAATATGTATTTTTAACAATCACATTTCTTTTCTATCTGAAAATAATTTAGCAGACATTCAAGATGTCACAACATTTTCTCGTTAGTATCTACATTTCTCAATTTAAACATTTTATTGCTATTATTCTTCCATAGAGCTGTTAAATGTAAATAATCGTTTAATAAATGTATAAAGTTAAAAGTTCATCTTAAACTAACACACCAGCCCCGAGATCGATGTTATTTAAATTCGTTTACCATGGGACAAGACGCTGATGTCAAATGATGATCTAACAAGAAGGACCTAGCTGGTCCTTGTACCAAGTTTACCGGTCGTCCACGGGTTTTGCTGTACAGTTCCAGGACGGTATAAAAAGTAACCGACCAGGTCCCCGCACCGTGGGAAATAAATGGTGTTGTTAGTGTTTACTGGAAAAAAGGGGGGTGGGGGGAGTTAGGGAATTTAGTCGAAATAGCAATCTGCAGCGGCGGGACGTGGCACTGACGTGCAAAATTCTGCGAGACGAGGGGAAATTAGGTCTCGTGGTTTCGGGCGGCTGGGGTGTTGGTGGTTCGGTGCCACGTTGTGGAAAGGGAAGGTTCGTCAGCCTCGTGGGAGGGGGACCGTGAAGCGATGAAGGGGTCGCGGGAGGGGGCTGTTTAACCACCACCACCCCCTGACGGGAATAGAGATTCAGCCTGCGACCGCGATGGACAATGGGTCGGAGGTCAACGATGATTACGGTTGCGGCCGGAAAGTCCATCAAGGAATCATAATTTTTTTTTCATTATCCTCTTTGGTCCAAAACAGGACAAAGAATCCTCTTTTTCACAACAAATACAACCACAACCACAACAAAAAAAAGTATTAATCCTATCTTTCATTTTTTCTTTTGCTCTACATGCTGTGGTGTGAGAAAGCAGTCGCAGTTGCTACCTTGCCCGCAGAAGTTCTCGCCCCACTCGATACCCTTTCCCCTAGCAGTAGTCATACCTACTTTATGTTAGCACGCCTGATCTCGTGAGGTAACATTTCAGCACCCTTCCAAGGGGCTCTCTCTCTCTCTGGATATACAAGTTTTCATTTCCGAAGTCTTTGCCGAAACTGTAATTTAATGTGTTGTTTTTTCTGCTCTACCCATGGTCCTCCTTCACTTTAGACTTAAATTTATCGTGGGAACTACTACAATCTTAAAATATACTTGTTTCATTGTCTCACTTGGTAACAAAAGTATTAAGTTACAATTTCTAAAATTAAGTAATATATATTAAATTAGTAATCATATAACATATAAAAAATATGTGAATCGGTAGAATTTCACAATAATACAATGAAATTAGCACAAATAAAACTGAATTATCTATATAAACTGTCTCAATAATATAATTTTATAAATATATAATAAATAAACAATATTAAAGCAAAACCAAATTCCATGTTTCCTTTAAATTGTAAATTTCTAGATTTTGAAACTAACCTACCAATAAAAAAGTTTAAACTCGTTAATTGTAAAAGTGCTCTGTACTTGTTTTTTTAATATACTAAACCAACTCCAACTTTGTTATATCTTTTGCAAGTGAAGTTGTAGTTTTAAAAAAAAAGCTGCAATTTTCATCCTTTTTTTGGCATTTGGTTGAATGAACAGCAAATTGTATCCTAACCCAATTAGATTCCTTTGGTCGGCAACTGGGTTGGCTGGTTTTCTGTTAGCGTTCTAGGTATCGTATGAATGGAGTAACGAATACTTTATTCTCTTCCGCTAAACAAACTTTGATACCTATTTTTATACCAATGAGTATAACAGAATGTATAGCCGAAATTGGGCTTCCTTTGGGGTGGGATTAATCGTTAAAGTGACCGAGGTCGTAGGCTGGAAAACAAAACCTCCCCATAAATAACGCATGAGCCCCATGCAACAATTTATGAAACTGTTGATATCATTGTGATTGAGAGGACCCATCGTCTTAAATCTCTTTATGTAACCGTTTGTTGTTAGCCTCGACTCAATCTTACTGATCGAATTTAAATTTTTGTTTTCTTTGGAAGCTTAGCTCGCTCCCATTGAATGTTGATACCAACGCCACGTTACCTAAGAACACAAGATCAAGGATGGAGATCCACACCCGCTACCGAGAGGGCGAAAATCCACAAAAAAATCTCATCAATTAAAAAAATTGTAATCTGCTCAAATATATATTTCATAAAATCCCCTCCCAGATAGTGGATTGTCAAACACACTTCAATAGCGGAGTAAGAAAAAAATGTAAAGTACGGAGTAATTGAATATTAGGAGACAAACTCGAAAAAATATATAAATAAAAATTATATTAATATTTTCTTGTTTAAAATAAGGGCACGTTTATTTCCCTTAAAAAACTTAAGCAACGCATTATGGCATAAGATCTTTTGAACGATTGGAAAACTTAAAAATTTATTGTAAAGTTCTATACAATATATAATTAGGTATACTATTACATTATCAACAACAGCTCTGCTCCAATAATTACTTCAATTTTTAATGATGATAGTATGTGAAACGTATTTGAAATTTTTCAGAATTTTATTTCACAAATAAAGGAGTAATGGTGTGCATTAGTAGAAAAAATGGTACTACGCCGAATCAGCGCACCGCCTCGTAGCAAAGTCCGCCATGTTTCACACTGGGCGAGATATTTGTACTTTAATAACCCGTTGGGAATCAAACACATATCTGGTAAGTGATGTGTACACTCAGTCAACGTAGCCTTGGAAATGAAAATAAATTTAAATAATACTATGCAGCATACTCACTATCTCAAACTCTGACCTTTTAATAAAAAATTCACGAAATATATATCATTCTTTTATTCTAATGCATTTCATATTAATTCAAATATCTGTTATAGGTTAAAAAAATTATATCAGATACACTTATCAATAAAATTTGAAATTTAAACCAATTAAATTAATAAGAGATTTTGGAATGAAATTTAAAAAAAAAATGCAAACACAACATTGATTCAACGTGCACCAGTATGCAGATTACACTATTATGATTCACTAGCTGCGCCCCGTGGTTTCACTCGCGGTTTAACAGTTGAATTTAATTATAATACCAGTAAAGTCCGAGTCGGACTCGCGCAACAAGAGTTCCGTATCACCACTGTATGCAACGTCTATCTCGAGTCCGACTCGCACTTGGTCAAATTTTATTATTTGTTGTTATGCTTTAGAGTTTGGACTGTATAGAAACTAATATTGACTGTTGCGTTTATCACCGTTTTAAAGATAGAACTAAAACAAAGAAAATGTTTTTAAAAAATTCAGTTACCAAAAACGTTTTATTGTAAACATTTCTCACAAATTGTCAAGCGATGGTAATGTCACTTATGAGACAGGGGGCCTCAGCAAGGGGTTATAAGACTGTTATAGTTTGGAGAGTCAACAATTACTGCAATAAATCTCTGTAAACACTGTTTCGAAACTTATTGTTTTCTACGTAGGCTATATGTATTTGGCTTCCGATACACTTTAACATCCAACATTTAGCTGTCCGTGCGAAAAACATGGGGTGCTCAGATGTGTTACGCCACTTTTAGTGCTTTTTCTTGACTATTGTTAACAGTAATTGAAAATGAAATTTTCAAAGGTAACTGTAAGCGTTTGAACAGGAAAGGTAAATTTGTATGGACAATGGGAATACATGGTATCAAGACCAACTATCATTTGGCTTCTCCGGCGATGATGGTGGCATGCACAATTATGCCTTCTCAGCTCTGCTATGCGTAACCCAGTGCCAATGCACAACCTTGGTGCATCCAGGTTACGCATCAGTATGACAGGCAAACCGACCTTCAGCTCCAACTTATGGGACGGCATCCCTGATAACTCGTATGAGTTTCAAAACTCAACAGTGAATGTATTTGCGTCATCATTTGTCATCACTGCGTTAATATATGTGTAGATGGTTTTCTCACCAGGTATTTTATTAATATTTTTATATTAATACAGCCCATCGATTCATTTTAAGTCACCATGATCGTTCTTTCACATCAACAGTCCTCGTTGCTTATGTAAGCTTGGAAAAACCTTAGCAATACCACCTAGTTTCATATTTATAAGTTACTTAAAATACTTCCTGGTTGTGATGTTTTATAGTTTAGTGATAATACTATCTTGCAGGAACCTTTTTTTGTTTCCTAGATAAAGGTATACATTTAGTTTGTAAAAACGCGCTAGATCGAACCTCTACACGAAATGTTAGACAGTCACGTTTTACTGACGGTTTACTGACGTTGATCATCACACAAGAAGACCAATTTTTTCGGGATAAAAGTAGCCTTTGTGTTATTACAGCGTGAAGAAATAAAGACCCTAGGCAAACCCTAGGCAAAACGTGGTGGACGCACCAAACGATAGCGCTTTTAAAATTAATGGCAATGCCGTCTATTGAGGAAGTTCAAATCTGAACTGTTATTAGCGCCGCTAGTTCGCTAGCCACCGCCAGACCTTACTGTGAGTATGTCCGTGTGGCGGACATAGAGAAATGACACACACTCACTGTTGGTATGTCTATAACTAGGGGTGTGAAATTATGGTTTTATAATTTAGCCACTTTCGTTTCCAAAATCAACAATTTCGGTGTTTTGTGTTTTTATAGGAATTTGCAGCAGAAAATAAGGATAAAAATATACGTATTTTTAAATTTGTAACCATGTACACTGTAATGCTATCGGAAACACTTTAAACTGTTTTAAATGGACTATTAACTTTATGACTAGTCAATAAATTTACATAGTTTCACCACTATACGCATTTAATCTCTTTTAAAAACAATTTCTCAAGTGGTATATTTGCAGAGATAAACGCCTGTGTAGTTTTAATGATAAACTTTTCTGTCTTCTCTCATTTTTTTGGCAACAGTAGTCACTTCTTCCATCGTGGCTAAACGTTTGCTGCTGACACCAGCTGCACTTCCTAACCTAACTTTAACGTGGTGTTTACTGTTGACGTTTTACAACAGTGTCGCGCCTTTCGTGGTCAACTCTACAATTGCACCACTTGCAAATAAGATCTTGTTAGAAGCATATAAACCCTCACATTTAAATTATTTTGCTCGGGACTCGGCAGTAGGCTTTAATTTCGGCATTGTTTTGAAGCAGCAACGTAACGTGTGTACGTGACAAAGGACTGCCAGTATTTACGCGTAGCCAACGTTACCAAGCCAAAATTGTAATAAAAATACCAGTATCTATAAGTGCTGGTAAAATAAAATTACAATGAAATTGTGTTACGTTTTGAAGAAACTAAACGTATATTAACTCGCGCGAAATTAGTTGGAAATTGACTTAATATTTAACTTTTTGAAATTAGTTTTAAGTCGCGTTCATGAAGTTATGTGTTCTCGTATGTTGGCGATTCTGCTAAAACAAAGCGAACGTTAGAACGGAATAATATTTATGTTATTACCTCAGTGAATGTGATATTTAACCATTTATCAATGTTAAAAATGCTAAGAAATTAGTGCATTCATAAAAATAAAAGAATGTATATATGTATAGTATTTTACAACGTCAAAACATGTTCACCGATATAGCTGATTTACGATGTATATTGTTTTTCAGATTTAGTAGTTTAAAAAACTTATTTTCGTTTTATGTCGTTTTTAATTCCAATTATCGCGTTATTTCGCGTTTTTTCGCGTAAAAATGGTTACACCATTTTTTCACACCCTATGATATTCGGTAAATAAAAATTAATTACCCCCCCCCCCCTTTTCACTCCAATAGCGAATAATTTCATAGTAATATGTAGCCTATGTGTTAATCCAGGTTATGAGCTATCTGTATGCCAAAACTCATCCAAATTCGTTCAGCGTCAAGGAGTAACAAACATACACACAAACTTTCGCTGATATAATATTAGTAGGATTATTTTTTGCCAGTTTAAGGAAAAAAATTGATAGTGGAATTGCTACAAAATAAACCACGCGTAGTATAATAACTATAGTTATTATCTGTCGTTTAAGTAAAAATGAACTAATGCGACAGGTCGGTCAAACTAAAGGACTGAAATTGTTCCGTTAAGTAACTACCGAATGTTAAAATCTTTGAGTGTAAGTAAAATACGTTAGGAAAATAGGTATAAAATAAATATAAAATCCCAGTCCACCATTATGCTTTATGCTTCTATGTGATCAGAAGATACATGAATTAAAATTTAGCTGGTGTTTGTCTGGTTTTTCACTGAAATAAAAACTTAAAATCTAAGTCTACTAAATAAAGTATGGTTCTAGGAACCGAATTTTAATATCCACAAAACTAACGCTTGATAGTAAAGAATGAGACTGAACTCGACCAACAAACTACGGCTGCAGGTTCCGAACGATAAAGTAGGTTGAAAACATTTGCAAGACTTAGGATCTAAAATGCTTCCCAAGGCGAGTATACATCTTTGAAGATAAAGCTAATCAACACTTAAAGTAAATAATAGAGACACTGAGTGTCGGGATCAGTTTAAGTGAACAAAGCACTACAACCACTGCGAAATCTGTTCCTGTAGGAATATTACTTCATTGACAAATTCAGGGGTTTCAAATAAATTTTCCACATAATTGTGGAATGTAATTAACCCCAGTTATTTTTAAAAAATAATTTTACTGCAGCCACAAAATTCGTGGTGTTGGTTGAAATTTTTCAAACATAATTCAGGCTCTCCGTGTTTTGTACTCAACACAGTCTTTATTATTGATATGCAACTGGAACCCTACAATGAAGCAAATGCCAGATACACCATTCATGAAGGAGTTATTATCAGGGCATTGGAGAAGTTACTGAACGGCACTCTAGGTACCCCGATCAGAAGATCAGGAGGAACCCCGTGCTGCTTCGTCTGCAAAGAACTAGGACACATGCAGTGGGACTGCACGACATGCAGGAAGGCTTCGTAGAGGTTTAATAGGTGAATCAATGGCAGACAGTATTTACTTACTGTTGACACAGGGGCATCAGCATTTTTATTTCGCACAGACATAGTAAGTAGGGAAAAGCTAAAGAGAACACCCAACCCATATAGACTCAAAACAGCTACCGGGGACACTTTTCTGTGCATTGACAACTGGATTTGGTGATAAGGACCTTTATTGTTGCTGATATCTCTGATGAGTGGACATAATTAATTAATATGAATTCGTTATTGATATGGAAGAATAGGTACATACTGTGTATAAGAGGGGGAGAGGTAGCTTTATTTAACACCGACAAATTGAAAGTTCCTGTAATTCAAGTGGTAGCTAGCGAATGCGTTTGAATTCCAGTAAACCATGAGCACATAATAGTAGCTAGGATAATGGGAGACTATAGTGACAACATGAGCTACCTGATTGAGCCAGATATAACATTAGGATTGGAGAAGCTCCTGGTTCCTCGAATGATTGCAAAGGTTGGCGAGGATGTACCGATCAGGTTGGCCAGCCTCGATTCGCGAAAAAGGGTTCTGAAATAGGGAGACCCAATAGGTGTGAACCAGTCTCTTGGGTAGGCCAGTGTGAGCCTTCTTCGACTATTAGACATACTGAGCAGCCACTGAATCAAAAATATAGAACACTATTAAGGCAATGCCAAAGTTAACTCATATACGAAGAAATAGAAGAATTATTGCTTTTGTCGTAAGCAACAAGAATGTATTTTCCTAAGGCCTTATTCTTGTCTACCATCGCATCAACAAAGGTGATGCGGAACCAGTCCGACAAGCACCACGGTGGTTGCCTCTATCAAAACAGGAAGAAGCAGATAAGTTGATTGCAGGTATGAGGGAGGGCGGTGTAATAGAATCATCACCGAGCTCGTGTTAGTAGCGAAGAAGGATGGCCAAGTTATGTGTGGACTACCAGAAAATGAATGACATCACCATAAAGGACAGCTACTCTCTCCCACATATCAATGACACACTTGATACACTCTCTGGCGCCAGATGGTTCTCTACACTGGACCTGAAAAGTGGTTACTGGTAAGTAGTGCTACACCCCGAGGATATAGATAAGACTGCTTTCATGAGAGATAGTGGGCTATTCCAGTTCACTGTGTTACCATTCGGGTTATGTAATGCTCATGAAACTTTTGAGAGATTGATGGAACTTATGCTACATAGCTCGACTTGGAAAACATGCCTAATATACCTGGGTGACATTATTAACATATCCAGTTATGCCTAATGGCATATTGTGCTGCCATCCATGGTCATATATATGCGAGTATTGTGCTTGGACAGGAGTTCAGGCTCTCCTGTGACATCTAGTTCAGCCGTCCTCGCCAAGAGCCGACCAGCCCCACTGATGTGATTAATAGTAGCAAATAATATTGTTTAAAAATTTATTGGGCTATCCTTACGTACCCATTTTCCCCACTCGTAAATATATTTCCTTTCGTCAATTATTTGAATAAATGTTACAAGAAAATTATTTGGTTTATTTATAAGGTAACAACGTAGATTCCATAACTAATTGTACAGTATCATATTGAAAGTTCTGAATTATCTTGATAAATTTTCTTTTCTTTCACTAAGTTAATATTGTCATAGTTTTGTTACAAATCATTTCACAATATTTAATAACAATTATTACTTTCTTCATAAATCCTTCAAATTATAGCAAAAAAAGTATTTGAAAATACAAAACAATTATTTGAAGTTACTCCCACAGCAACATCTTAAAATAAATTTTCAAGTATTAAAAAAAAATATCCGTAAATCATCCATAAAGTATTTGAAGAAACTCAAAAAATCTCTTTAAAAAATTTAAAAGAATAGAATAATTTAAATATCCGTTTATGTATGAGAAATAAAACGTTAAAAATATATTTTAATGTGTTATAATGTTGTCTCTTACTATGCACAGCGATACATTTCCTTTAATCGACCTGTTGGATATGAAACTGTTTTTATTCTAACATTTATTTTTTTGTTCGCTGTCCATGGAATGTTGGAAAACTTGTTTCATAATTACCAACGTGTGAATAAAAAAACAAGTTGACGTGCCTGAACGTATGGGGATGACATACAGTAACTAATCTAGAATGGATGAAAGGTTGGTACGCTTCTTGATATGTTGATAAAAAAATACATTTTTTTTGTAACCTGGGTACGTGTGTGTTGGACGGAATCTATATTGGGTGGTCCGGTCCAATATTGTCTGTCATTTTTCATTACCTCACTCCTTGATCAAACGACCGTTTTCCGCGAAAAAATTATAAGCGAACGTAGTTCGTTTCCCTCTATTTTCAAAACCTTTGCCCCGATGATCGGTTCTGATATTTTGCGCAAAAGGGCAGGGAAATGAAAAGAAAGAAATTGTAGTTACATGTAACCATGATATCCTTGAATGAAAACAACCTGTCAAAGCCCCCTTTTCATGTTTATTTTTTTTTTAAATTTGCAATTAAACTCGTTCATATGTATATAAATATCTAGCTATGGAAACTGTAAAAGCAAATTCTGGCCATCAGATTCACGATGATCCATCGAATGACCAAGCAAAAGATTGGCGTAAATTAGGCTTTTCATTTAGAGTACATACAGTCATTTTTTTTAAAGCAATCAACCTCGTAGCTCATAAAGAGTATTCCTTAAATATTGTTTTTTATTTTCTTGCTTTTAATATTCTTTGCAGACGTAAAAAAATAGAATATTATTTATGTGTTTACACAAATTGTTTTAACATCAATCTCCTACGGGTTAACAAAACTTTACCAAAGA
The DNA here is from genome assembly GCF_032445375.1 of Bacillus rossius redtenbacheri. NCBI lineage: Eukaryota > Metazoa > Arthropoda > Insecta > Phasmatodea > Bacillidae > Bacillus > Bacillus rossius. The sequence continues at coordinate 57,522,060 of NC_086330.1, read as the reverse complement.
GATGATAAGTAAAATAGGACAAACTAACAAGTAGGCGTATTAAGATTCAAAATATATCTGGCTATGTCATTTATTCAGGAAAATAAGTTTAGTTGGCAGCTGTTGGCAGGCGAACCAACGGCATACAATTAATTAATTAAACTTTTTCTTGTAAATATTTAAATTTAAAAATAAATTGAATTTAAGTTAATGCAATATTTTTATAGTCTCAATGATGTCTCATGTCCTATAGACACTGACTTTAGCAAATGTTGTCAACTTATTCAGCAAAATGAGAAAGAAAAAGCGGGGCGTGTAATAAAATGTATTACGTTAAAATTAATTCCCACTTTTCGTGCAGGGATTTAAAATTTGGTCGATAAAAAAAGGTTGCAAAAAACAAAAAAAAATCTAATAAGGTGATTTAGTTTTTTAAACTTTTTAAATAGTTGAATGAATAAATTTTTTTAGATAAAGCTTTGAAAGGTTACTGAAAAGCACACAACTGACTCCAAACTATTATGTTGTTGAAAGGAGAAAAAATAAACAAAGGAGACTTAATAGAGTTTTAGACACCGATAAAGATAAAAGGATAAAAATAAAGGAAAACGAGTCGCCGAGAAAATACGGAAGGGAAAAAAAAACTAAAATATTTAGCTTTCGGTATAGGTTTTCAGAGATGCTACGGTGCATTTTCTTTCAATCGACCTAGCTTTTATTTTTCATAATCAAAACCAAATGCAAACGAAATTCTTCGTGCCAAGCCCATCCCCTTAGGTTTCCTTATCCTCCTTGGTTCTTTAAGTAATAATAAAAAAATACATTTCCGTAGCAGCAACAGAAATAATAATCTGAAATTGAAATCATAAGAAAGTAAAATTTTAATTATATTTAACCTAGAATATTTCCATTGATATTGGTTCCATTGAAGGAATTTTTTTTTCCTCGATCTTCTTTGTTTTGCATTTTTCTCGGTAGGATTTTATCTACCAGCGTATTTATTGCAATCCATTCTCAGAAGAATAATTACAAGGTTAAATATTGGTTTTGATTTTTTCCCTGTGAACAAAACCTTTAAATTTAGTCAGTTTGTACCAGTTGAGCTTCGTAAATTATGATGGTATGGAAGTTTTAGAACTGGAATTATTTTGGCATAGCAGTTTACGCTCTATAAATTGTTTTATTAGTTTTATATCAAAAGTAATATGTAAAATATTTAAATACTAGAAATAACAAATAAAATATATTATACGAATACGTCAGTAAGGAACGTAGAAATTTTTTTTGTCTTTGCTTACAGTTGGCTGCCATGTAGGTACTTTTAGTTAAGTTAAATTCTTTGGACAAATTTTAAGTAAATAAAAAAACATATAAGGATAATCATGTTATGACCAGAGTCGCGGAATTTTTGAAAGTTTGTCGCATGTTTAACATAAACTAATTCAAGATTATTCCAAATTTAAGTAACACTTCAGAGTAATTGTTCTTGTGGATTAATGACAGATTAAAATTATATTGTGATTACACAAATATGGTTCAGGAAAAAAAATTACGCCAGAAATAAAACACCGAGGAAAACCACTTGTTTAGGAACAAAATTTTGTTTTTACTTAAAGGCTAACGTGAGCTGGGTTGAGGTAGCATAAAAATATTCTAACAAATATAAATGCTACAATCTATGGTTTTACACGTTCTACATATGAATTTTTCTTTTATTTTTACTAGTGTCTGGTTACTGCTTCCTTGTTAACATATAACAATACTGTTCTAACGACTTTTCTATTTAGTTTTTCAGTGGAAGAATAATAACCATTTTAAATCCCATCGTGTTTCCATACACCAAAAGAATTAGTGGAAAATTAAGTTTTTTTTTTCAAACGAATAGTTGTTTTGTCAGCAAATAATATTTCGAGTTCACGAAAGATTTCGAGTCCCGGCGCGGCATAAAGCCTCTGACGTCCAAACGTCCGTCCTGCAAAACATAATGCCGAGAGCGTGGCTGCACGACGGCAGAGAGCGTGTCCGTAATTATTGCCAAAGCCGGTCCATTATTAATTAAAACCCCTTTGCGGTACAGTGATACGCACGATAATGCCCGCGCGCTGCCAGCAGCGAGCACTGCACACAACGGCCGCCGTGTTTCCGACCGACTAAACCTACCACGCGCGGGGTTTATTATACAAAACGCACGACTCCGGCATGAAATACATAAACACGTACGGGGCAGGGGAGTGGAAAGAGGTTATTGAGCTGGGAATGGTAAATAGGGTGCAGGGAGAGAACATACACTCGCGCGCACACAAGGGGTGGCTTAACTACATGGTTTGTGTTGACTTTCCTCCCCTACCCACCTTTTACGCCTCTTACTTTCCGCGCCCGACCCCTGCACAACCCAGGACTCTTTATTAAATTTTTAAGTACTCCTGGTTCGGGGTGAATAAGGGTTGGAAAAGGGGTCGGCTCGGAAGAGCTCGTAGTGAGATGCGAGGTACCAGAAAAAGGCGCCCACGCGTCGATCTCGATTCTCGAATGCCTCGGGGTGAGGAGACAGGGCATTATCCACGTTTGCACCCTGGACCTTTTCGACGAACATCGTGGGTGGAAAAAATTTAGCCACGATTATTTGCAGTACGTTTCCTACTCCAGTCTTTGCTCAACTTCCCTATGATTATTCAAGCCACTTCAAGTGGTCACATAGGCCGATGCCTCGCTCAGAGGATCAACATATTCACTTTTAAATATTTATATCTAAAATTACAAATAAAATATACCTGTTAAATTATCCACAAATCTTTGTGAATGTACAAAACCTATGTTAATTTATTGGTATTGAGTTTATTTGCTCTGATCATAAACTCATAAACATCTTGGAGCACAAAAAAAATTTAAATACGTGATTTTGTCTACAATAAAAACAAAACTTTTCTTTCTGCCATCGAAAGGAGTTGATCTGTTTCTCACATATCCGGAATATGTGTGAAAAAATACAGTACTGGCTCAGCATTCTTCAAGGAAAACTCGCGCTCTGTTATAATGGTTTGATAATAGTTTTTACCTACGCCATGGTAACGTATAATAAAAAATGGCGTTTTCCTTTTTGTTTTATGATTTTACCCGGTACGAACAATTCCATATGATACTAAGGTCAATGTTATTTGGATACACTTCTGTTAAATTTGATTGTGTACTCTATAACTTGAACTTATAGTGCAGCTAGACAGTTTATTCCAAAATCCAGCAATTAATGGTTTTAAAATGGTGTCAATAAAACGATACTTTTGAAACATATAATAAGTTCGAATTAATCTTTTTTATTGTGTAACATCTTAGCTCTCGGTATTCAGTATTTGGTAGGAGTAATTTCGTGAATGGAATGAAAACCGAATGAAACGGAAATACGTTCCTAGCACCGTGCTGCCATCTGTGTAAGTTTCAGCAATCTCGAAGAAAAAAATTGGTAGACCCACGTGATTCATCCGTGTGTATTAACTAACCATTGAAGGTTAATGTTATTATTTATAGTCATTAAAATAAAAAATGGCAACTTAAATATGGATTTCAATTCTGACAATTTTAAGTTAATTTTAAAATCTAGAGATAGCGCAACGTTCGTCATATTGCAGAGACACAATAAATTGTACGCCTGCATATATTGGACGCAATGTTGAATAAAAAAAATCATGATTAAATTGGTACTGTTAAAACTTAAATGTTTAACCAGCACAATGAGTTTAAAGTTTGTTTGTAGGAACGTATAACAGAATGATTTCTGTCGTTTAAGCAAAAAGTAATATACGTATAAATGCTTAGTGTTATAATTTTTTTTTATGTTTCAGGTTAATTTTATTTTAATGTATCTTTTGGAAAGACACTTTAATTTTGAAAAAAAAAATTAAAAAGTTAGCTCCGTGTTCGTAATGCTTTAAAGAACCAGCCAAATGTTATAAAGATCTTTGACGTCATGTTTTTGCCAAAACAATTTTCCCGACTAATAAATTATAGGTATTGCAGAAATTATTGTAAATAATTATAGGTTAAATTTTGTTTTAAAGTTTCGTGTTATAAGTTTATTTGCAACAAGAGAACACATGCATTTTCTAGTTACCGAGAATGTAGCTATGTTTTTATATCACTGGCGAGTACTTAAAGACTCTCTACCATTTTTGAAATTATTATTTTTAAATATGGTTGCGCAATCTGCAATAAAATTACTCAAACATCTGACAGCCATGTCTTCATCTTAGTGAGTTATTAGGGATAATGATGACGCTATATAAGAAAATGTGAAAATGCAAGACTTTAAAACAGTGTAATTTTTTGACAGGGGTTGAAATTTAAAAAAAAAATTAAAACTTTCTTAATTTTGATTTTGTCGGAATTTATAATAACCTTCTTAATGTGACCTTAAACATTTGTCCAAAAAATATACGACCCCGTGTTAGTGCAAGGGATGAAAAATAGTGTTTGAAAATCAAAAATAATTAAATATCTTACATAGTTGACATAATATGAAATTCGTTAATAAATTAAATCCTTGATGCATTGAGTTAAAAACATTGAAAATATTTTTGCTTCATGAAATATGAGAAAATTTTCAATCGATCTGTTTTGATTATTGGCGAACATATAGGATGTTTTGTAGGCTAGATTAAGTTTTTCTAAAATTTCCATGAGTTTCGAGAATTTTCCAAAATATTTTCAGAAAAAATAGGTACCTTCTTAGAAATTTACCTACGCCCGCAGGCTTTGCCGAAACGGATTTTTTAAATTCGTGATTGTGAAGTTAAGTTAAATTTCAGGTCTTATCTTTAAAAGTAATGATTTCTTTTGGTGTGACTTCGAATTTTATTTAGTGCTTCCTCTTTATTACGGTTTTTTTGCTAACCCTGTCAGTCTTCAGTTAATATGAGGTGTGTGATAGCATTAAACGTCATGTTCATTAAATCAAGAGTGTATGACTAAAGTTTCTTGCTCAAGACCGACTTTTAATGTGACTAACTTTCTAAGTAAATATTAAATATCTTTAAACGTGAAGATAATCTATACGAAATTGCTCATTTCCTATTACAGGGAAAATTTACCATATTAACAACATTTCAGAAAATAGAGTTGAACAATAATTCATCAATCTTAATTCCAGCAAGGAAACAAATTGGCAAATGTTTTAACAAAACAGAGCCCTACGCTAGGCTAGGAACTGGTCAACGCATTCTATAGAACGTTGTCTAAAAGATTATTGTGAACTGGATTATTATCATTTTTTTCTTCATTGAAATATATCTTTAAAATCCCAATACTGAATAAATTAGTAAAACTTTACCAAAAACACATAAAAATGAATAGTGAACTTACTGCATTAAACTACAAAAGTAACAAATAATTGGCAGTGTGCAAATTTGTTCTGGACTACACAAAAAAAATTACAGGACAGATATCATAGTGAAGACAACAGAGGCGAAACAATTAGGTTTCCTATGACGAAAAAATTTCAGATTATCATGAATTGAGTTCTGCCCACGTCATTTGGCTTAAATGTACGTATATTTAATGAAGTAAAGTACTTAAAGTATGCCCTTTAGATGATTTTTAAAGTTAAGTATTTTAAACAAAAGCAATATGACGTGGGAAAAAATAAATGTGCTAATAGGACAGTATAAATATGTTTAAAGGCCATTTGCATTAAATTTGGTACAGAGATCATTTTTTTAAATATTCATGGTAGAATCCAATTTTTAAAAATTAATAAGTTTTCTGTGTGAATATGTTCTTGATTAACACTATCGTTTTGAAACCGTGAATATTTATCTAAAACCTAATACATACCTAAAAATTGAGTAATTTTATTGCAGATTGCGCAACCATATTTAAAAATAATAATTTCAAAAATGGTCGAGAGTCTTTAAGTACTCGCCAGTGATATAAAAACATAGCTATAACCTCGGTAACGAGAAAATTGCAACCATCGAAACAATTATTAAGGCTAAAATACTAGAAATAGCAGCACCATCACACAACAATAGAACCACCTTCCTAATTTTTCAAAGTACCTTTTATGTTGCGATTATTTTTTGTTATGAACATTATTGTACAGAATGTATTCCAGAATAGTTTCACTATCATAAAATTTCATTAAGAACATCAACACGCTTGGTACGTCCCCGATGATCACAAAAATTACTATACACGAGTTAATGGTGCCAGACGCGGGTCCGTCATCTGGACTAAATCAAGAAAATTGAGCTTTTCATATAGGCAACGGATAGGCCAGAATCCGTTCCCTAAAAATAAGCGACTGGCCGTGTCCTATCACGCACTAGCAATACGGTTAGGGTACAGGTGTAGCGTATTCAACATATAAATCCTTATTTTTGTGTCTTGGGATACCGGCCTTTGTGCCTTTCACACGCTTCTTTGGTCGGCCAGGGTGGGGTTGTCTGGAGATAGTGAGACGAGCAATGGGTTTGAAAGCCGCGGTAAGTGCAACGAAAATCCGTGATAAGCCGCACACCTGCGAAAGACGCTTGGGTTGACGAGCCGGTTTCCCCCACCCCCTCCGTAGTCAGTCACTGACTAAATTAAATACAAAAAAATTGTATTTAACTCACAAAAAAAAAACCAAGAAAATTTTGATGTGAATTATTAAATTTCAGAGAGTGAATTTTTCTTTTTACAAAAAGGGATTATATAGATTAAATACTAGTACATTTTGATAAAATAACATTTAAATACTTTTTATGTATCCAAAATAACATTTAGTAATCACAAAAACTAAATTTCAAAAAGGCATATAATCTCTTTTTTCCTTTGTTATAAATAAAGTTACTCATGTAACGTAATTAATGGAAGTCTTAAAGAGAGCATTTTGGGGGCTTCCATTAATTACGTGAGGTGTTGAAGGGGGGAGGGGTCGAGCAGAATCTCACCCAATCTCACGTAGCGGAGAGGGGGTCTCGGCAAATAACACTTAATTTTTTATTTTGGCAATAAAAAATGTAAATTGCGATATAACTGGGTTAAATGAGTTAAAACATGTTTCTCCACTAAAATAAGGCTAAATCCTTCACCACAATATTTATCGCAGTTATGCGAACGCCACGAAGTCACTCTTGATAACATACATGAGTCACCGTGGACTGAATTGGAATGAATATTCTTTTACGAATTTTAGTAGTTCCTATTTAACGAAGTCAATATATTTTGTGAGTAAAACGTTCTATTATTCTAAAAATCAATTTACATCATATACATATGAAGTTTTTTCCAAGATAGTTGCAAACATTATTGTTTTAATAAAATAAAGGCGTTCTTCGGTACTTTAATAGTAATACGCTAACTTTTTAGTCTCAGCATATTCTTGTGAAATTAAGATTTATATGACTTTTAAAAATCTGTTTGACTGTTTCAAAACTTACACGAAAGACATTTACGTCCTGAGAAAAGTAAAAATTTCATTCATACTATTAATGCATTATATTTTATAAGAATGATAAGATTTAATCCCAATGATAATGCGTATTGCCTGTGAAGAACTTACGTTAAGAGCGGGTATGTAGAACATCCTGTGCAACCGCGAGCGTAAATGTGATCCACTCGCTGGTTCAGAGATCACAGGTCCCAATAACCACAGAAAGCATCTACATAATTGTGGAGATCGGCTACACCCGCGAAAGGTACACACACGAGCAAAGGACTCACTGTGCTTGGATCCCTGCCTGTCTGTTTACAGAATTCTCCGAAAATGGGGTTTCCGTCTTGTGTACACCGGGGGAGTGAAACGACACAAGACCAGGCACCCTCACGGTCTACTTAAATATTTACACAGCTCATGCTTCAACCGATGATCGCGCTCTTCAGCCAACGCCGACGTTCAACCTAGCGAATTACACTCAAATGTGTCACGAAGTGCCACGAACTTTCAAATAAATTCTGTCGTCCTTACGTGTTGATTTAAGTGTTTCTGAATTTACTGGCAAGTCAGCGTTAGTTCGCTTTCTTTGTATGTATTTACCTACCTGCACATATAAATTTTTAATATTTTAATTTTTTTTGAAAAGTGGAAAAATTAATAAAAAAGATTATATTTGGTTTTTGACTGTCTATATTTTTTTAATAATTTTAATTCAGTATAGATTTTGAGAAAAAATATTTAATAACATCCACATTTTAATTGCTGAGTTGGACATAATTTAATAAAAATAAATTAAAACACTACAACTCATTTCTGTTTTTGCATTAAATCATTCATATTTTAACAATTGATCTGTTGTGTATGATATATAACATACATTTTACGTTTTTTAATATGTCACTACAGATATGAAAAAAATATATAAATCTTTGTTTCAACTAAATTCCTATTCTCATAAAATAAGTAAAAAAAATAATGTCACAGTTTATGTCTTTCGCTCAAACAAATATAAGTAGTCTACAGATATTCAGATTTATACGTGACTCTCATACCTACTATCGAAAGATTATTGGAAAAAATTATTTGTTTTAATAGAAAGTTTTAAACCATAGAAATAACATCAATGATACGAAAATATGTTGCAGGTTTTCCTTCCATCTCATTTCCCCCCCCCCCCCCCCCACAAAGACATACTTTACGTTAACTACAATAAAAACGTAGCCTACTTCATGAAAAATTATGGACCAACATTAAAGTAGAATTAGAATGTAGTATTATTTCATGTATATTATTCAATATCACAAGCTATGAATAGTTATGTAAAGGTATTTTAGTGATGAATTCTATTTGAAACTCTAGTCATTGTGTCAATTATTTTTATAAAATTTGCAAATGAGCAGAAAAACCATTTTTATAGTTGTAAAATTAATATGAATCACTATTAAAATTTTAATACCTTTCTAATACTGCACAAACTAGTAACTGGAAGAAAAGATGTAAACTTATTTATAAAATATTTAACTATCTCCTAATGATCAACTGTAATTTGTGAGTAACGCCACATTAATTAAAACATAAAGTTTTTTTTCCAAAATTTCTTATTTTTATACTGTGATCATAGTATAGGCCTACATAATCAAATTGAAGTATTGAAACATAAAATAAAACAATATTAGTATTTTTGTTATGCTTTAGTTTAAGCAAGACCAACAAAAATCAAGTAATTTGATGATAAAAACATGTGCAACTGCAAACAAATGTATATTACAAGTTCAAACATTATATCTGGCGTTCTAAGTTGATATGAACCTTAAAACAAACTTCCAAAATTAACAATAAAGTAGCCGTTTAAAAAATGCTGGAGTATGTGACTTGAAGCAATACTAAATTAGTTCGGTCGTTATAATATAAATATCATGAGAATTTTTCATCCGAGTAAAAGTAAGTGGGACTGGACTTTAATGAGTGATGATTTAGACAAGTGGTGACACATTCCCGTACATGAAATCGATAAGTAATTTATATTTTGTGGCCAGTATATTCAAACAATTAAAGTGCGATGTTGGTGTCACTGACAAAGAATGGATTCATTTCACCGTCTTTATGAAACTGATATCTCGAACTTAATAAAAAAAATAATACGTTCGATAGTGTATCTTGTGAACAATAACAAAGAATATTTCTATCTGCAGTTAGATAATACTGATCCATTGCTCTAAAATAGAGTCTTCTTATTTCAAATTACCTGCAATGTACTAGGATTCCCTACCTTCTCAGTGTCCTCTCTTTTAGGTACATTAAGCGCAGACTCTTTATAAGAGAAGCAATTGGGAGATACGAGCTTTCCATTGTGAACAGTTCCTAACTGCCATTCTGGACTCCAGTGACGTTTCGTCCTCTTTAAATTGCCCCTCCCGATCGTAATGGTCCTCCCAGGCGGTCCTTCGTCCCTCTACGCCTGAGCCAGCAAAGATATCTTCCAGTCTCCTGAACTTCCAACCCCTCTACCCCCTTCCCCACTCTTAAAACCCCTTCCTTTTCTTCCGCGCGTTGTTCGCTGCTCCGCACCGCCGCTGTTGCCAAATCTCTCCTCGCCGCCGACGCCGAAGTCGTAATGTCCGCCCCTTCCCCCCTCTCACCAAACCACCCCTTACTGCACTCTGGCATCCATCTTACTCCGCCGTCCGCCACATCCCTTTTCCATGAAAAGGGAGAGCGCTTATATACAGGAACCCGCCCTTTCTTTTTCCCTCTTGAAATTAATGAATGGCACACATGAGGCACCACTCGTGTGAAACCACCTTAACTTGCAGCAACTGAAAATAGTTACCAAGGCATTGAAAGTATTTTATATGAGCTGATTTTTTTTATTTCAGCTTGCTCTCGGTGTGTTTATATTTATATCTGTGTTGTATATTTCTGAGGTTTTAATGACAACTAGCTTAAACTAATTATAACATAATATATCCACCAAATTATTAAAAAAAATCAATCTTCCCCGTAAAGTCTAGGAATTTTTTTATAACCAAGACCTTAAACAATTTTCTTTGCGACGCAGAATGAGAATGGCTTTAAAAGATTCGTGTTTAAAGATTAATAGGCCCCTCCATCTTGCAATTTAAAATATTTTGATAGAGCTTGCAATAAAATTTCCGTGCAAATTAATTTTTTTTTGTTTGCATGTCACGGGACTTAGCTTTGGCTACTTGTTGATGTCAAATCTTGTGAAATGGTGTTATTATCACGATAGTTGTAGTCACCCACATGGAATTTAAAAAAAAATTCCATGTGGCGCTTACAGACTAGATCCTGTTAGTAAAAATGTTGTTGCAACAAGGTATAAAAGGTCCCGGAGATATGATTAATGCCTTGACAAAAAAATTGGCATATATATCTCGAAATTTAAATTATAGCAAAACAAATGTGGAGAGAAATCCAAGATTGTGGGGCATAATTCCCGTTTTGACCGCGATGTTTGCGGCGGCGCGAAAGTCGCGCATACCTGCGCCGCACTTCCTCCGAGCCTGGCCTCGTCTGGCCCGCAAGCATCCGACGCTCATGAATTATTCATGCGCCGATCCCAGGACGGCGGGATCAGGGTCGCCTCACAGCCGCCGATATTAGCCTCGTGTCCGGGAGGCGGGTGAATAATGTGCCTCGAGAGGAAGCCGATCTCATTCATTTGTTTTACTCAGCTTCTCCGGGAAAAACCCGCGCTTTGAAATAGTTCCAAGCTTGAACCGTGCTTGTTGCCGGTTGGAAAATAAAAACAAAATAATAATAATAATAAATCATTCTGTGAAAATTGAGACAGCAATATTTGCCCCTTAAAGGTTTTTAAGTAGAAAGGCAGTTATGTTTTGTTAACTAAAATTTCACACTTCAAATGATTATACATTTAACTCAAATACTTTTACATTCTTTTTCCATAGCAAACTGTTTTAGTGGTATATAAAAAAATTTTTTTAAAATATTCTTTTCAAAAATTTTACTTTTTTATTTTGCTTCTTAAATTTAAAATAAAATTGTAGAACCCTTTTAAACAGTAATAAAACTGAAGTATCATTTTTAAGACACATTAGTAAAAATCTTGGTGAAATATAAAACGATGTACAAAAGATAAAAGAGAAAATTTAAAATTAAGACTAAATAAATCTTACATAAACGTACTGTACCGAATTTCAGGTTTTAATGAATTAAATTAGCAGAAAATCTAATTTTTTTATTCTTACACTTTGTTCAAAAAATTTAATTTTTTTTTATTTTGTGAACTTACTTTTCGTTGCAAGTTTAACTAATAATAACAATGTTTTAAATATTAACATTTGTTCTTGAATCACTTGGTCTGATAATCATGACTTTTCTTTCATTTGTAGTCATACATATACTGTATACTGTATATACATATACTGTATATACAATGCAGCCTTGTTGAAAAGTTGTAATTATAAATTAAAAAGTTTCTTTTTTCTTTAGTGTTGAAGATGCTGCGGCCATAATTGTGTTTTGATTGTAAACGGTTCGAGGTCTCGCAAAATATTATTTTCTGCAAACTAAAATTTTTTTTTTATGTTCCACATATAAAGTTCAACCTCTTCAAAACTATTTGAAATGCCAACACGCATTGTACTATACGATGCAGCATTCGGTACACTTATTCCCACGGTGTTATTGAGCCCTTGCTTTCTCGAACTCACAACGTGTTGTGCCAAGAAAATAGAGCTTATCTTTTCCCTACACGCCCTTCCTTTTATGTCTGCACATTAACTTCGTTCTTCCAGCCCTTCTTCTGTCGTGTCCTTGAATAAAATCGCTTTTCTGCCTGAAGCTTTAAAAAAAATAAGTCATATAACCCTGGGCGAATGCTTGTTGATAGGATACTATGTTCGGTGTCAGAGCAAGTCTTTGAGCTGAAATAACTATAGCATGACTCAATTTTAGTTTGCAGTGAAAATTTTAATGGCCATTACAACTAGGCGCAATATAACTCCGAGCTTGAGCTACGTCACACACGAGGAGTGTTGACTGCAACACGTGTGGGGGTCGGGTGGATGAGGAGGGGGTATAAGCAGATACGGCGACCTTGCACAGCAGGTAGAGAAAAGCAGAAAACATTGACCACTTACCACTGACGTTCCAAGCACTACCTCAGTTCTTCAACGCCACTGACTGTTCCATCCGAAGAGTCTGATGTGTAAACGTCACTGCTGTCACTGTTTGCATCACCTAACTGAACAATCGCTTTATCAATTTCAATGTCAAAACGCACATCCTTATCCCAGTATTCGTTCTCGAGTGTCTTGACGTGATTGCAAATCGGTATCCAATCTTCTGAACCCATTCGGTTAAATATTTCCTCGCAAAGTTTTTTTTACATTTACCAAATTGCAAGTAACATTTCTTGAAGCGACTTCTCCTTTAACTTTAGCCCATATGCTTTCTATCGTATTCAAATCCGGATGATAGGGGGCAGACGAAGTAATGTGTGGCCACTATTTACCAATAGTCTGTCTGCCGAGTACTGCACTTGCGAAGGTTTGTGCTTCTTTATGAGGTTATACAAGTTTGGTTTGAGCATGTCGCTAGTAAAGGAAATATTCTCCTTACTTAACCACTGCTGCATTTCCAATTTTGTCGAGCTGGAGGTAGGCGTTTTATTTATTTTTACATTGTGATAGGGTAAATTATCTATCACAACAACACTGTTTGGTGGAAGATTTTGTATTAATTGTTCGGTGAGCCATTTTTCACATTGTTTGTACAGTCGTGCGAGACACACCCGTCGCATTTGCTGTTCTCAGCTGTGCTTTCTCTAGTGAAATGGAGGGTTCCTGCAATCGCGCTTCATTTTCCATAAACTGCAGAACGTTATAGACGATTTCCCGCGCCTGTGAGTGCAGTTTTTTACTCGTAACTTTTGACAACACTGGAGGCATTTTTGTATAAAGTTGTACTTTACTGAAGTACTGCACTACATATGTAACACTGGCTCTGAACAAAAGTGATACACTACATGCATACAAACCTCAGATCCAAACTGTAAACGAAAACGTTTAGTAAGTACCAACGTATTCGTCGGATTACACCGAAGGACTAAGTTTTCACTCTGTGCAGTAGCGTGTAGCCCCTGTTATCAAGTTACGCATTATCTCTCACTGCCGCGCCACGTCTGCCTTCTCCAGTGTCGGGACTCACATACACACGATTTTCTAACCGTCACCCAGGCTCGGAGTTATGTTGCGTCTAGTGTAACTCTCTCTTTCCAATGCATGATTTCTTCCATTAGCAAAAATGATTTAAAAACTTTAAAATGTAATTAAAATCAGCTTGAAAATGTAATATGAAACATGGTATTTTAAAAAATATTTTTGGATGACAATTTTGAATTTTTCCTCTTATGTTATTTCATGAAGAGCACTACCTAATATTATTCAGAATTTACTTCTAAGAAGACGTAACTAAAAGACTCATAATGTTTTCAACCGTTTCTCCAGCAAACTGTTTATATCATGTGATCATGTTAAACATTTTGACTCTGTTTAATAAAAGCACATATTTCAACGGAAAGTCTTTTTATTAGTAGTTGCCGAATGGTATGAAAGTTAAAACAATTATGATATTGTTAGAAATGTATAGGGGAAAACGGGTTCGTAATGATAGCCCAATTAATTTTTTAACAGTTCTTTTGATTTTTAATAAATAGAGCTTAAATTTAATCAATAACTCTGACAGTTCAATCTCTGTCAGTAAAGTCAGCCTCACGCCGACCAATCACACACCAGCCTGCTCACTGGAGCTCGGCTGGACAGTGGCTCGCTACTCGGCCAGTCTCTGTCCGCTCACCGCAGTCCTCGACGACTACCTCACACCACTCACACATGCCTCGCCGCAACACCGTCCCGGACTGTCGCTACTGCCGTCCCGACTCGCTACCGAAGAGGCTCTCTCTCTCTCTCTCTTCTCTCTCTCTCTCTCTCTCTCTCGCAGTTCACCCTCGCTGGTATCGCTACCAGAGACACTCTTCCTCGGTGACCAGGCCTTCAGCCGTCGAACAGTCGCTCCGATGCCGCCGCGCGGGTATCGCCGAGGTCACTCGCCGGTGGGTAGATACTCTCTCCACTCTACTATCCCTACTCCCGGAGGCGGGGTCCCTCTATACCTGCGGAGGCCTGGCGTGGAAGAGCCCAGAAGCCGCGTGGAATCACCCAGATGCCGCATTTGACGTCGCAAGTGTCCCTGACCCGATGGTGCAGGCTTCGCCCATCCCCCCCAGAACTCTCCAGAACTCCCGGCGTCAAGACCTCCAGACTGGCCGGGCTCCGTGACTGACGCGGACAGGCCGCTGATGGCCAGGCGACACACACACACACCTCCCTCGCCAGGGGGTGGGGAGTGTCCGTGGTCTCCCGAACTCCGCGGCAGCCGGCGGCCAACGTAACAATATACACACGTCGTTCAGTTACAGACTTCAGCTTTTTTAAATCATCTTTCTGTACAGATTTTGTAGTATACGCATTCTTGAGGGGGCGTCCATTAATTATGTGAGGCGATTTGGGCGATTTTTTGACCCTCCTCCTCCCTTGGATAGATGTCGTGAGATTTGGCTCGACCCCCTCCCTCACTAATCAAATGTGAGAATTTTTTAAATGGGTATTTATAGTTCAAATACGTTAATCTGTGCTTGATTGCATTACATTTATTAAATTTTATTTAATATTATGTAAGACTAGTATTTAATACAGAACGTAGTCTATAATCACAGTGAGATAATCGACCAAAAAAATACTTAAAATAAAAAAAGAATACTCTTTCAGAGCTTGCTATTATAAATTTCTTCAAAGTTATGTTAGTCTCTGAAGATAACGTGACACAAAGTGACATTGATCACTTAAAAAAAATATTTTTTTTGGATGACTGGAAGAAAAAAATGACAATAAATTTCAAATGTTTAATGTTTGACAAATTTTATGAAAAATAAAATTAGATTTATAAGAGTATTATTTTAATTGAATATTGAACTAGACCCATAAACCGTACTGAGTGTAGTCAATGCAATATTAAATGAGACAGAACAAATTAAAAATATAAAATAGGGCGCTAAGTTGTTTCCTGATACTTCGTTAGAAAATTTCATGAATCTTGACAGTTTAATGTTATATCTTTAAAAAATATATTTAATTCCATCTTACAATTTATTAAAAAGTTAATGTTTTCGAAATATTTTCTTTAGTAATATGGTTTCTATGTTCTTTGATAAAAAGTCAGATTGTATCTAAATTTCTCAGTCCTGATATTTTTTTCAGAATATAAAAATTGACGCAAAGCATTTGAAACAAAAACAAAAAAAAAAAATTCGTTACCAAACAAAAAAAGTTCTCCCACTTCTGTACATGCTCGCGAAACAACCAACTATTTTCTAAGCTATCACGCTCTATTCACTCACAAGAAATAAACAAAGACAGGTTTTGATTCAAGCCCTCGGGTAAAATATAACGTTACAAAAATGGCGAAACTTTGTTCCCACGGCGCGCGTGAACGCAAAATCTTGTCGCTCGAGTAGACTCTGGTTGGCTTAAACTTTCCCCCGTGAAATGTCGATGAATGCTCGCACATCAAAGGCTTGTGTCTCAACGGATGAGAAGCCTCAGCGTGGCCAGAGGACAGCATTGACACGCTACGTGCCACGGGAGCAACACCGACATAGTCATTCGTTGCCAAACAGGAAAAAATCTCGTCTCGTATAGGGATTGCTTTAATGGTGCCAATAAAACTGTTTCTGTAAGCTAACCCAAAATATCTGGACATAATTTTTCTGGTAACACGTAGTTTATCGTCCTTTATCAATATCTTTATACCATTTATCGATTTTCATTAAATAGCAAATTCATCGCATGCAAAATGCTGCCATGTGTATAATGAATTTTATAAACGAAAAATTACGTTACATAATAAAATAAAAATGTTACAAATTTTTTATCTATGTGGATTAATTTTTTTAACTTTCAATTTAAAGTATTAAAAAAATCTATATTCATGTTAGTTTACATATTGTGGTTTTTAAATAGTGTTAAGGCCCGGTATTCCAATTTTTTTTACAGTTTGCAGGATATATATTGATGCAGTGAGATTTAATTTCATATCTGGGAATTATTTTATAAAAAAGCGTGGTTACATATATATTTTCCCTAATATACAGAAGTATATTCAAGAAAATAGGTAAGCAGAAAGGTATATCCCCCCTGTAGTCAGTTACACTTCATCGCATCGCGTTGTGTGGCATAACTGATTTTGTTAATTATTATAAAAGTAGTGCTTTGCGTTTCATTTAATAGTTAGACACAGTAACACTCAGCGACACTGGCCAATAACATTGGGAAAAATATTCGTCGTGGCCTATTTTAAATATTCCAGCATTTTCCTGGAATTATTTTACTTGTTTTCATACAGTCAAATTGAGGGATACATTTTTTTCAAAGTAATATTTACTTAAGAGTAGCTAAAATACAATAATATGGAAATAAAATACTGAAATTTTGGTTTAAAAATTTTAAAAATTTTTGAAAAATTATTTTTAGCAAATTTACCGACATTTTGAAGGGCTTCAAACCTATCGTCAGTATGACTCAATTTAATGAAAACTCAGTAGCTACGGTTGTTAGGATCCTACTATACCCATGGAGGTTCCGTCGCTTGGAGTCTCTGTGCATACCATACTACGTTTAGAGGAATAAATATTAACCAAAAGACTCCCTCTTGGTTTCAGTACTTTTGAAGCCATTACATTTTCTTAAAATATATATTTTTTTAATTTTTGCTTTGTTACAGCTTAAGTATCTACATTAAATAACTATTTATGACACGCTTGAAGAAAATCTAACTGACATACAGATAGTTTCCGTGGTGAAGTAATTTGCATTTACATTGAAACTTATTTTTTTGATTACTAATTTTAATATTTCTATAATTAGACAGTTTTTAAGTCTCTCCGATTTTTAAAGCGTGTTTTTGTTTGTAAGAAGATCAAATATAAAAACTTAATCGTAAACAAGTGGTTATGGCTTAGAAACTGTTGCATACACCATGGTGTCTTTCTGTTCACTTCTCTAACCCTTAGGGATCGGTCTCACACGCCAAGATGGTTATTTTATTTTCTTGGCAATCCGGTAGATAATGGTTATTTTCCTGTGATATGATTCCGCAATCTATTTTCAATTTTGTACTTTGGTCACATATTTGCTCAAAGAATATTTACCAAACGTCAATTTCAATCTGTAAAGAAGATTTTGGATATCTATTAAAGTTAATAATGAATAAGTACAATAAGAGACGAAAAAATGAATTGTAAGAAATCTATTGTGATTAATTTACAGGTAAAGACCTTAAACAAATGTAATGACATAGAAAATGAGATAACGATATCGGCGCGTGGGACTGGGATTTTTGGGAGGTAGTATTCTAAATTATTTTGCTTATAATTGTTCATGTGAATGTACATGATTTTAAATAATGACGTAATATGACCAAAATTGATTTTTTTTACAAAAGGCTTTTACTGCTGCACAATTCGTTGTTTAATGGGTTTTATTTACTAAAAGGTAAATATTTGAGCCAATATTAGATTGTTTTAAAAGCATGACGTCATGTGGTATAAAGTTTTGAATCATCTTTTCGTATGTTGGCCTTTGTCTTGAAACTATTTTTAGTATATAATTTATAAATCAATCCAAATTAGGTCTTGCCGAACGCCTGAAAAACTAGGGTACATTTTAATTGGGGAAAAATTATTTTTTTATTTGGTAAAGTAAATTATTTGCTAAGAATATTGAGGTACGAGACGATAAATTAAATCGAAACGCTCCGACTGTCATAAAAATTTTGCCTTAAATTTCATGAAAACCATACAAAAAACGTTATTTAACAGAAAAAAAAATTCTTTATGAACAATTATGTATAGTAAGATTATGTCGTTATTTGAAACCATTCACACAAACACGAACTAGTGGGAGCAAAAATGTTGAACTTGGAACACAACACGAGGGGAGGGGGTGGTCGGCTCACCGTCTTGTTGCCGAGGTTCTTGACGCGGCAGTTGAGGTAGGCCGTCTTGCCCAGCAGCGCAGTCACGTTCCTGGAGGCGAGCTTGTCGAAGTAGGGCCCGCCGCGCGACCCAGCGAAGTCCAGCGAGTTGCCGCTGGCCGAGGCGTCCTTCTGCGCCGACAGCGCTGCGGGGCGAGCAAACAGCACACGGCCTCGTGTTAGCGCGCGGGAGCCGGTGCGTGCGGTCCTAGCACCCTTTTCTTATGTGCTTAGCAAAGCAGTTTTAGGTTGTAAAGACGTTTACTACTTTTTTTGCGTTTTTTTTTCGAATTATCCAAGCAAGTAATTTTCTAAATATTAAACAAATTTATATCATACTAGCTAATTCCCGGCATGCCTTTCTACGCCCCATTCATTTTTTTTTGTAATTTGTTTGAATAAATTACATATATTCAAAGCACCTCTCTGCTCTCTCTCTCTCTTTATATACGCCCCCTTACAAAATTCACTATATTTCTATATACACATACACATATCTATATCTCTCTATCTCGCTCTATATCTATATATCTCTATCAATATATGTCCGTATTACTATATATTTATATATATAATCTATGTATGTATGTTTGTATGTATATCAATCTATATCCCTATCTATTCATCTCTACAACTCTATATATATATATCCCTCACTCTATCTCACTATATCTGTCTCTATATTTGCATTATCTATATCTTTATCTTTTAAAAACTGTAGATGGAAAAACGTTAATTTATATTTACCTATCGATATATTTACACGCTTTATATTAGCTTCACCTGTATGTTTGTTTGTTTGTATGTTTGTTTGTATGTTTGTTTGTATGTTAGTAACCGACTCCTTTGGGTGCGATTTTGACCCACTTTAAACGGCCAGATTTCATTCAAACTTTGTAGATTTATCGAGAACCGATGTCAATACACTAATTTGATAAGATTTCTCCATTTATCAATTTGCAAAATAAGATTTTTGTCAATTTAAATAATTGGTAAAATGAAACAAAGACATATATGTAAAGAAAACCATTTCGCTCATGTGCGAACTCTTTTCTTTCAGTTTGTCTTTGGCGCGATATAAACAAAGCCTTTTAAATATTGTGAAATTTAATTAAATGAAAAGTGTGAGTGGGTTATTATTATTGTGAACATTATACTTTCTTAAAGAGAATATTATCTATATTTGTAAAAATATGAAGAAAAAACCCCTGAAATAAGTGCTTTGAATGTTGTTTCTTTCGTTAAATAAAGAAACACAATTACGTCTTTGTTTCATTTTACGAA
The DNA here is from genome assembly GCF_032445375.1 of Bacillus rossius redtenbacheri. Taxonomy (NCBI): domain Eukaryota; kingdom Metazoa; phylum Arthropoda; class Insecta; order Phasmatodea; family Bacillidae; genus Bacillus; species Bacillus rossius. Next base: position 57,502,313 of record NC_086330.1, on the reverse strand, counting down.
TTAACCAAGAGTGAAATATTATTATAAAACAACATTTTATGCAAATATTTCACGAAACATGGAAAAATTGAGGTTTGATTTTGCTGTGAAACCAACAGCAGATGGGAAATCAAACACCATATGCATAACCTTAATAGCTACAACTGATGGGCAGATTTTTGAAATTTCACTCGAACACCAACCTGCAAATCTACACCAAGCAGTTACAAATACTCCAAACTATGCCAAGGTCAGTAAATCATTAAATAAAAGACATCAAACACTGAAAATATGGATAAGTTTGACAGATGATATATCAAAAAACATATTTGGATAGAGAGCAAAACTTAAGTTTAAGTATTTTTACGTGAAAGAAATTGAGGAGTTTTTTTATAAATAAACCAAACTAAAAAGTAGAAAATAAATAATAGTTTAAACAACTAAAAAACACGCTTTATATAGAAAACCAAACTAAAAAATAGAAAATAAATTTTAATAAATTTGAATTAAGAATAGTGTAAACTTTTTTATAAATATAAATTAATAATAGAGTAAATAAGAAAATAATGTATTTTATTTAAAAAAAAGCGTGGGGTGCATTTTAAGATATTATCTAAATGATAAACCTTCTACTCATATCTGTCAATAAAACATTTATAACTATTGACACCATGCACCCCACGCTTTTTTTTAAAAATAAAATACATTATTTTCTTATTTACACTATTACTAATTTATATTTATAAAAAAAAATTACACTATTTTAAATTCAAATTTATTAAAATTTATTTTCTATTTTTTAGTTTGGTTTTCTATATAAAGCGTGTTTTTTAGTTGTTTAAACTATTATTTATTATAGGTATAAGTGTTTACCTGTTACAGGTGTAACATAGTATATATAAACAAGCGCGTATTCGAATTTCAAACCAATCGGTGAAAAATTTTCTGTGATTTAAAATTTTGAATTACAGACCATTTAAATTTTAATTTAATAGTTTAGCCTTTAAACAACTAAAATTTTTTTTTACTTCCAGTTACTAACCAGTTGACTTCAAATACAGAAGAGGCATCAATATACACTATTAAGTCCATGTGTTAAAGTTAGTTTACTATTGTACTATAAACTCAAACTGTACGTTGTTGAGCACACGGTTTAGTAACACTGTGAGTTTACAGTTTACGATTGAATTAGTAGTTGTTACTTCCAACCAATGGAAATGGGCAAGAATGCAGCCATGCTATTTAAACTGAACTAGGTATTTTTTTTTTTGTATTTGTAGGTATCGTCTGCATTTTTAAGTGCATTTCAGTTGGAAGTTTTTGCTAATTAATAATAAGTTAAATGTATTATTTGTATCAATTATAACATAAGTTATGTACTTAAGCCTAATTGAAATACCAACACTATGGCTACGATTAAACAGAAAAAATTATAGCCTTTATGCTCGTAACCTAGAATTCGAATGAATTTAGAATCATAAATATTTAACTTACATATATTGATTCTATTTCATGTAAAATTAATATCATCTAATTGGAGCCAACATAAAATGGCTGTATGGTAAAACAAATAAAATACTTGTTATAATTTTTTTTTCATATTTAGGCACAAGTTTAACAGAAAGCATTATAATAATTTATTCTCGAAATCATACATGAAACTCCAAACAAATCTTTTTTTACACGCTTTATATTAGCTTCACCTGTATGTTTGTTTGTATGTTTGTATGTTTGTTTTTATGTTTGTAACCGACTTTTTTGGGTGCGATTTTGTCCCACTTTAAAAGGCTAGATTTCATTCAAACTTTGTAGATTTATCGAGGACCGATGACAATACACTAATTTGAAAAGATTATTCCATTATTCAATTTTCAAAATAAGATTTTTGTCAATTTATATAATTTCACAAGAAAGAGTTCGCACATGAGCAAAATGTTTTTCTTTACAATGTGCGAACTATTTTCTTTCAGTTTGTATTTGGCGCGATATAAACAAAGCCTATTAAATATTGTGACATTTAATTAAATGAAAAGTGATAATGGGTTATGTTTATTGTGAGCAATATACTTTCTTGAAGAGAATATTATCTATATTTGTAAAAATATTTTTAAAAAAATACCGGAAATAAGGGCTTTAAATGTTGTTTCTTTCGTTAAATAGAGAAACACAATTACGTCTTTGTTCCATTTTACCAATTAACCAAGAGTGAAATATTATTATAAAACAACATTTTATGCAAATATTTCACGAAACATGGAAAAATTGAAGTTTGATTTTGCTGTGAAACCAACAGCAGATGGGAAACCAAACACCATTATGCATAACCTCAATAGCTACACCTGATGTGCAGATTTTTGAAATTCCACTCGAACACCAACCTGCAAATCTACACCAAGCAGCTACAAATACTCCAAACTATGCCAAGGTCAGTAACTCATTAAATATAAGACATCAAACACGGAAAATATGGATAAGTTTGACAAATGATTTATCAGAAATATATTTGGATAGAGAGCAAAACTTAAAGTTTAAGTATTTTTACCTGGAAGAAATTGAGGAAATAATTTTTAAAATAAGCTTAAAACAATATTGAATGAAAAATACTAGTATTATTGTGAAAAAGGCGTGGGGCCATTTGTATCATATTTATCGTACATCGAGCGCCCGGCGGTAGAGCAGCCGACATGTCATCGGAAGGCTCTGGGCTCGAATCCCAGTCCGGTCTATCCGGATTTTTCTCACATATTGTATACACTCTCATTGAGCAGGTCATTTCCTCATCCTTTAAAATCCTTATCCTTCCCGAAATTACTGTTACGTAAATGTGGAACGCTTCACGTAATAATTAATCAGTAACTCCCATCCTTTCCTGCTTCACAGCATTAATTTCGTACAGTATGTAAGACTGGTCGATATCACTTGTTCGTCAATAACCTGATACCATTAAGTCACACTGTATATATTGATAACGTTACAATTTTTGAATGGCTTCTATAATCGAGATTTGACTATCAATACAGCTGTACACATTAATAATTTGTAAAATAATTACAGTTACTTATAGTTATCACGGAATTAATAGAAGATTAGAACAAATAACAGTTTAAAAAAATTTAAAAAAACACGCTTTTATAAATAAAAAAACTAAAAAGTAAAAAATAAATAAGAGTTTAAAAAAACTAAAAAACACGCTTTTATAGAAAATACAACTAAAAAATAGAAAATAAATTTTAATAAATTTAATTTAAAAATAGTGTAAAATAAAAAAATGTTTTTTATTTAAAAAAAGCGTGGGGTGCTTTTTAAGATGATATCAAAATGATAATTCTTCTACTCATATCTGTCAGTAAAATAATTATAACTATTGACACCATGCACCCCCCGGTTTTTTAAATAAAATACTTTTATTTTATTTTACACTATTTTTAAATTAAATTTATTAAAATTTATTTTCTACTTTTTAGTTGAACTTTATATAAAAGCGTGTTTTTTAGTTTTTTAAACTCTTATTTATTTAAATATGTGTTCAGTTATGTTCTATCTTACTTTTTATTGACATAATGTTAATCATTTCTTATTTCCTACTCATTTCATAACTCATCATATACTTCTTTTTGCAGGGAATCATTTAGTGGAAACATTGTTATGTGCTCCGATTGGTACTTCCTATAATTTTTATAAAATTAAGTCAAAATATAACTTTTTTTGTTAACTCTTTAGTCAATTGCTGATTCGCACATGACCCGTCACGACACCTACGCAACAATTGTAAGCCACTACTTTTATAAAAATAGAGTCAAATACTAAGCACAATAGTAATTCTTAATTTTTAATTTTTAAACGTGAACCCACCTAAAAAGAGCCAGTCACATTCAGAGTGCCGAGCATCAGAAGTAACTACGCGATTTGAAAACTGCTTAATATATACTAGTGGTATCTGTTAACGAAAAACATTTAATAATGCACCGAGGGTTGATGATTATTTCTGTTTCCGTATTTCAATTAAAACTGTATTTTTAGGATAGTGAAAAGGACTAAACCAGGATTTTTTCAGACGAATTTGTAGACATGAAATGCCCGGTAAAGTTTCTTGAATGAACATATTGGCCTTGAATTTTAACTTTATCTTAATTTCTCCGCCATCTAATCCTATGGTTACTGCTCGAATATCATACCTGCCTATGCACGACGAGAAGACTGCGCACTAGTTCACAGCCTTGTGCCTTAGAGGCAATACCGCGCTAGAAGCACCAGCGAGCGTCACTCTTATCATCACCGTCACTCCCCTGACCAGGCGTGGTCAAGAGATCGTCCAGACGATGTAGATGCAGACCACATTTGGATAAGGACTTGGGCCATCGAGAGTCATGGGCACAGCGTCCGGGGGGTAAGTGTTCTGATATTTCACTACTGTTGCATTATATTGTAATTGCGACAGATAGCAAAATAATTTTTTTTAAGTTTATATTTGAGCACGGTAAACAAAGGCACACGTTGTGCGACTTACGAAAAATTTTCACCATCGCAAGATACATCATTCTTAAAATAACAAAAATGATCGAATTCAACTTCTTTTATAATTTGTGAATTTTTTTTTGTAGTTTACGTAATATTACCAACAAAATCAATCCGACTGTCTCCGTTTTTCTTAAATATTCATTTAAAAATTTCAATTTCTTAAGTCAGCTGATACATTGAAGTAGGTTGGCTACAACCCAAAAGCCAAGCTACTTCAGACAATGGCCGTGAAAGCTTGCGAACATTATCAGCTCATGTATTGACCCACTTTTACAAAATGCACAGAACAACGTTTCTAAATTAAAAGTTGCCCGATAACATTCGAAAAATGTATAATGTAATATTTTTCAATTAAATTTCACCACGCAAAAAAAAAAATAAGTAAAATCTTTTTGGCACAGTATTTTAAATAACCCTGGTATATTTTTGGGTGTTATAAATTCACAAACGATCGTTTTAATTCTAAGTAAACATGATTGCCACTTAAATTTAAATGTATTTTATGTTAGATCTAGAGGTTGAAACTGGATTTAAGAAGCGAGCCTGAGATAGAAAAGCGATAAGAACCAATTTTGGAATGAAAGTGTCTCAGAATTTGACCCAATGAACGTATGCATCGAATGAGAAGCTGATTGAACGAACAAGTAAAATAAGAGTATTTACGCCACATGGCTATATGCAGGTGCATGAGGATTTGTGTACCTCCCTACTAAATTTACGTAGCAAATATTATGAAACTATTATTAATATTTGTTATAATTATAAGTGAAATGTTCAATTCTGCACCCTGGAACGACATAAATAAATTTATAACCTTTTAGTTTGTAAATGAATTAGTTGTTTAGAGTCCATTTTTCCTGGAAATCCAGTCATTTTAAATCCTTTTATACATAATTCTGATACATAAATTAGAACGTTTTCCTTACTGACTTTCGAGTAAGCAAGCCAACTTCAATCAAAAAGCAATATTAAAGTATACAAAAAATATACATAAATAAGAATTTGCTACATCTGAAGTGAAATGTGTTATATGTTTGAGCAGAATGTAATAAAATATCATGATGTAGCTATAAAAAATTTAAACTTTAATATGTTCACTTTTATAGTGTTGTAGCAAAAATCGTTTGTGTTGACTAAACTAACCTTTTCGTTGACTTGCATTTTTCTCACCCAATAAGTGTCTTCAGAGAATCGTGACGGAGAGAGTATGCAATGAAGTCCTTTACGAGACCGGCCTTAAACACGGGAAATACTTCGGCAATAAGAGAATGTAATTTCCTTTTGCAATTTCCTTTTGAGGGCGGGAATAAAGTGAGCTCTTATCATCACACATTTCATTGGCTCGTTCGATGAATTATGCGTTTACTTCACAATCTCAATATTTTTTTTTTATAGTTGGACCAAAGGGCACCCTCGTAAACAGTTCTATATATCCTCTTACTTGCCTTTCCTCCACGCATCCATTGGAGTTTTTATTTTAGGTATTGGGGTCACATGGTTCGTAAAATAGGTCTACTGCTATTACTGGAAGAAGAATAACTTTAAAAGTCTTTCCAACACTTAAATAAAAGTATTCTTTTGTTATAATTTTTAAGTCGACTTTTTATAACTTATACGAATATTAAGGATACTTATTTATTGTTACAATACTCGTAGTCGATGAATTTCAAATAAGTACGAAAAAATATTTTTTTAAATTAATGTCATAACTTTTAGTGATACATGTGTGACAAAAGATATTTTAACTATATAAAATAATCCATTATAATACCTAAGATATCGAAAAAGATTTCTAATGTAAGAAGTATTGATTACTAATTAGTTAAGAACCAGCAACATGATTTTCTTGTAATGTATACAGTTATTTAAAAGAGAGATTAGGTTATTATTTAGAAAACACGGCTATCCAAAGTTATTCATAGTATCTACAATATTTATAAGAAAACTGTGTGCTACCCCCTACCTCGACACATAATTAGTATACATTTAAAATATACATGATCAAAAATAATTCGTAACAATTTTCATGTCGGTAACTTAAGTGTTGCAGATTATAAGTAAAATTTTTATGTTCACACAAAAATATGTTTCAGTTATAAAAAAAATTACGTGTTGAAAAGGATTTTGTCACCCTTCCACAAAATTTTTCGAAAAAAACATTTTTGCATAAGATGTAGACAACATTAGCCTTACAAAAAGTATAACATTAAAACAAAAAATATGCATTTTAATAAATATTAGAAAAAAGGTTCAGTAAAATTAAATAAATATACTGATATATTTATAGCATTCATATAATTCAATTTGTTTTAAATATAAAATAGACACTCACCAATTATATCTTTAAAAATTTTATTTATCGTTATTAAAAATATAAAAAAAAATTTAATTAGTAATGGTCAAATAGTGATTATATTTTTTATCTAAAGGCAGAATTTTTTTTGAGTTTGGATTGAAAAAACTTTTATATCCTTATTATAAAATATATAAATAATATAAAGCTGTTTCGAAACAAAAGTTTTTTCTTGAAATTATTTGTAATCTTCACATAGATTATTTTGAAATGTCTTTCTCAAACACATTTAAAGCAGCATTATACTTTTTATAAAAAAAAAATTATTTTCCCTTATATTCTTTCCATAACAGCGTAATGGAAATATATAAACCTTTAACTTAGTATGTCTGGAAAAATTCTGAGATGGTTCTTTACTAGCCTACGGACAATTAAATCCCCAATATGGCTGAACTAATAAAATCATTTTTATCTGTTTTAAATACCACGATGTTGACGAGATTAAAATCTCACATTGTGATATTAAATCATATTCACCCGTATTTATCAATGCTATTAAACTACATCCAGAGTTTTACAGCATGTTTTGCATATACATATGTACTATACATCACCAGTAAAAAATTAGATCCATTAAAAATAGTAGTTCATTGTATTTGATAATTGCTTAACACTTGCTGATATAATTCTGCATAGATATTTATGAAAATGTAAACGTCTAAACTTAAAATATATGTTAATATTTCTTAGCAATTTTAAATCTCAAATATATTTTAATTGCAAATAAAAAAAATATTTTGTTGGACGCAATAATGTCTAAAATGGTGATTAACACACTTTAATTTGCAGTTGCTGTGTTACTACAATAAAAATATAATATCTCCAATGACATAATTAATACAGTAACTGAATGCTTAATTTAAATAAAATACAGCTTTGAAATAATAAAACGTTTAGCCTAGTAATTAAAAATACAAGTTTTATAAAGATTCAGTTAAGCATTTCTGTAGGAATAACTTGCCTAGTTATCATCCTACATATTTTGTTTGCAGAATCGTGGGAGTTGTTTGAAGTTTTATCACTCTCCGAACGGATGTTCGGAGACGAATATAAATTATCATTCGATTCTACGGCGGATACTGGGACAAGGGATTGTGGGAAGGGAAGAAGGGGAAGATGACACGAATGTCTCCCCCCCCCCCCCCCCCCCCCCCACGGAACTACTCCACTTCAATTTCTGAAAACGGGTGTTCAAACCCCGCCGCCGGCACCAATTGTACGTCCGGCCGGGCGGTTCGATGGCTCGAATTCTGTCCTCGAAGCCGGGCTTAATCACGATTCTCCAGCCAATGTCGGTCTCCCTTTCTACACCCTTCTCCCGACAACAGGGATATATAATCTCCTCCCTTGCCTGCTCCTTGGAAATCGCTGGATATTCTGGGCACCTCGCGGCCTTTATTCCCCCCCCCCCCTCTCTCTCACTCTGTGTTTGCCAGAATCCCTCCGGAGTTGTGGCCAACCCTCCCACCCCCACACCCTCCACCACTTCGACGAATCAAGTCCAGTAATTTCAGGCGCTCGGTGCGTTGAGCAGGTGCGATTGATTTGTTGTTCGAGGAGCGACCCTGCTCTTCGGTAAGCTGACGCGAACGCCTGGTACAGCCACGGTGCACCGTCCGACCGAATTGCGAAACGATTCAACCGAAAGCGATGACGCACTCCGTAATGAAAAAAAAAAAAATGCAATTGAAACTGATGCCAGCCTTGCTCTTGGCTGTGAACAGAGTTGAGCGTGTGACAAATATCCCAGTGGCACAAAGCAATATTATTGAGCAAATAAAGGTTTTAGATTATATTTTACTACCTGGCGGAATGAAACATACAAGGAACGTCTTTTTTTATAGAAAATTTGAGAAACTAAAAGTTAATTTTATAAGCAATTTTTATAAAAAAAAAACATATTTGCTTGAACACGGTATTTTTTTACTCCTATTAGTTTTGTATCGTAAATTTTAAACAAATATTTAATTAATATTGCTATCTATTTGTTTGGTACCAACAGCACCAGGTTTTTAGTGCAAAAATCCATGGAATTGCCCTACATTGATTTTTACTATAAATGAAGTTATCTGCGCCCTAACTCTGACATAAGGTAACCATCAAGATGTAAGAATTGTACTTAATTTTAGAGTTGATATTTACATAAAACTTGTACCGCAAAACTTCCACGGCTGGTTTTTTCATTACTAACGTTATTTCAGCCGTTATTTCACATCGCTTTATAGAACGTAGAAACGTGTTATTTTCAAATAGCATATTTAAACAAGGAAAGTAAAAAACAAATGTTGGTCAATTAAAATATTTAATTTTTTTCTTCCACTCAGCTTATTTTAACATAAATAGTGTTTATATAATTTCGAAAGATTAATATAAAAAAATTATTCACATATTAAGTTATTTATAAGTTAAAACAGGGTGAGCTGGTGCACATTTATTTTCAATTGCCATTGCAAATTGTATGTTCATAAAAAATTCTAACATTTAAAAAGACTTGTTTCTTTCATACTTAATCTTTATGAAAAATTCCCTATAAGTAAAAAATATAGTCAAAATAAAAAAAGTCATCAATATTTTCAAAATTAGTGTTTTGCATCATCACTCCCTGAACGTTTGGTAAGATTGCACAGGGTATGGTGCAGATGGCATAGCATTAATATTTATCAAAACATCGTTTAGTATTTATATCTGAACACAGTACATAAATTATTTTTGATAGCACATAAAAAAGGCCTAAAATTAAGTTAGTTAAAAATATTTTTCTTAGTAATAAATAAACATTAACTTGTTTGAAGAGCTAGTTAAAAGTAAATATTTTCCTACTCAAATACAAAAAATAATGTTTTACATGATCTAAGCCAATTTTCAGTGTGATTGAGAGCACACACAGTAACATGGAAATAAACACAGCAATAACTTAAAAAGTAGACTTTTTGACCACATTATAACCTAATGGTACTATTGTATCTTGATATATTTTTTTCCTTCATTTTATTCCTATCACAATAGTTTCAGCTACTGACGTAAACAGTAGATGTCTCGTGCAACCACTTTCCGCGCTTACAACACTTAATTTCTTCTGCTTATTCTGAGTAATAAAACCGTTTTCCCGGCACTCTACACAAAAAACTTGTGTCATCCAGAAGCGAATCACCACCTTCACTGCTATTAAAGTGTATGCTGATAAGCTCGATCTTCTTTCACTGACGTGTCTCTTGAAACCTGGTTCTTATTTGCTATGTTTTCCATAAATTAAGCATTAATTAAAATTAATTTTTTATTTCCTTTGCTGTTTTAATCTTGAGCAATGTACTGATTTTGTTTAAGTCTTTAGTATGTGAAGAACAGTTATTTTAAATTGTTTATGTATATGGGGATGTTGTGTACCAGTCAGGAGTATTGAAGGATCTGGCTGAACTGAAGAAGTGTGTATGTGTGTGCTAGAAACAGGGACTGGTACGTACGTTACTGATAAGGAAACATGCCGAGTTGTTTGGAAAGACTTTGAAGTTTTCGTAGCAACCGAAATGGCAAACATGCAGTCTTTAAACGACATAGATGTTGAAAGGATGTGAGTTATCACTCAAGCACTGGAACCACTGGAACAATCAGCACTACTGATGCTGCTCTGTCCCATGTTGTTCCCAATTACTGATCAATTCTGTATTTAGTGAATCTATCATGAACATTTTTTGTTTCATCAATACTTGTGTTACTTATTAGAAATTTTTTTGGGGCCAAAAAATGACGTTTATAATGCCTGCATGGCATGCGTTGTGTCTTTTTTTCTTAAAATCTAAATATATTAAAATTTTAACTAACATTGTGATTTTACTTCGGCATTATATATATTTTTTACTTTAGGTTTGTTAACACACAATTATTGGTCTTTATAATTTTATTCCTACTCCTGTAGAGATTCAGTTCGTATATAATAAAATTGACTTTCATTGCTACCTTATTCGTATTAATTTTGTGGATTCCTTAAAAAAATTTGCCGTATGATTAACGGCGTAAAATGAGAATATATTTTTCTTACAGGTAAACGTGCAAGTGTCGTGATCATAAAGACAAAAATTTCGCTGTAAAAAGTTATTTTGATAGTACTTGTTTTCTCTCAGAGTGATAAAGATATTAAAAAAAAATATTTTACAAGGCTAGGAGCGTGAAAACGCTTTGGTATGAAAAAGATGCTTAGCACATTTAGAGTTTTAATTATGAGATTAATAACTTTATTAAATAAATTTGATATGAAGTTGAAGATTTGGTGATTGTTAAGTCAAAAACTGACATATAATAAGTATCATAAAATAAAATTTAGAATTACTTGTGAAATAATAAATCTAGAATTATTTCCTCACACCTTTACTTTCAAAATTATTTACTCATGGAACTGATAAAAATCTGTGAAATTATACAGAAAACTAAAGTACGAGTAATCCATTTTGTCAAAAATTGAAGTGTGCACATTGCGAAATTAAAATAGCTGTACTTATATAACTGAAGCATTCCGGAACAAAGAAATCTAAATTCAAAATTATAAGTTTGCGGTAAAATAAAATTAAAAATAGTCACGATTCATACTTATCTGTAAATACAAGAAATATTAACATTAATGTTTTTTAACTAACGTACAAGAAAACATCAGAATGACTTAAATACACGTTTACTGCTTTAGATATTATTCCAATATCATTTTACAAGGAACAAACCCAATTTCAGTTATGTTAAAGAAAAGTCTATTTAGTTGAATATCAATAAAACAATTTTAAAAAATCAGAGTATTGTTTACCAAATATTTAATTAAAATTGTGTTATAATTTTTGGAGCAAGAAGATTTATTTTTGAAACATACAAATATATTTTTTAACTAATCTTTACTAAAAATGTAACCGTACTTGATATGACTGTTAAAGAAAAGCTAGATTGATACCACAATACCTTAGGTTAAAATTTACATTAGTCACTTGAAACGCAGTTATTGCTGTAAGGTTCATAATCATTTATTTTTATTGATCCTTTTTTGTGCCAGCCAAAAACAGCCCTCAACAAATACAAAAAAAAAGTAAAAAATAAATATGAATATGCGATGCGGATATTTAAACTCACAATTACTTTAACATTACAAGACATAAACAGATAACTTAGGAAATAACAAAATTACTAACCAAAAAAATATACAACAAAATATAAGAAAATTGAATTTATAGATTTTAACAGATTTTCCATCTTTTGTCGTAATTATAATTATTTAAAGGGTGAAATAACTAAGATTAAAAGAGTTATTTAGCAATAAGTCTGTGAAGGCCGTTGGAGAGCGTGCATTTGTCGACCCAGTACCCAGGTCACTGTCTCTCCCCACGCTCCTCCTTCTCCCCGCCGCCTAGCAATGGTCTCGCGCCAGCATCGAGCTGACGAGTAGTTCTGGTGCCACGGGTTCAGTGGAGTTGAGAGAGATAGTGCAGTTAGCAAGCTCCAGGGATGGTTGTTCTCAGGCCGGTTGTAGGCCAGTAATTAGAAGTTAAGCATAGATAATGTTCTGTCACTGAGGGACCAGCGGGGGTAGAGTCCAGCAGACCACGAGCCACGCCTAGTCGTGCACCGGGCGGCGGGAACTCGCAACGAAGATCCTGTGTTCGAGTCTCTGCTGGAGTAGGAGCATCCATGTACAGGGAAGAACCGTGTTAAGCGAATAACAGGCATTTCTTCAACGTCAAGTGCGAGGATCTCGAACTCACAGCCCAATCCGATACCCGAACCACTCCCCTACCGAATTACAACTACTACTCTATCCCTTCCTTCCAGTGAAAACACTGGTGGAGTCAGATAACGAAGTATGGCCCCATTAAATTTTATGACGTTACATTTGGTGTCACAAGTTAGGCCGCTTAGAATAGTATAATACATAAAATGGCAAGAGAAAGTAGTAAATTATCAGTAAAGCCAATTTTATTTCGTGGATACATTTCACTCAAGGATAAACTATACTTGGATATATAAAAAAGAAGCATTATCGGAATTTACATTTTGTCGGTACCAAAGGTCGCATCATCTGGCGGGTTACTCTTGATTGGCTGACCATTTCTTCTTATTGTTTATAACCGGCTGAGAGTCGTCGCGAGCACTGTAGTCCAATAATCAACCCAAAACAGATGTGCGTCTGTGTTCGCATCAAGTCTACTTCGCCACCCGATGAATCCCCGAAGTAATCACGGCTCTGGCCATCAGTGTTGTTCTGCCCGGACCTCGCGACACGAGCGCGACGCGGCAAAAGCCGTAACGACCTTCACTTGAGCGCGGAGCTGTTGGCGCATTGCGTTGTCTCGTGCCAGACGCGCCCCGAGGTGTCGCGACAAATGTCGAGGCGAGCGCATGTTAGCGCGGAGCGCAGCCGAGTCTCCGCGGTACTGCTGCCTCAGGGGACGCGCCGCTGAGATCCATCACCGGAGGGCAACAGGCGCACCGCGAGGACGTGAAACCACGCCAGCTCCCGGCGCTGCAGGAGGAGGAGAGAGAAGGGCTTTCGCCAGCAGACTCTTGATCGATCACGACTGCTCCGTCGCTTCCGTGCCCTAGCGCTCGCTCTCATCGCGCGCTTTCCAACCTGTGACTTCATCATCCCCGGAGCACTGGTCATATAGGCTAGTTTACGACTGGGTACCGTAGAATGAACGGCACGAATTACATCCGCCCTTAAATTTATGAGACTATGAATACATGTGTTAATGTTTGCTGGTAACGATATAAAACCATTAAACTCTTATATTGAGTCACATTTTAAGGACAGTAATAAGTTCTAACTGATAATTCTTGAGATCTCAATAGTAAACTGGACTTAATCCCTCATTAATAGACAAAATTTAAAGGTTTTCTGAGGACTAAATAAAAATATTCCAATTGCCTGTAGTGGAATATTGAAGTAAAAATTTTTTAGGAAAATGATAGTATTGGAATAACCATTTTTTAAATTTGTTTTCAGCCATAAACCTATGACACCATGCCCTTTCTGTATAGTTAGAAGACTACATTCCAAAGTACCTAAACAAAATTTCTCTACAAATGTAATTTCAAAATCTTTAAATGTTTGGTTGCTCTTTTTCAGAGAAGACGATCCTCCCCCCGCCCCCTTTCAGAACCCTTCACTGCTAGCAGTCCTGAGAGTCTCCACAGGTGGATCTTCTATAGTTATTTTTCAGGTAAAAGTCACAATTTGTAGAGATCTATACAAAAGTCCCCTTAAAATATGAACTCTATAAAGTGTGGGTTTCCTCACGTTTCTCCTGGAAAATTACACACTAAAGTACATCAAGCAATTTAGTACTTCCTTTATATTTTTCGCAATCTTCTTGAATATCTTTCTAAACTTCTAGGCAGTCCATTGTAATAATTCCTACAAATAGTACGGCATTTTGAATGAATTTGCAACATGAATTTAATTTATTTTGAATTATATTCAAATATAAAATCATTATATTGTGATAGTATATTTATCACCGTTTTAACTTATTTTCTCAAAGAAAATTACAAAAAATTATGTGTAGTTGAAAAAAATTAAAATTAAAGTTTTAAAGAAGGGATGGAAAATGAGTTGCCAAAGTCCAAGGAACATAGAAGAAAACTAGAAATAAGGGATTATTTAATAGTTATCACTGATTATTAAAATCCAGGTCATAAAATACTTATTAGGAGTAAAACTCTGAGATAGATCAGCGACGACGAATGAAACAAGAGCACCACAAGGTAACCCACTGGCTTAATGGCAACGTCAGTCAAGATTATACTCTCGCGAAACATGTATCAATCCCAGTGGAAATATAACCTGAATTTCATTAATGAGAGGAGAGTGCTCGTACCAACATGAAGTTGCGAGCTGTCAGGAGACGGCATGCTTTGTAGTAAATGAAGTCACATTTTATACCCCGTCATCGCCGCATCTTCACGCTCGAACCATTGCGGAAATAGTTCCTGTCCGCGCCTGATGACGGTTAGTAAGTGTGAACCTGATTATCCTCTTTAAAACAGAGTCGTTTCCTTAAAATACAGTCATTTAAAACTGTTTCCACGATGCATACAGTACACTTTAGTCAATGTGTTGGGCGTCTAACCGACATGGCACGGACCATGAGGTGAAAATAAACGGCTTTACCCGGTTACCACGTAATCATGCAGACAAAGTCATCCCATTCTTACCATTCTATGGACAATTTTTTTATGTGTAACATCTTAGCTCTTGGTATACGGCATTTTGTAGGATTAATTTATTATAGAACAGAAGTCGCATGAAATGGAAATGGATAATAACGGCGGATATGTGGCGGATGGCGCCAACCAAAGTTAACAAAGCCAAAAGAAGAATTTACGCTATTAATTTGTTTGTGGAATTTAAAAAGATAAGCAGTATCTTAATAAAACTTCTTATCGAAAATCACTTCCAATGCCAGGGTTTAGAATTTTCTGAAGTCTGTTTCTCTTTTATCAGAGCCATTGTATTATAGACTTTAAAATTTTAGTCTGCTAATCAAATGATTTAATAGGTGACGTTGCTCCGGCAGCGATTTCTAGCGGTGTATGCGGAATATAAGTGTGATTCGCATCAAGAATTGTATTTGAAAACACTATTTGCGTTTATATTTATAACGCTTGGCATCGCCTTTTAAATAAATTACTTTAAATTTCTTGTCCGAGTTTCGTAATGCAAGCGTATTCTCAGAATGAGATCACATAAACTTGCTCGTTAACGAGGTCAGAGGTCACACTTCTCTGACGAGCACTTGAAGACTCGCTCACATTATTTTTTTTCACAGGTTTATGAATTGCGTCTTCTCTGCTGGACCATAAAAGAAAATATCGCTTCGTAGGGCGAATAGTCAGACTTCTGACAATGTTCCACGTGGTAAAGGTAGAGACCGGAAAAATTCGAGAATTCATTTCGCGATAGGCTAAAATACAAATCGTTGTACCTCAGTGCTGCCTCTCCTATTGGTTCACAACTCACCTGGATGATTCTGGGCCAATGAGAAACACCCAACCAAAGCTTTATCGAATCACAGGCTGCTACGTTGGAACGTCTCACAAGACAGCAGCCAATGAGTGGGTGGCATTTGACCGAGTGTACGTAGGATTAAGGAATTCATCCTACAGGTCATTGAATCGGCGAATTTTTCCGGTCCCTAGGTATAGGATCCGACTGTGCCACGCCGCACAGCGCCAATTCTCTGGCGTCCATCTGAAGAGAGACAAATGACAGATGCCGCAGGAGTGTTTCGCGTCCATCTCATTAACCCGGAACCTACCGGCGTTGCGTCACGCGGCAGTTAATTGCGTACGCGGAGTCGACTGGGACCCGCCCCCCTCCCCATCCAACGAACAGAGGTGCGCGACCTCGTGGTTGGTTCGTCTGACGGCGGAGCGAGTGCAGGCCGTGGCATGACGGGACACGCTCGTCCGCGGCTAGCCACCGCCGCCACAGCCGATCCTGGGTTCCCGTTAATTGTTGAATTAATTAAACAGCTTTGGCGGCATATTTCGCGCAGTCTCGAGCTAATCAGCGGCACGTCTGTGCGCGCGCGAGTACCCACAGCACCCACGCGGAAGGGGCACTAGGCGGATAAAACGTGAAAAGGGAGGGGGGGGGGGCAGACCGTTCATGAAAACTTTGTAACTCTTCTCTGTCTGCATGTTAATAGTTTGATATCATCGAAATACAAGCCTGGTTAGCTTATTTATTGCCTTTCAGCAACTTTAGACCACATACCGTCACAAGTAAGGTCTGTTCCAAAAAAAAAAAATTAAACTGAATAATTCTTTAATAATTAGCTGGTAATTAATGATTTTTACGAAACTTAAACACATGCTTCCATTTTGGTCAAAAAAAACTTTTATCAAATTGAAGAAATTTCATTCCTCAAAGTGAAGAGGCAATTTCCATCACACAGCGGACATTATTGTTCCAAAGTTCGCCATAGTTCCAGTGCCTTTTCTCGCCTTTAAAAATGGCACTCTTCTCGTTAGTTCCTTTAAGATAACAAAGAAAGCAACGAAAAAGAGCGACAGGGTGAATGCTACTCTGTAAGTCACCCTCGCCCCTCCCTCGTCAACGCGGGAAACAAAGCCGAGCGCTTGTTTCATTTTGTCGAGGGTGACAAACGACGACCTCCAGAGTGTACCGCTGGCGTCGCCTTCACTCGGCTCCCCGGGAGAGGTTCTTGTGCAGTTTGTCACCCTGCCCTGGGGTTCCCTTCCTTGAGACGAGGGCGTGCCGGCTCGCCCAGTCCTCGAGATACCCAGCTTCCCAGCTCAACCAACACCCTTTTCAAGCATAGCTATTTTATAATGTTTGAATGCTCTTGTTTCCAACATGTTACCACTGTCAACACTTGTCAACATTACACTACAATAAAAGTGAAATTCGATTTTAATCTTACAATTTAACTGTTCCCAATAAAAAAAAACATTCGCAATTCATATAAATTAATAGTGGTTTACTTTAAGCCATTATACAAGTGAATATATTTTAAGTACATAATTATATTTATAATATGTTATCTGCATAAAATGTTACGCTTAATATTAGCTTTATTTTAAAAATTATTTTTTGACATAGGTAGTGCGTCTTATATGTGTATTTGAATGCATTAGCAATAAATATTTCACGTTACACATTGAATTTTCCTCCTTTTTCATTATTTCCATTCATTTTTATGGTTATGAAAAAATATGTCAGCGAGTCTTTCAGTACTCGTAAGACATGTGTAACATCAAACCACGGTAGTGAGCAAATTCAAGTTTTCTGATGTTGCAAATACACTTATAATACAAAACTTGGACACAAAATTTAACGTAGAATTTTTTTAAATAATGTCGAAGGTAATAAAATATACGCAAACTGATTATTTAATTAAAATTATGGGCGCTAATCACACGTAGGTTACGCACCTGCCGCTAGAATTCGTTGCAGCATATGCTACGACGAATAATACATCATTTGATTAACGTACCCAAATTTAAAACTATGCAATTAAACTGCTCTGATAAAAGCAAAATAGACTTAAAAAAAACTAAACCCCGGCTTTGGACTTGGTTTTTGACAATGAATATTATTAAAATACTGCCAGACTTGTAAAAAATTTACTTAACAGTTAAAACTATAACGTTTCCTTATTTCTGTGTGCTCTGTGGCGAGCGGGCGCGAATAACACGTAGTGCAAGTTATTGCAATAAACTTATATTGATGGTATTCGTTTTGTTGCTACCATGTGAAGTAAAATTGATGGTAGATTTCTATGAAAAACTACCTATTTTAGCCATTACCATGGTGAAACTTCCTGAAGATTTTTATATAGTTTTTCGTTTCATAGTCCATAGACCCTTAAAACAACTTTAAGTCATAAGTTTATATATATCAAATTTTTAGGAACACGATAACTGCCGTAATTTTTCAGAAATAACTTCCGAACTGTCACATAATAACTCCTATAATATAATGACTATCACATCCGCTTGAACGTATTATAACTCGTAAGGATAAAACAAAAAAATACTGTCTAAACAAATTTTTGATACGACCCACCATAACTGCAAATGGTGGATAAAACTGTGGTTGGTGAAAAAAAAACGCATAACTCCCTTAATAGGCTGCCTATCGAAAACATTTAATACATTTATAAATGGTATAACATTGATGCAAACCATTTGTCTAAAATTATTTTTGATAAAACGTACAGTTGCAGAAACGTGATTTAATAAACAGAGGTAGAATTTAAAAGAATTCATAATTATATATCATACCACGGTCACTATTAAATCAATAAAAAATATATTGTGTAACCATAAATCATTATCTACAATTTCGTCATAAATATATTTTTTTTATTTGTTTATTTATTTATTTATTTATTCAATTTTTGTTCTGTAGATCCCATATGGAGGTAAGGACTCCGGGATATAGAACAAGTCAATTAATACAAATATATACATATATACAAACAAACTGTACAACCACAAAAATTAGATATTACACAGTACTTTTACATTTCAAAAGTAATAAAAACAAAACATGGGTACATAAAAAAGAACATGGGTACACAAGATATTGTATAAACTTAAGTCTAAACCTCAGAGTGTAGAGTTAGTTTACAAAACTCAATATTTGTCTCGTTTTGTGCTGTATTTAAATAAGATTTACCAGAGTTTAGTTTTCTTATCTGTTATTAGGTCAAAGAATTCTATCGGAGAGTAGAAAGGATGTTCTAACAGAACTTTTTTGATTGTTCTTTTGAATATAGGTAAATTGGTTATATTTATGACATTTTGTGGCAATAAGTTGTAAATTTTTATGCCTATGTAATTTGTGCCCTTTTCATACTGACTGGTATTATGACATTTTTTCCTCAATTTATTGGAGTTTTTTGTGTTGTATAAATGAATATCTAAATTTTTTTGTAAATAGCGTTTCTCCTTATGTATGAATAATAGTATTCTTAGTATATACTCGTTTATAACTGTTAAGATTTTAAGTTTTCTGAATTTTTGTTTACAGTGAGCTGACATTTTGTCATGTGTCATTATACGAATAGCTCTTTTTTGTAATTTTAGAATTGTTTCAATTCCCACAGAGTTTCCCCAGATTTCTATATTATATGTCATTATAGAGTGGAAGTGAGCGTAGTAGACAGTTTTTAATGTTTCAATACTAACTATGTCTGCCAGTCTTCTTAGTACATAGCAGGATACACTTAGCCTACTAGCGACAGAGTTAATATGGTCTTTATACTTTAGCTGTTCATCTAAGTTCACACCAAGGAATTTAACATTTGATGTTCTAGCTATGATATTACTGTTAAACTTTAATTCAAACTTTTCTTCTACTGGATTATGTCTGTTTCTAAAATTTATACAATTTGTTTTAGAGGTATTTAGTACAAGTTTATTTGCTTCCAACCAGTGATTTAGATGGCCAAGGATTAAATTTGCTTTAGACACGATGTTGTCTACATTTTTACCTTTCACTAGTATTGAGGTGTCATCAGCAAATAGCACTGTGCTGGCTTGTGGGATATTTAAAGGGAGGTCATTAATATACACTAAGAACAATAGAGGTCCTAGGTTACTACCTTGAGGGACTCCATGTTTAATGACTTTCCAGTCTGAGAACACTATTTTATTGTTTGATTTTATTTCCACTCTCTGTTTGCGGTTGTGCAAATATGAATACATTAGCTCAAGTGCTTTGCCTCGGATACCGTAATGATTAAGTTTTTCAAGCAATATTTCATGATTAACAAGATCAAAAGCTTTAGACAAATCACAAAAAATGCCTAGTGCTGTGTTGCCACTATCCAAGATTTCGAGAGCTTTACTAGTAAAATTATGTATAGCATTTATTGTCGATTTGTGTTTTTGGAAGCCGTATTGATTACTGTTCAGAATTTTACAGTCCGTGAAGAAGGATGATAGTCTATTATAGAGCACTTCTTCGAAAATTTTGTCAACAATTGGTAATAAGCTAATGGGCCTATAGTTTGCTGCCTCTAGTGTATTTCCCTTTTTATAGATAGGTAGTATTTTTGCTTTTTTTAAACAATCTGGTACAATACCTTCCATAAAAACCTCATTAATTAATAGTGATAACGGCTTAGCAATGTGATGTCCAGCAAGTTTTATTATTTTGTTAGATATGCCATAGACATCTGTCGAATTTGAACTTTTTAATTTATTTATTACTTTTAATATTTCCTTTAATGATGTTGGGTATAGGTAAATTGATTTATTGTTAAATGGGCAGTTAATTTTCTGGTTTTCAATAGCATTTGTTATTTGACTGTTTTTTGTAGAGTTTAATGTAGAGTTTAATGAATCAGCAACACCAGTAAAGAACCTGTTGAATTCTAAAGCAATCTGGTCACTGTCATGATTTATTTTACCATTTATTTCCAGATTATTTACTTCTTTTTCGATTTTAGTGCCCCTGCTTAGTTCAGAATTAATTATTTTCCATGTTGTTTTTATTTTATTATCACTTTGAGTGATCCTGTTTTGTATATTCTTTCTCTTTGCCAGTCTTAAAACTTTTTTGTAAATTTGTTTATAGTTCTTATAATATTGCTGAAATTTGGTGTCGTGACAGTCTGTTTTACTAAGATAATATAAATTTTTTAGTCTTACACTTGATGTAATTATTCCCTTGGTTAACCATGGTTTATGTTTTTGGTCAGTCCTAACTTGTCTTATTGGAAATGATGCATTAGTAATGTTTATCAATTTATCAATCAGTAATTTAAATTTTTGTTCAATGGTTGTAATTTCATCAATATTTAGCCAAGTTTCTTTACCTAAAATATCTAAGAATGTTTTTATACTATGTTTATTAATGCATCTGTATTTTAAATAGTTAAATTTTCTATCAGGTAAATGTGCTGATTGCACTCTAATAACCTGAGCCATATGATCTGAAAGTCCATAATCAATGACATTACTTGCATAGTATTTATAGTCAAGGTTGGTAATAATATAGTCAACTGCAGAACTGGTTTGTTTAGTAATTCTAGTATGTTCATTGATTATGTTAAGTAGGTTATAAGAATTAAGTATATTCATTAATTTTCTTTTGGTATTTGTTTCTTTTAAAAAATCAATGTTTAGGTTACCACAAATAATTATATAGTTTTTTCCAGTGTTCCAAGCTTTTTTTATTATTTTATCAAATTGTTTAAGAAATATATCAATGTCTCCATCAGGTGGCCTGTATATACACAATATAATACATCTGGCATATGCCAGATTGGTTTCGACAGCAGAACATTCAATTAATTTTTCCTTACTTAACAAGACCAGATCCTGCCTACTCTCTGTGAATTCTAACAGATCTCTATGAATGTAGATACAACTACCTCCATGAGTTTGTTTAGATCTACTATAATTTGATAACAAAATATAATTTGATATAGGGTATAATCTAATTTCATCATTATGCAACCAATGTTCAGTAAGACATATAATATTTGGAATAGTGGTTTCAATTGTTGACAGAGTAGTGTTTACCAATACTTCGAATTCAATGAGTTTGTTACGTAGTGACTGAATATTCTGATGCAATACAGTAAGTGTACGGCCAACTAATACTGCAAGGGGTGGAAAATAACAGGGGTTAAAGGAAAAAATAAATAAATAACTCCCTTAGTAACAACAATATTAAATTCGTTCAAATTGTTTGTAAACATAATAAATATTATATGATTTATTGTAAAAACTCTTTTGATACAATCAATTATTCTGCAAAGGATGTAGAACTACTACCTTATTATACATTACTATATATATTAAATTATTATATATTATTTATTTATAATAAATAGGTACAAGAAACATCCATTACTCAGTCAAATAATATTCCTTGAGAAAGCTGAGAAGCACTAACATGCAAGACGCACTTCCTTCTCCATGGTGACTAGCGAAGCCTTCCTTCTTTTGCGATCGTTAGTGAGCATCCCGCATCCCACATAAAATAAAAAGGTAATATTTACCTACATGCAACACATGGCGCCATCTGTTTACAAGAATTTTAAATTCTTTGCGTGAGATGGATTAAATCTTGCAGCTGAATTGAGTCAAAGACAGTTAGAGCCAAGTTGTCTCGTAGTCTCGTAGACTTGTAGACTTGTAGCCTCGTAGAATTATAGCCTATTAGTCTTGAATCAATTCTTATTTTTGTTTAACTGTCTAAATATTGACTAAAACTATTCTTCAATTAATTTTTGTTTACTCATCAGTTATTTCAGGAGTGTAAATAACAAGGTTAGATAGTAAAAAAAATAATCATTACTTTTTTTAAATATATATATATATACATATATACTATCATATCCGTTATAATTCATTTTATTAATCCTAAACTTCATCTGAAACGTTGGCTGAAACATTTTTTTAAAACTAATTATCACCGTAAAAACATGGGTAGAGATTTTAAAAAATTCAAAACTTTTTTAGTATTAATTTCGTTTGAAATTTAATTTAACTATCATATAACTATTATTAATCTTGGTGCAAAGAAAATTTTTATGCGACCACGTTATTAGTGCAAGGGATAAAAAATAGTGTTTGAAGGTCAAAAGAATTAAATAATAAATTTAGTTTTCATATAATATGAAATTCGTCCTAAGCTATGCAATGCTGCGTTATAAACTATTGAATGCTGGATACGTTTAGTTAAAAATATTCGTGATATTTCCGCTGCATGGAAAATGGGCAAATATTTAATTGATAATTTTGGAATATTGGAGAACATAAATATGTTTTCTACATTAAGTTATTAAAATGTTCCAAAAGTTTATAGAAGTTACCAAAATATTTCCAGAATAAATATGTACTTTGAAATCTACCTATGCCTGTAGTTTGCGCCCAAAGTTTTTTTCCTTCCATATTTTTAGCAAAAACAAAATGAAACATTTTTACTTAGGAGACTGCAAAAAAAACTTGCACCGAGATGTACTGAAGAAATCGAATTGCGGCACCGGAACAGCACACTGTCAGAAAACCAAAAGTAAACTTACAAACTTTGCAACGATGAACGCTCCTTAAATTTATGATAGTATTTTGTAGTTACAAATAGCTGGAATATCGTAGATATTCTCTGTAGATTCTCTTGTATTGTGGTGGTTTTGCAAATAGAGATTTTTCTGTGGACATAAAGAGTTCCTAAAGTATTTTTGAATACTTCACGATAAAACACGTGAATTAATTCTCATAGTTAGTAGATCTCTACCCGCAAAGTTATTTTAATAACAGCAAATTTTTAAAAATATATGGGAGATTTGTAGTTACGTAATATTACAGTGAAACATTTTTTTAAAAATTAAAAGTAGCCACGGTTGTTTTTGTTTCAGCAGAACATGGATCCAAATGACTCACTTTACTCCCATTCCAGAGGACACGGGGTATTAACACCGGTCTGACAGTGCTGATTTTGATTTTTTCCGGATTACAAAAATTACTCCAGACTAGAATTCCGGTACGACTCCTTAACCAGGCAACGGTTTATTTATTTTACTAATATCCTTGGTCTGTGTTGTTTCATGTCCCTGCCTCAAATATAACTTAAAAGTAAATAAAAAAAAAAAAAAAAGTGAGCGAATTTTCCGTACTAACTGAGATGTGCAAACACCTATCCTCAGTAACGAGCAAAGTCAAGAGTTCTCATGTAGTTCATGTTACATATTAACTTAAAGTACAAAACTCGAACCCGAAAGTTACCTTAGAAATCTTTAAAATAAATGGCGAGCGTGATAAACATAATATTCCTTTTATAAATACCAACATGTTTGGATGCGAATCACGCACATACGTTCTGCGCCCACAGCTAAAATTCGCTACCTGAATCATAAACGTTGTTTGCCATCATCAACCGCAGATAGCAGAACAGCAAATAACAACTGTAAATTTAAAACTATTAGAAATAGTTCCGATAAAAAAAAACCGGCTTTGTATCTGATTTTTTACAAGGAATTTTATAAAAATGCTGATCATCTTGTTAAAAATCACTAAAAGAGGTTATATTATAAGGTATTCTCACACGTTTGAAGTTATAATTTTGGGGCACTAATAAAAAACTAACTTGCAACATTTTAAAACACATATTGTAACACGAAGTAAATGTTTGTATATTTGTTTTTTGCTTAAACGACTGAACTATGTCTGGAAATACTTTCTTTAAACAAACCTTACCTTAATGAGCTGAATCAACTTTATTATATAATATAAATACATTATAATGTTATTTAAAAAGTAAAATTAATTCCAGTTACTAGAATTAAACCTTGTTACTTGAGGTTAACAAACTTTGCTTTACCAGCTGTGCTACAAATCATCTAAGAAATTATAAGGAGAATATGTATTATCATTCTAAAGCTAATTTTGTTAAGTTTTTTTTTTAATTTGAAATTACTTTTTACATGAATACGATATTTTAGTTTACCAAATATATTCAAAAGTTGTTTCTCTAACATAAAGTTTCATTGGGCACACCAATACGTTTGGTATGTCCCCTAATGTTTACGTAAGTGACGACATACGTGTTTATGTTACTACATGTGGGTCCGCCATTTTTGTGCCACATTTACGTTCATCGACTTCCGTCTCATTTTCACGAAATTACTCTTACAAAATGCCGTATACCGAGATCTTAGATGTTAACACATAAAACATAATTGATGCAGAGCTCTGTTTTTTTTTTGCATAAAACTTTTCCAGTTCCAAGCGCTTTCTTTGACCTCAAAGCCCCCAAGCTATGGCGAAAAAGGATCAATATCCACGCATGAGTTATTGTTACAACGCTATTATTGGCTCTTTGTTCAGATGGCAGTTTGACGCCTACGCGCAAAATAAAATGCCCCCCCCCCCTTCTCCAATACGCTCACCCCTTCCTGAAATACCCACAGTAACTTTTCACATACCTACCCTGCCCTTTCTCCCACACATGCCATGCCATTACGCGGTTCAATTCATCCTACAAAAAGTTATTTTTGACAGAGTTAATGATTTGAACTTCAGGTGTTGGCAAACAGCTTGACGCCGATACCCACATGAACGATTATTTCGCTATTTAATTGAATAGACGTGTAGACTCGAAATAAATACACATCCGCTTCACGTTGAACATTGGACTACACAGTGCTCTTGACACGCCCTTGACAACTCTGACGAAGATGTAAACATGGAGAAGAAGTGGTTACCCAATAGCCAAGGTTGTGACGTTGATATTGACAAATTATCATTTAAAAAAATCTTCATCAATTGCATAATTCAGCATAGTCTAGTGGTGTGAGAAGTATCCTTAAAATTAGCGGTGTAGTAATTGCTGGGTAGCACAATAAAGGGCGGGTGACAGAGGATGTATACTGGCTAACACTTTAAAGGGTAGAATATAATGGATGTATACTGGCTAGCACCTTGAAGAGTAGGAGACAAAGTATGCAAAGTAAATATCACAATGGAGGGTAGGAGACAGAGGATGTATACTGGCTAGCACAGTGAAAAGTAGGAGAGAAAGGATGTATACTGGATAGCACCATACAGGGTAGGAAACAGAGGATGTATACTGGCTAGCACCGTAAGGGTAGGAGACAGAGGTTGTATACTGGCTATAACAGTGAAGTGCAGAAGACAGAGGATGTATACACTAGAGTTTGTGTGGAAACTACTTTTGGGAGACAATAAATAACTATTTTTAATCTAAGGTGCCAGAGTAGAACCCACAATATCCTGTATGCTAACTGAACTTTATATATCATGACTGAACACGCTCGGTTATCACCCTCCCATTCCTGGAGCCCTTTAACGCTGTACAAGAAGCATGGCTTAAGACTATCCACAATTTACGAATGGGTTGAGCAAGGACGTCCTTGCTATTATTAATAGATGACTTTTCCAATGTATTTAGCATTTCACTTGAAATAAACCGAGATTTTCAAAGTAATAATGGAGTTCACTGTTGGAAAATTAAAGTCCATTTTTTTTCTATCATTAATTTTACGGAATAACGCAGAGAAGAAATCATTATTATAAAGCTCAATTATATCATTTAGATTGGGACTAATATATATATTTAGTAATCCAACCAAAAAAAAATTGTCAGCATGTTTATTTCCTCCAAGAAACTCATGATCTTTCCTATGGATTCTTGTTTCACATTTTCACCTTCTCATAAGCAAAAATGAAAACGCGTGTTTTTATAGTTTAGTACCACAGTGAAACACGTTTTTTTTTCCTTCTCCGAAAATGCAATGTTCCCAAAAACACAACGAACAGCTACAAGGCAGGGAAACGGCAGGACATAAAAGCTGCGAACTGACGGACTGCGCTGTTGCTCGATGGCTCATTAAGCCGGTGTTCCCTGCCAACAGTGCTGTTAACCCGGAGCTGAACTGAGTCCCGCAGCGCGGCTTAACGTCTGCTCCACTTCCTTAATGAAATCCTGGCGTCCATAAAACGGGAAGAAATGGACTCTTCCAGTGAGCAGAACATCTCGGCAGACGGTTATGCCCCAGTCCATTCGGAAACTTTCGGATTATTACCGCTACCTCACTCCGTACATTTTTTCTTCGTTGTATGAAATCATCGGTGTTTCATTTTTTTTTAATAAACGCAAACACACGATTTTCGGCAGTTGAAGACATATATAGTTACTACTACCTCGCAAACTGCATTATTTAGGTAACATATTCTCACCAAGGTAAACCACGTTCAATTTCTGTTGGAGTAAAACCCGGATTTTTTTTCCCCCTGAAACAGGGTGGACGTGGAGGACGTTGTCGTGAGTCAGTGGGTTTCCTCAAGGCTCTTCTGTTTCTCTAACTCATTCATTTCGTTGGTGGTGGATTCATATATCATTATCCCCTCATCGCCTTCAATGATTTCACTGTCGACGAGACTTCTAAGACCTTTCATTAATTCATTCCTCTTTTACTATGTCTTAGCCGTACTTCTTGATGTTATTGTTTGTTTTTAAGCAAAACACACTTTCACAGAACATCCGCATGAATTTGACATAACGGGTATTGAATAGAAAAAAAATCCCTTACTACATATATATTAGGTATTTTTATTGCTTTATCTCAATTCAATTGTAAAATAATTTTAAAATTCATGACATTGGTATATTTTAGACGAAAAAGATTCAGTTCGTCATCACAAGCCGGAACGTTGAAAAAGAATTAGTCATTCAACAATTAGTATTTTTCACGTCCACTTGCAATTGTGAGGCAACAGCATTCGACCGAAAACATTTTCGCCTTAAAACAGTAACCAAGGTATCATCTTCAAATCCCACGTTTTTAGCTCACTGCTTTCTGTCGGGATTTGAACTGCAGCCAAACAACATGTTTTAACATTTTGTTGTAGAGATAGTGATGAATTTAGGATTTTATGTCCACGGATATCTTAACGTAGGCTAAACCACGAACGTAACCAACGCAATAGAACGTATTTAAAATAAATAATTATGGGTTTAAAAATAATAATTTGTAAGCCCAGCCTATAGGTAGGGGAACTCGGGCAAATATGAGCAGTCGGGTAATATGAGCAACTTTAACCTCTTTGGCCACGACATCGCAAGAGATTTTTTTTTACTATCAATGACTGGTGGTAATACTGCTTTGTAGTATGCTTTAGCTTTGTAAGTAACATGAAAGGCTCCAACTATCCTTCAAATGAGTTTGATTGTCATTCAAAGGTATGTATGTTTTGTTACTTGATTATTTTTGGCTTATGTAGTTAAATTAAGTGTAAAGTAATGTTCAAAATTATTTCTTACTCTTAAACACAACAAAATTCTAGGGTACGTCCGTGAAACCATGGTATTAGTTCTCTCTTTTCATGTAGTTTATGTTGTCGGTTGTCTGCTGAGGTCTAATAAAAGAATAAGCAGTCAAAATTGTAATATGAGCAGGCCTAATAGGGTATATGGTCAGCTGTTTTTCACTATGGGTAATATGGCCAAGCTAATGAAATCATGGTAAATACTAAATACCAAACGTATTGATGTGTCAATCATAACTTTCTAACAGTAAAACTATCCTTTAATACTTTATGTTGTAATTTCTAATCATAAAAAGAAACAATGATGACATATAAAATACGTTAAAATATTGTTGAAACGTAGAGATAGCTCAGCGATGGTAAATTATTAGTATAGAGACAAGAAAGAAACCGTTAGCCAGCTTCATCCATTCGACGCCATGTCGGGGCCAGTCTAGGAAAAGTTTGAGAAGAAACATTTTTTTCTTGAAAAATTGTGTTTTTTTCAGCGAAGATACCTATGCAGATGATCTTAAAAACTAAAACTTATGTTTTACTACATTGCTGCATTGTATGAAATGTTCCTTAAATATGAATGTACACCTGGAATCGTTAAGAACACGACACCATCAAAGTGTTACTGCAAATTCACATAGTAGCCTATAAATCACCACATTGTTGAAAATAAATGTGCCTTAAATTAACTAATCCTAATTTATTTTTACTTTCAGATGGCTTATGACCTCAAAATAAATAGTGCTGCCCGCCAGAAGTGGTCGGCAGAATCTATGGAAAAAGCTGTTAATGCTGTTAGAACCGGAAATATATCTGATAATCGTGCTGCTGCTGTTTACGATGTTCCACGCCAAACATTACGTAGGTATTTGAATTCCGTTACTGATGAAACTTGGGGACTTCAACCAAGAAAACTGGGTCGCAAGCCTGAATTAGGGGAGCGAGTTGAAGAAGTCAAATGTAAAATACCTGTCTGAACATGGGTTTTCCCTTAACCGAATGCAATTACGCGTACTAGTTTTTAATTTAGCAGAAAAATTTAAACTACAGCATAGGTTTAATAAGAAAGCAGGTATGGCAGGTTGGGACTGGCTGTGGAGCTTTCTCAAGCATCATCCAGATCTCTCAATACGGAAAAAAAAAAACTTTTAATTAATCGTGCTTTATCCATGACAAAATCGGAAGTTGGAGTATTCTTTGACCTTCTCGAGGAAAAGATGCAAGAGTTGAACTTGATACATTGAGCTTACAGAGTATTCAACATTGATGAGAGTGGGTTCCAACTTAACACTAGACCAACTACTGTTGTAGCACCCAAAGGACGTAGAGTCGTTCACGCGATTTCTCCGAAAGAGAAAGGTGAAACTACAACTTTGGTAGCCTGCTTCAATGCAGCAGGTAACTACCTTCCTCCCTGTATCATCATGAAAGGAAAGCGTACAGTGGTTGGTTTGAAGGAAAATTTTCCTCCTGGAAGCGAAGTTTTTCTAAATGAAAAGTCTGCATACATTAATGCACCAATTTTCTTTGTTGTAAGTAAGAAGTTCGTAGATTATTTCCGCATAAGCAAGGAGTCGCCAGCCATTCTGATTTTGGATGGGCATGATTCGCATTGTTCTAACCCTGAACGTTTTAACTTTGCTGTGGAAAATGGTCTATGTATGCTTTGCTTGCCACCACACACCACAAATTGGCTTCAACCTGCAGATAAAGGACACTTCTTGTCACTGAAACGAGCTTATTACGATGCTTGCAGTCGTTTCGTTAGGCAGCATAGCAGAGCTTTCACCAAGGTAGAATTCGGAGACTTGGTAAAGGAAGCTTGGGAGAGAGTTGCAACAGTCGGTCTGGCAGCCAATTCGTTTCGTGCAATAGGTATGTGGCCTGTGAATCGAAATGTTATTCCTAATCATGCCTTCATTTCAGAAGTGATTCCAGGCACATATCAAGAAACCAGAACATGTCACACTCTACAACAAGACAAACCTACAGCGGGCAGTTCTGCAACATCACCAACCACATACAAGTACAGCTTCCCAGCTTCTCTCTACCTCCAAGCAGATAACGCCAACAAAGTGCAACCAAGACGCCCAAGAACCTGAAACTCCTAGAAGAACTGTTAAAGCACTTTTACCTCTTCCATCTCTTACTCGAACGAGGTCTTCTAGAGGCAGGAAACCGGGTAGAGCAAGAGAACTCACATCAGCTGATGCGATTTCCTAAGTTAAACTTGCGAAAATGAGGTCAGGGAAGTCTAAAACTTCTATTTCTAATGAAAAAAGGAAAATGACTGATTTGGACTGCATGTGCCCTGTCTGTGGTGGTAATTTCACGGATGATCACCATGGTGAACAATGGGTCAGGTGTGAAAAATGTAGCCAGTGGTACCATGAAGATTGTGTAAGTTATTTCGACTTGGAATGTTTTTCTTGTGAGAACTGCAAATGAATCGTAAAGGCAGACAATCCCTTCTATGTGAAAAAGTGTTTACGCCCTATAAAACATGTTTTATGATAGTTCAGTATTTTATTATTCTGTTACAATATAATTAAAAAGAACAAGTTATATATTTTTAGTACTTGGTAATGATATTACTGAAAGTATTAAAATAATAATTCCTTGTGTCATATAGGTTTCTTTCAAGTAAAATATGACTGCTCATATTTGCCTATCTACTTGCTCATATTATCCCTACAACTGGGTAATATGAGCAGGTTGTTATATTTGTAAAATTTATTTTGCTACTTCCACGTGGAATGTGTATGTCCAAAATACTTTTGGTGAAAGAAAGTTAACAATTTTAGGTATTATTTGGTATATTAATTTTATTCTTTAACGACTTTAAAATAAAGTTTTTTTCGTAGTGTTCCTTAATATGCTCATATTTGCCCGAGTTCCCCTACTGTGTCATTCTTAAATACAAAATTTAATTTATCATAACCAATTTTCCCTCTGAAATCACAAATAAATTTAAATATGTAATTAATCTAATTAAAATAGAATATAAACCTATTAGTGTGTTCATAGATACAGATTTAAAACTTCGCAGATTTCTGTTGTATTTGTATGTAAGTCAGAATGAAAAAAATATATATATTTTAATAAAAATTCTTATAAACTAAAAGTTTTATGCTGCAATAGCTGACTTGCCTCAGATCCATGTGTTTAACATTAGAAATAACTTTTAAAAACTACAGACTTCAGCGACAACATATAACTTAGAAATAAACTCAAGGAATATTAATTTCCTACTACTTTGAAATATTTTATTATAGAACAACTAATAAAAACAATCATCAAAAGTTTTCAGGATTTAAAGGCATTTAATTGTTTGCAAATAGTAAGAGATGTAACACTTTACTATAATTAATCGCACGCTGATTTCCATCGTTCCAAAACCTTTTCAAATACTTCACACTTTTATGGCCTTTATGGTTCTGAATGAATCTGAAATTAAATTATTCCTATGCCTGTAAAATTATTCGAGATCACTTTCCTTTCGCACTAAGAGAATTGTTTTATAGCTGCTAAAACACATTTTGTCAATATAGACCCACAGTCTCAAAATGACCATATATATGTGGAAGCAATATTTTGCTGTTACTATGAAAGCCACTTCTTGGCCAGTAAAAAATTGTTTTGTTCTTAACAAAAAATACTTTTTAGGGTCCATAATGACAAAAGATTTTTTTTGGCGGCCATAAACCTTTTTTTCAATGTACACACTACAAGGCAGATAATTCATTTTAAAAAAGCGTGAACTTGTGCAGAGCCCAATATGATGTGCGTCTTCCTAAAACGAACAAAGGGTGAATCGCACAATAAGAGCTCGGATTGAATTCAGGTAAACAAAACTTTAAATTAAATTTTCGTGAGAGTAAAACTGGCATAAGTACAACTGAAAGTAAAACGCAGGTGATTTAATTTTTTGCTTAGATCTAATTTTTTGAAGTTCCGCATTTCTATAGATTCTTATATATAAATATATATATAAAAATATATATAAAGAATCTTATTTATTCTAACAAATTTGTTTTCAAACGAAAATTTTTGTGTCTGGGAGAAAATATTGCAAAAATATAGGAGTAAATTAAAGTCAAATTTTAGTTTAGTTTCTAAAATTTTTTACTAATTTTAAATTCTAAAAATTCATTAGTGATTATGAAAGAAGAAAGCACATATAGGCCAGCCCAAAAATACTCTAGCCACATGTACGTTCAGTGTGTTCCTATGCTGCATCATTAAATTGCGATTTCCTAAAACATATATATTAACTATAACATTTCATATTAAAAAGTAAAATATGTTGTAAAAATATAAAAAAAGGATAACCTAAGTCATTAAAAATGTTCGGAGGCTAAGTAATAATGTTAAAAAAATGAACAATAATAAAGTTTTATGCGAGTCATTTAGTGTATCCAATTATATGTTATATTATCTTTTCATCTTAGAAAAAAATCAAAAGAGAAATATTGATCTATTTAAAAGGGAATAAAATATTCTGTTAATTTTTTTTAGAAGCAAGTCTCAGAATTCATCTTCTTTAAAATGTATGTTAGGAAAATTTATCCAGCATTTATTTTTAGCATAAACTTGTTATCTAACTTGGAAAGTAACATAACTTTTACATTTACTTCAAACACCATGTTTTTAATATGACTTGTTAGGACAGACTTGATTTATGCCTACTCTTTAGCTATAGGCGCAAATCCTTTTATTATATTCGACAGTCAAACTATTTTGAAACGTTTACACTTATTTTACAGATGGCTTTATAAAACACCTTAAGATAAGAATATAGTAGCCGATCTTTACAGAATATTTATAAATACTTATGAAGTGAATTATAATTTGTGATGGATTTCAAATTTAAACACGAAGCAATTATAACATTTGTTAGTCAAAATTTAGGATGCAACATATAAAAAAATTATAAAGTGAAATTTTAAAGTCTGGTTAGCGGTGAAAATACTTTGTTATTAAACTTAAAATTTTTTTTTTTTTTAAACTGGCCAGAACGTCAAAATTGATCAAATATCTAAGTTTAAAAAAAAAAATTACAGCTAGAGGTCCAAATCATATCAAGCAGCAGGCGTTCCTTTAAAAAGGTTGTTGGATGGCTTTTCTTCTGAAACACGCAGGATAAAAGCCTCTGAAATATCTCGCCTCATAACCGGCGGAGCTATAAGGTGCCCAGCCGATCACTGCGATATTGTGACACCAGGAGAGAGAGAGAGAGAGAGAGAGAGAGAGGAACGAATACCCGTTTTGTAATTTCGGCACTTGCCCGTCCCTCCCTACTCCCCCCCTTCGACGAACCACCGCGGCCCACGGACCGGGCTTTACAAGGCCCCGGGAGCAGATGGTCCGGTCAGGTGTTGTAAGTTACGAGGCCCCGCGAGGAGAAAACAATGCTCACTCGGAGAGTGAGACGGGGAAAGGGAGCGAGATTTGGTGAGCTTCCAAAACACCATCTCTCTCTCTCTCTTTCTCTCTCTCTCTCTCTCTCTCTCTCTCTCTCTCTCTCTCTCTCGATATTTCTCTTTATTCCCGTCCCTCGCATTTCCGTTCGTTTAAAGGCTGGCGACACAATGATGATGACGATGATGATGAGTCGTTTTTACCCATTTTTAAGCGTCGTGGGCACAGGCAACGCGGTGACAACATCCATGACGTCCCTATTCTTTCAGCGGTGGCTTGATGGAGATGAATTTGAAAAGAGACACCCGGTCCTGAACCCAGGGAGAAGGACTGAAAATCCTCTCCCCGGCCGGCAATCGAACCCGGACCTCTTGGCCCACAAGCCAGACACATTAGTCACTGGGCCAAGTAATGTGTATCGTCTAACCTCGGTAAGGAACATATTAATGTGTTCTAATGCTGCAAATTATACACTTATAATACGAATTGCAGGCTTCGAGCACGAAATTTTAACGTAAAATTCTTTAAAATTATGCCGACGTGATAAATGTACGCAAATGGTGTTCTGAACTACAATTTTGAACGAGAATATCACGCAATTTTTGCACCACCGCTAGAATTCTCTGTCGGAGCGGCTACGTCGACTACCGAATCATTTAAATGCAGAGCTAAATTTAAAACGATGTAATGAAACAGTTCCGAAAAATTCGTAAATATAAAAAAAAAATCAGCAGCTTACAGGCATATGTAGATTTCTAAGTACCAATTCCATCTGGAAGTATTTTGGAAACTTCTATAAAATTTTGGAACATTTTAAGAACTTATTGCACATAACATATTTATGTTTTACATTATTAAAAAATGATAGATTAATAATTTTCTTATTTTCCATGCAGCAAAAATATTATGAATGTTTTTAACGCAATGCATCCAGCATTGAATAGCTTAGAACGAATTACATACTATGCCAACTAAGTTAATTATTAACATTTTTTGACCTCCAAAAATATTTTTTAACCCGTGAACTAAAAATGTGGTCTTATAAAAATTTGCAAAAGTTTGAGATAATAAGATGGTTTGAAATAAATTCGAAAGGACTTGATACTAAGAAAGTTTTAATTGTTTTTATTTCAACCCCTGTTTTTAAGGTAATAATTCGTTTCACCAATAATTTATTTAAACAAAGCTATAATTAAGTTTAGGACTCATACAATGAATTATAACGGATTTTACAGTATACTTTCAAACCTTATATTTTCCACCTCTTGCAGCAATGGTTGGTTCGATAAAAGTTTACTTTAACAAAAAATGTTTTATACAATATTTAGAATGTTAAACAACAATAAGAATGGATTCAATAGCGTACACGGTAGTGAAGTTTTATTTATTTTCTTATTCCAACCCCAGTTTTTTTAACCCCTTGCAATAATAATTGTTACTATTATCTCCAATTATAGGTACTTTTTGCCTCTATTTACTGTTCTTTTTGCAAACGTCTCGTCATTGTCAGCTCACTGTGTTAAGATGTGTGGTAATATTTTTTAATTGCTTCCACGAAATTTTCTGTTCTATGTTTTTAACTTTTGACATGGACTGATTTTGGCTAGTTTTCTGTGTTTCGATGTTCAGCCACGTCAAAGTGTTATAGATTGTACAAACTTCTCGCGTTTCGATTTGCACTGCCGCTGACAAGGGTTTATAAATCAGCCCGAAGTATATACCTGTTGCAATGCGGAGCAGAACGGCAATACAAATTACTTCTTCGTCTCGAATAAACCTCGAAAGCCAAGATATGAGTAATTGTTATTGTTATTTGAATAGAAAACAGGAAACGTTAAAGACGATACCAGCACTTGCTTTAAGTTCCCGTTCACCTCTACGTTCTGTGGACACCCTATCGGAATTTAAAATATGCACCTACAATTTTATTTTTTGAGAGTGTGCACATTTATCAATCCAGTGGAGAATTTTTTTATGATACAGTTGCGTAAAAAGCCCACTTTTTTGGCAAAGTTGAATTTCGCACCGGTGAATAAATCCCTTGAACTATAAATGGGATGGTTGCGCCCTCCCCGCATATTGGTTTGGAAAATTGGGCTCCATAAGGTTTTTTGAATTCGTCCCGTTTGACTCACTCCACGTGGTTTTTGACAGTATAATTCTGTTTCCAAGTTCTCCGGTAAGGTGGATGGAGAGACATTTATTTTGTGATGGATCAGTTGACTAAAACCCATATGGAGAAAGGTAAGAAGTGTTCTTTGCTCATTGGACAACAAAATTGGATTGATAAGTATACAAATGATAAAGCGACTTGGGTTTGCATTCAAGGTAATATAAATAGTGTAAAGGACAGTAAATAGCAGGGCAAATAATTATTCACACAAGGACCTCATCAAGTGTTGAATGTGTCTAGCATGTATTTAGAAAAATGGAACCACTATCTTTCGGCGTCACAAGATGAATAAATAAAAGTGTAATGAAATTAAAAAAATATATATTAATGAACATATAATAGACAATTGACATCTCAAATTAATAAATTAAAATTATTAGCTAACGTTAAATGTGTACAGCAAAAAATATATATATATTTACACCTCTTGCGACATCACTCAACTATGTTAAATGTTAGGTTGCCTATATGCTACATAACATGAGTTTAAATTTTGACTAGTTAAACCATAAGATATATAAATTGAAAATAAGTAAAAATCGTTCACATTTTATGCGAGCACAGAGGTTTCCCTACCGATAGCTGTTGTTATTCTTGTAAGAGAGGAAATTATCGTCTTTCAATTAAAGAGAGCAGTTTTCCCGGCTCGAATTTTTCCCGATACCTGCTGAAAGGCTAAGAATAATTTATTTAAAGAAATACCTAATGTGTAAAAATATGTAGATCAGTTACTTTTTTCCTTCATTCAACATTTTATTTAAGAAAACGAATTCTGAGAATGTTTAGTATTAAGAATGGTAGTCTCTGTGTTTCTTATACAATAGTTTGCGAACAATACATCTAAATCCATGACTTTCCTTGATTTGTTTAAATATAAAGTAGTGAATTTAAAACAGAATATATTTAAATGTATTTGTAATGAAATATAATAAAATTGTATTTAAGCTCTGACATACTGACACGATACATCAACTGCCAACTGGCAAATAATCTGTTAAATGGACTCAAAAAATTTCTACTCGTGAATTGAAAACGCGTTATTTATTCATTAACATTCTTTAATTTTCACAAATCGTATTGAGTGATGCGTAATAAATCGTTGCTTCAAAATTAGCTTTTAAATTCGCTAAAATTAAACTTGTTTATAATATGCCGAAGGGTGTATGATTTACAATTTAAATTCCTTATTTTCCTATTGAAAACTATTACTATATAAATAACAAAAAAGTAAAACAATAATTCATAGTTTAAATAAAAAAGAAATAACATTGATGTTTGCACTGCTTACAAGGATATTTAATGTAACGTTGTTATGGCTTCCACATCCTCCAACCATTCTTTCATTATAACCTGAATTATCATTTTAACTAGTTGAACAAATGAAATGGATGTCTCAACTCCCATCTGGTGAAAGTATTAGTCCAACAAAAGGAGTTTCTTTGTTGCCGGCTGCAGTAATGAGGTTAGAAGGCTTTCTTGGCTAATACTTGAATATGTAAAGCTTAAGGTTGAGGCAATGTTTTGGTCTATCTTAAATGTTTTTTTCAAAGGCCTGCTCTAGACATCGGAGAGCGTGTAGAAACTGGTTTATCTTGGCCTACAAGGGCAGATCGATATCAAAGTTCATTTTTATTTTTTAAACATTTTTAAAACTTTATGTACATAGTACCCAATAAATTCTTAAATCTTACAATTTCATTTGCCAAAAACACTTGCATGTATCACGTGGCAAAATTTATCTAATGTTTTCTATTTAATGCCTTCAACGTTTTTTTTCTCAGAATTTATAAATTGTTCTTGATAAGAATTACATAACTACGAGTTTCACACTGAGTCCGTTGCAGATAGGTAGGTTCTTTGCTGCATCGTTAAACTTCTATGGACAATTTTTTTACCTTTTTACTTCTATAAGTAAATTGCTAAATAAATTTACTAGGCCTTTGAGATAAGTGTTGCAGTTATCGAAAACATTTTAAGACGAAAGATTTGGTACTATATTAAAGATTAACAAGAATTTTCTACTGGAGTGATATTGTATGTAATAAGTAAATAATAGATTGTTTTATTGTGTAAACATCTTAGCTCTTGGTATACAGCATTTTGTGGGAGTAAATTTGAGATTGGATCGGAAGTCGATTGGAACGACAATGTGTCCCAAAATATGGTGCTGCCAACCGAGGAACTGTCAGAAATCTCAGAAAGATGGCGGACCCGCTTGATTCATTCGTATATATTAACTTTCGTGAAAGCGGAAAATGAACATATTGTATTGGTGTGCATAATAAAACTTTATAATACTATAACTATCCTTTTATGCAATCCTTACTAATATTATAAATGCGAAAGTAACTCTGTCTGTCTGTCTGTCTGTC
Source organism: Bacillus rossius redtenbacheri (assembly GCF_032445375.1). Classification (NCBI taxonomy): domain Eukaryota; kingdom Metazoa; phylum Arthropoda; class Insecta; order Phasmatodea; family Bacillidae; genus Bacillus; species Bacillus rossius. The sequence goes on along the minus strand of NC_086330.1, from coordinate 57,464,197 downwards.
TGTCTGTGTGTCTGTCTGCCTGCCGCGCTTTCACGCCAAAACTACTGAATCGATTTAAATGAAATTTTGTACACAGATAGTCTAGAGCCTAAGAAAGAACATAGGCTACTTTTAAAACGAAAAAAGTGTGTAAGGGGTTTAAAGGGGGGGGATGAAAAGTTGTATGGAAGTATCGTCATTTTTAGAGCTAGAAGCTTGAAACTATTTTTTTTAGGCTGTTGATTCGATATAAATAAGTATGACATTCAAAGTTTGTACAAGTTTTACCCTCAAAGGGTGTAAACTAACAATAGGGAATAGCGGATGAAAGTTTGTATGGAAATATGTAAGGTTAATGTGAATGTTTTATAAGTCTGCGACAAGAGACAAAATATTAGAGCTTTTCTGATGTAACATTTACGGAGTCATTACAAAATGTGAAACTGAAGTTAACGCTAGTAAGAAACTTGGTACGGTGCGGTTTAGGTGGGGAAATATGCCTAAGTGTGCTTACCCGAACGGGCAGACACGTGAGGGCAGATGATTGTGCCACACGCATGCGAATACTAATTTATTCCGCTGCAAATTCATTATTATTCACTGCAAATTGATTACAATTCGATTTGCTTACAAGATTTTTTGTTTATTTAATTACTGTTCTTCGTAAAATACAAACAACTTTAAGTTTTTGTGTTAGGTTATAAAATATTTTTTGTTTTGTTTATTTCATTCGTCAAAAGTAGATTACTTTCGAATTTAGTTAGATGTTATTACGTCATTATTATTTGCTGTACATTTGGATATTAGCTAGGTACTTGAGAACGGTAAATCCTTTTGTTTATTTTGTAATAACAAACAATCTCAGTACAATATTTTTTCATAAGATTTTTGTTTGTTTTTGTGAATCAAACATAAAATACCATTGTTGTCATTAATTTTGTAGTTGGTTTGCACGTGTATTTTTGTAATACGTAGTTTTCATAATCTTTTTCGTTCTTTATGTTATTAAAAAATTTAGTAAGTTTATTTTTCTTTGATTATGTTCTAAAATTAAGTATAAAAAGTTATAGTATAGAGGTTTTGTTTATTTGGGTCAATAAAAGTAGTTGAATACTAATTCATTTAGGTTCTTAAATAAACTTTAGTTTATTATAAAATTGAATAAATGTAATTAAGTTATTTTCGTAACAGGAAGATATGTTTTCTGTTTTTACGGTCAAAAGTAAAATAAAGTGTAAATTGTTTTAGGTATATATTTAACAAATCACATAATGCCCTATAGAGTTTCCCAACTATTTAGAGTTATCAGGTTGCCTTCCCATAAGTTGAGGCTGAAAGTTGGTTTTCCAGTCCTAATAATGAGACATCTTGACGCGCCAAGGCTATGTAATGGTACACGGCTACAAATTAAACATCTGGGGCACAACATTATAAAAGCTACAATCATGACTGAAATGGCAAAAGGAGAAAAATTTTTATTCGCCGTATTCCAAAAATTCCGTCTGATATGCCATTTCAATTTAAAAGAGTGCAGTTTACCCTAAAACAGCATTTGCAATAACAATTAATAAAGCTCAAGTACAAACACTTAAAGTTGCAGGAGTTCATTTAGAAAAAAATGTTTTTCCCATGGGCAACTATATGTGGCATGCTCACGTGTATCAAATACACAAAATCTTTATGTTATGGCAAAAGACGGGAAAACATAAATCGTAGTTTATAAAAATGTACATAAATGAACTCATATTAATACTTTATACCTTATCTACTTTAATACTTAAATTATTTAATAAGCTATTTGCAGTGAAACATTGCAAATAGCTCATTAAATATTTATACGTGTGTCGTATTTGTAAAATAATTAGCCTAAATAATTTAAAATGCTACCCAAAGACACTATTCCATGCGGACGAAGTCGCGGGCACAGATAGTATGTTATAATTTATAGTCATAAACAGAAATAATAACATAAAAAATACGCATTACCATTTTGACAATCCTTATTTAACATTGAAATGTAAAGATAGCGCAGGGTTCGTCATACTGTAGACACACAAGACATTGTCTGCTTACATTAATATATTCGATGCCATATTGAATAAAAGAATTTCGTATTAAATATTTACTGTTAAATTTTAGGTCTTGAATCAGCTCAATAATGTTAAGGTTCATTTATAGGAAGTATTAACAGAATGATTTACGTTGTCTAAAAAAAAAAAAAAACAAATACATACACTAAGTATTAAAATAAGTGTTTTAAAATGATTCAAGTTAATTTTGTTTCAATGAATCTATTGAACTGAAAATATTTGTAAAAAAAATACTTAAAAGATAGCGCCACGTTCGTAATGCTTTAGACAACCAAGAAAAGTTAAATATCTCTGACGCCAATTTCGTCCCAACACAATTTTCCCGGCTAATAAATTATAGGTATTTTTAATTTTGCAATTTTATTTTGTTATGACTACTGAAGTTCAGGCCAGTTTCACTACCATATCTAAAGTAAACTTCAACACACCAATAATTTTAGTACGTCCCCCGATTTTTGCGAAAGTTATTATATATGAATGCATGTTGCCACACATGTGTCCACCATTTTGACGATATCGGCTCGTGGCTATAGGAGTTTCTGCATGCATGCGCAGTGGACTTTTAACCTTTTTAATTTCCGTTTTGTATTGCGCGCTTGTTTGGTTTCTTTTCTGGAATATAATAAATTACATCCTCAACGCGCCTAAAGAAGTATAATCTCAAAAACGCAGGCGATGATGATTCCGGTCTAGGAGGAAATGTCACAGGTTCAGCGTTGAGGCATTTATGTGCGACGCTTTAGGTACTCCTCTTGTTCGGTTAGCCCCGAGAAATCAATAGTAGGCCTACCGTCTTGTAAAATTGTAGTTAGGATTTTAAAAAGGAACTATTGTTTACCGTTTTTCCCTCAAATCAATACATTTTCGTATATTTATCACACCAACCATTATTTTAAAGAATAAAACGTTTAATTTAGTGTCAGATTTTCGTATTATACGTTGATTTGCGACTTGATAACAAATGAATTTGCTCGTTACCGAGGTTAGATGTTTACAGAACACTGACAAGTAGGGAAAGTAAAAGACTTGCTCACTTTATTTTTCCTGTGACCTCATTCTGACAACCCCTTGCATTGTAATAATAATAAACGCGTGCCACGTTATACGAAAGAAAAAAAGGGGTGAATAGAAAAACTAGAAACGATTAATGTCAACAAACAACACCGCTCCCAGCTGTCACTGCGATATTGCGCAGGATACAATGTCTCAAAATGTCTAGTTAAAAATCTGAACCGTCTTCGCTTACTATGTATTCGCTAAACATACTCTATCTTACTAGCTATAAGAACACGTGCTGACCTGCCGCCTGGAGGGTGATGAGTACTGTTGCCCACCGCCAGGGGCGCGTGCGTCACGGGTATACATCCAGATCCGCACAAGTACCAATGCGCGCCGAAAGGCCCAAGCTCCCAACCCCACCATGGTAGAAACTTTCTGCCCCTGACAAACTCTTCTTCCTGGACCATCCTTATTGTCCTATACTGAATCTGCCTGATTAATGCTTCTACTATTTCACCCCGCATGAATGAACCCAGTGTTTTCCCTGTGTCAATGCACGTTTTACCTGGACCGAACATAACTAGTTATAATCTGGAGTTTAAGATAGGATATTTAGTCATGGAATCAATTGCTGCTTTGGCTGGCCAATCCCCGAACAAAGCATATGATGCATGCCACCCTTTCCGTATGGCTGAAACCCAGCATGACTAGGCGTAAAGGCTTCAGTCTGATACGCATCTAGAGTCTTCGCAAACACAGACCCCTCCCAAACACATAAACCTAGTTTAGGTTATGTTAAGGAAAAAAAGTAATTGCCTACTATGTTTTTAATTTTCTTCCTCTGTCTTCGTGCAACCCTTTTTGTGTAGGGTGAGCTTATTGATTGGTTGCAGCGGTTCACTAATAAGGATCCACTTTCTTACTTGTTGGACGATTGGTTAAGCCAAAGAGACGAGTTAGGAAGATTGACTCGAACTATTCACCAATCATTGACCGATATAGCTGGTCAATCAGCAACTTTCTGTATTTTGTTAAATGCCTATCTTGGGTTGGGCAGCTTTCAAAACCACATCTCATTTCAACTGGAGACATTATTTTGGTTACATTTTATTGGTTTTGGAGTCTCTTCTATATATTTCTTTGGTTGAATATTCCGTTTTATTATTTTCACGCACCAAGCACAGTTTAATCAATGGTTTCATTCCTCCAAGTTTTTATAAATTCAGTCTTAAGTCAGTTCTCTTAGCAGCCTTGTTCCTTGGTTATCACAGTAAACTGAACAATAGAAGATTTTAGAACGAATTGAATAGTAAGAAGTATTCCACCATTGAAGTAACGAAGACGTTGTTCGTGTATATGAGGGTCTCCAAATCCTTGGAGCCCTGCACGAGTGACAAGTAGATTAGTACCTACTGCGCCATAGAGATGTTCATTAGTATTAAAAGATTAGAGCAATCAAATTTTATGTCACATTCAGGGAGTCAGTTTGAACCCGGTGATTCCTTCCGCGTCGGTCGAAACCATATTAGTGCTTCAATATGAAGACTAAGCTGAGCAGTAGCTGCCGTTTTCTTTTACTGATGTCAAATCAGCTAAAGGCGAGAATTCGAAAAGATTATGAATTTAGAAAAGGCAACACAGTACAATTTCTATGTGCCTTTGATAAACTTTGCATTTAATTAACTTTATAATACGATAAAGCACTTTTCAACGACTTAAGTGCGCTCTGTTTTTACGGCAGTCATTAGACATGAGGAAATGTTTTTTTTTTGTGAACTTTCAAACAAAAAATCATGGGAGTGCTGTTTGTAAGTTGGTTTAACCATTAAAGTTCGAAACATTTGTTTAGCATATTAATTGTTGTTTAGTATATTATGTCTTCAAAATAAATTTCAAGAGCCACACATTAAAGATAAAATCCTTAAGATGATATTTTTTTTTAACAAAAGTCCTATATTTTGATGTCTCTTAAGATATTTGAAAATATTATTTAAGTAAACGTTATGAGTCAATTCATAAGAGTAAATGTTAATTTTATACTTAAATTTTTTCAAAGCTTACAACAAGATATTATTTTTTGAAACTTCGTTAAGTTTCATAAAAGACAATATTAGTCCCTGATCACGCAATACATTTGTAGGTCCACAAAACTGTTTTCATAGTTTTTTTATAAAAATTAATTTAATAAATAGGAATAATTGGTGACAAAATGATTTATAATATTGAAAAGTTAAATTTTACAAACGAGCTTTGCAAAAAAAAATTGAAACAAACACTTAAAAAATTTAAATTTGCTTTAATCAGCAAAATTATTTTTGTCCTGTGAATGTAAAATAAACACAAGTGAATGATATAATTACTTTCTAAACTGTACGAACAGATGAATATGAAAGTTTTTTTTCCGTTTTCCTTATCTAATACTTCCGGTAGCCGAAACACTTGGACGAATAATACAGCCCGGGCTTTTATACAACTATTAGCCGTTAATTTGGTTTTTGCAACGGCGCCTGAATAAATAACGCGGAAGGAGGCTCAGCGAAGCAATTAACGCTTCAAACAACCGAGCCAACGGGCGTAGATGAGCCGTGATTTTTTTTTATTAACAAAAGTTTCGCCCGCGGCTTTGGAGGCCGGTGGGAGCGTGTGCGTGGGTGCGGGAAGATGGGTTTGGGTGAGGGGAAAAAGGGAAGCGTGGTTGTGTCGGAGAAAGAAAGAAGAGAACGAAAGCAGAAGGTGCCGAGAGAGACGGCAAAGGGAAGGAAGACGAGCCTCGCAGATGTCTGAATTGTGAAGCGCTGCGGTTCACTCCCACCCCCTACCCCCCACCCGCCACTCCCACCCCTCAACAAACCCCACCCTTTCAGCATCTGGTGGCGCCCGAGCCTTGTACTATATAGATTACCCTGAGCAACCACCCTTCACCAGCGCCCCCCTCCCCTGTTTAATTAAACCCAAACTTTCAACTTATCGCTACCTCCCTCGTTTTCCCGTGATTTACATCCCGAAAATGTGCATTTCTTTGTGCGATTCAGATTTTGCGAAAAGCTATCTTTTCCCCACAGATACAACCAGTTATAACTTCACTGTAGTTCAAATTAACTTGGTTAATTATTCTTCGTACGTGCCGAGTGAAGAAATGTTATGACAATCTACGCGGAAGCATGTTCACTCTTCTCATTGTTTTCTATAATTTAGGATTTTCTAAGTAACTTCATTCACCTACAGATTTTTATGAGTTTTTAATAGTATTCTAAATAGCAACTAAAAATAATTCGTACAATTTGTTGCAGAACTGCAACTTTTTGTTTAATTGAAGAAACTTGATATGATTCAGTTTTGTAGGAATGCAATCGTGAAACCTGTTGAAACGTTTTTTTACCAGAAGATTTCACACAAACATAAACTCATTATTTTTCAAGAAGCTCAAAATTATTGGTTTGTCCAATTTTTAAATACTGATAGTTATTTATGACATGAAGCGAGAGAGTAGAGAGAAGAGAAACTGGACATGAATGCCAAAGGTCCTTGATTTGAGTCTTGGTCCGGCCATTGTTTTTTTTTTTTTTACATAACACATCACTTTGCTCGTTACAGTGATCGTTCGTTCGGACTTACTTGCGTGACAAAATAACGTAGGTTTGAATCGAGACTAATAATGTGTCAAAAACTGTTGATCCCAAAACGGATAGATCATGACTCTACGTGTTTGTCGCGCAGTAGGCCTTTTTTGTTTTGTCTGTGACGTCATCGTACCAGTGTAGGTGCATGCTTGATTGTTACTATTTATACTTGCATTAAATATTTATACGAAACGATTATGATTTTGTCCAGACTCTTTCACCAAACATCTACTCTGAGGACCTGAACTGCACCTTTCTTCATTTTTTGTTTGTTTGTTTTACATATCTTCCCGACACTTCTCCAGACAACTGCTGGGGTAATTATTTTGCACGGACGTCGTCAATTACTTTCCCAATACCTCAGTTCTGTGTTATTAAGTGTGACCTTCTAACATGCTTTGCTGCTGACGAGGTGCTAGCCCAAAGTAAAATAACCAACAACAAAATTATTCTACGTTTTATTGAGTTTATTTGAAGATTTTTGTTTAGTTACGAATCTCTGTATGCATCTTGCCCATGACTAATTCCTTAACTCATGCTGTAGTTGCTTTGGAGATATGAAATTTTTCTTTTGAAAACCCCCTTTTACACGTCTTGAAAGTGGAATGACACCAAATGGTTTAAATATTTTATTAATGATTGGTTGTAAAAATTAGTATCTAATAAATTACCACACATTTTATAAGAGATAGAGATATAATTATGGTAATAAAAAAAATTCAATTTTTTCACCTGATTAACGATTTAACTGTGTGCATCTTGATCGCTTTAATTTTCTACCCTGTCGTTATAGTAGATCATAAAATATCAATTTTTCTTCACAAAAACCAAACTAACCCCTTTTACATCCCTTTGGATTGGAATTTTGCACAATTGTATTAAAAAATTGGTAGATTTGGTGTGTTAACTATTCATACTTACTACCATAATTTATTCTTAATTTACTTATGAGATATGATTTATAAAGTAAAATTATATTTAACGTCCATTTAAAAACCTAAAGAGAAGCTTTTTGTTATTATTTAAAGCCTCCATTTTAGTTGGTCAAAGACCTTTCTGATGAAAGAGTTTTTGTTAAAATTTTATTCAGTAGTTTTCAAGTGATGCTAGGACAAACAGATAAACAATTAGACACACCAAAATTCAAACCAAAAATATTACGAGAAACGTTTTTTGTTTAAAAAAATGTAGAAAAACAGTGTCTTATAGTATTTTAATTTTTTTTTAATGTACAGGCATTTAAAAATAAACGGTTTTATTGTACGCAAATATCAAATATCAGACAAAAATACTTGAAAAACACTAGCACTTCACAATGCACGCAGGATATATGAAAGTTTGCAAACATTAACTCTGTTTTTTCAAAAAAACCTTTGGTCAGTTTTTGTTTGAAGTATTTGTTTTAAAATGCTAAGAGTAAGGCAGATGTAAGGCAGACTTTCCAAGCCTTCACTGATGTCTGCTGCCCTTGTTTTAGAAATAATTCAACCAATACAAAGCTTTCAGAAATTCTATGTGAAGTGTACTTGAGGCACATTTCACTTTTAGATATGATGGAAATTTTTAGGTTCAAGTATGTAATCATATCAACTAATATGATTTTACTTACATTATTTTTAAACAATTATGTTTTCTTATCGATGTGGTTCTATGAGGTTCGGTGGTAGAGTTAAACATGTAACACGCGAGCAAAAAGCTGGGATTAAATGAAATTTATTTTAAAATGTAAAATGATATCATGGAATTTGTGGGTGAAGTCTAAAGTGTACACTACGTTGGCAGTCTGATGCTGAAGTAAGTGGCTGAAGAATGAACCCCCCCCCCCCCCCTGCTGACAGAAGGAGGTATGTTGTACAAAGCGAAGCGGAGGGCTTCAAGACGGACGATGACATAAGTGGTTTTCATGTTAATACGTCTTTTACATCGAGATGCCAGATCTGACAGTGGAGTGTAGTAAAAAATAGAAGATAGATATTGAAAAGTTATAAAACATAAACCTAGCGTAGTGTTTTTGAGGTTTACATATAGAGAGATAAGTGAGGGTTTACTCACAAACCATTAAAAAAAGTTTTCGTATGATTAAAGGTCACTGCAAGTAATAGGTAAGAGTCTTGAAGAAGTAACTCATCTACTTTAAAAGAATACATCAAACAAGTTTCAACCAATTGAAATAAAATAAAATTAATATATTACAAAAAAAATAGTAAACTACTTAAAACATTTTGGAAATATTTTTGAAATGTATACTCTATAACAACTTTGAGACGCAATTACAAAAATATACGAAATATAACAATGTCGAGGCATATGGCGAATTAGTACGATCGTAAATACAAGAAACTAATATAAGACGAAAGATCTTATGGCAAATACAAAAAGCTACCACTCCACGGCGTCGCGTCGCACGGACCAGACTCTGCCGGGAGAAGAGGAATCTAAGATGGCGGACGTCCCCATTCCTAGCACGAGCGCAGTCATCGCCGATATTTATTAATATTGAGTCTGTAACACAGATAACGTTTATCTTAAAGTTCTAAACAGTTTACTGCAACTTCTGTAATTTTTTAACTACCCATTAACACGACGTGTTCACGTTAAAAACTTGCGGCTGTGTTCCGAAACAGCCAACCCTCCTTCCCCCTTTTTCTTTGTAACGGGGCATAGGGGTAGACCGCAAGGTAAGACACACTTCAGGGTAGAAGGTGGATACAAAGGCTGGGGAGGATGTTCGAGGTATCCAGGGAAGGAGGAGGATGTGGCGGGCTGGGTAACATGTTGCAGAGCGTGGTTTATAGGTGGAGGAAAGAGACTTTGGGTTAAATCTTCAAAGGGGTGTGGATAAGGCAAGGAAGAGTGAGGCACTCCTTCTTCGTGATGTCTGGAAGGAAGGAGAACAAGCTTGGGAAGGAGGCGGTAGAGACTTAATGGGCGAGGGAGTCTAGAAGGAGACTTAAAAAATATTTTAATTGGTGTGGAACCTCATTACTACTGGAATGATGCTCAGTTCGAAAAAAAATATATTTTAATGTTTGTCAATCACAGTAATTTTTTTCTGGTTATGGTTATTTTTAACTGTAAAAATAATAATTTAATATTTACTGAGATACGGTTTACCTGGATAAATCGCGTGTGTTAAAGAATCAGGGTAAAGTTTCCGAGTAAGTAAAAGCTATTATTCTGATTTTATTAATTTTTAACTTATATTGGTACACAGACATGGCATACTGTTATATCATAAGTTCTGTTTTACAAAAATCAAAGAGATATTTTCTGTGAATGTTCGTTATTCATAACAAAGTGATAAATTAAAATGAAAAAAATATATATTTGCTAATTAGATTTTGTATTCGTATTCAATATGTTATATAATATATATAATACACAAAGTTTGGGTCCACTTAGACTGTGCATAATTAACATTCAGTTGGTTCATAAGAAAGCTGTTTTGATCCTTAAAATAAATTATTTTAACATGTTCTCTGATTTGGCTAAAACATCTGTAGTGGATCCATAACTTGTTATAGAAGAGGTAATAAGGAAATATCTTGTAACAATAAACTACTACACTAAAAATATATTGATGATTAAATTTCTTTCAATCCTTTTTGTATTAGGATTAAAATACTTTATATTTACTTATATTTTGGTAAATAACCTCCGATGTGTACAGGTGAATGGGCATGCATAATCCCTGTATACCGTCAACTCTACCATGTTGTCTGGAGCATGGAAGTAAAATTTTAGGGAGTGGTTGTACGCCTTTTTTGTCACGTTAATAACTGAAATCAAAATTATAATGATTTTAAAACCTCCCCTTTCTCTTATAAATAGCAAAACATTTGTAGTTACAATGAAAAATAATACGAATTCCAGGCTGATTCGATGTAAGTAAGGTAGGTGTGTTTGTTTATTTAACAATACTCACATTGTGTTGGTATTTGTATGATATTTTCTATAGAGTTTTTCCCAAGCTATGAGACAAAATTGTTGCATCAGTCTTTCTACGCAGCTATCGTTTGTTTTGCTAACCAAAGTAATTTAAAATTTAAAACAGAAAAACTGTTATAAGACTAGTATATAAATAATTGTGACAATTTTTTTATTAAGTAGGCGCCAACTGACTGCGCTTGCTAGGGGAGTTAAGGAAGTGTTTTCTACCTATACTACACGATGTACTACGTCAATATATACATTCTTGCAGGGTGTATACTGTCGGGTCCGGTATCTTATACTTACCTAAAACAATATTTTAAGTTAGCCGTTTAACAGGTACCATTTGTTAGGCTGACTAATAACCAACTCAGCATGACTGTAACTGCTGGATAGATGTCATGTGCCTGATGGGTGATTGTAAACCTACACAGTAAATGTTATTTTTACATTTAATAATATAATATTACCGAATTCATAGTGCAAAATTACATAGTATAATAAAATAATAACAATGAATGATACAATTTACTTTAAAGAACTGTGTAATTTTACACTTACAATAAAGGTGTTATTTTACAGAAGCAAATATGTTAGATATGCGTACACTGTATAATAACTTAAATAATGAATGTGTAAATTAACTTTGAACTAGCGGAATTACTCATTCGAACTATGAGAAACTACGGATAGAGTTTATATTAATTTTTGATGCTACATAGATAGATTACCTGACGTAAAGGGCAAATTCACATATAATTTTTGTTGTTATTTTACAAATAAACTGTATCTTTACACAGGCAGACCTTTGTGGGTTAAAAATACACACACGAATGTGGGGTAAAAATACACATGTATCAGTGGAGATAAAGCTGCCACCCACATCGATGCAAAACAACACAGTGTGTGTATCACACACCTATTGTGTACACTTCTACCTCAATGTTCCGCCCCTTGGAGATTTTTCGCACCTTCTCCCTACTGATAGTTTGAATTCTGACCATTATTTATTAATTTTTATGAATATTTACATTTAGGTTTTTTTGCTTTTAATCCATACAATTATAGTAGCTGTATATAGTGATACATATTTAGTTATTATATACTTGGATAGGTATTTTTTACCAACATAAGAAACTTTATATGTAAATGAATATTTAGGTCATTTAAATTAAGAATTTTTTTTTAGTTTATTAATTTTAGGTTTGTATCAATTGTTTTTGATTCTTTGAATTTTAAATTTTAAACTTTGATTATATAGTCCATTATTATGTATGTTAAAATTTGACCAAGGTATAGTTGTGGGACGAGGACCGGGTGCTTGTCCCGCGGGAGGCCGGCGAGCCCAGCGACTTGTGGGCCGCCGCCCCCGAGGGCGTGGCCCGTGTGCTCGCGACACCCAGCACCTCCGCGCGGTCCGAACAGCGAAAGGCGGGCAGGCACCCGCGAACACACCAGGGGCTGGCGCACAGCCGCGCGAGCACCTGCCCGGTTCAATTAAGCACGCGTGGACTGAGCTCCTAATTGAGTTCCGGGCCGGGTCTCCCGCACGCGCGCCGAGCAAACAAGCCGGCAGCTTCTACCCCCCCTCTCCTCAACTCTACCAACACTTCTCCTTAATTTTCTGTATTAATTTTGCACTCGTCGCGCTCTTCCTACCCTCTTTTTTTTTTAATTTCGACCTTGCCTCCTTCCGTTTGCGCGTTCGGGCGGAGGTGAAGTGATTATCAAGCAGGGGGAAATTATTAGCGGTTCTATTACACTGTGAGAAATCGTTCGGAAATTTAAACTTGCTAAAAGTAAGGATATAATTATAATGTTTTTTTTTTTTCAATGAATCTTTGTAACATATCCTATACATGTTTCGTAAAATATACTTTTTCGTAAATAAATAATTAAGTATTGACGTATAGACGTATGCATGCTAATAATATTTTTTTTTGTGTCTTTGTAAAACATTAACAAAAAATATATATTTTTCGGCAGACATTACATGAAATTTTCTCTCACAGTGGATGAATACGTTTTTACTTGCTAACGTATTATTTAGAGGGAAGTCGGTTCAAAGTTACCGTCTTATTATTTTAGTCGAACAAATATTTACAAGCTATTAATTACAGAAACTACCACATTTAATCATCATTGATTATTTATAAAATTGATAAAATTTAATTTTAATATCTACGAAGTCGATTGTCATTCTACTGAATTGCCACTAACACCTTAAACTAATATGCTATCAAACGAAGTTATGTCTGCGGTTCAGAAAATTTATTAAGATATGCAGAGACTTTACTAGTGGTGAAGTGAAACTGAATTCTGGCAAAACTCCAGATAATTATTGTTATTAAAATTTTAACAATTAAATATTTAAAAAATATAAAATAATTCCATAATTTACAATTTGCAATAAGAAATTTCCAGACGTCAATACAGACTAACACGTCGGTTTTGTGCTAGAATAAAACTAAGATGGTCGAAGCATATTTCAGGGTCCATGCAAACAGCATACTTTAGGCCAAAACACATGTAAAAATTTGAATTTGAATTTGCCAAAAATCTCAAAATTAAAATCTCTAACAAGTTAATAATTTCCCCCTTTTAATTATTGTAAAAGAATGTTTCAGGGAACAGAATTATCTAAACAGTATAGGTTTATATTCTTTAGAATGAATGCCTACGATATGTATACAACACAAATAGAAGACAACAAATCACATAATATTTTTAACATTATAAATTGCTAGATATATAAATAGATATAGAAATAAAATCTTTCCCTAAATATATTAACTTCCACAGCTATGATAAACATTAAGAAGGTAGAGGACTAAATTATTTTCCTTCATAATTTACTGTATTTCTCATTATTTTAAATAAATTCATAATGTCACTGTCACTAATTGATTATAAAATATTTAGAAAATGTAAAAAAAAAAATATTCATTGAATGTTTTAAGGAAATTTAAAAGGAATATTGATGTTATTTCAAGCATGAACTGAGAGCATGTAATCATGTCGTGTACAATTTTAAATTCATCCCGTGTGTGTAGCCTTTGACCGATAGTATGAAATGTTTTGTATATCCTACTAGTATTATAAAAAAAGTTTGTGTGTATTTTTATTACTCCTTGACGCCCGAACCGCTGAACGGAGATGGATGAGATTTTGCATACAGCTAGCCCATAACCTGGATTAACACATAGGCCACTCACTAATATTAATCTCCATCCCTAATGGAATGTAAAAGGGGTAAATTCATTTTTATAACTGAAAATCATAGGTCATATTCATACAAACAGTGAGTGTTTGTCATTCTCTATGTTCGCCACACGGTCATACACATTGTAAGGTTTACCATCTTCCTATCCTTCTCCTTGGTGAAACCCGTCCACTTAGTGGAACTCGCGGCGACTAGCAAACTAACGGCACTAATAATAGTTCAGTTTTTAACTTCATCAATAGATGGCATTGCCCTGAATTTTAAATGCGCTATCGTTTGGGGCGTCCGTCACGTCTTAAATTTTCGTTCGTTTCTCCCGCATGCGTTCCTATACCATTCATCCGATTGTGATAAAATTTCGGTGGGTGATTATGCACAAGTCCGCGAAGGTTTCTGAGTTAGTTCAACTATTTTACAGTAGGCGGCACACGAATAGTTTCAACAAATGTATTTCATATAGTTTAGCGGCAGTTCGTGTGTTTTCGGTGTATGAGTGCACAAACATTGCAGAATTGAAATGAATTACATAGAGACAGTGATAATATTCAGAATTGTATTGAATTAAATATAAAAGAGAGACAGAGAGAGTGATTGGTATAGAGTGAGTTAGGGAGAGATATAGCGAGGTATAGAGAATTAAATGGAATTAGATAATGATATACCTACATAGAGAGATATATATAGAGGCATATATAGACGTATAGAGATATGTATATAGAGGAGAAAAATAGAGATAGTGGGAGATATAGCTGTTTATATGTAGATATAGAGAGATGAATAGAGATAGAGATATATAAATGTAGATAAAGATAAAGTTAAAGAGAGATATAGGTATACATACATTTAGAGAGGAAGAGAGATTCTTTGTATGTGTGTATTTTAAAAATAATTACAAACACAATGAATGAGTCATTGCAACGCATGCTGAGCGTTAGCTAGTTAATGGAATATTTTTAAAACCATTAATCTTTCATTTTTATACTTATTTTCTATAGTGCGCTATAGAGTCTAGAATTCATACAGACCATCCATTTTTTGATATATAGAGGTAAATAACTATACACTGGCAGAAAAATGTCTGCAAACTTGACATTCAAATTAAGAATACATTTACTGTCTACATCTGATTTCTAAAAAAATGTTCCATTCACCCTCTGTTCAGCCCAGACAACACCGAGTTCTGCAGCTAGTCATTCATAAATCATTAAAATAATGTTTATTACACAATCCTACAGACCTGAGATTTTAAATATTTTAGTGTAATATCAATGTTAATTGATTTATGAATGATTTACCAAAAATAATAATAAGAAGTGTCAAAGGTTACACACAAACATGTAATTAAAAACTATGTATAATACGATTACACGCTCTTAGCTCATACTAGGTTTGAAAACATTTGGCGCTTAAGACATGGATTTATGGAAGCAAAATAATTATGGAGAATACTCCCTTAAATATATTACGATATGTCATTTGTATGTGTATTAAAACAATTTTATTTAGGTATTTAGTTTTAGGGATAGCTGGATTATTATTCTTTTTACGCTCATGCTCACCAGTATTCAGTTAAAAAATAAATCAGTGAAATAATTTTTTGGCATTAAAAAAAATCAGCGATCGGAGAACATGCAACCTGAAAAAACTCAACGAAAACAAACTGCGCCAAAGCATAGAATATAAAAAGAACACAGCCAAGATAAGACTTTAAAGTGTATCGTGCCACAAAATCGTGTGATTAAAATGATAATAATAATAATAAACATGCCCGCACTAATTTGCTGAAGCAACGCGAAGCAAATAATTATCCCGGGCAATCACCGTCGGGAATTACAAAACACGAAGTGATTTATCAGGTTCATTAGCTGGCCAGGGTGAGGCCGGGCCGACGGACTAGCGCCATTATGTAATTGCGATTTCATTACGGAATCTAGAAACAACACCATTTCCCCCCCCCCTCTCTTTTTTTCCCGCCCTCTTGGGGCGTGCAGGGGTTTGCGTGCGGTTGAATCTGAGCACGATGGGTAGCGCCTGGGATAGGGGTAAATTTAGCAAAAGGGGGGAGGGGAGGGAATGCCTGGAGGGGCAAGCATAGCCAACCGTGACACAGGTAATTTTATTCTAATTATGATTCAGGACGAGGCTGGGGGACACAGCAGGGGAGAAGGAGAAGGTTTGTGGGGGGAGGGAGGGAGGTTTCGTTGCAGAGATTTGCATAGAAGCTATTCCCCCCCGCCACCTCTTGGCAGGAGGGCACTAATAAAGGGCACAATTTCGCCGGGCGCAGCACAGGACAACAAAAGTAGAGTCCCCCACCCCTTTTTCCCTTTCCACAATTCCCGTTCCAGCCCAGAGGTTCTCCGACCCCAGCCTCTACGTGATTGCGAGGCCCCTTTCTCGCACACGTGACCACCGCGGGCATTTGCGGCCCTCGCATTCCTTCCGCCCCGCCGGGGATATTGTTTCCCGAGAGGGAAATTTTCCCGAGGGGGAAGGGGGGTCGAGGAAGGATATTGAGAGGCTCTCCCAGGACTTCCACCGACCGCGTGTACTTCCAACACGGACGCAGCAAGTACAGCCTCCTCTACGAGCTAAAACACGTTTAGCGCGTGTTTTGAAGTTTGACGGCACTGGCGAAAAATATAAATAAACACCGGTATTAATTTAATATCTTTACCTTGGAGACATAACACACTATGTCCGATTTTGGACAAAATGTACTTTCAACCATAAAATTGACCAACTTTTGACGTTCTATCTTTTGGGATACAACTCTAAGATCTACGATATGTCAAAACTTCGCATATTTTGGTTAGAAAATATTTGAATATGTAAGTGAGGCACTTTTTAAAATAATTCAAACAGCTCTGTTTAAAAAATATGGTTTTGTTACATAGTAATTTATACAATTAAAATACAGATAAATAAAAATTAAACCATTTACCTATAATGAACACGTTCATTTATTTTGAGTTTCTGAAGTGAAAAATCAATTCTGCCAGCAATGATATCATCAGTACTCAATGAAAGAAACTCTCTTTGCGAATCAAGTAGAGAGGAAAATGTAAGATTATTTTCCGGATTTTTTCCCCCTCCATGTTTGTTAAAATTGGTAACCTCCAGTAAAAACCTTATATATGTACTTGAGAAGACATCAAATCACTTGCTGAAAAACATAGACTGCACACTGAGAGAATGATTGTTTGCTTCAACATAATAAGGGTTTTTAAATGTCGAAATAAATAAATTTTTTTGATTTAACAAAATTGTTTGTAGCAGAAAAGATTTTGTTTACCCCAAAAATTTATTCTTTCAATTCAACTGTAAATTTTCTTAGTTATAAAAACTCAATTGTGTTACTCACCACATTGGGTAAGGCTAACAAAATATTTTGTTACAGCGAGTAAATATTTGTTTCACCAAATACAAACCAATATTTATTTGATTCAAACAAACTATTTTCTCTGTGCACGCCAATTTTTGGTGGCAAGTTTCCATTATAGCACACTCACATACTTGCTCAATTGATTAATTCCTCACTGAAATACGCGCCCAACTTTCATACTTGCTCACTCGCATACTTTGTCATCTGGCAAATTCCATACTCGCATGCTTACATACAATCTTATACACTTTCTTTTACGCTTGAATCTTTGTTTCAAATAATTTTGTACTCTGCCAATTTATTTACTGTAACTCTATCGTGATGTTTCACTTCTAACCGGCATGGATGCAACTCATACGTTTTTTAGGATGTATGTTTTAACGATATCCGTTTGACTTATAATATTTGATTTTTATGAGTCTTATGCCACGCAGTTTTGTGGTCGCGACACGTTATCGATCAGATTCTCAGCGAATGATTTGTGTGTACTGTCGTTTACCGTATAGAAGCTATAAAATTTTTTTAGCGAGTCTTTCAGTACTCGCTAATGATGTGTAACTTCGATCCATGGTAACGTTGATATTCATGTGTTCTCACTTATAATACGAAACAAAGACATGAAATTCAACATATATTATAAATAATAATAATGCTGAGAGTGACAAATATACGCGAATTCTGTTTTCAGCTACATTTATGAACGCGAATCACATCTAGTTTCTGCACCTGCGGCTAGAATTAGTTGCTGGAGCAGCCACGTCGACTATCGAATCATTCGATTTGCAAAGCAAAATTATAATCCATATAATAAAACGACTCCGATGAAAGTAAAAAATACTTGAAAAAATACTCAACCCCGGCCTTGAAACCGATTTTCGAAAAAAAAAAATTATTAATTTACCACCCATATAGTTAAAATGCATTAAATAGTTAATATTATAACGTTTTCATTTGTCTATGTGAAATTTGGTTTGCGCCACCCACCACATATGGCAGCACCGTTGTTGTTACACAAGCTGTTCCCTCACTTCCGTCACGAAAAAACTCCCACCAAATGCCTTATACCGAGAGATAAGATGTTACACACCAAAAACCTTTAATACTTGTGATATTTTAATTCTGTATAAAATAATATCTTTTGACGTAATTATATTGGAACACTAGTACCTATTTTTAAAGAATTTCTGTGTTCAATATTATACTTCTTACAGTATTATTTTGAAAAATGGGACAGCAACTTGTGGAGAATTTTTTTAATTTTAAAACATAAACTTAAGTGGTTTTGAAAAAAAACAATTTAATTGTATGGCGTACAACATAACAAACTGAAATGAATGTCGGTATATTCGGTTGCACTATATTTGTTGGTTGCTAGATTGTGACTAGCTTGGACCGTTGCAGTTAGAAAACTAACGAACAGCATTAATTCCTGTCAAATCTGTACGGTCAATAGAACACAGCAGAGACGATATGACTAGAGGCTTTAGGAAACTTACACGTAGGTTAATATACTATGGATGAATGTTCCCCCGTGTACCTGCGCCTAAGAATACCCAGATGGTCATAGCACCTCTTTACTGAAGAGGGCGCTGCCGGGTCTAACTCTGCCGCATAGTATGTATGAGACCGGAAATGGTGAAAGGGCTGAATCTGCGGGCAACAGCAGATGCGATAGAAACCTTTCCGGGGGGTCAACTGGCCAAGCCTCGGTGCATCGGTCCCAAAGGGCCCCATAGTGAATGGATTAGGCCCCATGGAAATGGAGTTCGACTGGGTATGGTGGTTGCGGTGTCGGGCGACCGGGCCTAAAAACGGGCTGTAAACTGCACGGCGAGGTATCCCCTTTAGCCTTGTAGTCGGTGGATGTACTGAGGTAACCCCCAGGTGCTTCCTGCCTGTGCACTGTGACTGCCATTTTCCAGCTGGGGTTGATGGCGGTCGTCGCCAGAGGGGTGCAGTTGCATCCGGGCCTTAATCGGCTGTAAACCCGCTGGGCTGAGGTACGGCGGGTCGGAGGGTTTTCCGAGGCGACGAGGACACATCGTGGCTGCACTCTGAAGCGCGGTGGTCTGGTCAAACTACCGGCGAACAGTCTGCCGATGAGACCTAAAGTTGGCTGCAGTACTGGAAATACCTGGATGACTAATGGGTAGCAGTCTGCTAAGCATGTCCGGTGACTGTGGGGCTCGCTGGACTGTGGAAGCACCTGTCTTGAACCCTTACCTGCATGTAGCTCCATGTGGGGATTTTGGTCTACAGGTCCCTAAGAAGCCATTATGTATGTAGTGGTGGAGGGGACATGTTTTCCTGGATCTGGAAGTTTCAGTGGAAAAGAGCTCTGTATTCTTCAGATCAGTAAGCAGACTCCCAATCTACCCTTAAAGGGCGCACATTTGGGAGGGGTGGTAGGTGGGTGCGTTGGCCTTCGGGCCCTCGAAAACATGTTGGTATTGAATTTTGACTTTGACCTTGACCTTTAACTTTGACCTTGGCCTTGAAATTTGACTTTGACCTTGAAAATTGACATTGAAATTTTCACCGTGACCTTGAAATTTGACCTTGACCTTGAAATACGACCTTCAGCTTGAAATTTTACTTGGACCTTGACGACCATCATGGCTTCGACATTTTGTGTTCAGTACACACTTCCAGGAGCCACCACCTGCTAGTGGACATTGCCACCATCTTGTTTTCGTCTGCTGGAGGACACCATCTTGTGTGTGTACTCGTCTTATAGAGTACTTTACCATCATGCTAGTTTTATTCTAACCCGCTAGAGTGCAGTAATAATTTATTATTACTGCGGTGCCCGCCATCTTGAAATTTTGGCGCCATCTTGGAATCGTGTAATTATTTAGCTAGAGATTCGGGAAAAAATACATAATTCATAAAAAAACACTCATTAAAGTAATGATTGTTTCGAAACTTGGTTCAATCCCTGGGCGATACAAAAAAAATAATTTTATGTAAAAATACCTCAAAAATGACAGGTTCGATAATAAAACACTACAAGTTCCTTTACAAACATAACATTTATTACTTAATTTCTATTCTACTACAGCGAACATTAGCGATCATATAATAATTTAGATCTGCATAGGTGTGGAATGACTAATTCTTAGCTCCAACTGGTTTATACTAGACAGAGACCAGCCAGAACCTTTACTGACATAGTTCTCTTCTTTGTAACATAGTTTCTGGACGGCTAAATAATTTTAGGCCATGTGACTTTATGCCAAACAATATTAGGTCAATGACTTTAGGTCAAATATCTTTATGCCAAACGACTTTAGGCGAAATAATTTTAGATTAAATGACTTTAACCCAAACAAATTTATATCAAATGGCGTTCGGCCAAATCTGTTTAGGCCAAATGTCTTTAGGCCAAATAATTTTAGGTTAAATAAGTTTCCGAAAATGATTTTAGGCCAAACAATTATTGGTCATTTGGTATAAAGTAACTATATTTCTGGCAATAGGAAGTGCTTGCACATTTAGCTCTCTCTATCTCTATCTATCTACCACACTCTTTGAACATTCAACATGGCTAGAAAACTTAAAATAAGTTTAGCGGATTAAACACTGATGAACTTTTCTGTTTGCAAGTTTTTTGTTTGCTTGTTATTTACATATTGCTTCTCTGGCGAGTATTTTAATAAGTGAAATTAGTGAATGATTATTTTATTTTCTGGTTAATTCGTTTAATAAATAGCCCGTCCCTGTAAAAGTCCAATAATGTGCACCACATGTTTTATGCGAGTGTCTTGTCATACTGTCCTTATCACAATTGTGTGGTTTGAGTTGAGTGAACCAGAATAAATTACTATATAACATTATTAAGACATGTTTAACTATATTTTACTTAGGTGATAGGTAAATTTCCCTATTAAAGAACCAACAGTATCAGTATCCAGTACCTAACAGAATACATAGAACCAACTGTAAACATAACATCAATAAACAACACGGAAACTATCTTTGGTCTACCATCTGGCGATTTCGGGCTCGGTCCAGCGGGTGATCCTGTCAAGTTTATTAACGTTTCAACTAGATGGCGCTGCAGTGCATCAACTACTATCTTACACTGGCAGGACAATATCTACCGGGTTCTGCTAATTAGCTATAAAATGCTCCAATCAGGCTTTAAAGCAGAAAAATTTTATTGCCACACAAAAATGACTTGCTGCAAAATTTTTTTTGTATTTATCAAAAACATTTTCCAACACAAAGTCAGTAATTTTAGCCAACTTTTTTCCAAGTGAGATGCACCAACTTGTAAAAAAAAACTTTCACTCATGCAGTATTTTTTGTGTATTTAAATTTTTCGTAATACTGAGTGCATGCACTATTTGCTTGACTCAACAAATTATTAAACACGTAAATGGGAACCAGTTGTGACATGGAAAATAAACTGGCGCTACTTTCTAAGCGACACATGGGTTTCATCAGTAGCGGTTGTTAAAATGCATGTTGCCATTATAAACTGTAGGGCACAGAAAATATGTTACTTTGTGTCGGTAATCCAAATTTTCTGTTGTGCACACACTGTAACAGCGAAAACTTGAAGAATAAAAGAAAACAGATAAGCGTAATAAAAGTCTCATCTAAATGACAGTACAATAATTAACTGCAAACATTACCAGCTATAATTTAACCCAAAGCATCTCGAAAATAATTTCTTTTAGATTTATTGGAAATATATTTTATGCATGCACTAGCAATTTCACATTAATTTGTGTTTTCTTGTAACCAAAACAATAATAATCTATATAAACACATTGTAGGATAGTACTTAAAAATAACAAAGAATTTGTGCAAAAAAATGGCTTTCCAAAAACTGGCTCAATTGGTTGCTAAATAAATTGTTTTTTGTTTAATTTATTGTTTAGTATAATTATAGTAGTTTACATATATTCTTTAATTCAAAACATAATGCTATGAGTCTGATTTATAAATGCTATTTTCCATCATCTCTACCAATATGCTATCACTTACATAGTTTTTATTTTTACAAACGCAAAATAAGTTTTATATTAGTGAGCAAATTTGCAATTTACAGCTATAATAATCTTGTAAACTGCAATTCTGTGTGCATTTTAGAAATTTTTATATGTCTAAATAAAGGGATGTAAAAAATTGCTCTATAAACGCTACAGCTCAACATATAGGATAGCTGGAAGTAACTAAAACATTATACTATTTGCTAGAAGTACCTGTTAAAAGATCAGAGTTAATTATTCTAAAAACAGTTTTAGGCCAAATACCTTCAAGCTAAATTATTTATGCCAATGGACTTTAGAGGAAATAATTTAAGGTCAAATGAATTTAGGCCAAATACGTTTAGGTCAAATGACATTAGGTTAAATACCTTTATGCCAAACGTCTTTAGGCCAAATACATTTTTAGGTAAAATAAGTGTCACAAAATTATTTTAGGCCAAGTGACTTAATGTCAAACAATTTTATGTCAAATGACTTTAGGCCAAATAATTTTATGCCAAACGAATTTAGGTAAAACTATTTAGGTCAAATGAATTTAGGCCAAACAAATTTATGTCAAATGGTTTTAGGCTAAATATGTTTAGGCCAAACGTCTTTAGGCTAAATAATTTTAGGCCTAATGACCTAAGGTAAAAAAAGTTAAGGCCAAGTGAATGTTCTGAAAAAGTTTTAGGCCAAATATTTTAGCCCAAACGACGCGCTTCCTTCTGGACACCATGGTTAACAGTTTGCTTCACATCGTTATAACTGTAAATTAGTGCAGCCGACGACTTGAATTCACACTTCTTCACTTTGTCATCGAACGGATATGGCTATCCATATATACAGTCCAACCACAAGTTATATTTTAATGGACCGTTGGTTGCTACGTCATCAGTAAGCTGATTGATTATGTCATGTCTGATATCATCTAGAAAAGTACAAATGTCCTTCGACTCACTTATCGTATGTAGATAATAGTAGTCTTTCAATATTCCATGAAATGCAGACTGCGCTAAGTAGAAGCCATTATCATTGACCTGTAATGCACCGAACACAGTCTTAGGTTTAGTTCCATGTCCAGACGCCGTAGCAAACCGTTGCTGCACATCGGTTTTCTTGCTTGTACGCATTCGAGTCTCCAATCTAAAGCGATGAGTAGAAATTTCTCCAGGTAGTTCAGCAGTAGGCGCACAGACTTCACCTTTACAATTTTTCGCATGATGTCGCAAACTGTCAATTCGAGTAAACCATTTATGGCACTCATCACAGCGAAACTTTATTCGATAAGGATTACTCTTCCATTTGCTCCGCTCATGTCTTCGTGCATCATGGGAAAATGCTAACGTAGTAGCTGCAAAGATACCGTGGTGATGAAGACGAGCCTTTCATACCTGAACCATATACTGATGTTACCACGGTAGTACCATTTCCAGGAATACGCTTATTAACATCAATGCATCGTTGTATAGAAACCTTTACTTTCTGACACACAGCAGGACCTTTACATGTCTTCATGTGCGTTTTAATATTATCTTTTTCTGGCAAACTGCTTTCTCACAACCAAACATGTTGCGAGGAGGATTCTTAGCACAATCTCTCTTCTCGTGTCGACGGGCATTGCTGATGTTTGAGAAAATCTTGTCGCAGTAACGACATCGATGTTCGTTAGTTGTTGATGAATCGCTATACATTGAAGTCTCCATCGAGGTCGACACAGCGTTTGTCGAGGTTTTCCTGTACAGCCAGCACTATCGGCATTAAAGTCTCTTCTGCTGGTGGTACCACGACCGTTAAAGTCTCCTCCAGTGTTGACGTCAGGGTTCCCGTAGTCGATGGTACAACCTCCATCTAGTTCGTCGCTAAAGACGGTTAAGATGCCATCGAGTTTTCAAGAACAGGCAATTACGCGACTTATGCACCATATGAAACAAACAAGGTGATCTTTACACTGTCGACGACAGTAACAAACTGAGTGACCTGCTGTCTAGGACTCGCTTATATACCTGCAACCAAAGGAACAGTATACTAGTCAAATCAAGATCCTTTTACTATAATACAGGAGTCAAAACATTATCGAAAAGGAAGCACATTTGGAAGCACAATCTCCAAAAAAAGCACATTTGGAAGCACAATTATAGAAAAAGAACCACATTGGGAAGCACAATCACAAAAAAGGAAGCACATTTGGAAGCACAATCACAAAAAGGAAGCACAATCATCGAAAAAGAAGCACATTTGGAAGCACAATCACAAAAAGGAAGCACATTTGGAAGCACAATAATTGAAAAAAGAAACACATTTGGAAGCAAAATCGCAAAAAAGAAGCACATTTGGAAGCACAATCGACTAAAGGAAGCACAATCGGAAGCACATTCAACAAAAAGGCAGCACATCTAACGAAAAGGACGGACATTTACACTAACATTCAACTCAGTATGTAGCTTTCATTAATTTTACGTTAGGATACAATGCCTTCATCAGTCATTGGATACAGCAGTGTTTTGGCTCCAAAAATTAATGATGTCAAAAGTATTCGACTCCAAATAGTTTTAAACCTAACGCTTTTTAACTACAAGGCTACGAGGCGTCGAAAATACATTGCTCCAACTGCTCCAGCAGCATTATGTTATAAGATTACAAGTCTACTTGGTTACGTAGCTATAATTCTACGAGGCTCCAAGGCATCATGACTACGCGACTACGAGCCATGAGGTAACGAGACTACGCGACTACGTGCCATGAGGTAACGAGACTACGCGACTACGAGTCTACAAGGTTACGTGATCGCGAGGCTATAGGACTACGAAGCACTCAGAACGCAAGTTTAAGTGATTGCGAGGCTACAGGACTACGAAGCATCCAGAACGCAAGGTTACATAATCGCGAGGCTATAGGACTACAAAGCATCCAGAACGCAAGGTTACGTGATCGCGAAGCTACTTGGCTCTAACTGTCTTGGACTCCATTTAGCTGCGAGAGTTATTTTTATCTCATGCAAAATAACCTGTTTAAGGTAGTGTCGATTCTCGTCAACAGAAGAGACCACATGCTGCTTGAAGGTAAATATTATTTAGTTATTTTATGTGGGATGCAGGATGCTCATTTAATATTGCAAAATAAGGATGGTTTCGCTAAGCACCAAGGAGAAGGAAGTTCGGATAGTAAATAAAGATTTTCAAATTGGCGTCTGTAACGATAATTGATACAGTGGTGACATAATTCAAAATTTCGGGTGTGATGTAAGACTTTTTATTACTTTTTATTGAGACATTTTTTTTTAATTCATTAATAAATTACTAGTTTCATTTCGCCTGAAATCGAACCGAGGACCGAAATCGTTTAAATAACTAAACATTTGAAGTAAGCAATTTTTTTCAATATTTTGAATTTTTTTGCAATTTCTAGCTTTGATATCACGGATTTTCAAGATGGCGGCCGTAAAGAAAAATGCAACGGTTTTTAAAATAAATATTTTTTTAATTTGTTTATTAATTCTTTTTATAATTTTTAAAATTTTTCCTGTTATCTAACATAAGAATTACGGATTTTCAAGATGGCGGACATGATGTAATATTAGATGACGATATATACCTATACCTTTACATAAGTGGTAGGAGGTCAGCCTGTCGGCGGCTTCCATGGAGGAAAGACCTGACTTAATTTTTTTTTCTTTTTGACCTCGTCGGGTTCGAACCGAGGATCCGGGCTACATGGCGTAAGTGTACATTTACATTTTTTAAAAGTATTTTTTATTAAATTTTTATTTTTAATTTTTTTTATGAATTTTAAAATTTTTCCCGATTTTCAAACATAAATATTACGGATTTTCAAGATGGCGGCCGTAATGTAAATTGCAACAGTGACGTCATCATTCAAAAGGGCGGTCATGGTATCCTTGTTTCTATAAATGGCTTATCGGAGGCTTTAGACATGGATTCTTAAGCCGTTTTTAGAACATTGCATTCTTTCTAAGTCAAAATGACCTTTGAGGTTGTCGAAATCCTAATCATTGAATTGTGAAATTTTTTAATAATTTTTGGTGGGATTTTTTCAAAAACAAAAGGCAATTTTAGTGAATTTTGAGGAATTTTGGGCTAATTTTGAAGTTCAAAGGTAAAGGTCATGATCATCCAAGATGGCCACCGTGACGTAAAGAATCCAAGATGGCCACCGTGACGTAAAGAATCCAAGATGGCCACCGTGACGTAAAGAATCCAAGATGGCGGTCGGCACCCGGCACCACGCGCCAGCGCCATGTCCCAGTAGCCCCTTTTATATACTACTAGAAAGTTTCAATAAACATACTTTGAACGTTTACTTTAATAAATTAACATCGTTTCACAGTCACGAAATTTGGAAGCTCAAGCCGGCCCCCTCAGTGAGAGGTTTCTTGATTCTAGGGGTAAAACGGTTCACCCCCCTCCCCCCTCCACATCTCAACCGGAATTGAAGCCCATATATACGCACTAAAGTTAAATTTTCTCTAAAAGGAGGCTATCTTTAAAGGATAAATTTTTTTCGCTTTGATAAATGACTTACATGTATCAGTCATGACAAAAAAATAATAATACCGCACATACTTTACTGGCAGGAGATTGCAACCACCTCGAGGACTTCTCATCCTACGCCAGGGCTTGTTTTCCTTCCAGCAAACTCCAGTGCGTCCCAAGGTCGCACTCGAAGCTTCGAAGGCAATAACACGGTCCAAGTGGGGGAAGGAAAAAAAAAAAAGAAGAGAAAATTTGAGCCGCTTAAGAGCTTCGTACCCTGGTAACTCCTCTCAAGCAAGGAGCGAAGACGACGCATTCCAAAGCAGGTGAAAGCATAGGTATTTACGTACAGCCTCGCCCTCTTCAGAGAGTTTTATCATGAAAGTAGATAAAGTCTTCTCTCCCGACGCTATTTCTCTAGCGCCACTAAGAGAGAGTATGTTATGTTTCCGATGGGAGCTAGAGAAAATAATGACGTCCATCACGGATTTATTATCCCGATTGGCCATAAAACGAAGTGGTAATGCATTTTCCAATTTTTTCCCGTTTCAAATTTGGGGAAGAAAAAAGAAACATAAACTCACACACTTACCGCTATGCCCTTAAACTATTATTTATGGTCCCAGGGCCTAGTTTTTCGCACTTTCCCCACATTCTTTTTTCCCTATCCAGTTCGCTCGAAAGAAAAATAAAACGGGAAATCCACCGATCTTATTATCCGTAGGTATGTTGTGAAACGATTTCGTAACTTCCAGCCGGAAGAAATGTCACTTCGCCTTGTATGCCACGAGTCTTCCCGATCTCAAAGAGCTTAAGTAATTTTTCGAGAGCGAACGATTTACAGAATTCGAGACCAGTGATACGTAAAGAGTGATGTTGCCCAGCTTAATTTTTTTTGTTAGTAAAATAAAACTTTTTCTTGCCATATCTTTTTTTGACTTAAGCAGGAAATATTTTTATACATTTACAGGCTGTGATCAGGAAATTAGTAGTGAGGGTTATATTTCTGTGATTTTA
Source organism: Bacillus rossius redtenbacheri (assembly GCF_032445375.1). Taxonomy (NCBI): domain Eukaryota; kingdom Metazoa; phylum Arthropoda; class Insecta; order Phasmatodea; family Bacillidae; genus Bacillus; species Bacillus rossius. The sequence continues at coordinate 57,436,482 of NC_086330.1, read as the reverse complement.
ACTGTTACTGAAAAGTCTCGTTTTGCAACATTAAAAAGTGGTCAAAGTTAAGGTAGCAAAAATTTAATAAAAAAAATGACGCAATTACTACGTAAAATTTATATTTACTAACAAAAAAACTTTATTCCTGAGCTTAAAGTTAAAGTAATAAAAGATGCCTCTTTCAAAGTAAATATTTTTTTATCACATGGAACAACTTTGAACAGAATTGAACTCCGTCACCCGATATCTAGTTACCATAGAGTCTAGTCCAAGCAGGGGATTACTTGGAGAGGGGGGATGGGTGAGAGTGTATATACTCCAGAAATCCGAAATCCTAAATTAGTTTTATAAAATATATATTATTCCACAAACAAAAAACAAAAAAGAAGAAATTTAAAGCAAAGCAGTGGGCATAGTGGGTCTCTAACATCCTTCCCCTTAATTCGAAATGAAATTCTGGGTACGATCTTAAATGCTAGGTCATTAAGGACCCACCCAGTGAGAGGTGTATTTGTGTCGGTGAGGCGGGATAGTAAGTGCGACGCTCGCTGGTGCTTCAAGCGCGGTGTCGCCTCTAAGCGAAATGAAGTGGACTGCCGCGCAGTCTTGGCTTCGTAAATAGGTCAACTGTGAGATTCGAGCAGAAAATATTAAACTATATGGCGGAGAAATTAAGATAAAGTTGTAATACAGGTTTTTGACTGCTTTTAAGGATCCGTAATAAATGTTTCATGCCAAAAATTAATATGAAAACAGGCATTTTAGCCCTTTTAGACATCCTTAAAATACAGCTTAAAACGAAATACGGACAAAAATAAACTCATTCGCCTTTAGCATGTTCTTAAATGCTTTCGCATGTAACTCCGAGAGTAATATACCTATTTGCGTGATTTAAAATTTAAGTTACTCGTGAGTGAGCACTTAATGGTGCTACTTGAGTGTAATAACAATACCATTACTAACTTTGGTTTTGGAGCCATTCATAGCTAAATTTTAAGCTAAAACCGATTATTTTTGATAAAAGAAAGAATACAAGCGAAATTGCTCGAGCAGAAGCAATTAAAAATGCATAGAAGTGTCGTAGGTATCGAATGAGGCAAAACGTATCCGAGAGAAATAAGTCAGTGGGGCAAAACGAGCCTCCGAACAATGCGGGAAAATTTGCGCTCCAGCGAACCTCAGCCGTACACTCTAAAAAGAATTTTGTACTTTTACAAGATAAATTCTTGGAAACCCTGTTGCCAAGGATATTTCTTGCAAAACTACAAGGCAGAGCCTTGCAAAATAGCACATGGTACAAAGCTCTGCCTTGTAGTTTTACAAGTAATATCCTTGGCAACAGGGTTTCCAAGGATTTCCCTTGTAAAATATACAAAAATTTCTTTCAGTGATACCTTGCGAGAAGCGACTAGGAATACAGAAAAAAGTTTGGTAATGGACTTGGATATACTATTTGATGATTTTTGGTTGCAATTTTTCTTGCGTGGCTGCCTTACCGTCAGCAAGACGTTCATCGAAATCACATCCAAAAAAGCGACATGAATTTTGTTTAATTATTTTATTTATTTCATACACAAAAATCCCATTCTGCACGATGAAAATTAATTTAAATAAAACCTTGTGGCTTTAGTCCAAAATACAGCCAACTCAATTTTTTTATAAGTAACATCTTAGCTTTCGATATACGGCATTTGGTAGGAGTAATTTTGAAAATGGAACGGAATTTGCATATAACGGAAATGTGTAACCATAGTGCTGACATCTGTGGTGGATGGTTAGAACCAAAGTTAAAAATGTCTAAGGGAAATATGTATTACTAGCTGCAGTACCCGGCGTTGCCCGGGCTAAGCACAGGCTGAAGAGGACCTTTTTTGAAATCAGATGTAGAATTAATATTGACTTCTTCGTTTGAATGTCAAGTGTGCAAAATAATTTATATTGCTGGCAGAACCCAGTAGACGTATTTCTGCCAGTGTCTAGTTTTTTACCTTTATATATCTAAAAATTGTTGGTCGGTATGTAATCTAGACTCTATAAAGCAATATAGATAAAAGCTGAAAAAATAAAAGATTACTTATATAGAAAAGATTCCATTATCTAGCTAATGCTCGCCATGCGTTGCAATGCCTCATTCAGTTTTGTTTTGTAATATGTTTGAAGTAGTTACACATATACAAATGATCCATCCATCTTTATATAAATATTTTTTTCTCTATCTGCAACATTATATCTGTGTATCTCTCTATCTACATGTATCTCTCTATATATACATAAATACATCTATACCTCACACCATCTCTATCTCTTCTATATACCAATCACTATATATCTCTATACATCTATATATATTTATCTAACTCCATTTCGTTCCCTATACCAAGCTCTATCTTAACCTATCTCTGTCTCTCTCAATATCACTCTATATCTATCACTCTATATCTGTCTCTGTTTTATATTTAATTAAATTGTCTAATGCGTGCGCACTTATACAACGAAAACTGACAAAGTGCCGCTATATAATATTAAATTGGATGAATGTTATAGGAACGCTTTTGGCACAAACAAAAGAAAATTCAAGACATGACAAACGCATCAAACGATGGTGCGTTTAAAATTCAAGGCAACTCTCTCTTTTGACGAAGTTAAGAACAAAACTGTTATTAGCGCCTTTATTTTGCTAGCCGCTGCGAGCTCCACTAAGCGGGCTGGTCTCACCAAGGAGAAGGATATGAATTTGCTAGACCTTACTATGTTTATGATCGTGTGGCAGACATAGAGAAATGAAATTCACTATTTGTATGTCTATGACCTATGATTTTTCTGTTATAAAATGAAATTATCCCACTTTAACTCCCTTAGGGATGGAATTTCACATAAATTTGTAGCCTATGTGTTAATCCAGGTTATAAACTATCTGTGTGCCAAATCTCAATCAAATCCGTTCAGCCGTTTTTGCGAGTTTGAGTAACAAACATCCATCCATCCATACTTAAAAACTTTCGCGTTTATAATATTAGTAGGATTAACAGTTTAATGTATTTTAAAAAGCTGGACAGTATTTTAGTAAAATTATTTCTCCAAAATCAGTGTGAAATTTTTTCAAAGCTTTTTCGGTCTGCAAATGGAATGAGTCGATAGCCAATGTAGGTGCTCCAGCAGCGAATTCTAGCGGCGGGTGCAGAAACTACGTGTGTTTCGTGTCAATAAATGTAGTTGGATACACATTTTACATATGTTTATCTCGCTTGGCATTTTTAAAAATAATTTAACGTTAAATCTCTTGTAGGAGTTTCGTATTATAAATTTATTTGCAAAATGAGAACACGTGCATTTTCTCGTTGCCGAGTTGGATGTTACACATCTTTGGCGAGTACTGAAAGACTCGCACACATTGATTTTATTTTTTCGTAATGGCATTAGGGAAAAATGTTAAAAGAACACATTTGCTTTCTAAATTACTTTTATCCTTTAAAGCCTCTGTCTATGAATTAAGTGAGACATAACGTCTCATCGACGTAGAGACTATGATGGTTGAAATTATATGTATGGATCTGTGGCTATAAATTGCCAGAGGAAACAGGTTTATACCGAGAAAACATACTCGCCCACGGCAAAGTCTGCAACGTTTCCCTCTTGCAAAAATTCCTGGTTTTACCTGGCTGGGTATCTAAACTCGATTGCCTTGGTGGGAAACGAGCTATATGGCCATTTATATTTTTATACAATGTTTGGCTAATTAGTAATCAATTTTCATCACTCACGATGCAACAGTTATATACTAACGAATATTTTATTTTTTTAAAAATTACAGTTTTGTTAGAGTTTCATATTTAAGACCATTTTTAGACGATACAAATACATAAACGTGACTTACCCGAGACTCGAACCCAGAGTAACCACATCCTACCTTCCCTTTCAGAACAGAATACATATAGAAAAACTCTCTCTTTTATCATCATAAATACGTAATGAAAAAAATGTTGTGGGTAGAATCATTCCCGATTAGGTCTCTTCTCCAGATAAGTTGTGACAATTGTTGTGCACTACCATCGATGTCACGGTAAACTCTTGTGTTTCTTACTCGGAGTACCACGGTTTATTTACTACGCGTAAACACCGACTGTTACAGTGAAACACTGTAATCTTGTAATTATTTCCACGAAAATTTCAACTCTCTTTTAAGTTTTTTTTTCCCGAGCTCTCAGGTTTTATTTTACTTTTTCTTCTTTGTTTACCCACCTATTTTTTTTTTATCAGATTCCCCCTCAATTCCTGGTAACAGAAGGCAAACAAAGTTCCCGGCGGCGCCCGGCGCATCCATCTTCATGAGCCGCACGTCGCAAACCATTATTTCGCACGTAGGACAGGAAGCGGCCCACGAGGGATAACGTGGGAAAGTTCTGTTTGCGGAGAACTTTTTTGACATGACACTGTCGTGTCGTGTTTCAGCACTGCTACAGGTAAGAATCTACAGAGGCTTTCTTTTTTGGTTTCCAGAATAGGAAAGGACAATTTTTCTTGCTTTTTTTATTCAGCTTCTGTAATGATTAGTAAAGCCAACATACCAAAAATAAAAAATAAATAAAGAGTATATATATTTTTGGAAAACAAGTGATTATATCTCTTTAAACTGCAACGTCAACTTCAATAAAGTTGGTTCACTTAGGTTTCTGTAGTTAAAAATTAATGCGGAGTCATCGAAACGTTTAAAAATGCATAGTTATTTGTAGGTGTATAAATAGTACAAGTTTAAAAACCGAAAAAAAAGGAGAAAAAACGGAAAGTGGGTTTTCAAGGTGAATTCTGAATCCCAACGCTTCGCAGTAAAGTTCGTTCAGTAGAAAGAACGAACATATTCCAGCCGTTTGCACACAATTCTCAAGCATCGACGTCAAAGGAAGCAAACCGCATAAAAGGGCGAGCAATGCACAATGTTGTCATTGCTATGCAGAATTATGGTAAAGGGATGAGCTACGGATATTGCGGTACGCAATCAAATCATACAACAGATTCAAAATGGTATTTCGCAGCGTCGAATTGGCCGAACGTTCCTCTTGACACAATGCACTGTATGTAGTTTCATGAAACGTTCCATTACAACGGGAAATAGCTATCCGGGAATGGTTAACGTTGACGGATCGGGAAGAAAGTCTGATTCACCGACATATTCGTAACAATAGGCTCTTGGCAGTCGCAGAACCAGTCACACGCGCAAGACAGAGTTTTGGAAAGACTATTTACGAAGCATCCACTCTTGGACATGTCAAAAGGTGTGGCTACGCATTCTAAAAAGCGAGACGTAAGCCATTTCTCACTTCATCGAATAAGCGTATGGCGTGGGCCAAATTTCACCTCAGCTGGACTCCATCTCAATGGAACAAGTTTCTGTGGACAATGAATCCATTTCCCAGGTTTCATATAGAAATATTGGTCGAAAGATTATTAGGAAGACGGTTGAAGCAAACGATCTATCCTGTTACAAGCGCGTGGTTCTTAAACCAAGCTCTGCGATGGTATGGGGTTGCATGGCAGCGAATGGGGTTGGCAATTAGAAGTTTTGCACTGGTGCGATAAAGACTCCAGACTATACACGCGTTCTTGGAGTGAATCTACGCCCATCAGTGCAGCGATTATTTGGCAAGACCGGATTTATCTCCTTTGAAGAATACTGGGATAATTCTTAACAGGAAGTTAGCCCAGCTTCGTCCCCGCAGTATACAATAATTACGGGATTATTTGCGGCAGGAATAAGGAAAAAAATTCCTACAGACACATTAAGCTGTTTAGTGTCGTCCATGCCTAAACTTCTTACTGCGGTTATCCGCCGTAACGGTGACGTCACCTCTTGTTAATCGAACCGAACATTTTTGAATTATATTGTGCAAGGTAATACACTTACATCGTTATCAACTATCTGTTTTACTGCAAACTAACAAAAATACTGTTACAATGTTGTATTAAACATATAGAATGTTAATTACATTTTTATGTGCACTTACGTTTTGTTGTGTTTCTCAATTTCCTAATTTCAAGATATTTCCATATTTCTTACGTGAACGAACTTTACTGACTTTGACGTTGTGGATGTGCAGTTATAGGTTAACAAATAATTACGACAAATTGTAGGTCATCAAAAAAAATTTCAGATTTATATTTTTTTTATTCTTTCAATTCCGAAATTTTTTCTTTGTCCTGCTGTTTCTCACTAGCAATGCAATACGTGAAAGAAGTGTTATGGCAGTTTCCGGTGGTAAGCTTAGTAAAAATTTATAAAATTATTATTATTTTATAATTTTAATACATCTCAGTTTCACAAATGTCGGGGTGTTGGTGTCAACTTCTCGGGGCTCGCTACTTGACTGAGACGCATTAGCTAGAATGGAAACCGAGGACCCTATTATGTGTCATAAGGTGAACTTGAAATTATTTACAGGTGGTGATAAAAAATATATATATATACTATCGCAAACTGCTGATAAATAAAATTAAAAAAAGTGAAAAATTGACAATCAAATTAATTTTTGCCGAATAATGACCAGGTTAGTAAATAATTACGTAAAAAATGGGCTTACGATAACAATAATTGAATTCCGTCGAAAGGAAATTTTTTGTTCAGAAATTTTAGTTGTCTAAATAAAATGTATAACATGTAACTTATTTGTTAACAAGTTTAAGGTTGATGCTGTTTCAAAACAAAGTGTTGCGTATTTTAATATTGCCTGAAATAGAATTCATTGAATTGTAAAATAAATCCCTTTACTTTTTTATTAAATAATTTTGAAAAGTGTTAAATTTATTACATTTATTGTAAAATAATTCACTTTTAAGGCTTTAATAAACATTTATAGTAAATAAGTGAATTTTTAAGGCAATGACAACCTATTCATCAACCATAAAGTCTATGTAATTTTTATTATTCTCACATTCCATCTGTGTGTATACAAGGAGTACATTTGGACAATTATGCATTTTCTAAATTCCCGTAACATTATTTTGAATGCCTGCGCACGGCCGTGTAGTAACTTCTTAGCCCACTCAAAGGTGAGATAGTTTGTGCAGTCGGCAACACGGACTGAGAACGGCCGCCACTACTCCGAAGTTTCGTCGTAAACGCGCGCGCGTGCTCGTCTGAAGCGATAGTCAACTTCATCTGCGGGCCCGAAACCCTCCGCTCGGAGACACTCCTTGCTCCTCCTATCTCACGCCCGTGGAAGCAGATTTGGCCTAGTGATCCGGGAGTTTCCTAGAATTGCTCCAAGGGATCAGGGTACGAGATCGGTCCCCAACCAACTCCACTTCTCCCCCCTCCCTTCTTACTCTACTTCCACAAACCCTTTGGGCGGAGATTTTACAACCGTCGCATAATACGAGTTTCCTTGTCCGTCCTCGCTAAAGAGATGGTCTTTAAGATGGCTTGGGCTAGGAGGGTTCTGAGATGGAAAAGGGCCAGGATTCCTTGGTGGGGTAAGCAGGGGAGGGGGTCTCCGTGATTTGTCGGCAGTTGCACCCCGGGGAAAACAGCGGCAGTGCAACGAACATCGTGTCTTATTTGCCGTCATTTTCCCTCCTACTCGCGCCCCCAACCCTTCCCCTGGTCTTCCGCTGTGACAAAGCATGCCCCCGAAGTTCCCCGAGAACTACCGAACCCTCTTTATTTGCCAGCTCGACCGCCGGGTTGCCTACGTTGGTGCGCGCGCACAGACGTGTGTGTTCTAATGACGCCACAGAACCACATGTAGCACCTTCAACGTTTGTATAGATATTTAAGGAAAGAAAAATTAAAAGTTTGATTATTACCTTTGGGTTACTTGCCTATGTAAAATATTAATTTTCTGTTTTTTTTTTATATAAGTACTTATGAAAATATAACCTAAGTTTAGGTGAATGAAATAAATAAGTACATATATGTTATTCGAAACAGGAAAATAAGAATTTCACATTTACCTTAAATGTTTTACTTTTACTAAGATTAATTTGAATAATTTGAAAGCAGTGGGTAGTGTTTGCATGCGCGGCAAAAACAATTAAACAAAAATGTTTGTGAGTAGTTTTATATGTAAGAAAAACTATTAGATAAAATTTAGTCGGTGAAATTATTTCTGCACACCAAATAATTATTTATGATATCTTAGTTTCTTCCCGAAGATAACACATTTAATTAAAATTATTTATACTAAGGCCTATATCCACTAAATCATCTTTAAATAATTGCATCTGAAAACCTCTTACATCATTTTTTTTTCATACGCGTCATATAATTTGGAAATGAAGAAGCAGATAGCTTAATTAACGTGTAACGGAGATATATTTTTTCGGTAGAATACTTTCTTTTGACAAATTTCCTATGAAAATTTTACTGTTATTTTTACTGGTGGATTCCTAAAACTATAGATATAAGTAAAGTGTAAGAAAAATATTATCAATAATCTTACGTTAATAAGCGATAAGTGGCAAGTCACGTAGTCAAGTAAAATGCTATGCTATGAAAAATAAGTGCACTTTGAATTTTTTTTTTTCATTCCGAAAAGCTTTTACCAAACCAAGAAAATTTTATTTTTTATGTAGTATGAGGCCTTACAGTTAACCTCTAGAAGCAAGGCCACTTACAGACTTCCCTCCCCCCCCCCAAAAAAAAAAGGACGTTCAAGAGTTTACGTAATGGCTAAATGCCAATTTTCACAAAAAAACGTGAAAAATATGTTAAATTTTTTACACATTGCTTATGACAATAATCTCTGCCACGAAGCCAATATGTTCATCCATAAATATTAATATAACATTCTAAGGTCTTATTAACTTAAAATTTTATGCACTTAATATTAATTTTAATTTTTTTTTTTTAGAAATCAAAAACTTTTTTTCCGTAGTTACCACCGAAGATTTCGAAATGTTTGCCTGCAAAGTGACAAAATTACAATTTTTTGAAGTGAAAGTCGTCATTGACATGGTCACGTGACGTGTTAACGATAACACTATAGGCCCTATCTGTTTCTATTAGAGTTCAAATTCTGTTTTTGTTCAAGTTTTATTTTAAATCCTAAGTATACGATTACTGTGCAGTAAAAAGTGAGTATAAAATATATTAATATTCTCATATAGATATATTGTTTGAATAATGAAGAAAGCGGAGCAATATAACCTAAATATTAACAACATAATTATTTATATTTTTACCTACAATTACTTTGCAATGCGTATTTTATAGTTATTTAGGATTTATTTTACTAACGTGATAAAATAATTTGTTGTATGATACTATTTTGTAAAAATTGCGAAAAAGTCCCTAATTTTTATATAAATAAATATTTTTTCTGTTACTCAATTATATTTTACAGAGTAAGTATTTTTTATTTCAAATTATATTTTATTTTCTAAATTCTATTATTAATATTAATAAAAGTTAATTTGATTTACAAGTCTTAATTTAAGATCAAACATTTTATTTGGATATAAAAAAAAACTGTTTGTTTATAATTTTAAGTTTTCACTTCTGTCGGCAGTCCTCAGGTCTGGTTTTTTTTTTTTTTTTTGTGAAGTCCACGAATATACCCACCGGTATTTACTTCTAAATGGATCACGGCTATACCAAATAATTTAAGGTTGACTAATCAAACGTGAGTATATAATATGAAGTTATATGTTTCAATATTATTATTTTCTTTGGCAGAACTAGATATAATGTCAATTTTTCTTGTAATGAAATAATATTTTTTAATTTCTTGCTCGAATGTGGCATTGCATTTTTAGTCATGCATGCAGTGCATCGAAGGATATCGACATACGAACAAAATTGATCTCGCTCTTATTCTCTCGAAGTTCTTGAATACAAGTGAGCAGAATATAACTGCTATCATTATTCTAGTTACTTAGCTGAATTCAGCGATTTTTGGCTAAGCTTAAGACGTCTGAGAGCACGGCACACCAATTTTAATAAAATTATTAATAAAATTATAATAAAATATTTAGTATATTTTATTTGATTATTTGTTAGTTTGTTACTTAGTTAAGAAAAAAATTAATGATAACTTGAACTGTTTCTATAGTGTTTACTTCGTCACGAGTTTAAAATTACTTTACAACAAATGAATATTATAATTAAATTATTTGGTATTTCCTTTTGTTTTATCAAAGAAGCCTAAACGAGATGCAAACTAAATTTTGGTTTTACAATTTGCGAAAAGAAAAAGCAAAATCTATTACAGAACAAACTAATAAAAAACAGGAATAAAAATATTAAATAAAAGAGGTTTTCTATAAAGTTCATTTATTCTTTGCCAGTTTTAATTATTTTGCATATCTGGTTCATTCGTTGATGTGAAAGAGTATTTTCATTCGTTAAAATTAATTAATTTTTAACTTAATTAAATTGCTGTGAATGTATTAAGGTTCATTCAAGCCTAGCATTCACTTTATAAGACTCCGAAGTAAATTATTACCTTATATTTTCCACTTACGTCTTTGTCTGTCATGTATTTTTTTTGCATGTTACAGACTTTTTTAAACAGATAATTTGAAAATGGGAACTAAGAATTAAGGTTATAAGCGTTACCCATTTATTAACGTAAAAAAATTAATTATAATTGATATGTGGGACAAAAGAGTTAGCTTTTAACAAGCAAAGAAAAAAATTAATGGGAAATACTAGCTATACTTTTTTTTTTGAAATATACAAGAGTTTATAAAACGCTCTTTATAATTTAAAAATTAAACAAAATAGCAAAAATTCCTGATATCTTTTGTAATAGTAAAATAATAAATAACGAAAAATACTAATCCAGGCTTCCATGAAGCCATACATTTCCATGATTTTCTTTCTAACATTTAGTGCTGTACGGTTTCTTGAACTAGACTCCTTACTTTAAAATGAAGTTAACTAATTTTTTGTAATTTACACGATTTCCATAGCATTAATAATATACAATTGCCCATGAACATTGTTAAAGTGTATCGTTAGGGACACAGCTTGATAGGGAGGGGTACAGCTAACCTCAACAGCTTAAAGAACAAGCGGGGAGTGTGGTGTCAATTGCAATTTTATTTTAAAAATTAAATCTGTGCACATACAGGACCTTTAGATAGCCAATGCTGATTCCTGTGTCTTTTTGGTTTTGATAGCAGTTACTTCCAACTGTATGGATCTGGAGCTGCAAACAATATACATAAACAAATTTTAATGCTTTGAAACGCTAAATACAAATTTGGGAGTACTCGTTCTTCTGACAAGAGAGGGTAGGGATCGAAACAACTCTGTGATTATACTAAGGTTCCACAAATAGAGCATAACAATTTACAACATTCCCAAATTACCATTCACCATTTACCCTAACCACGAGTCTCAAACTTTCACAACTGGTTGTTGCCTCTTAGGCAAATATGGTACTTTGAATAAAGGTTAACTGAACCGTTGGCCCTTAGGTGAACCCATATAGAAATAATGGCTCATAAGAAACCTTACTTATTCACTTGTAGAAACATGCCTCTCTATAAACTGGAAACCACGGTCCCGAAAATATTAAAGTCCTGAATATATTTACAAACGAGCCAAAACTAACAAAAAAATTACAATAAAGAACACTAATTGTAGGGAGAGGGAGGGAGTTCTAGGACATGGTTACTGCGGGGAAGAGGGGTAATGATCAGTAAAGGTAAATAGAGCCACCTTTGTAGCGTGTAGGGGAGGGGACAATGTTGTTAACATGGCATGTGGGTATTCAAACAAGTCGTCTGCTGGTGGCCGCCATCTTGACCTAGAGTTTAATCTATGTTGTTATTAGACATTATTTTACGATAGGTACTTTAGGCATTTAGGGTTTGCTTCAAGTTTTAGAAGCAGTGCTAGAACAATTTTATTTTGTGTGTGGATGTAATATATTGGAAGTGGGTAAGCCAGACTATACAATAAAAATCGACGTGATCATTTTTTTATGTTCACCCGTGATTACTGTGTTGAACATTATTTCGAAAGAAATATATTAAGTATACCTGTCTGAACGATCTAATTTAAATACTTCCAAATTTGATATCTGAGGCACAAACTATTATAAAAGTTTAGTTTATTTGACCTTTGCCTCAAATTTCTAAATTTTAAGTAAAAATAAATATGTTAACCCTTAGTTAGTTGAGCTTAATGTATTTTTAAAGAAATAAATAAAATCCTGAGAATTATATTTATCCAGAATTTATTGAAACATTCTCTAGAAGATTGATGGATTTGTATTACCCGTGTCCAACCTAATAGTTAGTTAAAATAGTAATTTATTTTTGACGTGACAACATCTAATAAAGTGATGAACGCTGGCTGCACGCACGAAAAAGTGACCCACTACGGATGTCCCACTACGGATGTGTCCTGTTTGCTCATTGTACGCATGCGTGGCATCTCTCTTCATGCTCATTGTACGCATGCGTGGCATCTCTCTTCATGATCATTGTACGCATGCGTGGCATCTCTCTTCCACTGATTGGAATAACCATCGATTTGACTTTTTAATCATATTTTCGTCGTTTGAATTATTAATATTATGTAATTTAACGATCCTCCACCGATTTTCAGCACAATCGGTACGGTTATTTAAAAGTAATGTTGAATATTCAAATACGTTTTGAACCAACAATAGTGTTTTACGGTTACACATAATAATTCAAATTACACCCGGGATCTTTTGCACAATGTTTTAAAAAATATTGTAACATATTATAAATAAGTTTGGTGTATTTGGGATGCGTATTTGTTATAAAATCGTGTTATAAAAACAAAATAATATTATTCACCTACCGTTAACAACACTATTAGTTTTTAGGTATGGCCTGGTGGCTGTGCGGTCAGCTACGCGAACTTTCATTCAAAGTGTTGTCAGTTCGATTCCCGGCAACTGCGAAGCTTTTTTTTTGTTCTTGTAAAAATAAATACGGCGCACGCAACATTTCAAAAGTAATAAATATATTTGAATTAATGAATGCAAATAAAAGTAAATTTATTAATTAAATTGTAAATTTTATTTCACACCTGTGTATCCATACAAAATAGTAATAATTAAAAAAAATGATTCAATTTATTCATAAAATTATGCAGAGGTAGATTTTATCATACAAAAGATAGAAAAATTTAAAAAAAAAATATTCCTCAAAGAATATAATATTTTTAATGCCTAAATGGTTTGGTTGCAAAAACCTATTACGGCTCAGTCTCAGGCCGAATATGATATTTCCTTTTCTTCTGGATCAATCATTTCATCAATGTTTTGTTATGACGTTGTCACGTTAAACTATCGTTGGAAACTGACTTTACAGACAACCATTTTTTACTATTGAATCTTTTTGGAGGTAGTTTTGTTAAAATAAAGAGATAATTCAGAGTATGCATTGTTACACCCAATGTAGTGTGTATTGGTTATGTTTTTATCAATTGTTAAATTTGTCTGTGCTTCGTTTAATGATGTGTGTATGTGTAGTTAAATTACCTGACTTATATTATTTTACAGAGTAAAACATTTTGTATAAATTTAACTTTATTTTATTTCAATTTCAAAGAAAACCCCATAAAGCATTTTTCATAGTCTTGCAACATATACATTATATATACACAATAATTTTAATTCTCTTTTGTTCAGTACACAGGAATACTTCAAATTTATATAAAATAACAATGTGTATCAATGATTATTAATGTAATTAAAAATAATAATTGATTTGAGTGATATTACGTAAATTTTCCTAACAATAAATGACTAGCAGAAACTAATTTAAAAATGAGTCCTTATGTAGGTATTAAATAGTAACTAATTTTAGAATGACAATACTACCAAATCATTTTACTCATTTTATAACTATTAAAATTAATATTAACTGTATTACTTTTAAGTAAGAGTTACCAATGGTATTAAAATTACTTAGTCGTCACATAATCAACATAATAAAGTAATTGTAGCTATTTTATTATTAAATTAATCAATTATTAACAATTGATACATGAGAATCACGCAGTCTTATATCCAATATTAAATAACAAAATTATATTTTATATTTTTTGAACACTATATTTTATACCACATTATTATAATTTAATTATTAGTCAAATATTGTACAGTTTTAGTAATCAAACTTTTTACACAAACATTCCCTCTTACTGAATGTAGCCTACTTACTCTTTGGCAACTTTTTACTGTGCTTTGTGTATATATTTTTCTTTGTTTATCCTCTTTGTTTTAATAATGAATAATGCAATATAATTCACTATTTCCGTCCAATAAACACCTTCAAAATACATTTTTGAGCCAGAAATTTTAATACTACCAGTAAAATGAAGAAAAAAAACTTTTAACATTATTATTTTTTTTATTTTTATTTATTAATTCAATTGTAACACCTAAAATATTTTTGTAGACAAATTTTATGTCAAAATATTTAAACATTTTTTAAAAATTATTTTTGCTTGCCAAATGCATTGTTTAAGAAAAGCTTACTTATGTAAGATTTGTAACTCACAATAAATCCAATTTGCAAACTTTTTGACGCAGCGAATCTGTCAGCTGTAACTTTATCGTCCGCTTAAGGAATATTTTCCCTCCCCCTCTCGACGGCATAGTTCGTCAACCTCCCGCACCGCAGCTGCAGCGCACTGCGAAGCCTGGTTTTTAATCCCGAGGTTATTAAAAACTGAAGAAGAATGAAAGTTTCGTAATAAGATGTCAGCGTAATATTTTCTCCGCACATCGTTGGGAAAAAAGGGGGGTGGGGTGGCTGGATAGCAGCCCCTGGCGCCACTGGCAACGGGATTGTGTGACGAAGAAAGAAGTTGTAAAGGATTGGAGGGAATCGGGAGGGGAGTTGAAGAATTACGTCACGTTGAAGTATCTCGCGACGTTCATATTAATCATGCAAAATCTCAGAATTTTTAAAATATTTGTTTTGGTGGATGAGTCTGAAACATTCACGTTCATTGGAATGCTGGCTATTATTCACTTTTTATCTGAATGAATAAAATTTATGTGAATAAAGATAGCAGGCTTTCGCAACCATTGTCTGAAGTACCTTGGCTTCTGTGTTTTAGCCTCGTCCAATGCGAATATATCACCAGTGTGTTGGTCGACATTGCAGTCACCATCATCAGGGCAGAGTTACCTACTGAGGTTATTACACGTTCTTCTGCCTTTAATCATAATAGGAGTGTTTTCTGATTGGCTGCAGCTGTGGGCCAATCACAGCCTTACTTTCGTCTGGTTGCCCTGTTGGTTTGGCCGATCGGAGCTGGGATTATGTGATTGGCTGTGGGTGCTTGCAAATCAGTAGTCTCTTCTCTTCTGAATGACCGGGCTGTTTGGCCAACCAGAGGCGACCTGTCTTTTGTTATATGCTGAGATAGGTTTTGATGTTTTCTGAAGAGTGGATCCCATAGTCTGCTTAATTTTTAGCCATGTTCTCTGTTTAAGTTTGCTGTGTATTTTAATATTTGAACTGATTCTCGAATGTTTCTTTTATTGTATTGTCGGATGTTGGCAATTGTGTGGAATTGGTAGAAATCAATGTTGTGTCTGGTTTCCGAGGAGTGCTCTGCTATAGTAACGCTACTCTTATGATGGCGAATGTAATTTCGAACGAAACGTCGGTGATATATTCGCCTTGTAAGCGGCTACATACAACCGAGAAGCCAAGCTACATACTATATATGTGTGCCTGTGTGTATTTATAATTCGAATGGAAACCATGAAAAAATATACAATAACGTAACATTATGTTTTGAAGTAAAATACAATACTACTCAAAAGCGTTTATAACCTCATTTATTTTAAATTTAGAATATTTTTACACAGAAAGAGTTTGCAACAGAAATTCGAAAAAAAATTAAGGATATACAGTATAGGTGTTTGTAGTATTTAATTAGATAAAGGTTTTTTTCCAACTGTTATTTATTTAATATAAAGAACAGAGAATTTTAAATATCAGATATTAATTATATCGCACATTTGTTTCTTGTTTAGGTGTAAAAATATAATGAATTTATTGACAATCTTCTTGAAATATTTAGCTTATGCTTTTGTTCAACCCACACGTGTGATTTTGTAATTGAAGAGATTTATTTGGAGAAATAAAGTCGTGAGGATCGCGGAGCGTGTGGCGGTAACTACACACAACATGTTTCTTATGGCGTAGTTTCCAGCCTGAAGCGGAATAAATTAAGCTCGGAACGGGCGGAGGAATGGAGTCGTAAGAGCGGGGCGCCAGATAACCAAGTATCTCCTCTTCCCTGCCCCAGCGCAACGCAGCGGGCGAGCGATCTTGTTCCGGCTGCTTCGTCCGCGGCAAGAAGCGCGCGTGGCGGAACAGCGGTTTGTTCGCGGGGGCCACGTGTCTACGCACAGACCAGCCCGCGGCGACGGCGAGACTAGCGACGCAAGAGTTTCTTCTTACAAGGCTTTTCGCGAAGCGTTTTTTTCGACTGACCACCGCGTTTTCATTACGCTCCAGATACCACGTGGTTTCTCTCGCAAAAACACCGCATGTCTGCAAAACCAGCAGTTCCTCTTCTTCCTACAACTCAACCCCCCTCCCCCCCCCCCCCCCCCCAAAAAAAATTACTTCGCTTGGCGAACGTTGAAACGCGTTACATAATTTTCTTGAGTAAATTTCCTTTTCCTAAATATAATCGGAAACCAGTGTTCGCAATTGTAAATGCCCACCATGCAGCTATGTTATAAAAGTGTTTTATGTATTTGTATCTGTAAAAAAATATTTTTGCTTAAATATTTTATAAAAAGAAATGATATTTATTTTTACACATAAATTGTGAGGTAAAATTTTTGCAAAAGGAAGTTTGTTTTTTTATTTTTTTAGTTAACATTTTAAACGTGTTTTTTTTTTAAATCAGCATTTTAAATACATTTTGATTGTTTCTAATTGTTGAGGCTTAAAAACACTTTGATTTATAACCATTACTAATTGACGACCAATGATACGAGTGAAATTTAAGAGGCAAATATGTTTGTATTTTTATTAGAATACATAAAATGTGCAAAAATATTTTTAAATATTTTTATTTATAATTTTTTTGCCAAACGTTTAATACACCAGGACTTAAAAAAATATAAATATATAAAACATTTAATTGTTTTCTTATTATTCAGGTTATATTCTATGTTTTATATAATTAATATCAACTAGAATAAAGTCAGTATTTAGGCTTTTCAATTTATATATATATTATGTAATACCAATTCATGCTTCTTTTTTATGCCACCATTATAAAATTTCAATGTACAATATCCTCCTGCAAAAACTTTGTTTTATGTTTTAACTATGTGTTTAAGTTTTCCTTGGCAATAAAATACCCATACGACTTAAAATGTATTATTTTGAAATAATCAGAATATATTTTGGATAATTCCTAGAAATTTAAATACAGATTCATTAAAATAAAATTTATTACAATTATTATTTAAAAGATAATATTTTTTAATATTGGTTAACCTGTTAAACCAAAGAAAAGAAGCAAAACACTATTCAGAATCTGACTGTGGTATTTATATGAGCAGATACACATTGATTAGTTTACGACGAATTAACTTTGAAACAGTTTAGTTTTATTAATGGAAACATTATATGTTACCATTACATGTTAAGTTAAGAAAAACGCAACTATCTATCTTTTGCCTAACCATGTTAAATTATCTACATCAGAAATGTTTGCCCTTAAAAATCAATAAATATGGAAATTATTAACCACTGTAAGTTACGTTAAAAAATTACGTGTGATTTAAGAAATTTTTCAGTATTTTCCTGTTTACCAGTAAGAGTTACAGTGAGTTATAAAGATGCACACGCTTCTACACACCTGAGGTCCCGTCCACATATAGGAATTGAATAGTTATGTTATTAATGCAGATTTTCTCCAGCCACAGTGAAACTTTGTGCCGCAACAATAACTACAATTTTAGATACCTAATTACAAAAAAAAAAGTAAATAGATGTTTAGATTTTTACACTTGGAACGAAGTTACAGAAAAATAACCCCGAAAACATAAAATAAATACGTCCGCAAAAGGTCACAATAATGAGAAAAGATGATTACCGTTCTCAACCGTTCGTGGGAGAGTCGAAAGAAGAAAATATGTGTCGCAGTGACAGAATCGTAGATCCCGACGCGAAATTTTTACCGGCATCGTCGCACAGAACATTATTGCTTGTGCTTTTTAATAAAAATTTATTTGGACACTAGTTGTCAAAGAAATAGATTGTCATGCTACAAGACAATATTGTTACATTTTACAACACATGGCTATGGTTATTTTGCATGTAAGAAATATGTTTTTTACAAGATAAACCATGATATTTCTTATGAAAATCAGGGCAAAATTTTATATTTAAATTGATATTTAATGGAAGTATAATTTTTTAAAGCCAATAAAAGATATTGGAATAATCAATAATTAGACTTTATTCCTCTTTTTTTATTCGTTAATGAGTGCAGTTAATACTGCAAAGCTATTCATTGAACGGTTTACAAATAATTGTACAAAACAAAGCAAAAATGCCCGGGTTCAGAATCCAAACCCAGTATTTGTGTGATCACTATTTTGTAGTAATATAGTGGTTTTTCGTGTAAACGTACAAATTTACAAACATATGAAAAGAATATTTCTGTTTTATTAAAAGAATAAATAAATACTGTGTATAAGAGAGAGTTATCTCTGTGAGGGTTGTCGAGGGGAAGGAGGGAGGAGTTTTAAAACTTGTTGGTGGCGGTGTGCCGCCGCGTGGGGTTGTATTGATTGCGCCGCGAAGAGTTCAGTCGAACACACTGCAGGGGAGAAGCGGTCGCCCCGAGTGCGCGCTTCGAAAAGGGGGTTATCCGGCGCCCCATTTCCCCTCCCCCAAACCCTCTTCGCGCCGACCAAGATCCCTAAATACCAGCCCCCTCATCCGACCACTTCCCCAGCCCTCTCGGCCTGAGACGGGGGCGAAAACCCCTAGATGCAACCCTACTCCTCCCTTGCCGCTATTAATAAACCAATGAGCCATAAAACCAAGAGAGCGAGTGAGAGAGAATAGGGCTTGAGGGGGGTTGGGGAAGGGGTGTGCGCATGTGCTTCGACCCAGGTGCGCCATCAACATTTCACACAGATATTGCAGATAATACTACCCTATTCCACCCCGCCCCCTTTCCCCAGGCCAAGACACACACACACGTGCCCCCACCTTACCCCATCGCACACCGCCGTTCCCAGGCCCTGATACGCTCAAACCCCTACGCTCACAAACACTTACACAAACCCTCCTTTTCAACTCCCCCTCTCTCCGCTTGACCGGCAGAGCCTTGGGTACCCCACCCCCTTTCAGTCCCCCCTCCCAACATCCAAAAGAGACTTCGGGCAATGGGCTTCCTCTTCCTGGACGAGACCTCGCAAAAACGAAAACCTCCTGTGACGGAGAAGGAGAGGGGGGAAACACGTGATGTGACAGTGGCTGTTTTCTGGCGGTACGCCCCGCGGTACAGAAACATGAGGCGGAATTGTCGGTTTATGTAAAAAAAAAGTTTTTAAAAAAATTTACTATTCATTATCAGAGGCGTGGCACGCTATTTCACGCCAAGTAAAATAAGCAAAAAAAGTTCTCGCAAATAAAAAAAGACTGGATGTTTTACGTGAGGGATGAAGACCTTTAGCGGCGCAAGGACAAACTGATCCCTGATTCTTATTGTAATTCAGTTGGCTAAAAGGTATTACGTGGGCTCTCATTGGGTGGGATTTACATTTTTAGTAAAGAAGAAGCAGAGCAGTAGGCTACAGGAAATAGTATTACTTATTTGATATCTTAATTCTTTAAACACAATTATTAACAGACTAACCTTATACTCCTTATTGTGGTAATTTAATTTACAAAGCAAAAAAAAATAATTAAAAGCCTTCAAATTATAACGTGTAATCTTTCGACTCTGAACTTTATTTCTCTTTCCCGGTAAATATGCCAGAAGGCAGTGCTTCTCCTTCTCTCGCTAGGGATTTACGTCTGCATTAGTTTTTCACCTGTCTGAAAAATTTATCACGGCTTTCGAGAGGCCTATTTTGTCCTGCGCCGCGATAATGCATATGGGATTTGGTTGACGGCTCATCCTTACTCCCACCCAGAGAGAAAGTCCCGTCGCTACATTTCGGACGCTCATACAACATGCAGACTGCTTCGAATACAACATTCACCTTAATGGAAAACGTGTCAGCTTATGTAGAAAAAGATTTACTAGCTTACAGCATATTTTCCACTAGGCAGTTTTCTAATAGTGATAACATGTTATTTTAGGTTTTTTCTTTAACATGTCAAACCAATTTTCAGATTTACAATTGCTGTAGACTGAATTTTGGCATGGCAAGAGTCATTGAAGTAAGTTGATAGTAAAAATGGCGTTTGAAATATTTATATCGTGATAACTTTGGCCAAAAATGAGAAAACTGATAAAAAGATAACGGTTACAAATTATTTAAATGTACTTTCGCTGTGCTGTTGAAAATTCCGGGCTTGTTAAAGTTTTTTTTATTGTGGTAGTTGTTACGTAATCAATTTTAGTAATAAATTATTTTCTAAGATGCAGCAGTTAACAAACACCTCAAAACTAATTAAATATACTTAATTCCAGGTCCATGGCCTACGTCATATTAATTATTTTTGAGGAAACATTGTTGATATTGATATTGACGTTTTTTTTCTCATTGAAGATTGACATAAGTTCAGGCGAGTACTTGTAAAACAGTAAAATATGTTTCAGTTGATATGTAAAAATGTGTATCTAGATGTCCAAACATTACATAAAAATAAGATTTCAACTATTAAGGTGTTTTGGAAACCTAGCGGAATAATTTATGATTATGTAAATGTTTTAACTTTAAATGCATGCTTACAACGCTGTAGCTTATATCACATTTCTATTATTCATATTTGTATTGAGGGAGTATTTATATCAATGCACAATCAGTTACGTAATTAGAGAAGAATGCAATTTAGATTAATCAATAAACGTATCATTATTTATTTTCTTTTTTAATTTTTACCAAATTTTAATGTATGTTTACTTCACAATATCATATAACATTGCTTAAAACCTAATAGCTGCATTTTTATCTATGATTCATAATAATGATTTAACTGTTCCTAACATCCGTAACCCGTTAACCAAAAAACCCTTTTTAAATAATTTTTTTCCATAAGCATTAGAGAACTCTTATAAGTCAACATTTACTATGCATAGCTTAGAACGTACTTTACTCAAATGAATACAATCGCAGATTTTTTTTTAAGTTGACTTGTGAAACGCAAAGCTTGAAAATGTAGACGTAAGATAGGTGGATGACGCACCACAATACCCTGTTACATATATTATGGTCTCAATATTTACAGCCTACGTAAAATCCTCTGTTATTTAAGAAACACAAAGAATAAATGTTTTGTAACAGTTACAAAACACTTGACGAAAGTTCACCCAGCAAAACTCTTTGGGGCGACCACAGCATAGTTCTATAGGATAATCATATGTTTTTAGAATGACTTTAACTTATCAAATATTACTTAAATATTAAGTGATAATGATATAAAATTAATCGGGTTAATAAGTAACAATTTTTTTTATAAAACTCAAAACTATTTTTATATCCCATGCAGGTTTCCAATTTTTTTTTTTCGATGGCTTGTTTGTCAATATAGACCCCAAAAAAAATTTTGTAATGACAACCCATATGTGAGCTTACAAACAGCTAGTACTTCTTCTTCATGTGGCATCTTCTCTAAGGATGTCGGCGACCATCAGGGATATCCGCGGTAGAAACCAGCCATGAGAATTTTCCTGAGTAAATCAGCGTGGATCTTTAATGCAGTGGTTTACTTTTGCCGTCTGCATCCCGTGCCGTTGACAATCAACGTAATTCATCCGCCTTCCGAGCGCAAGAGAATTAATTCCCTGTACTAGTTCTAGGTACTTTCCAAGAGACCGCTGGCACTCGGCAGAGGGCGACCCTGCTTCCCGGAGTCACTTGGCCGGCTGACTCAGGGTCACGCAGGCACTGGGCCACGGGGTCACCACGTCCCTGCACATTTGCATGCGTGGGAGCATGTGTGCATATGTGGGCGTGTGCATGTGTAAATGTGCGGGTGTATGTGCGCGAGCATGCATGTGTGCATGTGTGGATGTGCGTATGTTTGTGTTTGTGTGTGCCAAAATCAACCACCCGGTGGATTTGAATTTTTTTTTTTTGTAATAACACAGAACAGTTTGAAGGGCCTAAACCCTAGACAAAAATATTTTTTGATAGCCATACAGCAGTATCATTTAAGTGCACATCTACTACTCAGCACGCTAAAAGCTATCTGACTAAAAGTAAATATAAATTATTTTTAACTTATTTAAATAGTTACTTTTTAAACTAATAAAAGTCTGTTATATTGTTGTTGTCAAATTCAATTTTTTTTTAAAAAGGCTGTGTTGTATTTGTGAAAAGCGATCAAAAATGTTAATATGTACCACAACTTACATAGGAAAAAAACACAGCTCAGCCTGAAACAGGAATAAAATATAGCGTGTTCGTTACTTTTACAGTTAAAGTCCAGATGAATTAGTTTATTCCGAAACAATGACATTTTGCGAAGAATCAGAAGTTTATGAATGTGGTTCATTAGGAACGAATCTTTTACGAAAAGAAAATAGAGGAATGGTCTTGCCTTCTTAATTCATGGTTTCAGAAAACACCAAAGGGACAGTTGTAGAAAGCTCATTCCGAATTCATAACTGTGCTGCGCAGCGAATACATTGAAAGGAATTCTGGGAACAATTAAGCTAAGATAGCTGAAGTAATTCTTTTTCTCGTGGTACGCTGTTCGCATATAAAACACAGAGACAAAATAATTCCACATCGTGAATGGAAGATACAATTTTGTTGAAAATTAACTGCGATATTATCAAACCAAAAACTGTCTCACATGGAAAAATTAAAAACTGTCGTAATTTATATTGGCAATAAACACAAAAACACAAAACAATTCAAGGAAGTTTAATAATCTATATGTATGCACATATATTATATGTATATATATTTTATACGCCAAGTTTTCATCTCAGCATTATCAAGTGATTTCGGTAAAAAGTTAAAATGAAAAAAATAGATCAAAATTAGCTGTTTTGGTAAAAACCTGAGACATTTCCAAAGAAACAAAAAATATCCTTACCCTGCCACTCTTAGAATTTACTTGAAATTTTTTCAATAACTTGACATAGTTACTAATGCAATGATAACAATTATGGGAACTATGTAAATTGTAGAGATTTTAAAATCACACAACGAGGCAACGCCAGAGATGGAATACAGACTCACCCAATAAAAGAAAATAATAAGACTTTGTTCAAAAATACTCGGCACAAAAGCTCTGCAAGCAACAAAGACTGTATGCAACGCTGATATTTTACAAAAAATTTTTTTCCAAAAATTGAAAACATTCGAACATTTTTCTTATCCTGCGGCCTCTCTCTCTCTCCCCCCCCCCCTCCCCCCCTCCCCCGTTCTTTTCCATACCCAACCATTCGCGGCCCATACCCCTAGAATCCCGCTGTGTCTAAAATAAAACAATTTGCCTTCGCAGGGAACGTGATTGGCGACGAAATTCGCGGAAGAGCAAATTCGCTGGAAACAGCTTGGCGGGGTCACGCACGCGAGATGGCGACATTCTCTCCCTCCCCTCTTTCGCCGCATCCCCACCCCCAGGCGCCAATCTTCCCCTTCCTCCTCCCGACACCACCTCCCACACAGGCTCAGTGTTCCAAACGGGGCAGGGCATATCGCATGCAGCAATCGATAGAGCGGCAACGGACGGTCCATAAATACCTCGCACGACGCGCAAGTGCCAAACGGCGACTACACAGACCAAATTAAACATTTAAAAATAAAGTAAGTGATTATTTCAGTACTCGCCGGATATGTGTAACATCTAACCTCTGTAAGGAGAAAATTCACGTGTTCTCATATTGTAAGTAATTTTTTTTTAAATAATGCCGAGCGTAACAAGTATATAAGCAAATTGTGTTTTCAACTACACATCCGTACAGGCCGCTAGAATTCGCGGCCGGAGCAGCTACGTCGATTATCAAATCATTCGATTTTTAGAGCTTAAGATTAAAGTATATAATGAAACTGATCTGATAAAAGCGAAAAACTAAAAAAATAATACTTATCCCGGTTTTCGACCTAATTTTCCACTAAGAATTTTATTAAAATTTAATAAATAGTTAATTCTATAAAGTTTCCCTTTGGCTTTGTCAACTCTGGTTTGCGCTATCAGTCACAGAGGGCAGCACTGTGGTTACACACTTCCGTCCCATGCGACATCCGTTTCATCCTCTAAATTACTCCTGCCAAATGCCATGTATGGATATCTAAGATGTTACACATAAAAAATTAAAATGGAAGATTAGGAAATTTCCTTGCTCGCAAAATATACGCATGGCGAATTCTCAGGGACAGATGTACGACGTCCATCAAGTTTGGCTAGGGAAAACATGCTGTTTAGGTTGTTGTGCTTGGCAATTGTGCTCATCCTAGCCATTTTTTTTTAATTTAGAAGAATTTACAATAGCTGAAAAAGCCGCCTTTCGAGTCACGGTAATTAGGTTTTCGAGCTAAAATGGCACTTATTATTTTTGAAGTTTTACTTATTATGGCGCATTATGGAAAAATTATGAAAGTTAATTTTTGCAATGCACGCACAGCATATAACGAAATTTTCCCAGGAATATGGCGAGTGGACGCACGTGTATGAACATAAACCCATATGTAGTCACTATCATAAAATTTAGGGGACATACCATACGTGTCAGTGTGTCAAATGAAAGTTTATGATGTGAAACTACCCTGGAATATATTAGGTAAACTTAAAAAATGATTTTAATATGTGATTTAAAGTTTAAAAAAAACCTAAGGATACTGGTATTTCAACAATTTTAATACATATTCACCTTAGAATATGTCAAGATCCTTAGCGCAGTGATTAGTGTGCGGTTAATGACCTAAATGAACGTTATTCAAAACTCGGCAGTGGAATTATTTTCTTTTTTGTAATTACATATTACTGAATCATTCAATTTGTGCTTTTAGCTAATATATGGGAATGCATTTTATTTGTTTATCGAATTGCTATAATATTATTAAATATATAGCTACGTCCATTCCATGGATTATTTAATACGAAACAAGCTTTTATACTCTATATATTATAAAAATTTATACTTAATAAATAATGTTTTAAGGAAATACGTAAAAAAATTAAAACTTCATAACAGTACAATTAATATCTATTACTAATAATTTATAGTCATCTAACGATGTCGGAAATTATTAACTTTTAAATGAATTTTAACAAGATGGGCAGTATTTTAATATTATTTCTTTACAAAATCAAGTCCAAGCCGTGGATTAGTATTTATTATAGTCTTTTACGTTTTCTTAAGACGTTTTATTATATAGTTTAACATTTTGCTCTGCAAATCGAGTGTCGATAGTTGGCGTAGCGAATTCTAGCGGAGGATGCGGAAATACTAGTGATTTGCGTTTAGAAATTTAGTGATTGATATTGAACAATAGTCCATATAATCAGAAACACAAAAAAATTGTTGAGAATATTAGTGAAAACTGGCATTCGCAGTAAACCGTTCGTTTTGACATTCAAACGAATTTGGAGCGCTTCTCATCGATTGTGCGTGTTGTTAGCTCGAGGTGAGTATAGCACAATCTCCCTCGTTCGTACTAGAGCTTTAACGCTGTCCATCGCTCTCTACTTGTTAACACTTCATCATCATATCAACTGGTTTGTCGCATAAGCTGGAGCAATTAGACGGTGCCGTGGAACGTTTTCCTCATTGTCAGTGCTACCAAGGTAATTCACTAGCGGAGACTTAGAATAAGCATGTTTTGTGTTTGAGAGAGTTTTGAGCGAGTTAAAAGCGCATATTTTTAGGAGCACCCTCAAGCTTGCGACGGCCAAAGGCATCATTGCAGTCCTGATTACCATCATCGCCTGGGAGTGCGACATTCACCCCGCCATCATCGTGGTCTGGGGGCTGGCGTCAGTCTGTGTCTTCAGGAAGGTACTCAGGCGCCTGCAGCTGAGACTTGTGCCCGCCCTGCCCCCCGCATCCAGGATCCCAGCGGAACATGTCTCCTCATTTAACGAGCACAGCTGACACGACGTTCGACCGTGATAGAGGAGCGAGTTAGCCTTGAAGATAAAATGCAACCCCTTCAAGCTGGCGATGGCCTCATTGCGATTCTTGTGACCATGGTCGCCTGGAAGAATGTAATCCATCCCACCATCGCCATTGACTTCGGGCTGGCAGTCCACCAGGTCAACTGGAAGGTGGAGCGGCAACCAAAGACTTCGCGGCGATACTTGCAACCATCATAACCTGGAGGTCCAACACGCATTCTGCCATCGTCGTGGACTTGGGTCTACCAGTATACTTCATACTCTAGCTACTGCCAGTGATACGACCATAACCCCCCCCCCCTTCCCAGTAAACGGCACCCCCGCAGAACATGATGCCGTCATCAACGAGTATGGGGAGGAAAAACCGCCTACACGACGTTCGACATTGAACTTGGCTTTGGAGCTGTACGGCTTGTTCCTTCATCTAGCTGCAGTTTAGGTCATCGTGGCCCCTTTGCTGTTCGCCGGCACCTGGCACCATTGTATTTTGGGGATAAGCTCCAACCTGTTCTTCAAGTCGGTGGATCTGGTAGTTATTCTAGTGTTAGTGGCTCGACGCCCCGCCGCTGAAGGAACAACACCGCGGCGCAAGAACTTGAAGCTTATCGCCGCGACCTCATACCGGGGCTGAGCAGTAGCGGCCTCAAGCTGGCTGCGGCGGATAGTTTTTCGATTCTGTTGGTTATCACTGCCACTTGGTTGTACTCCGCCAATCCTGGCGCAACTGTGCCCTCGGGGTGTCATGTCTGTTGATGCAGATGGTGTGCCAGTGTGACCCACTCCACGCGCCACGGCAGCCCCGCATCGACGTGGCGGTAGTGAAGTACATCGCGTCGTACTTGTTGACGGCAGTCTCGCTGGTGTGTGTAATCGCTGTCCCGTGGGTGTGCTTCTGGTCTTCCTCCTCCGCTGGAGCCTGGCTGCTGCGCCCCTGAGCTCTTATCTGGACGGAGCTCGCTGTGCTGCTGGTTCAGGAGAATGAATCTTAGTCCCATGGTCGTATAGAATGGTCTTGGAGCTGAGACCCTTGCAGTAAGTTGACTAGGCCTCTTGGGGATACCATTATAAAAAAAATCGCGCCTCTAGCCATACCCATTGGGTGGTGTAGAAAATGACTAACTCAACCGATTTTCGGTTTGAAAACCATATTTCAACAAGGAGGTTGTAAGGCGCCTACAACACCCGTTGAAAATTGATGAATACAACAAACACTTTTATTTAAAATACATATAATTTTTATTACAAAATTACTTAATAATGTGTAAATGAAAATATTTGTGATATATATACGCTAAAAATAATTTTAGAAACAAAAAAAGCAAGAAATTAGGTAATTGCTGAAAATGTCAAAGCAGATCACAGCAATTTTTTTGTAATATTTGATAAGCGGACTAAAATTGAAATTAAGACAAATATGTTATTACATACCCTAAGACTAGTGTTATCTGGTGATCTCGGCAGATAACCTGTGTTAAGGCTTATCCCGAAATCAGCGGCTAGTTTGTGGGAGAGAAGCTGTAGGGCACAAGAAGTTGTACATCTGTAGTTCATATTTCAGGATCTTACATACATCATATCGATGTTACGTGAAATATTACGTCACCACACTAAATGTGGTCAATTGTGATTGGTTAATAGGAAATATTTACCACATTACACTCTACCAGAATTTAAAATTATTCTTTGTAGCGAATGTTGATGAAAGATAAAACTGTAAAATATAAGGGACGTATTTTTACTAGAGTATTTTTGTTTCACCTCTTGCATCTTTGTAACATACCCAAAGTTCTACTTATTTTATTTCGAAGCTATGGGTAAAGCACCAAACCTAGCATTTACGGTAAATTTTTAAACACAAGCATTTAAAATTATCTGTTTTCAATAGAAAAACCTTAAAAATAAACGCAACATTGTGCTTAAGCACGTGAATTAAAACGGATAAATAATCCCAATGCTATTCGTAAGGTAAGAAAATAATATATTTAAACGTATTGTGCAATGCGGGAGTTGGTAGGCTAGATACCACGTAAACAGTAAAACATAAAAATAAAATAAAAAATGTTTATGAGTTTCAAAACTTCCAAAATATTTTTTTATAATGAAATACTGGAAATTTTCCAACATTTTTCTGTAGGACAATCAGTAATACCGTGACTCATTGCTTAAACTGAAATTTGCGAAACAACAGTGCCCGTATTTTCAGGCTAATTTTAAATTTTATTATTTTATGCAGTTCTATATTTTTAAGCGTGTTTGGTGGTGATATTTTAAAATGCCTAGAAATGCGCGCCCACCATGCAACGGAAATTCAACATTTTGAAGTTCAATGCTCATGCGCGTTAAGTAATCGAAATGAAAGACATTAAACGTAGCACGTAATGTTTTTTTCAAACGAATGAAAAACATTTCATCTGACAAGCAAGCCGAATATAAGTATGTATTTTTAACTATTGACTGAAAGCTAAAACTTCAAGAAACCATTTTTTTTAATGCTATCACAGACCAAATAATTTTTGAAACCTGATTTTCTTGTAGTTTTATACTTATAAGTTAATAGCGGGAAAAAGTTTGTTAGACGAACGTATACTTTCTCTGTATTTGATGTTGATTATGTGATATATTATTTAATCATGCTAAATATTTTAAACTTATAACGCGCGTTCATAATTACTCGCACTTTTCTTTAGTTACATGCGTATTTTTGTACGGTGTAGAGGTTTTGGTAGCGAATTCGCAGCATACTTCGCAGCACGCCAGTCGACGTCTTGCGAGAAGTACTCGGCCGCGCTAATTGCGAGCGAAGGGGGTGTTGTGGAACAAAAGGCCGTCTAGGAGGTTCCGTGGAAGAGGGGTTGGAAAGAGGAGAGTAAATTAGCAGCGCGCAGAGGAGGAAACGAGTGCCGACGAGAGGACAGACCCGCGGCGAATGACAGAGAGAGAGAAAGAGAGAGAGAAGAGTTGAAAGACGACGTAGGAAGATGGATTCACGGGCAACGTAAAAGCACTTGCACTCACGCGTATACGCATCTTACCGCATTGATAAATCCTTTCTGTTTTATGTTCAGGGTTGTCTTGCTTACCAGCTGGCATTGCATTCATGCATAATGAGTGAATGGTTCCGCGCGCGGCCAACTTTGCTCGGTTCCATTCCATCCATAATAAGGCAAGATTACATATTTAAATATACTACAAGGAAATATTGGGACGCAAAAATAATCCACATAAAATAAACTATAGAAAAATATGATTTTTTTTAACCTCTCAGAAGACCTAAGAGCCAAATATAAAACCAAAGTTCTGTATTAACAACCAAATTTAATTTGTGTAACGAATGAAAAATTAGAACTTATGTGGGGTTGGAAAAAGGTACATGATTATTGCGGTTGTTGAAATTTTAACGAACAGTTATCGATTAACGAACGTTAATTTTAAAATAACTTTGAAATTCCGCAACGTATACAATTTGCCTCGCTTGTGACGGTGAAAATTTCATTCACCATATTTAAAATTGCAGACTGCCACAAAGATATTCTGTGGTACGTTTCATAGTGAAATTTTACTTTACTGCAACGATTTTGAACATTATTAATAATAATGATCTTCTTATTGGCTAGTAATATTCAGTTGTCCTTTACTTTCTATGATAAATTTTGCAATATAGAACATTTTGGAAGAGTTGTAAAGACCATTTTGATAGATTAATTTTAATTAATATTCTTGGTTCTTTATTACTATGCAAATGACCGGAACAATTTTTTTTCCCTTTTTTGCAGCCGTATGGCATCTGACTAAGATATTACTTATGTAGCGTCACTTGTAAAAATTTGAAAGTTCAATTATTTTGTTTCTTCTCCAGCAAACATTTTAAGCCACCATAGGCTCGAAGCGAAGGACATAGCAGACTAGGTAAATGTAACTTGAAACTTATGTTCTGATGAAACTTAACATGGTAGGCCTACGCGGTACATCCCATGGTTTTACGTCCTCGCCCAAACAAAACCGATGTATATTCTTGGCCCCCATGCTCTACAGAGGGCATCCAGCCTATTGTTTAGTTCCCTTTGGCCCAAGTGCTTTCTCGTGCTCGCGACCACTGCTAGAGACTTCCACGCTCGAAGATGAATAATGCACTCGGTAGGCGGTGTGACTGTAGAGTTCTTGTAGGGCGAGTTTGTATCAGTGGAGTTAGAGCACCTGGCAGGAACGAGTCGAGACCAAATCGCTACTGGAATACCATCCCCTCTCTATGTTCTCTGAATGGTTCTAGCAATGATTGACTTCAAAATATTTTTTTTCTCGACATACACCATTGCTGGTTAAACTGTACGAATGTATTAAGAAACCTCAATTACGTACAAACAAGATGAGGAAAAATTAGGAAAAATCAGCCGATGTCCAAAAATCAAAAACATAGGCAGCACAGAAAATTCCGTGGAAGAAATTAGTTGAAAAATATTTTCAGCAAGGACTGACACAGGGAGCTGACAACGATGAGACAGCAGCTATAAGGACAGTAAATAAAGGCAAAAAGGGGATTGTCTGTAAAGTCGGTTTACGGACGATAATTTTACGTGATAACGTCATAAGAAAACATTGATGTAAAATTGCATTCTTTTTAATTTTCAAATATTATTTACAGTTTTTGCAAATTTAATTTAAATTATATCTTTAAATATAATCACGAACAATTAGTTATAGAAATAATTTGAAATCAAATCAATGTCAATAAATTGTTAATTTGAAATGACGAAATTGGACAAATAAATCAATTTTTTTAATTGCTGCTTTTAAAAAGCCCGCCTTAACCTGTTTGATATTATAGAATATTTTCTTGCACGGTGGTTGGCCGGTTCTTGCACGCTCGGCTCAGGTGGAACGTGACAATGAGTCGTGCTTTTTCGTGCGTGCAGCCGGCGTTCGTTGATTTATAAGACGTTATCACGTCAAAAAAAAAAACACCTTGGACAACACAGTGACAAACAGACGAAACCAACTCAATAAATTGATTTTTTAAATTAAAGTTAAGTAAATTAAAATTCTTGTAATTTAATCAAATATAACGTGGCTTTCAAAGCTTGTTCAGTTTTCTAAGTTTTTTAGTTGCAATGTCGCTACATGCAGTAAATAGTCATCAATAAAAAGTTATGGTTGTTATTTTCTGTTTATCGTGATTCAATGTGTTCTTTCACATATTCTTTAACATATATGAAAACGATGAATTTTTTAAACAATTTCCTGATGATTTTATTATAGTGCAAATTTTTTTTTCTAAAAAGAGTAATTTCACTAAAAAAAACACTCTTTGCTTAGTATTTGAAGTACAAGGTCCTTTTTTTCATTATGCTTTTAAATTTTTTTATTAAATGGGGTTCTGATGGTGAAAAAACTGTATTTAAATATTTCAGCACCACAGAGAAGGGCCTTCATTTTTGTCATCAAGGTTTATATTGAAGTATCTTTATGGAGAAAGAATAAAAATTTTTAAAATGAAATAGGGCCCATAGAACGACAGGCCATTTACGCTCAGAGCTCTTCATTTGCAAGAACCACTTTCTTGAGATCTGCATACGTTTGCGCCTGCCCCCTGTCGTCCGGAAAGAGGCGCAATACACGTCCCAGTGGGGCGGGTTCAATTAGTGTAAGCGTTCCTTCGGGACCTTTTCCGCTGGTGTCACAACGTGCGTTTTCTGCCAATGCGGCTGAAACTTCCGCAGTGTTTTTTTTTTTTTGGAGGAATTTTCTTTCGACCGCTTTTCTTAGAGAGCATGATACAAGTTTCTCAAGAAGTAAAAAAATATCAAAATCTTAATTTCAGTGGGTCTTTCAGTACTCGCAACATCTAACCACGGCAACGAGCAAATTCTCGTGTTCTCACGTTGCAAATACAATTATAATATGGAACTCGGAAACTATATTTTAATTAATTCCCGAGCGTGATAAACATACGCAAATTTTGTTTTCAACCACGAATCACACGTAGTTTCCGCACCCGCCATTAGAATTAGTTGCCGGAGCAGCTACGTCGACTATCGAATCGTTCGATTTACAGGCCAAAGTTTTAAACTAATTAATGAAAGGGCATCGATCAAAGCGTAATAGACTTAAAAAAAAAAAATACCAGACCCCGGCTTTGGACATGATTTTCGACAGTAATTTTTACTAAATACTATCCATATTGTTAAAATCCGTTAAAGAGTTAATACTATAAATTTTCCCTTTGAATTTGTTAACCTTCGTTTGCGCCATCCACCACAGATGGCAGCACGGTGGTTACACATTTCCGTTACATGCTACTTCCGTTCCATTCACGAAATTACTCCTACCAATTGCCGTAAACCAAGAGCCAAGATGTTACACACCCAAAACTGATCTAGAATAAATCACCCACCAGAAACTTGCAACCGCTCCCGTTAAAACGTGATACTGTGACACCGGCCTCTTCCTGGGGGGATTCCTGCAGTTTCTTGCGGATTTGCTTGCAACGTGCATCCAGGGCCAAAATTCTTGAGTGATGCGTGAGAGGCTATCGGGACTTACGGGATGTATGGGAAATGTATGCGTGTCAGTTGAGAGCTACCAATGCCTAAAAAAATTTTCCACTGGGTAGGCATTTTTCTTTGATTGCTATGCCTGTTTCAAATATAATGATTATTTTTAATTATGTGCTTCGTGTTCGTTGATGCAGTAAGGGTAATATAAAAAATATTTATGTTTTTAGAACAGTTGATGTATGTAACCAGGCCGTTCTGAGTCGGCAACATTTGTTTCCGTAGGGATCCGTCTACGATTTATATCTTCCAGTCCGTCCCGATCAAAGTTTTTTTTCTCCTATCGAAGAAAGGAGCCCAACTTGCAAGATGATTGTCCTGCACAGTTCTTGCACAAAAAAAAAACCCTTGAACAAAGTAATAGAACCCGGCTTTGGACTTGATTTTCGACAAAATATTTTATTTAAATTCGATTAGTATTTTTTTTTAAATTAATTGAAAAGTTAATACCAAAAAGTTTTCCTTTGGCTTTGCGAACATTGTTTCGCATCATCCACCACAGATGGCAACACCATGGTTGTACATTTACGGTCCATGCGACTCCGTCGCGTTCACGGAATCACTCCCACCAAATGCCGTATACCGAGGGCTGAGATGTTGCAACGTCGAAAATGTGCTTTCAGTAAACTGTTCCGTAGAGCGGATGCTCCTTGTCTTAGTTCCGCTCTCTCTCTCTCCTTCCCCGGAAACCACCTGTCACTTCCTTCGGGAAGCGCGAGGCCGGTCGCTGGCAAACTCTCTTCGTCAGCCAGGAGGTTCTCCGTGTGGCACCGACGGCGCGGTTCCTGCAGGATGCTCTCGGAGTTACGTTTCCTGCGACACGACCTGCTCTTCGGATTCTTCATCTCGAAATCTCCGGAAGGCGAGCAAACAACATTCCCGCGGAGAATCATGGTTCCATATGTCTGATACTCACTGCAAACACCTAGGTCTTTTGTTTCCATTTGCTGTAGTTGAAATCAATTCTAGACTGGAAAAAAAAAAATTAAATTAGGGCGTACTTTATAATATATTTCCTGTAAAAATATGCAATTTTTTTCTATCGTGTTTTTGTAATGTCTCTACATTGTTGGGGCTTACCACGTTCCACCTATTGTCGTGAAAGAATGCCAGTTTAGTATTTAAGTATGTGTTTTTAAACTTTTCAAAAAAAATTAATTATGCATTCCCCTAAAACTATATCAACTTGCTTAATTGCATAAAGAAGAATATAAATTAGATAAACAATTACAATTAATATAAAAGTGGGTTTAAAAATATTGACGTGATTATTTTATAAAATTTAAAAACTAAAAAATTTATACATCAAGGCAAGACTTCAGAATTTATTCATGCAAGCAGAAACTATCTATGCAGATAAATTTTCTTGTACTTGTTCCGCTGAGTCTGTTTAAAAATTCTTATATGTGATTTATTCTTTATTCTTGGTTGGCACCAGACTAAATTAATTAAATGTTGACGATTCTTCGCAAAATAGGGTAGGTATTTTCACTGTAAACATTAAAAAATTACAATTTTCTTAATTATATCCCTATTAAAGTGCTATTCGGGAATTTACTAACATCTTTGAGCCTAAGGTCAATATAAAATATATATTTATATATTTGCCTATAAATTTGCATACGAGATTAAAATATACGAAAAGATGTTTCACGTGAAATAAAGAGATAATTCCAGAACATTGCGAGAGAATTATTAATTTGTTAATGCTTGTTTACCTGCTTGTTAGCTAACGTTATTGTATGTTTTAAATAAACTGTGGTCGGTCACGTGAGGGGGAGTGGAGTGGTGGGCATCAGCATTTAAACCCTCGTTTCCCCACGCTTGAACGATTTCTAAGAACCCGCCGAGCCCCGGCGAAGGCAGCGTGTTTGTTTATCGGCCGCGAGCACGGGAAGCGCCTCTTCTCGTTTCTAAACGCGCAAGTAATGCACCTACCATCCCCCCCCCCACCACCACGCATCGTGCCACGCGCCAAGATAATGCACGTATTAAAATCCAATTAGTGGGTCTACACGTTCCGTAACGCCCTCTCTCGTGGAAACGCGCGTGCGCAAAAAAAAAGGAAATGGGTTGTGGATGTCGGCCGTACGGAGCCGTAATAACCTCGAGACGCTAAAATGGCGGTTGAGCACAAAAGACCCGTCACGCACTGCGCATGCGTGAGGACTACCCGGCGTCCATTGCGCTTCCCTACCTCTCCAAGGGTACCCCCCCTCACACAACCAGCACACACCCCCCCCCCCACACCCCCCCCCCCCCCCCTCATCGACGACAACTACATATTGCCCATTCCGCGAGGTTTATGACGCGGTGTTGGGCCGCAGCGCCGAACAGTGGAAGGGGGGGGGGGGGGGGGGGGGTGAACGCGGAACAGGGTGTGTTTGGCATCGGCGCAATAACACAGGGCGGATCGGATAAAGAAGGGAGAGGGGAATTGGTTTACATCCGCAGGACGCCGTTCAGAACCGTACCACTAAAAGCGTTCGCGCGTGACCTCATACAACCACTATATTTTCTCCGTTTTTTTTAAAAAAAATCATTTGATCTTTTAAACATATATGTGGTTTCGATAACCATGATCATTTAAGGCATGCAAGTGGTTGGATTCAAAGTTATGTTCATTATGCTATTTTATTCCCACATGACAAGAAAAATATTGCATAAATCAAGATTGTTATCTGGTTTGTTCATTTTGTATCAATACAATGTTGAATTAAGAATAACTCGACACGTCTGTGACAGTAAATCAATTAAGGATATAGTTTGCAAATCAAAACCAAAAAATAAAAATTAAAAAAATATATTTTTTTTTCAAAAAGAAGCTTTTTTATTTCATTAAATATATTTCCTAGTTTTTATAAATATATAGGGTAAATCCAGGAGAGATGGACCACCGGACGAGATGGACCGGTGGCATAGTTCACGAACTTGCTAATAGAAAGCGCCATGGTTGGTAGGAATGTGTCGTGGCAACTGTATTGCGCGTGCTGTGTTGTTTTAGTTCCTTTGTATGAGTAAATTGAGAAGATATTAAAGAAAATAGAAAACAGGTAGGCCAAAAATTTTGTTAATGTGAACGCAGTTGTGTCGTAGAGACAGTATTTTGCAATATTTTTGAACCATCATTCCTTACATGTAAACAAGCTAAACGTATCTTTGTAGTGTTCTGTAGCTACGCTGGGCACAACAGGGACATAATGGCGGCCTGGTCCATCTCTCCCTAACGATCGGGATAGATGGACCAAAATAAAGTGGGAGAGATGGACCATCGTGGGAGAGATGGAATATCGTTTTAAATGGGCCTACGTATTATTAAAAAGTATGCTGTAGATTTGTAATGTCGTTTCTACAAAAAAAAATTAGTCACAAAACATATTGTTAAGTAATTTGTAGGTTAATTTCCAAACCTTTAAGGTAAATTCTTCTCTCCGTTAGGCCTACTTAAAAAACAAAAATACAATATAGGCTGTATGCGGTAAAGTGAACACTTTTGAGGCCATAGTTACTTTTATCATTCAATCAAATTATTATTTTTCGGCCACTTTTAAATAGGATATAAATAATCGCTTATGAGCCAATTACATGAAGTGTTCGTATTACTCGCGTGTTCTTGTTCGTATTTAAAAGTTTCGAAGTGCTCACTTTACCTCGTACAGCCTTTAATAATTTTTTACAACTTTTTGTAGTCATTTTAAATCCTCATTGTTGGGCACGGAAAATGAAAAAAATGTTTGTACTTCACATTCAGAAACTGCAAACACATGGCTTTACACCATCGTGGGATTATGTGTGGTCAATGGCTTTCCAGCTAGCCGAACAAATGAAAATTAAACAACTTTGACCTAGACGCCCAAAAAGCAGGTTATGATTGGCTGCAATCGTTTCTGATTCGTAATCCTGAAATCTCAGTCTGAAAGTCAGAGGGTATTTCTAAGAATAGAGCTCTCGGAATGAATAACACAGTTGTAAAACAGTATTTTGACCTACTAGAAAAAGGTTTGTCTGAAAATGATTTGATAGGTAAGCCTGGGCACATTAAAATTGTGGACGATAGTGGGTTGCAACTAAACAACAAACCACGAGAGGTTTTTGCAATAAAAGGATCAAAAAATGTCAGCACTGTTACGTCTGGAGAAAAAGGTGAAACCATTTCCGTTGTATGTTGTTTCAATGGCGAGGGCAACTACATTCCTCCCTATTGCATTTTTAAAGGGAAGAATAAGAAACAGGAGTTCAGTGATGGCATGCCTCCGGGTTCCATGATTGCAATGAACGTGAAATCTGCTTACATAACCTCTGAATTATTTTTCGACTGGTTGAAACATCACTTTTTGCAAAGAATGCCTGCTGGAAAAGTACAGTTGATTCTTGACGGACACTCCTCCCATTGCAGCAGTGTGGAAATGCTTGAATTCGCTGATGAAAATGATATAATTTTGCTTAGCCTTCCTAGTCACACGACCCATTTCTTGCAGCCACTCGACAGAAGCTTTTTTTAAATCTTTGAAGTCTAACTACAACAAAGAATGTAATGTGTTCATGAGGAACAACCCATTGCGGCAAATTACGAGACTGCAATTTGGCAAGTTGCTAGGATGTGCTTGGTCCAAATTAGCGACTGTAGAAAATGCAGGCCTATCAGTGATGAATGCCTGGCGACTCCTGGAACTTCGTCAGGGCCCACCAGTGTCTCCGGAGTCAAAGAGGTCGACAACCCCACGCCAACAAAAATTTTGAACAACATCTCACCTATTCCAATCTTAACAAAAAAAAACTACAGCCCGTGGTAAGAGTGCAAGTGTTTCGAAAGTACTAAATTCTAAGGATAATGTACAACGTATTACCCAAGGAAAACATGACAAACTGAAGAAAATAAAAGAACAAGAAGAAAGAAAAAGACGGAGAGAAGAAGCTATCCTAACTAGGACTGTTAGGCCTACCAAACATAAAAAACCAAACATCAAAGGATTTTCTCAGCCAATTTTGTATGATGACAGTGATAATGGTGACTGGGACGAAGATGAATGTGTTGGGTGTAATGAGGACAACAATACTACAAAAAGTACAGAAGACTGGATTAAATGCACAGTGTGTTTCCGTGGTTGCATGAGAACTGCACAAAGTACGAAAATAAGTGCGATGTATGTGGAAAAAAATAACTAAAATCTTTACGGGTTTTGAAAAACTACATCTCAAAGAAGAAAGACTTTGTAAAACATGTTAATGTATAGGCACTGTAGACTTGTTGTACGTCAGAAATGATTTATGTTTAATTGAGTGCTTAAATATGAATTTAAAGTTAGTCATAAATGATTAAATAGCTTTCTCAATGCTGGTTCATCTCTCCCATTTAGGCTGGTCCATCTAACCCTAGGTATATGGTATAGATGGACCAGTACTTCAACATTTTTCAACATTTTTCTTCACTTAGTTAACGTAAATTTTCTACATATACCTTTGCTTTTCATATACATAGTTCACCAGAATATCATAGCGAAATTTACTTCGCCAATATCTTGACAAATAACAAAATTATAAGAGATTCAAAAAAATGGTCCATCTCTCCTGGATTTACCCTATCACAACTTGAAAAAAATCTCAATGAATTACTATAATTAATTAAATGGAAACAGAAATATTAGTAATCTGGGTAACACTCTTAAACACAACTAGTGCGACCAGAATATCTGCAGTCAAAGTCTTTATATCTGAGTTAAGCTTCTTGTTCTGAAAACGTACGTGTTGAATGAATCAATGTGTTCACAGTATGAAATAATACGACACTGACTTTTGATTTTTTTTCCGGTAGGCTATCCCGCACGTCACCCCAAGATAAAGTGTGTCTAAACCCAGTTATAGACTGCATAAATTATTAAATAATATTTGTGTAGCCAAAAAAAAGTAATATAATTCTTTAAAATTTTACGAAAATATATGTATGTATCCAGTATATCATTCAATACATACAACCATAAACACACCTACCTCATGTAAGAAACACAATTATAACAAGTTTGACTAGTTTTATTTTTACTTTTACTTTCATTAGATAAAAGGATAATCTAGTTAATTAAACAATGAACTCGAATATATCTTGATATTTTTGTTTTAAAGAAATACGCATGACATTAAACTTAACAAATGATTTAATAACCTCATTCTATTTTTCTTGCTGATACTAGGATTTGTCATAAATTATTAATATTATTTACAAAATCTTTGAAGTAAAGTAAGAGATATATAATATATAAGTGAAAGTGCTTCTATTTAAGTAATGATACTCAGTAATGGTCTCTGATAATAGATACTACTACTGAACACACACAAACCAACGTAATTTACCAGCTCCAAACTATCGGTGGGGTCGATACTCTGCTTCGCCAGGAACACTGTTTCGTTCCGGCGATGATGGGGTAGCAGAAGTATAGCTGAAACAGATGTTAAGCCTAGGGTCACAGTTCTGGAACGAAAAAGAAAATCGGCAGTCTCCTAAGGCAGCGGAAAACTCCCAAGACCAATAAAGAGCTCGCCGACGTCGGAGTAACAGTACCAGTTTTCGGCATCGTCGTCGTCTGGCGAAACCAATTGACAGTCAGGATGACCAACGCGGTAGGAATCGAAAGAACGGGAGAACTACCTAAACCTGATATCAATATATCAGATATTCCTGAATATTTGATAACACTGAAGAGATCTGTCTAAGGCACGGTTGCCACGCATCTTCTTATTCTTACCGCGGGGCTCCGAGGACTTGGAAACCCTCACACACGTGAAAGACGTCTTGCCTCTTTTACTGACCTTTTTCCAATCCAACTTACTTTTGTCCGAATCGAAACTTCCATACCTTAGCTTTTTTTTAACATCCAAGGAACAAGGAAGCTATCGGGAATCACAGAAGAAAGAAAATATTAAACTTGGAAAAAGAATAACAGTTTAATGAAATGTGTTCGGTACGTAGAGAAATATGTAATTGAAACTCTAAATCAATTGATACTAAGTTTCTAAGTTTACGAC
This sequence comes from Bacillus rossius redtenbacheri, assembly GCF_032445375.1. Lineage (NCBI taxonomy): Eukaryota > Metazoa > Arthropoda > Insecta > Phasmatodea > Bacillidae > Bacillus > Bacillus rossius. The sequence continues at coordinate 57,396,709 of NC_086330.1, read as the reverse complement.
TTTATATATTATGAGATAACTTCCTATACTGTTGCTATCCTTATCATACAAGCATTTAACATCAGATTTTACTCAAATTACATATAGGTAATTTTATGAACAATAATATTATAAATAATATACTATAAACATGGCGGACTGTTTACAGTAGTTAGTTTTATTTTGAGTTATTTAGGTCATGCAATTTTTAGTAACTTTTCTAATTTTAATTATTTTTTTCTTTAAAAGTTTTCGTAGTGTCTGATATTTATCTCCACTAAAAGTGCGAAAGTTAGAAATGAACGTTATTTACTTTTAAATTTCAATACTTTTATGCACACCTTATTTTATTTATTTATTTATTTATTTATTTATTTATTTATTTTAGGGAAGAGCAGCACTTTCACGGGTTTTGTAGAGAAAACTAATTTTAAGTCAGAAAGTTACTTTGAATGAAAATTATATCTTACATAACTTCATGGCGGGACATTAAAGAGTTCACGACAAAGCCAGGAATGAATTCGTAATGACACATTTTGTTGTAAATAAGTGACAAAGTGTTCCTTTCGTAAATCTTTAGTCAGCTCTTTCTTTTTGTTAATGCAGAAATTTGAATCTACGAAGACAACACAGATTGAATCTCTGAAACTCAAAGGATATTTTATACTTAGAGGATTTTCACACCTTATATTTTGCTAATAAATCAACACACAACTCTAAAATTAAAAAAAGATATTTAAAATGTTTTTATTATTGTCTTCACTGTTGCATTCCTTGCCATATGAAAACTACAGGCAAGGTGACTACATAAACGTAAGCTGGTCAGAACAGTTTCCTGAATGGCTATAATAATTTTAAACAAACTAAAGTGATAGTAAAACGATTAATTAGAGACTTGTTAAAATAAAAACCCGCATGGAAATTAAGAGCAAAGCGGGAAACAAATATAAAAAATAAGCTATTACTAAGATTACACAGGCCTGCATAGTTACAAATGGTTGTATAGCGGTTCTTAAACTTAGAAGCCAGATGCTTTTCGTCATAGAAAAAAAAATATTATAGTTAAAAAACTAAAAGATCTTGCTTTTAAGGTGTAATGAAATAAAAATTTAAAAAAATATATATAAATTTAAGTTTTTTGACCAACAGCCAAATAATACACCATAACACTGTATAAATAAAAATTTGGAGTGCTTTAAAACATTAGTCAGAAATTTTCTATTATTAATAACAATATGATTTGTAATATATTTGCTATCACTAATTTTAGCATTTATTCAATACAAAAATTTTAGGATATAGTCATTACGAAAATGAATATATGAACTTAAAAACAATAATGAACTTAAAATTAGTAATGAAATGCTTCAGGAGCGCAAATCTGTAGGATTCGCAAGTGGGGCTCGAGGAAATATTATGAGAAAGGGAAGAGAAGCCGCGTGGCCGGAGAAATTTGCACTTGGGGTTAACCGACCCGTCGTATCTAGATGCTGTGCCCGTATGCTGTACACTGCCAATATTTGGCCTACATGCATACAATAAGAAGATAACTTTAAAATATATGACGAATTTTCCGTAAGACATAGCTTTGACATTAAACACGTTTCACAGTCACGCTTTTGCAAGTGCAGGCAGGCTCCCTTAGTAAGGGGTTTCTTAATTCCAAGGAGGACCAGCCCCACCTGACACCCTCCCCCCCCCCCCCCCCGGACCAATGCCCAGGAGAGCTTGATGTCATTTGTCTTAAATTTTCTACCAGTAATTTTAGAATATAGTCTTTACGGAAATGAATTAATTGAGCATCCGATACTTTTAAATATACAATAGTTGTGGTGCATTATTTGGCTGTTGGACAAACAATTAAATCAAAATTAAATTATTTAATATTTAGTTCATTAAAAATTGAAGCTGGTTTTTTAAAGTTTTTTAAATGTAAGCTTATTTTATACATTTTAATCCAAAAATGAAATATAAATATTGAATATGAGTAATTGAAACAAATGAAAAATACTAAATATCTGTGATTAAATTATTTATTTGTTACAGTAAACTTAAAATTATTCATTAATATTCACGTAATCTATTTATTTCAGCTAATGCATAAACATTACATGAAACGTTCCTTGATTTCTTAGAGCAATAAAGTTTTTCTACTTGAAGACCATCCAGTGACTTCTGCGACTAAGAGCTACACAAGCCTGTCCGGCAGCCAAGTGACGCAAACCCAAATAACCAACTGCATAATATACATTGTAGCCTTTCTTTAATGCACGGTAGATGCCCAACACAGTATCAATTGCAACATTCGCCTTTCAACAGTACCATAGCTGCATTTCGCTGGAATGCAGAGAAACTCGGGCAGCGTTACGAAGAGTGCTTGGAACTAAGTGTTGACTATGTGAAAATGTGAAGTAGATACGTAGTAAAACTAAAACCATTAGTAAAAACTTCTTCTCACGCTTTTTTAAGGACTAAATGTTACTTACTTAACGGACATCCCTCGTATGCAGTATTTACATATATATATTTTTTTAAATCGGCTTGGACCGAAATAACTGGATTCTGTCGTCTCAAAAGGAAAAAAAAAGTACTAAATTTTTGCACGACGTAATTTGCTGGACGCGGTAAGAGTCGTAATGAGGTTCTGCTCCTCGCGTGGACGGAATCCAAGGGGCAATTAGACAAGTCCGGGAGAGACGGAGACACGGACAAAGGGACTCTCTGGCGTCATCACAAAGTCGGCCCCGAGGCGTCCACCAGGACACCAGATGAGACATCCCTCCCTCCCCCTAGCAAGGAGACCGCAAAGGAAAGAGACGAGCTGTGTTTGGAGTTGCCTGAGGACAGGGGCGGAGATGTACTCCAGCTTGCCTTCACTCGCTGTAAATTATTTTCGTTAACGGGACTGGAACAGGTCCTTCTAATGATTCTTGCGGTGGCAAAGAATGATTTTGATCAATATTTTGGACGTAATACAATTACGCTTGTTTTCACTGTGTGTCGTTGATAAAACCCAAATAACGGAAGAATAAAAAATAAAAATACACAAACACACAGAAAGAGAAACATGATAAGATCAGCTGATACTTGCTTCTTTTCTGTGCTTGTTTATGCATCTTTCTTTATCCCTACTTCAGATTATTTTCTATGGTACACAGTGCAAACTAGCAATGGCGTATGTCCGAAATAATGATTTAAAGGGAAGTGAAATAATCACTTGAAATACAGATATTGACAAATTTCTACACTCTACAAAATATTTTCTTAGTAATACTGGATTCAGATTCTTGCCCGGGTATGTATTTTTTGTGTTGTCTGAATACCTACATTACTAAAAGTATTTAAGTATTAAATGAGAAAAAGCAATGTCAAATAAAATAAATTCTAATTTTTGAACAGTGAATGATTTTCTCCATGGTTTAAAATAATACTATGCTTGTATATAATATCAAGCAATATTTTAAATTATCCTATAATTTTCTTAAGTGTATAACGCCACTGTTATGTGCTTTAATTAAGTGGCCGATCACGTGTTTCTCCATAGATAAGAACGTGTATTATTTTTATTTGGAGTTTATAATGCAGCGGAAGGTAAATAAAAGTTAAAAAAATAAAAGTGAGTCCCTACCGTTTACTAAACATTATGTCAACCCTTGACAAGGATGTTTCTTAGCAGTATGGAGGCGTAAAGCGATGACATTTTACGGGCGATAAATCTAATTCTGACGCAAAATTGGATTTGTCATTACGTATACCAAACGAAATAAAAACATTTTACGTCAGGTTACACACTATCGTACCTAACTAGTCAGCGCTCTGCGTCTCTACAATGCTAAAAAACTCCCTGCTAAGGGTTGACACTATGTCTCAATGGACAGAGGGACTCACGTTTATTTTTTGTATATTTATTGCTATTACTGCGTCACAAAATCTAAATTCATTATTAACAAGTGCTTAATTATGGAGAACCATAGATTGGCCTTGTTATTAAAACATAAAATTGTGGCGCTACGTCATTGCACAGGCTTACATAATGTAAAAGTAAATGAAGATTTCTCAGAAACCAGTACAAATTTTAGAACATGGTTATCAGTGTAAAACAAAGAACGTCTTTAGTGTTCAAAAATGTTAATTTTTATTTTATTAATTTATTTATGGAAAATATTTGACTTGATAGTTTTAACCTGCTGATAACTACGCATTATACAAGAGTTTATTTTTTGGGCATATAAGCATTTCAATAGTAATTTTACAAGCACGTGACATTACAAGGCACACTGTTGTTCTTTCACAAGGGCTCGTGAAAAAACAAATTCCTTGTAAATTTTACAACTTTTTTTAGACTGTAAACAAATAATCAATGAATTTTGTGGAATATATCTGCGCTTATAGTAAACTAGCTACAATTCGCGTCTTCACCCACGCAATTTCAGAGTATTTCTGAAATATTACCATTAAAAGAAAAGTACGTGATTAATTCCATACCTTTTTACTAAATCAATAAACACAATAAACATGTCAGGTGAATAAAATATTTATTTCATAACAAAACTGTTTAAAAATTATGTTTTTAAGGTGGATATGAGTCAGATTTTTTTACTGGTTAGTGCGGATCAAGAATCTGATTTTAAAACTTCTGTTTTAGAGTTTTCGAGTATATTATTTACCTTGATAAAATCACACTTTACTCATTTTCATTTAATATATAGACATTTAAAAATTTGTCCAAAACGCAACCATTTCATTTTAACTATGTTTATGCAATCGTTTACACTAATACTTTCATTTACTATGGTCAAATCTATGCTTAGAATAATAATTATTAAAAATACCTCCGATTATTTAGGATATTTAATACAATTAAATATATTTGACATAAAGATTAAATATATTAAATTTATTATTCAACGTTTTAGTTGATTCTTAGTTTGATTGGATAAAATCCCCGAATTTTTTACCCCTGTTCTCTTTTTCCACACGGATATTCATGTAAACTTTCAGAACTAAGTATTTGTGTCAATATCCTTAACAAAACAAAATCCAAACCCATCCCGTTTTTTTTTACCACAGACATAAATTCAAAATATATTATAATAAAGTTATAATTTAAATAATTTCAAATTTATCATTTCTATACAAAAATAATGGATTTCATAACTATTTATTTTTTTACCCTGTTACAGATTAAGAAGTGATATTTCGGAGAACTTTGAATAAGAGAAGGTACCTGAAGGTATGTAATCTATCAATTTAAATTTTTTAATTAAATATTATTTGATTAGTAAATGATATTGTTTAATGTCAAAACCATATTTACAATAATAAACATTTTAAATAGCATAACTTAAGCAAATAGTAAAATTGAGTTCGTAGATTTTGTATGATTTTAAATCATAACAAATAACTTACATCCTGCTTAATAAGCATCAGAGATGCGATTTCTATAACAAAAGAATTGACCACCTTTTCATATTTTTTACGATCGAATTTATAAAAATTGGTAACTTTTAAAACATATTAAATCATAATTTCGTACGCTAATCTTGTTCAGTATCCAACCCTCATTTTAATTTGTTTGGATATATGATTTATTGCCATAAAAACTAACGTTCATCCGTTTTACTCACTACTTTTGGCGTCGAATATCGAAAAATGGGAAAAGGTCTCTACGTAATTATTTATTTACGTGATTTATGTTAAGATTCTTACATACAGATTTTTTTGCGATTGAGATAGGTATTATTTATGATTAAAACGAAACGTACTCGCCTTTCACACCCTTCAAAGACTTAATCCGGAATATTTAAAAAATACAATTTATAACTCTGTTTGCTTAATGTTCATTCTTAATTTCTAACCCATATATCTAGTAAATACGGAAATATGATTTATTTCCGTTAAACAAAACTTAACCGCTTTACCGCCCTTAAGGGCGGAATCTTGAAAATAAATTAAATAAAAATTAAATAGTTTATTATTTTTACCAGTATTTTGTCTAAGTTCCCATTAAAAGATGAATCTGAATAAACGCAAAAAGTGAGCAATACGTAGTACTCTAAATTAATTTATTTTTTAGTTTTATAAACACACATACCTCTTTTTAACTTTCTTAGTGTTTGAATTTCGCAAAATCATAATATAGTGGCTATAGGATTTTGTATGTTTATTATTGGTACCCAAAATAACTTTTAATGCCTTGTATAATTTTGATATATGTAAATCTTAAAACCATAGAAACCCTTTTTAACCTCTTAGAGGTTCCCTTTTGTAAAATGTAAACATTGTGTCTAGCACTTCTCGTACGTTTATTTTTGGTACGAAATTTATTTTTATTATGCTTGCTTGAACTCGAACCTCAGTTTATTTATCTTAAAACCATATTTATCCCTTTTTTACCCCTTAGACTAAGGCCGCACCGAACACAGCAGGAGGTTAGATAGGAGGATAGAGGGTGGAGTTTGGCGGGTAGTGGCTGGATGCAGCCTGACCGCACCGCAGGCTGTTTACAGCTTGCATCCTCCTCCAGTCTGGCGCGAAAGCTGAAAACGTGCACATCAAAATGTCACTTCAAAAGTATCTTGCAAAATGTTGCTGTCCAAAATTCTGTTTTGAAAGCAAAACTACTAAATAGGAACCATAGGGCGTGGATTCATGATTATAATGTACAAAGAACAACGGACGGTAAATTTGTTAGGGTTTATAAGGAGCTTAGGAACCACAGTGATAAGTTTTATAATTACTCGCGGATGAGCAAAGAATTGTTTTATTTACTTCTTTTCAAAGTGCAAAAGTTTCTGCATCATGTGACAACAAACTTCAGAGAAACAATCTCTGCTGAACAACGACTAGTAATTACATGCAGGTAAGACCAATTTTATTGCCACTACTATACATTGTAATATTTCTGTTATAAATATGATGATATTGGTTTTAAGGAGCCTTTTCACAGGGTTTTTATAAGTAATTTTAATGTTATTAATATTGAAACAGTACAAATGGTATACACTAGCCCTGCCAAATTTTCACTAACTATATTATCACACAATTATAAACATTCAATGGTATTTTCATAGATGTATATTTTACACTTGCGAAAAATTACGAGTAGTGAGAAACGTCAAATGTTCCTGTTGATGTATCCAAAGATTCCGTTGATGGAGCATTAAATGACGCAGGATGTAGTACATGGTGATTCTCGGATGAATCCCGCGTGGCGGGAGAAGAAAAGTAGGCCTAGCTTCCTGCAAGTTGATGATGTGGTAATGGACCTATGCTCTGTGTTGCCTCAAACTCTCGGGTAACGATTTTTTGTATTGCCGCACGTACTCGAAGCTTTTGTAAGCCATTGAAACAGTGCATGTATGGCAATAAACTCTTGAAGAAGTTCGGATCCGGATCTTCTGTGGTGTTGATCTCTTTTTCGAGAAGAGCCATCTTCTTTTTTCTATTTCAATTAACTCATATTCCTTACATCTTTGCTGTGATGAAGTTTGTTTCAGTTTTCTAACTTCACTTCTTTTCTTTAAAAAATTGTACTCATTTTCCTGTGAAACACTCAAAGTTGACGTGTCGGGTATGACATCTGCTGGAATGGCAAGCGACTCACTTTGCTTTTCGAATGTTTCATAACTGTTGGTCACATTTGTTTCAGAAGATTGTGAAGCATCATTGCTGTCTTGTGTTGTTGCTTCTTTAGAGACATGAAGGTTATCGTCTCTAGGACAACTAGAGCTAACAATGACATCTTTTAAAAACATCGGTTGATAAAAAAAGCTCCACGTACTAACCGTTTTTGTATTTCCACCACTTCCACTTTTTGGGATTTCTGACTCTCGCAATTCTTTGGCGAAATAAGCGCGAAGGTTCTTCCATTTTGCTCTCGCTGTTTTCACTGAAAGAGAAAGAAAACGGGTAATGAATAAAATAAATATTAGTTGTTTACTTCATATAAATATATATGAAACGTATTTTGGTCAAACTGTTGCGGCTACTAGGCCTTTGCCATTCTCAGGTGCTATCTATGTTCAAAATCTCCATTATCATTGGTATTATTTGTTTATATTTCAGAAATATTTAAGAAAGCATATGTAAGCATATGAAAATTTCCTTGCTACATGGACGTTTAAATTGCCAAACGAATGTGGGGTGAATTAAAACAATACAAGTAATATAATTTCACGTTATTCTAATGGAAAGTACCTACAAATAGTTCAGGAAAATTCCATAATAAGTCCAATATAAAATGTCAACACAACATTAAATAATCAACAATATACACAACATAAAACATTCGGAATAACATTCTAACGAGCTAGAATGCATTAAGTTTTGTCTATGTTTTTATTATATTAGATTTTCATTTTATCACATTATTTGTTTTATGTGTTTCAGATATCTGGCTTCCAGGGAGTCCTTCCGTTCGTTGGCATTGAGATTTGAGATGGGCAAGACAACTATTGCTGAGATCGTCCATGACACCGGCCGAGTTATATGGGATATTTTAAATGATGATTATCTACCCGCCCCAAAGAAAGAAATGTGGCTTTTTGTGGCTGAAAATTTTGAAAAGAAATGGAATTTCCCCAACTGTTTTGGGTGCATAGACGGCAAACACGTAAGAATAAAGTGTCCTGCCAACAGTGGATCGCAGTACCACTGTTATAAACAGTTCTTTTCAATTTTACTGCAGGCTGTAGTCGATGCAGATGGAAGGCTTACTGCTGTCGACATTGGCACTCCTGGGAAACAAAGTGATGGAGGAAATTTGAATCGTCGAATTTGTTCCGTTTACTTGAAGCTGGAGAACTGAACGTGCCAGAATGCAGACATCCTCCATCTACAAATACGACAGTTCCATTTGCGACCTTATCCGCAAATAGATTTAGATGATCGGAATAGAGTGTTTAACTACAGGTTAAGTCGTGCGCGAAACAGTGTTGAATGTACATTTGGCATCATGTCTGCAAAGTGGAGACTGTTAATTAAATAAGGCAATTGAAACGAATGTTTCTAATGCTTTACAAATAGTTAAAGCTATTTTCATCCTACATAACTTCGTTCTGACACACGAAAGAGATGATGTAAACATTGCATGTGTACCAAAAAATGTTTGCCGTGGTGTCCCTAACTTTCAGCCTGTGCATTACCGATTCACCACAACAGCATTAAGAACCAGAGATCACTTAACGGATTACTTCAATGGCGTGGGTTCAGTCCCATGGCAGGAAGATTATGCTCTCACACAGAACATTGTGCGCCGCCACAACAGAAACAAAAATCTTAACTGAACTTTTCAGTTACATAATTTTTTGTGTTTGTAAGATTAAATTAAAGCTTACGTTGTTTTATGTAGTATTTGTCTTGAAATTTAATGGCTGAAGTAATAACAATGGCCTGGGTAAGTTAAAAACAAAGTCAACAATAAACAAGGCATTATAATTTAATAAACATTGCAGAACAGACATATGGAGCAACGTATGTTCAAAGATAATTGTACTTGACACTGTAAATTAAAATACGAATAAAGATGATACTGTATTATCATTAAATGGTAGTTATACAAACGTTAACGTTCCGCTCCAATATATATTTTACTACTGACGTATTGTAAAAGATACTGTAAGAAATTATCTTAATAAAACAGGAAAGTAAAGAGTAAAGTAATCATAACTTAATATTATTTCATTACTTGTGTGTCAATATAATTACATTTTAATAGCTTTCTGCAACAGAACACAAATTGCATGATGCAAATAGAACTATGGACTTTCCAGACTCATACATCCAGAATACTGTAGATTAATAACTTACCATCTACTCCAACTTATTGAGCTACTTCAGCCCACAATGCATTCAACATCTTTGAATTCTTCCTGAGGCCGTCGGTAGGATCCCAAATAGCTTTACGCTTGTACACAGCTGCTATAATAAGTTCCTCCATGCTGTAGCGCAGTCGTAGTGCAGCGGTAAAATGCCTGGATGGCTGGCTGGAAGAACAAACAGGATTGTTCGGGTGGATACCCGCCAGGCGACCCGCCCGGCGGTTGAGACTGGAGGGTCGAGGGTAGATGTTTCCGGTGCGGCCACTTTCACCCGTCAACAAAGGTAATATCTCTGCCTCGCTGGTCGCCAGGCGTCTGGCTACCCTCCACCCGCCAGGCATTTCTGTTCGGTGCGGCCTTAGGTTTAGGGATAGAATTTCACAAAATAGTATAATTGTGGTTTGTAGTTTTTGGAGTGTTTTTTATGGGTCAATGGTATATTTTGTTAGCTTGTTAGCTTAGGAGATATAACTAATTATCTTCAATCCATATTTACCTCTTTTTCATTCCTTAGAGGTTTTATTTCACAAAATGGTAAAATTATGGTTGCTAGTTTTTTTTTGGTTATTATTATAAGTTCCAAAAGTACTTAAGTGCTTAATTTTATTCGGAGATATAATTAATAATATTAAAACTATATGTATCCTTTCACCTCTTAGAGGTTTAATTTTGCAAAATAGAAATTATGTGGTTCGTAAATATGTATGTTTATTTTTGCTACCCATTTGTATGTATTAAATTTATTAAATTTAGAGAAATATTTATTAATTTTAAAAATGTACTCACTTATTTTACACTCCTAAGGGTTGGAATATGAGGAAATACATAAATCGATAGTTTTCGAATGTTTATTATTAGAGCCAAATATAATTTATTACGCTTAATTACATTGAGAAGAATATTCGTTAATATTAAAAGCAAACCTTTCTCATTCACACCCATTAGGGATTGAATTTCGCTTATTATATTTTTTTTTTTTTAGTTTTTGCGTGTTTATTATTGGTACCCTAAATCATTTATAACGATAAATTAAATTCGGAGACAAAGTTATTCATCTTTGAAACATACTTGCCCCGTTTTATTATCTAAGGGGTTGATTTTATAAAAATTAAAAGTTCTGGTTAAATGTTTTTGTTTGTTAATAATCGGTACCGGATATGTTTTCATTAGCTTGATTAGTTTCAGTGTTTTAGTTAATTATATAGAAAAAACATATTTATTACTATTTCGCCCTTTAGGGGTGGAATTAAATAATAATAACAGCCTAGTTTACAAAGTTAGGTAAAGACCTTTCTAATAAAAAAAAAACGTTCATCAAAATCCGTCAAATAATTTTCGATGCTCGAACAAACAGACAAGTAGACTAACAAACAAAAATGTCAAAAACTATATTTGTAAGTTCTCAATAATTTAACTAGCTATTTCCAATAGTTTTTCATCGTTTCATTTAATGTACAGTCTGTTTTCCTCGAACAGTTTTATTATTAGTACAGATGAACCAAATGCAATACGCAGAGGAATACCTAGGAATCGACCTTCATTAACTGCAACAAAAATATCATTCGTCAGTGCAGATTAAGATAAATTTTTTTTTTAAATAAATTTAAAAAAATAGCGTTTTTGATACAAAATTTTAAAAATCTTAAATTAATCAAGCATTATCAGATTAAACTTAACATTTTTCAATCTAAGTGAAAACCTCCTGCCTAATCAACGCGCACCCTTTTCAGCAACTCAGAGGTCAGCAGAAATTATTTTTGTGAGAAAATATATCATTTAAAAAATCTCGCGCTTTACCAACGTTGACATCAAACTGCCTACGTTACAAAGATTCAGTTTCAAGTCACCCTATCTGGTCCGGTATCCAGCGAACTGAACCATTAACCTTCATGCATTAATCACGGAACAGTGTGACCTCCAGCACTCTCACTATAAATCACAACAGGTCACATGGCATATTTTCGTCCTGACAACGTTAATCCTTCGCGTGTCCGGCCTGTCATCACGCCATTAACTCGTTATTGGTAAATGGGGCGGCGAGTCTCAAAGCCGGACCCTCTTTCTCTCGGGTCGCAACATGGGGCAAAAATAGTTTAATTTCAGTTATTCGTCATATCATTATTCCATATTAGTGATATAATTTTTTGTATGTCCTGGTTCTAAATTATTTTCAGCTTTTGTTTTTTTTCGCACCTTGTGAAACATCCCGCAAAAATTTTTTGACTTTGCATGTGACATATCAATCAATATCCCACGGTAAAATTAAGATCGAGCTTTAGCTAAATAGATTTTTCATGATTTAATATTAAAATAGGGACATTACTTATCAAGATTCGATTTTTCTTTGTGCTTATGAAGGAAATGTACGGAATAGTTTGTGTGTGACGTCTTCTGAGGTAGAACTTAAATTCGATAAAAATAGACAAACATGGATATAGGTCTCAGTCAGAATTATGTTTGACCGGAAGGATGGGCCCTTGTGCCATTGGTTGTCTTCGTTCCGAAATCATACTTAACCCTGATGGATGCTGGATAGTGGTCGACGAAATGTCAGTGTACTTTCGGTAAGACCAAGAAATGTCACCTGTAAACATCGAAAAAACACAGGCATCTAACTCAGCGCTGGAAATCATTAGTTGCAGGAGTGGAATGTAAGAGTGACCAGTACCTTTTACCAACGAAAGAAAACTGCGTATTCACTTATGTAAAAGTATAAGTTTAAATATTTCTGCGAATCGATGATCAAGCGCAAACATAAAATAAATTAAACTATTTACAATAAAAAAAAATTCCAAATCTAAAACACGAAACATAATATAATTAAGGACTTTTAAGAGTTCTTTTAATGATTATTTCAATGGGAAATATTAAATTAAAACTATTTTATTGACATACGTCTATGCTGTTATACACTGTATGTCATTTAACATCAGCTTATTATGGCTTGTTCTCCATGTTCATGTGGTCATCTTTTCTGACCATTCTTGTGGTTTATCTTCTCCATGTTCATATTTTATTTAAATATTTTGTCCATTCATGAGGGTTTTCTTCTCCATGTTCATATGTTAGTCTATGTTGTTCATTATTGAGGTTGTTCTTCTCCATGACCATCTATGTTGTCCATTATTGAGGTTTATCTGGAACGTACAGTTTAAACCAACAACTGTGCATGTTTATAAAATTGTTTGAAATTTTTAAAAAATTTTTTCATAACTGCGAATCAAAAGTATTAGGTAACTTGTATGTGTTCAAAAATTCTATAAATTTATGGACCTGGTATTGTGAAATTTACGATTATGTTTTCTTGAATTATAAATGGCTTAAATTTTCTTTGTTACTTTTATGCATAACAAGCCACTTTGTTCACATACTATGGAGATGTGGCAACGAATTAGGAACAAACTTGGTGTACTAAGGTCAACGGACTTATATTAACAAATTTTAAACAACCAAACATAAAAAAACAACACTATTATGCAGCAACAAAAAGGCACACTTGTTGCTAGGGGTATTTATACTTCTAACTAGCAAGTGCTTTTTTCTAGAAGCCACATACCATTGCTACGATTAGATTATATAGAAATTCACACTTCAGCTTCGTAAATAATCGTTTACAACATTACTTTGCAATTACAACAGTGTCAGAATTAGAAGCAAGTCAGAGAGTCTGAAAAAATTTATAATGTTAAATCGAATCACTATACTGAAATTGTGGTAGTGGCGATTCACAAAAAAAAAAAAAACTGCACGAAGAAAGTCATACACATTATTGCCTCCTGCAAGAATCAATCAATCAGGGGATTTTTTTTATATTAGCAACGGTAGCTAATAATTTTAATTTTATACTAATTGTTATCACCTTTTAATAACAAGATTAATTTCTATTTTCCTTTGAAGTTAATAATAGCCTAATAGTTTAATGACAAATATATTCCCAAAATAATAATCGTTAATAATATTTAAGTACAACTTAAAAATAAAATTATTTGTGTCAATTTACAGATAATACAAGACAAAGAATTTGATAACACATTATGAACATTAGTTTGTGGGCTTGAAAACTGCCACAAGGATCAAGCGTAAACTCCAGAATGACACTCGCGTTGTATGAATTTCGCCGTGGAGCCAATGAGCGATGACGATAATATGCAGGAGGGGAGGAAGTCAACAAAATATCGTGAGACCTTCACTCACGTTTAGCATGGAGCCAAGAGAATACGCAAACATCCTGGTCGCTCTAGCCATGGTTCGTCTAGCGAACGTTCCTGATCGACGCTTGGGTAAAGTACGTTTATTTGGGCGCATGGGTGGTACTGGCGACAATATACCTCCTGCCCAGGGGGGAGGGGCGAATTTCTCGCCAAGAGCTGTGCAGTACGACGGCGCGCGCACCATTAGACGTCCTGAGTCCACCCCCATACTACCCTCCTCTCAGTAATTCATCGCGGTCTTCTTGTTCTTGCGAGGTCCCAGGAGCTGTCCTACGGAAGCGGGATGGGGTGGAGTGAAGGGGGCCCATGCCCAACCAACACGGTGTTTGTTTACCCCTCTCCCACACCCACCCCGCAGTCGTCTTTCCACAGGCCGACTAGCTGTTCCCTACCCCCTCCGCCACCCCTTCACGTTGCCCTCCGCTCGGCGAAGCCTCTCCACGTAACAAAACGTAACAAAAACGCATGCGTGTACCTCGGCCCGCAGGGGCTCAGCGCAGACGACAAGAACTCTCGCTTCCTTGTTCTATGAATTGTGCTCGCCACACCACGCTCGCTTTCACCTTTGAATATATATACTGTATAGAAGTCGCCAGCCCAGGTTATAATTTCTAATACGGTTTTGAGGTAGTTGGTTAATTCACCGCCGCAATCGCCACCATCTCTAGGGCATCGACTTGTGGTGGTCCCTAGCGGACAAGTGTCTAACTCTTCAAACACCCCTTCCCCCTCCTGTTGAACGACGTTGAGCTGCAGTGAATGATGGATGAGGGGTGCGGGGAATGACAGCGGGCGACAGCGCTGCGCTTTAACGTGTAAATAACTACTAAGACGATACAGGGCATTACGGCAGCGCACTGCAGCGGTGAAGTTCCCAAGCTGCTCATCAAACGCTTTTGAAAAACGTAGAGTAAATCCTATCCACTCGCGACTTCTATACAGTATATATATTCAAAGCTTTCACAAAGGATGTGGACCTAATGAACCAAGTGAGAACGTTAATGTTTGCTTGAGGCACGGTCTCAGTCGCCAAGTCGGCACTTCCATTTTTTTAATCATTGCTATTATTAAGTGGTGTGTTTATTTGAATTTTTCATTCCACAATTGTTATTTTGAATTTTTTTTGTTTCCTTACAAACCGTGTCACAAGATATTCTCAAGAATATCTTTGCGTGTTGTAAAAAATTTTTCGCAAATGATCATAATTGTAAGTATTCGCATGAAATTTAACCACTTTAAAGAAAACACAAAATATTCAGTGACATAAGTTGTCACGAATCATAAAGAGCAAAATAGCTATCAAGTTTCACTAACGAAAATACTTATTATGTATAGTAATGTCGAGAAAACCAGATAACCAACATTGTGAATGGTACCGAGCTCTAATGCTTGGCATAAGACTGCAAGTTGTATTTTTTAAGGAATGGTTTACTTAAATATTAGTAACAAGATGTTCTTTGTTATATTAAATGTGAAGCTAAATATAATCTTAACAGAATTAACTATTTTTAAAATTAAGGCAAATATTCACAGATTACATTTGCTGGACTACTTGCGTCATTGGCAGTCCCAATAAGTTAACTTCCTGTAGGTCCAAAGCTGGACGATGCATACAAATTATAACATTTAAAAACCATTCTCAATATATTTGTTATAATAAATACTTGGAACTTGCAAAAATCTTCGTTGATGAAGCCTAGCCATTGCTTTATAAATGGAAAATGTTTTTAAAATTGGATATGTGTTAACAAATATCTAAAAAATTGAACTATGGCAATTTATTTAATTTCAAAAACTTTCTGTGATATAAATAATAAACATAAAACCTATGAAAACATCTGGGTTCTCCAATGACTGAAAAATAAACACAGTTTTGATACATATAAGTTAACAACACATGTTCAGAAATTTTCCTTTAAATATTTTTTTCTTGAAAATGGAATTATTGAGCCCTTATATTTACACTTAAGAACAATAATAACTTTTTTTGGGGCAATATTTTGAACATGTATTTTAAGTACCTACCTAAACAAAAGTTTGCTAATCATCGGCATATAAATTAAACAAAACGTTCAATTTATATATTTTGGGGCTACTTTCAGTTTTTTACTTGCCACAATATGTGGCAAAAATGGTCTGAAAAAACGTTGGTTATCTTCCTTTTTTCCCATTCAGCTGCATGCAGCAACAAATGCAAAACCAAAATGACAGGTAATTGTTCGCAAAAAAATATTTCAAACATTCAAGTATTTTTTTATAACGTTTGCATGTTCGCTTTCCGTCACGCAGACTGAACTGCGAATTCCTTGTCCAATCCCAGACGCAGTTGACCCATGACAAACGCGAGACCTAGTTCCCCCATTACCGTCTGCGGTGGCTGTCCGCCACCCACACTCGCTAATCACTTCTCAAACACAATCAGCAAACAAATCCAATCCGAGTGACGGAAACTCATTTTCGTATTCATCAGCGCTATATTGCCGCTCTGAAATGCAATCGTGATGAATTATGACTATCCAAACGAAGCTAGATAACATTCTAGACAAGTGTATGATATGGGTTAATGCAAAACTGAACAACAGATTATATTATATTTATTTTAGTTGCCTCTGAGAAAACAAAACGAAATTATTTACCACACTGCCAAAGAATCGAAATATTATGATTTAAGATTAATTGTTTGTTTTTTTATTATTTTACTAGCCTACAGGAAAACCAATAAAATACACTCTTCCCGTCACCTTTCATAATCTTGATATTGTTAATGAAACAAATACTTTATTTAAATAAAACAACTTCCTGTAGTTTTTATTTGAAATCTTACTTTTTAAGTTGAGATCCTTGCCTTTATTTATGTTAACGAACATACACATAGATCTACCATAAACATGACCAAAACAAAATCAATCAGAACCAGATTATCATAACTAAAAAAAAATCATTAACTAAGAAACAAATACATACTTTCTAGTTTAATTATTCGAATTATTTTACACCATGACGTAGCTAAATATTTTTATGTGACCAAAACTATATCTTCTGAATTATTTTCGATGAAAATTGTATTTTACAGTTTATTTTAAAACTATAAATCAATCCGCTAAAAACCATTGAAGTTGTTAATGTTACCATTGCTTGAAAAATAATATGCTGAAAAGAAATAATGGCTTACTAGAAACCTCCACCTCCAAGCCAAAAAAAGGTTTACAAGTGTAGCATGACAAAAAGAAAAAAAAAAACATCCCAGAACATAGGATTGGTATGGATGAAGATCGACAACGCACTGTGCAGTATACCACACGGTTTCTATTCACTACTCAAGTCAGTAAAGGCAATTGCAACACCACCCTGGGAGTGGCATTTCTGTGTCCAAACACTTTCTTAAAGTATATCAACCATGCTCTCCCGCCAAAAATATGTCCAAAACAAAGATATTAAAAAATCTAAAGTTATACTAAGAAGGGGCGAAATCAGGTTAGAGTATCCAAATTTATTTATAACGATAGCATCATATAAAAACTGATTTGCGTATGTTTCATTGAGCACGCAATGGCAATTAAATGATATTATAATTAAATTTACTAAACCTATCAATCAAGCTAAATAAAAATACAGGTAAATTACGAGCGCGAACAGTTTCTTAAATACTACAAATGGACACGTAAAATTTAACTGCCAAAAAAGCTGCAATAAAATCAACATGCTTGCTATGTATAATACAATAATTTAAAAACCAAAATTAAATATTTTTTTACAACCGGGTTTCTCAGTTGAATTGCAAAAGTTCTATCTATTTGGCATGTTCATATTGTGTTTCATTAAAATTTCTTGTTCCTCGTAGCAAGGGTAAAGTTAAGCTAAAATGTTACTAAAGAAGTTTAAAATTCTCTTAAAAATATCTACACAAATTTCGTGTCCTCGAGTGACGTTTTCAGTTCAAGATTGATCGCAGAAAAATTCGTCGTCGAGTGCCGATAACTGCTTTTACAAAAATTGAAGCTACGTTCAGGCACACTTATGGAGGGTAAAATGGATGAAGAAAACTTTGGGTGCCGTAATTATTATTTCTTTATTGACTTAATTTCGAAGTTCAGGATTTAGGCTTCTCACACACTTAAACATAGAACTACACAAAAATCATACATCATAAACTTATAATAATAAACTAACCTAAATTAATAGCTTAGTAACTATATTCCAGATATTTTCTCCCCTAAAGAACATTAACAACAAAAGTTAATAACATTTTTAATTCAAAGAACTTAAAACAGGAATACAGCAGACTTTCAAGTGGTTACAAACATTACATATGCACATAAGCGGAAGTGGTTGTCGAATCACTGGCGACATTGAACAATGTATTTCACTACCTTACATCTGAACTTGTAGAGAGTTTCTGAGCCTCACAAGGAATAAAAATAGAAGGTTAACATTTCTTAGTTGTAGTAAGCGTCACGCAAATATTGTGCCATCCCGACACACGCCAAACAAAAGGCATGTCCTCTGTTACCATCGGGGACTTTAAATTCACGCAACCGCACCAGTGCGTAGGCCCGAGACTACTCACCCGAGACTACTCACCCAAGATTACTACTGCAGCTTGCGGCGCGCAGTCTGCCAAGTCACAGCTGATGAGTTCCGACGTCATTCTCCCTCACTACACCGCCTCTGGCGGCACTCAGCGGAACTACTAATATACCGCCTTTAAAGAGAGTTCATTTCTTACCTACATTTACGTAGCCATTAAAAACCGGATTTATATTTAAGTAAATACATCTTTAAAAGCAATAAAAATATATATATTTAAAATATACAATTACTAGGGCTATTCATATATTGCGAAAACATAGAGAAATCTCGTTAGACTGCAAATAGGTATAACCGCGCCAGTGGTTTCTTCCTGTCATTGGTGGCCGTCTGCAAGAGAAGCCATTGCCTTATTTGGCTGGACCATTCAGGACGCGTTTGCTTCCGCACTGCATGGCTGTGATTTGTGGGCTGAAAGTAGACATGTACTTGGAAGAACTCAATCTATCACGAAATACAGATTATGCTATAGTATTTTAACTTGACTCGAAATCGTTTTGTGAAAAATACATGCCCCTAACCACATTTACTAGTAACCAACTATTTAAAATTTAAAAACATGACAAAATATAAATCTTGTTACTTAAAATAAAGTAAGATTAATAATTAATTCAGTTTAAATTGTAAAAAAACTTTTGTTTTAAAAATTATGTTAATATTATATTTAAAATAAAATAAATACAATGTTCCTTCAAAGCCAGAAACAATTAACGTCCAATGCGTACTGGTCACCGGTTGTCAAAAACCATTTGTGGTCCCAACATGGCAAAATATTTTTTGTCTTTGCTCAAGTAGAACTGTCATTAACAAACGGTTCATGGCAGAGGCTACTGTCATGTTGTTATAGTCGTTAAATATGTTAGTCTTTTTTTTTGTCTAGTTTCAATGCAGCAAAGTGTTGAGATATGAACTGAAGAACAAAGGCAGTTTAGTAAAAAGATTTACTAGCGTGTCTGTTGGAGTGAAAATGAACACGAATCTCCCGCCTGAGGCAGGGTCTACATGTATGGAATGGGGCTGACAGTCACAGGAGTCGAGGAACAGACCTGTCGTTCCGGTCAGCCTGGAAAGTCCGTGAGGGGAGATGAGCTGGTGTGTGGAGCAGCGGCGGATTGAGCTGGTGGGGGGAAACGGGAGTGCCCCGAGGAAACCCACATGCCAGGGCAACCTCCACCAAGTTCCCCCACTTGCAGTGATCCGGGTTCGACCCCGCCCGGAGTCGAGCCCCGGTCACCTTGGCGGGAGAGGAGGCGAGCGTTGCGAAACAAGCGCGCGTGTCAGAGCTTGTACCGGCTGTGTTTCGACAGCCCTGGTCTCTACTGTGGGCGGTGCGGTGTCGTTTCCCGGCAGGGCCACACCCGAATTGTTCGCAAGTGGGAAACGTGGCGGTCGTTACCGTGAGTCGTGCAACCCCTCCCTCTACCGAGCAGGCACGGTGAACCTACCACCCAGTTGGGAAAAATACATTTTTTGTTCGATATTCGTTAATACGTATCCAGGTGTATTATAACATAAAATCAATATATAGGCCTAATAAATGTTAGCATGGTTTGTCTATGAGTGTCGCTATAACTCCATAAACACCACAATCCCTTCCCCAAGCAACCCCCTAGGTAGGTTTTTTTTATTTTCCAGGATCATCGAAAATGCTCTAGAATGTTCCAGGCTGTTCGAGAATAATATAGAATGTTCAAGATGGTTCTGGACCGACGAATGGACTTCCTGTTCGGGAACGTTCAAGGTTGTTTTAGAATGTTCTAGAATATTCTAGAAGCCGGAAACCGAAGTTCAAAATGTTCTGGAACACTTTTTACAAGCATCGGATTATATAAATATATATTATAGGGAATACCACCCCTATTCACCGTTCCCATCCCCAAAAAAAAAATTCTGTTACTTCTTGATGAAATTTGTCATTCTGTACGTTCAAAATAAGTCAAAAATTACTGTCTAAATCACTGTAGAGTTTTATTGGACCTTAGTTAGTTTTTTCCACAGTTTAAATAGATCAAAATAAGACGATATTAAAAAACTATAACTTTCTATAACTTTTACCTTAAGTGAAGCCGCTTCACTCTGCGCACACCCGGGTCTACGCCAGGTACTTCAGATAGTAATAAAAAAATAATGCGCCGTATAACTGTAGCCTTCCAACTTATTAAAAATTACAAGAAGAAAACATAACAATGCTGAAGTTTAACTAACTGTACAAAAATTTGTTTCTGGTACACATTTTTTAAAATGTTTTTTACGTACATCTAATAACTGAAATAACTTATAGTTATGTAAATTATGCCTCTTTCTCTCTAGCGATGTGACTACTGACCATCAAACAAATCAGTTGCGGTTGGTGTAAGCAATCCCGAGTCCACACTTGTCTGCGACACACGCGCTCCCTTCTGGCCGATGAACTAGCTGCACAGCCGCAACAAGACAGCAGCAGTCACGTGCCGTGCTGCTAAGCAATAGTTTATTTATAAACAGTACTTATTGTGTTTTTTAGTCCTGTAGACTTTCTGTCAGTTCACGAAACAACGATGAATCATGTTTACTTCGTTCTCATCCCTCCCACGCTGAAAAATAAACAAAGTGTTAATTCACACAACAAGTGTTAGCGGATTTTTACATTTTACAAAGTGTAATTTGAAAAATTACACATACAGTTTGTGTACTTTTACACATTACTTGTGTAAATTTACAGCTATGTCATGTAATTTCGCACAATATTTAATTTATTTTCTATAAATACCAACATTGGTTTAAAAATATAATTTTTTTCCGTGTAAATTAACTATGCTGTTGATAATTTTATACACACAATTTCATAGTATAAGCACACCAAAATTAAAATAAATAACACATTGTGTTGTAATAAATACATACCGTTATAGTTTGTATAACTTTACACGAACAGTGCATATTTAAACAGTACCAAAAGTTTAAATTCACTCAATTGTAGTCCAGTGTGCCAGCCAGGCAACGTTCCTAATATCATTTTCCACTACATCATATAATTTTACACCTACTGTAGTAAATATTCTTCAAAATAAACATTGACAAAAAATTGAGTTTCTGTGTTAATCAACAACTCTTCTGATGTACACCCAAATTGTGCAGTAAAGTTACACTAGCATGTATTAAAAATTATGTTATAATTAAACAACAAACTGGTGTGTGTAATTTTACACAAAAATTTGCATTTAAAAACACTATCAACTAGTGTTAATTTACTTTTTTGTATCACCGTGTGCCAGCACTGTAAAAAAGAGGTTATTTTTCACGTTCAACGTATGTTACGGATGGCTAAACCATTAAAATTCATTGTAATTAAAACCATTTTAATTTATATAGCATATTTAAGTCCATAATTTCCAAGTTATTGTGTGAAGATCGTTACTTTCGGAGCACGAGCTAAGCATATGTGAGTATAGTCCGTGTCCACACCACCGCAATTGCTAATTTATAAGTGTATCTACAAGAATTCACATTAGTGACTCCTAGTAGCGAACTAATGAACCTGACATGATGTTATACAAAGTGTAAAATTATTTTAAAATTTTATTTGAGGACCTTTACAAAGACAAAATGGATATTATTTTACACTAAGTTATACTTGCACCGCATAGTTACATAGATAGTGTATGAGTAAATTTACATTTATATTAGTAACATTACTCATCGAAACAGTGCAATGTAAATTTTAATGCTAAATAATTTACACACCTGTCAGTGAGTGTAAAATAACATCAGTGTAGGTTAAAACACACAAATGTGGAGTAAAAATAGACCTACATCAGTTAAGATACAGGTGCCACCTCCATCGGTGAGAAATTACACTTATTTTTACAGCGCACCTTAAACATTTATAACTGTAGTTCTCCAGTTCGGTAACCAACAATGTACTTACATGTTCGTGACTGAATCACGTCGCCGTCCTCCCTACTGCCGATCTTTAAATTCATCACAGAATCAAACTTGGAGAATCTGCGTGCTGACACTAAAAGTAAACACGGTACAAATTTCTGTCAAAGTTTAGCAAGTCCATGATTTCATGGAATGGGTAACACCAGCCGACCATTAAAATATTCACCTTAATATATCACGGTATTTATTGATCAATCATCAGTTGCTGGCAAAATGAAAAGAAGTGTTGCCAGGATGTAATTTCATACTTATCTACTCGCAGTCTGGCTTGGACAACAATTGAAATGCTTGTGTTTCTAACGTATTTAACTTAAATAAATGGAATTTTTTTGATACAGAATATTTCAACGCAGATGAAAAAGCCTTACGTAGTAGAGTAACACCAAACAATGGTTTATGTGATTAAAACTTTTAGCCACATGCAAAAATAAATTCAACATAGATAACCACTTTTCGCAACATTAGAACAAATAAATTCAGATTTTCTACAAAGTTTGCATTAACAACAATTTTTCAGTATTATAGGCAGTTCAGTTTATCATCACGTTAAATATTACTTAATGAACTTAAAATATGGATTTTATTGTATTGATTACGTTATCAACTTAATTTTGTCGGCCATTTAACTTAAGTGATGAATTTGCTGGGCTTTGAAATGCCTTTGCGATGCCTACGGCAGATCGTGACCCTGGGAAGCGCTCCAATTGGCTCTTCCACTCGCGCCCTCCCCCAACCTGGCACGTCACTTCCTCCAAACTGCGACGGCACGTGAACAGAGCAGTTGGAGCGAAATGGCCCGTTGTGGGAGGCGGAGGGGAACTTTTGTGTCAGTCAAATGGGCCGGCCACCGCAGGGACAGGCAGGCGGGCCCCGGTCTGCAACGGCGCGCCTAATCGCGCCTCCCTTGTCGAGCTAATCGTCCCCCAGGGGCGGGAGGGTGGCTGAAAAAGGAGGGGTGGGAGGGGGGTTTACGTGCAACCTCTTCCCCTTCCTCCCTCGCCGAATGGCACTCCGCATCCCCTCGCCGGCAGTCAAACCCCTTCCGCCGTCGTGTCAACAAGGGCTCATCAGGGCGTACAGGGGCGTGGACACCCTATGGCCGGGAGGGGAGAGTATTCGAGGGCGAAAATTGGAATATTACTCCCCCATCCCCCCCTGACCATCCCTCCCCGGGTTGATGGCGCCAGGAAAGTTTTGCCACATCTAGAGCACGGTGCGCAACCATGAGTGGGCTTGGAAATCAATTAATTACACACCGAATTTTTTACCCCCGAGCCGTCTAATATGTATCATCCGCCATGTTTATTTGTATTTAGTTTTCCATGCAGGTTAAGATTATGTAGATTGTCTACTTGGCAATCAAGAGAAAATTTCACATGACTGTATAATACAGAGTGTAAACAAGCAAACGCAAATCGTCATATTCTTTATTGACTGTAGACAAATACTTTGAGTGATTTCCTTTTATCTTACATTTTAGTAGCTCCGACATATAAATAATTGATTTTGTGATTTCTTAGTTTAGATGATTATTAGAAATGTATGCTATGATGTTCCCAAGTCATTAGAATAAACAAGTAACAGCACTATTTAAAGGATGAATATTTAAAAACATTCATCGAATCATAGTTTTTCTTTGAAATTGTATTACTTTTTAAAGAAACCAACACTATTTTCGTTATAACAGAGAAGTTTCATATCTTAAACTTAAAAAAGTTGGACATTGAACTATTGTTATACTTTCCGTAGATTTTTTTAATGATTTATTTCCTTTAGTTAAATGCAAACTGTAGCCTTTTCAGACCTAACCGTAACTAAAGGTTCACAATGAACAATACTGCGTAATTATTAATTTGATATCTTTAACGTCGCGTTCATGAATAGCACTAAAACATTTGTTTTGCTTTGTTGTGTTTCTAAGGGTGAACAGCAAGGTCGTTTAAAAATATCTCCAAGGCTATAAATAAATAAATATAATGATAGGTAATGCTAATTACAAAAGGCGTTGTTACGGGGGAAAACTAATAAAACTATTTTAATATTGTTGTATGTACAAATTTTCATTTTGTGAGAAAGGTTAAGTGTTTCTTTACCAACAAAACAATATATTCATTAATTTTAATCATCATGCTAAAGAATGAAGTGTTAAAAAATATAGAAACTCAAGGCAACCTTTGTATAAAGTGTTTAGTGCTTGAAATTATTTTTAAAAATTATAACCCAATATAAACTATTTTTTGGCATAATATTGCTTCGAATGCACTCACGCACTCTAGTTATTTCCATATTTTACGCTACTTCTTTCAGGATTTTCATTGCAAGCTTGATTATTACTCGATCCTCATATACACGCATGCACTTTAAAATTTTTTCTACTTTTTAGAAGGAAAATCCTTGGAAACTCTGTTGCTAACGATATCATATATAAAACTACAAGGCAGAGCTTTGTAAAATTGCATACATTGTACACCCAGTCTACGAAGTATTTTAATTTTCAGTTAACTACAACAAATAATAGCATTTATACAGGCTACACAAAATATTAGTCACAGGTATATAAATGATCCGAATGATTTGCCAAAATATTTTTATTCCTGTTTTTAACCAAGCGATAAGTTCTGTAAACCTCGTTACAATAACCATTGAAAGAATAAACATGTAATACTTAGACATATTATAAAGCTGCAAAAGGATTTCTTTTTTTGTAAATTTTAAAGTATTATAAAAATATTATGAGCAGTTCACAAATTGCGTGCTTGGATTTTATTAAAATACGTCAAAATTGTTATTAAAATCATTGAAGTCTTCGATAAGAGTGTCACTACACAGTTTGATTTTTTTAATGTTCACATTACCGTTCACAGGCTGTGTGAAGACCTGAAAAGTTAATTTTTGATGTAATTATTCATAGTAAATGAAGTAAAATATTTTTTAAATATAATTTACATTAATAAATACTATGCTTCTTTAGTTAGCTGGTGAACTTAAGAGTAAATGTTATTAAAAAAATTTAACTGCAGGCAAACTTTCTATCATTGTATATAAATATATATAAACTAGATCTGAAAAACATGGTTTTCAACGACGCAAGGTTAATTTACTTACTCTTACGTCGCAAAGTATAGAATAATATAATAACTCAGTTAGAACTATTTTTTTTTACTTGGAAGAGTATAGTTAATATTCATGCGAAAGAAAAGTGAAAAATTTTATTTGACCGAACAAATTGAAACGAGCCATTTACTAGAAAACCAGGTGTGTGAATTGAAAGGTGGGTATCATGGTAGATTCGTTTGTAGCCACAAACCGTTAGACATTTAACTGAATTAGCAAAGGATATGGCTATATAAATTTAATTTAAAATACATTATCTTATAAAAAGTGACAAAAATCTAAGATTGAAGCAAAAATAATTACTTGAATTTCATTAATGCAATTTTTCTCGCAAATTTCTCTCTTAATCGTGTTCAGGCACACCTTTGTAATATTCCATATGCAAAAAATTATTATGTTATGAAACATTGATTACTGTCTAGTTTTTCTCAATTACAGGCAGAAAAATTGTGTGAGTCACATTTGAAGAATTGAAAAATTGTCTGTGTAACGAACCAAAGTCCTGAATAATTTAAACTTTTTTTTCAGATTCATTGCTCGAGCGGTTGTGCGAATATTTAATTTAGTATGTTTTTTTGGACATACGTCAGTGCTGGTTATACCATATTCCATAAGAAACCTCAATAGCGGACCAAAAATATGAATATGCAAACACACAGTAAACAAGTCAAAACTAGCCGATGCCAAATATTTAACAACATAGCACAGAAAATATCATGAAAGGAATAAGTCAAAAAATTATTACAGCCATGATGGACACAGTGGGCTGAAAATAACCAGACAGTTGCTACAATATCAGCGAGCAGAAACAAACAACCACTTTGGACAACACAGTGACAAACAGAGCAACATAACGATTATTAAAAAACAGATAATAAAAACAGCTCAACGACAATACAGCGACGCACGCACAAACACAAGATGAAAATAAACAAATAGCTGACAATAAAATGATGACAACATAGACGAATTAAGTAGGCTACTTAAGACACAACAGCTACTACAGTTCGGGAACTGAGATATGATCCTGTTCTCAAGCACAATCAGACTGAACATTGCAAAGACCGTTTCCATAATGCATGTGAATTTTACTACCACAGATTTTTATAGTAAAATTTAATAAAATAGAGGTGTTTTAATCGTCCAAGACATTGTAAAATCTACGAAGTTTGATTAATTACATTTAATAGCTATTATTATTATTTTAAAAAGGAATATATGTTTTAAATTTTATGCTGCAGCAGATTTCCTAGTACTTATAGGTAAAAACTATAATTTTTATTTTTATTTTTTTTATTTCCTACCAGAAAACTCCTTACAAAATTTCACATGCCATATCCACACGCAATTTGTAAAAAATATATGTTTAGCACTGTAACTTTACGATACCATCGCAGTGATGTAGTATAACCTGGGAGTTCCGGCGGCAGGCTTCAAAGTGAGTAGCTGGAACTGACGGCCATTTTGATTATTGTCGTCACGGCCACGATCTTGGATGACCTTGAAATTCGACCTCAATTCCAGCCGCCATTTTAAATATCATTATATTTCATCATTGCAATCCACCATCTTGGATTGTAGAAAGTTGTGTCAATTTGGATTATTATTGTATACGAATTATATATATATATATATATATATATATATATATATATATTCAAATGTAATAATTTTTTATTCGTGGACAGCAAACTTGGAAGGCTACTGCTTTTTTTTTTTTTAAATCAAAGTTTTGTGTTCTTTGCGAAATCTGAAAATGATTTTTTGTTAAGGTTCTCCGGACCTCTGAGCACGTTTACTTCTTGCGCTCGAAGACTGAAAGTCGCGTGCCTAGGAGGACTTCCAAGCGCACTGTGGGTTGGCACGCTCGTATCAAATAATTTCCCTCAGCTAATTGGAATGCTATTAGCAAAGTTTAATTGGGAAACGTGCGAAGAGATTGGTCGAAAGAAAGCGGGTAGTGAGTGAGGGAATGAGGTTGGTAAATGGTGTGAGCTTCCAGCTTTCGAAAACTCTTTCGCCCAAAAGGAAATGTACTTCCTAACTTATTTACATGGAAAGGAAATAAAATAAAAATAAAAACTAGAAAATCTCAAAAGAGGAAAAAATTATAAATTTTTATTTTCCTGGGATTTCTTGCGATTTAGTTCCTCTACAAGTCTTGGAAAGTTATAGCTTGGCAGAAAAAAGAACCCAGCTTAACTTCCCTCGCAGTAAAACAATTAGCCGCGGCGCAAATCACCAAAGAGAGACGAAAACTTGGGCCCCGGAGAATTGTTCTGCGCTGAAGAAAGCACGATTAAGCGCAGATATATGGCAGTAAAACTGTTCAGGAGGATTACACAATGTAGAGAAGACACCAGACATGGCGAGACAAACTTTCTTTTCTGTTGGAGTGGAGGCTTGTTAAAAAAAATCGTTCACTCCTTATTTTTGTAGTGGTCTCGCTTGATAATTTTCCGTTATTTCTGAAAATAAAAAATAAAAAATGACTTATCAAACATTTTTTTTTTCAATTTAGTTTTCAATTTTACATTGAGAATACATTTTTGTTGAGTTATTTTATTTAGAGCGAGTATTGTTTAAAATGTGTTAATTTTATTTATTAATTTCAACTTTACTAAAAAATAAATAAATGTGTTGCAAATAGTAATAAAAAATTTCTTCAATCCAGCAAAGAAAAGTGAAATTGTAATTTTAACTACAGTTTTGTTTATACATATAGCAATCAATTTTTCATTTATTGTATTCCAAATGTCATGGCATGAAATATATTATAATAAATGTAAACATTTCTCATACAAACTTGTACAAAATAATTTACTTTCTTTGTTTTTAATGCATATACCACAAAAAATATGTTATTTCTCTCCCTTATCTATTGGACGTTAGGCATTTAAATTTTTTACATGTGGATTTTAATTATATTTCATGCGCAAACTTTATTTTAAGAGTAAAAAGAATATATTGACACAAGCAAAATGTTGACCAAAATTTTATTTAATCTAAATATTGGAGATACAGCATATACTTACTGTAGAAATCTTAAAAATGTAGGAAAAATTCTACACTAATAAAAAACTGTTGGAAGAAAAAATTATATATATTAGATGAAAAATAAAAAAATTACTGTATAAGATGGCTGCTGACATTATTTTAAACTGAAAATTATTATTTTTTAAATATTTTTTTCCGTTTGTGTGTTTGTCTATTTGTTCCAGCATCAATCGAAAACTTCTTGTATTTTGATAAAACGTTTTTGTATAATAAATGCCTTTCATTGATCGAAATTCGTCCCTTTGGAGGTGAAAACTGGTTGAGTTTTGATTTTATATAAATTAATTCTTATCAACCGATTCAATAAATTGTAAAGTAAATTATTACGTAATAATAAAAACAATATTATTTATTATTATATCATCTTACGAGACACGAGTGATATAAAACAGCTAAGTTTGGTTTAAAAAAAATTACTCTTTGTTATCTAGCAATTAAAATAAACGAACATAAAGAATTTAGAGTTACGAAATGTGTTTTATAAATTTTCTGTAATTCGACCTTTAAAGGTGAAAAGAGGGAAAATTTTTATCATAAAAAAATCATATACTAACAGCAAATAAAGCTGTATGTAAAACATTAAGCATGATTAACTTAAAAAAACTAGCTGGGATATCGATGGCAACTAAGTTTCCAATGATTTTCCTTGTAAAGAGTACAACATTTTTTACACTATGTCTCCAATCACACCTCAAATTCGTTTTCTCTCAAGCAATTTTCCCCACTTGATTGTGCCTGCATTACGTATTTCCCTCAGAAATCAGTGAAGTGTTGCAACGGCGGAACACTGAGTCATTTCTAGAACGTTCTGACTTTGAATCATTGTCTGGATACTCGTGTACTTACCACTTTTTTTTGTGTTTAGTGATATCATTCAAGGAACATTTATGTCTGGGTTTCTTTAAATTATGCCCAAGTTTCCCCTACTTTCCTGTAATGGTAATCCATATTCGATTCCCAAACTTGGAAAACGTGTCGGACGTGTCCGTTTGTCATTTCACTCGCGAATGCTTTCCATCACTGATCAAGATTTTATTTTTTGTTCTTCATTTGTATTAATGAGCTCAGTAAAAAAAACGAGCCGTTAAAACGGATACTAATTATTTAAAAAAAAAAGCTTACCTGCAGAAGCTGTTAATGTTAGTTTGCACTCTACTTAGTGGGAACCATGAGTGTACCGGTGCAGTTCAATGAAACTACACATCGAGAAAAAAAAATTATTAAAAATAAAACTTAAAAATATTTCACCTAAGTAAATATTGTTCTCTCATTATTTTGCGATTTTGCATAATGCCTTTAATAAGCATCACATGCTTTCGCGGCAATTTTCGGAGCTGTCTTGGATTGTGGGCTTTCTAGCCGCTTGAGAAGTGAGGAGTAGACCAATGGTTCGGTGGACAGGCAATAGCCATCGTCAGGGTTAGAGACTGGACCTCCCATATTATACCAACCTCCGCACCACCTGGTTGCCAACTCAATGCTCATAAATTTGGGTCATACCAGGGTTTAGGGATTGAATAGACAACCATTGCTACACACAGGAAAAAAAATTCCTGTACTTTTACAAAAGATTAGTCTGGAAACCGTTTTCCAAGATTTAGTTTGAAAACTACAATAAACGTATTGTAACTTATTACAACAAACGGCTATGATTATTTTTGCATGCATGAAATAAATTTTTTTTTGGTAATACTATTTCTAACGGAAATTTGCGCATCATTTTTTTTTCATTAAGGTTTCATCAAGCATATTTTTAAACCACAAAAAAATAGAATCGAGTATTCAATATTTGGACATTATTTGGTTTTATTATGCTTATTCATCTGTGCAGTTAATACTGGAAAGCTATTCAGATGGCGGTTTACAAATAAATTTAATTATTGGAGGTATTCAAAAAGGATAAATGCCCGGTTAAGAATCTGAATCCACTATTACTGCAAACACTTTTTTTTAGTGATACAGTTGTTTTCATGTGAATATACAAATGTAAAAATATCTATTATTTAACATTAATAATTCGGTTACAATTACAAAAAAAAATTACTTTGCACGAGAGCGACGCCTTATCGTCTACGGCCACCAAGCAAGGACACCCACTGAGTCGAAGGAAACGTATGTTTGAAATAGCGTAGAGCAATGTTTGTAATTGTGTCTTTCATGTTTGTCATTACGACGTTTACAATGGGTGATCAGGTGTAGTAGAATGCCACTGTACTATAACATATGTACAACAGATTACTGAAACTTTTATTTTAATAAATTCTTTAAAATGCATGAGGAAAAGGAACACATTTTCACACTACAGACTTGTAATACCAACGTATTTGAAACTTTATATCTGTGCGATTTATTTTAGTGTTATGTTTTGAAATCTTTTATATGTGTATTTTAACAGCTATGTATTCATTGTTATAATCAAAATTGCAGTAATTAGTATGTTAGAGATGATATTGTGCTAACAGTGATAGGGAAAACCTGTTTAGCCTTCAGTTAAGTTAAGCAACCGGGTTGGTTGTCAGCTTGTTTGTCGCAATATTAAAATGGTACTTTTAACTAATGTTACTAGCTGAAATTGTTAAAAAAATTATTTAATAGTGAACCAGGAGGTAGAGATTTTAAAATAGGCTACTCTACAATTATTGCGGAAGGATCTATATAATTTGGCTTGGCCTATTTTATGGCCTAAGGATATACAATGCATATGTACGAGTTGAAAATTGTTTAAAGTTTAGACCAAAATAGCCTAAAAGTTTATTTGTTAATAATTTTGTGCGGCAGAAGTAATACTCCGATGATATTAAAGTATATAAAAATATGTGTTAAATGGTCATAGCGATTTTGGTGTGTTCTGCGTGATTTTGTCTGTTCAACAAATAAAATTATATGACTATTGTTGCTGCCTGAACTTAGATTGAGGAACCAGCCAGCTTTGATCATACATTTAGTGTGCAGCAGTTAAAGCTAAATCCAGAGGCTGGTGTTAAAAAACCTTGGCTTCTAACCGAGTTGGAATTAAATTTTTATAATAATTTGTGTTTGAAAGCTGAGAATAAGGAACTTATATCAAGCGCCTAATGTTAATTAAATTAATTCCTGAAGAATATGAAACATTCTTGAAATTCTGAAATTCTGAGCACCAGCATAATTTCTTAACTAGGGAGTCACTATTTTCTTGATTTTATTAACGTGGAAAGTATTGTTTTGTAACAAAAAAGAAATATAATATTATTATAATACTTGTAATTCTATTCAATATAATAGTGTATTAAAATTAATTGTGGATGTTTGTTGTCGTTAAGATTATGTGTTTTATGTTTTTAAGAAAATAAGATATAGTAAAAAGCATATAGTTGTGTAAAATCTTTGGATGTTTAATACTGAGTCTTATAAAGTTAATAATACATAAAACAACCACAGGTCATGACTGTGACAAATATATACAAAATACTATATTTCCCACACTAACAAGATACTTACACTACATAATAGCACATAGGTATTATATATACACTGATAGCTACTGATAGTAGAGAAGTACAACTCCTCCACCAAGATTATTATTTACTACTTTGTGTCTCAAACAAGCTACTACACAAAGTTAGAATAAACTAACTACTATATTATATCAACTATAATACATGAACAGTAAATTTTTAATATATTATTGTAGGTATGTATATGTTTTTCTAAGAATCACTCTTTACAAAACAAATTTACATGATTTTTTCTTAAAGTTTCACAGTTTAAAGAAATTATTTAAGAAATTAATTTCGAAAAGGAGTTAAAAATAATAATAACTGCATGACCGCCATTCGCGTCAGAAGTGAAACTTCACAAGAAAGAGGTTTGATAATGTATAAAATTATGCTAGTGAACAAGTATAAGCATACGCTAATGTGATTGTATACAAGTGTGAAAATATGTAACTGTAAGTGCGCAAATATAAAGTGTGCTTAATTGCAGACATTCCATCGAGAGCCGCAATCGTGAGCCACTTCCCCACTTTTGTTACGCTCTGATGATGTTATCACCTCGGGTACTCTACCAGCTATAAATACATTTACATTAAAAAAAACTGACTTTATTCATATACAGCCCTGAATTCGTACTAGAATATTTAGTAAGTTTGTACAGTTTTCTGAAAAACAAAATTCAGAATATAGTATTTTTGTGCATTTATTGTTCCAAAAAGTACCGTTAAGTATTTTATATATAACCAACTCAACCGAACCTGATATTAAACCATTTAAAAATTAAAATATTGGCGCAAACCTAGCTTTACTAAGTGTTTTCAAGGTTTAACGGGGCCAATTGAAATAATAAAATTTACTGGGCATAGTAGAGTCATTTTAAAATAAGTTTTCACCAAATAAAACATTCACACAACCATAGTTGATTATTCTTTCTGTCTTTGCTAACATAAACCTTCGTAGAGTACATAAAAATTATGGCACACATCAAGTTTGACACTACATTCGTCTTTTCTACCGGCTATGAATAAGTTTAATTTTTAATAATTCAGTAATTCCATTAAAAGATTAAATTAATAAATGAAGTATATTATAATTGTTAATAATTAGTTGTAACAAATATGGCGATGAAAAACCTGCATTTCTTAATGTCTATTTATTTTTTGTTGTCTATCTGCTTCCTGCCTTCACTCTAAAACATATTTTTAAACCCAGAGCTATCGAGAAATACCCATTACATACACTCACTTCCGTTACCCTGTAATGACCTTATTGCTAAACTTACCTCACCACTGTAAAGAAGTTTCTTTTTAAAACTATTGTTTGGCTGTTTTCACTTGAAACGAATTCCAGGTTCAGCCTTTGAAGAATTGGGATTAAATGTTCTAATTTAAATAACAAGGAAGTTGTAAGGCACTTAAGGCACCCGTTGAAAAATAATGAATATAACAAACACTTGAATTAGGCATACACGACATTTTTATCTAACATGCAATTTCTTTTAATATAATTATATGTGTGCGTGCAATGAAAAAATAACATATTTGACAAAATGAAATTAATATATACAATTATTAGGTGTATATAATTTTATCAGTAAGAAATTAAGTGACCACAAAAGTAGAATATAATATAAAAATTCAAAAGAGCGTAACTACAGAGATTCATATCTGTCAAAAATCTTTCAGCCATAAAGACATTATATATTATATACATAAAAAAGAAAAATACCAAACTTTTTTAATACAATTAAAAACATAAAATAAATATGTTAAATAATAATAGCAACTCTTTTCAAAAGAGCATAAGTACAAAATTCAAAATACTGAGATACTAAATCTAAGACTTTTCAATAATTATAAGCATACGTCTTAGTAAGGCACCTAAGGTGCCCATAGAAAAATGATGAATATAACAAACACTTTAATTAAATAACTAAGGCGTGTTCTACTTATGTAGCTGTATTTACAATGTTACTATATGGTTACACTTCAATTTTATATGTTATACACGTCTCTATGGAGTAGGCTAATATTTATGCTTCATGATACGATTGTCTCCACGGTATACATATTTCTTTGGCGTTACAGAGTAAGTGAGTGATGTTATACTGTTAATTTTTTGTTATAATTTAATACTGTAAACAATTAAAATTTATAATTCTGCTGTTCTTAATGGTTAATGTATTGGTATATGGGTTTAGGTCATTAGACATACTGCTGAAGGGTGCACACAAGGAAACCAAATTAGGTGAATAAAACTAACTATAACTTATATAAATCTAATAGACTGTGATTTTGTCTGCACACTTTGTTAATTACAAAATGTAAAATCTTTTGAATAACGTTGTATTCTTTCGTTATATTACATATGCGTTGAAATAATTTTTCTTCACAGCATATAATAACTAAGATTATAATTTTAATGACGTTATTATTCGAATGTTTCCTTTTTCAGTGTAGTATTGTTTGCCAAAACAATGTACCTACTTTTAAAATTTGAAATACATTAATTTGAATTTTAAATATTTCAATAATTTAATATATGTTTAAAAAAATTCACTAATCAAAACCAATCTTACCGCGTACGTATCATAGTAAAATATAAAATAATTTATGTAACACATTGTTTTGTAAATACCCGGTTTGAAGAACGGGTACGTATACTGTAAGTATAAAATATGAACAAATTAAAGAAAACTGTAATTTATAATATGTTATATATAATAATCATCTAAAGGTGGAGATTGTTACAGTGCCCATAAAATAAACATTTTTTTTAAATAGTATCTTGAAAATAAAAATATTAAATTTTCATTATTTTAGTCAGTCATTAGGTATAAACAAATTTACATTCCTAGATTTAAAAAAAAATTAATTTCGTAGGTCGGCAAGTCAAGAAGGTTGATCTAATCCACGATGAAAGACACAACTTCACCTCTATGATGACACGCGCGTGGATGCCTTAGGGTGACAACTAGTGAAAGTGAGTTTTAAAGCACGCATTTTCATTGAATTAGCACGGAGAAAATTGTATTATTCCTCCATACTTAAAAAAATGAAATCATTCTCGTTTCCAACTAGATCTTTAAAAACATCGATAACGCGTTCTAGTTGATTAAAAAAAGGTTATCTCAAGGTTTTTATAGTGACCATAGAGGAATTAATTAATTCATGTATTTTAGTAGAGATATTGCTTAATTGAAAGAAACGCAGCAAGTAGATTGGCGGGTTCCATAACACTCGGTTTTTTTTTTTTTGGCTGGGAAATTTTCAAATTTTCCAAACGAGCACGCGAACCGAAATGACAAAAGCCGGGCTAAGTATGATTTCGCTCAGGACCGCAAACTGGGTTGAGCGGCCCAGCACAGTGACGCTAGCGCGATTTCATTTCGTTATTGAAGCATTTGCAAACACGCAATCAACTGGTTCTCGTCACCAAACCGTGATGTCCCTGCTGCCCCCTCCCCCGCCCGACCACCCAAAGGCACGGACGATCACGCCAACAGTCACAGCGGCGGGGACAGACGCGACCGCTGGCGTCCGGAGCGACGGAAGCGTAAACGGATCGCAATATCGCGTAACGAGATTCGTTAGCCGTATTAATTACTGCAGTAATACCAGAAACCTCTCCCCTCGTCCAAATCGTTCCAACTCTATGTAACTACCACTCTCTTCCTCTCCTGCGCAGAGTCGCAGCGAATTACTTTTTTTTTTGTCATGCAGACGGTTATCGAAATATAAAGCCAAAATAAAATTCTCGGTGGTTGATTTCAAAGACGTACAAAAAAGTCATTATTTTAGAAAATAAAAAATTGGAAAAATTTGAAACAGTTGAAAAATTCTATTTACTTAATTTGAAATTACGTTTGTGTTATTTGTAAAATCCTGGCGGTAATCAGGACAAAAACTATCTGATTCGTGAAAAGATTTTTTTTTCACATCGGGTGGAAAAAATGTGATATAAACAAAAAAAAAACACGTACATTTTAACAGACTGAGTGTAAGAAAACAAAAACCAATTTCTCTAAGTTATCTCATGTTTTATTTTCAGTAAATTGTAATTAAAATACTGTTTGTAATTTTTTTGTAGTCATTTTTGAGACACTCAAAAAAGTTCAAAAAACTCTTATTTAAACAAAACATATATATTTTGATTGTTTTGCGCCTCAAGGAAGCATTTTTTAAGTCGGAATTTAAAAAATGCTTAGCAAGACAAAAAGAACTTTAAAGCATATTTGAAAACCAAGAAATAATAATTGTTATGACTAATTAGAACATTTTTTCGCTTAAAATTTAAGTGTTAGACAACTAGTCAAACAAGCAAGAAATATAATAGAGTAATTAGTTTTTTAACCATTGAAAAATGTGTATTTATAATTTTTTGGCACACATAAACCCTTTTAAAAAATATTAGTGCACATCAAAGCAATAATGGGTTGGTTGGTAGTCTAGTAATTGGTATGTGTTTGAATTGTAACACATTGATGTATTATGTTAGTAAAGGTGCACGTCATCAGAAACCCGGCAAAGATAATTTTGGCCTTTTTGTAGAATGTAATAAAGAGAAAATGCATTTCAGTTCTTAGTTCTATCAATGTTTATTTATAGATATATTAAACTAGATAAATTTTAAATAATATTAAATTCCGTCAAAAAACTAACAATATATTAAATATTACTGTCTCGTTTTAATTAAAATAATTATAAATTAGGTTTAAGTTATTAAATTTTTATTATAAGCGGAACAATTATTTTTACCAAAAAAGGAGGTCACTCATCAATCAAGTAAATTCGTTGGTCAATATTGTATTACTCAATATTTTTGAATTAAAAAATAAATAATGCAACCTTTTGGTTAACTTATCTTCAAAACAGAAATGCATAAAAGAAATTATATAAAACCAATATGTAACATAAAAACTGAGTAATTGACGTTAAATACAAGAATAACCATACATGTTTGCAATAAGTCAATTTTAAAAAGTAGATTTGACATGCCTGTTAATTTTATGTTAATTTTTTTGTAAATTAAAAAAAAACAATTATATTGATTTGTGTAAATGTTGCTCAAGTTATCATGCTTTAGGATATTCGAAATAACTTTTTTTTCATTGGTAGTAGAAACCATTACAAATTTGACTGTATTTTAACAAGCATATATATAATTTTTTAATTGGGATACTATGATGAGTTTGCAATTCGCTAACGTGTTATTATCGGTTAATATTTGTGGTGACATGTGTACCATATTTACACATTTAAGTCGTTTCCTTTTAAATGAAACTCCGCGTTAAGAACAGTATCAATGTTTACCACGAAAGTAAGAAGTCATCAGTTGGTATGTTCAAACTTTTCCATAAAATAAATGAAGTCAAACTAATTGAATATAATATGAGGAGGAAATAAATCATGGTTATAACGGAGTATAAAGCTAATTACTTGCAGATGATTTATATATATAACATTTTTTAATAATATTCACTTTATGGTGCCATTTTAATATTCCTAGCGAGTTCCTTTCAAGATATTTCAGAAAATTTAAACATTAAACTTTGTACAGATTTGATTGTTTTTGCTAACCTATTAGTGACCAGATTGATTTGGACCCTAAAACGTACACCCACTTAGGCCCAAATGTAACCAGTAGTAAAATCTAGACATTAAAAGATGAGTTTCGATTTGTTTCATACTTTCTGATACAAATATACAATTTACACCAATACCGATTAATTTTTGCACACTTGACCTTTGAAATACGAGATATTTCTAGAAAAATCACCCTTACAGCCGAACTTTGGTTCTTCGTGACGAAATTTCCCTCTTGCAGTCGTGATGCCTACTGCATTCTTCTGGCAAAGTCAATTGCACACAGAAAAAAATTTTATGTACTTATACATGAAATTCGTTTGGAAACAAGTTGCCAATAAATAGTTAGTGAAACTATAATAAACTGCAACATTGTACAACACACATCTAAGAAAATAGGCCCATAATTTTGTATTTTTATTGGGGTTTCATTCCGGCATATAATTTTAATTTTTGTATAAGATAATGGAATAATTAACATTTTTGATTTATTTTGTTTAATATGCTTATTAATGTGTGCAGTTGATACTGGAAAGCTATTCAAGGAGAATTTTCCAAATAACTTTAACTACTGGAGGTACTGGCCACTGGGTCAACACAAAGCATAAATGCTTGGGTAAGAATCCGTAGCCTACCGAGTATTACTGCTAACACTTTTTTGTAGTGATGCAGTTGTTTTCTTGTCAATGCACAAATTTAGGAATATCTGAGATTTTAAATGAGTGTATTTGTTCCATTCACAAAAACAAAATTACAGTGCCTGGTTTAATTTTTTTTTCTTTTTAAGGCGCAGCAGTAGCAATCCCACGCGCACGGTACTTCAGGTAGTGTGGTTATAAAACAGTGAGTCATGGACGCGAACATGCGAAAATAATTGATATGCAGGCTTTGAACGGATAAAGCGAACGCGAGTGTGACGCGTCTAGCAACAGTTCTGGAGATTCTTTGTGGGGCTAATTTCACTACACTTTTATGTTATTTTTTTTGCTAACGGAAGAGAAATTTTCATGTAAAATTACATATATATGTCTATTTGTACATTTCAATGACAATAATTTCTATCACTACAAAATGGTGTTCACAGTAATACTGAGTTTGCATTCTCACCCGGGCATTATTTTTTTTTGTGCTGTCCCAGTACCTCCAACTGTCAAAGTTATTTGTAATCCGTTCCTTGAATAGTTTCCCAGTATTAACTGCGCACATTAGCAAGCATAATAAAACTATCCAGTTATAGAATATTCGATAATCTTTTCCATTGTTGGAATAAAATTATGCTTGAATGAAACATCAATAAAAATATGAAATTATGCGCAAATTGTCGTAAGAAATATTCATTATTATCTCGGAAAAAGTATTTCATATATACAAAAATAACCATGAACATGTGTTGTACAAGGTTGCAATATCTTTCTCGTAGTATTACAAACTATTTGTTGGCAACTGATTTGCAAAGGAATCTTTTGTAATATTACAGAAATATATTTTTCTATGTTTAGTATTCCTTGAGAGTTATTAAGGATGTGGGGAAGAGCTATCACTAATGACAGTAAATTATTATTATTAATCCAATTTTTTTTAATAGTAAATGAACAATCCCAGGCTGTTGTGAATTTTAAATTACTTTAATTATATGTACTCGTGACTTGTTTCAACTACAGAATAACTCTGAGAGGTTACTTGGAAAAAAGAAAAATCTGGATGGTAATTATTAATTATTTTGAGAACTAAAAATTAATTTTCTTTAAAACTCTCTTGCGAACAACGTTATTGGTATTACGTTTAGGAGCAAGCCCAGACTATTAAGTAGAATCATAACCTCTGACACATAAAAAGTGTACCTGAACATCACCTACTTAAGTTGAAAACAATATAATTATGTTTAAAACAAATTGGATACAATTTGAAGAAAAATTATTATATACATAACTGAACTAATTATGTAATGGTCTTTAATTATCAAAACTGAAAATTATTTATATTCAGAATTTGGTTTATTATGTAAATTATTTAGCTTAAAATTAAATAATTTGTTGATTGTGTAATATATATATTAAAAACAAGTTAGTTTTTTGGTTTATTTGTTTGTCCCTTATGCGTTCCTAAACCATTCATAGCGCGTGATTCGTTTCAACAAATGTATTTGTTTAATATATTTTAACGGAAGTTAGTGTGTTTTTAGTGTATGAGTGCGCACTCATTTCAGAACTGAATTGAATTAAATACCAACAGCGACATTTCATTCGTGTGTGACATAAACAAAACGTGGGTCGCGAGTCGACTTGTGTTTATTTCATATTGTTTAGCGGCAGTTAGCCTGATTTGTTGTATGAGTCGCACACATGATAGAACTGAAATGAATCAAACACCAACAGAAAAAATTCAGGTCGTGTGTGACAAAAAACAATTGTGCATTTTTCCTATATTTTAGTGACAGTTCGTGTGTTTTTTTTAATGATTGCGCATGGATTACAGAACTGTAATGAATCAAATACAAACAGCGGCATTTCAGTCCGCGTGTGACAAAAAATAGTTGGTGCACGAGACGTTTCAACAAATGTGTGCAATTCATATAGTTTAGCGGAATTTCTTTGTTTTGTTGTATGTGTGAGCACGCATGACATTGTACTGATACACAGTACAGAGTAATGTTATTTTTTTTATTTGTTTACGTTTTTCACAGCCTCAACTGCGTGTACGGTATTTGTTTATGTATATGTTGGTACTCTATGCCGGCATTTATTTTCGTGCGTTGCCGTGAAAACTACCAAAATAAACAGTCGCCGCGGCTAGGACGCCCTGAGACAACAATTAACATTTTAAAAGTTGCGATTTGATTGGCCAATATGTAAGTAATGCTATATTTTCTGGACTGCGTTTGGCCGATGCGAGAAAGGAACAAAAAAGTGAGTTAAGGCCAATCGACGATGGCGTCACGAGACGCATTTTTGTGCGGCGAAAAATTGTGATTTTGCCGTTTTATGGCCTTCTACGTCTCGTAGAAACGTGTGCGACGACGGAGATTGAGTAAGAGTACGTCTGGAGATAGTAGTTTTCATTCGTGAAATATATTTTATTAAGTTATTCACGATATTTGGCCAGACGTCACGAAGGCTAAGGCTTCTGTTCAGGTATGGCTACATCCTTACTTTGAAGTGACGCTATTTATTAAAGATGTGTTTTACCGCAAAAACTTCGTGCAATTTGAAAATTATTACTAAACTAACTGTGGATCGAGTTGCAAATACTAATAATTCCTTTAACACAACTACCAAGTTCAGTAGTCCCGAGTTATGGAATTTCTAACTCGAACGACTGAGTGAGCTGGCTTAAATTACCCTCAGATTTTAAATTCAATTTTGTATTGCAAAAGTTACGGATCTAAAAACTTTTGACTTATGTGTGTGCACCTTACTGGCAACGTGGAAGCTAGCTATGTGTATTTGTTTTAAATATTATTATAGTGGTTATGGAAACTTATTAAATAATGCAATAATACTTCATTTATTCTTGTTTGGAGAAACCTATGGTTTTCATTGTAGCTAGTGTTAATTACACAAGTCAGAATATCAGAGCACAAATTTTCTTATTGTTATTTGTACGGTTATGTTTACCCAACTAATAGGCATAAGTATAAATGCTACCAAATTAGTGCCAGCAATGTGGAGTATATGTGGCTGCTTTACAGAAAATGACGTCCTAACTGTGGGGTGTACATGTACAAAGGTTGCACCCAAAAATGCTATATGCTGTGACATTACAACATAATTAAATTAAATTAAGTATAAAAGAGGTATAGAGTGACAGAGAAATCTAAATATAAAGATATAGCTAGAAATATAAATAAATAGAGAGCTAGGTATAGAGAAAGGTATATCGTATAAGATAGATTATGAGATATATAGATGTATAGAGATATATAAAGAATCATGTAGCTATAGAGAGATGGAAAAATAACTAAATGTATGTACATAGAGGAGAGAGATAGAGAGATATAGTGGAAGAGGGTTAAATAAAGAGTATTATATATCTAGCGTATATGATTAGATATATACATATATAAAAGATTGATAGAGAGAGGTACAGAGATAAAATATATATGTGGATAGAAAGAGATATCGAGATATTAATATATATAATTTAGATATTGAGAAAGTAGTTTATATAATTAAGATATTGAGAATTAGATAAAGAGAATTAGAAAGAGCGACATGTTTTGAATATGTATCCATACTTCAAACAAATTACAAAATTATTGAATGAGGTACTGCAACGCATGCCAGACATTAGCTAGTAATATGTAATAATACTTGCTGTTAAAAATATATCTAACATTATAATATGACGCAATGAAATGAAGGATTAATTAATTTTTGGGTTACTGACTATATCGTTTTGTATCTTCAGAAGTTTTTGTGTTAAATCATTTTGAAATATTTTTAACGCTATTGTAGCTTAAAGTTGTTTATAATTTGCTAAAAGTCAAAATAATTTATATGTAAAAATTCGACATTCAGAGAAAGACACCTAGTATTTATTTATTAATAGTAAATATTGAAATAGTGGCTTTTGCTGCTTAATGAAACATAAAACCAAATCTTTTAACGAAAGTCCAGACCAGTTTTTAGGAGAAATATTGAAAAAAGATAAAATGTCAGCGATGCAGTGCATATTTTTTTACGTTACATTATTGGACTATATCTGTAATAGACATCACAGACACACAGAAGAGATTGTGATGAAAATTCACAGCAAATCTAACTTTTCATGTCCATTTCCCAGCCTCTCTCCCGCTTATTATACAAAGGATTTTCACCTCGAAACGCCAAGTTAAAATTCTCTTTCGCCGCCATTTCCAATTTCAAGTGAGCCAATTAAAAAAAAAAAAAGACGCCACGGGTGAGGAAGTAGACTCTGGCGAGTCTCCCGTCGTCGCGTCGGGTCGACTGAGTATCGACCGCTCGAAGAGGGGGGGGGGGGGGGGGTTCCTACAATCGACTGTGAAATCTCGGCGTCGCTCGACCCGATAATCGCATCACACGCCAGGACACATCGGCGCCGTACAGTCGGGCGTCCGGGACCGGGCTTTGGCCGCGCACCAGGTTTTTTTTTTGTTTGTTTTCTCCCTGCATCCCCCCCCCCCTTTTCCAGAGCGCTCGCGAGACTGCAATCAAATTCCTTCGTCTCTTTCCCTTCTCCACTCCTACGGAACGGTCGTCCTGTCCGGAGCCCGCCTGCGAAACACCGCCCGCGCCGTGTCTCAAAAGGACCGCTACGACCGGCGACCAAACAACTCTCCTTTTTATACACACCCTCCCCCTTTTTCCACAACCCTGTCTCGGCCGTTTCCACGTTCGTCGCTCTTAATTAATCGGGACGAAATAATCTGAAACCCCACTTGGAAGCGCCACTCTTCGCGTTTTGGACCTGAGGGAGCTCTGTTTTTCAAATGTGCCAAACTCGACACCGCGGCAAATCTGTGTCGCCGGTCTCTCGACTGCTCTGCGTCCGCGCTTGATTTTTTTAAATTTTTTTTACGAAAGCCAATGTTTTATCTGTATTGCTTAAATGACGAAAGTGATTATCGAATAACTAAATGAAGTTAGACGGTGCGATTTTTTCTAGTTCTAACATATATATGTATATATATATATATATATATATATCCTTACTAATATTATAAATGCGAAAGTAACTCTGTCTGTATGTCTGTCGCGCTTTCACGCCAAAACTACTGAACCGATTTAAATGTAATTTGTTACACAGATAGTCTAGAGCCTGAGAAAGGAAATACGCTACTTTTTAATGCGAAAAAAAGCGTTGTAAGGCGTTGAAAGGGGGATGAAAAGTTGTATGGAACTATCGTCATTTTTAGAGCTAGAAGCTCGAAACTTATTTTTTTAGGCTGTTGATTCGATATAAATAAATATGACATTCAAAGTTTATAAAAGTTTAACCTCAAGGGTGTAAAATAACAATAGGAAATAGGTGATGAAATTTTGTATGGAAAAAATGTAAGGTTTATGTAAATGTTCTATAAGTTTGCGACAAGAAACAAAATATTAGAGCTATTCTGATGTAACATTTACGAAGTCATTATAAAATGTGAAACTGAATTTAACACGAGTAAAAAATAAGATTAGTAAGGATTTACTTAAATATTTTAATAAGCTCTTTGCAGTGAAACACTGCATATAGCTCATTAAAGTTTTTATACGTATGTGTCTTATTTGTAAAATAATTAGCCTTAATAATTGAAAATGCTACCCAAAGACACTATTCCACGCAGACGAAGTCGCGGGCACAGCTAGTATAGAATAAATAAATAGTTTACTTATATTTGACAGGATGAGTATTTTCTTCTATGTGCATAATTACATTTCACTTCTGCATTACTTCAGCCTATGCCTTAAAAATATTTTATTATTTATTTCTTATAAATAATATTTAAATTATCTTGCTTGCGACATAAGTATTTGTCTAACATAACGTTATATCTAAACCTATAAAATTATTTGTCCTCAAAACAGCAAGTAAAATTTTATCAAATAACTGGAATAAGTTTTCACAGTAAAAATCAACATTTTTCAATGAAACTTATGATTTTGTAAATGTCAGGTTTGGTATGGTGTTGTTAAAAAGAAACATTC
Organism: Bacillus rossius redtenbacheri; assembly: GCF_032445375.1. Lineage (NCBI taxonomy): Eukaryota > Metazoa > Arthropoda > Insecta > Phasmatodea > Bacillidae > Bacillus > Bacillus rossius. The sequence continues at coordinate 57,352,308 of NC_086330.1, read as the reverse complement.
TAATGAAGAAAATCAAGAAATAATGATTGAGAATTTCTACATTAAGAAATTAAAAAAAAAAAACTTGATATGTCAGAATGGTTAGCAAATTTTTGGTTTTGAAATGAAGTCAACCAGGGACACATCTATTAAAGATAAGTGATCAAAGCAAAAAAGAAAGATTGGAACAAGGTATCTCGATGGAAAATCATTACGAATGAAAGGATGTGAGGGAACAGAGAACATTAAAGCATTCCCTGCGAAGACATGCTTGCATTAAAAAAAGATATATGTAGGTTTTGTATCAGAGTGTTCCTACGTCCTCTATAAGAAAATCATGCATCTGCGGGTCCCTATATTGAAATACCTGGATAACAACCAACTTCGGAAACTGATTGTTTTTCCACTTATTTAAAATATTTTTTTCCCTAAAAATAAACATTTGAAAGTTCTTAAAAATATAGATTGTTGAAGTGCGTAGGCCAACCAAAAATGTTTATCTATGTATTATTTGTTTGTTTATTATACAGACTCACAGTTTTACTCTGATCTCGGTGAAATTTCGCACACCTAAACTTCAAAAGTGAGATTTCTGAAAGAAAAAAAAAACACATGAATCATTCCTATACTCATTAAAGCCGAATTTCGGTTCTTGTTGATTAATTTTTCGATATTGTATTTTTTATTCTTTATTAATTTCCTGGCCACAGTATTTGCATTGCTGATGATTTCTTAGTCTCCTGGAAGTGGTTATAACATTGTTAATGCTCGCATTCCGTTGATAACCAGTGATTTAAATACGTCCTTCAATTTCAAGCAAGTGCAGTTTCACATCTGACTTGCATTCACTGTAAGTAAAAGCAATCATTGTCACGTGTTTTTTTTTTCGCGAGCGATCCGCAAATTTCTGATAATTTCGGAACTGTTCGGGCGTGGCTCTAATTCCTGTGAACTACAGGCTTCCCCAGGGGCAATCGCTTTGTGTGGCAGTTTTTACATTGGTAACGCCATTATTATCACATGGGACAAGATATATGCTGCTTGCTCAAGATTCGCACTGCGGATAATTGCTCTCCACTCCGGATGGACGCACTGAAAGCAATGTGTACCCTCAAGCCTTGCCATTAAAGGTTCTATATCTATATAAAAAAAGAACACTTGTTTGTTTGTTGGTTTTCTATCTGAATAAAATATCTGTGTACGTCGTGTTTAGAAAAAAACGTATCCCCCATCCCACTAAAAAAAGGATATTCACTATGTGTAAAGCCTGGCCAAACCCGGGTACTTCAGCTAGTAGAAAAAAAAGCTTTTTTTATGCTCACTATATCACACCTACTGTAAATCGGTACTGCACGTTGTTGTTAATTATTTTTGGTGTTGATTTTGACTAAGTATTCACATATTTATCACTGGATTTTTTGTTTAGTATGACGTTTATCTAACATATTTTTTACACATAAACTGCCACCTGTAATATGCCACGATAAAGTTTAATATGAAACGCGATATTTGATTTACAGTATAATCAGCTTACAGAAGAAGTAAACGATTTTACCATTCATCTTAGAAATAAATGCAACGAAATCTATAAAATCTCAACCGAAAATATTCCAAAGGAAATATGTGATATTAGAGAAAAAAAATCACAATAGACGTATTATTTTACGATAAAAAAATCGTTCGAAAATCGACACATAATCTGCCTAACATCGTGACAGTCTAAAAACTTCATAGTTCATCAATTAAACATAAGTAAAATAAAACCTTTTAGTTTTAAGTACTTTAAAAAATAATTACAATATCATTTTATTCCTGCAATGTAATATAAACTGTATTTTAACACTTAAAGATGTACATTCTCAGTTAGCATGAAATAAAGTTAACTTAATATAGTCCTCTCTCCAGTGTGTTTAAATTCATAAAACGATAAACATGGTTAAAATTTGGCAAAAAGAAATTTTGAAAATACATATTTTCTTCAAAATTATTATAAACATTAAAATAATAGCAATATTTTCAATTATATAAGGATATATTCAACAAACGTTCTAAACTAATAGTAACTAACAAAAATATAATTTATGTCTGTTATGACAAAAATTAAGAAAGCGATAATTATTAAGTTAATAAAAGGCACACTTGACTTGTATTATGACAAAAAATCCCTTTTTTTCTTGTGGTTTTAAGAATGTATAAATTTCATAAATACTACTAGGTTGCTTCAATTACTAACAAAGGTTTGGCCTTATTTAACTTATTGGCCCCGTTTACCTGTTCACACATACGATGTGCAGAGCTTCAGAAAAAACCAAGCGATATCGGGGTGTTGTATTGTTTATGAAAAACAATTAAGAATATTCTGACGGCATATGAGTAGCTTTATGTCTGTATTTTTTAGTTTTACTTCTTTAGGCGTTTATGCAAATATAATGAGAGTGAGTTTTTATGATGCGCGTGCACTATGCAAAGAAATTTTTACAGGATAAAAAAATGCTCCATACAACGATGTTCTTTTAAATCTTATACATTAGTAATTGATATTGAATACTTGTCAGTATCATTAAAATCATTTATTTAATTTGAATATAAGTGGTAGAAATTGTCTTTCTAAACTTTTTCAATTGTATTTATATAAGTGAGGTTAGGTTAAACTTCTTTAGGCACGTTATGTAAAAAATATGAGAATGAATTTTTAAGAAGCGCGCAGTAGCATGCTACGATAACTGAAAGGATGATAAAAGGCTACATACAATATAAAAATTATATATGTGCTTTTAAAAAATAAACATTAGTGATTGATATTGAATACTGATCCATATAATTAAAAAACATTAATTTATTGTGAAATTGGTGATAGAAATTTTGTTTATAAACGTTTTCAAGTTTTTTTTGTGTTTTTAATTAAGAGAGATTATTTTACCATATGCATAACATTGTAGGGTTGTAAGCTTCCATTGTCTCTGGCAGGAAGTGTGTGTGGAATGTTTACTAGTCTCCTGGCCGTTTTCATGGGAGTGTTTTTGAGGTTATTTTCTAGTATGTATAATGTATTTTCATAATAAAGTATTTCATTATTAATATAAAATAATTAATCTTAAAAATAGAATAAACATTTTGCATGTTTATTTTCATCATAAAAATAAGTGTTTATTGATAATTTTACTAAATTGAATGATTATTTTTATAACTTTTTTATATTGATATAGGATCAAGTATATTAATTTAATGTGTTTTACTTTTGACAACTGTATTTATAATATCATTCCAGTTTTTTTTACACCAATATATTGTTTTAATAAGAGCGAAAATGGCCAAAACAGCATGAATTTTATGCAACAAATACTGGGTTGAGAGTATTTAAAACAGTCGAGGGACTTGCATTACACCTTTATCTTCATTTCTCTGCAGTATGTTGTTACGGTTGCTGCTCCAATCTCGTGGTTGCCCAGTGCACGACGAGAAGACCGCACGCCAACTCGGAGGAGATACCGCGCTGGAAGCACCAGCGAGCCTCGCCGGCACACGCACACCCCTTGAACAGGCGAGACCTCTTAAGGGGGAAGCTCCGCCGAGACCTCTGCGAAGCACGCCTGGCTGCGCCGATACGAGGGAACGCGAGCTAATCGGGCGAGTCAGGCGCCCGCAGCGATGCGACGGCCAATGGCAACCCTGGCGAGGGCGCCGGAATGCAAATAGGAAACCGTTTCCCCGCGGGGCGCGATAGACACGCCCATCTCTCTAAACTGTTTACCTTGTTGCCAGACTTCAAGTGTCTCCCCCACACCACCACCTACCTCCAGTCTGGCTCAAGACTAAGCGGGGAGGTCACTGAACCAAAAAATAAAGGAAAATTCCAGGGTGAAGACTCGGTAAATAACTTCCTTACTTATAATATTTTAACTGACGTCTAACAATATATTATACGACAAAATACAAGTGAAAAAAAAAACTATAACAAAAAAAATACGCAACCTTCAGAACCAAAAAGCATCCTTGCTGTCGAATATGTTTGTAAAATATTTGAATAATAAAATCAGTAAACAAATAAAATCTTAAACGTTCACGATAGTCATACCAAAATGTGAACAATAAATTGTATATGAAATTTAGGGGAAAATACGAACAGATATAAAACCAAAATTTGGTATTAAAAAACTGCTGAAAAATGAAACATAAAAAGCACACCTGAGTATTTGCATTTATATCGGCAAAAAAGAATATTCTTTGAAATTAATGTTTAAGTGTTGTCTGTCGTCTGATCAACTCTGCCGAAATCTTTGATCGAACGCGACAATCATGCATGTAAGACACGGCGAGCGGAACATATTTACGATAAGTATTTCTCATTTGATTTAGTATGAAATATATATACATATAATTCCTCGTCGATTATCATTCAGTATGCAAAATTATTTTATTTTTTCATGTATTGAAACTAATTGAAACCAATTCTTTTCCACGTTCATTGTCTGTCTTTCCCCGCGAATCTGCTGACATCTGTATTTTTCCCACCAATTTTATACTGTTTTCACCAACTTAAATTTTCGTTACACACTTTCTTAACACTTTAGTGATTAATCACGTTTACCTGTCCTACCATCTGTATTGAAGTTACACTAAAAAAAATTACATATATAACACGTAACTCGGACAAGAAATTTGGAAATTTTGCTTGCATTGTCGCTGGCAGGGTGTGTCTATAATAGTCTCCTGGCCGTTTTCATGGGAGTGTTTGTGAAGTTTTGTTTCCGTATGCCTAATTTATTTGCATTATACGTTATTACAATATTATTTAATAAATATTTATACACAGTCAGCATATTTATTTAATTTAAATATTAATTTATATTTGTCTCGGTTATTTTACTAAATTAAAGAATTAATTTCATACCCGTCTTTGTATTAAAATTTAATTCTGAGTATTTAATTAAATATTTTATTTGATTGTATTTATCCTCTACCAATCCTATGTATAATATCGCCCCCGTCCTTTTATTATTTTATTTCTATTAATTATTAATGCATGCAAAATTAAATTTTGTTTTTTATTACGCAAAGTAAGTATTACTTATAACGGGCGTATCCTTTTTATAAAAATATTTCTTGAAATCTTTATAAATGTATTTAAAAAATTCAAACAAATATTGTAGTTAAGGTCAAAAAATTTATTTTGATAATCATTCCACAGTCCTAAGCGATCATTTAAGTTTTGGGGCAGCTATAAACCGAGAGAAAGAATATTTGCAGGATATTTTTCACCGTATTCAGGGAAAATTAAAATAATAAATTGCTAAAAGTCCAGTCAATATACAAAAATAAAAAATTAAAACCTTCTACACTACCTTTTGCAAGGTACAATGTATATATTTAGTGGACTATATGACCATGCATTTTTTGTGAATAGATGTCCAGACGATGTGTTAGTTCAAGATTTTGTAAAATTTTCTGTGTTTCGTGGTTGACTGAGTTTATTTCACGTACATGTCTTCTGTCGGCACACCGATCATAGCCATTCAATGCGGGATAAAAGTGTCGTGAATGGCCCGGAACAAATAGGGCAATGGTTTCACTTGCAGACGGTCCACCAAATGCAGTGTCCATAAAATAATATTACAGTTTCAATTTTATATTATAAAAGTTTAATTTATACTATTTACAACAAATCATACATCAAATTGAAGGTAAGCTTACCTAGTTTTTCCTACGAATGTTCAATATCTGCACTTTTAGTTATACGGCGCACGTAAAACCTTAAGTTCAATTCTTCCCACACTTTGTTTAACAAGTTCGGAGTAATGAAGCAATAGCCTCTTCAATTCTGTGTCTCAAATTTGGCAAATCATTAGATAGCGGTGGAACGTAGGCACGATCTTAAAGCCCCAAAGGAAAATAATCGCATCGCGTTATGTCATGTGAACGCGTAGGCCAGCAAAAAAAAAAGAGCTCTTTCGTCTTTACCATTACGACCAATCCTACGGTCAGGGACTCGGACGTTCTAAAAATCTCGTACAATTGGGAGGGGCTCCATACTGTTTCCAAATAAAGTTTACAGATTTACCGTCCACTAATGGGGGAAAGATCCATTCTACCAACATAGGTGGCGCTGAAAGCTAGGAAACAAACAAAGCAGTAATCACGCAAACGCTTATCGAAAAATGTTTTAGTTACTCCCTTATTGTGACCTTGGGCCAAACGCTTACAGTTAATACCATACAATTTACAACTTGGATATTCTTTTATGGATATACTATACAAGGGAACAATCGCGAGCGCAGGCTTGCTTCATTGCGGGGTAATGATCAATCAGTGCTTTGCGCTAACATCACATTCCCTTGTGCATTGCTTTGAGGGTTAAAGGGACGTTTGAGCTGCTGGTTAGTGGTGGCAAATGTCCACTGGGACGGCTCATGCCCGTGCACTATCGCAGAAACCTCCAACAAGGGCGTAGTCATGGAGGGGAAAATATACAGGCAAAAATATATATTCTTTGTAAATAATTTTGAACAAATATGTCCTCTATCGTCTGGTCAACTCTGCTGAAATCTATGATCAGATGTGACAGTTAAGTCTGCCAAAGCGAGCGGAACATGTTTATGACTAGAATTTTATTTATTATGAAAATATTGTTATAAGTCTATGATTCCTGCATGTTTTGATTGCCGAGAAACGAGTTGAAACCAATTTTTTTTTCCACTTTCATTTTCGGTTTTGCCCCACGCAGCTGCTGGCATCTGAATTTTAGGCAAGTAATTTGATATTGTTTTCGTAACTAAAGTTAGATTTTTTTTTCAATAACAATGTGACTCATTGATCCGCTTAAAATTACTCAAATATGTCTTAATTTTTTGGCATTGACTATGCGATGCGAGAATAGTCGTGAAATTAAACACGTATTAGAACATAAAATTATAAGTAATGGTACACAGTGTAAGAATGTACCATTCATATGTGAAATGTTTAATTATATAATTTAAAGTTTTGACGAAGCAAAGAGGGTTCATCAGATAGCCTGAAAACGAGTTTTCAAGGATCATTTTAAAAATATTCCGGGGGAGGTGTTCCGTAACTAGGGTTACCAGACACTGATAATAAAAAAGGAGGACATTCATCTCGCTAAAGGAGGACATTTCACTAAAAAGGAGGACAATATTTTTTTTAAAAAAGCCATGAATTAATTACAATGGAGTACGATATTTTACAATGTTTTGGCATTTAATACAGTTTCAATATAAAGAATCAAACAAACTACGCATATACAGCATATTAAAAACACGTTTTTTATGTGATAACTATTTTGAATACAATGGATTATGTGAATAACAAAGTACATAAATCCTATACAAAAAAAAAAAGAAATGTTCAAAAAGTGAATAACCCAGTATAAACACACTATATACAAAACGCAACATAATATTACATATACCACACAAAATAACATATCTTTTTGTGTATAGCAAATGAATGTTATAGTTTGTTGCAGGAACACCAATAAGCTTAATATTTACATAATTATCAGACATATGCATTTAATATTTTTCAGATGAACTAATTTTGTTTAAGATTTTAGGGTTCTTAAGCAGATATGAGTAAAAGTTTTCGCAGGTTGTTTCTTTGAAGTTGTAAACTACTGTGGTGATGGATTTGACAGTTTCTGGTAGAAGTCGGTTTCTCTCCTTTGTCCACTGACTGCTTATCATCGAAAAAATTCTTTCAACCGATGCATTGTGTCCTGGTATAGAGAAAAAAAATTCACATATTATCAAAAGTTCTGAGAATTGGTCTGAATTAGCGCATTCACTAAAAATGTTTTCCATATCACATCCAAACTCCCATCAAAGAAACTTTCATCTTGTTCCTTAAGGAATGCTGTCAAATGACAGTACTGATCAAAAAGTCTGACATCATCGACAGCAATGCCCTTGTTCTTCAAATATGTAATGCTTGGTAACAAATCGTCGAATTCAATATTTCGTCTGTATTTCAAGTACATCCACTTGAAACACTGAAATTCTTCTAAATTTGTTGTCCATTTTTCTAAATAGTTTATGCATGCTTCATACAGAATCTGACATTCACCTAAAAAATCAGAACAGTGTTCTTCTGTACACAATCCGGCTTGTTTGCAATTATTAATCAGTTCTCTCACTTTCAAAGGAACAAACGTGTGACGGTGCCTTTCTTTGAGGCAATGAAGTGTTGCCTCCAGATGGTTAACAACTTCCAAAATACAATTCCTTTCCTTTTCAATAGCCTGTATTTTTGAATCGAAAACAGACATAAGAGAGTGCAGAAACCACAAGTAAATTTCTGAAAATTCATCTTCAAAAAATATCTTGATTATGTATGGTGGCTGTGGTTGACTAAGAAAGTAGGATTTCAAAGCTGGAAATAATTTAAGTGTTCGCTCAATAGCTGGGAAAAGACCAACGAGTTTTACTGTGCGATAACAGTTGTTGATAATCTAGATCAACTGAGTCGCAGAATTCCTTGAGAGATTCTGTGCGAACTGTATACACGGAAAAATAATTGAAAATTTTCATGACTATTGATTCAATATCATATTTAAGCAAGTCAGTACCATGCTGTAATGTATTATGCAAAATATGTGCAGGGCAACCAACTCCTACGATGTCTCTACCGAGCCTGGTTTTTAGAAATGAATACACATTTCGTCCCTATTTTCTGTTCAGCCCACCAAAGTTAACGTTTGCATTGTCTCCAGAATACGCAACACATTTCGAGGCAAGGCCATATATTTCTAAGGTCATCAAAATAAAATTGTTATAGTATCTGCCTGTTCGTTTTCTAGGGCTTGTATTTCAATTACCTTGGTTTTTGTCCCGCCTTCTTTCCAGTCAAAATATTGAATAAGAATGGGAAATATCTTCATTGATCCATGGTTGCTGGCGTCTGTAGCGACACCAAAACATGAAATACTTCCCAATGTCTCAACAACAATATGTCGATTGCATGAGGAGCAATGACTTTTCGAATAATTGCTTCGGCTTTAGTTCTAGCACAATTAATATTTTTTGCAGTTTTCGAGTCTCCAAAAATTTTTCTGTTCAGGCTAGACGTACAATCCATTGACTTAAAAGAATAGTGGTGCTTAATGGTGTGAAACGCCAATGCTCCTTCTGCGGCGCTTACATTACTGTTTACTTAATTTACAAAATAAGAACTTACTGTTGTAGTTGACGAAGAGCTGCGAACAATTTTCCTGTGTTTCTCACTACTCACGTGACGTTCCAAGTCTGTAGAACCTTTATTCGCTACCGAAACGTAACAGTCGCACAACACACACTTAGCTTCATGTTCAGTTCTTCCACAAACAAAATTTGGGCATTTAGTTTTTAAAGTGTCACTAAATTTACACTTTCTTTTAGACATTGTTTCACACTACTATAAGTTAGCGCCGCATTAATGCATTAACAATTAGAAAATGACGTGGCTTTTACAAACGCAGAAACGACTTGTGGACTTGTTGTTGTTACACCACAGAATTCATCGATTCAACACAAACTAAGCATGCGCTGTGTCCTGCGTGTACGCGTTGAGCTGGCCGTTCATAGTTCATCCTCCTGCCATCTATAATTATTTACAATAAACTTGCAACACACCACACGTGCTTCTGCATGTGCTGCTACCTGTCAAGCTGTCATAGAACTATTTACTAGTGGGGTGACTATGCGGACAGCGCATTAGCACGCACCGCGCGCTTTACTCTGAGTGTAACTGCAGGAATTATCTCACTTTATAAAAAAGCCGGACATTTTGGAGCATTAAGGAAAATCCGGCCGGACGCAAAGAATACATAAAAAGGAGGACATGTCCTCCTTTTGCCGGACGTCTGGTAACCCTATCCGTAACCCTCAGACCCCTCAGTAACAGATACATCCAAAATATATTCCTATAAATCACTTCGAACCCCGTATTCAAAAATTCTTGTCTACGTCCATGACCTCCAGGAAATGGTTAACATATCAGGGGGTAGAGGGGTGTCAGACTCGTGTGACGACCAATCACGAGACAGCAGCAAGGAGACAGTTTCTCACGAGGCATGCGGTCGAAAGCAGACCTATGCGTTTCAGCAGCTGTTGCGTCAGCTAAAAAGAAACCTGGCACATTTCCCAGTGGAAGTTTTTTATCACAGTCTGCAACATCTCACTAGTTGCCACTACTTGGGTCCAGCTGGCGTGTTGATGACCAACACTCGCGGAGATATTCGGTAATCACCAAGCGTTGCCATAAACCGTTCTTGATAATTAAGAGTCAATATGCGGTGTGCGTTCTGTTACAATCCGCGATAATCGTGAGCAGTGGTCTAAATAAACGACGTATAAATGCCAGTAGGCACTAAAAAAATAATGTGTTTGTTGAAATTACAAAATCTTCGGTGGAATATGATTCATAAGTTTATTATTTTTTAACATTCAAATTTCTTGTCTCAAGCATTTTAATAATTGGCTGATATATTTAGTAATTATTAAAAATAAAAAAAATTCAAATTTTGATTATTCATTGATGCTAAACGTGTTCATTGCCATGGGATGAAAAAATAAAAGTTTTACCATTAAATTTTTCGAATATTTTTATACCTAATAAAGTTAAACTTTATCACTTACTCATAAAATACTTCACACCAACAACTGATATCTACGTGAAATAATATAACGTGTTCTGGCGAGTCTCCTAACGAAATATCACTCCCGTGAGAGGCTATCCTCTATTCCGTGGCGGTGACGGCTCCGCGGACAAGTAAACAAAACCAACTCAAGCGCTGGCGTGAAGGCGCGAACTTCGTCATTACCGGAAAAGCATTTCGGGAAGGGGAGGGGGAGACTGCTGGGGGGAGGAGGAGGAGGAGGTAAGCCCTCGGCCCTAAAAACAAAAGAGGGGAGGTGGACAAACAGATGCGGGGAGCGCTGGCTACGCGAGTTGTTTTTATTTATTCAATTCCGTGAGCTTTCCTCTTACCCCGTCTTCCAGAACAAAGCCTATTATTCCAAGTTCCCGAGGCACCCGGGGGAAACTTTCCCATAACCCTCTCCCACCCCGCCACCCTTCGCTGTTTGCGCGCTCAGGCCTGGTTTATTCTGCCGATTGACTGGGCTGACGTGAAAACCCATACTGTAGTCGAGAAAACGATTCACCTCATCTTTTTTTTATTTACTTACTCCTCTCCTGCACCATTTTTATCGTGCTTCGAGTTGGAGTTGGCGTTTATTTTACCATTCCCAGTGAAAAGAAAAAAATACACAAATAATCTTTTAACAATTTAAAAGTATTGCTGCAATAACATTCGCTGAATCGTTCGCAGATTGAGAAAACATTGAACTAAGTGCAATATAAGAAAACATCTGAAAGATGTTGCTAAAAAAATCATAACCTATGGAGGAAGCATAATAATACGAAAGAAGAAACAAGTTTTTATATTCAACAATATACTTGGCTTTAAATGTTACGTATTTTATAATCAACATATTTTTTATTTTGTGGGTGGAAAATATTTTGTTTGAATGGTACACTTACAGTATTTATTTTATGCAAGATTAATAATTTTTTTATGCTGTCGTGACTTGGCCAAACCTATTCATGAGTTTTTAATTGTTATTTTTTCTTAGAAGCTTTGAACTAAAATTTAATTTAAATTATTTATTCACTTTCCACAGTTTGCAGCAAACAGATTATATAACTGTGTCGGGCGCCAGAAACGTTGTTGGAATTAAAGTGAACTACCAAATAAGGTGAACTTCCGTTAAATTTGTGAAGGGCAACTATCCGTTAACATTGTATTTTAAAGCAATATGTTACAACATTTCGTGTAACCGATCTTTCTGATTCATTCAACAAATGCAATGTGAATGACATAGTATGAATATGCTGTTTTGTTTCCAAACGTTTTCTCACAATCAAAAATCATAATTAATATTGGCAATTACACTAATTCATACAATGGGTTTCAAATAATGTTACTGTAAATAATCAAAATAGTTTTCCTGATTTTATGGTATTTACGTAAAATCCCTGAACTAGTCACATTTTGGACTGTAGAATAACTGGATATTCGAAACAAAAAAAAGGAAAAAATTAAACAACAATGTGACAAAGAAAAAAAAACTTTATATTAAAGAGAAAATGCAAATCTCATAGTTCAAAATATTACGTTATTTTGTGGTAAAAGGTTGATTCCTAAATAGCGTATCTAGGTAAAATAATATCTCTAAAAACCAATTTGTTGTATCAATACGTCACAATTTACAATGTTTCAGGCAGTAATATAATTGATGCTATATATTTATGTATTATATGGCGAATATAGTGTTTTCATAGTATTTCAACATATAATTAACACTTTCTTACAACAAATTCGTCTTTTTAACTCTATTTTGACGCTATGCCTCGGACAGCGACCTTGCAGATGCGTAGTTATTCAGTCTACTTCTAGATCCTTGGTCTACCTCGATGGTGTCAGCTCGCGGGACTCTGCACAGGAACCTCGGCGTCGATTGAACCTGGAATTTCCGTCTGGAACCACGACGTGGCTTGAACCTGGAATCAACGTCTGGAACAACGGCGTCGCTTGTTCCTGGAATTTCGCTGTGGACTTCCCTACGGTGTCGTATTACAGCTTACCATATTCTTTCTCCAAGGAATATTCATAGTTTCAGATATGTGTAACTTCGTAGATTTCTCTGAGATATACTTCAGTCAGTTTATGGTATGGAAATAATTATTCAAGCTAGTCAACTAAAATTAACTTCTGTCTTACGAACACGTAGTAAAGTTCATTGGCAGATTATTATCCGTCGAATAACCTTTCGCATCGTTATTCACATAATATTCTTTAGTAATCCTGGTACTGGTTCTATAAATAAAGTGTAAATTTTGAGCCAATAAACAATTTTTCTTGGAATATTCAATTATTAAATGTGGATTATGGATCTTCGAAAGCCTTGCGCCGTACATCTTCACGCCCTGGTTCTGACTGAACGTTCTAATATAATATCTAGCTGTTGATTGATCCTGAGGACTGGCATTCTCTGCTCTTCGAAAACAGAAGTTAGTCGCCTGTGCTGTGATCATGTACATCTGATTACCAATTGCACCCCCCGTCACCATTTAGCGTCTATTACACTTCATAATACAAAACACAAATGACTTCATTTTCACTTACCTTGAAAGTATCAATAAGTTATATAATAAAAATGGTACAAATTTCAAGTTTCACTTACGAAAATATTACATGTAATAACTCTAAATATTAATTTCTGAAGTAATTCTTAAAAGAAACTAGACTTAATATTGCCACCTAGTAAAGCAGCAGGTTTTTGAAATTCCAAGAGTAAACATAACGTGAATATAAGCTATACCAAGCGAAATATTAAGTGAAACCAACAGATTAAAACCGTTTAAACTTAATAAAAGATTCATAGGTAAAAATAAACGTTTAAAGTTGTTATCATTAGTTATTGTTCTGTAACATATATATTTGAACCTTCACAATGTTAGCCTTGAAAATATTAGATTTAATAAAAAAAATTAATACTTTAAGTCAAAGACGTAAAATATAACACTGGCAAGCAACAGTAATTTAACAAATTATATATTCTGTTCTTTCGTAATTTTTTTTTAAATTTTAGTAGCGTCGCAGCGCTAAGTGAAATGTGAACGCCCTGTGTCCAGCGAGGGAAGAGGGCTGGGGTGGTGAGAAGAGGAGACAACTCTCGTGGTCGCCACCAGTTACCGGAAAGGGGCGGACGGGGGGAACCGCATCACGTCGGTTAACTACCACGCGTGGACCGCCAGCCCCTGCCCCTTTCCGTCCGTCACGCTGCAACCCAGCTGTACACGCCCGCCGGGCGGGAGGCGCGTGTCGCCGGGGCGGATGGTAAGCGGGGAGGGGCGAGTTCCACGTCCGTGGTTTCTCTCGCTCTTTCCCTGTTCTCCTTTTCCCAAGCTGTGTCACGTGCGGACGACACGTCAGAGAGGGAAGAAACCACTCCACGTGGTGAGCATAGCCGAGCGACCTTCTGCTAAATACGTAAATTGCATATATTAATTTACGAAACACCAATCTTAAAAACATTTCCCAAGTAATTGTTGTATCTTCCGTTGTGCCTATTTATTAAAAATGCTTTTTTTGTTAAAGCACCTGCAAATTAATTAACATCTATCTAAAATGAGTAATAATATTTTCATTTTGGCTGCTAAAGATAAGGTTTTCATGGACCAAAGCAAACGCTGAAGAGTTGTGGATACTTAATATAATGTGTTTGTTGTAGTATTGTTTATATACATGTTTCAATGAGGGAATTGGTCCATACAAGTACCAGGATCGCGGAACCATGCCATGCACGGATCAATACTTATTCAAGTTCAATGACGTGGTAGAGCAGTCGGGGACGGCAGTAGCGACAGTGCGGGGGACGGTGTTGCGGCGAGGCATGTGTGAGTGGTGTGAGGTAGTCGTCGAGGACTGCGGTGAGCGGACAGAGACTGGCCGAGGAGCGAGCCACTGTCCAGCCAAGCTCCAGTGAGCAGGCTGGTGTGTGATTGGTCGGTGTGAGGCTGACTTTACTGACAGAGATTGGACTAAGAATGTACTTGATTAAATTTAAGGTATAGTTATTAGTAATCACTAAAACTGTTTAAAAATTAATTGGGCTATCCTTACGAACCCGTTTTTACCCACTCGTAAGTATATATATATATATATATATATATATATATATAAAATAATTATATAAATCTGTACTGCAAGATATTGAAATTATTTTAAATACCAAAAATGGCTAGTATTCAATTCGCTTGAAAATAACTGTGTATGCAGATAATACTTTGAGATGAAACCTTAGTGGCAATTGATATTATAATTTATTTCTCACCATCATGAAAATTAAAAAAAAAAGTTTTTCAGGTGACACTTAATATAGATGCAGATAATCTGATTTTGCTAATTCACTGTTTTAACAGAACTCCAACAAAAACAAGATGTATAAGTTATTTTGTTTGTAATAAATTAAAAATTCGACACTCATTGTTCATGATCCAATACGTTTTGGAAGGTTGGGAAGGGAATGCATCCGAAAGTAAAAGTTGTGAATCATTTAACTACCCCTATAGGCAAGACTCGTTGCCGTACAGCGCGGTACACGATAGAGAATGAAACAAGGTTTATGGGTTTTCGTTAAATGATTTACCTAATTCAGGTTTCGTTAACCGTTTTGGAATTCTTGTAACGTTTAAAATCTTTAAACCCTTATTGGACTTTCCAAGAAGGAATCTCAAACACACAGGTTTGAAGATAGTGTCAATTTGAAAAGTAGAAACGTATACCTTTTTTGGTTTCTCAATCAACTTAAAATATAAATTTTTAATATGTTAAATAAATGGTTTGTATAAGCCTCAGACATAAGCAAATATATATTTATATTTACATTTGTATATGTTGTCTACATTTGAAACGACAGAAATAAATATAAAGCAATATCAATAAAACACAATATATTGACAATTTATTGCTTTAATTTACATTTTTTTCCACGAACAAAAGAAAAATCTTGAGCATGAAGACAAGACAGGTGGCAAATTCTTTGACAACGCTTGGACCCCACACGTGAGTGCTTGTTTTTCACAAGTAAACTCAAGTGCTCGAGGAATGAAAATGAAAATTTATTCAGTTTTTTTAAAAAAAGCAAAATTTAATACTGTAAAGTTAGGCAATTAATTATATCAATTAAAATAAAATAACAATAAAGGTACCTGTTATATATTTGTTAACTGTCTCACGTGTGTATGGTTTTAAGGGCTTTATTATATACTGAAAAAAAAATTGGTAATATTTGGCAAGATATTATGCAGCAAAAAAATATAACTTTCTTTGCTTTTCATAAAATGCGAACTCTCTAGCTAGCAAAGAAGATTTTGTAAAAAAAAAAAAAAAAAAAAAAGTAAAAATCTGCTAGAAAAGAAAACTGATTCAACGGCTACAAGGTATGTGCCCAAGAAGATTTAAAGACACCGGGGGTGGAACTGAAGGGATTTATTTTTCTCTCGATATGTTCGCTCGCGGACACAAAGGAAAACGCGCGCGTCAGTTTTGGCAGTGGTCGTCTCGGGGGGGAAGAGGGGAAAGGTGTTTGTGGCGCGCGTGTGTGTGGGAGGAGGAGGGGAAGAGCCGACTGCGGCCGAAGGCTCGTAAAGAAGGGAGACACCGGGAGGACAATGAGGCTGGGAGGCGCGGACGTCGTCGTCGTCGCCGCGGAGTTAAGCGGCCCGGTCACGCGCGTCCCTCCCCTCCCCCATCCGGGGCTCGCGGGTCCCGGATCTCTCCCTCGGGAGCGATCCCGGGCGATTCCCGGCGTCACGTCTCCTTTACGGCTCTCCCCCGCTCGGCGCCTGGCTCCGGGGTAGCGCCAGCACCGCCAGGGGCGTGCTCGGGTCCCTCCCTTCTCAGCGACTAATGCGCTCACGCATCATCTGTTTGTGTTTATTCTTCTGTAGGCGCGTTACGAACAAATGATGAGCGTGAATTTTTACGATGCGCGCGCATCATGCAACGAAATTTTCACAGGATAAAAAAAAGGATCATAGAAAAAGCTACACACAGATAAAAATTATGTATGTGCAAATATATATATATATATATAATACTTTATTGATTGATATTGAATACTACTCCATATAATATAAAAAATGTATTTATTGCAAATGTTAACGATATAAATTGTGTTCAAAAATTTATTCAATTTTTTTTCCAAGTTTATTTATATAAGTGAGTTTATGTTCCCGTATGTATAGTGAATTAATATTATAATTTATTATATTTATATATAAATAATTAAAATAAATAATTTTAAATTAATATTTAGCATATTGGTTAATTTTTATTAATAATTAAAATTTATCCAGATTAGTTTAACAATTATATTTACAAACACCTTACTTATGGTGCTGAAAAATAAGCATTTTTTTTAATATTTTATAAATATTTTATTTTTACTTTACCAACCGTATTTAGATCACTCCAGTCCTAAACGTGTTTTATTTCTATTTATTATTTCCATGCAAAATTCATGATATTTTTTACCACACCAAGTAAATATAACTTCTAACGCGCCTACATAAGTACACGCACACATTTTTCAAACTTCATAAATCTTTACCAAATCTTTGCATTATAAAAGTCAGCCAGAAAAATTAAAAAAAACCGCCAGTGATCTAGCCTCGGTAAAGATTTAGTTCATGTGTTCTCATGTTGGAAGTAAACATATAATATGAATTTGGACACGAAATTTAACGTAGTATTATTGTAAATAATGACGAGCGTGACTTGATATACGCAAATTCTGTTTTCAACTAAATTTATAGAAGCGAATAACACGTAGTTTACGCACCCGCCGTTAGAATCCGCTTTCAGAGCAGCCAACTGGACTATTGAATAATTCGATAAGCACAGCGAATTTTTTTTAACAGTTTAATGAAACTGCTCCGATAATAGAGAAAATAACTTCAAAACATACTAAGCCCCTGCTTTCGAACAAATTTCCCACAAAAAATTTGATCAAAATTTTTTCCATCTTGTAAATAAACATTTAATACAATAACGTTTCCCTTGGCCTCAATGTCGCACCATTCGCCACAGATGGCGGCACAGTAATTACAAATTTCCGTTCCATGCGACTTCCGTTCCATCCCCGAAATTACTTCTACCAAATTCCGTATAACGTGAGCTAAGATGCTTACACATAGAGTAACATGTATTTGGCAATTTTTCGCGGCCATTGTCATAAAATATATTCTTGATTATTTTTTAAGAGTTAAAGCTTTGTCGAAGTGGTAGATTTGTACCTCGACGTTTCGTTCTGCATTGTAGCAGGTGTCTTCAGGGTTGAGAAATCAGCCCTGAAGATAATTTTTGCAATGCAGGGTGAAACGTCGTTATAATCTAGTACCTCGACGCTGCTCAAAATCAAAATCCAAGACAGTTTTGGGGAAAAAAATATTATAATTAGCTGATCTGATGGTGAAAATATTTACTGGTTTCCGCACATTATATTATATATATATATGTAAATAATATTTTCCTGTACTTTTATTGTTTCTTAAATCGATCCTCAGTTTCACTCTGGTCGTGATACAATTTTACACACTTGTCATTCAAAACAAGAGGAAGGTCACCTTCTAATATGAGATTTAGAAAAATCCACTGTTTGTGGTTTTTTCGTCTTTATTGCAACAGCTTTGGCTTTGGAGCTGGCAACGGTTTTCATATTGTTAATGCTTTAAAATTAATTGGCTTACTGACGAGGAGAGGCATTTTTAATTGACAGTGTGAAAGGGTTCGGCATTTATATTCCCCGGTGAAATACGGACACATTAGCCATTATTACAATATAAGTTTGACTAATAATTTTTATTTTCTAATTTTTATTTATTTTTTTTCTGAGAAAGAGCGTGTAGAGAGTAAGTTGAATAATATATAAATAAAATATGTAATATAAAATATTTTCCTTAAAATGCATTACATTATATGTAGCTTTAGGAAATATTATTAAGTATGACCACAAAAATATATTCTTACAATAACTATACGCCTTTTTTGGTAAATTACACTTAGAATGCCATTAAACAATTGTAATAAAAATATATTCTTTTGCATAAAAATTTAAAAAACTTCCTAACAATTTATACTTTTAAAAAATAATTAAATTTACTGGTAGAAAAATTGACAAGTCAGTATTAAGGGGCCTCCCTAGTAGCTTCAGAAGTTAGCGGAACACTATGTTTTTTAAATAATGATGGGACTTTATTGATCGACACTACGAATCTGAAAATTTTTCACCCAAGAGAAGATACTACACGAATTGTCTGTATACTTTTACATTTATGTTTTTTTCTATCAAAATATGAAATAAAAAATCACCAATATGTCCAACTTTGGGGCCATTTTATACTGCTTAGGAGAATGACAGAAAAAAAGTACAAGTCTAGAAAAAAAGATAATTTTTTTCTGAAGAAATTCATGTATTTAAAACATATAGTCATCGCTCTGAATTCCGAGATATCTTTTCCGCAATTTCTGCAAATCCTGAAAGTTTTCCACCGTCTCGTGCTGCCGCTCGGCGAAGCCAGCTCGCAGCCCACAGCACAGGTAGCGTGGTGGTGGACCCTGGCCCGGGGGGGAGGCAGGCTACCTGTGTGTGCGTGCGTGCGTGAGAGGGAGACAACCCACAACCGGCACCGGTAAAAGATAATCCCATGACCGAAAGAAATTCTCAGAATTGCTTTTAGTGTGCCTCGCCACAGTACCATGTGCTCGACTTACTCTGTGTGTATATTCGTGTATCTCTAAAACATCGCTTTTTTTCAATCAACACGTTGAAATTTGTCGTACAAACTATTTATTGGTGACTTTACAGTCTCGCTAGCTAATTCGACAAAATTTTTATTTAACTTTTAACATGAACATACACTTCAGTGTTTTCCTTCTATTTTTAATAAATATTCAAAAAACAATTATTATACTGCCCAATATTTTTTTAAATTATTTTAGTTTTCCAAAATTATTTTACACATCTTACAACGCTGAAGAAAAATTTATACTGGTATTAACCAAATGGTTAACTATTTACAAAAGTTTTCATACTTAAAAATGTAGGTTTATATAAAATGTATCTTAAACTAAAAGAAAAATCATATTTTGAAAACTAAATGTTATTTTTCTATGCTTTTTGGTTAGATAGATATCTGATGGTCTTCTCTGTTTTAAAAATGTTCATGGAATGATAAATAAAAAATAAAAACAAGGGAAGATCTATATTAAATAAGCTAGTCAGAAGTATATATATGTTCCTCCTGGCGCAGGAGTCACGAGGAGTATTGAAGATGAGGTCAGTGACCGATCGCTCACATATGTAATTATGGATGGTACGTTATTAATTACAAAATTCAAAAACCATTTGGAAGTTAAAAAGTATAAATAGTGGCAATGTTTAATGAAGATGACGTAAATTTTCAGATAAACTTATTTCTACAGCTCGATTAATTAATAAGGACAGGAAATAAATTTTTTACAGCAATTATACAAAATTATTAAAATTTTACAAACCACAATTAATTTATCCAAAAACCAAAATTAAGTAAATATTGCCCATACATTACAACATCCACGAAGAACCTTGCAAATTATTTTTTTTAGATGCATTATTTTGCATTCAAGTTCTTTTTGTTTAATACTTCACCTACTTATAATTGTTACATATTTGGCACATGGTCCGTCACGCCCAATTAAAGGCCCTGAATAAATATAACGCGTTTCTAATCAAATTTCACGCCTGTTACTTTACCTGCAACCCGGAGCAGTGTGACATAAATTATTGTACACTCGTGACGTTGGCAATCAACTTAAATATTTATGAGTTAAAACAAAACATAACTATAACGGATAATAAAAAAAAATGTAAAATTTTGAAAGCTTGTTATGTTTTTATATAGTACACAAAGCAGTTAAACCATTAATCATTTGTTGTTGAAAAAAAAATCCGTAATCTTTCATGCTTTTTTCCTTGATTTTTATTTCCAGATATTTTCGTTCTAGAAAAAAAATTAAGGTAGCCTTATTCCAAATTTGTTATGATAGACGTTAGTTAACTAAGAATATAAATTCGCTTTACAACCACAGCTTGTACACAAGTCGTAAAAAAACATGGGTTCTACTTACAGGCCGTATTGAACTTAGTAGGTTTATGACAAATACAACAGCAATAAACATATGGCTGAGTCTGCTTCCATGTGCACTTTTTTTTTAAGTTATCACTTTTAAAGCGGGTAAAGTGTAGGCTACCTATCAAGTAGCTTAGCATTACCCAAAGTGAATGTCGTGCTCCAGAAAATGTTCGAACTATGTAATATTTGCATCACTGTTGCGTTACAGACCTGCAACTTTTTTCAGTGCGCGATGTCACTCTTATGTAAAAATATGTCGTGTTTAGCGCTAACGTGTTCGAATGAATCCACATCGAGCTGCCAAAGAATACCTATCGATGTCGGCAACATACATAAGTATACAAACCATCGTTTACAAGTGTATTCATACGTAAGTATATAACTGGCGGCGGGCCATGATGCAGTTGGTTCTTCGCGTACAGTCCACTGACGGGATAAGAAGCGTCAAAGATCTTATATGGCTATTCTGTAAACTTGTATGTAATTTCACTGCCTGCTTTAGACAAACAACATCCATTACTTTCAGCTTTGGCTTGAAAAGAATTACTCCGGCCGGCTTTCTTATAAGACTTATTTCAGCTCCTCGTGCGACCAGTGTGTATAATTTGTCCGCGGCCTTATCTTTGGGTGAAAGTTATTTGGAAGGGAAGTTGTGTTGGTAATGTTATTGTTCATCATGTATTACATAACAATTCGACTTAGATACGCACATGTGTTTTTAAAATATAGGTATGTTTAATAACTTGCAATACAAAGTACCTATGTGTTGAATTTCATGTATTGAATTTTTTTATTACATGATGTACGAACATAATAATTACAATATTTCATGAGAAATTTTTAACACTTTTTACAAAGCAATCTCTAATTTCTTCCACACCTCATGGTTAACCTTACTATTTTATTTCATGTTTCAGTTGATTTAAACTGTTTGGAATCATAATATGACGGACAATGAAGAATATTAGTTTCAGTAAATTTTATGTGAGGATTTACTTATTACATTAAATATACCTCAATTTTTACCTCAAAGGAAAAAGTTGCATATCATTAAATGATAAATATTTGTTTCCCTTTAATATAGTTTATGAACATAACTTATTGTGATAATACCTATTAGTTAAATTGTGTTTTTGCAATGCTCTCCTATTGCAGTAAAATTCTTGGGCAAATTGAATAGCATATAGTCGATCTTTAACATAAGCTTTTAGAATACATAAACGTAATAAATTATGTTCTCGTGATTTTAACAATTAAATATTTCTTCGCATGAAAAAATTAATTAACTAAAAAAATATTTCAGTAAATTTATACTCAAGGACTAAAAATGTTTATTTTAGTTTTAAAAAATATTGTATGTATGTATACTTTTCTGAAAAAAGTATATTCAAGAAAACAAATTTTCTTCTTTTTTGTTTTGATCTTGAACTTACTTGACAAGCAATATTGAACTTCAACTTTATACTTTCGGTATAGCACTTTTCGATTTATTCTTCTTCAAACGGGAATTAAAAGTAATGAATAAATAGTATTTTCCTCTATAATTATTGCAGCCGTATACTGAAAAGTTAAACTTTCCTTTATTTGCATGACGCGGAACTCCTAACTAGACAAAACGTTTGTTATTTATTTTGAACGTTTTATTTATGTTTCCTTTCGAACTTAAATGAAACTCTTAACATTTAATTTCATCAAAAGTTATACAATATAAGTATCAAGTTAAAATATTTTTTAAGTGAAGTTGTGGCTATTTTGTTGTTGAAAATGACACTCTGAAGTTTGAATAAAAGTGAGAAATGATAAAAATATATTTGTAGTTAAAAACAGTTAATTCATTTCAAATTCAATCTTTTGTACATGCATATTGCCAAATAAATTCCACAATATATTAAATTCTATGCATTTGAATCTATTCGTATATTCTGCAGCATTAATTCCTATAAGCAAATACTTATTACGTACAATGTACTTTTAGTCCTGTCGTATATAGTTATACAAATTTTTTTATCAAAATTATTGTTTCGTCTATGCGGTTATGGTTGAAAAAGAAAAAAAAGTAATTTATATTATTTTTAAATTCGGTTGTTAGTAAGAACATGTATTTAGTGTAATATGACATACATTATTCTGTTTATTAAAACATTACTATCGATAACTCTATTTTAGATTTATCTGTATGTTATAAGGATTTCAACTTGATTTTTTTTCTTCGGCTTATGACAGCAGCAAATTTTGTTTTATCGCATATGTAATGTTTTTATGTTTTGCATATTATAATTAATGAGTTAGTATTTGTTAGCGGGTGAGGCTTTTTCACAAATGGACGCGTTCTTGGCGGCTAGCAGGTAGGACGCGTGTATTACGCAGGCTGGATAGGGAAGTACGACTGCGGGCGAGCTCCATGATAGAAGCAACGGGAGAAGTAGCACTCGGCTATTTGTATAGGTTGGGATAGCTGTGCGAATGGTAGAACAGACCACGGGTCTATGGTGAGGAAAAAGGTCCCAAGCTCGACATCCCGACGATGAGACCGTTTACGAACTGTCGATGGATCATCAGGAAAGTCAACAACTTGTTCAGAAACTTGAGTCCCTCTTTCAAAATTCAGTTTAATACCTGGAGATGACTATATTCGATGTTCTACCAAGCGAAGCAAACTCTTAATTCATTACTAGTTGATGTTTCATATTGTGACGCAAAATAAAATTGTGAATTAGCTTACTTTGCTCATGCCAGGTTTTACAAGTTTGGTCAAAGTTAATTAAATGAATAAAAATTGTGTCCCTTTGCTGCTGGCTACCCGCAAGAAATTACCATGGTGAATAATAGATAATAATTTAAATCGACATGGAATATTATATGATTTTTATGGGATTGTGTTTTGGTAATGGTGTGTGTATTTTTAAGAAACTGTCTTGTGTATTTTATTACATTCACTTCACGTAACGAATTGTCTGAACGTAATGTTATTGTTTGTTTGTTTTAATATTTCGTTTAATTGAACAAAAATACATAGTTTGCCGCTTCGAGCGACTACAGAAATGACAATACAATTAGTTTACAGTGTTCCAAACATTTTAGTTTCCTCTACTGTACATGGGGCGAATATTTTTTATGTTATGTTTACTGAAACCACTTTACGCGCTAAGTGAGATGTTGCGATTGCGTAGAAGCGAAAATATGTCTTAAAACCCTGGTAATGCTATGAATTCCATTCATTAGTTTACTCGGTGATCCGCAGGGTCTGTTGTTATGACTGAATACATGTGCACTTCCTCTATGTAGCGTGGCTTCATTGAGATGAAAGCATAGCTCACGTTGATGAAATACTTATTAATTAAAAAATAAAAATGTTATTTTATGCTTCAATTTCTGTTAGTGTCGTACACAGATTTAAAATGTAATGCAGAGTTCCTTAGTTTTATGTATATTGAAATTTGCTCATGTGTAGAGTAGTTATTAAAAGCATAAAAAACATATATGACGAATTGTTGTGTATTATTTCCATTAGGCGTAACCATGAAAATAGATAAGATTTTATCATTATGTGAAACCTACATTTGAAATGTTGGCGTTTAAATATTTATAAAAGCGTGTGAACACTTAAAGCGCTATTTATCTATTTAGGAAGTAGGTAGTTTCTTTGATTTTAGAAGGTTTTTTTTTAACAAACAACTAAATTAATTCAAAAATTTGAACTACTGCAAGCAAAAAATACTTTATTCAATTTTTATTTTAAAATAAGCCTTATATTCTACCTTGCTTACACTTTATTATCGAAATGGATTTTTTTTTGACAGAGATGAATACCGTAAATTAATACACAAAACAAACATGTTTTTGTATGATACAATAACAGCTAGTGACAGTGACGAAACCAAAATTATTTTGATAGTTTGTATAGAAAATCCCCAACAGTAGTGGTGATATATTTAGGGATTTCGTTATAGATGGGTACTATTTCACAATAAAAAGGAGTTATCGTCAATTATCAAAGCAGCCATATTTCGTATCTTCTTTGACAGCCTAAATACAGCACCAAATTACGTACTTGGCTAAAAATTAATTCCAGCTGCATGTGTACATTCCGGGAGGAGGGGAAAATCTCAGGGTGGCCCGAACCTCCCTGAAATAAAAAAAGCCCATCGGAGGGGGCCCGCTTGGATTTGCAAAATCTTCACGTTATCGCGCGGGCCTCATGGGAATCCTACAGATTTTCGCCCGTGATTCCAGCTATACATTTCACTGACACCTTGAGCACAACAGTCAGTGCACACTGAGTTCTTACATACCACCCGCACTTGTCTTCGATAAAATCTGAACTCAGGTGGATTCAGCATGACTGACTAAGCCTGTAGTCTGAATCCACCTGTAGGCCGCTGTTGCAACAGCTAAGAAATTTACACTGCTCGTAAACAGTCTGTATGTAACTCGGAACGGGATTCCAGTTCATTCGTGTATATTTATTCATCATATTATGCAACGTTAAAGTCATTAAAAAATATTTAAAAAAATAAAATGCTAAACATGTAATAAGTGCCAGAAAATAATAATATGCTGTAATATTTAGTGTACCTAAATACGACGTGAACCCTAGAATACAAAGTTGACGATGTGTCGTTGGTGGGATCACTTGTTTGTTCCTGACATTTTTTTCTCTACAGAATTTTAAAGTGAGTTTGACATGCACTTTTTCTTTAGGAAGTAAGTTAAAAATTTGTTTGTCGTTATTGCGATTTCAAAAGTTGATTTGTGTCTAAGAGTAAAAATATGTAATATTATTTTCATCATTTTATTCCCAGTTTTATTACTCAATCTATTAGTAGGACGTGATTTCTCGTCGCGGTGCGGAAGACTTTTATGAATGAAAGCATAATGTTCGTGCAAAACCATTCATCACACAAATGTCAGTTCTAAAGTATAATGTTGTAAATTTATTTTTAATTATAATAATTTTTACAATTTTTTTTCTGAAAACACAAGCTAACGCATCAATTTTTGGTGACAATTTTTTGTAATGTATGTAAATCTATTAATTATGTAGAACATAATTAAAAAAATAAAAATTCATGTTTAAACAGAATTGACGATTGTTTGTATTTAATGGATATGGACTGGATCGCAACACTAATTTAATGTTTCAAGTTAATAAACACTGTCAGGAAGCAAGCAAGGCAATATGAGAACATTATCTTTTGGTTGAATGTAGCGAAAGGGAAAAACAGTCACCTTTCTTGCCACGATCTTGTTCGCAGATAACGCAGGTATAAGTAGTAAATGGACTCCACACAATGACAACCCTCCCATTATTCCGCCCCCCTCGCTGAAACGCCCTCTCCCCCCTCCACCGCGGCTCAGGCGACAGGCTCAGGTATATCGCCACGCCCAACCACTGGCAGTAGCACGTGGCCAGTGGCCCACCGCGCTAAACATTTTTACTAGGGAGGCCCCTTAAGCAGTGTAGTGCGGTAGTGAAATATAGTAGCTACTTCTATTTTGTCCGTGACTTATGTCATTTAGAATAAATGCTTAATATTTTTATGAATAGTTTGCTCGGAGATAAAACTTATCTGATATATGGTGAGGAATTAAGCAGCCTGTGTTGATTGAATATCATATTTGCAGTGGCCTTTGATTTATTACTCGGAATTTTAAGGAGAATAAAATTTAAAAAGTTTTATAGACTAACATATGTTTGATAAGATTCTTAATTGTATAAGTTGTAATAAGAAGTGATAACTATTTTTTCCCAATTTATTTAGTCCAATGATTACCTACAAATTCCTATCCCTGAATTTAATTGTGAAATTTTAAAAGGGAATGATTTTATAATTTTTGGTTTTTCTTATTTAATGCATTTTTATGATTTTTATCTGTTTTGTATTTTTACGTTTTGCATCCTCTTACATTATTTTATGTCATGATATTCAGGCTGCATTAGATATTATGTATGTAAATTAATAGTTAATGCAGATGCATTTAAATTCGTAATTGCAGATAAAATTCAGCAATAACTTCGAAATAATAACAAAAATGTTCAAATTTAGACAGAAATATACACGGAGCTTAAAACTATATATTAGAAAACTGTCTAGCTAGTCTGATAGAAGCGGTTATTATGCTATTTTGCTTATCTACAGTATAATAATATTTAAGATGAAAACACATAAATACTGCAGTAATAACACGTGTACAAGAAAATAAAGATTATATCTATGATTATAATTATAGTTACCGGGTACCGAAGATTAAAATTAAAAAAAAATTAATATCTAAAACTATTTATCTTTATATCTTGCTATCAATACACTTACTTTACTTGTCTATACATTAAATAATTGATGTATAATCTTATTAAAATAAAGTTTACACACCACGCAAATACAATTTTAGTTACATAAGTTTAGTATAAGACTAACAAAGAATTTGCCAAACTTTATATCAGTGTTAACTTATAATAATACAGTTGCATTAATTAAAAGTTTACAATTATTTATAAGCTTAAAAGTCTATGATACTTAAAATATTGTTTTTGGTAACCAAAAATGTCTATAAAATAAAACCTTAGGCTACAGATTTTATCATGAATTTTAAACTTATACCTCTAATTTAAAACCAAATATGTACAAAACAACGAACCATCGATACACTTCATGGTTTTGACTTGTACTTTTATGCATTTTTATTATTCTGATTGTGAATATATATAAATTTATAATCCTAAATTTATTATTTTTTATTTTGTTATTTTCATTAGTAAATCAGCTAAGTGAAAATCCTTAAACAAAATCACGCCTGTGGATTAGAGAGCCTTAGCTTAACTGTGGAGTTTTTGCTCATTCAGTCCCTATATATGCTTTACAGCACGTAAAGTAAATGCATCTTCATATTCACAGAGATTTTTTTACGCATAAAATTTTGTTGGTACATATTTACGAAATGCTAAACTTCGAAAGTGGTTCCCTGACGTAGTATTGTCGATGTCACGTAAACATAACTCCACTGCATGTCAGTCTACAAACTCGACACCCCCCAAGGGGGAATATTGACTGACGGAGGTATTATCTGTCGCAAGAAGCTTGTTACGATCTTACAGATCTGTAACAGGATTACCGCTCTTATCTTCTCCCCCACCAGCGGGCACCCACTCAGAGGATTGGATCAAGTGCAAGGCAGTTCGGGATCTCTCCCTTATCCTCCTCCTTTTCCTCCTTCTCCTTATCCTCCTTATCATCCTTATCCCCTTAGCAGCCCCGAGCTGATTGGTGGGATCGCGAGTCTCTGGTGGTGCAACCCTCTCTCTCTCCTTAATCGAAGCTGAGGGGCGAAAGCAAGCTATGACCACATAACCATTTGACTAGATGCACTGATCATAAAATCAACCTTAAATAAAACAATACACCTTCGTTACCACGTAGTTATTGCCCGCACATCACAAATGTCGAGCTGGCTGTCCACACGAAATGTCTGGCTGTCCAGTCGTGTTTTTTCTAGAGCAGGGCAAGGATTCAAAGCTTTGAAACGCTGTTTTTACTGACTTTATCTCATGAGTCAATTTAACTGTTTGTCCATGTGAGTTTTAAATATATATGGCTCAATTCAAAACAAAATAATGTACCTTAAAGTAGCCAAAAAAAAACTGCATTTATCAACGTTTAAAACAATAGGACCTCCATAAAATTGTTTTTACAGAATTTTAAAGAAAGTTACTAGGTATAGATTTACGAGGTATTTATATCTGATTTTTTAAAAGTTTTGGAATTAAAAAATAAGTAATACATTTTCATATAACCTTTAATGTAATGCAAATAATTCGACTATCTTAGAAAACCAATACTGTTTTCATCGTGACATACTCTTTAGTGTGCACAACAGTTTTTGCTACTGAGTTCACCTGTGTTTTCCTTTATGTATGTTCAATGCTGTTTACATGTAGGGGAAGTCCGTGTAATTTGGACCGGCGTGTAATTTGGTCCGGCTCTAGTTCAAGAGCTTGTTTGCAGATAGCAGAAAAATGCAGCGCCTCACAACCAGTGCCGCTCAGAAGCGGCGTACCTAGGAACTTTCAGTTGTCGAGCGCTAACGACACACATGTGACGCTGCTTTGTTTGCGAACGGTGATTTTGATCTTATTCCGTGCCGATTTGGAAATTGTGTTCGTTTGTATTCATGTTGCCTATTTAGAAACGTCAATAAACCTAAAAAATATTCAATCCTCTGGGGTAAGTAACCTAATGCATCAAATGTCTGTAAAATGTTTGTTACAAATTGTGCAATGTTTTCGGTGCCTGTTACCTGGTGTGTAATTTGGACCAACGAAATATGTGTAATTTGGACCAGTCCAAACTACACGGACAGTAGAAATGACAACACAAAAATTCGGAAAATTCAAATTTCTATATAATTTTATACAGTTCTTAAAGTCAAATAAAATATTTGCAGTTCACGAACTACAGTAACACCTAGAGTGTATTAATAATGTCTATTTAAATTTTAAGATGACAACGAGAGAAGACCGAAAGTCGAAGGGAATTTACGGCAAATAGACATTAGAAAACTTGAGTGAAGCTTAAATGGTGTAAATAATGTTGTCGGGTTGAATGAGGCAGCACAGAGATTTAATTTACCTCCAAATACACTTAAGAAGTATGCGGCCGATCAAAAAAAGTATATTGTACCCATTGGACGACCAACAGATTTACCTCCTGAATTAGAGGAAGATCTAGTGCAGCATATTTTGCACTTTGAGAGATTGTTCTATGGGTGAGTAAATTAGCCTAGGATAGGCTATGAAATTTTTAATGCTATTCACAATAGGGCTAATTGTAAACTCTTATGTAGTTCTATTATGCTATAAAACATGTTTTATTTGTTTCAGTTTAACCTGGAATTCAGTAATGAAACTGACATTTGAAATAGCGAAGGCAAATGGAATCACAACTCGCTTTTGTGATGCGACAGAGACAGCTGGAAAGGAATGGTTCTCTGGTTTCATGAAACGTCACCCTGAAATCAGTCTGAGAAGCCCTGAAGCGACCTTTCTTGCAAGAGCTTCTGGATTTAACAAAGTTGTTATTCAAAAGTTTTTTGATACTTTGGAAAATCTGGTTGATGAACACAACATCACATCATTCAAAGTGTTCAATATGGATGAAACATAGCACACTGTTGTACAGCGTCCAAACAAAATTGTTGCAATGAGGGGCAAACAAAAAGTTGAGGCAGTCACAAGCTGTGATCGTGGACAGAACGTGACTGGTGTTTATGCATTCAGTGCAGCGGGGGTTTATCTTCCACCTATGCTTATCTATGGCAGGAAACATATGAAGGAAAGTCTTACAATTGGAGCACCGAATGGTACAATTTTCTGTTGTCAAGAGAAGGGCTGGATGAATACTGATTTATTTTGTGAATGGATGAGACATTTTATTTCCTTTGTGAAACCATCACTCGAAGAAAAGGTGTTACTAATTCTAGATGGCCACATCATTTACACCCAAAGCTTAATTTCGATTGAAATAGCATGGAAACATGGTGTCATAATGTTATCACTGCCATCCCATTGCACGCATCGAATGCAGCCATTAGATGTGGGCTTTTTCAAACCACTTAATACCGTCGTGAGTGGTGCAATTTCTACAAAACTGAGAGAGAACCTAGGGAAAACTTTGACAACAGAACACATCGCATCACTGGTTGGAGTGACATTTCCAAGGGCTGCAACAAGGTCATTTGCAGTAAATGCATTCAGGACCACAAAATTATGGCCAGTTGACCGACATTTCTTCTCAGATGCTGACTTTGCTCCATCCGAAGTCACAGATCAGCCACCATTAATGCTTCCAAAAGAAAAAAATGTCAGTCATTGATCACCAAGTTGGGCCCATTGCTCAGGTGAACAAAGATCCTACACCAGAAGAATCCGTTAGACCTACTGCTAATGTGGACAATGTTCTTTCACCAAATTCAACAGATAAGTCCTATTCCATCGACATCTGGAGAATTCTCGAAGAGGAGAACAACAAAGTGACGTTCTGCTTCCGGTGTGATTCTGACAGGTACACCCCACAAGAACACCCTGTTGCAACCACCCCCCACCATAACCAAACCGAAGAAACGAAAAGTGTTTCAAAAAGAAGAAACAGTGTCTCACCAATCAACAAATACTGTATCGTGTTTCGTTTGTGAGGATTCAAATGATGAATACTGGATCCAATGTCACGAATGCAAAGGATGGGCTCACGAAGACTGTGCAGACATAAGTGACCAGCTTTATTACTTTTGTGATGTGTGCTACAAAGAAGGGAAAATGTAAATCTTCATGCAAAAATTAGCAAACATTAATATCCTACAATTGAATCATACTTTTTACGTTAATTTGGATTGTAAAATGTATTTTTATCATTTATCATTTGAAATCATATTTATCATTACAGTCAAAGATGTTGTTTTCATATTAAAGAAATAAATCTGAAATTTAGTGCAAAAGTTTGTAAAATCTATGGTGCAGTCCAAATTACACACAATGCTGGGCCAAATTACACGCCATCGGTCCAAAATACACGCCTCTGAAAATTTGATATTACAATTTTTTTCTAAGAAACTACTGTCGTTAAAAACATTCTGGTTTTCAATGGGTGTCATCCCAATCAGTCTTTCAATTTCCCAGTATCGTTGAACGCCCAATGGTTTTCAACATGATTTTATTGGCAAATGAAGTTAAGTGGTACAAATTACACGGACTTCCCCTACTCAAGTAATTTTTAATTGATGTTTCAGCCATTTTGCTACTCGTAAACTTGTTAGCCTGTTTTTGACGTGACAACCTCTAATAAATCGATGAACGCCGGCTGCACGCACGAAAAAGTGTCCCGTTACGCACATTGTCCCACTACGGATGTCCCACTACGGTAGTGTCCTGTTATGCTCATTGTACGCATGCGTGGCATCTCTCTTCCATTCGATTGGATCAACCATCGATTTGACTTTTCAATCATGTTTTCGTCGTTTGAATTATTAATTTAACGATCGTCCACCGATTTTCAGCACAATCGGTACGATTATTGAAAAGTAATGTTGAATATTCAAATATGTTTTTAACGAACAATGGTGTTTTACAGTTACACATAATTCAAATTAAACCCGGGATCTTTTGCACTATGTTTTAAAAAAATATTGTAACACATTAAAATAAGTTTGGTGTATCTGGGATGCGTATTTGTTATAAAATCGTGTTAAAAAAACGAAATAATATTATTCCCCTACTGAGCTTCCATCTACGGTGACGGACGCGAACCGAATGAATCGCGGGAACCAGGCACTCCTTCATACATATTTTCCTTTGTTTATCGCGAGGGGCGTTATTAATAATGAATTATAAATAAAATTTCGTGGCGGGGCCACAATTGCGTATCATTTTGAGCACTGGAAGACATAAAAACAATCATATTCTCTACGGATTTTAATCTCTGGTTTTCATTGCTTATTACAACAACAATTTCGGCAATAAATGTAAATTATTTTTGCATTTTAAAAATCTGATTACTAGTATATTTTCAAGTATTTATTCTTTTAATATTTAAAAAAGTAGCATCTGTCGGCGAGTGCAGTAATAATAGGTTATGTTAGATATTTGATTACAGTTTATTTATATGAAAACTTGTTCATAATTTCATAATTATATTTAAACGAAAAGTTAATGTGGTTTTCTTGTTTATAACAACAATTTCGGCAATAAAGGTTAATTATTCTTGCATTTGAAAAATCTGATTACTAGTATAATTTCAAGTATTTATTCTTTTTTTATTAAAATAAGAACTATTCAATTTTATTCATAAAAGTATGCAATTATTTCATCAATGTTTTATTATGACGTTGTCACGTTAAACTATTGTCCGTAAACCGACTTTACAGACATGCCAATTTTTGTGTTGTTTTTATGACATCATATTTTAGTAATATTTTAGTACTAATGTATTTTTAGTTATTTATGTTAATATCTAACGTTATTTAATTTTCTGTAATTGGTACATATATTAAAATTGCTAGTTTGGTTTTTCTATGATAAACAGGTTTCCTGCAATATAATGCCTTAATAATTTATCAGAAAACAAAATGGCTACGTTCACATAGATTATAAAACGAGAAAATTCAAAATACTACCTACTCAAATAAGTATGTTATTCAGAAATAAATATATGTTTATATGTCAAAAAACATACAAACTGCAATAGGTTTCCCAAGAAAAACAATTTTCTAAGAAAAGTTTTTTTTCATTCTAATTGAAGTGTAGGCAAAGACATGGCAAATAATCATGAATACGTTCTTTATTTCAGGTTGTAATGAATAGTACAGATTTGTTATAAATTTCACATAATAACTACTAGCACCGCGGGAATTGATGAACTGCAATAATCATTGGATATACTCATGTGTTGGCTAGACTGTATTCTGAAAACTTGGCAAAGGTATAAGTACCACACTGTTATTAAAATAAAGGGAAAATAAAACTCACTTTATAACCAGTTGACAATCGTAATTTTGTAATTTTTTCGGAAATTTTTCTACCACGTTTCATTAAATCATCCAAAATGACGCCTTTTATGTTAAAAAAAGTGGAAGCTTTATTTTTGGACTCTAGTACGGATATGGCTTAAAAGTTTTCCGGAGATGTTTAATGAGCGCCTGTACTTAGAAACTGCCACTAAAACCTTATTTTTAAGAGTTTAATTTTTTTATAAAAAACGGTACTTACTTTACGGACATCCTTCGTAACTTGTATTCAAACAGTATAGTGTCTTGTTTTGCCTCAGGAAACTAAAACCCGACAAAAAAATGTTTTATAAAAAATTTCATATAAATTATTAGGAAATCAACTGAAATGTTTTAAACCATCTCTTAGCTAAAAAAGATTAATATTTAGAATTTTTTTAAAGTTTTGTATGAAATATATAACACCGAAAATCATTTCAATTTAAAAAACATTTTATAAAATTTTATATTTCCAAAATTTTGTAATATGATATAAAAATTTAAATAAATTATAAAGATGCAATGGCGTATGTCCAAAAACTTACATCAAGTTATAAATATGCAATTTTATTATTTTGTATTTGCAGCTGAAATGACTGTATGGGTCCCAAATTTATTCGGTAAATATTATACTCTAGCCAAACTAACACTTTTTAATATTCAATTTAGTAATATTTAGGCTAATTATTTTTTTTTATATCTGTGTTATTATGTAGATTGGGAAAACCATTGTATTAATACATAATTTAAAAATAAAAAAATTGTTGTAACAGTTTTTACTTTGTAATATTTATTTCATTGCAATCCACGCTACTACACAGATTATATAAACATTCTCGCGAAAATTTGCGAAATATTCGCTTATATCAATATGTAGTGTATAAAAATTAGGGAAGCAAAATTTAAATAATGTTTTTACAATATAAGCAGTTGGGGAAATTTAAATATTATTACTTTTCAGGGTAGGAAACTGAAATAATCCTTGTTGTTGCTTACGTAACACCCATAAATATATTGTTACGTCCGTTTTATCATTCACTATAAAGCAATACAAGTTATTATTTATGAAAACGAATTGGCGTGCAAAATGGAGTGTGGGTTTCATAGCAGCAAAGAAAAACCGGTTAAAATATTAACCAAAAATTAAACCAACAACCTTTCTTTGCCCTGCAGCCAAATAATTTAATTAGAACGAAATTTATCATAATAAAGGGCTGGAGGTCCATAATACCTAACAAGTAGAGCTTTGTGTTTGTTGGTGGGTCCGTTTTATGCGAACTACTCAATCACCATTGTATATATTTTTTAAATAATTAAATCCTAAAAATATACTTTGATCTAAAATTGTTCTACAGTAGTATTCAAATGTTCCTCCGGGGACGGGCTTCAGGCTGAGGATGGAGATTTTTAGTTCGCCATCTTGGATTGTGACGTCATAACGACCATGACCTTCAAAATTTACCAAACATGATTTAAAACCCACCAAATTTCCCAGTTTTTAGAAAAACACTTCCGCTAAAAAATCTCAAAAAATATGAAAAAATAAAGAATTTCCCTATTTTGAAGTAAAACTTGCCATTTTCAGAGAAAATTTCTCGTTTTATTCCTAAAGAAAAATAATTGGAATTTGAAAAACCTCAATAGACTTTTGCAATAGAAGGAACCAAAATCCCGCAAAGAGGCTAAAACGTTCCGCATCTACAAGCCCCCCATAAACCTCTAGTATGTAGCTTTGACCTTCACCATGACCATGTTCGTAAACTTGAAATTCTTTAATTTTTGATTAATGAATAAATCTATTGTTTAAAACCACAAAGTAATCTAATACGTAACGCATATGAATACACAAACTTACCTCGAATTCAGAGAAGAAAACTAGAAATATTATTAGGTTTCTTTAAAATCGTTTTTGGAACAATTTAACAGTCCACCTGCAAGTCTTCTGTACAAATTTATTATAAAGAAAACTATTTACTACTATCGCAGGTTTATACAAACGGGTTTTAACAATGTATTTGGTTGAAGCAAATGTGACCGAATGATTCCACTTCGGTTACTTAAAAAATAAATCTAACAGAAGTGAATGGCCCTTTGATCACGTTCTTGATTAACAACACACAAAAATTAAATAATTATTCCGCTTTCCTCTACGCAGAATTTATAATTCCATCGTGTAAAGGATACCACATGGGTAACACGAAAACCATGAAAAAATTTTCGGTTTGAATTGGCGGGCCATAACAATGACAGTGATTTACGCGGGTGTATGAAAGAGTTCGCTACACCGCAAATAGCGGTGAACTGTTCGAGGGTTTGTATTAATAAGCGAGATATTTAACGCTGCCTTTTAGGTCAGCTGCGTCGACAACATGCTGTAATTTTGTTTGCTTTACACTTGAGTGGAAATCAGTGTTGGTGGCCAGAAATTCGTTACATCAAAAACGAACATCAGCCAGTGTTTAAATTAATTTTTACCGCTTAACGCCATTGTTAAACTGCCAGTCATGTTATGCGTTGCAAACGCCGAATCCGTGTATTAAAGTGTTTTATCTTTCTTAAAATATAAAACATTTGCATATATTTTCATTAAATTATCAAAAGTCATCCATGTAAAAGGAACAGATTTTATATTTTTTAGTACTAGAAAACTGTAGTATTGTACGACTCAAATTTCATAATAATATCATATGACGAATTTTTAACAAATTTGGATGAATTTAAACGTTCGGTAGCTTATTTTATAGAATGTTTAATTTTTTATAAAAGTTAGGATTAATAAATCTGATTTACTCGAAAATATTTAACTTTTCTTGAATTCACGTTACGTTTTCGCAAGACATCGTGCGAGTTTATTTGTTCGTAAATTTGTGTTCAAAGTTCATCACGCTTTCGTGAAAAACACCAAAGCAGAGGAAGAGCTCTTCAAAGTGCGATCATTTAAAAGATTTTATTTTCTAAGAGCAAGAAAAAACACAGGGGAGTATTTCAATGTTTTCGGAATTTCTGAACTTCTGTGGTGTTTTATTAATTCCCCTGCGCAGTCACTCGGCTATGGTTGAAACCGAGAAGTGAAAATACCAGTAAATAACGTGCCTCTGCTACTCCACCAAGTATTTATATCAAAGCTTTCACCCCCTTTTTCTCATTTAGAACCCACCTCCCAGGAAAAGTTAATTACGGAAGTGTTCCAGCCCTCTAGTTCGTATTATCGGCAGAAAAACGAGAAAATGAATTTTCCGTAAATTTAAAGATCGTATCGTCAGAAAAATACATCTCATGTCATATTACACCTTAAAATTTGGGAAAAACAGCTTGAAAATACATAGAACCAGCATACACTAAGAATAAAATAAGGCGTGCCTGCTTGTTTCATTTTCCCATCTGTACACGGGATTCCTAAAGGCCGTGCACCAAATTATTCATTTGATTGGGCTCACAGTCTTGGTGACAGCGAGGGAAGTTGGGTCAGGTGTATACCATTGCCTGTGGCTAGGAAACCTTCCAAGAATTTCTTTGGGGTGATTTCGGCCAGCCATGGAAACCTGAAAAAAATCACCATGACTGGAGCAGAATTAGATGTATGACCTTTTTGTAATGCGAGTCCAGAGTATAATCACTGCGGTGACTCGCTTCTTGCTAAAATAAAGATAGAAATATTGTAACGAATATACTCCAAGGGCTGAAGTGAGCAATGACTGGGACAAGTTGATGAATCCACATTATTTGATTGTGCCATTACGTGAACTTGTCCGGTAATTCTTAAATGCTTATTGATTCATATGTGTACGCCATTGTCATATCGTGCAACGCCGGTGTCACCATATGCGGTTGAACCAGAACGGTTGCTAATTTCTACTCGAAGATTTTTTCTAGACCAAAATTAGAAATGTTTTTTATTGTTGATAAATTTTCCTAATGTTTTATTGAAAGACCTAAGAAAAGCTGCCGATAGAATATTCAGCAAAAAAATTGTGATCGAGTCTTTCAGTATTCGCCAGTGAAGCGTAACGAGCAAACTCATGTATTCTCATGTTCCAAATACACTTACGATACGAAAAACGGACTCGAAACATAAAATATAATTCTTTAAAAATATTGCATAGCGTGACAAATGTACGTAAATTTTGTTTGAAACTACACTTCTTGTCGTTTATCACTCGTAGTTACCACACCCGCCGTTATAATTCGCTGCCAGAGCAAGCACGACGACTATTGAATCATTTGATTGGCCGACACGTTTTTAAACTATATAATGGAACGGCACCGATAAAAGTGAAAACGACTTGATAAATACAGCTTTGAAACCTTATTCTTGAATTTTTTTTTTTAAATACTGCCGGAACTATTAAAATTCATTAAACAGGTACAACTATAAAGTTTTCCTTTGTCCGAGTGAATATTGGTCCGCGCCATCCGTCAGATGGCAGCACCGTAGTTGTTACACATTTCCGTTCCTGAACTTCCGT
This sequence comes from Bacillus rossius redtenbacheri, assembly GCF_032445375.1. NCBI lineage: Eukaryota > Metazoa > Arthropoda > Insecta > Phasmatodea > Bacillidae > Bacillus > Bacillus rossius. The sequence goes on along the minus strand of NC_086330.1, from coordinate 57,314,602 downwards.
CGCCTTCACGAAATTACTGCCACCAAATGTCGTGTACCGAGAGCTCAGATGTTACACCATGTAACATGCATACGGGCCCACGTACACATTTTTCGACGTGAATAAGTTTTATGTACCGGAATGCCATTTGAAAAATAGGAGTGTAGCGAAAATTGGATGGATTTTAAAACGTTACAAAAATATAAACCGGGCTTGGTATATTGGAGTTATGCATGTACGGAGGTAGGGTAAGGGTTCATTCAAGTGCCACACAGTTATTTTATATTTACAGGTCACTACGCGTAATAGGTACGAACGTTTTATAAGTCACTCGTCTACTTTGAGAGCAGATATCGGACGTACTCGTTAACCAAATTGAATTAAGTCAAATTTTATTTTGTGCAGAAAATAGTGAATTTTTGATAGCACGTTAAAATTATTTTTTTTGTTAGAAATATACGATATAACAATTGTGAGAGAAAATTACGAAGAATAGTGCTAAAAATTATAATTTCTAGGTGTACGGCTAGTTAATTGATTCAGAATGGCAAGAAACGCGACAATTAAAAGAAAGAACAGTTTGTTTATAATTACAAAAAGCTGCCCCTCACTAGCGCCGCACGGAACACACTCTGCAGGGAGAGGAAAAAAGCTAAGATGGCGAACATCCCCTGATCTAGCACGAGTGAAGGCGTTACCGATAGTGTTTATCCACGGCCTAGTGTATACTAAGACAGTAAGAGAAATAATATTTTATATCAGAAATATAAAAAGTTTTATGGGAACTATTGTACTATTTAGAACTTCCCATTTACACGACGTTTTCACGTTAAAAACTCGCGGCCGATTTCCGACACAGCCAATAACAATATTTGATGTGTAACATCTCATCTCTCGGAATATGACATTTGGTAGGAGTGATTTCGTGAATGTAACGTAATTCATGTAAATAAATGTGTAACCACGATGCTGCTATCTGTGGCGGTTGGCGTGAATCAAATTTCACAAAGCCGAAGTTACACTTTATAGTATCAAATGCTTAATAATTTTTTTACAAGATGAACATTGTTTTAATAAAATTCCTATTCGAAAATGAGGCCAAAAGTCGGATATTATTTTTTTTTTTTCTAGTCTTTTTCACTTTTCTCGGAACCGTTTCATTACACAGTTTAAAATTTCGAGCTGCAAATTGAATTATTTCATCTTCAACATAGCTGCTCGGGCAACGAATACTAGTGGTGGGTGAGGAAACTACTTGTGATTCACGTCCGGGAAAATTTAGTTTAAAACAAAATTTGCATATATGAACGTATCAGGCTCGGCATTATTTCAAAGAACTCTACGTTAAATTTTGTGTCCCGAGTCTCATGATATCATAAGTGTATTTGCAAACATGAGAACACGTGAGTTTTCTCGGTATGTGTTGTTTTCTTGGTGAACTCCAGAGTCGCCATTGTTCCGGGAAGACATGGAAGCTCGGTGGCCGGCGGGGAGGGGCGGGGCCGGCCACTGAGGGCGGACGCAGCTGTCGGACGTCCGGCGGAGACGCGGGCGGGGTTCAAGGCAGGCTGCTCGGGCTCCATTGACTGGGGGGGGGGGGGGGGGTTCTAGGCAGTGGGAAGGGTTAAGGGGGTGGACGCGGTCGTTACGTACAGCTTCGTGACCCGGAGCCGGGGCAGTCACGCGCACCTGGCGACCCCTAGCGCCGGCACAGGGCACGTACGACGGCGGTGTGCAGGGTGCGCGCGCGCCGCCGCCGCCGCCGCCACCGCTGCTGCTTGAGGAGCAGGGGGTTGAGACGAGAAGATACAACCCTCCCTGGCTCCTGCACACACGCAGTCGCGACACGTGCAGTCCAGCCCGGCGCCCCGTCTCCAACCGCTGTTGCTCGGCTATTGCTACGGACGCGACGTCTCTCCCCGGTCAGATTTTGCATTCCAAATATATCTTCACAAGCACTCGGACAACAGCTAAGCCTTTCCAAAACATTTACAGCTTATTCCCGGCCAAATTATATATACATTTTTTTCCTCAAATCTTCAAGACGTTCGGCCTTGTCGGGATACAACAGGAAACTAAATAAATCGCGGGCCGTATTTCAGAACGTGCCGTAACCGAATCCTTTGGTGAGGAAACAAATCGGCCACCGTTTTGATAAACGGTGAACTGCGCGAGGCTGGAAACTCTTTTCAACGCATTCTAGCGGACGTTTCGCAACCATCGATACAAATGTTACAGCATAAATACTTGAGATAGCAGCACCCTCGCACAAAAATTTGAACCACATGTCTAATTTTTTCCAACTACTTTTTAAGTTGCGGATATTTCTGGTTATTACCATTAAATTGTACATTTGGTGATGATCACAAAAGTCACAATATACGTGTTACTGGCACCAGACGTGGTTCCGCAATCTGGACGAATTAAACGTAAAAGTGATCTCTGCGCATGCGCAGAATTTGGGAAACCGATCGGTAATGGATAAGACACCAAAATACGGTTAGGGTACAGGGAAGCATATTAAACACCTAAACCATTATTTTTGTGCCTTGAAATACTGGCCTAAGTATTTCTACTGACAATCCGTTAAGTAAATGACTATTAAACTGTATAACGGGTCTCTTAAATACCATTTAAACTTCATAGTCCATGCCAAAACAGGACGAACATTGGAATTTGGTTACCGCATATCGGTGAAAATGGGAATCAGAAAAGAAATTTTGCTAGGTGAAATTGATTTCATTTGCTCAGTGCATGAAGCGAGCTGTAACAAAATTGACGAATTGAGAAATTCTTAAACGTAAAATCTACATTTTTTCAAACAAACTTTACCATTTCATTGTGAATACTGTAACTCTATCTATGAGCATAACTTGGTAAAATGTGATTGTTTGAAAGTTGTAACACATGTATATTAGTAACTTAAATTGCATGCTTCGAGTGTTTAGATTTAATATACAATCTAATTGATATTATATATAACACGTTTCCGTTCTGAGACACATTGTTGTCTAACAAATTGTGTTGATATTTTCTGTCTGCAAATAAATTAAAATATTTAACATTTTTTTATTATTTATTTTCAGGTTATATTATATCTTATCATCTTGTCGTTTAATTATTTTCCTTGACATTCTCCCGTAAAACATGGTGTCAAAAGCTTTATAATCAAATGGTTTAAACATAAATGTCTAAAGAGATGGTAAAAATGTAAACAAAAGAATAGTGCACTGTACGCTAACGCTTGAATCACAATAAGTGCACCCACGACATGAAACGCTACACACGACGTCACTGAATAAACCCAAAATCAATGTAACTCACCCACCACCTCTCGTACTCCTCTCTCTCTATGTTTCTTCATTCGTCTGCGGGGGATCAAAGCAGTCGCTCGGGCGCGCCACCCGCTTGCCGTAGAGCGTACGGCACATCCAGGTGCTCAAATAGAGCACGCGAGCACGTCCAGTTGCCTTCCGCCACAATAAAACTGAGTATTTCTTACAAAAATTAGCCCATAATTTTTTTATATTTTCTAATTGATTTTTATCCAAACATAGTTTTTTGAACCATTTATCAAGATTATTGAATATTCAATAACTGGATTTTATTTTGTTTTAATATGTTTATTTATGTGAGCAGTTATTAAGAACGGGAACGGTTTCAAATAACTTTAACTATTGGATGTACTGAAAAACAAGAAGCATAAATGACCAGGTAAGAATCCGTACCCAGTATTACTGCGAACTATGTTTTGTAATGATATGGTTGTTTTCACGTGAATGTAAAAAATATACCAATAGCTGTAATTTCACATGAATATATTTTTTTCCATTTACATAAAATTTACAGTGTATAAAACTTCAGTTGCCGGCAGGCCTAGCAAGCGTTGTCGAGCGTTTCTCGAACACTATTTAAAATGTTCACCTTAAATTTACTCCAAAAAGGTTTGCTTTTTTTCAAGAGTATATATATAATTATTCTGTACATTAGGTTTAAATTATGTTTCAAATATTTTTATAATGCTACGGAAGTTTCCAGGACGTTCCAAATAATTAAGAACTTTGAAATCTACCTACGCTTGTAGGCTGTGGTGAAAGCGATTTTATTTGTATAAAGTTCATTCTCTGTTTTATAAGATAGCTGTAATTCTTTGCACGGTATGCTGATTACTCTTAACGATATATTGCAGATTACCAATGAATAAAATTTCATTTTTATTACATTTTGTTTCAACGAGTGGTAGTTAAGGTAATAAAAGGAACACTTAATTTACTATCAATGAGAAATTTGTTTGGTTGATTCAAAGAAAAGCGAAAATATTATTAAGTACATCTTGAAACAAAATAGTTTGATTATCTAACAACAATTATTTTGTAACAAAATACGTTTCGTGAATATGACCTATTTTCCGATTCATATATCTAAATAAATCAATAAGATCAATTTATATATTTTTCGCTAGAAAATATTTGTTTCAATAAAGATTAAAATATTTTTTTCAAACACAAGAAAATATGAAGAAAATCGTAAACTTATTTATTCGTGTAGCCTTATTTGATATGATATAAGGTCACTTCATTTAATACGTTCTGATTTTTATAAAGGTATTAATATACCTATTAAAAATTTTAATATAAAAATATAAAAATTTTTAAATAAAATCATGGTTATTATAGATAATCAATACCGTACAACCAAGTTACATAAACTGTCACTTCACTTATATTAATTTATACTAATTGAAAAATATTTACAAAAATTAAAGCGGTAATATTATAGTTTTCCAAAAATGGCAAGATAGTATTTTTTTTCGTAAACTAATGATTGATGCAGAATTTTATAAAACGAACTGTGAGTATGGTTTTGACTTGTAATATTTGTTTATCTTGAAGCACATAATTAACATGTCAAACAGAAAAAAAAATAACTTTTTAGTATATCCATTTATCAGATATTTTAATTCTATATTCCATTAAAAATATAAAAGAAATTTTATTTTCTGTCTTAAACATATCGTTTTAATTATTTTTGATTTTCTCTCGTTTGAAAGTTTTGTTTTAAAATTTAAATAAAAAGTTTAATTTATTTTATTACTTATTATTAACTATTGAAACAATAAATAAAATACAGAACTAACTTCGTATTTTAAATGTACATAACATTAAATAAAAAAGTGAGTTTTCTTACATGAAATTTTTTTTTGTAAAATTCTTAAAAAATATGTAGATATTTATTTTCTTTACAACACAATAGGTAAAAATTAAATTTAATACTTTTAGGTGGTGGCGACCAAGAATTTACTATCTCGCAACATTTAGAAAAGTCCAGGACATCAATGTCAGAAATCCCAGCGTAAACCAGTTTTTTTATTATTTTTTTTATTTTTAGACTTATAGCTCTTAATTAACGAGAAGAACATCTTGGTGAGCGTATAGTTGTCCATTAGTAGAACTTCAGCATACCATGTCGAATGCAAGGGTTTTATCGTTCCCAACTACTCGTGCAGTTTGGGATTCGATTGTAGTTTGCTAGTTCGTTCTGGAAGAAATCTGGGTCCAATTACTGTATAAAGGATTAGGCTTTGAACGTGGAGGTCGTCCATGTTACTGTACCTGTTTATTTGCCGAGTCTATGCTGCGATAGGAGTTGGGGTCAGACTATATTTATGTTGTGACGGATCTTGGCGTTCTTCACAACGCACTGACTGTACCTCCTTTCATGACAGTTGAGTTATATTTACTTTCCTGCGTGGCAGGTGCAACAAACATCGTTGGAGTGGACCCCTTCACCAACATGCCAGGAGCGTTCAACTCTCCTAGTCGTTTCGTGGATGGTAAGTTGATATAAAGGTTTCTTTTCAGAGCATGCAGATTCTCGGAGTACTTGTTCTTGCAGTACTACTTCCAGTATAACTGGTAACAGTTGGAGTTCAACATCTAACTTCTGTGAAATTTTTTGCTGGTACTTCGTGAGTTTTAAAACTAAGAGTTTCACTATGGTTTAATACAGTAAAATCAAAGAGATTTACTCCAAAGCATGCCAAAGGTAAATTTGAATTCAGTGCACATTTTTAGAAACATTTGTTTCTCCAAGGAGTTGATTTTCTTACAAAGATTTACATTACTGGATGTAGTAAAGAATTCTTAAGTATTTCTGAAAAGCTGTTTGATTTCTTTTTAATTCCATGCACCTTATAATAAAAAATCCTGTATATTTAACTTTTAATTAATCTTGCATTGAAATATATGGGTCCACAATTGTGAAGTTCAAAGTCAAAATGACCATGATATTTTTTAACTATTTTAAAACCAATAGATTAATGTTATTTTTCACAGACCGTAACGTAGTCTACAAACTGACATCCCAAAACCACTCAGCCATATTAAACATTCATATGACTCAAATCTCAGGATTGATATCGGATAATCTTGAAAAACATTGGAACTGGAAATATATGCGTATATTACTATTTCTAAAATACATTTTGTAACTACTAAATATTACGTGGATAAAATTGAACAATAATAGTTTTTTCTTCAATTTGCAATGCATATTAAAATTACTTTTTTAAAAAACGCTGTGTGATTTCAATTACAGTAATTGTATAGTGTTCTGGGATTATTATATTTTTTTATGCTGCGAGCTGAACGCAAATGTAGACGCCTGCTGCGCTTGTTACTACAAAAAAAAAACCTTTAACCGGAATGGAATCCCATTTCCAGAAACTGCCTCAGCAAAATAGCGCACCAATTTATTTTGCCAAATTTAATGGCTAGCATGCGGTGGATTCCTCCGCAAACACAACACACGCGCGCGCACAGCGCTCCGCGCGGGCGTTTCGGTTACCAATTAAATTAACTGGAAGCCGGCGGCGCTGTAAATCAAACGCCTCGGCCAGCGAGAGGCGCGCCGCGTCAGTTCTGCAACGCAGTGGCGGCGCCCACGAGAGTTCGCAGCGCCCCGAGCGGCGGAAGGCGGAAACAACTCTGGCCCGTGCCCGAACAAAAATTGACGTAAGGTCTCGAATGAAGCCAGTCCTTTATTTTGACGCGAAACGTCTTTTAAATCACACCGTATCTCAAGGGTACCAGAGCAGAATTTTTGCCATGATGAAAAGGTATGTATCGTTTTGCCGTAATAATTCCCTAAAAAATTATTCTTAGAGACGTTAGTACAAGGTCATTATTTAACATATATAGTCATCTCGCTGATACGACATTGAGATTGCGTCTCGGGCAGCCAGATTTAGGGGGGGGGGGGAGGGGATCTGCGCGGATTGGTCACAACCGGCGCTCTCGCTCCTTTCCACTCAGTGCAGCTCACGACTCAGACGGGATGGAGAGGTTATTTGTGTGTTTATGTACAGAGTTTATTTATATTTATAGATTCAAGCCAAAAATAACGCATTGAAGACAATATTTATATTTAAAAATGTAATGTAAGTATGTAAAAGGTTTTAGGTTCTGAGGTATAAAAATGAAGTTAATGTTAAAGATCATGAATCACATAATCCAGGACTTCAAAGCTTCTATTGCACATTCTAATTTTTTTTAGATGGTTATATATATATATATAATTATTTATAGTAAATACACGTTGAAGGGTCTATTTATAAGATTTTTTGGTTCACTTAAAGGTTCTATTAAATAAAAAATGAAGTTTTTAAATAATAGTTCGAAACCACATAATCTAGGCCCTTAGAAGCACTGGTGCATTCTGTACGGAGATTTTATCGCTTAATAAATATTTAATTTTTAGTAAAGACGTGTAGGAACGTACCTAAGTTTGTGATTTCAGTTGCCGTTTTAGTTTCTAGCATAAAAAATATTAAATTTGGAAGATTTTCTTAAAAACTACAAATTTGAAGACCTCAGAAACACTAGTGCGCTCTGTAAATTGTTTGTATTGCTAAATAAATATTAAATTTTCAAAAAACACATGTACAAATGTAACTAAGTAATACATTCAGCAAGATCGATTCAGATTCTATCGAACACAAAATTATGTTTGTGAAATATAGTGGGAAAATGACATATTTATGGCCCTCAGGAGCACTGGTATAATATCTGTATGTGCAAGAGCCAGCCGAAGATATGGAGGCTGTAGGCCACGCACAGACACCCAGTGTCCGGCCGAGAGAGCGAGACTGTCTGTGGAGTCGCAGAGCCGCCACTACTCCGCGAGCAACTCCACCGCTGTAGTGCCTGCACCGTGGACATGGCGAGTGAAGAGAGCACCCACCCGCCTGTCGAACACGTCTCCGAACTGAGGAGCTGACATAGAGGTTAACATTTAACCAACAACCGTGTGTCCAGACACAGCCCCACCCAATATTTCATTTTCCTTCGCCAGAATATGGTTCATTCTGCATGCACCGTTACTACTCGACTAGCGAAAACACCGAAAGACCAACTTTCAGACAATTATTGGAGGTTCTGACAAGACTAATTGATTTTAAAGACATTCGTAGTAAATTGAAGTATTTCAATAAGAGGATAGTAATGGTCGCATCGTTCGCGAATGCCGGTAATATAAAAACAATAATAGAATCTGTATGACTCCACAGAATTTTATGGGGTTGGTTTTGTTGGATACATATTTTCACTATGAGAACTTGAATGTAAATATATAGTTTAAAAAAATTGCAAACGGTTTTATTATAAAATATGGGCTCAAAACAAAAAATAAACACGTATAAAAATTGTTTGTACAATTATTCAAATCACAGAAAGACGTTTATAAAAACTAGATCTTAGTACGAACATTGGTTCTTTTTTGAGACAAATTTTAACTTATTTAACGATCCTACTATACAAACTATACATTGTATTGACTATTTCTGTACATTCAAGTCGCCATAAAGTAAATATCAGGACAACAAAACCAACCCTATTGAATTCCGTCCAGTCATTCAGATTCTATTAAGTGTTTTTATGTTCTCGTGATTCATGCAAGATGCGACCATTCATATCATGTTGAGGTCCACCTTGTCAATGGTGTATTTATCTTGGTGAGGCTGGATGATAAGTGCGATGCTCGCTGGTGCTTCTAGCTTGGTATGGCCTCTAAGCACAAGACCTTGAATTGACGCTCATTCTTCTCGTCATGAGAGTTGAGCGGTAAACATAGCATTAATAAAGGAGAAATTAAGATATAGGTGTGAAGAAAGTCTCTTAAGTGCTTTCAAGCATATAAAGCTTATTTTTCTTTCCAAACATTGATTTTGGTGACACGCGTTTCAGCCGTCTTCACTCTTCTAAAAATTCAGCTTTGAAACGAAATACGAAATTATGACAACTCATACGTCCTCAGCATATTCTTAAATGTTTTTCATGATCAGACACTATTCGAATATTTTGAGCAGTTTTCAAATCGCCTGGTTTATGTGAAGCTCTGCACATCGTGTGTGTGCCCAGGTGGGCGGAATACTTAGAAATAACTTCCAGCACAGCCAAAAGTGCTGACATATTTTAAAAAACATATATTTTTTGGATCATTTTGTAAAATTCTTGAAATTTTTTAGATATTAGTGAACATAATATCCTTTATGTTCTCAAATATTGCCAAAATTATCGATTTAACATTTACTCATATTCACTGTATCATAATTTTTTCCCCAATATTTCTAATTCAATGCATCCAACATTGGGTAACTAAGAAAGAAGAATTTCCTACTTTGCCTTATACGGTAATTATGAACGTTTTCCCTTTCAACCCCTTTTTTTCATACCTTTCGCTAATATGTCATTATATGACAATTCTTTTAGACAAAAGTTTAAAAACATATTTTAAAAATTTTTACAATAAATTTAAACAATTTAATAATATACGTAGTTACAAACATTTTATTTTATTTCAACACCAGCCTTTTTAACTTCTTGCTGTAAAGTTTGTCTTAACAATAATTGTTTGAGCCAACAGTTTTGGCTAATGTTTAGTATTTATACAATAAAAGCTACTGGATTTGATAATGTGCCTATCAAAGAAGTTATGATTTTGATTATCCTTGTCGTAATAGTTGGTTGTATCAAAAATGGCTTCAGCTAAACGTTTTATGTGTCATTTAGATGGTTAAAAATTATAATAGCGAATTTGATTGCGCACATGGTTCAGAAGTGATAATTTTTTTATTTGTATAGACCCCAATTTTTTTATCCCTTATTGATAATTTGGTCAAATATTGTTTAATTGATCAGTTTTAGGTGGTTTTATAAGGTTTGACAAAATATTTCAGAGGATTTGATTGTATTTCTATTAACTTGCTTTTTTTGTCTTCTAACCACTGTGTTTTTTTCCCTTGCAGTTGCGGAAGGTCTAACCAAAAATTTATTTCGACCACAGTTATTGGAATTTACTTTAACGAGACATAATGACTTAATAGCCATGCTATGTTTGTTATATAAAGAGAGTTATAGCTATTTTTTTTGTTTATAAAAAACTTCCCGTTTGGTCGAATTATGCCTACTTACGAACTCTACCGTGATTTTCCATTACTCTATGTTCTATGTCAGTTTAGAATTGATTTGTGAAAAACAATGACACTTATCGTGTCCATATAAAGCGATATTAAATATATGAACTTTTTAAATTACACTTGTTTTCTGGTTTATGGAACACGAAACGGAAACTAATAAAAATGTAAACATTTACTGGAAGTTGCAACATTGTAACAGCTACAATAAGCAGCCCTTCTTCGAACTCTACCTAAAAAGGTGTGTGTTTTATAAATGCGAAATAGATGTAATTAAGAATGGCAGATCACAAAGTCACGGTAGTTGACAGAAATACAGAAGAGACACTGTAAGCATACGCCACATTCATGCTAACAGTTGTGTGTCCATAAACTTGTGTGGCGGTAGTACAGCTACAAGTGTTGTGGCCAAGGTTCATTGGAGAAGACAGAAAGCTATAGTTTCTTGTAAGAATAAGGCTGAACAACTATTAAAGGTACAGGATTTTGTATGAAATCGACCGATAGTTTTTGTCTACAGTAAAAAAAATTAAATAAATATATATATACATATCCTGTCCGTCTTAAAAGTCAGAAATACTTCCCAAGACTGACATAATTATTTAAAGTTGAAGCTGAAAATATTTAAATTTTAACCCTTTGTTTTTCTATAGTTGTTATTCAAATTAACGATTTTTTTTGGATTGCGTTACTATTCTTAATTCCATTGTTTTCGAGAATTTATAGTACCAAATAAAGAACGGAATCTGCAATGCCTGGCAGGTGCGCTACACGTACACAACCCAGTTTGCTAGACCTGCTAGAAATCAGGGACCCTGATTGTTTACTAATATGAGTTAGTTTGGACATAAGGATTGGTACCATGCCTGTGAAAATTTCATTAAAATTACGTATAACACAAAACTATTGGAAGTAATATCGCCCATATAATTTTAATAAGTTTAATCAATTAACGACATAGCCAAATTTTACCTTATTCTAGAACAATATTACGTTAAACGCGAAGAAAACTCTTAGGGCGGGATTCATAGTCGAAGGCTTGTTTGGCGAATAAGTAATACTTTATAAAGTAATGCTTATTCTTCAAGTAGTACTTATTCTAGCAATGAATTTATAAACCTATACTTGACGAAGTAATACTTGAACAAGCACTACTTATATTAGCCATGCTGTACTTGATGAAGTATCTCAAAAAGTAAAGGACGAATTTTGTGTCAACATAACGCAAGCAAATATACTGCTGTAAATACATAGTTTACCTGTTTGAAAATAAAAATGCCCACGTTTAAAACCATATATGCTATTAAAATAATGAAATTAATACGTAAGATTATATTTATACTTAATTTGATAATGAACTTGAATAACATAAATATGAACATGTATTAAAAACGAATTTACAACTACATAAATATGTTTTGAATATTTGTGTTTTTAAATTATTTTGGCCATATTGTGTCTGTGATCTATAAGCGGGTGAATTAAACCACGTGGTTGCGAAACAACACGCTAGCTGCAGAAGAGGTTATGTACGTAGCCTGTTTTGTTTACAAGACTAAGCGGCAACGATTTGTTTCATTTATTTTCCCCAAACTGAATTTGTTTGCTCTAAAAAGGACACCTATAACTGTGAACACTAGCGTAACTATTTACCTTTATTAGATATTATTTAGTTTCTGTTCACGAAACATAAAATACAACAAAGCTGATCGTGATTAATTTACAGAAAACCCCTCAAGTAATGGCTTTGGCAAGAAAATGAAGATTTAAACACGTTTTTATAAGTAGTCTTATTAATCAACGTTTGTAGTTTCACGACTAAATATTCTTCCATCATTAAAATTTAATATATGGAAAAATTAATGGGAATTAATACCGAACATAACCTATTCCTTACAACAAACAAATCCGTACCAGTACTTGAGTCACCTAGATTGCCGACTTCATGAAGTATTACTTATATCAATAAATAAGCATTGCTAATTTGTTTATGAATACTTTTGAAACAAGGCAAACTTATATCATGACTATGAATTCGTATTGAGCAGTACTTATTTGACGCAGTGCTTCTTGAAGTATTACTTGAAGTAGTCCTAATAAGCAGTGCTCTTTTTGTTCGCTATGAATTTAATGCCATACTTAAGCATGCATATAAGCAGTACTTTTTAAAGTATTGCTTATATCACCACTATGAATTCCGCCCTTAGTTTTACATTTAACATACTGTCTCTATTATATGCAATAAAATCGTTATATATCTCAAACTTCATAGCAGTATGGCGGCCTATGCTTTTAAACATTTTTTTAGTGATGAATCATGCAGCCACATACAGTCGGTCAAGTTCAGACTCACTTCGTATAGCAGTTTACGATATCATGACCAGAATTTGTAGGAGAAAACGAGAGTGGAAAAACGTTATTTGTGGCTCGCTGGCAGTAGCAGTAATAATGATATTTAAAAAAAAATAGGAGAATTAGAAGAAGAAATATGTACAGCGAAAAATATTAAAGTATGTATTTAAATATTCCAAGAAATGTTATGTAAAAAATTTACATTCGCAGATTAAGTTATAATAGTTGTATAGTAGTATAAAAGCAGAAGTTTTTATAAAAAAGTGCCCTTTTTAATAAAATCTGTCAATTGAATTATTTGAAATTTTATCTTTAAGTGTGTGAAAATGAGATGATTTGAATTTATTTAAAAAATAATAACTCCGAAACTAATAATGTAAGAAGTAATATATTTCGCAAGACTATTAAAAATGACAATTAAAGTTTTATATATTTACCATTTTCAAGATTCTACCCCTATTGTTTGTAAAAGGGTTATGTTTGGTTTTAAGACATACATCGGAATACACTAGATCATAAGATACAAAACTTAGAACAAATGACGTGAATTTGGAGTTACAAATTGTATTTTCTTTTCTTTTTTTCTTTCTTTCAAAACTCTTGTTTTAAGGTTGTGGGAAAGGGGTAGATATGTTTCTGATATAATAAATTTGATCTCCGAAGCTAATTAAACATAAGGAAATATATTGAGTACCTGTGATAAATAAACTAAAATTACCAAACGAAATTTTACTCAGTTACGAAGTTCAAATCTAGGATATGTAAAAAGGGTTAGTTTGGTTCAATGAAAATATAATGCTTAGTTTCCAATTAACTATATAAGAAGGTTACAAAATAACAAGTATGTAGAGATATATTTTGTATTTTTAAAATTTATTTTTAAATTTGAAATTAAGAGGTTAAAAAGGAGTAAAAATAAGTGGTAAAATTGTTTACGAGAATATTATTTCCATCTCTCAAGCTAATTAAACACGAGGAAAAATATGGGGTATCAATTATAAACACACTAAATCTAGCAACAAAAATTTTACCATGTTACAGAATGTAACCCCTAAGAAGTTTAAACGTGGAAAGTATGGTTTTAAAAATAAAACTTAAGGTGAGAAACTAAGAATGAACAAAATGTGTGACATTTTGATATTGTATTGTTTTTTTTTTCATTTAATGACATTATTCATTTACAGGTGTGAAGAGGCAGTAAGTTTTTATTTATTTTGAAAATTTACATCACTAAAACTAACAAAGTAAGAATAAAGATTTGGTTTGGATAACTTATATAATAAAAACACAATACCTGTTCTTAACATTTTGCAAGATTACACCTAAGAGGTGTAATAGGGGTATGTGAAGTCTTCAGAAAAAAATTACTTACTTCCTAATTTACTAGACCTAAAATTAAGAAGCTAAAAATTACAATATATAAACATTGAGTAACAAATAGTATTTTTCCAATAGTTTAAAATTCAGTTTCTAAGGATACGATAAGAGGTAAGTTTTGTTTCATTATTAAAACATATCTCCGAAGAAAATCAAGCCGGAGCTAAGAAACTGAGCACGAATTACATCTATATAGATTTACCTAGAAAGTAAATTATTTATATTTTTTCAAAATTCAACAAAAAAAAATGGAAAGAGTGTAAGGTTTTATGGTAAAATATCATATCTCCAAAGAACTTGCAAGCGAAATGTAAGAAATAAAACATGAAGAACATAAATCATTACTTAGGATGCTTTTAACATTTTTCGAAATTAGATTCCAAAGCTGAGTTAGGTTTTAAAGTAATTTTTCATTTCTCCAAGCAAAATTGGGCGGGAGTTAAGAATCTAAGCAAACATTACTTGATTTTATAGCATGTTGTTACCATTTTTCGATATCTAACCATAATAAAGGGAAAACGTCGGTCAGTTTTTGTTTATTGAAATATTGTTTATCTGAAGATAATCAGGCGGGAGGTAAAAAACTTGCAAGGATTTATAAAACAAACAAACAAAAATTATTTACTACTTGGTGATTTTATACCCTTAAATATTAGAAGTTGGTAAATATGATTTTAATATTAAAATTATAAATGCTTATTAAATAAATCTGAACGTACGATATTCACATTGATTACCAGACATTACTTCAAATACTGACTCTTTATCTTCGTATTGGTAATATAGAGTACATTTAGCAAGATGAATTAAAATTCATATAAATTTAAGTTTAATTGAAGAATTTTGGTTTTCACACCTGCAGTAGTAAAATTGGGATGAGATGAGGGATAGAGAATTTGGTTTAGTTAAGACTAAGCAGAAGTACTAATCAACTAATATGTAATACAATAAATCTTATGTCTGTATTATATATTTCAAATTGTAAATCTAAAAAAGAAATAAGGTATTTGTAATAATAGGACATATTAATTGTACTTAGCATAGCTATTACCAAAATAAATAAAAGTGTTATTGTTAACAAAGAAATAAAATTTTATCAAATGCAGTATTCGCGTGTTTCAGAGTGGTTAAATGGGGGCCCCCTCATAAAATAAAAATAGAGGAAGTCTTTGCTTGATTACATAAAGGTAAAATATAACCTCGAATACACTGAACCGGAATTATAATATCGGTTACTTAATCTTTACTAAAAATAAAACAGACTTACACTTTACCACATTAGAAAATAACAGCCTTAAATGGATTTTGTTAGAAATTAAATCTTATGTACTTCTAATATTTTATTGTGTCAATTTCTTTAGTTAAAATTTAGAAATTATTCACATATATTTTTCGTATAATAATAAAATATTAACAATATATGTAATTACGTGAGCTAAGCATCAATTTATAGTAAGTAAATGAATATATTAGTATGTAACACCTTGTAAACTACAATTTTATTGGAAACTGACGAGGGGAGAATCTGTTAAAAAGGGACGCACTAGTACAAAAAGTATCAACCGCTCATAGCCACATCCGCCACAATTTCCACTTCAAAAATGTCTGTTTTAGATACTCACTGGGTGAGTAGGAAACCGGAATGGTTTTTATTCTTCTAATTGGTGAAAGTTTAAGCTTGGCATTGGTTTGTTGGTGCTACTGACAAAATGAAAACCAAAAATCTCTGGGCAAGTGATGTTAGACCTCATTTTATAGTATATTTTTATTATTTTTTATAAACATTTTGTGATCTTCTATGAAAGATTTAATAAAAAAGTTGTTGACGATGTACTTTAAGGAAAATGAAATGACATTATGTAACTCAATTGCTTTTTTTTTAAATTTTACATGCTGTTTTAGTTTTTAATAATTTGACACATCTTTTGACTTTTTCTTCTAATTTTTATTATAATTTATTACTTTTTCATTGTAATGAGATGGTGAAATAACAGTTAAAACAATATTTTAAACACGATTATGTTTTACATAAAAATATTTATGTTAATACTTAGATGTAATTGAAATTACCAAAAATCGTACAGTAGGCTACAGATAAATAATTATATTTAATATTTTTTTTAAATAAATGTTATAATTTTTTTAGCATTTATAACAATTGAAGTAAAGGTGAATTTACACAATACGTTTTCGTTGGTTCATCAAACGACTCTCAATAAAATAAAAAAAGCATCTAGATTCTAAGAAAAAATAAACTATTCAATAATGAATGACGTCATTTTACATTGATTTCAATGGAAATGTCGTGTGTTCAACTATATAAAAAAGGAAAGTTTTATAATATAAAATGATTTTATGAAAATACAGTTCTTACTATTTGTTTCTACAAAATGATTTTATTACGAAACTTTAAGGTTGTTCAAGGGAGTCGGACATATCATTAAAGGCAGTGTTATGTAAGCTATTAGTCATATATATGTTACAAGAATGTTTTTAGTGCATGTTAAATTATATTTATAAACCAATATTACCTTTATTAATTTTTTTATTTAAAGTTTTATGTCGTAAATACATTCAGACATATCGATGTAATTTTAATTTTTTTAAGTAATGTTTGAATATAGGTTTATTGTAAATATTTTCAATATTATCTTCTGAAATTTTAATTAGGTTAGAGCTTTAAGATTTTTTTCTATGCAATTAAGCATTATGGTCATTTGAACAGGAAACAAATGGTTGCAGTTTCCTTATAAAATGAAATTAGTGTAGGGATATTATGTATTCATATTACCAGAGGATATAGCCTATTCTGTTCACTTTACGCTGCTATATGGTTTGTGTTTATACGATGGAAAATACAGCTGTGGTGTATGAACACATGGAGACGCGTGTCGCTCTCGCGCGAGGAACCGACTTCCCAGCGCGACCCGCGTCTCCGCGTGACCGTACGCTGGCGCTCGAGGTGTCATTTTTGGGAACTACGTCCAGGAGCTCCCACCAGCCGCGCCGCGCCCCCGCGCGCTACACAAAACTACTTTCGCGCGCATTTTGTGTTTTTGATGACTTTCGTGAAGTGCATATTTCAGTCGTTGAAAATATTCTTCCGTGAGCCATGCCGAAGTCTAAACCACCTCCGAGCCGCTCTCACAAAAAGAGCAAGAAAGCAAAGATCAAAAGAAACTTTTGGCTGGAGAAAAAAGCCAAGGATAACGAATCTGGAAAACATCCAAGAAATATGAGGTAAGTCATATACTTATTTTCTCATGTAAATAAGTTAATAAAATCCGATTCTCGTAGCCTATACTTTATGGGAAACAACTTACTTCGTTGATTGAACATTATCTAAGGCTTAATCTTTTTCGTTTTTAAGTAATTGTAAGATGATAGGAGTATATAAATAACTGAGTTAATTACAACGTAACTTAAAATATATATAATTATTAAGTAGGCTATAACTTCTTGTATCGCGAGACATATCTCACTTTGTTTACTGCTTATAAGTAATGTTATTAAGATTTCTTTAGATAATCATCACATAGTTCGCTCTGTTATAATAACGGGAGTTTATACAATCATTATTTGGTGCGATGTTCCCAATAATTTTTTTTCAAGTGTATGAATTCCTATTTTAACACGCTTTTATTTTAGCTTCAACTGTATGTTTGTGAGCTTGTTTGTTTGTAACCGACTCTTTTAGACTCGATTTTGACCCACTTTCAACGGACAGATTTAATTGAAACTTTGTACACTTATCAAGAACCGGTGACAGTATATTAATTTGATAAGTTTATGTCATTTTCCTGATCAGGATCGTCAGAATTAAATAATTTCCTCACTTATACTCTGCGTGAGAGCAATTACTTATTACTACTTTTACCATTCGAGTCTCAGTTGATTCGTTGGTCGAGCGGGCTAAGGCGCCATGCTCAGTCAAGAAAATATTACGGCCTTCACGGGCATGGGATCAAATCCAGTCCGGGGCCATATAAAATTAATATTTTTTTTTTCTCACTGCGAATTTGATCTTTAGTTCCAAGCGAATTGTACAACTGTCCGCCCTCTGCTGAAGATTTACTATACAAACTTTATCAGTATTACTTTAGAATTTAACACCTCAAATTTTATTATGTTGGAGAAGAATTTTACATCCGTGCAACCTTTGCCAGAGATTTGCAATACAAATTACGAGAACTTAAGAAAATTTCAATTTTTAACATTCACTCGAATTAAAAATTGAAAACTAAATATACTTTAAAAAACTAAAAATCACGATTTTAAAGCACATCAAACTAAATGTGGAAAAAACAATTCTTAATATAACAGCCTAATCTGTAAATAATAATGAACGAAAAATACTAGTATTATTGCGAAAAACCGTGGGGCGATGGGGCGCTTTCTGCCATATTTTTCGTATATCGAGCAACCAATGTTTATTTTTTTAATCTTAATCGATTGAGTGGAAACAAAGTTATTATGATAGGAATCACACAAATATATACACAAACGTACTACATTGAAGAAACATTACGAATAATGAATATAGGGCCTATTCTGAGAATTGTTTTATTGTTACATAAAGAGATACATAATCTAAAAAAAAAATGAGACAATAATGAGCATAACAATAGGAATTCTAAAAAAAAAAAATCAGAGCAGTGGTACACAATATCAATAAATTTGAAAAAGGCATTAATTAATAGGCGCAAAAATATATAATTTGCTACCGCAAAATATCAAGAAATATTAAAAACTTATCTTTATTTAACGGAACACTTAAGAAAGTCCTGTCAGAGCATCCTTCCTACTCTCTAAAGGAATTTATTGATCTATTTGAGGAAAATAACTCAAACCTATGCTAAAAAGAGTACAAAAAATTTAAAAAATGAGTGAAAAAGGGGAGTATTGAATTTCTATGTCGGTACAAATTATACTTTAAGTGACCTTAAATTAAGTTAATGCCATTCTATGTAATCAGTAATACCTTTTTTATGTGTAATGTACTTTGTTTTGTATTGTACTCTTACAGTATTGTATTGTATGTATATATGGATATATATCAGTATATGTATATATGGATATATATCAGTATATTTAATGACCCTGAGATTGATTAAATCTGGTATTCGGTACATTATCTCTTAATTACCTGTTTTGTGCGATATATATAGCAAACACTAACATATTCACGTTTACTATAGATTTTCAGCAGGATGTAACCAAAAATTATAATTTAATTGTTTTCAGTGATGGTTCAGAGCGGAATAAAACTTCTGAGACGTGTTCGTCAAGTGAAGTCGTCAGGACGCCTATTCCTGGATCTCCTGAACTGTAAGTACTATGCAATGCAAACATCAGTTTTATGTATTTATATACTTATGACTTCAATAAAAAAGTTTTAGACTGCCCATTCTGAAATTAGGGAGGAGCAACTGCCGCGACCACTCTCCCCCTCCACCCTTGGCAGACTAAATTACATTCCTGTGTTTGGTTTATACTTTCTTTACAATAACTTATTCAAAAAGCGCGCGATTTTTAGGAATGGTTGCGCACGGAAGAAGGAAACCCACGCGACCTTGACCGCATGTAACTCCAGACACAGTTGATAGCATTGCAGTGTTACCAACATTTATTTTGCTCTCTGACACATCTGACGTTGACATCCGCAGGCCTCAGTGCTGTATGTGGTAGGAAGACTCTTGCACGCATGAAGGCAAGTTTCGCCATTGAACTTTTGCGAACTAACTTCGGTAAAATATATTTTTGTGAATGTTGGATTATTAAAGTTACTCACTGCAGTTACCTGATTCTCTATCGTGAGTTCCAAAAATTTATTTCTTGTCTATGGCTCTAGCAGCTGAAATAGTACCATCCTTTAACTATTATCTACTTTTCGCATGTGGAAAACGTAACGGAAGTTGCCGTTGGCCGGCGGTTTTTTCGGAGATCTCCTGCTTTCCCTGCTATTCTCATCCCGTCACTTCTCCATTGGGGCTTCATTTTGTATTACTTGTATTACTATGTAATTTGCAATTTTGTTAGTCCGTGAGCTTGTGTTGTTTTGACGAACGTTTTTTGACATAATTGATTGCTGTCACTGGATTTTAGAAGGCAAAATTCTCTATAGACTAACTATGAAGTGCCATCTCTTACAAGTTCGTCAATACTTGCTTAGTCTTCATGTTTTACAAGTATATCGTCTTTATGTTTTTCCCTCAGATCAATCGCCGAAGAGATTCCCATAGAACCACTCCAACCAGAACACAATGTTGTTGACGAGGGAGACCGTGAAACAACAAACAAAGGATTCGGTATTTTAGATTGGCCATCTGAAGAATCAGAAAGTGAACTACCGGATTTGGTAGTTGAGAAGGACCCTCCACTTAAACCTGTGACTGATTGTATATCAGGAAACCGATGTGTTGATATCGGCCACGTTTTTAAACAAATGGAATCCATAAAACTACACAAAAAGGAATGTACGATGGGAAGGTACACGATTCATTCAGAAAAACGCTCTGGATTTTTTTCAACTTGGAGATTTGTTTGTGAAACTTGTAACCAAGTTCAAGATGTGTCTTCTCACAAAGACGACTTTGCAGAAGACAGCAATAATGCCGCTGTTTGGGGTGCTGTTTCTATTGGAATTGGTTACAGCCAATTAGAGGAAATGTTTTCCATCATGGATATCCCCGTCATGTCATGCGAAAAGTTCCAGAAACACGAAAGTACCATTCAACAGGTATGATTTGCGTGAAAAGGTCTTATGAATATTTTGATTACAGGTTTCTGAAAGTATGGCTGCATAGAAACGGTGGATGTCAATGCCGGCCATGTCGATGCTAATCTGAAATATATTTGGCTTACCTTGTATGACGTCGGTTTCGATGTCTAACAGTGTCGATGGACTAACTGTGCGGCCGAGAAGTAAATTATTTTAACTTTAACCAACAAGTTATTGAAAGTCATCGACACGGCATCGACAAGCCAACGACAATGTTATGACATGTGACCCTACAGTATGCTGTAATTGGTTCTCTTTTTCGCGCCACAGCAATCTTATAAATACAATATCATTAACTAACACTTTCAGACGGTGTTGCCAACAATCGAAAGCTCAAAGATACGAGCAGAGCAATGACAATTCCATTGTAACTCTGCCGCCGACAACCCACCGACAAACGTATGACGTCATTTTATATCGACGATACGCCGTCTCTGTGTACCTGGGACTTTAGAGGGTTTAAGAGGGTATCTTTACAACTATGTTTTTTCTTGTTAATTGGGTTTTTATTATTAGCATTTTAAAAGGTTTTAGGACATAAATATTTTTTCCAGATATTTTTTTAAGTAATATTATTACAGCATACTCCTGCTGTTTTATATATAAACCATTTAGGAACCAGATGTACGGTAATTTTCACATCGATAATTACACGAAATAGTTTTAGTGCTCTATGTGTTCCTTGACTTCAGTAGTACCTACAACTGTTTATATATATATATAAATAAATCTTCATGACTGTACCTTACAACACGTACACATACAATAAAGCTAAACATAAAATGACAAGCAAATTATATTTATAATTGGCCTGCAAGTCGCATCTCGATTTAAATTCAATACTTAAATATTATCAAGGCTAATTATATCATTATAATTTTTCCCCCGCATACTCTGAATACATCATTTTATTTTTGATAAAGTTACTCAATTAGTCATTAGCATAAATTCATAATGATAATTCTATTGTAAGAACCAGTTTAAAATCACATATTTTATTTTAAAAAAAGGCAGTCTTAGCGTTGCAACTATATGCAGCGGGTGCATCATTCGGAAAAAATTTATTGTAATAAATAGAAATTTAGAAGAACACTTTGATGATATCTTTTTCAGGCATGGGAAAACCATCTTACATCTAAACTGAAAGAAGCAGGCCAGCAAGAAAAGAAAATTGCTGAACAAAAAGGACATTATCTAAATGGCATCCCCTATGTAACAGTGTTGGGTGATGGAGGATGGGGAAAGCGAACGTATGGACATGGATATAATTCCTCTACAGGAGTTGTAAGCACCAATTTGTTATCACATTACTTGTTACAGGTTTTTAAACTGTTGCAAGTAAAATATTTTTCCATATTTTTAATAACTTTTTAAAAATTTTTACTTGTACTATTGAGGATTATACTTTTCAGTTATATTAATAACATTATTACAAATGCTTATTTATTTTTAAGCAAGTAAATTATGATTTTTAACAACTGTTTTACTGCTCACAAAAAAATAATTTTTATATTTTTCAGGCAGTAATTGTTGGCCAAGAAACAAACAAAATTCTATATCTTGGGGTCAAAAACAAATACTGCAGCATTTGCTCCATATCAAGTTCCAAAAAAAAAGTGATACCAGATCACATATGTTTCAAGAACCATACAGGTCCTTCAACAGCTATGGAAAAAGACCTTATCTGTGAAGGATTTAACCAAAGTATACCAATGCATGGTTTAATTTATAAGAACTATGTAGGTGATGGGGATGCTGCAGTGTTAGCAGCGATTCAACAGAAGTGTGACTATGGTCGGTACGTCACGAAAATTGAATGTGCCAACCATGCAACAAGGGCATTTTGCGAGAATATCCACAAGCTTTCGTCAAACAAAGCTTATGATCTGGAAGCACGGAAACTCCTCAGTAAAGTTGATGGAAATGCAAGGATTTCTCGAACAGAGAGGTTGGTCAAAGGTGTACGGACTGCAATAAAAGAGGCATCAAAGAACAGAGGAAAAGAAGCTGTGGATATTCTTAGAGCAGATCTACGAAATGCACCTGACCACGTTTTTGGATCGCATGCCAGATGCAGATCTAATTATTGTAACAGAAAAGATTCTGAAGAGGAAAATTTACTTCAAAAATTGGAAGGTGCTGGTTTGCTTAAACCTATTCGAGATTGCATAGCAAGACTTGAAAAGAAAGCTGATAAACTCATCAGCAACAGCACCACAAATGCTGCAGAACGGTAAGTAGAAATGAACATACTTTTTAAATGTTTTACATCTTATATACATAACTAGTATGTTTCTAAACACATTTGTGCTTCTGCAGGTATATGGCATTAAATGCGAAGTTTTCTGGAGGAAAACGAATACATTTTGGAAAAAGGGGGAGCTATTACACACGTTGCTATGGAGCTGCTCTCTCCCATACAAGTGGTCCCGGCTGGCATTCTAGTCCATGGAAAAGGATGCACAATCGTAGCCCCGGGTTAGCGTGTAAGAAACTTTGTCAGAGGCGCGAAAAGAAATCGTCGAAAAGGAAGTTGAAGTATGAGGATGAGGGTGCACCAAAGAAGAAAAGAAAGCTGGGTGCTGGACCAGATGAAAACTATGGAGACACTGATTCGATGCAAATGCCTGACGTTCAACTGGAAGAATTGGAGTCACGATGTCAGGAACTTTTGACAAAGCTTCGTGAAGAATCAAATACTGAGGCTAAGCGGGGCAGTATAGAGGCAGCTACCCGAGGTCAACATGACAATGAGAAGTGGCATGAAGTTCGTATGAACCGACTGACTGCATCAAACTTCGGCACTGTCGTCCGACGACATGACTTCACACCCTGTCATAACCTTGTGCGGAACTTATTGTACCCTAAGGAGCTTAATACTCCAGCAATTTTATTTGGCAGAGTTAATGAGTCTGTGGCCTTGGAAAGGTACAGTGCTGAAAAAGGAATTGAGGTTACCTCCTGTGGGATCTTCATCAGTACTGATGAACCATACCTTGCTGCATCTCCCGATGGCCTTGTTTCTGGAGATGGTTTGGTTGAGGTGAAATGCTTATTGTCTGTGAAGGACAGGCTCTTACGTGATGTCAGTCAAGACAAAAAAAACTCGTTCTGTTTAGAAGTGAAACATGGATCTCTTCAGCTGAAAAGAAACCACCGGTACTTCTACCAAATTCAAGGTCAACTGAACATAACAGGAAGAAATTTCTGCGACTTCGTAGTTCTGACAGAAAAAGATTTCTTCACTGAAAGAATTTTCAGGGATGAAAATATTTGGATAACGTCAATGCTACCGAAGCTCAGAAATTTTTACCTGCAATGTATGCTTCCCGAAATAGTGGACAGCAGAATAAAGAGGAACATGAAAATCAGAGACCCACCATATATTATTGAAGCCCAAGAAAAGCAGCGGGATAAGAATAAAACTAAGTGAACATTCGAGACTTTGTGCGCGCGCCCAAACAAGAGGTCATTTAAGTAAGTATTTAATTTGTATTCGAGAAATGGCTAACAGAGTACCTGTCCAATTGATAATAATGTATGATGTTGTTAATGATAATTTTCATAAAAAGTCCATTTTATCATATTCAAATGCGATTCCTACGACATTATAATGAGAGCTAAAGGCAATTAAAAGTTGTGCCAATGCGAATCTTTAACATTCGAAAGAAATTTTTTTACCCTTAATGGTTGTGGCGGGATAAACGGATACAATGAGAGGAAAGAAGCCCAAAATAGATGTGACATTTCAATATATTGGATGAAATAGTTTATGTGTAGAGCAATGGTTCCCATCCGGTGGTGTGTGGGAGCTTAGCGAGTGGCTGTAAACTACTTTTTTATCCACATTTAAATAGATGTCTACATTAATACGGAATGTACATACATGCTAATTGTATACTTTAATCTACACATACTGTTAGCTTGTCACATCCTCGTTTATTGTTAACTGCTACTATATATGTAGGCTTGAGTGTGTATCCACATAATATTAATTGTGTACCATAATTAAGTTTAATTTTAAGCTTAGGTAATATATAATTAGAACTTAATATTCACATATTTTCATCGTATAGATTTAATTGTGTCTATTGGTATATCTTTAGACAATGTGTAGTTTTAAATGCATACTTGCATTCCCACACTCTGTACTCATTAATTTTTATGTTCATGAATATATAATCCCGTACATCTAACCCACAGTGGGACTGTACACAATTTTCTTTCAGGCGCCACTACTTGGTCACTTGCGTCCTATTACTTTCCTACCGCTCTCATGAAGTGATAGCAGGACTTTATCTCCGGGTTATAACGTTTCGGCAGATATTAACTTTCATCTAACTTTAAAATCCTAGCAGGGAAAATTTCATGAAACATTAGTTTCGTTACCTTGATACCAACAGTGTCAAGTAATCTAATGATGTAAGTAAATGTAGATGTGGGTTTTAAGTAGAGTAGAAAGTTTCAATAACTATAATTAAATAAGTTTTAATTACATTAAAAAACATAAATTAAGTATGAGTCTTGGTGTATTGCAAGACCCAGCGCCTTACAAAAATTTTTCAGTCTTTTAGTTTTTTAAAGATGTAACTACTAATATTTTTTGTGTGTTATACAGGAGATTTGCTAATTATGCCACAGTGAAGAACTTAATTTCTTAATACTTGTACATTTTCATGGTCATGTTAATTAATATTCTATGAATTTTTTTTCCTTACAACATTTATTTACACTATTTACTAATGTTTACGTCTTTGGTTAGGTGAATGTTTGTGGATAAAATTTTTACATGTTATTTAAATGAAAAAGTTTTTTTATGGTTGTATTATATTTGTGATGTAATGAATCTGTGAGTCGTTTTTGGACTCTTGGTGTATGTGTGAGTGAAAGAATAGACGATGGGCATGTGTGCACCGCGACTAGCCGGCCAAGACATTCTGGTGGTATCTACATGATTGTATTGTTATGATGGGCATTTGTACCAGTGGACTCTGGGGACTGACTCACGTGGATACAGTAATTTCATTTTGTAACAGCCAATGCATTTGTGTATCAAAGGTGTTTTGTTTCCCCCTTTTTTACGGTTTCTTAAGAAATGATTGTATAAATGGAATGGACACATCGGAGGGGGTCGCATAGGCGAGATTCTACTGTATTTAGCTATTTAATTTTTTTTTAAGTTTTCTCCATTTGTATTTATTTATTATAGCTGGAAATGTTCGTTAAATGTTTGGTTGCAAAAATTACGATGTTGGACTGCTTGGTGACGTTATCTCTCTCGTCGCTCTGTGTGAAACTTCAGACAATTAGCTTCGAAATACATGAATGTTCTTGTCTTTACTTCGGGGGGGGGGGGGGAAATTGAACCCCCAAAACACCCCACCTGGGTACGCCTATGCTAGACAAAGAAAGACTTCACTCAGTGTTTTTGTAATAATATTCCTGGTGGAGACAGGAAAATATCTTTCTTAAAGACATCCTTAGATGAAATTAAAGTTTCCGTCCATAAGTAAAAGAATTCACGCTCAAATTCTTTAACAAAGTGTTCCACTCAAAACGTCGGCTAACTCACGACTGGTTCCGAGTGGACACGCAGAAATATATTAGTAGCAACTTGAGAGACAAAAAAATTGCATGTGTTCACCTAAGATGGAAAAAGGTTATTGATAAAGCGAATATTTACGAAAAAATGTGTCTCGGTCACCAAATGATTTAAATTATTAGTTCTTTAAATGCAGAAGAATTCCACAAGTCATCATGACCACCGTCTTGTGACCACGGAGATACACATGAAAGTCTCACACAACATCTTCCTTCATTTAAATAACACAAATTTACTGCACGAGGTGTCAAACTTATTATCACAAACAAAATAAACACTTCTAGCACTAAAATCCCGTGGCGGCTCGCAGCTTACGGTACACCAGATGGAATCAGTCCATGGAAACAATGCCGAGATTCATTCCGCATTTTTTTTAGGCTGATACCGACGACTGAGATAAAATATCTGAAAATGCAGCATTCGGTATCAAGTTAACTCATATTTCGTACCGAGAAGACTACGGAAACCCTACACACACGGAAAAAGTATTCATCCATAACTTTTGTTTACTTATCTTACAATATCACGTAAAGAAAGATTAAATTTATGTTTTAACATATTAAATAAAATAATTGAGCGGTTACACAAGCAAGAAAAATATATGTAAACATGGTTAACTGTTTAAATCACCCAGCATTTATGTCATAAAGTAACGATTTTTTAATCAGAATTATTAATTACTATTTTTGAGCTAACAAATTATAGCTACTGAATTGAGAATCTTGGAAATGAGATAAAATTAAAAATTAAAATTTTCAACTGAATTAGTGAGGCACTTCTTTCAGATTTACTTGTAGTAAATTAATACAACGCACATGTTTTGTCGATGCACGTGAAATTAAACTAGCTACAAATAGTGCCATTGTATTGATTGTTGAACTGGAACCAGTAGCTCATAAACTGTTACAAGCAGAAGTATTTTCTGGGTAGGGTTACGGGATATTTCATTGACGCGAGAACCTCTGTAGCACGTGCGCTGTCGAACTCATACCAGAATGGCTACCTTTTCGCTTATTCATAAAAACATACAAAATATTAATTGGCTGCTGGTCGCTGGCTCATGCAACGTACACCAATACTATGGACTACACTTATACAGTAGTACAGAGTGCAGGGATACGTTACAAAAGTTCAATGGTAATTGCTGTCTGTACAATTTAATGCTATATTTGTATTGTCCTTTAAAATAAATTGTATTTGTTCAGAACAATAAAGTCTGAAGAATCTAAAATATTTATTGTTGGTCTTATTTCATAATTGATTTTTCTTGTATAGTTCAGATATGTAACTGCTAACCTGAATTTAAAAATATGGCTGCAAAATTTTAAAATCGCGCATTATAAAAACGGTAAATTAATTTTTGTATTAGCCTATTACTCGTAAAATAACCTTCTCAAAATTAAATTATATATCAAATGAATGTTGAGATTATTTTGTAAAACCTAAAATTGTTGTTACTATAAGCTGGAACGTTTAAAGCCGTCGCCAAAATAAATGAGCTGTAATGTACTGTCTTTTTTTTAGTTTCAGTTTTCGTAAATAAACAAATTAACTGAACGAACGCATTTTCACTGAGCCGTATGTTTGTTTTTAGAACATGAGGTAAATAACAGGAACACTTTTATTTATATACAGATTCATGAACAAACGGTAAATTAATTCATAGCCATTTTGTGCTAAACGTTTAATGATGCGTGTGATGTATACGGTTCAATTCGTTTTCGGGTGAGAAAATTAAGAAAGTGTTAATGAAGTAATTTAATGCAGAAATAACCCATCATTTATCCGAGTTATTTAGTCGTGAAGAAATTAGACTACTTCTTCAAACATAATGAAACTGTTTATTCAACCAAAAAACCCTTGGACAAATAAATACGCCAATTAATAACTTTTGTCGAACATTTAGAGATATATAAAAATATGTTTTCATATTCATTCTGCGATCTTGACGTAGGCCTGTATTGATTTATTTTAACGTTGAATGTGGACATAAATATGTAAAAGAAACACAAAGAGTAATGCAAAATTGCGTATATTTTTTACAATTTTACATTACATGAAAACAATTTTATCACTAGAAAATAGTGTTTGCTGTTATGCTGGGTTCGGATTCTTACCGGTTATTTATGATGTGTGTTGTCCCAGAACCTCAAATTGTTCAAAATAATTTTTAAACCGTTCCCTGTATAGCTTTACATTATTAACCGCGCACATAAATAATAAGCATGATGCAACAAAAAAGTCAACTTTTTGAATATTCGGTTATCTTTTCAATGTTTTAAAAAGTTAGGCTTGAATGAATCAATTAAATTTCATAATAATACGCCAATTTTTGCAATAAATACTCAGTACTATCTCGAGAAACGCACTTTTTCATGCAAATTTGTTGAACAAAGTTACAAAATCTTTCTTGTAGTATTATAAACTTTTGGCAACTGGTTTCCGAAAGAATCTTTTGTAAAAGTACAGAATTATTTTTTTCCGTGCAGTGTCTGCATGTGTATGAAGCAACATTGTTCGATCGAAAGTACGCCTTTGTGTAGCATAAACATGTAAGCTGCGCCCTGTCCAGGTTTTGGCTTCCTGTGTAGGCCGATATCTTCGCATAATAATAAACACACGCACACACAACAACAGAGACAGACCAGCAGAGACAACAAAAGAAAATATGTATTGATTAATTTTCAGAGAGAGAGAGAGAGAGAGAGAGAGAGAGAGAGAGAGAGAGACACACACACACACACACACACACACTCCAGACACATGAGCCGGGCAGGCACAACAGGCGAGGAGAATATGACCTTGGCAGAGAGAGCGCGCCGAGCTGTCTCTATCTCTCTCATCCTTCCCCCCCCTCCCTCGCTTACACTGTCTGCCAGCCTGCAAGCAGTTAGCTATCCCTCCGCTTGGAGCGCACTGTCCATTTTCTTACGCGCCTCGCCCTCCAATTGTTCGGGAGCCGAGCGGCGTGGCCTCTCTCCTCGAGAGCCCTGAGGCGACTGAGCGCCCAGCGGCGCGACCCAGAGTCTTATACAGTGCTCTTAGGGCGTTCAGTGATCAGTTTTTATGCTATTGTGAGTGATGTATCAGTCTGAAGTCATTCGGAAGTAGGAACGTTTTTTGGACCACTGGAACAGCCTTAAACCATACATATTACCACATATTAACAGCCTAGTTTTATACGTATAAAACCAATAAAAATATGTAAAAAATCTAAGCTTTTACAAAATAATAAAAAATTAATCGTTTAATGAAATTGTAGGTATTTAAATAGGTTGTTGTGTAATAAGTGTTCGGTCTCACGAATAATTTTTTTGTATGTAAAATATACATCTTTTGAGACATATTTCCTTTAACCTTGCACCAGGATTCATTCACTAAATATCTAGAATACATTTTGCACTTGTTAAATTTAATATTTCTTTTGCCATTTCATAATTTTTAATCAAAGCAGTTCTAAGCAAGTAAACTACAACAAAGGAAGTTATTTGTTGCCACTGACATTACCTTTCACTGTAGTAAAATTTCTCGCCATGAAATAATCACGTTTGTGTGTCAACTCACCTGAAAAAAATAAAAGAAACATTTTAATTTAAGTAATTTTTTTATAGTAAACACAAATATATATATATTTTTCAATTAAAAATTAAGATTAGTAAATCACTTTGAAGAATAAAATACCGTTTTAAAACTATACAAATTCAAAAAAATCTCAACAATTATTTGGAATTCGATCTGTTTTGTATAGTAATTTATGAAAAGGAAAACTGATGTATTATTTGGTTATATGGTAAACACATACCAAATAATTTTATATATAAAATTACTAAAATACATATGTGTACCTTAAGTGTTGTTTATATGGGAGACTGATATTTATTCAGACTTTACAGTACATTTATACTTAAATTATACGTATTTCCATCAATTAGGTAAAAATTTACGAATTCATTTATTTCTTCCTCGCGTAAAATTTCAGATTCCTAACTCACAGTGTAAGCAAGGAGAACATGGACACATATTTCATCGCTTCAGATTGACGGATGTTATATTTTATTGGGAAAAACCAACCAGAAATAGTATTGCTATATTTTCTACCTTGGAACCATGCGAACAAAATATGAGGCAAAGACAAAAGATAAAGACGAAAATGGATGGAGCATACACAGGGTCATTTTTCTGGAGAGAAAGAGAGAGAAATAAGAAAGCAGCAAGAATCTGAGACAAGAAGCAAATAATATAAAAAATGACAGAGACGAAAATAGATGTGAGAAGTGGAAAGGTCGATCTTCCGGAAATAAATAAAAACGTGTTAAGTGAGATTAAATAAAACATAAACAGATAAATAATTTTAAAATTAATTGCTTACTAAAATAATTGTTAACTTAACGTAAAATTATTTTGTAGGAAATTTAATTTTTTGTACATTTGTAACAATTTTGTATAAAATTAGATTTTAAATGTCATATTTGCTATTCATTTCATGCATGCAATTTAAATTATTATATAAGTGAATTTAAAAATTATACACCCTTATACTCTTTATTACGTAATCAAAATTATTTTCCGCTCTGTAACAATGAAGTTTAAATTTTTAAATGAATTTAAGAATAATTTTTCTTATATTATATTAAAATTACTGCCATTCTTTCCAATATTTATGATTGTACATGAAAATACAATTTATTTTAGAACGGTAGTTTTAACTAAAGACAACGCTTGTAACGGTAAAGGTGTGATTATGGCAACTATTTAGAACCAAAAGGTGCTTAAGAAGACAGGATCTTCAAGACAAAATAATTATGCCGCAACTGGTAAGATTTGTTGGATGGAAGCTGTAGATCCAGCTTTAAATCTGTGCTTTGTTTTTTGAGTATGGCGCCTTATAGTACTCACAGACTCCGATGACACTCACTTAACCAAGCGATGAGTTGGTTTTACCTAAAGTAGATAAAAACTAACAGCTGTAAATGGGGTTTATACAGCAGCACAAAATGTTACAATTATGATAAGCCTTAACAACGTAACAACATACACATCGCAATCAATCTTATTAATGTAGCCTGAAAAAAAACACACTAAAAACCCATTGACATAATTGGGAGTACCACATTTATTTTCTACATATTTTCGGGACACATAATTAATACAGATTTTTTTCAATGTAATACCTTTGCTCCAGCTACCAGACTCGCGATGGTAGTAGATTCTCATTCAATAAACATCATCCACAAGCTCAGTGTTCCAACTTAAATATTAAAATTATTTCAATCTATATAAATAAAGATGTTAATGTTTGTTCATTAAAAATATTGAATCTCCGAACTTTATTCACCGATTGCGTTGGAATTTTAAAATAAACTTTGCATTCGAATACGCGCGTGTTTTTATATACATATGTCACAATGGTGACAGGTAAAAAGATAGATAAAAAGATAGATAAGTAAAAGCATTGAATTTTTGATATTTTCATTAGTTTCATTAGTTTCATTAGTTCATTAGTTCAGGTACAATCGTTGCAATTGTGGGGTTGGATAAAGACACGGATTGCTTCTCACATTGACTATTTATTATAATTTGTGTGTTCTAGAGACAATCTCTATACCTATCTGTACAGAAAATGGAACAATAAAAAAATTGTAAATCCACAAGCATTGTGAAATTAAAATATTAGAAATATGTGATTTCTCTTTTCTTCCTTTCCATTTAATTGGACTGAGCTACAGACAGCATCAGTTAGCAGGGTTCATCTAGTTTACAGTAAAAATGTTGTTCAGCACCAAACTACATAGACGAATACCAGCCTTGAGAATCACTTGAGACTGTAGGCCGTATAGAGGTTTTCAACTTAATTTATCGGGACAAACCTGCAGCAAAATTTTGTTGATGTTGATCGAATCCAGAATCATCCTGTGCGAAAAATAGTAGTGTGGTCGCCTATACTCAGGGCAAGCTCAGCATGGTGGATCTAGTGAAGCACAATCGTCGAAGCGGCGTTGTTTTACTATCACTGATGACTGGTAATTGCAGTGACAGCACCGTGTGTCGGTGATGGTTATGATCACCCACCCCTTCTCACCCCTATTCCACCCCGTCAGCCCCCCCCCCCCCTACCCTTCAGGGCAAACACTTCACTTAATTCGCCGCGCGAACGAAATATGAAAAGCGCCGCACGAAACGACAATATTGCTTCGGCGCATAGAGAGAGAGAGAGAGAGAGAGAGAGAGAGAGAGAGAGAGAACGCGCGTGTGTATATGTCCGTGTATAACACTGGCAGGAAACAGCAGCAGGCTGTGTCGTACTGGGAAACTGGGAACATAAGGTCGGGTATATGGAATGAGGGGACAAAAAAAAAGGAGTAATGGAAACAGAAAAGCGAAAAGCAATATCGGGAGCTAATATACAACACGGGGATTTTTTTTTAGATAGGAGAGGAAATATTATCTTCGAAATGAAGGTTGGCACTTCAAGCATATAGAAAGAATAATACATGGACATATATGTTTTTTTCTGTCAACAACAGAGACTATCTAGTGTGTCAATAATGTTGAAATATTTCTACTGTCCTAATTTCTTTTCGTTAAACTGATAGCTTAGGACATATATTACTTCCCCTTTGCATTTCGAAATGTTGGTGTAATGGATGCTGTAGTGACAGACGCTGGATTTGGAATGGCCATAAAACTTTTTTTGGGTAGGTAACAGACTTAGACTTATTGCGTGCCTATATAAAACTAATGTACTTGCTGGCCATATGATGTCTCTAATATCTGTCAGAAGAGAAAATAAATATTCATATTAAACTCTTTACTAAAAACGTTTATCAAACCAAAATTACATTTAGTACTGTAGATATCTATTATTTATTAAAAATTAAAAATAATGCAGTTCTTTATTAACATGTTCTTATGTATAAATTTAATTTCGAATTATGAATTCCGTTATTGTTACTGTGACCTTGAAGTGCTCATCTTTGTTTACATGTGTAATGGCTGTTTACTATAATTGTAATTATTTTTAGTGTGTGTTCGGTGATGTTTCTGTGATATGTTAAAGAAATGATATCAAAAGTGTTACAAAAGTTTTTTTAATTATTTTTAAAAATTATTTTAAAGAATTTGCATAGCCTATTTATAACGAAATGAAAATAAGTTCTCAATGGATTAAAAAGTTTGAATCAGCTTATACTTTTATGGCTAATGTTTTTTAACAACAATATTTTATTGAGAAAAGTTATTCTACAATAGAACAAAGCTTTCCGCATCTTTTGTTACATAACACATATGATCGTTTTCCTTGACCAGACATTTCCACTCGACCTTCTTCATTTACTCTGCTATGAAGTAGAAATGTTGTAATTTAATATTTTTCAGTTTTTTTTATATTTGCATTTTTGAAACATCGTCACCACCTCAGGGATAAGCTTTTACTAAAGTAAACTACGCCAGATAATTTAGTGTTGGGTATGGAGTGAAGACATTGAATTGTTTTCCATTCTGTTAACTTTGCGGCTACCGGTTGCACTGCGAATCACTCCATGCGACAACTAGAACTTCTTGTGTAGCTTGGGTGCTGCGGTTTGTTTCACAAAGTGTGGACAAACATTAACGCGTTAGAAAAGTGTCATAAAGGCTTAGTTCATCTTTTTTTTTTTAATCAATCAAATTTACCATATTGAACATTTATGAAACTTTATCATCAGCTCAACAAGATATTCCTATTGACTATATCTACCAATTTTAAAACACCTCAAAATAAAGTTAATTCATTCTTACGACTTTTTCTTGTAGTCTTGTTCAAAATTATATTTTATTAAGAAGATTACGCTTTAGGTGTACCATAATTAGTTTGAACCTAGCCTGACAAAGAGAGTAGGCGAGCTAATATAAAAGTTCGTATTTAAAAAAAAGGATCAAGCTACATATAACATATAGGTAAACAGAATTTACTTAGTATTCAACTCTAGTTAATACATTCAAAAATTTAAATTGCAAATATGGCACAAAATTTTGTTAAATTTTGACTAGCTAAAGAATTTTACCAATGTATACTTATGTCTACTTGTGTATATACCTCGCTTATGAATTTTTTAAAATTCATTTACATATAGATAGAAATTTAGAGAAAGATATAGAGAGATTTTATATATAGCCTATGCAGAGAAATATAGGGAGATTTATATAGGGATATGTATAGAGAAATATAGAGAGATAGAGTGAGAGAGAAGAGATGCTTTGTATATGTGTACCTAATTCAAACAAATTACAAAAATCTAAAAGCGCCATAGCAACGCATGCCGGGCATTAGCTAGTAGATACAATTATTTTTACAAAAATTCTTTCTCTTTAAAACCCTCCCAGGTAGTGATGAAAACACTGGAAATGAAATAGCAAAGTAATAAATTAACAGATTATTCTACACGTAAAAAAAGAGGAACAAACGACGTAATTGAGGAAAAATGCATTAAAAAATACCCATTCACGGAATATTGAATATGTATTAATAAAAAATATTTACCAAATAAACTAAATAAAACCTAGTAGAATGGCAGCTATCGGTACATCAGGGGTAAATCTTTAAAAGAACACGTGATTTGTTTACCGCTAATAAATTTAACACTAGTAAGAAATGATGTTATTTAAGTCTACAAATAAATAATAGTTTAATTAAAACATAATCTACAATCCAACGCCAGAGTTGCTTTACCTATATTATATTATTTTAATAAAGCAAAAGAACTGCTTTGCACTCTAAGTAATTCAGAATAGCAGAAAAAATACAAAGATATAAGAAGAATAAACAAATAAAAAAACGCTAAAACCTATACAAATGATTGTAATCAAATGTTCATTCCTAATATTTTTTGCAAAAATTTTGCACTCTTTTTTTCCAGAATCCGCAAAATTTTAACACTTCTTAAACCAAAACCCGTAACTGACTCAAACACAGTTCCGCAGAATAAAATTGTAATACATACATGTCCACAAGTCTTTATCGAAAGCCAAACCGTAAATCATTATCTACTGCACGTAAGTCTACGTATTCATCCACCAAGTTTGACCTTGGCAGGTTAGCACACAAAATGCATTTGAGAGATTCGTTTCCTAAGAAATTCCACCAAACCTCTATATGCTTCCCGTAATTCATAGTACGACTTGTTTCACGATCAACGTGCAAATCAAAATGCTTTCGCTTTTGCGCACCGATTCTCGTGAAATTTTCGCCTGCGTAGAAAGCTTTCACCAGAAAGTAGTTTTGAGTGCATCTCAACTTGAATTCTAAGTAGAATTTCTCGAAGAAAAACCTGCTCAGGCCTAAGGGCAGAAATGTGAAAACCGCTCGAATCTTACCCCCCCCCCCCCCTTTATCAACCCAACAAACACACACACAATGCACACCCACACTCACGTCGGGTCACAACGCCAGCCAGCCCAGTTAGTTATCTTCAGGGTTTCCAGACTGCGTTTTCGAAAGTTCCCCATTTACTCCATAGCAGAACAAAAAAAAAAATTCCTCAAAATGATACCCACCATTTCGGCAACATTCCCCCCAATATAATAAACTTACATCACCTTCAAAATATTATTTATTATCAGTTTTGGCAGCTTAAGGTGTTGGTATTATATGTTCAGGGCCGTAAAATAATCGTACATATAAAAAATGTATCATACATAAAACAAAAATTTTAATCAGTAAATAAAAACACGAAACCTGCTGAATATTTTCTTTATTCGGGCATTTTTCATTGGTCTATGGATATACCGCGACATGGCGAGGGTCTTATTTTTCTGGTCAGGTTATAGATATAATAACTTTATACGATACATAAAAGCCACCATTTCATGATATTGTAACTTTATAAATAGATAAGGGAGCTATTATGCTACTTAGTGAGTGACAAAGGTACAAATACGGTGGAATAATTTTTCTCTGACATAAAAATTAATTTGAATATTCAAAGAGTGTGACAAATAGCGAGTTTAGAAACCTAAGCATGTGATGTTTGAACTAAAATATCCGATTAAGCATTATGCTAGTAGGCTAGGAGTATAAAATAATTCCCCAATTTCCCCGGTACCGAAATTTTCTTCCCCAGACTTTCCCCAAAATTTTCGTTTACCAAAACGTTTCCCAAAAAAAAAAATTCTCCCGAAATTGAGAAAGAAAAAAACAATCGGGAGTCGCTGGCTCA
This sequence comes from Bacillus rossius redtenbacheri, assembly GCF_032445375.1. NCBI lineage: Eukaryota > Metazoa > Arthropoda > Insecta > Phasmatodea > Bacillidae > Bacillus > Bacillus rossius. The sequence goes on along the minus strand of NC_086330.1, from coordinate 57,277,847 downwards.
CTTGCTCCGACTCGTGCGAATGCGTCTCGCACCGATAGTCAGCTGTTCTCCGATGACGTCACCGCGGGCACACTCCACTCGCAGGCACGGAAAGAGTGCAAAACACCAAGACGACAGTCTTTCGTTTTCGTTAACCAACTTAAATAAAATTAACTTAAATTAATATTTAAGATTAAACATATTATGTATAGATATTAAAAAGTAATAAAAAATTCTTTCTTACAAAATAAATTGAAGTAAAATGTGAAAAAAATCTGTACTTTGAAATATATATACAAACCACACAAAATTGTCGGTAAATTTTAAAACCAATAAAAATTATTTTGCCTGTTTTAATATGTTGTTAAAAACAACCATGTAACTGATGGTACTGGGTTACACTAGTACTTTGATAGATTTTAAGTACATTTACTCACTGATCTACTAGGTTTTTTAAAATTAAAATTGCTGTAGAAAGGCAAATTTTTTCTCTTTTAATAACGTTAGTCAAAGCGTTTTGTGTGTCTTTTTTTTCCATCAGCAGCAACTGGAATAATGTTTTTATTAGTTACATTAAATAAAAGTATGATAAGAAATAAACCACCGTCCCCATATAACAATATTATAATATTATATTATAATTGAATTTTTCACTAACTACAAATTTTACGGTTTAAGAACACATTTTTAAAGCAAGCTGTACAAATAAACTTAATTATTTGTTCTCCTCCCCTCCCCGTCGTGAGGTAGATGCATATGGAAGTGTAAATATGATATTGCATAACTGACAGTTTAATGCATAATAATTTAATTCCAGTAAATGTATTATTTTGAGTACTTAATATTTAACAGTACATCTTTAGTGTTTCAAATAGAATAATCGACACTACAAAAGTCTTCGAGACTACAAGGAGAGGCCTAAAAATCATAGACGTTTAAAATTAATTAGAAGAGTTCAGTAGCTTTATATTTTGAGATCATTCCTAAGAGGGTTTCAATATCGCAAAATTGTCTATATAGTGAAACAAAAAATTGAAAAGAGCTATTTTTCTGTTGTTGAATATGGTAGGTTTTCTTCTCTCCAGTACATTTTTCCTGCCAAAGTTGGTATGCAATATTTTTACACGAACTCCCTAACTTCTTACCACCAAAAGCCAGGCGGGCACTTTGAAGTTCCCATCCTCTGCAGCCCTTGACGTCACATCGCAGCCGACTACTGTTTCGTCTCCTCCCCGTCACTGGCCATCCAGAGGGTTGCCGAGCGACGTCTGCCGAGAAGAAGCTGCTGCCAACTGTGTAATTTCCTCCCGATAACGAACTTGCGGCGAGCTGGGTCACGACAGCTGGCGCTAGCGAGGAAGCACCAGAGAGTGAAAGTGCTGGAGGGTATGGGGTGGGAATGATTAAAAGCCCGCGTGACGTCATTTCCCCGCGCCATGGCCTCACGTGAAGCGGGGGACCATCATATAATATTCTGCGTCACTTAACTTGTCTTAATTCTAACAGCTCTTAAAGTATTGTCATTGCCACTGTTTCTTTTTTAAAAGTAGTTAAAAAAAACATTTTCATGTGCTTTTCAGTGGTCATGTGTCGCTTTGCAAGTGGCATTAAGGGAAATGGACACCACTGGTACTTATTTTGAGTCAAGTTACGTGACAGAGACTATATGATTGCGCATGATGCGCGGTTTGGGAACAGTCATAGACTATCAATGAATGTAAACATATGTTTTCATTGTGAGGTGTGCGACCAACAATAAACTATTGATAAATAAAGACAGTTAAATTTAGTTACGCGGTGTAAGAACAACCACAGACTTTTGATGAATATTGAATGATTATTTTCGTTGCGTGGTTTAGGAGCAACCATAGACTACTGTATGATATAGACAGATTATAAATTGCGCGATGTGAAATCAACCATAAACTTTTGATGGATAGAGACAGATTATTGTCGTCTGCGCACAGTGCCAACATTGGCATACAATTGGCGAACGGTCGAATCGAGTTGATTCGACCAAAACAAATGTAATTTTTTTCTATAAAAAAGTGCAAACTGTTTAGTCATAAAAAGTCCACAGTGTTCGATCATGGTATCCTCATTATATTGTTAATATTATCCATTAAGTTTGGTCGTTCGGTTCGTCTGTACGTCGATGTGATGTCCAACGCTGTTGTTTTTCTGCATTTAATGTTTCTTTTTGGAACTGTCCAGTAGTTGTCCGCCCACTTTGTTCAACTGTGCTGTGATTTTTTTTTTTGTGTAAACATCCATGCTCTTGGTATACGGCGTTTGGTAAACGTAATTTCTGGAAGGAAAATGGAACGGAAGTCGAAGAATGGAAAGGTTAACAAAGATTTTCGAGCAAATATAGCAAAATTAACCCGTATATAGTCACTTTCGTACTTTGAGGTACATACCAAAAGTATTAGTGTGCTAAATGAAATGTTATGATAGTGAAACTATCCTGGGATATATTTTGTAAATTAAAAAAAGTAATTGAAAAAATAATCACCTACAAAAACTGTCATTTCAAAGATTATAATTCATTTTCTCTTTCTAAATTCCCAATTGGTTTAATAGCTTAGTGGTAGAGCACACAATTGTTAATTTCAAGGGATGTGTTTCAAAAAAATCGTCACTTGAAATTTTTTAAATAATATTATATAAAAAGGTTTAATAAGTTTATGTGTTTTATAGGAAGTATTGATTGATTTCAGTTGTTTAAGCATAACAAATACAAACATAGACTTAGTGTTACAATATGAGTATTAAAATGTTTCAGTTTAATATTTTAGTAATGCCATGGATGTGTAACTTTTAACATTTGTGAAAATTTTATAGTATTAAATGTTAAGTAAATTTTTACAAGATAGGTAGTATTATAGTAAGATTCTTTGTTGAAAATAATGTCTAAAGCTGGGGATTCATCAGAGCCGTTTCTGATTTTTAAAATTTTCCTTTTGTTTTGTTCTGCTATTAGAAATGAACGGTATTTACAATAACCAGTATATACAACTGTTATGAAACAATTTCCGTTACATTACGTTGCTGGGTATCTAATAACTTTTATCGAAGAAAGAGAACTTAATTTCTAACCATGCCCGATATAGCGAGCAAATAAAATACCGTTACTTAAAACCTTGCACTGCTGCTACTGTGCCATTGCACATTTGTAGTAATGCGCATGCTCACTTTATCTATTTTATAGTTATTGTTTTTATTTTATTTTGTATAGCAAACTGGGAGCCATAATTTTTTTTATTCTTGAATTTGTGAATCATCTTGTAACCAACAATTTCAGCATAATTTATATTTATAAAAGCACAAGTTTCTGTGTTAAAAATTGTTATATTAGTTTTACAACAAAATAATTTTACTTCTGTCCATAATGAATGTTGATTTGGGAAATCGCACTATAGTGTAACTCTATTTGTTTTACATGTGCAGTCTTTCATGTCTCAACTCTATGGTCTTCTTCAGTTGCACAAAATAATACGTCTTTCTTTTTGAAGCATGTCGGCCATGATGTAACTGTTCCTTAGCTTCGGCCGTTTCTTAATCTCTTGACATCAATGTCTTAATTAATTCTCCGTACACCGCAAGTGGTGAGTAAAATCGCATATTCCTTCAAGAATATGTGGAAATGATATTTTGTTCAATTATCTTATTTTGTAAAACATTTATGTACAGTGTGTGTGCGGAACGCGTGGGTGGCCATGGGCGCGATTACTTCGTGACACACAACTTCTTCGTCACCTGAGTCATGGTGCTCCTCAGTGCCTGATGCAGCTCGTCTAATCAGGAAAGATCTTCTTTGTTACTTTCTGCATGCAGAAGAGCAACCATGAGCCACCACATATCAAAAGATAAAATTTTAACCTAACATTTTCGGCATTGTTTTGGACTAATAATTAATTTTTTTTTACTTAACCTATGTAATTTTTAACCTATGTAATTCTTAACATCAAAATCAATGTGCTTAACTTAAATATCTAAAGGGGCCCCTTATCTTAACATTCATTTTTACTATAAGTATGACTGTATACTCATCAATTGATATTAAACTTGTTATTGTTATTATTTAAAGTAAAAGAATTTAAAGAAAAGAAAATATAAGGAACAGAGAAACGATATTGCTGTATTCATTTAACTAAAACCACTGTTTGTATTAATTTTGACTATTATATATATTTAACTATTTTATCCTGTAATATAGCCTACCCAGTCGGCTCAAGGTTCTCATGATTTTCTACACGCCTAACAAGGCACCATTGAGCCCGTTCCCCATGCTTTCACTGCTGGCCTCTGTACCTCCTTGGTATTTGGCCAGGTTGAGGTAGAGAGGGCGGCAGAGCTTGGTAGCAGAGCTGGTGGTTCTGGTGTTTTGTTGGTCGTGTTCACGTGTGTAGATGTTTGTCTTGCATGTGTCCACCCTCAGATGTGCATGGTTTGGTTGTGGCAATAGTTATTTAATGTTGTTTTTATTGTGGTAGTTTTGTTATTTGTTATTTTCACAATGTCCTCTTCAATCATCCCTGAGTTCCTCATAAAGGATGAATTGATCTTTGAGTGTCAATTGCGTGGCATTTCATGTGAAAACGCCACAGTGGCACATTTGCGTAAAACATTGCGTTTGGCTCTTCAGAACAGCACTCCAGTTAATCATGACCTTTTGATAACAGTGAACCCTAATGAGGAGTATAAAACCTGCACGAGTAAGATACTAGTTTTACAGGAGTTGGTTACAAACTTAGATGATGAGAATTTTGCCGTAACGCTCCTTCGTGTCAGAAATCGTTTGAATCACTTGAGTACACGCATTAAGTGTTTGCTTGATGTTCACACACCTAAACTGTCTGAGTTACAAGTTGCCTCACTTGAAAATATGATGGAGGAGATTCAGAATTTAGTTGAGACTGTTGGTAACGCTGAATCTCAGTTCTCGTTAGTGCGTGATGTAACACCTATCACATCCTTGACAAATATTTGTGAACAGTTGAGCAGGGTGACATTGCCCACTTCCACTGTCCCGAATCCACTTATTTCGTCAGCTCCTGGTCCGTCCAAGGTAGACTTTGATCCTGTCGGCAACGTTTGTAGCCCTATGTCCATTCCTAACCTAACCAACCCAGCCTATACCACATCCACTCAGTCCACGAGTCGGAACCCTCATGTTGTATTTAGTACATCAGCAAGCTCGACACATAATCCTACTCCCACTAGAAATTTTGCGCTGCCAAGTGTGTTTGGTAAACTTACTCATCCTCTCGAAACAATGTTGAAAGACTTCCCGGCCACTGATGGGTTGCACATACCTAAATTTTTAAATTTCCTTAAGATTATTGTTAAATTGCGACAAAGCAACACCATCCATGAGTCGCAGATCTTTGAAACTATTTATCCTTTCACTTTTGGGCCTTTAGCCGAAAGGACTCAGCTGGCAATTGCCCAGAACCTTTCCTTCGATGCCTACCATGAGAATATCCTTAGTTTTTTTTATTCCCTTCAGGTTGCTTACACAATTGCAATTAAATAATTTCAATCAGTTACAGAAACCTGATGAACCACTTTCTGTGTATGTAAATGAGGTTAAGGAGGCCGCTGCCATTTTGCGACTTGGTGTAACTGAACAAGAGATTGTTAACACCATCCTAGAGGGGCTTTCCCCTGATGAGAGATCTCGGTTAGTCTTTCTCAGCAAACCCTCCACATTTTCCGAGCTCGACAGAATGTGTATCCATTCGCAAAATGTTAGGTTTGCGGATCATCACCGTAACCTACAGTTTGCCCACCCCACATTTAAGACTCAAAACTATGGTTTACACAATTCATGTAATACCACACAGGTTAATCCTAACTTTAGGAAGAGTAGTGTTTACAACCAAACAAAAACTAAGCCAGACAATCAAGCACAAGGTCAATTTTGTAATTATTGCAAAAAAAATAACCATGTCATCAGAGACTGCAAGGTTCTGCAACAAAAAAACGCCAGAAGCAGGGATGTAAGGTGAGCGACTTACCCTGCAAGCAAGATCGGAAGCCTAATTCACAGTATAATGCTCACGTTCTTCAGCAGATTAACTCAGCTCTTTGTTTTCAAACATATTTTGGAGTACGAAAACACTTTCCAGATCAAGTTTGTAAGGTTAACTCCCCTAATATTGTGGGAATAAATTCCGTGTCAGTACCTCGTATTGTGGTATCGTTTGGTTCCTTTGATACTCCCGCTTTAGTTGATTCGGGTTCTACACGTTCTATCATTTCCTATGAGTTGTTCACCAAATTAAAGGAAGCTAAGGGCATAAAATCAATTGTAAAAGGCAATTTCAAGTGCTATTCTGCTTCTAATGATATTTTAACCATAGATTGTTGCGCCACTATTAAATTAAAAATAGCAAATTTCACTTGGGTTTTCCCTTGCTTGGTATGTAAAAATATAGGTTTGGATTGTATTCTCGGAGCAGACTTTATGATGAAAACCGGACTTATACTTGATGTGCAAGAAAAGTGTATTTTCTTTAAGTTCCTACCTAAACTCAAAATTCGGTTTGCTGACAGTAACCAGCACCTTGATAACCTTGCTGAAATCAATGTACACAACTCTAGTAAAATTGAAAGTGATACTTTGAGCCATCTGTCTGATGAACAGCGTATTGCTATCAGAAAACTATGTGAATCATTTTCTAAAGTTCTAACCTCCGAATTAGGTCTTACCAACCTCTTGGAATATGAGATTAAGCTAAAAGATAGCAGCTATGTTAAAAATCAACCTTACAGATTGGCACCCATTCAGATGAATCTTTTGCGAAACGAAGTACAGCAACTTTTGGATAAAGGCGTTATTGAGCAGTCTACCTCTCAGTATGCGAGTCCTGCATTTCTAGTTCCTAAATCTAATGGTAAGCAACGAATGGTGGTCGATTTCCGTCGTGTAAATCAAAAGATTGAGATTGAATCAGTTCCTTTGCCCGATCTACATTCCGCTTTTCATTGGTTTGCTAAAGCTAAGTACTTTACCACCATTGATTTAAATTCAGCATATCATCAAATCCCTCTCAAAAAAGAATCTAAGCACATCACTAGTTTTTGTGTACCCTGGAATTTATACCAGTTTACGCGAGTTCCTTTTGGGCTTGCTACTGGAGCTCAAGTCCTCACACGATTATTGGATCAAATTTTTCATGACATTAAATTTAAATTTGTATACAATTATTTGGATGATCTTGTTATATATTCTGAGAATTTTGAGGAACATCTTCAACACTTGAGAGAAGTTTTCTCTCGTCTTGAGAAAGCAGGCTTAACCGTTAACCCACAAAAGATTAAAATTGCTGTCCCAGAGATTTCATTCCTTGGTCATAAAATTTCTTCTCAAGGTATTTCCATCGATCCAGAACGTACAAAATCCATTAGAGAGTTTCCTCCACCCCGCGATGTTAAAGGTATAGCTAGATTTATCGGTATGGTCCAGTTTTTTGGAAAATTTATTCCCAATTTGGCCGAGAAGGCCGTTCCTTTGAATCAACTCCGTAAAAAGAATGTGAAATTTGAATGGGGAGAAAAACAACAAAAAGCTTTTGAAACACTAAAGAATGATATAATGAGTCCACCAGTACTCCGTATGGCAGATTTTTCGAGACCTTTCATTTTGCAAACCGATGCTTCAGGTTCAGCAATAGGGGCGGTTTTAGCACAAGAGTTTGATGGTGCCCGCCATCCGATAGCTTTTGCATCCCGGACTCTGACCAATCAAGAGAAGGTAGCATCTATTTATGAATTGGAATGTCTCGCTGTTGTTTTTGGTATAGATAAGTTCAGGCCTTACTTAGAACATACAGAATTCCTTTTGGAAACGAATAATCAAGCTCTATCATGGCTCTTGGCGCACCCACGACAATTAGGCAAAATCGGTCGTTGGGTCATGAAAATCTCATCTCTAAAATTTAAGGTTCAGCATATAAGAGGAACACAAAATGTAATTGCTGATACGCTTTCACGTATGTTTGATTGTTCACAGCCTAGTAAGGAGGAAGCCACTTGTAATGTTTTGGTCACTGATTTCCCTTTAGCCTTCAAGACTATTCAGGCTCATCAGGAGGAAGATGAGGAATTGCAGAAAATTGTCCAAAATTTGAGTTCAGGTATCCAACAAAAACCATATTTTCTGTCCAAAGGTATCTTGTTTTCCAAAACTCGAAACAATCAGAAACGTATTGTTCTTCCCAAAATATTGAAACCCCTGGTATTCGGATATTTTCATTCCTCGCCTATTGGTGCTCATCTCGGTATATATAAAACTATTGAGGCTATTAAAAGGCATTTTGTTTGGAAAGGCATGTATGCTGAGGTGGCTGATAGAGTCAAACAATGTCATCTTTGTGCACTTAGTAAACCTGCTCAGAATACCCATTTAGGTTTTTTGTCTTCTGAAATATCCGACAAACCTATGCAAAAATTATTTGTTGATTTCGTAGGCCCTTTTCCAAGGAGTAAAGATGGAAATAGTATCTTATTAGTTTGTGTGTATGCATTTTCCAAATTTGTTTGGTTGATTCCTTTAAGAAAAGCTGATGCTCCATCCACGATTCGGGCCCTTCAAACCTACATATTCCAAAGTTTTGGGGTTCCTTCATCAATAGTTTCGGATAATGGATCACAATTTACTTCCAAATTATTCAAAATTATGTGCTTCACACATGGTATACGTCATATCACGTTGTCACCATACTATCCTCCACCTTCGCATGCGGAAAGGTTCAATCGTAACCTCCGTTCGGCCTTAATTGCCTTCCATGCGAAAGATCAAGTTATTTGGGACAAAAATCTGCGTTGGCTTCAGATGGCTTTTAATTATTCACGTCATGAGTCACATAAATCTTCGCCTTTCAGTTTGATGTTCACCTATGCTCCGAACACTCCCTTGTCTAATCTTTGGTCCTTGGATGACCTGTTACCTAAGGATTCTAAAAACATTAAAGTAATTTGGGCAGCTGCCCTTAAAAACCTTAAGCACTCACATGAAAGAAGTCGTATTAAATATGATAAGAATCGAGTCAAAAATCCTTTTCGACGAGGTGACCTCGTCTTATGCAAGTCACATCCTACCAGTAAAGCAGTGGATAAGAGGATGGCGAAACTGTCTTTTCGCTGGTCAGGCCCTTATCACATCCAACGCTTTTTAACCCCAGTGACAGCTGCCCTAGCTGATCCTGACACGGGTTCTTATGTGATTAGAGCTCACATTTCACACTTAAAAAGGTATCACTCTCCACCTCCAGTTTGAATTGTCCAATGTTGGGAACTGCAGGTCCTTTCGTTTGGTCTTCACTGCAGGTGTTTACTTTTGTCCGATCCTTGACTTAGTTTGATCGTGGCTTGATCACCCACTGATCCTAGTCTTGAGGATTCAGAATTTATTTAACTTTTTTTCAGAATAGGCCTATTCTTTATACATATTACATAAAAGGTAGAGAAACAAAAAAACCATGGTAGTAATTTAAGTTTTAATAACATCTATTATTTTATCTTTGTTTAGGGTATGTTTTTATGGGGTATGCTCTAGTTTAGATCACATGATGTGTGGGTAATATCTGAATAATGTTGGGTATTATTAATAATTAGAAATCTTAAAATGTTGTTTTATTTTATATTTCACTATCCAAAGGTGTTTTCCTGTGTTCTTGTTTTAGTGTCGCTGTGAATCTCCCGTCTCCTGTATTTCCTTGTGGTCGTGTGCCATGTTCGGGGTCTTGTGCCTCCTTGTTTGTGCCTACTCATTCGCTCTTGGAAGAGTTACGGTAAATCATTTGAATTCTGGTATTCTCTTCGAAAAACAAGATTCGCTCATCTTTTCGGACAATGTTTATTCCATTGTGCTTGACTTCAATTTAGTTCAACTTGAAAATGAAAGTAAACAATTGGATGTTTTTCTGAACAAAGTTATTTCACTGAATAGTGGTCATCACGATGACGAAGCTTGGAATCAGAATTTTGCGTTTGTGGTCAAACAACTACAAGAAAACTTTATTGCATACAAAACTGAGACTATGGCTTTAACTTCACTTCTGCCCCATCGCCCTAGAAGGCAAAAACGTGGTTGGTTTAATTTTGGTGGTTCTATATTGAAGACAGTTTTCGGTACCCTAGATACTGATGATTTGACCGTCTTAGAGAAAAGACTGAAAGTGGTTAACGAGAATCAAGATGACATTTCTAACAGTATGTTACATCATATGATTGTGGTCAAGAATTTAGAAGACAGAGTCATAAACAACACTATTCTCATCAAAAATTTGGCGTTACATTATCTAAATAGCCATAATGAATTTTACAAAGCATTAAACAGCTCCATCCATGAAGTCTGGGACAAAATCACATTAATAAGTTGGAGAATTGATCTAAATACCCTTTTGTTTAGGGTTAGTGAGACATTATCTAGTGCTCGGCTGGAAATTTCCGATCTAAGACAAGCTATTGAAAACAGTGTTCATGGACAACTAAGTTCCACTCTTCTAACACCCACGGTGTTTATTGATCTTTTGTTTAAAATTCAACAGTATATTGCCCTACCCTTGCATATGTTGGCTACAATTTCGCATGATAATCTCTACATGTTTTATGGTTTGAGTAAAGTCCAAGCCATCGTCTATAATGGTTCATTAAATGTCATTGTTAACGTGCCTCTAGCAAACAAGGATAGCAGTTTTGAGGCTTATAACATTTTCGCCTTCTCATTTTTCTCTTCTGAGTTCAAACATTATCTTTTACTCAATGTGCACGACACTTTGTTGGTTAGTCCAGACAGAAAAATATTTGCTCCTGTGTTTTCTTCTTCTCTCTCGGGTTGTAAAAAATACGGCGTAACGTTATGTTCCCCGACCTTTCCGTTTTTTGATGCTCATGTCAGTAATTGTGAGTTTAACCTTTTTCTTGGTAAACCCACTTATGAAATTTGTGATAAAAGCTTTGTTTCACTGGATTTACCTTTCCTTCAAAAAACCAATACACTTTGGTTATTCGCTAGTAATCATTCATTGGATGTTACCTTACTGTGTCGATCAACTGCGGAGTCATTTCCACCTTTAACTATTTCTTTAAATGGTAGTGGATATATAAATAATGTTTCCCATTGTGACATTGTAAGCCCATTTTTCAAAACTTTCGGGTCAGTAATTTCTACTTTACATTTCAATCTAACTTTACCTTCTATTCACATACCAAAATTTAATTTTAACCTTAGCAAGCCGTCCTTTGCATCACTCCCTAATTTAACCATCAATGCTTCTCTTATTAAGGATATTCATGGTATGTTAAAGTCCCGTCCTAACGGTGCTCCTTTTCACGATGTAGTTAATCTCTTTCGTCCGAAGCAACAACACGTTGAGTCCTACTCTCACTTTAACCTTGCTGCCATATCCATATCCTACCTGGTCTTAATTTGTATCCTCATTTTGAGCGTTATCCTTTTCTTGAAGTTGCGCTCCATCTCGACCACCCCCTCAAATCCTTCACCTCCTATCCCTTCCGGGACAATGTTGTTTCCCTTAGCCTCGTCGTCTAATGTGGAATAGTAATTTTTTAGATATATATAGCTAAGTGTTTATGTGGGTATTGTTGTAATTGGGATGTTATTTTAGTTTTGGGACTTATTAAATGTTGCCACTCACCGGCTGTTGCCCTTTGAGGGGAGGAGTGTGTGCCATTGCACATTTGTAGTAATGCGCATGCTCACTTTATCTATTTTATAGTTATTGTTTTTATTTTATTTTGTATAGCAAACTGGGAGCCATAATTTTTTTTATTCTTGAATTTGTGAATCATCTTGTAACCAACAATTTCAGCATAATTTATATTTATAAAAGCACAAGTTTCTGTGTTAAAAATTGTTATATTAGTTTTACAACAAAATAATTTTACTTCTGTCCATAATGAATGTTGATTTGGGAAATCGCACTATAGTGTAACTCTATTTATTTACATGTGCAGTCTTTCATGTCTCAACTCTATGGTCTTCTTCAGTTGCACAAAATAATACGTCTTTCTTTTTGAAGCATGTCGGCCATGATGTAACTGTTCCTTAGCTTCGGCCGTTTCTTAATCTCTTGACATCAATGTCTTAATTAATTCTCCGTACACCGCAAGTGGTGAGTAAAATCGCATATTCCTTCAAGAATATGTGGAAATGATATTTTGTTCAATTATCTTATTTTGTAAAACATTTATGTACAGTGTGTGTGCGGAAGGCGTGGGTGGCCATGGGCGCGATTACTTCGTGACACACAACTTCTTCGTCACCTGAGTCATGGTGCTCCTCAGTGCCTGATGCAGCTCGTCTAATCAGGAAAGATCTTCTTTGTTACTTTCTGCATGCAGAAGAGCAACCATGAGCCACCACATATCAAAAGATAAAATTTTAACCTAACATTTTCGGCATTGTTTTGGACTAATAATTAATTTTTTTTTACTTAACCTATGTAATTTTTAACCTATGTAATTCTTAACATCAAAATCAATGTGCTTAACTTAAATATCTAAAGGGGCCCCTTATCTTAACATTCATTTTTACTATAAGTATGACTGTATACTCATCAATTGATATTAAACTTGTTATTGTTATTATTTAAAGTAAAAGAATTTAAAGAAAAGAAAATATAAGGAACAGAGAAACAATATTGCTGTATTCATTTAACTAAAACCACTGTTTGTATTAATTTTGACTATTATATATATTTAACTATTTTATCCTGTAATATAGCCTACCCAGTCGGCTCAAGGTTCTCATGATTTTCTACACGCCTAACAAGGCACCATTGAGCCCGTTCCCCATGCTTTCACTGCTGGCCTCTGTACCTCCTTGGTATTTGGCCAGGTTGAGGTGAAGAGGGCGGCAGACTACGTATCATGATATGTTTGTTTCATTAGCGAAAGACCATTTTTTTCTATCTATAGTATCGATTTTCAAACAGTAATAACTAATTTATAAACAAAGCCATGTACACTGCGCTTTTTTTCCACAGTTCACGGTTAAAAATAATCGTTTGGCAGTTGACATTTTTAAGTTCTTTAAGAAATTGAGCAGTTTTCATGTTCTTCAAGTAATAGCGTATCTTCAAAGTAATATCTTTTACCAGAGTTTTGTGCTTGCTATAGACGTAACCAGTTCTGTGCTCTCTGCTCGCGATTAACACAAACAGTTCCCTGTTCGCGATCGACATATCAACCAATTGTCAGTTATTTTACAACTATAAGGAAGTGGTAGTTACACATTATTTTTTAATTGTTTTGTTTAAGCAGATTAAGATTTTAAAGTTGTTTCATGTGTACAACAATAAGCTATAGCGTCTGCGCATCCAAGTGAAGTGGAAAATGAGCTAAATTTTATCAAATGTGCCATTGATTTAGTCAGAAGAAATTTCTTCGTGATTATGCAAATAAATAAGGTGTTTGGATCAAATTGCATGTTAAACCACGACAAAATATTCTTTTATTTTGAATGAAAAAAAGGAACATCCTAATGCCACTATTTCAATCATGCCATAATTTTGATGGCTGTAATGAATTTAAGCCGCCCTTTACAATTGGAATAGTGAATGATTGAAAACAGACATTCATGTCCAATAAACGATAATATTAATCATATAAATAACAAGTTATTAAATTGGAATGATAATAGCCATAATAATGTTATTGGATATAACTATTTAGCTCATTCCTAGCTCCCATCTGCGTTTGATGGTGGCAAGCAACGTTTACGATTCAGACAGAAAATTCTAGCGGTGGTTGCAGAAATTATGTGTGATAAAAATCCAGAAATTTTGGTATTTGAAAAGTGAATCTGTTTAACTTTGACACTCCACATATTTGAAAGAATTCTGCGTTTAATATCGTGTCCAAATTCATATTATAAATTTATTTGTAAGATGAACAACATGAGAACACACGAATTTGTTCGTTACCGAGGTTAGTTTTTTACACATCACTGGCGAATACAGAAATACCAATTTTTAACTGTATACAACCAAACAGTGGCCAATGTCAATTCATAGCATGTCAATGGCGTTCATCCGTGCTGTCCCCATTATATTGTCACTATCATCGGTTTAGCTTCGTCGTTTGGTTTATCTGTACGTCGCTGTGTTGTCCAATGTTTTTATTTTTCTCTATTTAATGTTCTTTTTGAAACTGTCTCGTCTTTGTCCGCCAACTTTAATCGTCTGTGGTAATATTTACCCCCTGCACCACTCGAATACACCCCTTCCCTGATATTATCTGTGCTCTTTAGGTACATATCATTTGACATAAGCTGATATGGCTTGTCCTCTGTTCTGTTTATGTAAAAAAAAAATTATGTTTATCTACGACGGCAGAGTAAACCCGTGAAAACGTGTCCGTAGAGTTGTTTTACATCAGTAAATATGTAACGTGAGAGCACGGAAGCCAAACAAATGATCTATTTGTTCCAGGGAGATGTTATTTACTGCCGACCCTCGAGAAAACGATTTCCTTACGACTTCGATCCAGCGCTTGCACTCCGGGCGGTAATGGACTTCCTCTCGACACGCGAGGCTGCGGGAGACCTTGACCACTTCGTTCCCGTGTAAAAATAGCACAAGCGAAATAATTCTTTTCAGGAGAGTTTGGCTTCGTTTTCCAGAAGGGCGTGAACATAAAATTATATTCCTAAGGTAATATTCGCTTTCAATTGAGCACATTGATATAAAGGAAGACAGTGGTCAACAAAATATCATGTTTGTTGCTTTTGTTTATTATAAAAACAAATGCAATATTAAGTTCATCATTTTAAAAATTAAAATAAATATTTATATTTTTTGTAACAAGTGTTACATACAAAAATTTGAATTGAATGTTGTACTTTCAGCTTAACATTTAGAAACCAATTTCTACCAACTTTTACCCCATACAATGTAACTATTAATAAAAAAAATACCTTGCCGTTCTGGGTTAAGCAGCACCGAAGTAACGGATTGTAATGACTTTTTTCTTTGCATTGCGAAACCAACATTTTTTTTGTCAGGCAATGGCGGTGGAATCCTGGAATATAGTTTTTTAAACTAAAGTAAACTTTATGTACACGAACTTTTTAAAAATCTAAAAAGTCATCAAGAACTCGTGCAGGGTCTTCCACATTTTTCATACTTTTTCAGTTGTGGTGTCACCTCGCGAAAATAGATTGAAATCATCCATGCTAATATCATAATATTGTTTATCATTTAAAACTGTAAAAAGTAAACACAAAAAATCAAATTATTGAAACAACGCTCTTATTCGAATGCATTAATCTTTTTTTGGTAACATGTATTGTTTCAGGAAGAGACTGGATTCCTTTAGTTTTGTGGATTGAATTTGCGCAATATTTTTTAAATAATTATGATGTGTTTATGTGGAATAACACATTTCCAACAGTGACAGTGTGTTTTTTATGTCATAATAATTCTACAAAAATACAATTTATTTTTACAAACGTTATTTAATCAATTAAGTTCCAAACGAAATTATCATGCTCTCCAAGACACAAACAGGTTCATGTTATGCAAACGGTAGAAGAAAGAAACCGAGGAAAAAAGTCTAGAATCAATTTAATATAATATTATGATTAGCTTAATCGAAATTTCGAACAATACAGAAGCTTTTGCGTAATATAAGAATGTAATAAAATTTCTGATTTTTCTAGAATAAGTGAAGGAAGTGTGACATAAATAGAAGTGCTGTACGATCGCCACTAAAACTTGAACGATGAAACGATGCACCCTACGCATTTACATCATTATTAGGTGTTTACGTTGGTTATTTATAAATTTCAATTAAACTTCATAAAAAAATTCAAATTGGAAGAGGTAAAGTATGAAATAAGAGGATGCCACATATAATATTTTTTGTTAAGAGTATCTCCTGTAGTAAAATGTTTCTTAAAAGTGTCAAGAACTACGTAACCTGCAACACAATCACTATAGTAAATGTTTAAGTTGAAAGTATTTAATATTACGCAAAAATATTTTTTCTGAAACTGATTTTTAGAAATGTATATATTACACTTATTAAATTCAGCTTGACTTTAGACTGATTGTATGAACCCTAACTTAATATCCGTAAGGGATTACTTTCCGAAATATTAAATTTGTGTTTGCAAACAACCTGTAAACTTTTTATATCCAAAATTAATACAAAACTAACAGTTTTTCAAAAGAGTTTTAAAACTTTGCTTTGGCTGTAATAAGAGAATAAAAGAAGTTTCACGACATTTGTTTAGTATAAAGGGATCTCGCCATTTGGTTTCCTATAAATGATGGGCAAAAATTATTTTACATTGTAATTTCCCAGCTAGTTTCCTCACGAATTTACAAAAAAATAATTTAAAAAATGCTTTAAGAAATTCCTGTAGACTGCGTTTTTTGTTTATGCAAACTTATATACGACATAAATTCATCAAAATTTTTGACCATTAGGTTAAAAATACTTCTTTTTACAATAGCGGAAATATATTGTACCTAGTTATTAACCCATGCTAAGTTATTAAATAAAACATGCATAAATTACTGTGTTGACTAATCTATTGCGAAATATGTTTACTAGCAATAATATTTACTGTTGGAGGAACCAAACCTGGTAAGGTCATCTTAGACGTGTTAACACATGAGAACAATATTAATTTTTTAGTGTTTTGTATTAAGTAGAGATAAAGTTCCATAGTTTCAATATTAAAACTTAGGATACTAAGTGACTATGAGCGCTGAAGTGTCGTGCTAATGCGGCTCATATCAATTGTTGATACAAAGCACCGTAGTGACTAAAAAAATATTGTCCCTTAGCCTGTTCTTAAGTAGTCCAAATACTTTTATAATCTTGGGATTCCCATTATCATAAAAACCTATTTGCGAAGCTGTGCGACTTAAATCCATACATTTTCTATTTATATTACAAATTTAAGACTCATATAATTAGATACAAATATCTTATATTAATAAAAAAAATACTAAACTGTTTGTCACACAATCATAAAAAAAATCACTTTCAGCAAAACCTACAGGCGTAGGTGGATTTTGAAGTCGGCTACCTATTTCTTCTGGGACTGATTCACATATTACATGCAGCGAAAATGTTTCGAATGTTTTTAAGTCATTGGATCCAGGAATGGATAGAATTTAATATTATGTCTACTAAGGTAGTTATTATTTATTTTTTGACCTTCACTTTTTTTATCCCTTACTCTAATACGTTGTCGTAAAAAATTGCTTTCCAACAAGGTTCAAGATAACATTAAGATGGTTTGAAATATATTCGAATGAATCTGATAGTTAGGAACTTTTGAATTTTTATTTAAAGCCCTGTTTTTTACTGTAATTGGATGGCCCAACAAAAAGTGTTTTAGCCAAAGCTTTTAGATAATGTTTCGTATGTTTACAATAAGTTATAACGGATTTGATAAAATTCCTACTAAAACAGTTAGGCCCTATAATGTTTTTGGTATTTTAAACCTTGTTATTTACAACCCTTGCTTTAATGGTTGGTTACATAAAAATTTACTTTAGAAAAAAGTTCAAGACCATTTTTTTAAGTTAAAAATAATTAAGAACCGATGAAGTTTTATTATATTTTATCAAACCCCCGATTTCTTCTACCCGTTGCAGTAATGGTTAGTGTTATCAAATAAAGTTTCACACCTAAATTATAGGTAATTTTTATAAGATTTATAATTAATTTTTAATGATTACATAGTATTCCTGAAAAAGGAATTATGATTTTTTGTGTGTTTTAACACCTTTTTATTCCTTCCTATGCAGATATGGTTAGTTGTATCAAAAAATGTTTCGGTCAAATATTTTAGATAATATCTATAAGGCTTACAAACAATTTGAATGGATTTAAAAGTGTACTTAGTAAGGGAGTTATTGATATTTTGTCCTTCAACCCACATTATTTTCCACCCCTTGAAGTAACATTTGGTCATATATTCCGGACGAAAGTGTTAGATATTTTTTTAAGGTTTCACACTAAATAATAACGGATTTGTTAGTTTATATGTACGGAAATTGGAAATTTTCAAATTTCTACCTCTTTGTTATCAAACCATTGCACCATTGGTTCGTCTTATCAATAATGGCTTCCGATCACAGTTTTAGATAAAAATTTCAAGACATATAAAAAATTTGAACGAATTTTATGATATGCCTATTAAGGGAATGTTGTACTTTTTGTCCTTTAACCCTTTCTTTACACCCTTGCAGTTATGATTTTTGATATCAAAAATTTTAAAAATATATTTTGGTATTACTCCTACAATATACGATACGTTCAAACGGATGCGGTTTTTTTCACCTTATGGTAGCTAAAGCGAAATTTCTTTTTTTAAAAAAACTTTCCCATTTCTATCTCTTTGGTGTGATTTTTCCTATTGAGGAACTCTACTGAGATTTTCAGATTTTTTTATTTTATGTATCAATTTTGAAGTGATTTGTGCAAAATTACTGCAGTTATAGTAGCCATAAAAGTTATATAAATATATAAACTTTTTATTTGAGTATGTTTTTGGTGTCTATGGACAATGACACAAAAATATTTACAAATATTTTCCTGATGTGGCACCATAATAACGGCTACAAATAGGTAGTCTTCAAAATCTACCTAAAAACAAGCACTGTTTAGCTTTGGATGTCGGGTGACCAAATATCATTGATTATTACAAAAACGTTGTGAAGTCGTATTACTACTAAACAACAATTAAATATAATTAACATTTTTAATATCAACGATCGATAATAGTACGGGGTGTACGGAGAAGCTGTCGTTGAGAAAATGCACACAACATTTTATATCATTTTCAGAGCTTTAAATTGTTACTGAACAAATAATCATGCATCAATTATATATTGCATTTCATATCATTTGCAGTGCAATAAACTGTTAATGAACTATTCATGTATCAATTATATATTGCGTGCCATATACTTTTTCGTTTTAAATCTTACAAGTTAATTAATAGGTGTTAAAAACCTACAATCACAAATTTTTATGACAATATGTACGGGGTAAGGAATCAGTTCAGGGTAAGGTATCTGCATTAGGTTATAAATCTTGACGGGACTGGGATAAATTATTTTATTCTTTGAAGTCCTTTTAAAAAAATCAAACTACTATTTTTTATTATTTATTTCTGCTTTTAACTTTGTGTGAGTAAAATTTTGCAATTATTTTAATTTATTTTTTAGTACAGATCAAGTATATAATTTTATTCCTAGCCCCCCAAATTTTCTAATAAATATTTGTGATTGTGAATTTTAAATACCTGTAAGGTTCAACAATTAATATGACGAGCGCTTGCTGTAGATAATATTAATAAGACGAGCCGTGATGGACGCCCCAAACGAAAGTGCGTGTCTAATTAAATGAAACGCAGTCTCTTGACGAAGTTCTAATCTAAACAGTGCCGTTAGTTCACTAGTCACAGTGAGTTTTGCTAAGCGGACACGTCTCGCCAAAGAGAAGGATAGAAAAAGGCCAGACATTATACTTTACTAGCTGCAATCCCCGGCGTCGCCCGGGCTGAACACAGGGTGATATATTGTCCGCGAGTTAAAGCCAAATTGGTAGCGCTATATGACAGTGTGGTGGGCATAGGCAAAATGACACGCAATATACTATTCGTATGTCTATGACATATGATTTTCTGTTTAACCGTGGCGATCGGTTGAACGGTCCACTTGGTGTATTAACTTGCTTTTTGGTGTTATTTCGGTTATATCGCAATTCACCATATAATTTTGTCCCTACCAATGATCAACACTACAAATTTTTCAAACAACCAAATTAAAAACCAAAATTGAGATCTAAAGCAGGGTTTTACACTCTTACTCCAGCCAATTCCACGAATCCTCTTTGTCACATATGTATTATCTTCCTGACCCATTTTCATCACTTCTGGCACACATTACTTATCAGAAAACAAATCAACACCATGTGAACAATTCTGCCTGTCAGAAAATGAAAACTAATAAAATTTATATATATAATAGTATCATATTATATATGTATATATATATATATCGCAGAGGTACCGCCCCCTCGCCCCTCATGACCGCCCACCACATCATACATGCGCGTACAATACTTAATACTTATTTGTCTACAACACTAATACTTACATTTTAAATATCGTGATATCTTTTGAATGAAACGTCGGAATTGAATAATTCAAAAAGTTCTAGAAAGGTATTGAATTCGTCTTGAATATGCAGTAATTTATTTTGATAAGGATTAATACCAAGGTACAAAATAAAGAGCTTTTGAAGCGACGGCATTTTAATTATTTAAAAAATAAAAGAAAACACTAATTGTGTGATAACTACAATAGTTAGACATATGGTTACGCGATACTTTTTGAAGACAATTATATGTTATGCAAAGTGGTAGTACATTGTTTTGTTCTATAATCAATAGGTTTCGCAGCGCACGCCGTGTAAGGATTTTTTCGGGTCTTTTTTTACACCTTGGGTTACCTTATTGGACTTTTAGTAAGGATCCCTAATGTTATTGATAATATAATATAGCCTATAGCCTTCCGCGATAAATGTACTATCCAACACTGAAAGAATTTTTCAAATCGGACCAGTGGTTCCTGAGATTAGCGCGTTCAAACAAACAAACAAACAAACTCTTCAGCTTTATAATATTAGTATAGATGAACGTGTGGTGGACATTTCTCCTAGCTCTGCATATATGCGTGATATAGGAACCGTCTGCGAGTGCTACGTTAGGCATCCCGCAACACTGTACTGTTGAGCTCATAGTCTAATGCCACGAATACGGAGATAATGCTAAACAAAACAAAACCAATTTGTAATAAACAGACAAACAAATTGAAAAGAAAGCGAGGTAATATTGAATTTCCAACCAGTTCTGGGTATGTTCAAAGTTTCAAGTATCTAGCTCTTCATGAAGTTAGCTTAAAACCATTAGCAAAATTTGTACGAAACAGACAATCAGACAGACAAGAAAAAAAGTTCATAAAATGTTTTGAAAATGAGTAAATTTGCAAGACACAGTTAAGATTATCAAGCATGCATTCCTTCAGAAGAAAATCCACTATAAAAATCTTACCTTCAGAAAAAAAAAACAATTTGTTATTAAAACCTTATTGATAACTACATGACTAAACCACAGCTTCTTTCGTGGTATATTAATATTACTTTATTTTCAACATAAATAATTAGCCGACATTCATAAGTTTTCCATAATATGTATGATTTTTTTAAATAAAATTTTTTAGCTACTGTTGGTGAGAGTCTTAAAATTTTAATGTTAATTTTTTTTAAAAGAAAATTTGTCATATTGTCACAATTAAAATAAAAATATTTAAAAATAATAAATTCAATAATATTTACAACTTCTCGGCATAAAATGTTAATATTAAAATATTGACAAAAACCAAATTTTGTGGTAAAATATAAAAGAAAAGAAAAAAATATTATGTAAGAAATAAAAGAAAAATATAATTTTTGAATGACAAATATCCTGAAAATCATTTTTATTTATGTCCAAAACTTTAACAAAGGGATTGAATTAAAATTTTTGTAAGAGTTATATTTAATTATGCACATTATTTATAAAGTTTACATTTATTTGAACTAAAAATTAGGTTCCATAAATTTGTGAACACAAATAAAGCCAAAAAATGATTTAATCCATGTAAATATAAAAAAAAATTAATTAAATGTTTTCATATGCAAGGAAAAAAAAAACCAAAAAATTATTTCTCATAAATGGTAATATAATTTTAGTCCTATTAATTTAAGCTTGTAAATAAAAGTTATTTAAGGGAATTTTACTGTAGAACAGTCAGTTTGAAATTACAACTTTTAACTGTCCCAGAAAAAAAATTCATTTAAAGCTTCAAAATAAATTATTTTCTGCTATTCTTAGACTTTATTTATGGAAAATGTGACGCGACAATATAAAAAGGGTCGTTTAAATTTATATAGAAAAGTGACGTGTATTGCTGTCGATAAAATATTAGTCTCTAATGTGTTTGTAATATTCACTGGTTAATAAATTACATGCTGACGCTTCATTACCGCACGGTCGAACAATAATTGATGCGGCTTCGTTACAACGACAAATTGGTTGAAAGTTGAAAAAATTTCACCGGTATTATGTTTCCTTATTATCAGTACCCAACTGGTAGCTTTATGCATATCACTGTAGTGTTTTAGGCGACTAAATAAAAATATTCTGGCAGTAAATAATAATTAAATATAATTTGCAACTAAACAGGTGGCGGATAACGCTTTGATTTAGTAAAATACCATCCTCAACACTAAACAAACCAAATTCATCAACTAAGCCACTTAACTGAAAAGCAGCTGGCTTTTGCAGAAATGTAACGTAGTTTGGTGTAATGAGAATCGTATAGTGTGAAGTTGGTGGGTTTTTAAATGTTTATTTTAATTTGCAAGTGAAATGTTTGATTATTTATAAATTTATTTATTTTTCGAATTTCGTTGACACCATTATAGCTTAAGATGGTACCATTCAATAGTAACCAATGAAATCTTTTGGGAAACATCTGTAATTGTTTATTGAAAGGAATAAATGCACAAACTTTATGGAGTTTTTTTTATCGAAACCGTGGAATATACAAAATCAGACTGTCTAAACCTTGAAACGACAGTGACCCTTCAAGAAAAGTTCAGACAGACGTTGAATGATCAGTATTATGTATATGTTCCAAAAACCGAAAACGCAGAAAAAGAAAATTTTTATCTTTATAAATAAAATAATCCCTTTCGACACAGTCTAGAGACGTAGTTAGATTTCATAGTACCTGTTTCTTCTAGAAATGATTTGGAAACTTCTCTAAACTCCTGGAACATTTTAAGAACTTAATGTACATAACATCCTATATGTTCACCAATATTCAAATAAAGATCGATTAACCTTTTCTCATATGATATACAGCAAAAATGTTTTGAATGTTTTTAACTCGATGCATCTAGCATTGAATGTCTTAACGAATTTCATATTATGCCTACTAAGGTAGTTATGCATATATTTTTGGCCTTCAAAAACATTTTTCTACTCTTGCACTAATACGTGGTCTATGAAAATTGCTTTTCTAAGAAATGTTTTAAGGAAATATAAAGATGGTTAAAAATTAATTGCAACGAATTTTATACTTGTAATGTTTTAATTTCTTTTTTAATTTCAAATTATGATTTGGCAATAGTAGTTCATTTCATTAAAAATAGTTTCAGCCAATGTTTTTAGATACAATTTAGGAGTTTTACAATAAATTATAATGTATTTAATAGTATATCTTTCAAACAAGTAATGAATTTTTTATCTTTCTAACCTTGCTATTTCCACCCGTTGCAGTAATGTTTTATTACATAAAATTTTACTAAACACAAAAATTTTTACCAATATTTAAAAAGTTAAATAGAAGCAAGCATTAATTCGATAGAGTACATGGTATAGAAGTTAAATTTATTTTCTTATTTCAAACCTAGGTTTTTTCGACCCCTTAAAGAATTGTTTTTAATTTAAAAAATTGTTTCATACCAATTTTTTAGATAAAAAGTATAATATTTACAAACAATGTGAATGGATTTGATGTTATGCCTATTAAGGTAATTATTAATTTCTTTATGTATTTTAACCCCTTTTATCCATTTCTTGCAGCAATTGTTGGTTGAATAAAAAATTATTCCAGACAAACGTTTTGATAGTAGTTATAAGGTTTATAAACATTCTGAACGAATTGATAGTGTACCTACTAAGGTTGTTACGACTTTTTTTCCCCTTAAACCCTTGTTTGTTCAACCCCTTGCAGTTATGGTTAGTCGTATCAAAAATTTATTCAGACAAATAATTTTGGAATTACTCCTACGAGTTATAATAGATTCAAGCAGATGTGATATTTTCCATATTATGGGACTTGTAGCGATTTTTCTATTTTTAAAAAACTTGCCCCATTTATACCCTTTTGGTTGAATAGTGCCCATTAACGAATTAGACCGAGATATTGCATGACTATATTTTATGTAGCTATTAGTTTGAAAGTGATTGGTACAAATATTTATGGAATTTATCGTGTCCATATATAGCCTATATATATATATGCACAAATATAAACTTTTGAGCTGTTGGTTTTGCAGTCTATGGACCATAAAACAAAAAAAAACTGTATAAAATGTTTTCGGAAGACGTACCAAGGTAACGGCTACAAAAGGTAGTATTTCTTTGAAATCTATTTAAAAAACGTAAATATTCGTTTGTACAAAATATTTTATCTTCGAAAATTCTTCACGATTGCTTTGAAGTTTTGACACAATGTTGAATTTGTATACGCAATTTTTTTATATAATTTTATAAATACATAAATTAGTAACTAAAAAATATTAAAAATGAGCTCGTGTAACTCAGTACACGTGATAGAAGAGAAACATCTTTGGTAATTCAAACCTCGACTCGCAAGTGCTCTTTTATATCTCTTTGGCGGCAGAATCGTTTCAAAACAAATTTTTGCAAAAATTTTGCATTATAATTCGGCTTTGAAATTAAGTTTCACTTAACTGTGAAATCAAACATATTAGAAACGCGTACTTTCTTTTTTAATTCTTTTCCATTTAACAAGACTTGACCACAGCAACGCGTGGCCGTTACAGCTAGTGTTAACATCAAAGTCATAGAAGAAGTACAACTCAACATTGACAAGAGAATAATATAATATTTATTACCAGTAATTGCAATTAAATTAATTCTCAAAAATTAATAGATTACTTTTAAGAAACAATTTTTTTTTAATCGAAAGGTAAAAAATGCTTAGAGCCTAGTTTAGTTTCAAACCAAGATAGTTTCTTTAAGTTCTTACCCTTTCTCATAACGACGCATGTCGGCAACATCAACACAGACAACAACAGCAAGCAACCACCAGCCCACTGTTCGCATCCCGACGCAAAGATGTTTATCTGTCCCGTTATCCGTGGCGATCCGTTAACGAGTAGCTGTCAGGCGGCATGGACTTTCCCGGGGTTAGGGGGGAGGGGCTGAATAAATTGCCGTACCGACGTGGCTCGATGCCATTCAAACACCCAAAATTCTTTTTTTTTTTTTTTTGTTTCGGTTCCCTCATCCATGTATCTATCAATCGTGAATGTTTGTGTCCACCCATTCTCCCGCGAATATTTTTTTTTTCTTTTCCAAAATTACGGTTGACAGCTGTGTTGCGGGGTTTTTACCCACACGGCAATCCGTCATCTTTGCGAGCCGCAATATTTTTTACCCCCTGCCTCCCTTTGACCCTTCCACCCTAAAACCAACGTCGATTAACCCTAGACGGCCCGCCGGCCAGCGCGGCCAGCACTCCGTGACGCAACGCCAGCGAGGCACGTGGCGTTGACTGATGGCGAGTCACGCCCGCGTGCGCTGCGCCGGCCGGGATTCTTTTTTTTTTTCTCCCCCGCCGCGTTCCGTTTTCCTCCCCGCGCGCGCTGCACGATGCGCGCGTACCGTCCCTTCCCGTCACCGGAGATTGATGCGCCGCGACGCTAATTCGGGCCTGGTCCGGGATGGGGCCTGGTTCCTGGGTTGAAGTCAGGAAGTCGGTTGGAACATCACATGTCTCGCGTTTAAGCCCAAATGCGCATCGGTGGTGTAAAAATAGAGATTGCGGCCACCTACCAGGATTCAGGGCAATAATTGAGGATCGGGGTCAAAATCGGTCATCATCTTGGAATTCGGTGAATTTTTTTTAAATTCCCATTTTTTTACTCTAAAACCACTCAGAATGTCACAAAATGTCATTTTTATAGTGCAATTAAAGATTTACTTTAAAAAGATAAATTTCCCCTATAAAAAGGGAAATTATGTTATTCGATGGATTTTTTTTTTACGTAAAAGGTAACTCTGAGACCTAAAAATTTTGAAATCCAAGACGGTGGATGGTCATTGATACACAATTTCAAACCTCCTCTTAACCCTGTTCCCGCGCTGTATATTTTAAGTTATCTCCGTAGTTTAAAGAGAAATTCCTGGCTAAAATACTTTACAAAAACTCAAAACTATATTTTAAACTTCAATATTTCTTTTTATTTTATCTTTTAGTACCAAACGGAATTATAAATAGTGGCTATTATTCATGACTTTGCAATGAAAAAGAAGAGATGACATTTTGTGTTTACAAACGAACATTGTTTATTATTTTTAACTTATTGCGGCCAAAGAAAAAAAAACTTAATCTTCAATAATGGTAAACAATTGAAATGATATAACATTTATTAGTGCTTTGCAAGAATTCATTTGCGCCTAAGCCCAGTTTGACCTCCTTGGAATATGTTTACTCCTCATATGGTTCTACATACTATTGTAAAATATTGTTAGACGGTTATATCTAGGAACAACATCAGAATACATTGCTTTAGTTTTTTTTTTTTGTTAATTTAGAGAGAAAGATCTTGCAGACCCGTAATCATAACGATATTTAATTCCAAATATTCCTGAAAACTAGAATTTTTACATGAGATTCTTTGATAATTTGTTCTAATTGTTCAAGTTATTCACTTCCCCTGACCATCATCAACTAATTTGTAAGAAACGCGGAACAACTATTTTCATTTACTGTCTAATAAGAATAAAATTTATTACGCTAAATAGTTACGGCCAATTGTTTTACTGCACAGCTGTTGAGTGGCATATTCGCAACATTTTAACCTTTATTTTATCTTGTTTTGTTAATGGCGAACTGGTTTCCACGTGTTCTTGTTTGTTATTTTTTTAAGGTAACATACATCTTTAATAGGTTTAACATTTTTAATTATATTTCATAACGATATCACTATATACCTTTTGTAATGTCTGGGCAACATTTGTGGGTATCTTATCTTTTTATTTGTACATTATGTTTGTTGGATTAAAGTAACTTCGTGCATTTTATACAATGGACGGATAAAATTAACATAAAAACATCATGTTAATTAGTTTTTGTCACGTGTTAAATCAAAAAAAAATAATGGTTTGTTCAAAATGTTTTCACTACTTCTAAGTGTAGTTTTTAAATTGACTCTCTGTTAGAACTACTATCTATGTAGTTCATTCGCTGTCAAGGTCACGAAGAAATTCTTATTGTAAAGTCTTGAAATAAAATTATTAAGAATTTTGAAATTATAACTTTTTGGTATAATAATTCCACGATAATTTGTAAACCGCTGTAGTTGTGGTCCCACCATACCTCACCCGCGGTACAATATATGATTTCGGCCAGCTTGCCTGATGTATGTGGTGTCTCCTCACTTTCCCTGCCACCATGGATTGAATGCAAATTTCAGCAAAGCTATTTTTTTTTTTACCTACTGAAATGTGCGGAATTCGAACCACACGAAATATGAACGTCGTAGTTTGAAGCAAAATCACCTGTCAACAAAATATATATTTATTTACTTTTGATAATGTTCGAAACCTTCCAAGAAGTAATTTCTTAATCTGTATAAGTATAAAGTAATGGAGCCCCACATTATTGTATGTTTTACAAATTTATTTAAACATTTTGGTTAACAAGTCTACCAAAACAATATACTCAAAATAAATAATTAAACCCTGTAGTGTTAATACTACATCATAAACTATAAAACAATAATTAAGGTATCATTTATTGGGGAAAAAAATATTGGTTTCAATTTTTTTTAATGTTTAACTCAACTGTGCAAGACCAATCAGCTCCTGTTTTACTCTCAACGTTTAAAAACACACTAGGCAATAATTTGCCATTAAGCTTCGGTCTTGGGGAAAATTCCTTGTTGGCCGGCAGAGTATATATACATATATATGTTTATAATAGTTATTGAAATAAAAAGACTTCAACATTATTAAATTTGTCTACTAGCCACATATTTGTATTAAATATCATATGTATTATAATTAAGCATTACAGAAAAAGGAATGAATTTAAATACACATAGGCTATATTAAGTTGACATACAGCATAAGAGTATGTTTATTTTTGTTGAATATCATAAGTTCAATCAAGTGTGAGTAAACGTTATTTTTCTGTTAGATAATATCTATGAATTTAAAAGTCTAGATATACGTGCTTCAAACCCAAGCATTACAGAGTTAATATTTTTCTTAGTAGGCCTCTTTTGTTTGTAATGTTTCCAGCATTTCACCGAGAGCATGGATCTGCAGGTATTCTGATATTATTTCCCCCTCAGTCGTACCATTTTCCAATGAATTTGTCACATAGTAAACAGCCGAACACTCAGCAGAAAGAACAACTGGTTGAGCGCTGTCGTACATACACAAATGAACCTTGTGATGAAAATTTCGCTCTCAGCGGTCACGCACCCCTTGTTATTGACTCTCCAGGAACTAACTGGGTCACGCGTGAAAAACTTTTTCAACTTGCCCAGAGAAAGAAAAGTTAGGAATCCACTTCAAGGCAACGGACAGTGCTAGACGATGCTACGGGCAAATACTAACCGTGCACAGCATTAATACAAAAAATATTTAAATAAACAAGTGTAAATAAATAAACTATGTATACTAGTTTATATATTCATTTAATAATCAGTAGAATATATTGGGGGCTTCTGAAACAGGCTTCAGGCTGTGGATCTGGAGCCGGTCCGCCATCTTGGAATTGTGACGTCACGGCGGCCATCTTGGACTCAAAAATTCCTCAAAATTCCTCAAAAATGGCTCAAAATGACTCCAAACTTCCCGTTTTGAGGAAAAATTTCCCGTTTTCAAAGGAAAAATCCCCGTTTCGAGGGAAAATATCTCGTTTTAGTCCTTAAAAATACCAGCAGATAGAAATGTCCATATGTAGGCTTAAGCATCCATGTCTACAGCCTCCGATAAGCCTCTGACAATATCATGGATAAATACGTCACCGTTTCAGTTTCCGTTACGCCCGCCGTCTTTAAAATTATTATTCGATTTTAATGCAAAAATATTAAAATTTATAATAAAATTCAATTTATAAAAATTTAATAAAAGTATTTTAAAAACAAACTTTTACGACACGGAGCTCAGAGTCCTCGGTTCGAACCCGGTGAGGGCAAAAAAAATAAAAATGGTGAACGATCCTTCCTCCACAGAAGCCACCTACAGACTGACCTTCCACCAATAACAAGGTATGTATCATTAACTAGTACGATGTCATGTCCGCCATCTTGTATTCGTCTGCTGGAAGACACCATCTTGTTATCGCCTGCTAGAGTGCGCTGACGACATGTTAGTTGAATTCTTACCCGCTAGAGTGCAGTAATCATTTATTATGGAGGCATCCACCATCTTCGAATTTGGTCGCCATCTTTGAATCGTGTAATTATTTAGCTAGAAATTCGGGAAAATTCCAAAATTCACCAAAAAAAATTGGCAATAATTTTACAGAATGATTCGATCAGTTGCAGTCCTTGGTTCGATACTCGATCAATGTAATAATGATTAATTTTATGTAAAAAAATAATAATTTCAATAAACCATTTTCAAAATTCTTTAATAGACTTTTAATCCTCTACTACCATCATTCTATAAGCCATCAAGACCACCATCTTGGAAATTCGTAATAATTAACCTAGAAATTTAGGTAAACGTTTAGAAATCATTAAATAAATTTCCAATCAATATACTGATCAATTAGATCGACTAAGGTCCTTGGTACGATCTTAGATAATGCAAAAAAATTAAATATAACATAAATTAAACATAATAGTGACAGGTTCGAGGAATTAAACACCGCAAGTTCTTATACAAACATAATATTTATTATATAATTTCTATTCTACTACAGGAACACTTACGAAAGCTAGCAATCTTATAATCAATCATTTAGTTCCGCATCGGTGTGAAATGACTAATTCTTAGCTCCAAGAAGTTTATACTAGACAGAGACCAACCAGAACCTTTACTGACATAGTTCTCCTCTTCTTGACAGAGTTTCTGGATACCGTTTTTAACAGTTTGCTTCACATCTTCAGAACTGTAAATAACTGCAGCGGATGTCTTGAATGAACATTTCTTCAATTTGTCATCCAACGAATATGGCTTTCCATATATACAGTCCAACCATAAGTTATATTTCAAAGGTCCGTTTGTTGCTACATCATCAGTAAGCTGATTGATTATATCCTGTCTGATATCATAAAGAAAATTACAAATGTCCTTCGTCTCACATAACGTATTTAAATAATAGTAGTCTTTGAACGTTCCACGAAATGCAGACTGCGCCAAGTAGAAGCCATTATCGTTTACTTGTAATGCCCCGAACACAGTCTTAGGTTTAGTTCCATGTTCAGACGTCTTAGCAATTGGTTGCTGCGCATCTGTTTTTTTTTTGGTTGTACGCTTCCGTGTCTCCAATCTTAAGCGAGGAGTCTAAATGTCGGCCGGTAGTTCAGCAGTAGGCTCACGGACTTCACCTTTACAGTTTTTTCGCATGTGGCGCAAATTATCAATTCGAGTAAACCATTTAAGGCACTCACCACAGCGAAACTTCATGCGAGAAGGATTCTTCATGCATTTGCTCCGCTCATGTCTTCGTGCAACATGGGAAAATGCGAACGACGTATCACAGCAGCTGCAAGGATGCCTAGTTGAAGACAAACCTGAACCAGTTGACAATGTAACTGTGGTTGTATATTTCCAGGCATAC
Source organism: Bacillus rossius redtenbacheri (assembly GCF_032445375.1). Lineage (NCBI taxonomy): Eukaryota > Metazoa > Arthropoda > Insecta > Phasmatodea > Bacillidae > Bacillus > Bacillus rossius. The sequence goes on along the minus strand of NC_086330.1, from coordinate 57,247,204 downwards.
TCTTATGCACATCGATGCATCGTTGTTGCACCGATACCTTTACTTTCTGCCGCTCTGCAGGGCCTTTACATGTCTCTAAGTGTTGCTTCAAATTAGCATTTCTTGTAAATTGCTTGCGACTCTTAATACAGTCAAACATTTTACGATAAGGGTTCTTAGCACATTCTCTTTACTCATGTCGACGAGCATTGCTGATGTTTGAGAAAATCTTGTCACTGTAACGACATCGATGTTCATTAATTGTTGAGGATTCGTCATCCATTGAAGTCTCCATCTAGGGTGAAACAGCGTTCGTTTAGGTTACCTGTAGAGACAGCACTACCGGTATTAAAGTCACTTCTGCTGGTGGTATCATGTCTGTCGAAGTCTCCTCCAGTGACGTCGTCGCTGACGTCAAGGTTCCCGTAGACGATGGTACAACGTCCATCGAGTTCGTCGTTAAAGACGGTAAAAATGCCATCGAGTTCTTAAGAACAGGTAGACACGACTTATGCACCAGATGAATCAAACTAAATGATCCTTACACCGTAGACGACAGTAAGAAACTGAGAGTTCTGCTGTCTAGGACTCGCTTAAATACATGCACCGGATGGAGTAATATTCTAGTCAAATCAATAATCATTTACTATAATACTAGAGTCAAAATAACATTAAAAATAGAAGCACTGACAACGAAAAGGCAGCATCGTCTTCGAAAAGGCAGCACATTTGTAAGCACCGCCAACGAAAAGGCAGCACATTTGGAAGCACCGACAACTTAAAGGCAGCACCATCAACGAAAAGGCAGCTTATTTGGAAGCACCGACAACGAAAAGGCAGCACCCTCAACGCAAAGGCAGCACATTTGGAAGAACTGACAACGAAAAAGCAGCACCGTCAACGAAAGGCAGCACATTTGTAAGCACCGCCAACAATAAAGCAGCTCATTTGGAAGCACCGACAACGAAAAGGCAGCACCGCCAACGAAAAGGAAGCTCATTTGGAAGCACCGCCAACAAAAAGGCAGCTCATATGGAAGCACCGACAACGAAAAGGCAGCACCGCCAACGAAAAGGCAGCTTATTTGGAAGCACCGCCAACGAAAAGACAGCACCGTCATCAAAAAGGAAGCACATTTTGGAAGCACCGTCAACGAAAAGGAAGCACAATTTGGAAGCACCGACAACAAAAGGCAGCACCGCCAACGAAATGGCAGCACATTTAAAAGCACCGTCAACAAAATGGAAGCACCGTCAACGAAAAGGAAGCTCATCTTGGAAGCACCGACAACGAAAAGGCCCCACCGTCATCATAAAGGAAGCACATTTTGGAAGCACCGTCAACGAATAGGAAGCACTATTTGGAAGCACAGTCAACGAAAAGGCATCACCGCCAATGAAATGGCAGCACATTTGGAAGCACCGTCAACGAAAATATGGAACCCTCAACGAAAAGGCAACACATTTGTCATTGGCTCCAATATTCATTGGCTCCAATATCCATTGGCTCCAATATTTATTGGCTCCGATATTCATTGGCTCCGATATTCATTGACTCCAATATTTATTGGCTCCAATATTAATTGTTTCCAATAATCATTGGCTCCATCAGGCTATTGATTCCATTAGTCTAGTGACTCCATTAGTCATTGGCTCCAACTGTCTTTTGTCTCATCAGCTCTAATTATATTTGGCTAGAATTCTACGAGTCTAAGAGACTATGAGGCCACATGGCTACGAGTCTAAAAGGATCTAACTTCTAACGAGTTATACATGGCTACGAGACTGAATTGCTAAAAGACCGCGTGTCTACAATAATTCATGTCTTTGAAGCTACAAGAATACAAGACTACTCGGATCCAACTACTCCAGCAGCATTATGTTATAAGATTATATGACTTCTTGTTTACGGAGCTACATGTCGACGAGACTACTTGACTACGTAGCTACAATTCTACGAGGTCTCAAGACATCTTGACTACGCGACTACGAGCCATGAGGTTACGAGACTACGTAACTACGAATCTTCAAGATTACGAGACTGTGAGGCTACAGAAATACGAAGCTTCTAGAACACGAGTTTACGTGACTGCGAGGATAGAGGACTACAAGTCTGCATGAGTACTTGACTACGGAGCTACTTGACTACATGGCTCAAATTGTCGCATCTGTCTTCGTCGGAATTTTCTCTTTTACTTTAACTACACCATCAGCATTATGTTATAATATTACAAGGCTACTTGCTTACGTAGCTTCAAGTCTACGAGGCTGCAATGCATCTCGACTACGAGAATACGATCCATGAGGTTACGAGACCACGCGATAACGAGTCTTCAAGGTTACGTGATCGCGAGGCTATAGGACTACGAAGCTTCCAGATCACATGGTTACGAGTCTGCATGGGTAAAAGATCGCGTGGCTAGAAACTACATGACTAACTGACTACAATAGCACCATTCAGTGTTGAGTGTTAATTTATCTCATACAAAATACCTGTTTAAAGTAGTGTTGATTATTGTCAACAGATGACACCGCATGTTGCCTACGGGTAAATATTATTTATTTCTTTTATGCGGGATGCGAGATGCTCACTAACGATCGCTATTCAGCAAGGAGAAGGAAGTTCGTCTTACATGTTAGTGCTTCACAGATGTCTCATGGTATATTATTTTTTATTTGACTGAATAATGGTTGTTTATTTTTTGAATTCCACCTGGCAAAGTTATTGTAAGTTCCAATTAATTAACAGAATTTCACTAATTAAATGTAACTATGAATAAATAAAATCCTTCATGCTGTGGTCGATTTCTCACAAATAATCAGGAGCACTCGGAGAAAACCATAAGAAGTCTAGCCAGGAATAATCAGAAGCATTTGGAGAAAACTATCAAAATATTAACAAGAATAATCGGGAGCATACGGAGAAAACCACCACAATATTGACAAGAATAATCAGAAGCACTCGGAGAAAACCGCCACACGTTTACTTTGATATCATAAAATTACAGGGAAAAAATATTTAATAAAAAAATTTAAAATGAAAAAATTACAAAAATACATAAATAGATTCTGCTAGCTTGTGAACTTCTCATTGTTGAGCAAAGATAGAGTTCTAGTACAAGCCAGAATTTTATATATTTTTGGTAATTTTTTCATTTTGAATTTTATATTAAATATTTTTTTCCCTGTAATTTTATGATATCATAGAAAACGTGTGGCGGTTTTATCCGAGTGCTTCTAATTATTCTTGTCAATATTGTGGTGGTTTTCTCTGTATGCTCCCGATTATTCTTGTTAATATTTTGATAGTTTTCTTCAAATGCTTCTGATTATTCCTGGCTAGACGTCTTATGGTTTTCTCCGAGTGCTCCTGATTATTTGTGAGAAATCGACCACAGCATGAAGGATTTTATTTATTCAGAGTTACATTTAATTAGTGAAATTCAGCTTATAAATTGGCACTTACAATATCTTTACCAGGTAGAATTCAAAAAATAAACAACCATTATTCAGTCAAATAATATGCTATTAGATAAACTGCATTGAACTTGGTGGCTAAGACAGGTAATTTTATTCAGATACTAAGTCAAATAATATACCATGAGACATCTGTGAAGCACTAACATGCAAGACGAACTTCCTTCTCCTTGCTGAATAGCGATCGTTAATGAGCATCTCGCATCCCACATAAAAGAAATAAATAATATTTACCTGTAAGCAACATGTGGTGTCATTTGTTGACAATAATATACACTACTTTAAACAGGTTATTTTGTATGAGATAAATTAACTCTCACCACTGAATGGTGCTATTGTAGACAGTTAGTCATGTAGTTTAAAAGCCACGCGATCTTATAGCCATGCATACTCGTAACCATCTGATCTGGAAGCTTCGTAGTCCTATAGCCTCGCGATCACGTAACCTTGAAGACTCGTAATCGCGTGGTCCCGTAACCTCATGGCTAGTATTCTCGTAGTCAAGATGCATTGCAGCCTCGTAGACTTGAAGATACGTAAGCAAGTAGCCTTGTAATCTTATAACATAATACTGATGGTGTAGTTGGAGCAAAAGAGAAAATTCCGACGAAGACAGATGCGACAATTTGAGCGATGTAGTCGAGTAGCTCCGTAGTCAAGTACTAATGCAGACTTGTAGTCCTCTATCCTCGCAGTCATGTAAACTCGTGTTCTAAAAGCTTCGTAGCTCTATAGCCTCACAGTCTCGTAAACTTGAAGATTCGTAGTTACGTAGTCTCGTAACCGCATGGCTCGTAGTCGCGTAGTCAAGATGTCTTGAGACCTCGCAGAATTGTAGCTACATAGCCAAGTAGCCTCGTAGACTTGTAGCTCCATAAACAATTAGTCATGTAATCTTATAACATAATGCTGCTGGAGTAGTTGGAGACGAGTAGACTTGTTTTCTTGTAGCTTCAAAGACATGTATTTTCGTAGCCACGTGGTCTTTAATCAATGCAGTCTCGTAGCCATGTATAACTCGTAAGCAGCTAGATCCTTTTAGACTCGTAGCCATGTGGCCTCATAGTCTCTTAGACTCGTAGAATTCTAGCCAAATATAATTAGAGCTGATGAGACAAAAGAGAGTTGGAGCCAATGACTGTAGGAACCAATGACTAATGGAGTCACTAGACTGATGGAATCAATAGCCTGATGGAGCGAATGAATATTGTAGTCAATGAATATCGGAGCCAATGAATATCGGAGCCACTGAATATTGGAGCCAATGAATATTGGAGCCAATGAATATTGGAGCCAATGACAAATGTGCAGCCTTTTCGTTGAGGGTTCCATATTTTCGATGACGGTGCTTCCAAATATGCTGCCATTTCATTGGCGGTGCTGCCATTTAGTTGAAGGTGCTTCCAAAATGTGCTTCCTTTTCGTTGACGGTGCTTCCAAAATGTGCTTCCTTTTTGTTGATGGTGCTGCCTTTTCGTTGTCGGTGCTTCCTAATGTGCTGCCTTTTCGTTGTCGGTGCTTCCAAATGTGCTGCCTTTTCGTTGAGGGTGCTGCCTTTTCGTTGTCGGTGCTTCCAAATGAGCTGCCTTTTCGTTGATGGTGCTGCCTTTTCGTTTTCGGTGCTTCCAAATGTGCTGCCTTTTCGTTGGCGGTGCTTCCAAATGTGCTGCCTTTAACGATGACGGTGCTGCCTTTTCGTTGTCTGTGCTTCTATTGTTAATGTTATTTTGAATCTAGTATTATAGTAAATGATTATTGATTTGACTAGCATATTACTCCATCCTGTGCATGTATTTAAGCGAGTCCTAGACAGCAGAACTCTCAGTTTGTTACTGTCGTCTACGGTGTAAGGATCACCTAGTTTGATTCATCTGGTGCATAAGTCGTGTCTAGTACCTGTTCTTAAGAACTCGATGGCATATTTACCGTCTTTAACGACGAACTTAATGGACGTTGTACCATCGTCTACGGGATCCTTGACGTCAGCGACGACGTCACTGGAGGAGACTTCGACAGACATGATACCACCAGCAGAAGTGACTTTAATACCGGTAGTGCTGTTTGTACTGGAAACCTCAACGAACGCTGTTTCACGCTAGATAAAGACTTCAATGGATGACGAATCCTCAACAATTAATGAACATCGATGTCGTTACAGTGACAAGATTTTCTCAAACATCAGCATTGCTCGTCGACATGAGAAAAGAGAATGTGCTAAGAACCCTTATCGTAAAATGTTTGGCTGTATTAAGAGTCGCAAGCAATTTACAAGAAATGCTAATTTGAAGCAACACTTAGAGACATGTAAAGGCCCTGCAGAGCGGCAGAAAGTAAAGGTATCGGTGCAACAACGATGCATCGATGTGCATAAGAGTATGCCTGGAAATGGTACAACCACAGTTACATTGTCAACTGGTTCGGGTTTGTCTTCAACTAGGCATCCTTGCAGCTGCTGTGATACGTCGTTCGCATTTTCCCATGTTGCACGAAGACATGAGCGGAGCAAATGCATGAAGAATCCTTCTCGCATGAAGTTTCGCTGTGGTGAGTGCCTTAAATGGTTTACTCGAATTGATAATTTGCGCCACATGCGAAAAAACTGTAAAGGTGAAGTCCGTGAGTCTACTGCTGAACTACCTGCCGACATTTCGACTCCTCGCTTTAGATTGGAGACACGGAAGCGTACAACCGAAAAAAACAGATGCGCAGCAACCAATTGCTAAGATGTCTGAACATGGAACTAAACCTAAGACTGTGTTCGGGGCATTACAAGTAAACGATAATGGCTTCTACTTGGCGCAGTCTGCATTTCGTGGAACGTTCAAAAACTACTATTATTTAAATACGTTATGTGAGACGAAGGACATTTGTAATTTTCTTTATGATATCAGACAGGATATAATCAATCAGCTTACTGATGATGTAGCAACAAACGGACCTTTGAAATATAACTTATGGTTGGACTGTATATATGGAAAGCCATATTCGTTGGATGACAAATTGAAGAAATGTTCATTCAAGACATCCGCTGCAGTTATTTACAGTTCTGAAGATGTGAAGCAAACTGTTAAAAACGGTATCCAGAAACTCTGTCAAGAAGAGGAGAACTATGTCAGTAAAGGTTCTGGTTGGTCTCTGTCTAGTATAACCTTCTTGGAGCTAAGAATAAGTCATTTCACACCGATGCGGAACTAAATGATTGATTATAAGATTGCTAGCTTTCGTAAGTGTTCCTGTAGTAGAATAGAAATTATATAATAAATATTATGTTTGTAAAAGAACTTGCGGTGTTTAATTCCTCGAACCTGTCACTATTATGTTTAATTTATGTTATATTTAATTTTTTTTGCATTATCTAAGATCGTACCAAGGACCTTAGTCGATCTAATTGATCAGTATATTGATTGGAAATTTATTTAATGATTTCTAAACCTTTACCTGAATTTCTAGGTTAATTATTACGAATTTCCAAGATGGTAGTCTTGATGGCTTATAGAATGATGGTAGTAGAGGATTTAAAGTCTATTAAAGAATTTTGAAAATGGTTTATTGAAATTATAATTTTTTTACATAAAATTAATCATTATTACATTGATCGAGTATCGAACCAAGGACTGCAACTGATCGAATCATTCTGTAAAATTATTGCCAATTTGTTTTGGTGAATTTTGGAATTTTCCCGAATTTCTAGCTAAATAATTACACGATTCAAAGATGGCGAACAAATTCGAAGATGGCGGATGCCTCCATAATAAATGATTACTGCACTCTAGCGGGTAAGAATTCAACTAACATGTCGTCAGCGCACTCTAGCAGGCGATAACAAGATGGTGTCTTCCAGCAGACGAAGACATGATGGCGGACATGACATCGTATTAGTTGATGATACATACCTTGTTATTGGTGGTAGGTCAGTCTGTAGGTGGCTTCTGTGGAGGAAGGATCGTTCACCATTTTTATTTTTTTTGCCCTCACCGGGTTCGAACCGAGGACTCTGAGCTCCGTGTCATAAAAGTTTGTTTTTAAAATACTTTTATTAAATTTTTATAAATTGAATTTTATTATAAATTTTAATATTTTTGCATTAAAATCAAATAATAAATTTAAATATGGCGGGCGTAATGGAAACTGCAACGGTGACGTCATTATCCATGATGTCGTCAGAGTCTTATCGGAGGCTGTAGACATGGATGCTTAAGCCTACATATGGACATTTCTATCTGCTGGTATTTTTAAGGACTAAAACCAGAATATTATCCTCAAAACGGGAATTTTTGAGTCATTTTGAGCCATTTTTGAGGAATTTTTAGGAATTTTTTGAGTCCAAGATGGCCGCCGTGACGTCACAAATCCAAGATGGCGGACCGGCTCCCGGCTCCACAGCCTGAAGCCTGTTTCAGGAGCCCCCAATATATACTACTATAATCATATCATTTAATGAAAAGGTTATCATCAGCCATGAAAAAGTTATTGATTTTGAGAGTATAGGCCTAAATATATTAGATTTTGTATGTAATACATAGTATTATTGGTAGAAGTAATTGTTGGTAAAAATGGGAGCTCATCTTAAACTCGTACGTTTCTCTGAAATCGTGTGATTTCATTGTTATATATCCGACACCCGTTATCGTAGCGAGATTAAAATATCACGTGATTTAATTCGTATCTATATATTTTAAATATAACAGTTTCATCAAAATCGGTAAAGTATTTTTTGCGTGATACTCGAACACATAAGATGAAAAAAAAAATTAATAGTATAATATTTAAGTAAAATTTTTTTATTTATTAATAATTTTTTTTATGATTCCTCATTGATATGGATAAACTGCGTGGTTTTTGCTAAAAAGTGATAAAAACATTTTAGTTCTTAATGTATTAATATATAGGATGTTAAATATAATTATGTTACAAGGAAAGTGATTTGGTAGTATTTGACAGTGCTGTATTTTAATTTAAATTTATTAATTTCTCAAAAATGCACTTTATGACACTTTATCCACTGGATCCCATACATCATAGGGAATTTCAGACCATGGCTACTTAAATAAAAAGACCAAGTGCTTGATATAGATATGGCATTACCTATGCGGATAGTGGGTCATGGTGGCAGTAATCTTTTAAAAAACTTAGGTATTATCTGGGTGTAATCGGTAGCATTCTCCCTGTGACTGTGACAACATCGTGGATTTTGAAGAGTATTTCTCACGGTCTCGGTTGAGTACCAAAACTATTCTCACACCTTGCCTCCAAGTTCGTGTTTTCTAACCCGACCGTTGCTAAAAAATTTAACGGTCCTGCCTAACTAAGAAGCAACCATGCACCGAGACAGGCTTTTGTATTTCAAATATTATTTGGTCTAATGAAGCCAAATTTTTAAAACATTACTTGAAAACAAAATCTTCACTCTGCACTACAACGAGAAAATTTTGATGTATGATAGCATCTAATAATATTAACAATGTAAAACCCTCTTTGGGTCTCTAGGTAGTCAAGCGTATTTAAAGAGCATTATGAATCCAGTGACTATACCTTAAAACCAAGTGCTACGTAGCCATTTACGCCATGATATACATTATTAAACACACAAAAAATAGGTTCCCAAAGAGGCTATCTGGATCTTTTGGATAATTATATGATACGGTTATCCAAAGCGTGGGAAGAGTTGGACTTTCGGTTGAATGTGTGCCGTATAACTAAAGGTACACATATTGAACATTTTATAAAAGAAACTAGGTTTGTTGTACTTAAGATATACTTTTGTCAGTCAAGGACTGTTAGGTCCTTAGGTGCTGGTTTTTTTTCAGTAGTAGTCATTTATTTACTGCAACACTTCCGTGCAAAAGCTTAAGAGGAATGTGTAATAATATTTTGCTGGACACGGATCTAAATTTGAACACATAATTTTTTATGCTAAATTATGTCATTTAATTAGTATTTCAATGAAATGTTAAATGCACTGTTATAAAATGTGTGGTCTCAAAAAGTAATTTATTTTGCGCTATCCTTTACTTAAGATTTAAAAAAACTTGCAGAATAACAATGCCCAAACATCAAGCAAATAATTTTCTAAGAATATTTCCTCAAAACTTTAAAGAGAAAGAAAATCCTTGATGAGTTTTACTTACACTTACTCGCCTCTTAATATTGTGTTACATAACCCACACTAGTGAATAAATAAATGGCATACTTACTAGAAACAAACTTACGTGTAAGAGCTCATCCACTTGGCAAAAATATAAATCAAAAATAAGTTTTTAAAATAGCCTAAAGTTTGGCTGTTAGAACAAAATTAAGGACCTGGTGGATGTGAGTTTCGGATAGTAAGTTAATTAAAATTCTAAGTTATATAAATGTAAGGATATTTGTACTTTAGTACATAATGTATTACATATTATATATTACATAAAATAGTTTTAGAGCGTGGATTAAATACAAAAAATTTACACAGGAAAAGAAAATGTTGAGGTTAACTTCCCGTTCATAAATTTGTAATGTATCACACGAACAAGCCTACTTTTCTTACACGTAGCTGTATCAGAGTTTTTAGTTTCACTACAGATAATTTTTTGATGGTATTAAATAAATGTTTTTGTTTGGCCTGATTCTTTATATATATATATAACTTCTTTTGTATGGACCGACAGATTAATGCCTAATACGAAGCGTGCACTCGTTCATGGTAATAGACTAATATTGATAACTACAGCCGTTACTTGTCCGAAATCCATCTCAACACCCGTCTTCTTGCAGTGTCTTCTCGCCATCTTGGATGATAAAAAAAAAACCTTTTCTTGCGCGCTGGTCCGACGTCCGCAGAGCTCATCCCCCCAACCCCTTGCACGAGGATGCTAACGATGATAATATGCTGCCCGCCCGACCCCCCTCACCCTCCTTACCCACCCACTGGAGCCACAAGAACCGTGTTTGCCGAGCCTTCGGTGTCCAATTACCTCCTTCCAGCCCTCGGAGGACAGCGAGGCGGGCTAAAGTACGGGCCGGTTCGGAGGCGGTTACGGGATTAATGGCGGTCAGCCCCGGCGCATGAATATTGATACCGCTGATGGGCCTGAACTGCTTACCACCCCCCTTCCCCGAGAAACTGTAAGGTACGGACCACATTCTCTAAACGTCGGTAACATGGTGCGGATAACTGATAGTGACGTTTTGCAAATTATCACCTTTATTATAACGTAATTTCTCTGTCTTTCGAAACGATTTATAGTAATTTATAAATGGGGCTACTGCTACAGGAGTAGGAGTGAGGAGATGGATACGGATGTTCACCATCGTGGATTGTGAGTACGGCCGCAATCTTTGGATAACTTTGGACCTTGACCTTAAAAATTTGCAAGAAATTTGACTCAATTTTACATATAACTCGCCAAAATGACTCAAAGTTTTAGGATTCAGGAAAATATTCCTGCCAAAAAATCTAAAAAAAAAAAATCAAATTCTGAAAATTTTAAGTTGTAATTTTATAAGTAATATTAACCATAAATAAATATAAAAAAGGCAATTTTAAGCACCTCAAAGTTTTTTGGAATTTAAAAGAAATAAATTTCCCCAAAGTGGCTTAAATTCTCCATCTACTTTGACCCCGGCCACCAACTTAAATGAACTGCAACCTACCCGCCATTTTGAATTCCGTTATATTCGATTCCATTGTCTTGGATCCAAACATAATGGATTCAGCCATATTGTTTTCTAGAACTTTCTGCCATTTTGAATTATGACATGACATCCTGCATTTCAATTTCGCCATTTTGTATTCTAGAAATTTATACCATCTTTGATACCGACATTATGAATTATGACGCCATGTACACAACATTGATAATCAGTAATTATTATCCGAAAAATCAGGGAGAAAAATTTAAATTTTTGATACTGTGTAATAATAGTTCTAGTAAAATTCTAAAAATAAACTCACTTATTTAAGGTAGCTTGGAGTTCTCGTTTCTATCCTGGTGGTAGCAAACAAATTGCAATGAGTTTTTTTCCTACATAGACGCTACCAGCAGACTGACACCCCACTATCAATATAAAGTATTTATTTTTGCTAGATTTAGCTGCCCCCATATTGGTTAACTTATTTCACACTAGAGTGTAGTTGTGTCAATCACCAGACCATTGTTGCATCCGCATTTTTGTTGACCAACCTGGCCGCCATACTGAAAATCTGTAATTTTCACCCCAAAAATTAGGAAATTGTTTTAAAATTAATATTAATTAATATATTAATTAATTCAATCTACTCATGTTATAAGTTCTATTATTTAATGATAAATAATTCAATTTGACGTTGAAAATTTATTTACTTAAATTTTGGCTCAATTAAATATTTTATAATTAAAATCCCAGGTTCAACAAAATAAATTCGAAAATCTTTCAAATAAATTCTGAAATACCACAGGAATACTTGCAAAAATTAGCAATTCAAATATAATTAAGTTCTGCATTGGCTTGACCTAACTAATTCTCAGCTCCAATCAGATTACTAAAGACACATAAGAACCAGTTCCTCGCCCTACACAGTCTTTTTCTTCAAGACAGAGTGTTTTGATACTGTATTTAAAAGACTGCTTAACTTCGACAGATGTGTGAATGGAAGTATTCACTGTCTTGAAATCACACTTCTTCACTTAGTCAGTACCACCAAATGTCACATTTTCAAGATACGTGCGTTATTACATTATCCGTTAGCTGAATGATTATGTTCTGGTGATATTGCCATGAAATGTGCGAATGAATTTTTACTCAATAAAAGTATTTAGATAATAGTCTTAACACATTACACGAAAAACAGATTGCGCTAAGTGGAATTCATCATAATTTAGGCTACCGGTAATGTACCAAACACAGTCTTTAGATCCATGTTCAGGCGTCATCACAATCGGGTGTTGAACATCTGTTTGTGTGCTTGTACGTAAAAGAGTCTCCCACCTAAACCGAAGAGTTTAGGGTAGGCAGTTTTACGCATGTCATCTCACACTGTCAATACGAGTAAACCAAACATAACACTTATCACAGTGAAACTTCTTCATACAAGAAGGACTCTTCACGCATTTGTTCCTTTCAAGTCTTCATACATCATAGACAAATGCAAATGACATCGAAGTTGCTGCAAGGGATGTCTATTCAATAGCAACGATCCTCTCAGGCCCGAACCAGATGCTGATGTTATTGCTGTTATACCCAATTCAGGTTTACTTTAAAGCGTATTAATGCATCGCTGATGTAGCTAAACCATTAATTTCTGCAACGCAGCAGGACCTTAGTTAGTCTTCAAGTGTTTTTCAACTTATCATATCTTGAAAATTTCTCGCGACATTTTTTACAGGCAAATGTTTTGCGGGGTGGATTCTTAGCACATTCTCTGTTCTCGTGTCGACGAGCATTACTGTTGGTCGAGAACATGTTTGCCAAGTTGCAGTACCGTTGCTCGTTAGATGCTGCTGTACCTTCAGTAGTCATCGTCGATAGATTCATAAAAATTAAATTATTTGATGATGCAGGCAACATAGAGGTTACCTTATCTGGCGTTACTTTATGCATTAAAGTCTTCTGTAGCATTGTCGGTGGCGATGATACACTTTACATTTAGGTCACTACGGTCATCAGCGTCACTACCATTGAGATCTCGTGGTCAATGGTAAAACTGCCATCGAGGTCTTCGAGCTAGTCGTCGATGATGCCAGCAATATCTGTGTTGTTTCTGACGATACTGACGTTTGGTACTTATTCCATCGAAATCTGCATTAAAGGTGGTGAAGATACCAACAAGTTCTCAAGAATATCGAGTTACTGAACGTATGTATCAGACGAGTCTAACGACATGATACTCACGCCTTCGAGTCGCGCGGTATGGACTCCATTAATATACTTGCAGCGACTGGTAAAATACGTGAGTCAAAACCAGGACCATTTTCGTTAATTTAATATTAATTTTTTACTTATATTGAAACTTTTTTATCCAATTTAAGATAAATAAATTTATATTCATAAATCATATACGAATGTTGCTCGAATTGCTCCAACTCTATTTAATTCCATCTGCTCCAATTATTTTAATTACTTTATCTAGCTTCAATTGCTCCAATTACTCCAACTCGCTCCAAACACATTTGGCTCCTTCTAGCTTCATTGCTCCAATTTCTCCAAATAGCACCTATTCTTTGGCTCCAACTGGCTCTAATGAATCTTACTACCTCCGTGACATTAGAGCATATTTTTAAAATAGCAATAAAATAATAATTTGGTCTTATTTCATTGCTTAATAATAACTACCTATTTAATTAAATAATAATTTAGGAAGGTATATATAACACATAAACCGACAAAAATGATTAGGAACCTATTAAATAAAATCGCGCTAAAAAGCTAAAAAAGCGATTTGATTAATTCAATTTGATATGGTGTACAGGTAAATTTTTATCTATATTAAATACCTAAGGTACTTAACATTTTTAATTGGATACGTATTAATACTATGTTGGTCAAAATAGCATTACTTATTTTTCCATATTTAAAAAAAATTTAGACATAAAAATTATTAATGTGAGACATCCTTAGAATATGTAGGCATATGCTAATGCGGACTTTTCGGTAGGCCTTTATAAGACCTATAATTCTAAAGTACATTAATTTGATTTATCAGTCATGAATAAGTCAGCGTAAGCACCGTAAAACTTTTTTTTATTAAACATTATTTAAAAAACATCTTGATCTCTCTAATATCGTTCATTTTAATATGGATGTTTTATACAAATTAACCTCCTTGAAAACGAACGCCATAAAGATTCATTGTGTAGTTAAGGAGAAGAAGGCAAACAAATAGACAGCCGCGGATAGCGACTTGGTTTTATACTATTTAATCATAATAATGCCCAGTTTAGCAGTGTGTAAAGGATATTGGGCTGAAAAAATAACAATTTCAGTAAAAAGAATTATTAAAAAATACAATTATATATTTAAAAATAATCAAAAATGCCATATATTAAAATTTCATATCCCAAACTTAAGGAGTAAGAGTTTTACCTTTTTATTTTGTACCTTACAGTAAATAAAATAATAATAAATTACTTTTGATATATTCAAATTCTACAAGTTAATTCAGGGATTATAATTTTGTTTAACTTTTAAGACCAAATAATATTTAAACTCCAGTATAAACTGTGCGTTTACATTTTCGTTACGCCATGTACGGGTGTCTATGTTTTATATAAAAATTAAGCTTTATCGAGGATTCAAATTTCATGTTAATATAGTATTTCCAGGACGCCAGTCCAACGTATAAGTATATTTTATCATAAATCAAAATACAACTTGAATTTTAAATACAAAATTATCGTAACAGATCATCGAAAAAATTCTGCAATCCTAATTTTCAAAATTTAAGCAAATAATATAATCCAATGTTGCACTAAAACTCACTCCTTTAAGATTTTTAAGTTTTAACAAATAGTGTTTGGACATAAAAAATTTACAATGGTTATCTTATCCTTATAATGGTTGATACTTTGTCATGCAATTATATAAATTATCTATTACCCAATCATTTAATGAAGTAAATCTTTTTATGTAAATAATGCCAATATTGCCTCATTGGTGCGAAAGCTCTCTTAAGATGTATACACAGCTTCCAAATGTTGTGGAATTTAATGCAATTTCAATGGTGCGTCTCTTGATATGGTTAACCACATCTAGGTATTGTAATTTTTCTATTTCATGATGTTTCTTTATACACAATATTTCATTGAACAAATGAAAATGATTTTCCAATATAAGAATCACTTAAGAATACTGTTCACGAAGAATTTCAATGTAATCTTATTACTTGAAAAGCACACAGGCCATTATAATTCCCATAAAGATAAACAAAAATAACTTGTCTGGTAAGTAACATAATTTTTATTGGGGTTTTCTTCTATCACAATTGAGTATGATTCAACTATAAAGATTGAACTCCAAACTGCGAGTTATATACAGCTGTTGCTCATGACAGTCAGAAACATACCAAAAAGTTTTAAAATATCAAACTAAAATATGCCCCTCTATGAACCGGTTTTAAAATACAATTTTTTTAAATAAAAATCCAACCGACAAAAGAATCCAAATTAAAAACATATTTTGCAATCACAAACATAAAGAACTCATATTTTTAATGGCTAACGCACATTGGACAGACTAAAACAATTCTTTAATTAAATACGAGGGCCATTCAATAAATAAAGAGACAATTTGATGTAGAAAAAAAACTGTTGTTTTACAAAATGAGACTTTTTCTACTCCTCAACATAAACCCTTACCAATATATATATACACTTGTCCTAATGATTAAATAGTTGTTTTATATCTGAAGCAAAGAAGCCTTTGTCTTGTTTCAGCCACTTTCACACAAATTCCTGGACCTCTTCATTGCTACTGAATATTTTTCCACGTAATGCCTCCTTGAGTGGACCACACAAATGAAAATCCGACGGAGCCACATCTGGACTGTAGGGAGGATGAGGTAGTATCTCTCAACCCATTTTTCCAATGGTTACTAGGGTCAGCTTGTCGGTTTGAGAGCGTGCAATGTCGTGCAGCAATTGCACGTCTCTTCTTGGAGATACCCCCTTTTTTTTGCTGTCTTTACTTTGTTCGTCAGCATGTGTGAGAAGTAGTCACTGTTTATTGTACCCTGATCTTCCAAATAATTACAAAGGACGACACCAAAAAATGGCCAACATGACTTTTCTCTTTGATGCTTGTGTTCTGAATTTCTTTCGGACAGATAAGCTGATGTGCTTCCATTCCATGCTTTGACTTTTGGATTCTGGTTCAAAATGGTGAAATCAAGTTCCATCACGGGTTAAAATATTGTTTAGAAAAGGGTCACCTTTCTTTTTAATGCGTTCTTTCAATTCTTTACACACTTTGAGTCTTGTTTCCTTGTGTCGTTGCGTTAACTCTTTCAGGACCCATCTTGCACTTGTTTTGCTGTACTTGAGCTTGTTACTGATAACTTTATGAACTGTGCCATCACTTACTGCAACTGTTTGTTCTATATGTTCAACTGTAACACGTCGGTCTTTAATAATAATGTTGGTAATGCGGGTTTCCAGCGAAGGAGTTGACATTTCAACTGGCCGGTCAGGAAGTTTCTCATCAGTCACTGAGGTTCGACCGTTTTAAAAAAAAAATGTTTTAGCCACTTATAAAAATGTACGCAGTTTAACTTTTTTCACCATACTGTAATATCATTCGAGAAAAGATTTTATCCGGTTTTTCACCTCCAGGAAGAAAAAAAAACGGATCACTGATTGTTGTTCAACTAATGTGGAAACGTCAAGTGGACACGCCATTGTTAAATACAGTATTGAGGTATATAAACATAACATTTTTTATATGTCAGCTGTGCTCAGCTCATCAAAGTGATACAAACCTAAATTCATGAAAATACAAAACTCCTCCTACAAACTGTTTACTTTCTACATCAATTTGTCTCTTTAATTTTGGAATGGCCCTCATATTATTATTATTATTATTATTATTATTCAATGAACATACTTAAGTTAACTGCAAAACAATATCTGTGAAAATATTTTTCTACAAGTGAGATATTTTTGTAATGCGGTTTACGATTTTGAATTAATCGCTTGTTTAGGTGTTTGTTATTAAACCTTTTTGTTTTAGTAATACAATGAAAACACTCAATGAATTAGGTTTTTTTCCCGGAATCTAGTAACAAAACAAGTATTAGAGGGAATTGTAAGAACAAAGATTTCATACATCTATAAAATAGGCGTTGAATTATTAGTTTTAAGACGGTAAAGGCCAATTTTAATTTTATTTCTTGAATTAACTAAGGAAATATAGTGAAGTTGTTTATAGTATTTGAATTTATCGTTTGCACGTAGCCTTTTGTCGTTTAACACATCAGTTTTATGATATAAATCAATATATTAAAGTTCCTGTAGGTGGGTTTATTCTTCCCATTCAGTTCAGCATCACTGAAAAACTTGAACATTCAGAAGGAAATTATTGTGTAATACTGCTCGCGATTGTGTGAGGGTGGCAGTGAAGATAGTACGGTAAAAGGGGGCTTGGTTAAGACGGAACACAAGGGGGTTGAATGGTAGGAAAGAAGTTATCTGGGACGACGTTCGTCAAGTCTCGTTCTTCGAGCTGTACCACTTTCCCCGACAAAATAACGCTCCAACCCCTACTCGAGACGTATTGTCTCACTAGACCTCCTTACCAGCATCACCCCTCTACCCCTCCGCCATGTTGTGTAATCATGGTAACAGCACGGCCGAGGAACCCTCTCCCCCTCTACCATCAATCCGGCGACTACGCGGCGCCACACTTTCGACGCCAATGGCTCCAGATAAACCCTCCACCCTCTACTTCCATTTTTTTTCCAACCCTCCCTTCTCTGGTATTCTCCTGGGAGACGCTCCAACCATCTTTTCGTGCGGTAAGCCATTTCCTCCTCCCACGAGATTTACATGGTCAACCCGTTATCTGATCGTGAAAAAAAAAATAAAAGGATTTCATAGAGCATAAACGGTTCAAGTCTCGTCAGTAAAATCTTTTTAAAATTTGAAATTCGTTTGATGCGTACCTATCGTCGGCAGCGAGAATATGGTAGTTTCCTTAACTATAAAGAATTTTATAATAATGATTTGCAGTTGAATTAACTGAAAAATAAATGTAACATTATTCATAATTAATAAATAGGTTTGTAACATTTATAAAATTTAGATCTAAGTTTATATTTTATAATATAAATATTTAAAAGCAATTTTTTTTTAAGAAATTTGAACTGTTTGGGCTAGGTATTTGTCATAATAAACATTTCAGGTTTGAGGTTTTTTAGAAAACCAAAACTTTCATTGATCGATTAAAAATTTTTACAATAGTAAGAGTTAAGTCATAATTGTATACATACCACACGATTACATGCACTATGCTTATTTCAGAAATGAAATAAATAAAGGCATTTCAATATTTTAAAAAGATTTAAATGACATTTATTAATTAAACCCAACATATAATTAAGTTTCAAATATATTTTAATGAATAAATTATTACTTAAATTTTATTATAAAGCAACATTTTTACAAAAACGTTTATTTGCTTTAGTCGTATAGATCATTTAATAATAAATATTATTATTTTAATATGATAGTTCTTGATAGCTTTTGGTGATCAATTAAAGTTTAAATCCATTTTACATGACAAATATCTTTAAAAGGTCAAAACAAAACACTTAATATAAGTCAATAAAGCAATATAAATCGAATATGTTGTTAAATTTACTCATTGATATTTCGCTTTAGAATACAAACGATTAAATAATGAACCTGTTTTTCCATAAAAAAAACATTTAATTTAATTACTTTCGTAGCTCTACTTCAAAATGTTTATTTAATTTCCTAATAAATAAATAAGTATTTAATTACTCGAAATTTCTTTCAAAGATATACTGAAAAACATCCAACATCCCCTCCCCCCCCCCCCCCCCCCACGCACACACAATCACACCGACACACACATATATAAAAGTGCATAAAATTTTAAGGAATTTTATTAAATATAAAATTGTAGTGCTTGAAAAGTATTTATAACCAATTAATTTTTAAACAAAAATAATTAAGAGAAAGCAAAGATAAAAATATTATATTTACATACAGATTTGTCACATTATGTAACCACATGAAAGAAAACACAACTGATTTCAAATATTTTATGTAGCAAAAAAATGCAAAATATCTGATTACATTTTACAATACTTTGTATTGTTATAGTTTTTTAAGTCATTATAATTTTAAAAAATATAATTTTTTATTATTCGGGAATACGTGCGGCAGAAATAATTATGAAAAGCCAGATTTCTAAATCATGATAATGTATATTTCGAAATTATATGTTACAATTAATAAAAAAAATTTAATTAACAATTCTTATGTAAAATAAATATGTAAAATTTATCCAAACAATTCAGCAGTATTTGGTTTTCGTTTATCACTAATACCTCGTAGGTAAATTATGGCTCTATAATTTAAAAAAAACTAGATTTAAACGAAAATAAACCTTAAGCCTGATGTAGTAGCCAAAGGAACACAGCCGGCCACTGGCCTGCAAATTAATGTTAAAATAAAAGAAGCGAACGAAATAGCGTAAAAAAACATTATCTAATTAAGAAAACTTTCGTATTGAAATATAAACACCGCAGTGTGCCGCGGATGGAAAGTATAAGGGGGTTCGTTTGAGGGCAGCGGAAAACTTTTGATCGGGAATTCAATGGCGTAGAGTCTTTTTTAGTATATGCAGCACTGTTTGAAATTTTACTATTTATTTATTAATGGAAACGTAACTTAAATTCACTGAAATTTCTCCCGTGAATACCAAAATATCAAAAGGGATCTTCGTTACACCCACAGTAATTTTATTAATATCTTTGTCAAAACCATCTGAAACTTTCCTACTCCATTCAAGTTAGAACATGGTCGTTCCTATTGAAGTCGACACATACGTTCACAACACTTGCAGCTAACTCTTGGGAGAATATTAAAGTAGCACATAAATCACCAGAAATAGCGAAAATATTTTAAAGTCATCCAAGTTACTTTAAAAATAAACTGTTCGGATTTAAATAATATACATAAAACATTTTCAAGCTTCTCTGTGTTTGACAGTTCTAAAGTTGAATCTGGAGGTACTGACTGCAGTTTTTTTTAATTCGAAAATGTTTTTTCATTATTTTATTTTGTGCAGTCCACATATGAAGACCACATAAAGAACTTTTTATTCGCTTTAAACACAGTTCTATTTTCTAAAGTAAAGAGTAATAACCAAACAATAAATGTAAATTTCCTTAACCGCACAAAAACATTATTTAAACGGGTAATGTCTGGAATATTTTTCCCCGAAAATTTTCCATAATTAACATTTCACCTTCCTAACAGTTTGGATTAAAGAAAAACCTCTAGACATATATGAAAATAACCCGATTAGAGAACAGTTTAAAGAAATATTTCCCTATAACGTTGGGTTTTCCAACTCACTAAGTACTGGTCCCTAGTAACTTGTATATTACACTGTATTTCTTTTTGTAAATGTAAAAGACATATTCATAACAAATTGTACATTTATATGAGAATAAATTAATCACTACAAAATAGAGTTCGCATTAATACTGGGTTTGGATTCTTACAACAGCATTTATGATTTGTGTTGTCCCAGTACCTCCTATAGTTAAAAGTTATTTGTAATCCGTTCTATGGTATCCAGTATTAACTCCGCAGATTATTAAGAAACGAAAAAAAGTTAAATAGTTGAATATTTGATTAACTTTTCCATGATTTAAAAATATATATGCTTCACAATAGGCATAACATGAGTTAAAATAGAAAATATTCCGAAATTTTTCTTAAGAAATGTTCGTTATTATCTCAGAAAAATTTATAATGAAAAGAAAAAAAAAACTTTAGCCAAGTGTTGTACAAAATTACAATATATATCTTGTTGTAGTGTTGAAAAAACAATTTCTTGGCAAACTGGTTTTCAAAGCAATCTTCTGTAAAAGTACAGACAATTGTTTTTTGTGTGTGTAATAATTCGCGACGTTTGCTGTAATGCAATTGAGGCCTTTCATTCCGCTGAGGACCGGTGTCCCACGCGCCCGCGATGACGGATATTCTCTAGATTCCGTAACTCACGAACTGAATCGCGCGGAAGCGACAGACGTCCGTGCTGAAAGGTCGGCGAAGTAGAGAATTGAAGGGAGGGGAGGAATTATTTATGACGTTTGCACAAAGGACCAAAAGCGACGGGGATTGGTTGCTTCTCCGTTCCGGGTAAAATATTCTTCGCTAATGACGTTTCTGAAGGAACTTTTCTAATCCGCGCAACAGATGATACATTCACAATTGATGAGGACGGAGAGCTCTGTAAATTGACACCAAAAATAATCACCAGTTTTCCAAGTCTTTGCCAGTTTGTGAAATTTTGTTTCAATTTTTTAGATATAAAATAATTTTGAAGATAAATATTTGGAATCTACGAACGTTTTTCTAAGGCCATAAATAGCATAGTAATTAAATTATGATAAATATATATATTTTGCAGAAAACATTATACTATTTTAATCTATTTTAAGTCAATTATCTTAAATATTTTCAAATAGTTTTCAGTTAAATTTTGTAGTTCAATGAATTTTAATCATCTTAATTACCTAGTATTTTTGTGAACTATTTTAAGTATAAAAATTCCATCTTTATTTAAGTATTATAGTAAAGTATTTTCTGGACATGGTGCCGGCCCGAGGATTGAGGATGGGGTCAACCATATGGGATTCTGACGTCACGGTGGCCATCTTGAATTATAACGTCACCATTGCACTTTCAGTTACGGACACCATATTGAATTCTAAAGTCACAGCCATCTGGGATGAGCTTGACTTTTACCTTAACATTGAACTATGAGCTTGAACTTTGACCTTGGCCTTTTACTTTGATCTCAGTCGCCATCTCGGATTCCGTAATCTGGTGATCGAGTGCCCCAATCCCCGAATATTGCAATTTTCGTTATGGCTGCCATTTTGAATTATAATTACATGCCAACCATATTGGATCTATTGTCAACCACTTTTTTAGATTCTGAAAAAACAGACTTAGTTTTTTTTTTGTTCTGCTGGAGGTCACCATCTTCCGTTATGTTTGTTTTGGTGTTTGTTCCTAGAGAGCGCCAGCATCGCCATGTCTCATGCACATTAGGTCGATGTTCCTTTAATTGTTAATGTTGTTGTAGTCCATATCGACACAATATTTTCGAACCATAACAGCTCTGACCTCTGGGTTGGAAAACATACGCCATTTACCGCACAGCCATCAGTACATTTACCAGACTCAGAAATAATTAGGAATTATAAAAAATAACACACATTTGGAATTTTATTTTTTTAATTTGAAGGAATAATAAATATCACCTGTTTTAGGCCCAGCCGCCATTTTTATTTTTAATAATTGTTACCAGAAGCGTTAGTAAACACACATAGCCTGCTAGAGGGTATCACCATGGTCTTTTTTTCATTAATCTTTACCAGAAGTGCTAGTGTCACGTAGTAAATTTCTTCTGCTAGAGTTTGTTGTCGCCATATTAGTTTAACTATTTTCTTGCTAGAGTGCAGGAATAATTTATTGCTGGGACACCGTCATCTTGAAATGTGTCCACCATCTTGCAAATCTGTAATTATTAGGTTAGAAATCCGGGGAAAATTCAAAAAAAAAAAAAAAAAAAAAGTTTGCGGCCCGAAAAATCCCATGTCTAGTAAATGTCTTCATGGCCGTGCAATCAAATGCATATGTTTTCCAACCCATACATTCAAACTGTCATAGTTCGATCTAAAGTAATTTGAAATAAAAAAATAAAAATAAAATTAATTTTATTGTGCCGTTAAGGACCACAACATTATCAGGTAATGGAACATCAAACTTATGTACACGAGACAGTGCGATGCTGGTGATATCTAGGAACAAACACTTAAAACAAAGATGACGGAATCCAAGATGGAGGCCTCCAGCAGAACAGAAAAGCCAAAATCGCGGTCCTACATCTTCCAGGATGGTGGCCTCCAGTAGACAACATCAAGATGGTAGCTGTGTCGTCAGAACCTAAAAACGTGTTTGTCATCAGATCCTAGATGGTGGACATGTTTTTAGAAATTAAGATGGCAGCCGTAATGAAAATTGCCAAATTCGGGGATTAAGGCTCTCGAGAATAAGATGACGGAAACCAAGATGGCAACTGATGTCAAAGGAAAAGGTCAAGGTCAAAGTTCAAGGTCAAAGTTCGGTCAAAGTTCAATGCCAAAAACAAAGGTAAAGTTAAAAGTTCAATGTCAAAGTTCAAGGTAATGTTTAAAGGTCAAGGTCATCCAAGATGGTCTCCATGAATTCAGAATTCAATATGGCGACCGTAAAGAAATGTGCAGCGGTGAAGACAAGATTATCGCAGTGGCAACAGAATGCAATATTTTGGCCACATACTTAATTATAGGGCTGGTACCAGGCCCAAAATATAATTTAATACACTACTTATGTATGTTTCAATATTTAATATTCTTTGGAAATGAAACAGTTTATATCCATTCAAAACATTTTATCTGCAACATAAATGTAACTATAATTTTACAAAAAATTTACATATAATTTTTTTATTAATTATTTTTATTAAATGAGTAATGAGTAATGTGCCAAATTTAAATGAAAAAAATAACTGAAATAATTATAACATGACGGTAACAAACAATTTTTAAAGTTTTCAGTAAATTTAAGGTCGATCGATATTTGGTCACCACGAGCACTTTACTAGAGTATTACATTATTGCGTTAAACATATGTTAGCATATAAATCATCAGCAAACCTATTTTTTAATTTTAATTTTTATAGCTTATCTGTTAATGTGATACATCATTATTATTGATTAAAAAATGCGGCTTCTTCAATTTATACATTTGTTTTTTACCTTCTCAAAATATAAGAACATAAGTTTAATAAATTCTCTTATAGCTATAATGTTTAAAAAATTTTTAATAAAATGTTAATAACCGCTATGTTTACATTCATATACATTATTAAATTTATTTTCAAGAACTGTAGATCAATACAAGAATACATTATGTTACCTTAATAAAGTTATATAAATTCACTTATGAATATAATGTTAATTTTTTTTAATAAACAGTCTGCTAATACGGTGTCTAAACATTAAGACAAGTTAATTAAATCTATTCCCGAGAACTGTATATAACGCTATATTAGCTTCTGTCACTGTCAACAATAAAATTAAAACCCTTGATAACAAAATGATTGAGAACCTTTTTATAGAAACCTAGAAAAAGAGATTAAATTACATGAAATTATTAGCTTCAGGAACTATACGTTTATAGGTTGTCTGTTCTTACTTATCTATACGCTTGGCTACAACCAAATCTGGCTGTATTAATATTATGTCTATACAAAATGCAAAAGCTTCATTAAATAAATATATACATTAAAGACATTTAATCGAATGTTTATAAAGCATATTGAACAGAATTTTCCGTGATTTTACGGAAAAACATTTTTGACAAAGAAGTATCTTCAAATAACTTATTATTTTCCAAATTTATTGAGGGCAAGGAATGCACTAATTTGGAAACAGTAAAAATTGATTCTAGCTGTATCTTATCATTCTTGTTTCTGCATTTTTGTCAAACAGACGAAATTTTAAAAAATTCTGTTATTTTCAAAGATAGATAATTAATTTTTTTGCCCTTAAAATCTATATATTTTTCTTTGTGAAATATATTATTGCTATTGCTCTTTTGTTGATTAAAATATTCTTTAATGGATTGAATGTGTATAGTACTGAATAAAAAAAAATTGAGTTCAAAAAAACACAATGTTTCTGAATAGTGTTGTATTTAATTAAAATTTCCGTCATATTTCCTTATGATTGGTTTAATGTTTCTGAAGTTTCAATGTCATCAAGAAATACATTCCAATTTACTACCAATTAGGCTTTGAACCACAAAATATGGTTCGAGGATGTAAAAATGTGGCCCAGGAGAGTAACTTACGAATATATTATTGCTAAACACTAATTTTAAAAAAATGAATGTGTGTACTAATGCACGCGCTTTAAACATTTACTTACTTGGCACTAAAAAAAACTAATTTTTAGTTTGCATGCAAATAATTAATAGAAATAAATAAATAAAATAGGACTGGAGTGATATTACTAATACAATTGATGAAGTACAAATTTAATCAAATTATAATTTAAATAAATACTCAGCATTCATATTAATATAAACAATTGTACAAAATTTATAAATAAATTTAATAAAATAATCTAGATCAATATTAATGTATTATGAAAATCAATAAATACGCTAAATATATATTGCAATTTAGAATCTTTATTATTTTAAAAGTAATAACTTAATAATTTAGCAATTATATTGAAAATAAATTATTCATACGGGAACATAACCTCACAAACACTCCAACGAAAACTGACAATACAACTTATCCTCCCGCCAGCGACAATGGAAACTTACAAGAAACCTGACATCTTTATACATAGCCTGTGGTAACATAACCCCACTTATATAAATACACTTGAATAGGTTTATAAACACAAATTATTTCATTAGTATTTACAATAAATTATTCTTTTTATGATATGAACCCGTTTTCAATATCAATCATTAAAGTTTACAAATTAAAAGCACACTCATAATATATATTTGTATGTAGCCTTTTTTCAATGTCAATGTTTGCTGTATGCAAAAATTAACTATCACAATTTTTTTTCTACGCGCCTTAATAAATCAAACATTAAGGACATATTAAAGAGTATTTTTTTAATACCATTAAGGTTACAGACCTTTGGTGAACTTTCCCAGATTATCTGCTAGAGACTCTGAGACCCATGGCTGATGTGTCGTTCGACAGGTTCTTTTCAAGCGAGAGTAGTTGCGTGATAAGAAAGTGAGTTGTGAGGAGAGTTGCGTGCTGAGTGATTGAGTTTCGAGATGGTGTTTTCACCCTGGAGCAAGAGTGGACTAGTGTGTGAAGACAATGACGTGGTGTTGCGTTGATGAGTGTTGGACACTGGACCATGATAGTGAGTTATTTCGGACTATCATAAGAGACATAGATTGACATAAAATTGGTAGAATTCAGGTTATAAATAGACGTATTGAAAGCGTTATAGCTACTATTTGATAAATAATGCATAAAATAATGTTTATGGAAGTTTTTTTTTTTTACATCGGCCATTGCTAGTTTCACTGTATGTCATTAGAAACCTCAAAAATTGTTCAAAATAGATGAATATGCAAAAATGTAAAAATCCCAACAAATATTAGCCAATGACTAATTCCCTTGACAAAAATGTATGTGCTGGCTATGATTTAAACGTTTTATATATGCTGATTTTGTCTTGTTTTTGTGTAGTTGCATATTAAACTTTTTTTTTTTTTTCATTTTTGAGGTTTATTATGACATACAGTGTAACCAGCAATTGCGTACTTAAAAAAAACTTAAATCAAAACTACTGCAAAAACCCTTCAGCCGGCGTTTATCGATTTATTAGACGTTGTCACGTCAAAAATATTTAAACGGTTAGTATAAATGTGGAAAACCTAAGTACGGTGATTCCCTAGCGTTACTGCACAGCAGTTACTCTATGTGGCCTAATTTCTGCACCTGAATTTGTAACTGTGCTCGATATCAGCTAGATATAAAACCTTCAATTAGCATAAAAAACTGATTTTTACTATTACTGGCACGTTTCAGCCCCAAACCTTTAACCTTTGTATCGACAAGTTTTTTCATACAAATGTATCCCACATACAAACAAAGCGGCTTTTCTCCCCTTCTCTCTACACTGGTTGACGCTATAAGGTGATACCCAGCCTAACTGTAGTAATTTAATGAGTGAGGGTTGAGAGACCCAAATAATTAATAAAAATAAAAAAGTTGTGAGTGAGTTTATGTAATAACAAGCATTTAATCTTTCAATCGCATGCAGACCTACAATGAAACACACAAACAAATGAACTATTATGAAATATTATTTTCGAACAAAACTTAGTTAAAGGCACTGAACCAATTTTTTATCGCGCAATTTGGGTAAATTTTTATTTGTGGGGGAAGTTAAAATGATTTCGTGAGAAAATATAGGATACATAAACTTTCTAGAACATTTGTCCGTTGCATGAAACCAAACCGGAAAGAAGTCTAAATTAAAATCTTATTTTTTGCATGAAACCAAGCCTGAAAGAAGTCTAAATTAAAATCATATTTTATTCCAAATTATTAAGTAGCCTATAATTTGGTAAACTTAAAATAAAAAATAATCAACTTGGAAGTGTGTTAAATAATCATTCATAAATTCAAACAGAACAAAAAATAGTTTTCATTACTTTCATATTGGAAGAAACGTTCCTTTGTTAAAATATTCTAGGAAAAACCACTACGTTATATATTATTCTATTTTCAAAACACGGTTTTATTAGCTTCACTTGTAATTAACTAGTTGGAATGCTTGATATCTGCTGTAAAATTTTATTCTACCTTTAATATCTAACTGTTAGGGCAAGTTCATTATGAAAATTAAAGAAGAGATGAATGACACCAAGATATTTTTCGTTTAAATTAGTGGTTTTGTTTATTACTTAATTCTTATTTTAAGCTTTTGTTTTTTTAAAAAAAATTCGTTAAACAGAGTTGTAGTTAATACTGTCGCTGTTGAAAAAATTAATTAAATTTAAAGAGTATTTTTTACTTTTTCATTCATACAACAATAATGGCGTTTTTTAAGTTTTTTAAATTATGATTTTATTAATATTTATATCCAGGTGAGGAATACAAATATTTTTTATCCTACCATTTATTCTTGTAGACTAGATTTGGTTTTAATAAAATTTAAAACGTGTACGATATTGATTAACGAGTAAAAAAAAGTTATAAAAAAAACAACAAATTATTTGGTTTTCCACAAAAGAAGAATGTTCTGATACTTGGTGAGTGAACAGGTAGTTCTTCGCCCAAAAGGTTCTCTTCCCCGAGTAAGAGCGCGCCCGGATCTCCTCGACAGCAACTTCGTGAGGTGCTTGCAGGCGCCGGGCAAGCAAGCAGAGGGGTCTGGAATCCGGAACACCTGGGCTGTTGCCTGGAGTGGGTTGGGTGGGTGGGGGGTAAGAAGTGTCTCGGAGATCTCGGCAACCAGTGTGCCAACAAGCTCCGAGGCCCAGACTCCCAGCGCCCTCCGCGGGCCGGCGCTGCAGGCCGGGGTTCAAGGTCGGCTCTCGCGTGGGCCCACGCGTGAAGAAGCGAATGATTCGAGCTCTCTTCGGTGTTCGATTTCTGATTTCGCCAGGAACTCTACCGTACGTTTCATTTGTGGTGGCGCAAAGCTTTTTGCGTCTTAAGTGAAGATTTCAAAACAACAAAGGCCTAAGAGACCCCAGAGAAAATTTATAGTTTTATTTCGTGTTGTATAGGTTTTGCTTGAATGAAGTTTGCTACTTTAAATAATATGGGTGCGTGTATTTATTTATTGCGTATAAGTTATACTCCCTTGGCGCAGTAAAAAAAACTTTAATTTTGCATGCAAATATTTCATCGAAAAAAATATATAAAATAACTGGAGTGATATTATAAATGCGGTTCGTAAAATATAAATACAAGCAAAGTATTTTTTTTAATAATTACTCAATATTATATATTAATATAAACATGTGTATAAAATTAAGAATTTAATTTCGTAGAATATTCGAGATGAATTTTTATTAACAATGAAAATCAATTAATATGCTTAATTTTTATTATTGTTTTTACATACTTATTAAAAAAATTAATAATTTACTATGCAAATAAATCATAAATATGGAAACATAAACTAATATATAAATACACTCGAAAAAGTTTATAAACATAGATTTATCACAATTATTCCCAATAAATAATTTTGTTGATGATATGGACAAGTATTTAATATTACTCACTTAAGTATAAGACGTAAAAGCATTTATAT
The DNA here is from genome assembly GCF_032445375.1 of Bacillus rossius redtenbacheri. Lineage (NCBI taxonomy): Eukaryota > Metazoa > Arthropoda > Insecta > Phasmatodea > Bacillidae > Bacillus > Bacillus rossius. The sequence goes on along the minus strand of NC_086330.1, from coordinate 57,218,167 downwards.
AATGTTTATTTGTATGTTGCATTTTTTGCACGTACCCTTTTTTTCATCCTATAAAAATTTCGTGGCATGGTGCGCGAGCATCTTAGAAATTAACATTCATCATTTTTTTATTACACGCCTATAGAAGTAAAACTTCTAAAATCAAAAGATAGGGCTCCGTTTGCTTTTCGTGAATGTTTAATATAATATTATGCATGGTTATTTTAAATTTTTACTGAAATATTTTATATGTAGTAGGTACTCAATAAGGTATCTCAATTAATCATTTCAAACTCTCAAAAAAGGTTAAATAGTTTTTTTTGTGCTTCAATACTGTATTTTTATAAAATAAGTGTAATACAGCTTCTCCGAGAACAGTAATCGCAATTCGATTTGTCGCGACCATTTAAAACATTCGATTATTCGCTTCGCATAAAAAAACATAGTATTCGCACAGGCTTAGTACACGGCGAGACACCGAAGGAGCTGTAGACAGAACCATGCAGGCTGCAAGGCCCAAGTTGCCAACCCTGCAGGGCAGATTTTTCTGACTCATACAACTTTCCTTACCTGGATCTTTCCCCTTTATCCAGTTGTGACCTTGCTCGATATATTAATGATCGCCGCATGACCCGTTTCAGATTTTCCCTTGTCTACGCAGGATTTACTTGGGCTACAGTAGCTCGCTTTTCCCCCGCCGTCATTTCGGAATTCATCAAGGCTGCCAAAGTTGAAGGGTGATCTCACACTAGACAGGCGATGTATCTGTGCCATTTAGGACATTTCCAAAAGGCCTATATTTTAGGAAATTTTCGGTGTGCAGTATTTCAAGAATTATTACATACATCGATTAGAGAGAAGTTATGATGCCAGGTTTGATTTTTTTGAAAATGTGTTTCCAGTGTCTTGAGTGGGAAGTTATACAGTCGAATAAACAAAAAAAAAAAACTAAAAAACTAACTTCACCAGATTGAAAGAACTAAGCGAGCCCCAAATTCAATATTTCTGGTAATTTCCAGTGACACCTCTGCCTCTTCTACACGTCTAGCGTGAGTACCCACAGTTTACATAGTGTATCATCTTGAAACAAGTTATGGTAAAATGAAATAATGTGGCCATAGGCGGCATGGCCACTTGATTTTAGATTTATTTTAATTAATTTTGAATTATGGCTGTTACGTAATTTTAGATTTAATATTTGACCCTTTCTTTTTTTTTATAAAAGTATTGGTTTGTTATAAGTTTTGTAAGTCTTATTTTTAAATATGTTTTTTATATTATGTTATTTTTTTACGTTAATGGTTTAGTTTCTTAATATTTAATAATAACGCTTTGGACTTTCAATCAAAATACTGTGTGCGACGCTCCCCCGCTGTGAGCATGCAAATGGACTGTTCCAAGGCTATAAGGTGGTGGGGAAAATACGTCAAGAAAAAAAGAAATAGACAGAATGAGCTGTAGGCGGAGTGTTGTCAGCTGATCGCCGTGTGGCGTGTGTGCGCTTCGAGCGTAACGGGCGCGATGGCTCGTGGTATTAGGCCTGGGCAAGCTCGCGAATACTTTTTCAATAAAATCAGCTGACGTGTATTGAGCATTGGGGAATACTTACGTCGTCACGGGTGCCGCCAAGATGAAGAAGAGTTCACGCTACATTTTCCGTTGATTGCAAAGTTAATATGAAGCATTTTAGCACCTCTGCTAAATTACAGCCCGCTAAACTCCGGGCCAGGAGGTCCGGGGTGTGATTCAACGTACATCGTTCGTCCAAGTAAGTGATTCCGGCCCTGAACTTTTGCCCCTGTAATCCCGGGGCGTTGATTTGGATTTTGCCAAAATAAGAGTGAATAATTCAAAAATAACTTCTGCAAAAAGACCCTGCCCACAACTTCGAGTGTATGTTCCATCGTGGTACCAATTTTAACTAACCTTGTATCATGCTTGCCGCGAAGCGTCGAAAATTAAAAATCACCCGGGTGTAATTAAGACATTTTAGAGTGACATTTATTTTTATTAACTTTTATTTAAAAAGAATTGTAGTTCATTATTTATATACATATATATATATTTGGAGCAGCTTTTCATCAATGTCTGATTTTATTTATGGTTTTATTACAATATTTATTGGTATATACTAAAACGTGGCTCTATTAAAAGCCTCTGTAGCTCTATAGGGCAAAAGGTTATAAGTATTATTGTAATCTTTTTGAGATTTTGTCTTCAATTAAATTGCCTGCCATGTTCATGCGCAAGTAGTCCTATTAAAGTTTTTGGCATTTCAAGTAATTACGTGTTTTTCGTTTTAAATAATATTACTCTGTTCTCTTCCTTTTTCAAAAGGTCTTTGAATCATTTACTTAAGAATTTTGGGGCACCCGTTTATTGGAGCAGCCCGCAAAATAATAATTTGAAAAAGATTAAGAATTTACGTGGAGTGTTTAAGGCTGTTCCCAGACGGGTGTCTGACTTGTGGTGGTGTGACACAGGGGGTGCCAACCACGACAATAAACATGAATGTATTTATAATCTTGTTTTTAATTGTAAAATTTATTTAAGATTCTGAAACCGTGAACTTCAAAGGAGTGCCACAAATATTGAATACCTATTGCTTGAGAGATTATACCCGCGTTCTTGCGTGCACATATTGAGAGAGATGGCAAAATGGTTAGACCCTGGACACACACTCTAGAGAAACTGGGTTCAATTACCGGTCTCCATAACCAGACTTTCATTTTCCAGAGTTTTTCCAAATGACTCCAGGCAAATATTGCGATGATTTTTTTTTTTTTAACTTCAAAACACCATGGTTTATTTACTCACATATCCGTGGTTCACAAATTTCTATGTCGCTGTGGGCGAGACGTTCAGCGCAACGTGAACTGGCGTGAACCAACCTTGGCGGCGGGAACACGAGCCTGGCTTCCTTCTTGCTCTCCCCTGAGAGATGTTTGCCCTTCATACAGGAGACCTCCTCCACCCCACCGCTTCCCTGATTCATGCTTTGTGTTTACCCCTCCCTCCCGCTCCCTTCCCCCTCGCGAGCACACGCAGTCGCTCACCAGCGTGGTAGCTGTCGCGCTAACCCAAGTTTCATAACGAAGTTCGAGACCCCTGCGCCGCGGAGGAGTGTGTGGGGGGGGGGGGGGAGGTGTGGCTGTACGCGCGGGAGTTTGGATATTAGCTCCATCCCCGGCTGCTGCGAGGAGGCGGTGTCGGCGGCACGAAGCGATCTGCTGGAAGGGGGTTGGTTGCGCTCCGATTACCCTGCACCAGGGGTCCGCACACCCCGGCTCTTTTCATGGGATTTCACGGCTCTACAACTCACTGCGCTGCCACAACACAAAAAAAAAAAAAACAAGTGCCAAACGAAAATGAAATAGCACAATCACAACGCCTGCTATACAGTCCGCATGCGTGTCACCTTGTCGATTTCCCATTTGCTTGAAACTTGCGGCAGCAGGCATGTACGTAAGTTCCTCATTTCTATTCATTGAAAGTTCAGTGTCACTCTCTTGAAAATAGTAACACGTAGTGTGTAAGTAGTATGCGGTTCTGTTTTTTTTTGTTAATTTAGTTGGATAGAAACACGTATTTTCAACCAATTAATTTGGGTTGTTTCAGATCCTGAAAACTACCCTGCGATGCAAGGTCACCGTTCCAACTTAGTAAAAGAATTTCCAAAGCCCAATTTTTTATTTTTTTCCAAACAATTAATTAATTAATCAAAATCATTGGTGTTTTTTATTTTTATCACCATATCTAAACTAATGACTGTCATATTTTTTTTACATTTGCGTGTTTTTTTTTCTTCCCAAGTAGCATCTTATTTTTCATACTTTGTGTTGCATTTGGAAACAAAATATTTTGATTTTATACTCCAAAGAAATTGGAGGATCTGTTTACTTAATGTTTGGCTGATCTCACTCGAAAGTCTGCAGATCCCTGTTTAACACCCCCCCCTCCCCACCCCAAGCCGGCAAGCCGCCTGATAGCCTTCCTCCTCTAGCCAGGCGTCTCAACGCTTACCGGCGAAGGGGATATCTCAGTGAATGATGGATGACCGTCATAGGATGGAAATACATTTACGTGCGAGTGAAAACATTAACATTCATTTTCGCATCTACTTGTTGCACGCTCAAATATTTTATTTCCTCAGCAAAATCTGAAGTAATTTAAACTGCTTTCCAGAAATATTTATATTTTACTTTCTGAATGCTCCAGTTATTAAAAAGAGAAAAAAATCTTCATTGTGAGACAGTGTGAAAATAAGCTGATTAGTAAAATAGTTTATATGTTCATTTTTTGTAATTGTTTCAATAAAATTGACTAAACTGTAAACTTTGTTTGCGTGTGAACAAATACAGCCTTGTTATTATTAAAATTTCTGAGCTTTAAAAAATTCAATTAATCTTCAAGGAAATATTCGTAAATGTACGGAAGAACATAAAAAATAAACAAAAAAATAAGTAACTTTTCATGAATATCTTTAAATGCTATTAATATTTAGATAACTGGGACTGAAACTTTTTTATAACACAAGAATCTTAATACAGAAAATGGAAAAAGGTTTGTAAACCAATTTAACAATTCTTCTGTAGTTTATTTGCCCCTCTGAACGAATATTTTTACAAACTTTAAAATTTTTTATTTAAACCTGGAATGTTTTTTTAATACGTTTTTATTACAGCCTGTTCGTTTAAATGGTTTATAATTATTCAATGCTAAATTACTTAAGCATAGGCTTCCATAATAATTAGAAATTCTTTTAAATGAGGTAAGTAATAAAATTTTTATTTAGGACATTAATTTTATTTGCCGTAATAAAATGTCACGGTGAAATTATATACTATGCAGATTAAAATGAAACATAAAAAAACATATTTTCTTTAAATGAAAAAATAATAAAATAAAGAATATACATAAATTTTCAAATATATATTTTGCTGATCGACATTGCAAAAAATACTATGTTCCATTTTTTTGTTTGATTTTATAAACTGAACGTTTCATGCATACTTTTTTATCTTATATGCCTGTAAGCAGTAGTGTACGTTAGACTTAAAATTTCCTGTGAAAACAAAGTGCTCGTCTATTCAAGTGGGAGATTTCGTAGAAATTTTGGTGAGCCAGCTTAATTAATTTACGTATTAATCCCCAACTCCATGCAATTTACTTGTGCGGCCTACAATGTCTTCTGTCCATCCCCTATGTGGTTCGTGTGCGGCGTGTGCGCTCAACCCTCCCGCCCTTGTTTGATGGAACAGTGATCAATTATTGTGTGTTGGGCTGGCGCCTGCATGAGGTGACGCCGAAAGAGGGGGCGGGGAGGGGAAAGATGAAAGGTTTGCCGAGGCAATAAAGGAGGGAGCCGTGTAGTCGTGCAAACATTATGGACGACGGCAAGTCCATCAAATCCCTGGAAGGAGCGAACAGGGATCAGAGAACTTGCAGTGTGTTCGTGGTTGAGCCGTCCACCCTAGCACACACAAAGTGTGCAGACCTTTAGAGAAAAAAACACGTGATTTAAAAACTGCTCCAGATATCTATTTTAGATTTATTAACACAAATAATTTAACAATATTTTGAGAGTGGAAGAGTATTCATTTTTTCTGAATTTCGTTTTTAACTGTAATTTTAGAATCGTGAAAACGGTTTAAAAGCTATCAAAATTTGTTTTGAAATTTTTTGAAGTGAAACATCTTAAGCGCGATGGGAGTAAAATTTCAAGGGCGAATTTTAATCCAACGTTTTCGTGAAAAATATTTTTTAAATCTTTTTTCTTAACTAAATAAAACTAAGTGTGTTGGGAGGGGTCTGGGTTAGGGAGGGAGACTTAAATGCGTCTCAGAGCGAAGCCTATACGCTCTAATCATGCAGGGTGTTAGCCTTGCAGGGGAGGTAGCATGCATCATGTGCTATGAGGAGGATTGGCCAGCCATGGCAGCAATTGGCGCCATGACTAACTCCCCTCACTAACTATTCTTGACTAAACTAGATAAGTTGGGCCCAGGTAAAGCCTGCATAGGCACAGGGAAAACCCTGGACACTTACATGCGGGATGCCAAATTTCATGCATTAATATCAAGCAGGTTGGTTACGGGGAACAGAAGTATGGTTCTGGAAGAAGAGTTGGACAGAGTAGAAAAGAGTCTACCATGCGGGCTTTGGGGGCTTGGACATTGCTGTCCACATTGATTTTGGGTGGCACTGTTTGTTTCGGGTACGACTTTTGTCGTTTCCTGCCGGGCTGCCAGCCAGCCCAATTTAAATTAGGAAGTGTGAAAGTTTTAAGAAATAATTGATTCTGAGCTGGATTTACCCCTTTAAATGTGTGGTATGCAGCGTATGATTCAAAAAACACAGCTGGCACTGGAGGTGAAGCCTGCCAGGCGAGCCATGCCCACCAGACATGAGAGTCAGCCCTAACACAACAGGCAGAGAACCCCCGGGGGCCGATCATACACCTGCTTGCTTCGCACTACTTTGAATCAGCACTTTGGTTTGTTTATCGCGAGTGATGTTCATTTGTGGAGGTTTTCGCATGGTTTACACGAAATTTGTACCTTAAAATATACCAATACTTAAAACTATTGATGACGAACTGCCAGCAATACAAATCTTATGGGCGGAATTTTGTCACCGGAGATCGGATCAATGGTTTAGGAATGCATAGAGGACAAACATATAAACATTCAAAAGTAATTCGAAGAGGCAATTCCGATACAAAATTACCAAATTCTGTTTTTTAGATTTTTCGGCTGTTCCTTCGGGTTTTTCCTGTTTTTTTTCCTAAACCATCCCTTTAATGAGGCAAACAAAAAATAATAATTAAAATCGGTCTAGCAGTTTTATATTTTTAGTGAGACTAATGCACGGCAATTGATTTTTATATATAGAGATTCCTAGTAATCGGTTTTTATACGCTTCTTATAAATAATTGTACAGTCTAAGAGAAAGTGTACACGCCTTAATTGTGTAAAACTGAAGTCAAAATAAATAAATAAATTATAAAATATGTGGAAAGTTTAAACTTTTAATGTCCTTTTCGTTTTGTAAGGCCACTATGTAGGTGCTTCATTGATATTGTTTTAGTGCAATTGTTATAATAATATCAAATGTACTTTTGTTCTTTGTAAAATAATAATTTTGTATGACTTTTGTTACGTATTAAATCACTCACGTTTGCTTTCTGCATTATTGCAGGTAGGTAGTATGTACATCTTAACATTTATACACTCATTTCCAAAATAATTATTCGTAATATCTTTTTAACTATCTAAAACGGTTTGAGATTTAGGTGAGTAATTTTAATTCACGTTGTGGCTCATGATAGCCATAGTGGATTATTTTTTTTATGAGCAGTCTTCTCTCGGTCGCGAAGACGTGACGTGCCCGAACACCAAATCTCTCCACCCCATAAACCAGGCCTGCTCGAATCCGCCTCCCTCGCCCTCTTTCCCCCGGCTTCCTCAAACCCTCTTAGCCGTTACCCTCGGTCTCGGGGCCTAAGTACATCTTCTAGCCCTGCCTCTTCGCTTCCGCAACAGAAGTGGATGCCAGATAGCACACGTTTCAGAAATTACTTTCGTTTAACTCGAGTCTTCCTATTGGTTAGCCCGTAATTCCTTTCTCGCGTCACAGCAAACTTGATCGCCCTCCTTCTGCTCTTCATCTTCATTTAAAACCTTACCTCCTTCCGCGAAACATAACGGAATCAGGCCTCGGGAAAGCGTTTAGAAACTACAACCACCGTGATTCGGACTCAGCGCACGTGTCAAATATAATTTGTTTCTTAGCAAATTTAATTTAAAAAAAATGTCTGTTCACGCGACAGAAGTGAAACTTCTGGCTTATTAGGTAGCTACAGATAGGGATAAATTATTTACATTTTCAATCACACTATTCACATAAAACTGAATGATACTTATAAAGTTAATTTCACAAATCAATACCTCTTTTCCACATGAAAAAATAAATTGTAGATATATAAAATAAAATAAATATGCTAGGGTCAAACGTTAGCCGTTACGAAAACTGAGGAGTAGACAAACACAAGCAGCGTTACGAGGATTCTGTAGCATCACTGCTTCGTCATTTCTACCTCTCCCCTGCCGTCTCCTCTTCAAGCCGTTACAACTAGCATATAGCATGCTGCGCTACATGCATATCCCCCCACCCTTTTGACCGTCTTCTCATTCGACCGCTAGTGCATGCGTTGGAGTGGCGTCACCGCTGACGCACTCTCCTCCTCTACCGGTTCTCCCACGACGTACCTAACTGTTCCCCTCATGCAATCGGAATTTTCGTAACGCTCGATATATTACCCCTCCCTCAGCAAAGAAGGTTCACTTCAAAAATAAAAGTCTTGAGTTCGATACTCTTTAATTAACTCAGATTGTAACAAATGTTTTCTTGAATAATTAAAGACAATACCATCAAAAATCTTGGTTTATAGGGCTTGCGAGAGAACTAAGGCAACAGACTAAAACGGTACAAGTGTATTCACTGAGCAGATGGCCGTAATATGAGGAGGTAGGCTCGTTCTACCGGAGCAAGTTGTATCGCTGCAACACAGCACTGAATAAGCGGTAACAAAGCTCAGTAAGTGCACTTTCTTATAGCGCTGTGTGACATAAAGCTGCACCTTACCGCTGAGACGAATCGCGCAAGTGCGTGTGGATAGCTCTTTGGACAGAAAAAAAAAAAACTTTTAAGGACGACACCAGCGCGCGCATCAGTAGTGCATTCGCCCGTAAACAAGATTTTTTTTTTCTACGTGTGTAAAGCATTTAACAAAGTTAAAAATACACATGCTTGGATAAGTATTGTGAACCCTAAGTGGTTAATAATTATACAAAATGTATAGATTTATAAAAGAATTAACGAATCCTAATTAATCTAAAAATTCTCCACAGTTCAAGATAGATGGCTGGAATTTCATAAAAACCAGGCTGTTTTCCGACGTTCAAAATTTATGTTACATTTTAAAATGGTAAACTATTAATAGCAAACAAGAAGAGTTTTTGCTGTGGTCGTATAAATTATTTGAAATTTTGCTTTTTGTTTATCAGAATGATTGTTGTGAATTTGTTTACGAAATAAGTAAATCCAGTAAGTGTAAAGATTTTGAAAACATCCCTAAAATTACGAACATTCCTAGATAACTTTTAGCAGTGTTATTCATATTTTTACAAGCAACCATATTTAAAAATATATATATGATGAAAGTTTAAAAATAATATACTGTTAAAGGGTAATTTTGAAATGTTGAATGTATTTAAAAAATGTGAGCAAGTCTTTCAGTACTAGCCAATAATGTGTAAATATATAACCTCGGAAAAGAGCTAACTCGTGTATTCTCATGTTGAAAATAAACTTATAATACCAAATTTAACGTAGAATTCTTAAAAATAACGCCGAGCGTTATAACTATAGGTGAATTATTAATTTTAGGGAAAACGGAAAAAAATGTTTCCCCGGTTTAAAACATATATAATACATATAAATATATATATATATATATACATACATATAATTCCGATTAAAAAGAAGGTAATATTTATTTCTCATGGCTAACTTGTGACCAGTTCCCTGGCCTTAAGAGGAATGTAAGTTATTCCTTGTAAATTAAATTTTTTAAATAATATATTTTAAGATTTTATTAGTTATTAATTTTTATAATTTTGTTTAATAATATATTTTAAGAGTAAAGTTAGCGACGTTTTGTAATTTAAGTTTTAAAGACGTTTAAACACGAAATGGTGAACTTAATTTTTAGCAATTTTAACGTTAAGTGGAACATGCTCTTGATTGGACGGCTTCTAGGATGGGGCGCGTTAAAAGTGTATTTGCTAACTGTGACGGCTGTTAAGGCTAAGATCCTGAGTTTCTCGCGAGCGGGCAAAGACACGCGTAGTTATCTACGTCCTCAACAGAGCGCACTAGCAGTACGGCTGAACGATGTAGCGACGCGCGGAAAACTGGTGGGGGGTGGGAAAGAGGATGCTGTTCTCAGAATTCTTATCGCCCAGCGGGGTGTCATGTTTACGACCAGAAGAGAAGAGGGGGGGTGGGGGAAGGGTGTACTCTGCCTCGGCGAGCATTTAGATTTCCAATCCCTTTGCCTCTCTGGACTCTTGCAAGCAGGCTCGTTTACAGCTAACCACTATATTCAAATAAGTTGGCCAGTAATGAAATAATTTTTAACTGTTTACTACAACGGTTTTGCGCTTCTACAAATTTTCTTTCTTTACACATTTTGTCACAGGTGTTTGCATATGTGTATTACACAAACAGTTGAACGTTGACCATCTGATCTAATAGCATGACGTTATGTTGTAAAGCGGTATTATTTCTATATTTGATATCTGATTAGGACTATATTTTTCTGTCCAACTATATATATATATATATATATATATATATATATATATATATAAAGGCGAACTTTTTATACTATCGGAGAATTTTTTGTAGCTGAATATCTGTCTTCAAAATATTGCAGATTATTGCATTAATTTTAGTGTTTTAAATGTATTATGTTTTTATGTATGTATAGGTACATGAGCTAGAGCTAGATAAAAGTTTTTGTTTGCTTTTTTAGCTGACCTGCAGCTTGTGTCTTTTGATTACACTTTCTTTTTTATATGTGATGTTTAAAAACGATGTTATTAGTAAATGTTCTGGCATTCGTTCTTCTTGTAAAAAACGTAATTATATTTTCGAAAATTGGGCTATCATTAAGTAATTTATTATTGCAATATATATAGGCTACTTGTGTTTGCCAGTCGCGTCTGGCGAAATGTGGAGCTCCTTCACGCTATCCCTACTGGTGACGTCAAGCATCACTGGTAGTTCGTCTTTTATGTATGAACTGGAAGTCAAAGAGGCTCGAAATAAACATCAGTTGTAACTAATAATCATAATTATTTCTGAAAGGGCCACATACTCGGACAATCGCCTTCTCTACGTAATCAAACGTGTTTTAAAATATCTAAGGAGTAGGCTACACGTCATAGGTTGTATAAGAATATTTCGGAGGGAGCTAACCAAGGATATTTTATTGTGCATACAGATAAAGTGATATTTTAAGAGTAGTAATTCCCCCCCCCCCCCCCCTCAAACACCAACACCAACTGATGGATTTACTGACACATCCGTACATAAAAAAAACACTGCTCCAGAATCTGCACCTGAATCGTCTTAGTGGGGAAAAGGTGTACATAAATTACGATCACTGACTGAGGTTATACAGAAGGTAATCAACCACAGTAAGTGATTAGGAGCAAGGAATACTAATGCAATAAATATGCCATTGATATAATTTAATGATAATTTTTACTCGCGTTTTAGAAGTTGATATTGCTGAATAGCAAATTTACATTTTAAAATATTGTAACAATGAAAAATTGCGAACCAATAAAATTTTTTTTGCTTAGTGTATCATTTGTTTATGTCTTAAGACAAATGGAAACTAGATATTATGAGTACGAAATATTTGTAAGTAATAAAAATTTGCATAATAAAATATTTACATTCATGCAAAATACAAATATTTTTCTTAGATATACAAAAAATAACTACATTTCATTTTCGGCCAACGAACATATAGTTAAGCTTTGGGCCCTGATAATAATACATAATTACATTTTCATTTTTCACCAAAAGTACACGAGGCACAAAATTCAACAAATCTTAAAACACAATAAAAATATACCCGGTCTACATTATATTTTAATACAAACACCAATACAATACTAATTTTAACTGAACATTTTTTTGTAGATATGCATAATTTTATTAAAATTAATCAGAAAGTAATGCAGTTACATGTTTGCAACCTTGCGTACTTCACTTGCCTTTGACGAATCCGGATAGGTTCAATGTTTAGCCAGCCGAAAAGGATGTTTAAATTTTATTTTTAAACGCATGTGAAATTAGTCCTTTTTTTTAACACTTCATCGCTGTCACGTGAATTTACGGCAACTTACATTATTATTGTACTTTTGTTTTGTAGTAACGATCGGTAGGCTAAATATGTACATGTGTTTGTTTAAACTTCGTTTTAAACATCCATAAATTAATTTTGACAATTTATTTATTGATACCAGTAAAATACAAAATAAATGATATTTATTTTACGACCTCTTGAATTATTTAAATGATATATAAAATATGACCAATAATTTTTCAAATGAAGACATATTTTCAACTTGAAGGACGCGAGAATTACACAGAATAATTTACTTGCGTATTGCATAGCATACTTCACGTCCATTTCTGACAGTCTTGCGAAGTCACTTCTAAAGTATGTACAAGTAGGCCTATATTCTTCAGACGAATTCGGACACGGCATTATAATCTTCCATTATATGTAGAAGACGTGTTCTTACATTTGCTTGGAGTTTAAAAATTATTTTTTTGAAATAATAAAGGCAATTTTAAAGTTTAACTCCATTGCAGAAACACGCAATATATTTGGTGGTTCTCTGCAAATGTATTTTGTGTTTTATTCTAGTTCGATAATGAAGTCAATCTGAATTTATTGCCTTTTTTAAGATTTGTTTATACATTAGATGTGTATAAATATAAAAATTTATGTAACAGGATGAATCTTAAATGGTTTGAACAGTTGTTGGTTTGTTCATTAGAAGCCTTTCTTTTTTACTGTTCAAGTTGGATTTCTTTATAACTGAAAAAAAATTATCACGTAACTAAAAAAAATGAATAAAAGAGCAAACTTCTGTTCGTATGTAGGTGTTAATTTTGCTACCGTTTAAATCATGTAAATAATGTAATACAATTTGTTCGATAAGTAGATTTAGAAGTAAGGCTACATATTTCAGTCGTTACCATGGTACGACTTCCGGAAAAGTCTTACATATATTTTTTTTACAGAAGGTACCGGAGCTTGCAGGTTGCGCAGAAAGGAATGGTATTGTTTGTGAGAGTTCTCTGTTGGCAGTAACACCTATGATATATGTTTGATGTTCTGTTTCCAACTCATCGTTAAAACTAAATTTTACAGACTGATTATTATCCTTTGATTTAAAATCTAAGTTATTTACAGTGTTTAAAATATGCTTTCTTGCGTTTAAGAATATTTTGTTTTGGTTGTATGATATTTGAGTCACCTGCAAAGATAATGAGATAGTTATTTTATACTGCTTCTTTCGCGGTTTTTTTTTTAATTTTAGTCTTGACAATGGGGAATCATAGATTATGCTTTATGTCATTAAGATCAAACTCTTCTATTTTTGTGCATTTTATAGTATTCCTAGTTTAGTTAATTTATCCAACAATATATTTATACAATCAAGGCCTTAGATGCTTTATAAAAAAAACTCAAGTGTTTCATAATCAGTTGCCGTGTATAGATTTATTTTGTAGAAAATAAGCAGTATGTGTTTTAGTGCTTAGAGTTGATGTAAAACCATGTATTAATTTTGAAAGTATTTTGTACTTTTCATGCTTAAAATTATCATACAATGTTCAAATATTTTTAGATATAAATAAGGACACCTGTATTTCGCGAATACATCACACATAACCGTAGCTTTTTTCTTAGAGGTTTGGTGAATTGCGGGCGTGCAGCAGTACGGTAACTACGTCCTCATTGGCCCCGTCAAGTGCGGGAAAACAGCCTTCACCGACCACAGCCAATAATTACAAGAAAAATCTACAGTGTTTTGTAAAATACCTTGACAAGAAATGTATTCGCGAAATACAGGTGTCCCTAGATATAAGACGTAATTGCCCTCGGACGATAATTTTATTTACTGGTATTATCACCTTTCTTATTCAGGAGAATAGTTTTTGTAGTCTTGTGATACTCATTCTGAAAGAATTCCAATAATGGAATATGTGTTTATTATAATAAATGGAGAAGTGTATATACAATTAGCAAATGGATCATTAAAAATATGAAAAGAAATTATAAAAAATTACAAATTACTCTACTGCACATAAATCCAGATTTTAAAAAGCCAAAATTACTATAACATTCAAAATATTACAGAGCGTGAAATGTAGAAAACACGGACGCACGTTGTTGTCTAAATAAAATAAATAAAATACAAGTCTGCGGCCTTAAAAACCAAAGAAATAAAATGTTTCATAAATATTCAACGCTTGTAAGGGTACAACTATTAAACTGATAGGACAAAGTTTTTCTAGTAAGTATATCATACAGATTCCTAACCAGACACACGCGCGCGCGCGCACACACACACATACATATACATATACATATACATATACATATACATATACATATACATATAAATATATATATAATTTGTGTTACACTTCAATAAATGTGGCCATGATTTACACCTAATAAATAAACAATGCAAACAAGCGAAACTCAACAGAGTATCGTCAAATACAATCTGGGCCAAAAGTAAATCAATATTTTAGTGCTCAATACAATTCGAAGGAAATTGAAGATTTTTTGTAGTATTATAAATGATCATACAAGGATTGATGATTTGGTTTTGTATTAATTTTGAGCGTAAAAATACCCCGAAAATATTGAATAAATTTTTCAGTTAAGCTGCATATAAACTGAACTGGTTTGCTAGCTATCTTGCCATCGTAAACATGACTATGAGTCTGATTGGCCATGTTGGTGATATGCACGATTTTCAAGGCTGTCTCCCGATATTATATATGTGTTTTATTTTTTATACAGAATGAAGCACGAATATGTTTTATATTTCTTGTGTGAGATACCAGTTGCAAAGACTTTGCAGTTTGATTTTATGGATAGTGAATCAGGGGTATAAAATAACTTCATTAATTTTTTCCCGATATCATATTTTTGACATTAGTATAATTTAATCACTCGCCAGGCAGAGAACCTTATTTGTTGTAATCATGAAAAAAATTATTTGTATTCAATATCAGCTAATAACTTACTATTGCTTATGTCATCAAATACATTTACAGTACTGTTCAATTTTTAAAAGCATGAGAAGTAAACAATAATTCGAATTTTTTATCAGATATAAAGCATCACTGTATCAAATTAAAAAAAAAAAAGAGTTCTCGTCAGCCACACAATTTCTATCTCTCAAAATTCACACATCTGAAATTTTGCGTTTCTTTGAATGACTTTCTTGTGCCTGTATAATATATTCTGGCTCACGAATCGGTTGTCCCCTGGGACGACATGGATCAGCAAGCTCTGGCAACAAGCAGTTGTTAAAAAACCGCAACAATTTTGACTCCATTTTCTCAAGCCAGAAACAATCATTTCTCACAATTCTTTCTATTGAAATGCCTTTTGTTGTCCAAACAACATAATCACACCACTTTCTTCGTGTGATGTGCAATTGCCCTTGCACTTGATAGTTGTAATTGTGAGAGTGATTTATTACGTTAACTTCCTTTATTAAAATTAAAATATTAATGCAGGGGAAGATAAAAAAAAGAATGTGCAATATTTACAGATAATATTTACACTTAATTATATACCGTACAGTCAAGTCATTTCAATGAAATAACGTTATTGATTGTAACTCCAACACTATATGTACAAGAAGAAGAAATATAGAGTATAAACAATCTACATCTAAAGATAATAACGCCGTTAGATATAAATCAATACATATATATTTTAAAATTTGAAAATATTAAACTGCTAAATTCTTCAAAAGCCTTCATGTTTGACGATAATTAAAGGCTCAGTTTACTTCTACGGAGGGAACATTAATTAATACTATATAGAACATAGGCGTCAATTAGCTTCTTTCCATTTCTTCGTGATCTTCATCTTCAAAACACAATAATTTACCGTCTCACACACTAGTTTTATCAATGACTGCTTCGAAGCAATTTTAATTCCCGCCAAAAATCATCCGTGATAGTTGGGGCATCTAGCGCCCAATCTACAAACTCATCAGTAAAGTTTGGGCCTGACATCTAGCGGCGGAATGCTGAACTCACACATCATACGTTCGTTGGTTCAGCTACACGCGTCGGTTAAATCACAAGTTTTAAACTTCAGTAATTTAAATTCTGTGCGTTATGTCAACACTAACACTTGGATGATTTATTCAGTATACTTCATTTAAGTTGTGTGCAAAGCAAAAACCGCGTACTGTATTTATAAATACCTTATTTTTAGTTTTGAAACTTTCTTAATTCCAATTTAATAAGAAATAATGTTTTAAAAATATTTTTATCATTATATTTGCAAAATTCAAAGCTTCATTTACCAAACACCCAGCTACTTTTTTTTTAAATACAATACTTTTCGTAGGAGAATTAATTTCCCTGGTGGCTGCAAAACTACGGATCTTAGCCTTAACATGGACCGCGCTATAAGTGTACATATTTGTGAACTGTCGCGGCACCTACGATGGCCCGCGCTACAGCTGACTTGGGAACTGATATGCACGCGAGATTTGGTGGCCGTTTTGTTGTGTGCAACAACGATCCCGCCAAATACGACGCAACGAACTTTAAGTACTCTCTGCTTCAATTATTTATGGTGTTGATCGGCCGGAATTATTCGCGTGGTTTTGAATACTTTTGCTTGATTGTGGAAGAGGAACTACGATGTCTTAGCAAACCCGACGGTTTAGGAATTTTTTTGCAACGATCAAGATTATATTCGTTTAAGAAGAAAACTGCCATCGTTCCTAGGAATGTGTTGTTTATAAATTCAATGGTTAAACTTGCCAATCCAGGGAATACATTTTGAGAGGCCCTAAATAAACTTGTGCCGTTTTGGAGTTTCCAATAAACTATTTTAATAAAGTTGTTTAAGAATATTTTTAATAATAATTTCTCTCTCGGTTCTTAATTATTGTTAGTTAGTTATAGGTTACGTTATTGGTGTATCCGAATTTATTCTTTCGAAATTATTTTAACATCCTGGCGTCAGGAAAATAACATAGTTTTAATGTTGGTTATCAATTCTACAAATGTATACAAAAATTGTTGAGAGTATTTTTTTATATTTCATGTTTTTATAATCGTATTGGGGAAGTCCAGTGGTAACGAAAAATCCAGTACACAGTTGATAAATTTTTAGTACGAACAGTAGTGCTTTTATGGTTAATAGAAAAAATTGTCAGTGAAATCATTTCGTGTTGTTTTTAATTCTACTGTTGGCCCAATTCGAGAGCAATGATTTTGGCTAAGAATTTTTTGCGCTGATTTTTGAGCCGACCCTTGGCGGAGGTATTTTGTTAATGAACAGTTTGAAATTAATTGAAAATATTGTAAAAAATATTGGCATTCGGATCATGTAATCGGCCTCTAAAGCCGAGGAGAACACACAAGCTGAACAACAGGAGAAACTAACGATTCCCATGCAAATGCCTCAACGCTGAACCTGTGACATTTCCCCCTAGACCAGGATTATCACTGTCTATGTTTTTGAGGTAATATTTCTTTAGGCGTTTTGAAAGTGAAATTTTAGTATTCAATAAAAAATTCAATGAAATAAGCGTGTAGTAAGAACTGCAATTTGCAGGTTGAAATTCCAATACGCATGCATGCCAAAAATCGGATATTGCCACAAGTCAAACTCGTCAAGATGGCGGATCCACTTAGATAAATTGATAGCGGATACATATAGATATATAAATGGCGGACCAACCTAGATATTTTAACTTTCGTTGAACTTTGGGGGATTTACTAAGCGTATTGGTGCGCCAATGTAAATGTTATGGAAGTGAAACTATACTAGAAATAAAAAAATATAATAGCAATTTGAAAAATACATATATATTATTAGCCAGGAAAATTGTGTTTAGACAAACATGGCGCCAAAGATATTTAAAAAAAAATTTTGGTTATCCTAATCATTACGAACATTGCACTATCTTTAAGGTATTTTTCCAACAAAAGTTGCCGTTGAATAGATCCCGGCGTTGGAATTGATTTTCGACAAGAAATTTTTTACAAATTCTGCCGAGCTTGTTAAAATTTATTATTCAATTAACTCCATAATGTTTCCGCACACGTAAGAAGTTATAATTCTGTTGCATTACTAATATATTAAGCTGAAATATATTTTAAAACTCTATTTGTAACACTAAGTATATGTTTGTAAATTTGTTTTTTTCTTAAGCGTATGAAATCTGTTATGTAACTACTTACTACAAACAAACCTTAAACTTATTGAGCTGATTTAAAACTATGATTATGTAGTACTAGCTGCCCGACCCGGCTTCGCACGGCTATACTAATGTAAATAAATTAAGCCACATCTCCCATTTACTGTAATGGTAAATAAAAAAATTTCAGTAAAATTTATTACAATGCTGTACAATGTACAGGAGAGAAAATGAATTGCACCGATGGTTTCCCGACTCGTGCATGCAACGTACAACTGATGTACCCGTACTTCGCTACGGCAGTCTACAGGCAGATCACTCTTGCGCCGCTCATTATACATGCCCCTCCTTGTGGGTACGCCACTGCCGCGCGATGCCCGTTGCCATGGACACGCAGAAGGCATGAACAATGCAAAATCCTGTTCTCATGCAGACAAAGTACCCACTGTTGCCTGGTTTTAACCACCCATGGGATCTAATTTTCGGAAAATGTCATCCTGCGTAACATAAGGTACATTACTGTGAAGTTTCAAGTCTGTAAAATATATTATATACTTTAAAAAAAGGGCAATTTTTGATATTTAAAGTACCCGCCAAAATTTCAACGGTGATGAGGACTGCACTAACAATGAAATAGTAGTTGCCATAGAGACGAATGAAGCATCAACAAAGCAACAGCCGTTGCCATGGTGATTTCCTACCAAAAACTGGAAATTTTGATATATTACGCTCCCGAAACTCCCCTTGGGATCGTATTTCCGCAGAATCCGTTCTTAGTGAGCTTCTACATCACAAAATGAGTAACTATGCTAAATTTAAAATCAATCGGGTGTATAGTTTTAGAGATCTCGTGATGAGTGAGGCAGTGAGTGTTATTTTATCCCCTTGGGGGTAGAATTAATCAAAATCCTTTCTTAGCGGATTCCTACGTCATAACATCTACCTGCATGCTAAATTTCATCCCAATCCGTCCAGTGGTTTGGGCTGTGCGTTGATAGAGCACTATGTCAGTCAGTCACCTTTTAGTTATATATATTAGATAGATTATTCTGTAACAATGTTATTTAAATAAGTAAAAATAAACTTTCGTTCAGGAGATTCTAATCACGTCCCTTGAGGTAAACAAGCGCATGCGTTCTACCACTAAGCTATTTGCGTTTGGAAAGGATACTATGTGTTATTAGCATTGTAATGCCATTTTCCTAACGTATTTTAAAACTTGGAATTACTTTTACCAAGACTATTTTATATTTTTCCAAATATATTCAAGGGTAGTTACACTATTAAAACATTTCATTTAGCACACCAATACGATTGGTATGTGCCCAAATGTTTTTTACGAAACTATGCACGAGTTTATGTTACCACACGTGAGTCCGCCATCTCTGTAACTTACTTCCGTTCATCAACTTACGTTTCATTTTCACGAAATCACTCCTACAAAATGCCGAACAAATAGAGCTAAGATGGTCACACAAAGGAAAATTTTGTATATAAATGGGTATCCCGCGTAGTCTGAAAGTATTTTACTTTTCGTGTAAAAACGGGCAGTAAATACATTATGTGTTTTTTTTTTTTTTTTTCGTGCAGGAAAAGTGTAAATCAGAAATCTCACAGCAACATTTGGTGACAGGTAGGCGGGTCCGTTCTGCAGAAATTCTGTCGGAGGTTAAGTTCCTCTGTGGCTTGTCTATTCCACGGGACTTGGACTGACTCCACGCGCCGCTCAACCGAGCGAGTCGCGGTTAGCCGGGCGACTGTTTGCCCCCCTTCCCCCTCAGGCGTCGTTGCCGACATTCTATTGCGTCTGCCTTTCACGCCTTTGTTTGAAGGAAGCCCAGCAATTCCTCCCGGCAAACCCCTCCCCCGCTTACATAACCTCCCTCCAAGTACACCCCTGTCTCAACCTCCGCAGAGAGGGGTCGGCTGATTCAATCCACTTCTCTTCCATTTTGTTCCCCGAATTAGCATCCGAAAAGATGGCGCAGCGGCACGACGGTAATCTTGTTTTCGTATTCCCTCGTGGAGGAAAAGGAGAAAAAAAAAGGAGGGGAGGGATGGAAGACGAGACAGCCACGGTAGATAAAACAAAGGGTGAGGCAGTAGACAGGCAGGCGGAAAACTTGGGTTCCTCGAAGCTGGTATAGACGGGATTAGTCGCCAATATTTCTGCGATTTACTACCAGCCTCTCCGACCCGCGCCTAACGTATTTCCTTTCCACTTATCTTTTCCTACATCCCCCCCCCCCCCTCACCCGGCGTGGCGGAAACTTGACATTTCTGTATTCAGAAATTTGAATAATGTTCCTTGACTACAAGGGATCGTCGAAGGTGGTTTCGCCGTGGAACATCGAATCTTACTCGCAATCATGCAGACGAATGGCTCAAGAGATTGATAGCTCCTGAAATTAGAGCATACGTATAGTTCAAACTATTTAGCAATTCAAATTGGTATATTTCTTTCATTTAGAAACACCGTTAAAGAAATATGAATACAAAATCACTTTTACGGTTATGTATCGCAATAAAACAGCCAATATTGAGTGGTTATATTTGTTTACTTTAATGTAGTCCGCATTTTTTTTTTACTGTGATATAAACATAAATTCCATCTTTTTCCAAAAATTTATAAATAAATGTTCACTCATTGGATTTCCTTAAATTATTTTACATTTTATATATATTTTTTGTTTAAATTCAGTAAATAAAATACTTAAGTAAACTAAATTTTATCTGACCACGTAAGTCAAGAGTAGTTTCACAGAAAGACTTAGATTTACGTCAGGTATGGTAAATAGTTGTGTTTGTGTTATGTCGACATGTATTATTTGGTTACCCTCTTTACAAACCAAACCCTAAAAAATGAAGCTTCAATATTCTCGGATTATATTATTTAAATATTGTCATATATTGCGCTACTTATAGTTTTATTCACATTTTAATTTTAATAAAAATTATAAACGTTTTTTTTAAGATATTATGATTACCAGAATGTGTAACTTAGTTTTTATACTGATACCTTATAAAGATAATAATTTATTGTTTAATTGGCAACCAGATTGGAAATTTTCGAGTATGTTATCAGAGATAACCGGTACTAGTATATACCTACTGGTAAATCCAGGGTTTAAGGTGTGGTTTTGGCAGCATTTTAGGTAAGATTTTGACGGCAGTAATCTTTGATGACCTAACCCTTGATCTATGACCTTGAATTGACCTTCAAATTTTGCAAAATGTACCAAAAATTAGCCAAAAAGGCCCAAATTTCCCGTTATTAAGAAAGAATTCCCGTTGAAGTCCTTAAATTTGCAAGTGTCTTGAAAAGTTCGTAAAGCTGTTTAAGTCCACATCTTGAAACCACCCTAAGCAGATGAGGTCATGACCTGAACCATTAGGATGTCATGGCCACCATTTTGAATTATATCATCGTTGAAATTTTCTTTAAGGTCGCTAGCTTGAAAATCCGTAACTTCATGCTAGAAAATAGGGAAAATGTTTAAAATTAATATAAAAATTATATGGCGGAAAGTTATAAAATATGCTGAGGTTCCTAATCTATCAGCCTCCAGTGTGGCATTGATGACATATTTGCCGCCATCTTAAAAATTCGTAATAATTAACATAGGAATTCGAAAACAAGTTCTAAAAATCATCAAAAAAGTCGACTATTAAGGTAAGAGTTACTCGATAGATTTCCGTCCTTGGTTGAATTCTCGGCCAGAGATAAGTATAAATAAGGCATAAAATAAATTTTGAAATTCTTTTTTCCAATTACTTTTAGTGACTTTTTTTCATATTTGTTGGTGGATTTCACCGCCCGCCCCCCCCCCCCCTAAAAAGGGATATTTTGACGGATTTTTGACTAATTTTTGACAATGGTTTTCCAATTTTGAAGAATTGTTGGCAATTTTTTACCAATTTTAAAAATCGATATCAAGATCAAGGTTAATATTCAAAATGGCCTCCGTGATGTCCGAATCCAAGATGGTGGCCGACACCACCGACACTACACCCTTAACCCTGGGCCCGGAGGTACCACTTTATACTATTACCGGTATTAAAAGAGTTTTTATTTAAAAAATATTTAGCCAATATTCTTCCCCTATAAAACTTTCTTACAAAAATTATTCAAAGGTATTGTAAAAATAAACAAAACTCTTAATTGGTAAGATTCACACGAAAGAGAAAGATGTTGTTAGCGTTCACTTGTTAACATTTATACATAAATTATTGTTATCTTTAAACACCCACGCAAATGTTTTTGGAATGGCTAGCGGAAAGCAAAAAAAAAAAAAGTAAAGCAACTTGAACATACCACACAGGCAACGTACACTGGGGCAGCTCAAGTCAATCAGTGTTTGTGTGTTTGTGTGTGTGATAGAGAGAGAGAGAGAGAGAGAGAGAGAGAGAGAGAGAGAGAGAGAGAGAGAGAGAGAGAGAGAGAGCTTGTGGTGAGAGAAGGTAAAGGAAAGAAAGAATTCTCGTTATGGCTCGTCCATTCGCCAGACCGCTAATTACACAACGTTACTTTTGCTTCCCTAACACTTCTAGCATCGCATCGTCGCGTCTTTCATTGCGTCAGTGGCGCCCAGGACGTGTCGTCCTTGGAGAGAATTCTTTCCCCTTGGCCTCCCGTTACAAAGAAGAATCTTCCGATGGAAGCTGATAGCCGCGGGCAGAGAGGGAGGTCGTAAGGTGGGAGCGAATCGCTAATGAATGCTATTTTCCTTTTTAGCCACCGGCTCGTTAGCTGCGGAAGTTTCTTTCATTAGGCACCGCAGGAACCACAAGAGTTTTAGGTTGAGAGAGGTGAGGGGGTATCCTCACGCAGACATTTTCGTATTGTTTAAAGACTGTTTCAACTCTCTCAAAAAAAAAATGAAGATACCTATATTCTTTGATTCAAACCGAAAAAAAAGATACATAGCTGGAATGATTTAATGTTTAACCACTATTATTAATATTTTCAGAGACTATCTTTAACGTAATTGAATATTTTATGAAATGGGTTTGCTAAAAACTGTAATCTCATTATTCATCGATTTGCTTTACGCGCATGTTAAGGTATCTGCTACGGCCTAGAGTCGCCAGAAAGTGCTGTTATTTAGTTGTCAGCGAATCTTCGTTGCTACAAAAATTTAAGTACCAAATATTTTTATTTTACAGTTCCTTCAAGAATTGAAGTCAAAGTAGTTCTCCTCCATGTAGTCTGTTACTCAAACGTAAACCTATATGTAAGGGTATGTATTTCCCACTGGAAGATATCGAGTTTAGCTGAGAATTAAGGTACTGTAGCATCGTCTGAGTTTTACGGTTGGGAGAGTTTCTTTCAAGTACATGTCTGCTGTTAGAGCACCAATCACAGTAATTCCGTGCAGAATCAAACGAGTACTGCGTTGCTCGATCATATAAGGCAATGGCTTCTCTTGCAGATGGTCGCCGATTGCAAAGCAGAAACCGCTAGCGCAGGCATAACATATTGCAGTCTAATGGGCGTTGAGATTTTTTTTGTGAAAATAGCCTGTCCCTTCTTATATATTACTCATGTATAACAAAAACACGAAACCCTATGATGTGTTTAAATATATGTATAAATAAATTAAGTTTGGTTAGCCATCATAAGATATGATGTCGATAGTTTACTCCAAAGTCAACCACTGAGTAATATGTATATATTATGTATGTCACAATATATTTAATAATATAAGTATAAACATAAATATATTTCGTTTGTTACAGCAAAATAATTAATTCAACGTGGGTGGAACTGCGTGAATTAAGTTTCAAATAAAACTAATTTTTGAGATTCGTAACAAAATGGCATTGGAATGTAAAAAATCACTCATATCAACAGATGCTAAAACGTTTCCGCATAGTTACATTTCAGGTATACAATAGACAATAATGAACATCCCAAAAAGGACACAGAAGTAACACCCAATTGAAATTTATTTCATTTGCCGAATATCATGCTGCGAAGGGTATATAAGCTGGAAATCTCGCCAGAACGAAAAAGTCTGCCAGATTGTGTTTTTTCTTTCTTTCTTTGGAATAGGTTCGGCGCCATATTGTCCGAATGACCCTGGAAGAGGACACGTATTGCAGCTCGACCCGCCTCCCCCAATCCCTCTTTACCTCATCGTTCTCACCCGGTACAGCGTGTGGTCATTGCCTGATATCTACCACCCTCCTCTAAACCTTCTCCCAACCCTCTTTCCAACTCCCTTGGCGCTGGCCGAAGGACCTAATACAGCTTGATACACGTCCTGGGGCCTGGGGGAGTTTTAAATTCACTCCAGCTCCCAACCGCCACCAAACCCCCAGCAGTATCACTTTTTTTTATCTTCCACTCTTTTCTCTCTTTTTCTCTCTCTGAAGAAGTTTGAGCCCGGGCAAGTTTTATGAAAGCACTGGAGATGTTCCGATCCGAGTTTTTTTTTCGGGGAAAATAAAGCTACACCGGTGCGGCCTAGTTTTCGCGAATACATGTAGTTTTTGAGACTTTTCTTTATGGTTATCTACGAGCAACAAAAGAGCAAAAGATTCATAAAAAAACTTAAACTATAATAATTCATTAATTTTAATTGAAAATTTTTACTATAACACATAAATTAGAAAGTTTACTTGTCGTTTGTTAAACTATATTTTTAACTTTTCTGGCACATTAAATTGATATCTGGGCTAAGGCTATGCCTTTTAGAAAATTAAGGTGTCCCTGATGTTTCTGCATTCCTTGCTTCAGTTTGCTGCGACTCTTATCTGTCAACGACGATTATCAATTGAATTCCTGGTTCTCTGGCAGAGTATTTGTCTAGAGGTATTCGCAGCGACGTGTGGTTGGTCCATTTGGACGACCGTGGTTGGGGAGGGTCACACTAATATGAATGAGTTTGCTAAGTAGGTGGAGGAACATTTACTGTGGCTAATTATTGAATGATAACCATTTATTATTATGGGGAAACATAGAATTCAGTTATTACTTTGTATGTCATCGTCTTCTCTCATTATGTTTTTGAGGTTTTATTGGATTTTTAGCGCTCCTGATTTAATCGTGAATATACTTGGAATCATTTTCAGTTTAGTTTTAACGAAGAAAAAAATCAAAGTTCATTGTGACGGAGGAATTAGTTTGAAAGTTCCTGACCCTGGCAACAATCGGCAAATTAAATTTATTTTGCTCACAAAACAAAACTGTTATATGATGTGACTCTAAAACATATCTTCAATGGCGAATCAGATTAATGTCAAAAATAAAGTATCTGAAAACATTATCATTATTTGGCCTAAGGTATTTGCGGTGTTAAGTGATTAAATGTCGCATGATAAGTAACTGGGATATAATTAATTTGATGAGTTGATTAGGAAGTTTGTTGAATATAACACTTATCGACCGTCTTTTTAAGCCTTTAACTAAGTTTTTACAGTAAAGTACAAATAAACACATGCGAAATGTGAATTTGTAATAGCAATTAAAAATCTGTTTACAACTTGATATGTATTAAAATCAAGATTTTCGAGAAAATCTAGGAGTTGGTATAGCATACGAACGAGTATGAAAGAGATTATTATAAGATGTACTTTAACTTTAAGTAAACTTTGAATCAGGGATTTAAAGAATAACGCATTTTTTTTGGACACAAAACAGCTTAAAATGCTTGAAAAAGTACCCGAAAAGTTTAAATTAACGATATAATATGCAGCTTAAGGGTTTTAAACTGTGATCAAGGTTTACATTTTGTCAACTTTTAACTATTCATTTACTGGACTCTTTATTTGACCATTTTCCGACTAATGACTTTTGACAAAATGGTGTTTTTCGTAAATGGTAGGGTTAAAAAATAGCCAACCACATGGAACCAAACCAGTTCAAATCCAGCCCAATATTTGCGGGGGTCAGAATATTCATGTTTTCAGCCAAGTGTTGGTAATTTAAATCACAAGGATCAATCCATGATGCTGCCACTTGTAGTAAAAGAACCCAGTCAGCATTTATTGGACAGTAATGGTTAGAACGACTGAAATTAGACCGGCAGTCTAAATAAAAATGTATATTACTGTTGGCTGGGGAAGATAGGATCTTTGAAACAATGCCCTTGGCCGGTATGGAAGTGGCAGCTCATACAAGGACATTTCGCAGAAGTTGGGGGATGGAGGCTTTTTAGTACTGGTGAAAACCCATTTTAAGTGGTCAAAAGTGTTTCAAATGCATAATACTCTGCCGATGCTACACTAGAGCAACAAAGAACTTTTTATATTTAGTTATGAGGAATGAGTCACAATCAATTTCTGAGGAAGTGAAGTCATTTTAATGAAGAGTGGAATACGATACAGCTTTATTTCGTTCATCGGCTTTCCGACCAATGTAACTGATTATATTGTGGCACAAGATGTAAAAATAAATTTTTTTCTGATAAACATTTCCCTAAAATTAATTACAAATGCAATTTTATCCTTCCAGCATATATTGCAAATTAATGTAGTACAAAGTGTCCGATTTATATAACAGAAAAAAAAATTAGCAGAGATTTATCAAAATTGGACGCTTAGTATACAACAGAGCATTTTGAAACAACGTCTCAAATACAAAATACAAAGTAATCAGGCAGCTAAGCTGTTGTTGGAAGAAAAAATACTCACATAAATTCGTGAGTATGAAGGTGTTTTGTTCTGCCAATAACGAGGCTGAATCATTTCCTTGGATTCTGGCAAGTTAAAGACAGACATCAAAGATCACGTGAACTTCTTTCGTGCTCATAACCTTTTTAAAAACATGTTCTCCGGGTACAAGGTAAATAGCCTACGGATACAACCATCATAACAACTGGGAGCTCGACATCTCGAGAGGTGTTTGATAGAGATACGTTCTTCTTCCGAGACACCTACGAGGGAGATATATGATAATGCATATCTTACAAACACATCATCAGTATGTATAATGAGCAAAAAAAAGTGTTGTGTCTTTGGGCTGCTATAGCAAAGCGCCGGTGCATCAGCTAGTGTGTGTATGTGTATATAAATACACACACAAACACATTAGATCTCTTATGTTTAGAGTTCCCCTGAGTAATATTAACCATCTGTAGTTTTTGTACCTCATCTAAGAAATATTGTATATCCTAGTTTTACTAATGCTAAGGACAATGGAACCTTTTTTTATGTACAGCATTTCGGGTTGTAATTAAAATGTTTTCACTAAGCGTTGAATTCCTAATTTGGTTTGCGTATTAGCCTATTTGAAAAGAAAATATCTGCCCCCGTATAAAGCGTAAATTCTTTCACCGTTTCTTTGTAATAATGGCACCATATTAAATCAGAGCAAACAGCAGAGGCTATCCAATCCCTATTTGTTTGGCCTCGCTGCTAATTGCTTCTCTGGCCGGCACCACATCTCGAAAGTTTCATTAGCATTTCCGACGTTGCTTACGCAAACATAATTTTGCTAGCGCTCAAGTCCGGAGGTAAACCATACGTGCCACCGTGGCATTAATGGATTGGCGGGACTTCTAAATCAGACATATGTCCACTATTTGTAGGATAATTAACCATCTGGACTTAACAGAATGTGTATCTAGTAAATTAAGCAACAGCATAATTTTCTACCAATTCAGAAATAAGTTGACGTAGTGACTTAAAAAGCGTTGAAAAAATGTTTTATTTTTTATTCAAAGGAACGGAGAACGTAGCAAGGAACCACTATTTTCATCAAATATACAAGATGGAAAAATGTACAACAAACAAAAAAATATATTTTTTTTTACCTGGGTTTTAGTTTAAGTACTTAGTATTTTCTTTGAACTAATATAATTTTAAAGTTTTATGCTATCCTTACAAATTTTAACTTATCTTAATTTTCAAATAAATGCGTACGTAAATAACATACTTTTTTAAAAATGAGCGTGAAAGAATATTTACTTCAAAGGAATTTTAAAATTAATAAACATTTAAACCTGATAAGGTATTTTTGTATTAGGTATGAGTTTTATTTTCTGCACATTCCCTCCCACAAAATAAAATTGAATTTTTTGATCCTCTTTGAGGAAAAATATTAATATAATATGGTAGCTCTTTTATTTTTTACGTGACTAACAATATTCGTTGAGATGAAAAGATATGTCACATAATAGGCTATAATTGTAATTCATATTTGATATTACGACTTGGCTAACAGTTCCATAATGTATTATTAAAAAAATACTGGATTTGAAAGAGTTTTAATCTATTAATTCAAAAAAATATATATTTTTGAAACCAAAATATCACATTAATAGCAATTGGTTTTATCACACAAAAAGACTTGATAATACGTTTCCATCATTAAGAGAATCCTGAACTTAGTGAATTTACAAGAATTTTTGAAGCGATAAAGATAATTCACCACGTAGAATACACATACCATCTGAGCCGAGGTGCTCATCTTCCGATTTGTAAGTAACTTTTGCGAGCCCGCCCCAGAGAGCGACTGTGTTCTCCGCTGTCCCTAGCGACAGTGGACTGGGACACTGGCTGATAAGGTTTTATGACCTCTTGCGGAAAGCTGCTGTCCCGATATCTTGTGGCAAACACTGCGTGGGGTCTTGCTGGTTTGGTTGCGGGGGGGGGGGGGGGGGGTGAATAAATGACGGAAGAAAGGGGCTTAACAGTTAAGTCACAATAAATAAATATTTTTATCTTTAATTTAATATTTATGTCAGACACTGTGATTCTGGCAGTTTTTCAAGATGAAATAATTAAAAAAAATTCTTTAAAACTATTGTTAAAGAAATCTGAAGTAAAATAACACTTAAAAATTAAATTACTATTTCAATAATGCAACCGCAAAAAACAAAGCAATGTCAGCTGAGAGCTGCCATAGTTGTGATATAAATCTGTATGTTAGTATAACTTTGGGGTAAAACGTTTGTACATGTTTTTAATAAATAAACGCCTATGTAGGAAACTGATAATTTCAATGTTTATAAGATAATAATTGAGTTTTAATATTTTATCTGCTTATGTGTTTGTCTGGCATCTCAATAATTAGTGAACTGATTTCAAAGTAACTTAATTGTTAGCAAGATCTATGGCTCACGCCAAGATATTACTTAATTATGTTTGTCTAAGCGTTTATTAAAGAATTTTTCAGGAAATTAATTTTGATAGCTCTTTTGCCTTTGTAATCGGGCCACGATTTTTCTCAACAGATGAAAAATGTCACACAAATTATTATTCTTATGAAAACTTGCATGACATTTTGCCGCTTTTAAATAATATTTCAAAATTTATTAAAGAAATATGAGACGAAAAATTAAATACGTGTAAAAGAACTATCGTTAGCACTCTGAAGAGTTATAAAATCACAGAAAATTTACTTACATTTCCACCTTCCGAGTTATAAATTAACAGGAAATTTCTTAAGGCCCCCGCCTAGTCAAAGGTGTGTTTTTGTTAGTTGAGGCGGGTGCTCGCTGGTGCTTCTAGCTCCATTTATCCTGTGAGCGCAAGGCTCTGAATTAATGCGCAGTCTTCTCGTCGTGCATAAGAAAACAATTATATTTGAGTGATAATCATAGCATATAAAATTGAGAGGAGGGATATGAACCGAAATACACTACATTGTTTTCAATGGTGTCTATACCATTAAATTTTTTGACGTGAAAAGTCTATTCGCTCGTTACAGTGATAGTCAAACTATCTTGTGTTATAAAATACCGCTATATTTGAATCGTTAATAACTACGAGACTAATAATGCGTCAACAGTAGTTGAGCCCACAACGGATAGAGCATGATTGTACGTGTTTCTCGCGCAGTATTATGTTTAGTTTGTGACGTCATCGTACCAGTGTAGGCGCATGAGCGTGATTGTTGGATGTGTGTTAAGTTATATGTAGCGTGTAAAAGCGTTTAATTAGGACATGGATTCGGATGTCATTGCGAAGAGTTTGCGGAGCACTACTAGTACCCAAAGTGAGACAACACAAATATTTGCCGTGATATAAGTGAATTTTGGTATTAAATTGAAATTTACAAAATAATTAAAGATGTCTCATAAGACTCGTAAATATGTTTGGAACTATGCTATATAAAACACAAGTAGGAGGAAATAACGGAATCCAAAAAGCCTTAAAAGTATACAGTGCCAAGCGAATGCGAAAGCTACGGCAGCGTCGAAAAGGAAATGAAAAGACTTATGATGCGTCAACAGTGGCTGCGACCACAATGGATAGACCATGTCTGGATGTCTCTGTCGCACCGTATTGGTTTTACCTATGACCTCATCGTACCAGTAAAAATGCATGCTTGATTGTTACGATTGATAATCAAATTACAATTGTTATAATTCTATCGCGAGCTGCGTTAACCTAAATTTTTATTTATCTTTTAATACTGTGAATTTGCCTTCGTCAAAGCATATATCTACACATTAAGAGATTTACAAAAATTTCAACAATATGTCTGGTAACATTATTATTACATTTTAGTCATTCTCAAAAATGAATTACATCCTAAACGCTATTGACATCACAGGGATAACTGTTTGCAGCAGCTATCTATTACAACCTTCTGGCAATGTATTAAAACTACATGATATACTTTAATGAAGCAAAATTTTGAAAAATAAAAATATAGAAAACTATTTTTGACTGAAAACTATTGAAACCAAAATGATGTCTGCTATGTATTTAAGGTAAATAATATTTTAACAGAGTGCACAATTTTAGTTGGGAAGAGCATATTTCCAAGCGTGCTTTTCGAAACTCGGGCAGCAGTCGGGAGCTGAATAGCCGGCTTAAGTCCACTCACGAGGGTGTTTCAACACGCCACTCCTCCCCCCTCCCACACACATACTTTCTATTTTCTGCTGGCCGGGCTAACGAGGGTCCATAGCGGGAGCTTCGTTACCTCAGCGCCGGTCCCCTGGCTTTGTTTAGCGCGCGACGGCTTTTCCATAATTCATGTTAATTGGTCTGTGAATAATTGCCGCCAGGGGCACATCTCTCCTCTTCGCCACTGGCCAGTTCTGGTGAGAATTAGTTACCTGACCTCCCACCCCCTCCTCCTACCGTCATCATCCCTCCAGGTGTAACTTAACTAAGCGAGATTGTGCAGTTGGGAAACGTTGGGCACGCATTTGGAAAAACATCCCCATGTTACTGAAATTCCGCACAGTCAATACTGTTAAAGAATTTTTTTCCGTGGTTTCATTGGAAATTATTCTAGGTAAATGCTAGGGTTGCCTATTACTAGAAGGCTATGGCTGACTCCTGCCATGTAAACACCCTAGCTGGCTTAATGTTTGCCCATCTCGAAAAGCCCTTCTGGTTGTTGCGTTGTCCGGTTCACTTCTAAACTGCGGAAGGCTTCATATTAAACGCATCGTGTGCTGAAAATTTCTTCAAACGTGCGTAAATTGTGCATATGACTCCAAAGGGTGAGACGATCTCCAAAGAGCCATATGGAAATCGCTAAGCATTTTCGTTGCAATTTCGAAGCAGTAGAAGACTAGGTTATAATGATAAACTGAGAAAACCCTTCCCACCACGAGCACCACCCGTTTTTCCAAACCAATATAGCTAACTAGCAGTTGAACTAAATGAAATCCCCACATCAAGCGATTTACTGGCACATATTTAACTCTATCACTCTCAACCTGGAACCTCTCAATCACACAGAGTACTCTGGTCGAGTACCCATCCATCCTTTACTAGTTGTTGTATCCTCTCTAGCTAGTAGAAGAGTTGTTTCAATGCTTACTGTAGCCAGTCGACGAAAGGATGGGGATGCCTCAGCCCGTTTTATTGAAGGGAGCACCACTGTTAGTGTGAGTCCTACTCCAAACTGATCCAGGCTCGAGAGTACCTCAGTGGGATAATCCTGCACTGCTGCCAATTTTACAAGGCACTTGTAGGCTACCCAGACCATTAACATTAAACTAGTGACACCCCGCACCAGATGATAGACCTTTAGTCACCCCGGCATGCTTCGGAATATCTACCACCTCCAAGTGCCATAGACCAGGGCGGTTACAGCCGATTAAGGCCCAATTGGGACCAGGTGCGGCCTAACAGATAGCACCCGGTATTCGCTCTTGCTATAGCCTGTGCTTTCAAGTGGAGAACAGGCTTTTTGTAGACATAACGTAATTGATTCTTGGTAATCGAATTCCCCAGGGATGCTTTAGTCGTATCTGCTGTTGCACGCAGTTTCAGTCTTTTCACCATATATGGTACACATTCATACAAGTGGGGAAGTATGAAGCTAGGGTGTTCCAGCAGAGCTCTCTTTGGTAAACAACCCTGGTACTACGAGCAAGCAAAGGGACACCATTGGTGTCAACACACTATATATTCGCATCGTAAACCCTTTCCATGGACTGATTGGATTATATATTTTGGATACTAGAACTGGCTAAATTTGGGATAACTCAGGTGACATGCACCTTCTCCAGAAGGAGGTCAGCCCACCCCCAATCGCTTGGCAATGGAAAACTATTATCTCGTCTAGTATCCCCCCCCCCCTCAGTTAATACAATCCCATCTTCCAAATCCTATGAATGGGAATCCTGGATGGTCAACCTAATGTTAACATAATGGAATTCGTGGCCAACGAGCAGTCAAATAAAACTAAATGAATTGAAATAACCTCACCCCTATCCCCTTTTCATAGTTCCACTGCAGTTTTAGGCCGGCGGTTCCACACTCTGTTGGTCCTCTAAGACACTTGGTCACGCTGACATAACTTCACATCATACTGAAATGTCAAACAAGTGAAGATTACTTCAAAGCGATACCTGGAAACTGCATGCTTGAATGTAAAAACTGACTATTAAACCATTTATTATATTTGTTAATTTTTTCTTAAAATGTTTTGGCGTACGGAAAAAAAATTTTGTTTTGAGTTTTGTTTTCAATTTTTTGTTATTTTAAGGGATTATCTTAACTTTTATACATTTCATAACTTGCTTAATTCCTCTTACCTTTAACATGCTCTTATCTGTAATCGCCTGTTATTGTTTTAGAGGAATGTTTGTAATATTAATTCATCAACCTCGGAATTTTGATTATAAATTTAAAAAATGCACTAAGGATGTCTTAACTGCAAACAGTGTAACAAATTAAAAATAGTAAAGCCTAATTTCTGCTAAGCTTAGTTATATTTTCATTGACGAAATGTCAGTATTATGGAATGAACGATATAGGACAAAGTGACGCATCAACGTCGGGGCTATTAGAGACGGTTAAGGATAATAATAGGTCTGAGAAATTTAAATTTGCTGGAATAATATGTTTTAGGGAAAAACGGGAGTAACCCGAGAAAATCCACTGGCTCACAGCTATGTCCGGCACCACCTCAGGGAGGGGAGGGGAGTGTTATATGACCACTTAAACACGGTTATCCATAAGAAATACACAGTTTTATGACACTAAATATTTTTATTCTCCAAATTTGTATAAAAACATGCAAAAACTAGCTTATGTGTTTCCCGTGGTGCATTTGAACGTCACTGTTCTGCAATAGCACGTACTTTCAGTCAGTGGAGTAGTTCCCTGAAGCCCGCTAAATTGAAATGTGTGCGCTAAGGTTCGCGCTGTAACTTTTTAAGAGGCCACTCCAGTGTTTCAGGGGCACTAAGCAACCCGCGTTAACCTCATAAGATTCAATGCAATTTTCATTTTGCTTATAACTTATTAACTAATATAGATTTCGAAATGATGCTTGCTTGATATGTAAGACAACGATGCTCTTATCAAAGCCCCTTTCTTCAAAAACGTGCATAAATTATGGTTCAAACCTAGACAATAGTCTTATGCATATTAGTAAAGATTAGTATAAAACCATAATTTATGCACGTTTTTGAAGAAAGGGGCTTTGATAAGGCATCTTTGTCTTACATATCAAGCAAGCATCATTTCGAAATCTATATTAGTTAATTAGTTATAAGCAAAATGAAAATAGCATTGAATCTTATGAGGTAAACGCGGGTTGCGTAGTGCCCCTGAAACACTGGAGTGGCCTCTTAAGATAGCGTTTAAGAACTTACGACATTACCGGACACACTTTATATTTATGTCTCGCAATTCGTGAACATTCTTGTAGGAAAATATTTTTTTATTTTACACCTATTTGTTTAGGAAGTCATAACTAAAGGAATTATGATAGTCATAATAAAGATATCATATCGGAGGCTGGTACGGAATCCCAGCAATCGCCTCGTATGAAGATGTCGAGAATGGGT
Source organism: Bacillus rossius redtenbacheri (assembly GCF_032445375.1). Classification (NCBI taxonomy): domain Eukaryota; kingdom Metazoa; phylum Arthropoda; class Insecta; order Phasmatodea; family Bacillidae; genus Bacillus; species Bacillus rossius. Next base: position 57,183,906 of record NC_086330.1, on the reverse strand, counting down.
GGACTAGGCGAGATGATACTGTAATAGTTCCGCATTTCTTTCTGCATTATGTTGTCGAAGGTACAACACATCACCCAGTCTCGAAACCAGAAAGAAATTAACCACCTGTAAAGTTTCTCCGACCATGTGAGAAATCGTACAGCAGCTAGAAGTAGTTCCACTGATGACCAATAGCAACATTCTACTCTTCAAACAGCGATCAAAAGATCTTCGTCCAAAAAATTGTTTGGATCAATCCTCTAAAAATTGCGCCAACGCATACTGGAACTACAAGTTCTTTGCTCACGTGAACTAAAGTTAATACATTTTCGATCGGCGGCAACAGGTGGGACAGCTTTGTCGAATTAATGTTTAGGTACGTCCACACAGAATTAAAAATGTCTTTAACCAAGTTCACCTCCAAAAATATGCAGTGCTAGTCCTCAGCTGTCATATTAACATATTACACCCAGTTGTCGTGTGTGGTAGGTTCGGTGTATAGTGTTTAGGCTATCCTTTGAAGTGGAAAGAGAAACAGAAATGCTCGCTGAAGGAATGTTAAGGTAATGAGCAGGTTCAAGTGATTGCATGTGGCTTGAGAAAAAATCATGCCCAACTCGCTTGTTACGAAAGATATTGTGTACTTAATGGGTGATTTACGACGGTCGGCTGGTTGTAGATACTTCTTCTTGCCCTAACAAACAGCCCAATTATGTCTGCTTATAGATGCATCATCAATCTTCATCAAATGTTCTATGTTACATTAATACGAAATTTCTGAAAAACTGGCTTTCATCACTGATAGCACTGCTGCTCTCTTGAAGAATAATAAAAGCTTTGTCTAGTTGCTCATCACTTCGAAACTTCCTCTTGCGGTTTAATGAAAATTGCCAGTGAATTTCAGTTGCACAAAGAAAAGTTTATTTTAGTACTTTTTGCACTAGTGGAGGTGAACTACAGATTTTTGTTTGTAAATGTAGGTCGACAAGGCAGAATTTCAGATGGTGGTGTGTTTGATGAAACAGTACTATACTAACAAATAGAAGACAAATAATTAAACATAACTCAATCGAAACCTTTAGTTAGTGGTTCAACAAGCACATTCAATATATTTTTGTAGAAGATAAAAATTTTGCCCTGACGGAGCACGAGGTATTATATATCTCTCGTATATGATGAAACGAAAAGGGTCTAAAAATACGAATTTACTACTACGGAATAAGTAGAGTACACCAAATTTTGGAGTAGTGTCATCAATATTTTGAGCATTAAGAGAAAGCTAATGCTTCCGTAACCTAGAAACGCTGAACAAGTAGCTACAGTGATTTCTTGTCCACACAATTACTTGAGAATACAACCCTCTTCAGCTTCGAGGTTTAATTCAACGGGAACTTTTGACATTGAAGAAAATTTTCTACTGGCGCAGGTAAGCTGGCGAGGACAGAATAGGCCCACCTTGTCAACATAATTTATGCCAATAGGAAGCGTCTCTAGGAAGCCACCATTCAAAGCTAAAGAATTCAGGCAGGAACTAACAGACTATTTCGTAAAAGAGAGAAGTGGAAAATGGCAGGGTACGTATGCATCGACAACTGCAAGTAAAGAATAGTTTGATAACTTACCTAAATATTCATATTATTTATGAAATGAAAACGTTTATAGCCGAAAGTTCAAAGTCTGACAAGGTGATTTTTTTTCCTGCAGGAATTTTAAACATTAAAATGCAAACCATGTTCTCTTTTATAGTTTATATACCCTTTAAATCACAACTTGAATAATATCTATTGTTAGCGTAATTTATCTGAGAAAATGGTCAAATTTAAAAAGAAAGAAGGTTTGATAGAAGGTTTTGTAAAACACCCACTCTCGTCAAATGCAGAATAAAAATTACTGTAAATATTTTACTAAATCAATGAATACAATAATTGTAAAATAAGTTGATTAAATATATTTAGATTGATATCTACAATGCAATATTATACTACATTGAAGCTTTTGCACTGACACAGGATCAATCTTCACTTACTAATAAATGTAATCAATGCAATTAAGTATTTTCTTGCGTTTTTAAACTTGAGAGTATAATACACAAAAATTAATTTTTAAAAATTAGTTTTACATAATACTGCTAGCAGTAAAATCCTTGTTATCTCTTTATTTTCTTTTTTTCTCTTTTCTGCACATATCGATAAGTTTTCCAATATCAATTACAATTTTCACCCAAGCGTCAATCTTTTTCAAACGAATAAAATTGTGTGTGTGGTATCGCACAAAATATACTTTTGATGATAGTAACTTAAACACTCTTGAAATATTTCCTTAGACCACCCAGAATCAAATTTTTTTTCAGCTTTTAAACCTAGGACGACTGCAAACCAAAGCCATGTGAAGTTAAATAAAAGTTAAGAAGATCTTGGACGTTTAAAAACACTACCGCTATCTTCATAGGAAGTAGGCCTACTGTTTCGGTATCTTAATTGAAACACGTTAATATGGAAAGTGCAAAAGGAAACAACTCGATTGGTTCTGTAGCTGATCAGGTCACGTGGCGATGATACAAAATCCTGATTGGGAAACACCAAGTCCACACTGTCTGCATCAGTACCATGTATCTTCCCTTTGACGTGACGGCGAAAGACCGACTCCTGCCAGACTCAGGTCTGATCCGATCACTGTATCATTTTTTATACGCACTCTTGATACAGAACTCTTTTTTTCTTCAGTGACCGATAATGGTACAGATACGGTGTCCTGCTACAAGTGTGGACGCGGCTCTATGTGCATTTCTATTGGTGGACTAGAACAACATGAAGTCGCAACAATCAATTTTGTCAAGGCAACGGAATTTTTAATGCAGTTGCCACAAGATGGAAGCTCATGCAGCCTCAGTCTCATTTCTGATGAGTTATTATAACGATTTAAATCTCATATTCATAGTAAAAAACGAATTCCAAAACTTATCAGTATGAAATATGAATAAATTTTGGTTAAATAAATGTAAGCGGTCTTTCAGTACTCGTCTGTCATGTGTAAACATTCAACCTTGGTGAGGAGAAAATTCATATGTTCTCATGTTGCAATAAACTTATCATATTACCGTATTTGTGTGCCAAAATGAACTTTATAGTACTGAAACTATCGTGGAATAAATCTTGTAAACATGAAAATTCATAATGGGATATCAAGAAAACTAAAAAAAAGACAATTATTTACAAGCTGGAAAAATTGTTTTAGAACAAACAAGGCTTCAAATTAATTAAACAATTGATTGGTTCTCTTAAGTATTACGAAATCGGCGCTATATTTTAAGTATTTTTCAAAGAAAAGTGTCAGTCCATTACATACATTAACTATAAACATTTTAAAATACATATTATATCACTAGCTATATGTATGTATATTTGTTTTTATTTAAATGACAGGTAAACGTTTATTTATACTTCCAATAAACAAACCTTAACATAAATTGACAGGTTCAACATTAAGCTTTAGCAGTAAAATTTTATTAAGATTTTCTTTTACTAAACATGTCCTTGAATATATGTAGGATAACAAATATTTGTCTCTCTACAGTATGAAGAATGGTGCACGTTTCTATATTTCAATGTTAACTAAGGATTGTCCAAATGGTAATGCGTATTTTTTAAGTTATCATTTATTTATTTTTATGATCATAAATGATAACATAAGGTTTCAAATGAAAGTCGTACTATTATAAAGTTTTTTTGGCCCACCAATGAACTTCATACAATCACCGATGATCGCGAAAGTTAATATGAACGGATGAATCACGCGGGACCATCATTTTTTCGAGAATCCTGAGGCTTGCACCGATGGCAGCACCTTGTTTACGTATTTCCGTTTCAATCGACTTCCTTTCCATACACAATATTACTCCTACCAAATGCACAATACCCAGAGCTAAGGTGTTTACACATCAAAAATGCTTCTATTTCAAATTGAAAATAAATTTTGACGACGTAAAAAGCCTCTTTAGAGCATTAAACTTGCAGGCTTTTGAACATTAAAATATGGATATTATATGCGGTTAATGGTTGTAACCCATATAAGAAAAATGATGCTTTAATATTTACGTCTGATTACAAAAATAACGAGCATAAATCCGTGAAGAATTCCGGACACGTCTGCCCACGCTGTGTCGATCCGAGTTCACTGACATTAACCGCCCGGACTGTCAGTTCATCTCAAAGTTCCCAGTGATATTTGCTCAGCGCTCAATACACAATGGCGTAACATATAATGGGCATGAGACATTAGACATTAGGTCTGGTTAACTATGGAATATTTAATAAATTAGTTCTTATTGTATTGTAAAATGCATTGTATTCTAATTGTAAATTATTTCTTATTGTAATTGGGAATAGTGGTTAGATATCGATTAATTATAGGAGAGGGGTGATAAACTACTGTGTAAAAGGGCGCTAAAAGGAATTTGTACAAGCTCGTTCAGATATAAAATTCAGATTGAACCATCAAAGTACACACCTGGAAGATTCCTGCTTCTCCTCTTTCTCACGTATAGTACAAATTTTTTTTTAAATTCACATAAGATTCCAAGCATATATTCTAAAGACATACGTGGATGGCAGTGTTAAATAAAATTTGTAACTATGGACTGGATAAAAATCACATAAGTTCACCGACTTGCAGGAGAGAAATCCAAAGTAATTAAGTATTCGAACCAATTTGATATTTTAACTTTGAGACAGTCAGGATTGTGTTTAAAGTTATTTGGTTCTTCTTTATTTAGATTTGTTACTCGGTTAGAGAAAGCTACGCATAATATTAGCCTATGCCAACATCAGGTCAAAAAAACAGATGTTTAAATTTTAACCTTTGTTAAACTGAATGTGCGAAATCAACCTGTGACTACTACATTACTAAACCGCAAAATTTTAATGTAAATAAAGTATTATTTTAATATAAGACTTTTTGCAATAAAATATTTGCTAAAAATCTAAAAGAATAAAATACTAATCGACTACTTTCTTTCTCGCTTATCATAAAATTTTTTTTTAAAATTATTTCCCAGTGTTTTATACGCAACTCCTAGCACTTTTTCTGATGAATAACCATGAATACATTTATAGATCACTACCATTATACCCACGCAGAGGTAAAAACTGACAAAGCCTCCCTTTACAATGTGAACAAAAAAAATCAACTAAGAAAACGAAATAGCAAAACACGAAAAAGGCGCAAGAAAACAAATTCGTGGTAGAGTGAGATAGGCTATTACTAGCTTCCTCCTCTTTTGTGAAGCGTGGAAAAAATTGCACTTGTTACTTTTACTGTCTGAAGCGCTAGCTTTTTTCTTTTGCTTCCTAGGTCTGGCAGCTTGAGTAATCCAAGTGAGTATACATGTATATACAGATAGTCGTACTTTTTTATGGAGTAAACAACAATATATTTTTCTGCTAAAAAAAACTCGAACAAAGATTTAATCTTTATACTTCATAAAAAATGAAAAAATTGTATCAATAAAAGTTAAGTGTTTAAAATATGTAGTTATATATATAAACAATCGTTTACTTAAACCATACTATTTGTACCATTCAGTTAAATTGTAGGAATAAAGTAATGCAAAAATTAGAGAAGGTAAAATCATTTGAATATTTAATTGAATTTTTTTTTGGGAAAACAACTATTTCTAAATGAAAAAAATAACATTATTTCTGTTACAAAAAATTAACGCAATTATTTACTATTAATTCATCAGGCTACATATTGAAATCAAAATCCTAATGAAATTAATAGTGACAACTAATACTTAACATCTCAACAATAAAAAAATCCAAATGTTGCACAATCAAACATCCTCCATTGGATGGATTAAAGATTTACAGACTAGGAATTTTTTATACTTTCAGCGTCACAGGAGCATCCACGATACAGTTTGATCGAGCCAGGGCCTTCACCCTGATCAATCAGTGTCTCGTTCAGTGCATGCGAATTTGACTTCAGCCTTAACTTCCGTGCCACTGCGAACGCGCACTTCGTTGCATTTTCGTTGTGTACTAAAGTTTCACCCTAAATGCGCCTGAAGAAGTAAAAATTAAAAGAAAAAATATATATTTAATTATTATTGCTTTTTCTTCAAAAATATTACAATTTTGTTAATAAAGTCCAACACCATTTAAAATACGTTCTTAAAAATCTTAGTAATTACCAGAAAGCCACCATGCGAAAATTCACCGAACGCGAATTGTCGGACGAGTAGCCAAGGAGCTGAAAATCTTAGGTGTCCTAAGGAAAAATGTGACCAGTCCTTGGGTAAAGCATAAGGTGAGATCTCACAAGCCATGTTTTTTTTTTTTTTTTTTTGCATTTTCACATCATTACTATTTGTTGGTTCTGTTACAAAAAAAAAACGCACACACACATATATATCACACATATATGTAACATATATGTAACTTATAAGTAACACACTTTCTGTAAAAAAAAGATAGTGATTACAATTTCAAGCACTTGCGCGAGGTTTAACATCCCTACACTTAGCGAATATATGTTGAAGATATTTGTTACATAACAAATTCAAGCTTTGCATAGTGTTTAATTTACAAAAAAAAAAAAATAGCTCTTAACTGATAGTAATGAAGAGAAAAAGTTTAGCTAGTATTTCAGTTCTCGCCAGAGTTGTGTAACATCTGACTTCTGTAAAGAGCACATTCCTGTGTTCTCAAGTAGCAAATACACATATAATACGAAACTTGATCTTCTTACACAAATATAAAATAGAATTATTGAAAATAATGTCGATCTTGATAAACAAATGTGTAAATTTGAATTTTTTTTTAAACTTAATTTATTGACGCGAATCACAAGTAGTTTCAACACCCGCCGCTAGAATTCGCTGCCGGAGCAGCTACGTTGACTATTGAATCATTTGATAATCAGACTAAAAGTTTTAACTATACAATGAAATGGCTCCGATAAAAAGCGAAGAAGACCCCATAAAATACTGAACCCCGTGTTTGGACCTGATTTTCGGCAAGTAATTTCATTAAAATACTTCCAATATTTTTATAATTCACTAAACACTTGATACTTTAAAGTTTCCCCTTGGGCTTTGTTGGTTTCGGTTTCGCTCCGTGCGCCACAGACGCAGACGGCGGCACCATGGTTACGCATTCCCGCTCCATTCGCGAGACTACTCCTGCCGAGAGGCCGGGCAACGAGCGCTAGGGTGTCACTCGCGGAACAGCGAGCTGGTGCGCGACAAAGGACAGAGCGTCGCGCCGGGTGTGAACAGTAGCGGTTCTCCGCGGGTAACGTCGCCACCAACCACAGCTGTGCGCTGTTCACCGCGGGCGCACGTGTGTGGCCTCGCCTGTTTGTGGGTTGTGTGTCGCAGTTCGGGATTGGCTGGCGGCGGGAGTTCTCGAGGGTGGTCGCCGTCTCTCCGTCCGGAACGGGAGCTGCAGCCGCGGCGAAACCTTACGAGGTCGCCTCACGACCTCGAGAGGCATGTCGTCAAACGGGGCAGCGGCAAGGAAGAACCTGATCGCTGGGAAGGGGGGGGGGGAGGAACAGAGAAAGGCCACGCGAAAGCGACGTGCTCTGAGAAAGAAAAGAAAACCCTGTGTTTCAGGAGCTAAGGTTTTTCTCTACCCACAACCGTCCAGCACGTTAATGCCCTGTCAAGCTGTAAAATTTCTGTGTCCAAATATATCCGACAAAGATGAATGAGGGTAATTAACACCGGACGAAAGAAGATGGTCAATATATCTCCATCAAACATAAATAAGCAGCTTACCTCAAACTATTAAAATACTTTTCACAATGTAAAAGTTTGTTTACTAAATTTAGCAATCTAAAACTTTTTAAAGATTATATTATTTTCACTTTTTTTACATTTCTAATCGTTTAAAATCTTATAATGAAATAATAAAACGTTCCTTGTGTAATATATAAATGTACTTCGATCATTTAAAAATAAAGACTCGTAAATTGTTTTCGCAGATAAATTTCTATACTTAACACATTCTTTTTAACATTATTTTAGATATTTTACACTTATAAACTTTTCAATCGCCCATGTGTTTTTGCATTTAATTATTATTTTGTTTTTTTAATAAATAGTTTTTAGAAATTTTTCGTGTGAGCAATGTCAAGGATTAGTGTCTACCGTTGTGTACAGAATAAGAAATTCACGTCTGATTAAAGAAAGTAAAGCTTGTCATTATCGTGCATTTGTTAAAAATAAACATATGAATATAAGTTGACATACAATTGCCTTCCAGTTAACCATAACGCAATAAAGCAAAATGATGAAAGCGATAGCTGCTTTAAAAAGGCAAACTATTTGCGGTATGTGATGTTGAGTTACTGCCAAGGATTTCACTTATTGAATATTGGACAACTTTATGAGAGAAGCTTATCCTGTACCACGTCTAATTTTCCACCAGGTTAGTGTATCGGATTCTGATAACGTTATCAAAACGTTGTATGCCAGGATTTAAAAAGCGTGATAAAATATGTAGAGTGGCATAAAAAAGCGGCAAACTAATAAAATGTTTAGAACCGTTCAGCCAAAATAGCCATTTACAAAAAAGTTCTATGACAATGAGAATAAACCTACTCTCTCTATTTAAAAGAAATTTTGTATACACGCTATTGTAACTCATACAAAGCGCAAGTGCTACAATAAAAAGCAAATGTATTATTGTTATAATGCGAGATATCTGGAAATATGTATATGTAAGTGGGAATGGTTGAGTATGAAAAATACGCCTTTCCATTCCACCAATATATATTTATTTATTTTAAAAGGTTTCTATGGGTAGAGCGAAACCCATAAAAAAACCAGAGTAATATTAAATTACAGTAACTCATTTAAGTTCTAAAATAAAATAAAACATTTACTCTAATACATAAAAATCTACCTTTTGATTTTGAACGCCACTGTCATCTTTGAATGGTGATGCTTGGAAACATCAAACAAGCCTGGGGGCCAATCATTATCATCGCCATTATAGGTTTAACATGTATTTCATCCAATACCTGATAATTTTAGCAAAAAAAAAAAAAAAACAACCACGTTATTTCAGGGTTATTTCAATTTCACGAAATAAAATAATATATAAAAATTATTCAAATAATTATAAATAAGTATTATAAATAATAATAAATAAAATAATTATTATAAATAAGTGTATTCAAAGTGAAATTGGTTTAAGGAGTAGATTTGATTTTATATGGATAGTACATTTTCTACTAATATTCAGTATTTAAAGAGATCCAATTATTTGCATCTGTTAAAATACTTCGTCAGTATTAAATACGCTTCTTTTAATGCATAGTGTTGAATTTAAAACGTAACGTTGGTTGTGGGATTGAAGTTAATTTTTATTATAGCTTCGATACTGCAGTAAAATGTGTTCCGCAATCTTCTGCAATAAAAGAAATTATAAAATAAAATCGTGACATTTAAATACATGCTATCCCCCCCCCCTTCCCCAAACACATAATTATTGATCAACAACCGCAATGAAATGCTTTGGACGACCAGTAGCACCAGCCACAGTTTTACACTAACGGCAATGTAGCAAACGAGAGAGCCCACATATTGCTGCGTCAAGCTGCCTGCCGTTTCAATGATGTGCTCACTCGGGAACGCCCCACGACTACCGCCACGTTGAAGACGCACCCTCTCCGCAGGCGGGTTTATGTTGCGCGCCTCGCGTCACAGACCTCGGGGTGTTTCTGCGCTCGGCCGTCGCAGCACTTGGTTCGAGAGATCCCTGGATGTTGCGCACGTGGGGCGAACAACTCGCGTGGAGGGAGTGTCACGTAACACCTACTACCTGTCAGGCCCGTTTCTGCAATCTCACGGTAAACCGAGACGGATCACGTAAACGAAGACGGATCTCCCGGAACATTTCTCTGTCGCGTATGCTGCTTCAACAATTTAAGGAACCGTAGCAAATGGTAGCCAATGAGATTGTAGTCAAATATTACGAAATATATATATATATATTTATTTATTTATTTGAGACCATAGCACGGGCAGAATTTACATATATATTAAAATTAACGGTTATGTAAAAATAGAACACTAGATTTTCTTGTACTTGAAACCATTTTTAATTTATTTAGAACATAAACAAACATGGTTACCATCACAGCCAAGTTCTCAGTTTCTATTGGTCACACAGAGCAACTTAAATGGAAGACCTCAGCATTGCGGAGCTTATCCGTGCGGGTCCGTCTCCATCTGCGTGCCATTGCAGAAACTCTGTTCCGTTGAGATACGTCCCCGCGTACGTGATCCGTCTCCTTTTTCCGTGTCATTATAGAACGGGCCTTTGTGCGCTTGCGTTATTTTTTATGTGTAACATCTTAGCACTCGGTATACACCATTTGGTGGGAGTAATTTCGTGAAGGGTACGGAAGTCGCGTAGAACGTAAATGTGTAACCAGGTGCTGCCATTGCGCGTTGGCGTGAACCGAAGTCAACAAAGCCGAAGGGAAACGCTAAAGTATGAACAGTTTATTGACTTTTAACAATACGGGAATAATTTTAATAAAATTCATTTTCGAAATATCATGCTCAAAGCCAGATTTAGGTAATATTTTTTTTTCAGTCATTTCCGCTATTCGGAGACTTTTCATTAAATAGTTAAAATTTTTGGTATGTTTATAAAATGATTGAATAGTCGATGTAGCTGCTCCGGTAACAAATTAAAGCTGTGGGTGCGGAAACTATGAGTGATTAATGTCCAGAAATGTAATTCAAAACATAATTTGCGCATATATTAAACACGCACGGTATTATTTTCAAGAAAGCTGCGTTGAATTTCGTGTCCGAAGCCAGTGTTTCGTATCAAAAGTGTATTTGCAACAAGATAACATATGAATTTGTCTGTTTACCTAAGATAGTTGTTGCACGTCTCCAGCGAGTACTGGAAAACTTGCTCACATAAATATTTTTTTAATTACTGAATCATAATTAATGTTTGTATTTTCTGGCATTCTGGGTTGTAGCCGCGTCGAAGACCAATATTTCAGTGGCGTTTCGGCCGACCTTGTAGTCACCATAATCAGAGTAGTAGTCACCTGCTGGGACTGTAAGGTCGACCCAAGCGTCAAAGAAATATTCGCCTTCGACGCGGCTATAACCCAGAAGCCACGCAAGAACCGACGATAGCCGCGAAAGCCTTCGATCTTTATTAAGTAATAATAGGTTGTTTTTTTTTTTAATCGGTGTTTTGTCCTTTATCCTTTGAGTGTATATATAATAATGCACTAATCAATTTTCAAATCAAATATTCCTTCATTTTTTATTTTATGTTCAAGAAATCATTGAAATGGCTCCGGCATACTTGTGCCCATCCAACATTTCTACCTTCCTTTCGTTTGTCTTCGTGTGTTTGAGTAGCTGAATCCCACAGCACAGGGTGCGCTGACATTTCTTATGTTCAACCCATAACCTTGAAGATGCATGGTGCCTGGTGCTGGCACGCACACCCTTCACGCCCGTGCGACTGCTGCCACGTGCTCGTGCAGGTCTCAGCACGCGCTTGTCACCTCGTGACCATCTTCGACGCGCGTGCCCGCGTGGCCGCTTCCATTGCACTCACGACGGGCGCTCATTTTGACGCGTGTGTGACAATAGGTTAAAATAAAACTACTGCAAGAAAAGAAATAGCGTGTACTTATAAACGCGCGTTAGAAATTAAACTTTCTTTTATTTAAGACACTGAACTATTTTTTAAATAAATTGTGAAAAAAATTAATCTAATACTTAGTATTCATTAATAATACAATCACGTGCATAAAATTATTTATTTAATTTAGTAAGATAATCAAAATCAAATTTAACTTAACAATGAAAATTATAATTATATTATAAATATGCTGAATGTTTCTTCTTATTTCTTAATTTCAATTATTCATTAAGAAATTTAGTGATAATTATTAATTAAAATAAATTATACACATGCGAGCATGAACTTACTTACCTAAATGCACTTGAAAATGTTTATAAACATAATTAATTTTACTAACATTTCTATTAAATAATTTAGTTTACTGATATGGACCAGTATTCAATATAAATAACTGGATTATAAGATTTAAAAGCATATATAATTTTAATTGTATTTAGCTTTTTTTTTTCATCCTATGATAATTTCGTCGCATGCTGCGCGCGCATCGTAAAAATTCATTCTCATAATTTTTTCATAATGTGTCTAGAGAGGTATAACTTCAAAAACATTCTTATATTGATATAATGACCTCGGATGATTTAAACTAAGTTTTTGATGAAAAAAAATCACTTGATACCTTCTGGAAGAGTTTATTAATATAAATATCGTGAGTATTAAACATATTGTTTATTGCTAGTTATAGAAATTTGTGATTTAATCGTTGTGGCATTTAAATACATATATAAATGTGGTAGTCTTACATGGCTAGACATGTTTTACTAATGTTCCATTTACAGATTTCACATTGTTTTGTTTTATATTGTTTAAAAGTGTGGCACGTTGATATTTGCTTTAATATTTCCCAGGCATGTTTGGCATACTTACATTTCTACATAACCTCCGTTATTGAGATGCAAATCGAAAATATTTTTAATAAATTCTCCAATCGCGTCATGAAGTTGGAGGCGCAAACGTAAGAGAACCACACACTGAATTAATGATTTCAATGAAACCAGTACAGAGAAACTTGAAACTTCATTTTCGTGGAACAATTTAAAGCGAACACTTAAATATATTATCAATGACTAATGAGTTACAATTAACCCAAAAATTTCACTTAATTCAGCAATCAAGGTTTCATGAAATTTATAATTATGGTTTCGTCAATTTAGTATGGAAATTTCAAGTATCAGATAAAATAATTGACTTTGTTTTCATAAATTTAAATTTGTGTTCTTATTCTTTTTTAATGATGCTGAAAGGAGGTTGAGAATTTATAATTGCAACATTCTGTAAAATTTTTGAATTTCTCCTCATCGGCACTCAATGTTTTGGAATCACATAACAACTTAACTGTCTTATCACAAATACGTAGATGAATCTAGTAACGAAGTTTCTCTTTCTTTTTTTTAGTTCTCAGCCATGAATAAAGCATTAGCACTTCCTCTTCTTTGTAGGGCAACAGCGTGGAAATATTTTTTTTTAATATTGCTTTGCGATAAACATAAAATAATTATAATGAAATCAGTTTCTTCAGTGTGCTGCCCGCCTAAAACGCATATTACATTTTGTGATACGGGCCACAAAATAGTGACTCAAATAAACATATTTCCCACTTGGAGATCTACTTGCGTGACTATGTAAACAGGGTTAGACGGAAGTTCGGAATTCCAATTCCTAGAGTCAACACACTCGGACTCCGGTCGCCTTGCTTACAGCGAGTGCGGTAAACAGTGAGGAAGATTGCTTTGAGCCGAATGTAGTTCACGGCAAACATAAGTATTGGGTCATCGAAGCCATAACCAAACGCGCTTATTGACGTCAATCTGAATCTCCTATGAAAAACACGCATAAATACAAAAACTTTGCAGATTTCAAGCTATTGCTAACACAGCGCTGCAAAACAAACTCATTAATTTTTTTAATATTTTTAAAAAATATTTAATATTCTGATTTATTTTCTAACTCAAAAAGAGTGTGCGTTCCAATATATGAATTTATCGACCTATTATTTAAAATAAGAAAGAAAGAACTTTAAATACTTTAAACCGTTTATACTGTTAATACTTGGATGACGATGTGCTTAGTTGGTGAAGAGTATATAATTATTCATTTTCCCGTAAATTGGTTTCACAAAGTGAAACATTTTTTCAATCGGTTAGAACAAACATTTTAATTTTCATAATTCTCTGTATTTTGTTACTAACTTTATTTTTCTTACTGTGTATAAAAATTTAGTTAAATATGAATTTTAAAGAATAAATTAAATCTTCTTAGCATAAGATTTTGTATTGTGTGAAGTTGTTATCCTCGTGTTCCTAAACCTAATGCTTGAATAAACATTTCGCATGAGTAGCATACCTTCCAGTTCCGATAATGGAATTTCTCGAACTTGGAATTGGATTTTGATGACAGCTCCAATACCGAACAAAAACTTTACCCTCCAGAAAATCATTAAGGTTCATTCTTAAAGCTAAGGTGGTGTTTGGTGTTCCGACTCGACATATCACTTCATATTTCGATTTCCAATTTAAACTCATTACTGTTCTTAAATATATGATGATATATGTTATGAACTATGTGTTATTAAACGTTTAAATTTCTTCAACTAACTTACATTTATAAGCTGTATCAAATGTATAATGATAAACTCAATCTAAAACTGTTTTCAGTGTAACGCTTTAAAAATTATAATTATTATTATATGTTATAAAAGTTGTAATAATTTTCATAAGCGACAGTATGTAAAAAATTTAAATTTAAAATATTTGCAAGTAATTATTAAAACAAAATTAATGATTTATTACAAAGAAATAATGAAGTAATGACTCGAAGTTGCGAAATTTAAAAACATAATTTAACAAGTAGTTTACTCAAAATATATCCTGTAATAAAGTTTAACCGTATTTTTATAATAGTCTCAGTATTTGCACACTTTAAAAAATGAACTAAAAAATTTCAGAAAAAAATTTAAAACAGAACATTATACCTCTTAAATTTGTAGTACACCTTTAACTATAATTAACATTTAAAATTTAACCGTATTCAGACACAAAAATTTCAGCAAAAAATTTTAAATGATATATTACATTCTTAATGTTCTTTTGATATCCAGCAATTATTAAGATAAATCTTCAAGGATAAAGAATAATACAATCATTAATTATTTAAAAATTTATTTCCAAATGCCAATATATACAGCACACTTAAAGAAACAATATAAAAAGTTTACATCTTTCCTGGATTGGTGATTCATCAAACAACATACAACAATGTATCACGCCTAGTCATGCTGGAGAATTAGCCTTGCAGGGAGAGGGTCGTTTGTATCATAGTGAGCTCGAGGGTTGGAACAATTAACTATATATATACGGATATGTTAGAAGAAGACGTAAACCTTGGTTACCCGGATTAACTTAGCATTTTCCAAAGTTTGTTAGGCAAAGTACGAATAATGACTCAAATAAATTTGTTTCGGCGTGTACATGTGTACACCTAGGTATATCGAACGCTGACTGGGTGATGTTTGAAAAGCCAAATTATTTATAACTTTTGTTTAATTTAATAGATTTAACGAACGAGAAAACAGTCATACCTTAAGAAAAAAAACATATTTAAAGTATTTATAATACAAAAATTTGCAATTACTTGCAATAAAAGTTATAATTATGACACTAGTTCACGAAATGGTAATTTCACAAAAAAAAATACTAATGTTATTAATTCCAAAGAAATGGTTATTTATTTGAGTAAGACAAACTGCCGTGACGCTTCGAATTGCACAATTTTCCTGCAGCCTTGCATTTACAATTATTTGTAGCAGATTCTGTTTTATAAATACACCTTTTATAGCCTTGATCCACTTGAAAGCGATTGTTCATTTGCTAGTTGTCGTAAGATTTTTTTTTGACGATACATTTTCAATACAGGTATTTATCAATTGATCTTGACTAAGAGAAAACTTTTTCCTTAAGAATATTTCCTCGTTATTTCTATGTTCGTAAATGTTAAATGCAAATATTGTTCGTTGTCAATAACGCTAGGCACTTTTTTTTTATATAAAAACGCTCACGGAACGCTATACGTGCACTATGTTCGGCCGCCATCTTGCCACTGAGCAAACGGCGGGGGAAGTCGGCATCTTCGCGTTTCGTGCCACGTGCTCAAAACTGACGCAACACCTAACATCACCCAGTCAGCGTTGTGTAGACCTAGGTGCACACGGGTAAACGCCGAATTCAAATTTGAACGATTGTTCGGACATTACCCAACAGACTTGGAAAATGCTAAGTTAAACCTGGTAAACCCTAAGTTTACTTTTATCCATCTAGCATTACGAACAAAACACTCACACACACATATATATCTGAAGATGCACGAACACAGATTATTCGAGCGTCCGACCCGAGGGTTAGCGAACGGTAGGTTCATCGTCGGGCAACGGGAGAGTTCACGGAAGAGGGGAACAAGAGGAGAGAAGGTAGCGTGGGTAAGGGGAATGTGTGTGGAGCGACACGGCGCTTCGATCGCCCGGTCGTGGGTTCGATTTCCGGCGGCGCCCCGTGCCGACCCGCAGCCCGCGAGCGAACAGCTGGCGCTATCTGGTACGACGTCCGGGAACTCACACATCGTTGACATCTCTCACGTGTCGGTGAATATTCGGAATTTCGGACTCTGCCACATCGAAGACGGTGGACCCATTCCTCGTTACAGATCTTTTTGACAGCTTTTTATCATAATGACTGAATAATTTGGTACTAAGACGCGGTCTCACATGTGATGTTCCTTTTTTTTTTTTTAGATTTTCTTTAGCGATGTCTTAACAGCTTAGCTCTCAGTTTGCAGCACTTGGTAGGAGTAATTTCGTGAAAATGAATCGGAAGTCTATGAACAGAAATGTGACACAAATATGGCGGACCCACGTGTATCAATATACCTAGTACCTTTCGTAAATATTAAGGGACATTACATACGTATTGGTGTACCAAAGGAAACTTTATGATAGTACATCAATAATTTAATACTTAATGTTATAATGTATCGTCTAAAAAATAAAAAAGTAAACTTTATAAATACGCAAATTAATATTGAAAATCCTCTGGTGACTTTAAAATGTAAAGATAGCGCTGTGTTCATCATACTATATAGCGACAGTAATGTTTGTTATGGTTAGTTCGTTGCAACAAGAAACCCTTTGTAATTCTAAAATGCCTGATAATATGCCATATTATTATAAATCAGTTCCTAATAAACCCGTTTTTTTTTACTTGTAAGGTATGGTTAGCAAGTCACTCTTAAATTTTCTCCTATTTATGAAAAAAAAAAATTGTATCTTAGATTTACCTAATTTATCTTCATCGACATAACGAACAACATTATGTACAATCCGTAATATCCATACATACGTAGAACCTATAAAACACTCGTCAAATATCATCATGTAACTTAAATAACTCACAGACTGATAGCATTAAACCTCAATATGTAAAAAAAATCTGTAAATTAATTTTACTGGCTGGAAACAAGATCCTAATTTTGTTACAGCACAAGTCTCAAAATATTTACAGGATCTCAGTGAAATAACTAGAGGGAAAGTTAAACCCAGGTAGAAAAAGGTTTAAGACACATTAAACGACTAACAAAACATTTTTTTTACTGTAAGGTAATTAGATATTGTAGCATAAATGAAACACAGAAAATTACATTTATTTAAGAAAAATGAAGTCGCAACGTAATTTTTTTAGTAAATGCTGGATTTTCAAATCACTGAAACAATTTTATATTACAGTTATTGAACTTCATTCTGATAAGACTTAATGTTCATCTACACACAGACATAATGACATTACACCGAGGCATTGCGATTTGATACATTATGTATTCAGAGTAAATTTTTTAACGCTTGTGACCACTTATTAAAAGTAGCGAGATAATTTTTTTCAATGGGCGCTAAAAGTTTTTGTGATAAAATAAGAATTTATTTAAGGTTTTTAAAAGCTTATAAAAATTACGGAGAGAACTCCCAAGATTACGCCAAAAATTTTGTTTCCTCTGCTCCTTGCGTGACGAAACACCTCAGAAATAAGTAAAACAAAAACGACTCTTGTGTGGTTCTTGCGGTGGTCCTCTCCCTCCAACACAATGAAGCGACTTGGCTCAGAAATATTAAGAAAATAAATAGTATGGGACGTACACGCGAACTTTCACAGAGATAGACATATAAAGAGATAAAGAGAGAGCTGGACATAGTACACGAAATGGGAGGAAGGTAATGAAAGACGCATAAGAGATAAAAAGAAAGCGTTAAGGACTTCAGTAGTATATGTAAATGTTCCACCGAGCACATGCTTCAGGCTGTGGTGCTTGTGGTGCCGACCGCCATCTTGGATTGTAATGTCACGGTGTCCATCTTGGATGACCTTTACCATTCACCTTGACCTAGAAATTGACGACCATATTGGATCTGCCATCTTGAAATCGAGCGCCCCGCTAATTAATGTTGCGCTTGTCGTTACGCACGCCATGTTTGATGTGTATGTCGTCATCTTTTCACTGGTATATTTGCCTGACATTGAACACGAACTGTTTAAAATTCTCACCGAGTATCGAAGAAAAATACCTATTGGCTACTGAGTGGATGGTGTGACCACCTACTGGATGCGCCTGGCTACCCACTGGATGTGGCTGGCCACCTACTGGAGGTGTCTAGTCAAAAACTGGATGTGTCTGGCCACCGACTGGATGTGCCTATCCACCAAATGGACATGTATAGCCTACGGCTGGACGTGTATTGTCGTTGACTACACATGCCTGACCACAAACTGAAAGTTCCTGACTATATTTCATGCCTGGCCACTGACTGGATGTGTCTCAAGCAAACTACTGGATGTGTCTAGCAAACTTCTGGATGTGCCTGGTTAATCGACTGTCATGTGGAACTACCCTGAAAACACATGCAAAGGACTCGCTTTGCCTTCTAAAATGACTGTAGAAAGGGAGAAACTCTTATAAATTGCTTGTTTTTTATACTTATAGAAATTATATATTAAATTTTTATTTGTAATTTAGTTTTTCTATTTATTGTATCTGTATTTGTTCAGTGATGAATTTTAGGCGCCCTGGCAATAATTGATTTCTGCACTCTAGCTAATAAGTGTGTCCTAAGAGACAATAGCGCTCCCAGTTACAAGTATTGAAAACAATATGGCGGCAGCATTCTTTAGCAGACGCCATGTGTACTACGTGACAATAGCGCTCCTGGTAGCGAGTAATGAAACAAGATGGTGGTCCTAGTAAGAGTATTATTATTCATATACCTTATTTAATTCTCAGTCCGGTTAGTGTCCGGATGGCCGAGCGTGTAAAGGCGTATGTTTTCCAACCCAGAGGTCAGAGCTGTGTTGGTTTGAATCACAATGTTTCGAACGTATTTTGCATAAAAAAAATTTAATATAATATGTCGATAAGGACCATACGAGCTCTGGTAGGTAATGGAATATCGACGTTATGTGATGGCATGCTTAACGAAAAGTGCAAAATTAGTGAGCTGTAAGCTCGATTTCAAGATGGCTGTCGAGGTCAATGTCAAGGTTATCCCATATGGCCGCCATGTCGTCACAATCCAAGATGGTGGTTGGCACCACATGCGCCACAGTGTGATTCCTACGCTCGGAAGAACATTTACATACTACTGACTTCTAAGATATTTTTTGGAAGCGCAATAAGACAAACACAAATCCGGCGGGCGAAACGAGGCGGCAAAACAATGCAGAGAAAGCCCTTTATAAATTCTCAACATTTTAATTAATTAACTGTAATCTCCGTTGGAAGATTTAAAAAAAAAGTATCCTCTGGTGGCAGGTGAGATGAAGAGGTTAGGGATGGAAACTGAATTTCGCGCGCGGAAGGGCTAAAACTGCCGCCGTAAGAAACCGCGTCGCCTCTTTGAGGGGCTGGCTTTAAAACTGCGCTCTACCGTAACGAGCTCCGACTTCAAACCACCCCAACTTTCCCTCCCCTCACTCAAATTCTCCCTACCAAGGTCTTCGCCGAGAACGAAAATTCTACCGCGAAAGGCCCCGCTGCTCATTCGGACGATTCCCGGAAATCCCTTTGTGCGCGCGGTTGCTGGGCCAGGAATAAAAAGGTTTTTGAAACGAACAGTTAGAAATAATCAGTAGCTACGTCTCATTAGCAAACCGATCCGGCGCTATTAAATGAAACATTTCGAATGAAGTCAAACACACGACCACAGCTAAAGATATGAACCGATAAATAAATCGACTTTACTTTGACCCTAGACTTTATTATGCAAAGAACAAAGGAAACTTGTTGGCCAAGCGTCCTTTGTCAGAGAAAATGAAGTTTGTATACAAAATACTACGGAAAGAATATATTAAACACCGAGTACGTTATCACTTAGTTATAATACTAAAAAAATTTTTAGCGGTCACGTCGCTTAACCGCATAAGACATCATTAGGATTTTATTACTTCCTTGCGAAATTTTTTATTTAAGTTATAATGAAGAAATGCTTTGCAGTACCGGTTGATTGAATGTTTTTGTGTTTAATATAATTTTATAGTTATATCATCGAGCTTAAAACCATTATTATTTCTAATTTTTTTTTACTTTTTACTTTATAAATGGTAATGTAAGCTATCTTAAGTTATTTTTATTTGTATGTCGTCTATTGTTACAATTTTAAAAATGTTTGTTTTAGTCAAAATAATGCACGAAGATTGAATTGATTAGAAGCACCCAACGCAAGATTGCTTTATTGAGTGCTAAATTTATTGTTTAAATGAGTGAATTTTTGTCAATCTAATATAAAAAGAAAAAAATAAATCATTAAAAATTATTTTTTTTCCTTAATACAGATACTTAAATTATTTTACACATTTTTAAAATAATCAAATTATTCTTTAAAATGTAAATTACAGGTATCAAATTTCTTTCCGAACGTATCTTAAACAAAAACTTTTTTACCCCTCTCCTTGTTTCTCACTGGGATACTATTTAAAAATTCAGAATTACAGATTTATTAAACATGGAAATATCCGTTAAGTAAATAAAACCAAAACTCATCCCGTTCTTTTTCACCGCAGATGTGAAATAAAAAATTGTTTTAAAAACCTATATTTATATTTCACTAAAATTTATCTAACCAGTACTGATTTACTTTTATTAATAACACTTTTTTTTCTAACCCCCGTGCCATCAAGGAATTTTCGCTATACACGTCACATACGTTACACAACGTTAACTCTGTTACCAAACCAACTCCGCTTTCGTCACCCTGTGATTCTGTTATTACTCTACCGGCTGTGTAAAAGTTCCACTTCGATAAAACCGGAGGCGTTGCGTCGCGCGACTTGGCGACGAAATCCCGGTGATGGTTTGGTGGGGGGGAGAAGGGGCGGCCCCTTCGACGAGAAAGTTAGCAACGTTGCGGGGTGTAACAAGCAACCCCCTCTCTGCTTCCGGGCGGAACTGCGTCCACCCACACGCCCCAGTTTTCTGCATGTTGAACTTTCGGCCCCGGCGCGCGGCGCCAATTAGCGGAGTGGATGAGGAGGGATTTCGGGAAAGGTCGGCAACCAGAAGCGAAATGGAAAAAAGAAAAAAAAGAAAAAAAAGGGTGTCGGAAACGCCGGGAATATCCACGAGGGAGAAAGACGTACTGTGATTAGTATGATTGTGACGAAAGAAAAGACACGTTGTTCTGTCCTCAACGATGACGACACTGCCAGAGAACCAAGCATAAATTACACAAAAGGGCTCCATGTTTCCAACGTATCTGAATGCGACATACATTAATAACAAAAACTGGACAGTTAAAACTCTTATAATTATTTAAGCAAGAGTTGCTAATCTAAGTGAATATATATAACGTTTAATTTTTTTTTAAACTTGATAATCCGCAAATTGATACTAATTAATTTATTTAAAAAGTTATTTACTGAACAGAAAATTTTCTTGGATTTAAGACAATTTGTCACTTATTGTATTAATTTTTTTGATCTTTTATTTAAATTTAAGACACTATTTTTATTGCGAATACAAATTCTTAATGTGATAAATGCATTGTTTCTATCTATCTTAATAACTGACGCTATGACTGTGTCGTAATGGAAAATAAGTAATATAATATGTAATTTAATTTTATTTCAAGTAATCTTAAAATGTATCATTTGAGTGCACGAACACGGTTGAAATTGACAGAACGTATCGAAAAAAAATTTCAGGAGAAAAATATTAAAGTTTCCACCTTAAAAAAGTCTCAATAGCTCGAAAATACGGAACGATGCTACATTAAACGAACTACAATTGTGCTTAAAAACCTCACGCATAGTGATGTGTATCTGCTCCCAGATTAATGGTCGCTTTAGCCTAATGAGTCTGTACAACTAAGAGTCAGACTACATTACAAAATTAGATTTTAAACGTCTTGTACAAATGACTACTTTCTGAAACTCTCGAGTTCTTACAGTAGGTACTAAAACCAAATTCAAAAATTAATTTATTTAGGTAATTCGGCAAATTATATCTTTGAAATTCTATTCAAACTGCACGCAGTAATTTATAAATTTATTTTTTATTTTGGAATTTAATTAACATTGCAGAAATTTTGTCACTTTACTAAATTAATCACAAAACCTGTCAATCTTTCAGATTCGTAACGAACATGTTTCTATTTGCAGTTTGGATTTTAGTATATTTATTTTGACTATTAATCGCACAACGTTCATAAGGTCTTAATATAATGTCACGCTGTTAAAATGAAATTGTTATCGTGTATAGTAATTGCCGTATTTTGTCGTGATGGTCAGAACTAAAGAGATGACACCGTCTCTACGCACTTTTGTAAATTACAACTACGTAATATAATAAATTTTAGATTACAATTCCACCTCAATCATTGAATTGCTCTTTGAAGTTGCAGAAAATTATATATTCTTAGAATCTAAGACGAATTCCAAATTCCGAGTTCTGTGAGTTTAGTAAATAAAGTGAACGGGCATTTGCAAGAAATAATAATGATTTTACCAGGGGATGGTTGTAACTGCGTGAAGCCGTTTTTTTTTCCTGCAGCTAATTGTTGAGCCATATTGGTTAAATTCCCACCACATTGGCTGAAGTGTACTGTTTGCAGTGTGGAAACAGTTTTAAATGACACTTCTTTTTTTTATGAAAATTACTACTTTTAACGACGGAGTTTCTTATTCATACTTGACTAACAATCATCAGAAGTGTTCAAGCTCCATCTCCGCAATGATTTGGGCGTATAATAAATGGCGATGGCGAGGTTAAAAAAATTTACCACCTACGTCACATCATGCCATCTCCTTGCGATTCCAAACTCCATGGTTTTTACTGTGCAGCGAACACAAGTTTTTGAATGATTGTCGCTGCTTGAAAATAATAATTCTTGTGATTTCATGTTCACGGTGAGTAAACTCAGAGCCGGTAATTTTACGACGCTATCCGTAAATTCATGAAGATCTTTGCATTATTTGTAAACACTTTTCTGTGTAATATTAAGATGGAAATTTTCAAGAGAGTGTCACGTGGCAACTCAGGCTCGCTTCCTTGAGGTCAGCGACCCTGGCGAACTCCACACAAAGGTCAGGTTACTCGACCTGATAACGGCACGGAATTCATCTCCGAGGCCTGGCCAGCGTGGACCAACAGTCATTTCCGGGTAATGGAGGCGGAGTTACGCTGTTTAAAATTTTCACTTTCTTTTTGCGGAAGAACGCTGGCTACAAATCATCCAGGGATCTTCGTACATTTCCGGCTGTCTTCGTAAATATAAGGACGCAAAGTTTATTTACATTGAAAATGAATACAAAATAAAATTCTTTGTATATTAACAAAACATTAAAAAAAAAGGTGAAGTCTACAGTACTTAAACTCTTATTTTACCCACCTTGTTAAACTTAAAGCATACAACTCGGAAGTTGAAATACGCAGTAGTTTCTACGAAGGTTCAGTTTTTAGAAATTACGAAATAATCTTTGTTTATTTCAGGTGAATTCTTCGTTGAAAGATCCATTAATTTACTGTAGTTATAATATTGAAGAAGGGCCAGTCTTGTAAAACCACTACTAAACAACGGGTCTCCCATCTCCTTTTTGCAATAATTTTAATCCCTGATAAACTGAACTTAGCTGTGACCTATTGCTTGTCAAACATTGCTGTTAGAATTTTATATATTTATTTATTGCGATAATTTTAAATGGATTAATGTATTTACAGGTAGAATCAAACTAACATTTTAGTTACCACAACCTAGACGAAAAATAAATAAAGAAGTAAATTTATGCAAGTTCTTTAATATTTAACATGATAGAAACGATAAAAAAATTACTTTAAAAACTATAAAAATAAACCATAAGAGTCAAAATAAATACAAAATTTTTTTTAATATACTAAAACCAAAAATTATATAAATTATAAATTCAAAAAATTATAAAAATAAATAAGAATAATTGGAAACTAATGATTAAACAGTTAATCCTTTCAAAG
This sequence comes from Bacillus rossius redtenbacheri, assembly GCF_032445375.1. Lineage (NCBI taxonomy): Eukaryota > Metazoa > Arthropoda > Insecta > Phasmatodea > Bacillidae > Bacillus > Bacillus rossius. Next base: position 57,159,721 of record NC_086330.1, on the reverse strand, counting down.
TTACTAAATAATTTTGTTTAAACTTATCTTTGACTTACTAAATATACTTTTTAACAACGATCTAATTTAATATTTATGTAAACAACAAACCTTACAAACCCTTTTTTAAGTTACAATCAACTAGACGTACGAAATCCTACCTCCCCAAATAATGAAGTCAAATGAAAATTAAAACAAGATTTTTATTTATGTAACAGACCTTGCTCAACCTACCTTTAACTTTTACGACGCAAAAATTTGTCTAAAAATGCGCGAAAGCGTATTACTCGTGCGACCGACTCGGGGTAAGTAACATAAGGTTTCCCTTTCGTAAATTACGCCTATCCGTTTTCGTATGGACGGGACTTTTTTTGATGCGTAAACAAATGCTCTTTCGACGTTCTCACTGCGTTGCGTGATCCACGTGTGACAGTAAAAATGAGTAACGTGCTTGTGCATTTCAGGTGTTTGTTAAATTCGATTAAATGTTTGACTTGTTTGTCTGACGTAACCTAAACTAGAACTGAGTTCTGCTTTTGACTACATGCCCCATGTGTTTTTGTTTTTATTACTGTCCTACACCCCGGTGATGACTCCACTGTAAAACCAACGACATAAATTTACGAAAGACACCGGTTAAACGTTATCCAAGGATATTAGTAAACATACAGATTTTCTCCGAAAATTCAGGGACACCGAGTTCATATACTTTGAACTTGAAGTCACGAGAATCATTTTAGAGTGTTAAAGATATTAGAAAAAACTTGCTAAGGCTGCAGCAAAAACGCTCTATTTTCTTTGTTGAGTTTTTGAAAACAGTTTGTTTGAAACAGAAATACCTCCTAATTCGGAAAAATTCTTTTTTCTTTTTTTCAAATAAGATCCAGTTATCTGAAACAATTATAATTACTTTACTTATTTCTTCAGAACATTCATAAATATTCTGTAATTTTTTAAAAATTGTTTTTCCTTGCGTTTTTTTTTTTTAATATTGTGTAGTCTTGCGGAAAGCCCAGCATGCGATTGATGCAATTCACCAGAACTGCAACTATCAAAATGTTCTAATTTATTTTTGCTTACACTTTTTACAAAAGACTAACGTACATGTCATGGGTATGCAGGAAGTTTTAATGCAAAAAGGAATAAGAACTATTTAACTCTAAATTCAAAAGTGCTCTTGATAGTAGGCTACTCGAACTCATGATCCTAAATTTGGTACGAAAACTGCTTCGCCACTTAGGTGAAATGAAAATTTTTAATTAGTTCACCAGTTTCGTGATAAATATTATTGTAATAAGAATCATCCATAACAAACATAACCCTAATAAATGTGACGTAAAGAGGGCAATAATCGTAATATGAGTCACTTTAACTGATTTTTTTTATCAACGAACTTACGTGGCAAGTTTTAAAATAATAGATGGTATCATAAAATATGTGTCATAAACTTATAATTTAATACGAAAAATAAATAAAAACGTTTGCTGGCAAAACACTGTGACAAGGATTCGAACATATAATATTGCAGCAAGAATGCAAAGAGACAAAGAACCATACCATTAAGAAAACAGGCCAACAAAAACCAGCTTAAATTTTTTGCCCATGTAATTAATATTTCCTGCCATTATATTGAAATTTACGATTAAAAAAAAATATGCCTCATACTTATTGCCGTGACCAGGATTCGAACCTGGGTTATTGCGGCCACAACGCAATGAACTAACCACTATACGATCACGGCTACAGAGACTGCTGTAAATGCAGAGTTCTTTTACCCAGACTCTTGTAGAGACCAACCAAGCGGGACCGCTACGCTTCAGCAGCGAACAGCGTGGTTCTCTAGGCAGACATTCCAACGTCCAAGGACCAGTTAGAATCTCTCAGGGGACCCATCTACAATCGATCTGACGCTGATCGGCAATGATGGACTTAACAAACAACATAATAGCAAGAAACGCAAGACCCAAAAAGTAAATAACGTCAATCTTTAAATGCCCGTTTATAACGCAAGAAAGAAAAAAAAAAACTATCAATACTCAAAAACGCAACGCTAGCGAAGATAAACTTTCAAATTCACGTGTTTTCCTTATGTTTAAATTTACTTCATTTAATTTTAATTCTTCCAAAATCTTAAAAAATATATAGAAGTTATTTGTATGGAACGCTGTGTTTTTCTTTTCATTACACACGTCACGTTTCCCATTATTTAAATATTGCACAGGGAAGGAAAATTATCTTTGTCACCAAATTGTTAATTGTTAAGAATTTCATATAGAAACAAAATCATTAAATACTATCGATGTTCATGTTTTTTTTTATTATGTAATTGCAGCTACATGTTGTAGGGTTGTGCGAAGTTCTGAGACTTGCGTGTTTCATAAAATACTTGACATCGTTGTGTGTTTCGTCCTTGCGCTCGCGCGTTTCTCGCGAAGTTCACAAGCCCGGCCTTCCTCGTCGGTGCAGTGTTAATGCTCGGTGCAGAATGTCCGAATTTCGACGCAACTATCCTGTCCCGTCCTGCTCGCCCTGAGATGGCGAAGCCACGTGGTCTGTCGTGGTGGTTTACGGGGATGGTTTTGTATGAGGGGGGAAGGGGGTTTATGGGGAAGCCAGCGACCGTCGGTTACCGATAATCAAGACTCCCCACCCTCTCTTCCCCATCCCGAACTGCCCCCTGCCCCCACCGCAACCCGAAACCCCTTTTCCTGCCACCGACGCGTCGGAGGGTTTATCGTCAGCATCCTCATCACCCGCCTCAAGGAATTTAATAGAAAGTCCCGCCATTCCTGGCGGCATGGTTTTGGCGGTTGGGGGGAACGCGCGGGCACAGGAGGCCTTAAGGGTTGAAGCAGGGCGACGCTACCGGAATGGTAATCAACTCCAAATTGCCGCGAGCTTCTCTTCCGGACATCGGCGAGGGTCTTTTTTACGATCTTCGGCTGTCCTCCAGTCGCCGGCCACTACGTCACGCTGCTAACTGGCGTATTCTCCTGCTTGCAAAGCAAAAAGGAGCACTGGTAAAGAAAAAATTTCAGCAACTGCCCCATTCATGCTTCACCAGAGCCGGCTATTCATTTTAAGTTATTTCATTTCAATTGGTTAACGTAACAATTTACCTGGTTGCCATCTAGGATGTTGTGACAAAAATGTGAAATACTTGGATTCGAAGAAAAATACCAGGACAAACACTTATTACATTTTAACCTTGACTTGTAAAAATGACAAGTCATCAAAGCCAACAAAATACACAGGTTTCTTGTAAACGTTTAATTTAAAATATTTATTTCAGCTTCTTCAATAGTCCTGAGTCACCATATTACCAAACCGTAGAATCAAAAATGCCGTAAGTTATTTTTTAGCGATAACTTACTACACATGTTTCACTTTACAGTATAAGCTTTGCCTATCGCGGTTTTTGGCTAAAATTATTTTCGTATACTTATATGAAATAGCTATCTTCTGTAGTGAAATGTCATGATTGTGTACTCATTTAATACATTTTGGCTTGACAAAATACATAGAATCATTGTAAGTCCCCAGAAACGTATTGTGTCTGATTCCAAGGCCGAGGAATTAATACATATTTAAGTTTTAATTTTTTAATTTACATAATCTTTCCCACATTTTCGAAATAAGTTAACTTTTTATTTTAATCGGGTATATAGTTGAGATCAAAGATGACATATTAATATCAACTGGAGGCGTGATTTCCACTTATTTTTCTTCAGATTGGTTGAATTTAATCCTTTAGACAGTTAAAAAATGGTTTTGTTTATTTGAAGATTTAAGAGACACAAATATTTTAATAAATGCAATTATTTAATAACAATAACGATACGGCGAATAACAAGATATCAAGAATAAAAATACTAAACGCTTAACCTTATAACTTTTTAACCTTTTGTATCATTAAGATTTTAATCACTAAAAAAATAAAAAATGTTACTGAATTTCAGATTATTTCATGAAACGTAATTTTATATTTTTATTACATTATTGTACACATTGGTAAATCACATTAATTTTTTTTACTTACCATTTTAATATATGTGTATATATATATATATATATATATATATATATGTGTGTGTGTGTGTGTGTGTATATACACCTGAAAAAGTTTTGTTCATTGTGTAAATAAATAGAAACATGAAAAACTGAAAATTTAGTTTTAATATTTACTAATGAATGAAACTGTTATACTCACATTGAAAAATATTTACTGTTTTATATTTTGGCCACAAAGCTTTGAAAAAAATATATAGTTCGCAATATTTCTGTTAACTGTAATTTATTACGGTTAGGAGTGTTTTTAAATATTATTTATTAATAATGTAAGAATGGTATTATGAGTTTTCCAAAATTTAATCTTTTTTAACTACTTAACAATTTTTCACAACGAAGAGATAACATTTTTTTCTCGTTTTTCGTGTTTTTTTATTCGATGTACTGGGTGGAATATTAAGAATTAGAAAATATATTCAATTCAGGCGTTGAAATCGGGGTCATTAATGACAACGAAGGGTTCCGACGAAATGAATGGGTGCGGGAAGCAAGAGAACCTGCACCCGCTCACAGAATCGTCCGTCACGTTTCCCACATACGGAAAATCCACGTCCGACCCAGCCGGGTAATCGAGCCCTGGATGCCTTGATGAGAAGGGAGCGATTTGACCTCGTATCTACAGTAATTCATTTGGAAAAGTCATTGCTTGCAACCAGCGAAGGAAAAAAAATGAATTCCGCAAGTTTGAAAGCACGCGAGGAAGTGCAATAACACGTAATTGTGGAAAATATTGCACATTATTCATCTGCGAAGCTAAAATAAAAAAAACTGTGTCAATAGTTTTCACTCCAACCCTTTGTTCTTTTCATCACCACTCCTCGAACTATTTTTCAAACCGGTGAAAGAGTGGAACATTCTTTCGCTGCTGGCCGAGAGTTGGAAGAAAGAAGACTGGAACAGAGATATAACAAAAATGGCTCTTTTGGCATGAACTTCTTCTAGGTCAGACGTTGAAGTGGAAACAAGCAGGCAGAAATTTCCTCCTGCTTCTGAGACGTGAGATATTACTGTTAACGAAATTCACCCGAAACCCGGCTCCAAAGTAAGACTTCCTAAAGAACTCAAGGGAAAGAAAACCCATTACGTTTAGGAAGACTGTGCGTCAAAACTCTTTTTTTTTTTTTTGTTTTCTGTCTTGCGTTTCATGAATAATTTCACCCATTCTAAGCGAGACAGCTTTCCATTCTTAAAACCCAGAGCCAACTCTAACCTACCACTCGCTGAATTCATGCGATAGCTACCGCTCTTTCACCGAAGGTCATGCACCATTAACTCACCGAAAAAAAAAGGTATTCCTGCGGTACTTGTAAATGCATGTCATTAACGTTAGTTTCGTTCCCACGTGAACTAAAGTACCATCATAACCGATAGCGAATTTATTTCCGTAGAACATTAATGCCCTCTTAGCCCGTTCTGCCATAAAAATGACAGAAGTAAGTTGTGAAACTACTTAGTTATCGATAATAAATTTTTTTTTGGAATCTGTGACAATTTTCATTACTTTATGGATGCTAATCACAGTACCATATAATAAATAATTTTAAAGAAAATATCAATTTTTTAGCTTACTCGTTAAGAATGATGTAAATTATGTCATTATGTCAATAGTTTGTTTTGTTATTTTTATCACAGTTTTTTACATGTAACGACAGTAGCGTTATAATTCGTTAAGAAATTTAAATAAATATAAGATTAACTTAGTTTATATTATAATTATTAATTATTTATATGATAAGTATATTAAGTGGCTTCTAACGTTTGTAATGACTTTGTATTGTCTAGTTATTTTAATTATTTCCAATTTATTAGATTTAATCATATTTATAAGTAAAACAGTTTTTTTAATTTCAAATCATTTGAACTTATGCAAAAAAATAACTCAGTGTTGCATAACAAGATATGCAATTTCAACATGCCGTATACATAACGTTCGAATTTCAATTTAAGTTAGATTTAGTATAATTTATGTATACGTTGCATAATCGTGGAGATATAGTTTCATGGTTAGTATAAGGGAACGAAATAATTATGATTACCACAAAATATTATTTACTGCATACATCTTCATAGAAGCTTTTTACGGCATTTTCTTAGAGCCATGATTAATTTTTACATAAACCCTTCATTGGATTGCGTTTAACAGATTTTATTAAACAAAATTGTATTCATTATATTAGTTTTGGCTTACATACTTTCAGATATTTTCATCAAAATGCTTTTCAAAATTTTATTTTCAAGGTGCGAAATTTTAAGACTATTAATCAATTTTATGTTTTTCAATTACAGAGTTTGTAGGTATAAATATTTTTATCAATAATTGCCTATTAAAAAGAAATTGTTATAAAAATAACAGGAAGATTCAATTTTGCCATATTAATTTAAATCTATTAACTAAGTTAAATATTTTACATGAAGACCGAAAATCTAAAAGTCAAATCCCACAAAAGGCGTGGTAAACCAAAATATAAAAACTCATAATAGGCAAGACAAACAAAACATTATTCCCAACATTAAAAAATTGCTTCGTAATTCCCTAAAAATAAACCTTAAAATAAAATTTTTGATAACTTTTCAACATTTTTTTTTTTGCTGGCCTAATTTAGATGCAGCTATGTTGGTTTCCGTCATCTTGGATTCTAGAAATTTAAAGCATTTGAAAATCCAGCCACGGCCACCATTCTTGATATTCCGGTCATCTTGGATTCCAAAATTTTGTACTATAACGTTATGACTACAATTTTATAAATCCTAAATTATTATCCGAAGGAACATGAAAAACCTAAAATTATACTTAATTTACATTTAAAAAATAAAAACATTTACATAATGGATTTTGGAGTCCTCGGTTATAAAACGTCGAGGGCAAATTTAAAGATAATTTTTCCCATGGTGACTACTGGAAGACTGACCCCCCACTAATACCAAATAAATATATTGCCAACCAAGTCGTCATGGTGAACATCTTGATACGTAATATTGTTTTCTCCCGCTAGAGTTCGCTGCCACCATATTGGTTTATATTTTACTCACTAGAGTGCAGTAGAATCAATCACCAGTCCATTAGCTATTGTTGCTTCCGCCATCATGTTGGCCATCTTGGCCACCGTACTAAAAATTTGTAATAATCAACTTATAAATTAGATAAGTTAAAAAAATAATCGTTCAAATATAACCTATAATCATATTTATTAGATCGATTCCCATCCTTGATTCAATCCTCAGTCGATGCAAAATATATTAAATCTCAAAAATATTTATGAAATAAAACAATTTTGAATTTTCAGCAAAAAAGAAAGGTTTATAGTCACTGTATATACCAGTTTACAATAAGCCTTAGATGACATATTGACCACCAAATTGAAAGTATTTTATTATTTATCTAAATATACAGAAAAACTATAAATAAAAATATTTTTTTAATTTATTCGATCGATTTCTGTTCATGGTTCAATCCTCGGTCAAGGCAAAAAACATTATTTAAGCTTTAAAATATTTTTAATATTAATTATCCTCGCTGCAAATAACGGCACTTTACAAGATAACTGCCCAGCTGAATATATATCTTACTTAATACCATTACGCCTTCCATGGAGGCCGTATTCGGTCTCCAAATACAAGCAGACTTCCAAATACAAGCATATAGGTCCAGCATCTCCAAACCATGAGAGTAGTATAGGAATGGGCATCCGAGCGCAGGCTTCAGGCTGAGGTGCCGAGGTGCCGACCGCCATATTGGATTGTGACGTCACGGCGGCCATCTTGGATGGATGTGACCTTGACCTTTGACCCTGACCTTGACCCCGACGGCCATTTTGGATCCACCATCTTGGATCCGCCATTTTGGATGATGTCATTTTGTTTTCTCGAACATTCCAGCGTTGTGTTTTCCGCCATTTTGAAATATGACGTCACCGTTGCAATTATCGTTATGGCCGCCATCTTTAACTTTTTTATTTATTATCCGATTTTATGAAAAAAATTAAAATTTATAAAAAAATTGAAATAATAAAATTTTAATAAAATACTTATAAAAAATATACTTTTACGACACGGAGGTCAGAGTCCTCGGTTCGAACCCGACGGGTGCAAAAAAAAATTAAAAATGGCGACCGATCCTTCCCCCGTGGTAGGTGCTGGCAGACTGACTCCCACCACTTTTTTTCAAAGCATATATATCGTCACCTAGTATGACGTCATGTTCTCCATGTTGTCTTCGATGCTGGAAGCCATCATCATTGTATCGTCGGCTAGAGTGCGCTGACGCCATGTTAGTTTAACTCTTACCCGCTAGAGTGCAGTAATCATTTATTACTAAGGTGCCCGCCATCTTGAAATTTGGACGCCATCTTGAAAATCCGTAATTATTTAGCTAGAAATTCGGGAAAAGTTCCAAAATTCATTAAATAAATCACTCGTTAATTTACATATTGATTCGATGGATTCCTGTCCTCGGTTCGATACCCGATCGATGCAATAATGTTTAATTTTATGTAAAAAATAATAATTTCAATAAACCATGTTCAACATTAGTAAAGAGACTCTAAATCCTCTACGACCATCATCCTATCAGACATCAAGACCGCCATATTGGAAATTCGTAATTTTAATGCTAGCGATTCGGGAAAAAGTCCAAAATTCATTAAATAAATTTGTAATCTATATACTGACTGATTAGATCGACTAAGCTCCTTGGTTCGATCCCTGGATGATACAAAACAACTTTAATTTTTAAAAAGTACCACTAAAGTGGCATGTTTGAGAAAATAAAAAAACACCACAAGTTCTTTTAAAAAAACCTTTATTACATACATACTACACTACTACAAGTACAAAAAATACACAGACAAATTACTAAAGTCTTGGTTAAGATTTATTTCCGCATTTAATCTTGTGCTGTTCAAGACACTGTATAGCTGTGAGTCCTGATTTTCGAGGTTGATTAGCGAAATACTTAAAGCACACCTTACACACATAAATCTTCTGTTGATGTTTTGTAACCTGGGGTCTCACAAGTCGGGAGAATTTTTTGATGTAGCAGTAGTGTGCAGCACCGCTTTCATTTGTCACAAGCAACAAATCGAAATGATTTTTTCTTTCTTGTTTGGTTACACGAATCGGACACACTTTATTATCGTCATTTAGCACATACACATTAACTGAGACTTCAGGGTTATTTTTCTCAAAAACTTTTGTCTGATTTAATGGTGGCGGATAGCATAGTCCATCGAAGTTGTACTTATTCTCCAAAGCATAGTACCTCTTATCAACACGGTTTTGATGACTTCCCTCGACAAATCTTGCCAAAATACTCCATTTAAAACAAAACTGGTCCTTGAAGTTTTGGCAATTAACTACTGCTCTTTTGTTGACTATCGTCTCAGGTAAGGCAATAAATGATGATGTCTGATGGTATGGAAGCATACTATCAATTGATTCGTTTCCTATGCACATAATCTTGTGACTGTCCAGACTGTTACAATGCGAAGAAACCTTATCGCATTTGCCGCACTTATATGTCTCTCGAGAGATTGTCAGAGACCTACTGCAGGTTATTGATGCACCACAATATTTGCATTGATGCGATGTACGCTCTTCATTAGTTGAAGAATCCATTGCTGATAATGAAACTTCAGTTGATGGTGGAACAGCACGTATCGTTGTCTCCTCTGCAGTCGGTATCGGGATCTCCACAGCTGTCGACACCTCAGCCATTGAGCTCTCCGCTGCCGTGGTCTCCTCTGCAAATGGTATCGGGATCTCCGTCTCCATCATCGTTGCTGCCATCGAGGTCCCCGCTGCTGTCGGTAAACATTCTATTCCGGTCGACATAACTAAATCTCACAATACTTAATGGAGAGAGCACGTCCGTACTGCACCGCGGCCAGAGGTGAACTGTGGGCCCAGTCGTCTGAACCTCGCTTATATACCCGTGGTCTACTGGTATACTACATGAGTCAAAATATTGTCTGTTTTGAAAATTATTTATTAGGTATCTAAAAATTGTAGAAATAAAAAACACACGAGTTCAAGTTGTACACATTTATTTACAAAAAATTCACAAATACATATTAGGTTAAGGAATCAAGCATTTTCACAAGCAAAGTCTTTAATGTCGCACGAACTGACTCGTCGACTCCGGTTCCAACTGGTTTGTCGACTCCGGTTCCAACTGGTTCGTCGACTCCGGTTCCAACTGGTTCGTCGACTCCGGTTCCAACTGGTTCGCAGGCCACAGGATCAGGAACACAGGTTTCCAGCTGGTCATCTTCTGCGACGTTGACAACTCCGACAAGACATGGTCGGTGACGTCTGTGACCACGTCTACGCCTGGGCTTTAGCTCAGTGCCAGTTGGGACAGATTCACTGCCTGAACTGCGACGACGAGACACACTCCGTTTGGACGTCTGCGTAGAAGCATCACAGGTCGCAACAGGTTGCAACACGCTCATGTTTGGTGTTGCACATGTAGACGAGGCGACTACCTCAGCGATGCTAGCAGGAAGGATTGTGTGTGGTCTCATGTGATAGACGGCACAGTTTCCAGGTTCGCAACAATCTACCAGCTGCTGAGTCGGTTCGTAGGACACAGGAAAGTGTGCAAACCGCCAATGCTGAGCGCCTCCATCGCAGGTTTCTGTATATGTACGTAGATACCCGGAATCCCAGTAGCTGTACTCGACACTGCTGAAGCTAGGTCTTGCGCTCACGTACACGTTAGCAGGATGAAACGTAAACATCTTCTTGCAGGTCGAACGTCAACTGAAGACACGTACGTAGGTACGACATTTATATATGCAGGCTCCTACAAACACTGTGTGTGCCATTTCTGCATTAACTGCGAGTTTGTACAGGTAGAGACACGTTCAAACTTGTCACATGGCTGCATGTCGTATATTGCACTAAGCTTGCGCAGGGAAGGACAGCCGTAGTCGGTCTGTATATCTACGATTTCAGCTGCTCCGTCGTCACACAACTTGCTCAGCCATTTCTTCTGTTCAGGTCCGGCAACGTAGATTATTTCGTTTTGAACTAGTAAATCTTCAATAGTGTTTTTCACTTGGTGGTACGGAATTTTTCCTTCGTCCCACTCCAGGCCATGGTAGTATTTACATAGCCATTCGTTCGATCGTTTACTTTTTTCGTCTAGTAGTTTCCAAGGATACGGGGGCGGAAGCTGCGGGTTCGAGTCCGACCGTCGTGAGTGACGCCAATTTCCTTGAGCACGAATCCATTTTGACTCTGGAAACCTTGCAGGTTGCAGTACATCTTGTCGCTAGCAATGCTCGGTCGTAACTAAATTATTATCGAAAACGAAACAGTATTTATGTCAAAATTTTCACAAGTTTGTCTCGACAATTGTACGAAGCAAGCCGATCATGAAGTATCAGACAAAAAGCATAGGTGTTTGGTGGAATATTTCCGCTAGTCGTTATCTCGATCCTACAGTCGATGATGTTTGAATTTATACGATCATCCTGTTTGGAAACGTCAAACACCATTAACGGAGCCTTGTTCTTGAAACTGTCGGGACTCAGTATCGGTGACTGTCTCCGCCCGTAGTAAGCTTGCTGAAACTTGGCATACATTTGATATGCTAGAAGAAATCTTCCACTTTCAAAATCCATGTTCATGTCAACGTACGGATAACTTTCGCTGTTTAAAAATATTTTTACATTACGTATTTGACAGTTATCGAATACGGAGCGACTTACTCCTGCATTGAGCTGTCTTCCGGTCTGAAGACCGACGATGATGTATCTTGGTTTTTCCGTAGCGAAGCTGGACTTTACTATCCAATTGATACGCTGACTATGAGGCAAGCCAGGATAAGTTTCCAGGCTCCAGGATCGGAATGGCACATCGAAATTCTTGCCATTTTCTATGTTCTTCAACATCTTGACTCGTTCAACGGTGCTCACTTGGATGTGGGGCAGCATCCACTCGATAGACTGTAGTGTTAACGAGACATCTTGAGGATTTTCTGCAGTGGCGACTATTGCATTAATGTGCGTGTTGGCTAGAAGCAGTACGAGCTCTTGTTTCGAATTAATGATTATATGCTTGTAGTCCTCAGCGAATCCAAGAAGCATGGACAGAGGAACACAAACTTCGAACTTCCCTTCGGCATAAACCGGAAGCTTATATTCATCCTCGAGAGCCCAACCGGCCATCTTTGCAGCAGACAGTTCATTTGGCGTGAGCGAAAGGTAATTTTTCATAGCAGATGTTATGCCTACATCTCTCGTCTGGTCTACCTCGACGCCATTGAGTACATATGTAATGCGCTCGATTAGGTGTAGAATACCATTGCAGAATATTGATGTCGTTGTCGGATGCGTACCATCCGCTTTTGTAAGCGTGCCTCTTATACGTAGAAATGACTGCGAAGGTAAAGTACAAATATCTTGGTGCTGTACTGCAATGCGTACTTCCGATGGTAGTGCGTACGGTCCGAGCAGGAAAGGCTGGTACTCGTGCAATTCCATTTTCGTAATGCTGTCATCAAAAATGACCGGATCTTCCACGTTGAGGATTTCGTCTTCCATATTTATTCGGCACTTGTCCAATACTGAGAAGATACTTTATGTTGTCAGGTGTTAATGCACCGATGTCTGGTAGAGAACTGTTCTTGTTCACACCAATACGATTTCTTTTATAACTGTTCGGTGTTACGAACTTTATGCCCATCGCTTCAAGTGCAGACGTAATGTAATTTCTTCGTCTTGAAAATTCACCAATCGTCCTCGCTGGTCAACGATTCGGACGACGACTTCGTGTGCGCACTTCACGACGACTGGAACGTAAATGATACTTTGCGGTACTTCGACCAGTTTATATCCTGGCGGGACCATCGGCGAAAACTCGTGCAGCATGTTGCTTAGTCTTCCGTCGAGATACGTTCCACTTGCAAAATTACAGTTTATTCTTATGACATTCACAGGTAAAATGTTTACTGCGCGCGTAGATTCGTACGTTCTTCCCGTATCATAAACCTTTGATTCGAATCCGAGCATCGTACCTATGGTGCCAGGTTTCGTAAAGTCGACATTTTCACTGCATGTTAGAATGCTTTTTTGAGTGTTTGGATTTCCACGCAGTTGAAAGTCTACATCCTGTGGTAACATATCCCTGATGTAATTTGCAATATCATCAATTACGTAAGAGCCAACAGGTAACCGTATTTCATGAGCGGTCCCATCACTTTTCAGGAAGCAGATCTTGCAATTTTCTTCGTCGATATTAGGTATGGCATTATACGTTTGAAAATCTACGAGTCCGATACACCATTCTCCGTCTAAATCCAGAGGCGGGAAATGAACCGCCCGCAGCTCAGATGCGTGACCTGTCAAGGTAAGTGTTATCGACATGACTAATAAATTATCGTCACTGCACAACCTTTAAGTAGCAATTTTTTTATTTGTCAGCTAATTTTTATTTGTTAAAAAGCGAAGACACAAGTGTCCGCAGTTTGTTTGATTAGGCCTCTGTTCCGTTTCGTAATTGTAAAACAATGTAGTGGACCGGCCCAGGTACTGTCGCAGTTCGGGCGGAGGCCGTAAATTTCCAAAACTATCGTAGTACTCGGCCATGTTTCCAGTCTTTACATAGGCTACCCAGTGCGTGCCGCGACCCGCCGACGTGTCTAAATTAATTATGGCGCACTCACATGTCTTTGGCTTGCTGGGCAAAGTGTCTCGCATAAACACGCCGCGGAAATTTGGTATTTTCAGTTTGCGTGCGTACTTTATTAAATCTACGTTGGTGAGCGGTCGTTTCGGTAGGGAACTTAGGATTTTTTCATTCGTTTCTTCCTCATGCCTCGTCCTGTCTTGTGAGGATGCAAGTACAGTCCTGCGCCGTTTTTTTTACCGATGGCAATGGCTTCCATGCTGGCATTGTGTCGCTGTGCTTCTTTTAACTGCTTGCGCTCATTCTTCGAAGTGTTGACTGCCCGCACTATACCGCTCGTTGCACCGATAAGGCCTCCGAGAGCACCCAATGCAGGCAAAAGCAAAGGAAGAAATCCTCCTATAATCTTCTTGTCGAGAGTCTGTAGTTTTTGCTTGGCTTTTTGCACGCCTGCACCGATCTTGCGCTTCTTGGTCTTGCGTGAGTTAGTCTTTGACTTGATGGAGCTGGCTAGACGAGCACCCAGTCCTAATTTTGTCTTTGCCTTCATGATCTTAGATACGCCCCACGCTGCGATTTTCTCTCCTAGTCCCGCGTTCGACGATTTACTTATATCTTCGGCTTCCTGTGCCAATATCTCGTCGGCCCGGTGCCTGGATTCCAGATCCTTGCTTAATGAATATGCGATATCGTGCTGCTTGCACTTTTCGTCGAGAGAATTAATGCCCACGTCACCACGAGCTAACCTTTTCGCTAGTTTCGTGCCGGGGCCGCAAAATCTGTAGCCGGGAATGTGTAGCTCGAATGGTAGATTGTTTATCAGAGAGTTCACGAGTCCTGCGCCGATGTGTTTTTTGTTCTTACCTCTTCGAGTCATTACGCACAACTGACCAGAAAGTATAAATGTGTTTGATTTTATACAATTACTTTAGTACAATGCAGGTCGTCAAGCAAGACGTGTGTTTGCCCGTGCGCATTACGCAAGACGATGTATTTAGTGCGCGTGAATCACGACATGGCTTACTGTTGCCTTCTGCCGTACGTTGCATAATGGCGGGTCCGTCCAACTGTGGTAAAACATGTGTTTTACTGAGTTTACTGGAGGAACCAAATGGTCTTCGGTTCGAGAACGTTTACTTGTATTCCAAGTCGTTGCAACAGCCAAAGTACCAGCGCCTAGCAACTGTTCTACGATCTGTGGATGGTCTGGAGTATTTTCCGTTTAGCGATAATACCGATGTTGTACCTCCAAGCGAAGCAAAAGCCAATTCCGTGTTTGTTTTCGACGATGTAATGTGCGAGAAACAAGGCATAATACAAGAGTACTTTTCCATGGGCAGACACGCCAAGGTAGACTGCGTTTACCTGTGTCAGACGTACAGTCGTATTCCAAAACATCTCCTACGAGACAACGCAAATGTCATAGTTTTGTTTCGTATGGACGAACTTAATTTGCGCCACGCTTACGATGATCATGTAAACACCGACATGACATTCCAGGAATTTAAAGACATGTGTTCCTTGTGTTGGAAAGAAGAACACGGATTTCTAGTCATTGTAAAGGACTGGCCTCTATATAAGGGCAGGTACAGACAGGGTTTCGATCAGTTTATCGTCAAACATGAATCATAGCATTTCGAAATTCGGTCGTAGCAGTCGAGACTTACGTACTGCTCTCAAGTCTCATGACGACGTTATCCGCAAATACATTTCGCTACTGGCTCAAAAAATAGACGGGGTGAAAAAGGAATTACTTGAGTACCTCGTAGCCATAGACCAGCGCGTGGAAGCTTCGGATTCTCGCATTCGCGACATGATCGAAGTATCGAATACACAAAGACGGGACGATCTGAGGACTTTTCAAAGTAGTCTGAAAGCATCACTGTCTCACTTGTCAACAAATTCAGATTTGGCCAAACACAAGAAAGAAGTTTCTGCGAACGAATAAAAAAGTATATAAGGAGGTCTTGCAATAAGTTTTCAGCCAGTACAATGTCGGACCTGGCCAGTGACCTTCATCGAGCTATACAGTCTGTTCGCGAAAAATATTTACTTGCTAGACGAACCAGACTTGCACGTGAGATGGAAAATGAGGAGATATTTAAACCAATCACTAGTCGCCTCGACGAACTTAAAAACAAGGAAGAACCAGCCTTCATTGTGAAGACAGAAGTTGAAGATGAAATGCCGACTGTAAAGAAGAGAAAGTATGAACCAGATCGAGAAGAAGAGGACTTAACAAGTACAGAGTCCATGCACAAGAAAAAAATACCGAAAAAGGGACATCAAGTTAATGCAATGGTCCGACCATACCTGATATCGTTTACGAGCCGGAATAATGACACGACCTACGGAGTGTACAGAAAACATAATAAATGGTTCCTCGGTGCTAAAGAAATAGACTTTCTACCAGGAAATATCGTGCGCGTAGCAGAGTTCAAAACGCGCGGGACTCCGGGTCTGTACGAATTGCTGTTTCGCAGGGAGCCTAAAGGATATTCTCACAACGACTTACAAGAGTACAAAAAACTGCTAGAGCTAACCAATGCACATTTTCGCGATAACGATCCAGATAGTGGTGTATATAAAGACGTAGATCATGAAAAAATCGACATTCTCGCTAATCTCTTCAGTGAACTAACAATACATGGCGAAGGTTTAAAAAAGCTAGAAAGTGGTCAGATATTTGACTATGTATATTGGGACGACCCTAATGAATTAGTTGATCGTCTTAGAATTCTACATGCTTCGCTTAGCGTAGGAAACCATTCGCACATCAACGAAATAGTCTCCATACTTGAAGAACTGAGGGAAGCCGGCTACATACAATGAGTCGAACCGGAATCGCTCGCGAACTTCATGCTCCTGCTAGACGGAAATACCTTCGTCGCAAAGTCATAGTTCGTGGAATTGACGATTTATTCCAGGCGGACCTTGTTGAGATGATACCGTATTCCCGATTGAATAAAGGTTTCAAGTACATGTTGACAGTCATCGATGTTTATAGCAAGTTCGCTTGGGCTAGACCTGTCAAATCAAAGACTGCAACTGACGTAGCCAAGGCCATGAACAATATTTTGCGTGATGGACATGTACCGTCGCACCTGCAAACGGACCTCGGGAAAGAATTCTACAATGCAACCTTCAAGGCTTTGATGAAGAAGTATGGCATCAAACACTACTCTACATTTAGTAACGTCAAAGCCTCCGTTGTCGAAAGGTTTAACAGAACTTTGCGTTCCAAGATGTGGCGACAGTTCACGGCTAACGGAAATTACAAGTGGCTTGACATCTTGCCGAAACTAATAAGCGAGTATAATTCCACTGTGCATTCTACCACGAAAATGAAGCCAAAGGACGTAAAGGACAATCGCCTGCTTCAAACAGTGTTTTCCAACACGAAGAAGAAAGATCCACGAAAGCGTAAAGCTAACGTCGGCGACATTGTGCGAATCTCCAAGCAGAAAGGTATCTTCGAGAAAGGTTTCACTGCGAACTGGAGTCCCGAACTTTTCCGTGTGACACATGTTCGTGAATCAGAGCCTAGGACCTACTACCTCGAAGATTTGGACCACAAACCTATCCATGGAGGCTTCTATGCCGAAGAGATTCAGCCTACGTTGTATCCCGATACGTACTTGGTGGAGAAGATTATAAAACGAAGAAATGGACGGTCCTACGTCAAGTGGTGGGGCTTTCCACCTCGCTTTAATTCGTGGGTGGCTGATGCGGAAATCGAGAAATCCACAAAACTTTAGTAATTTGTCTGTGTATTTTTTGTACTTGTAGTAGTGTAGTATGTATGTAATAAAGGTTTTTTTAAAAGAACTTGTGGTGTTTTTTTATTTTCTCAAACATGCCACTTTAGTGGTACTTTTTAAAAATTAAAGTTGTTTTGTATCATCCAGGGATCGAACCAAGGAGCTTAGTCGATCTAATCAGTCAGTATATAGATTACAAATTTATTTAATGAATTTTGGACTTTTTCCCGAATCGCTAGCATTAAAATTACGAATTTCCAATATGGCGGTCTTGATGTCTGATAGGATGATGGTCGTAGAGGATTTAGAGTCTCTTTACTAATGTTGAACATGGTTTATTGAAATTATTATTTTTTACATAAAATTAAACATTATTGCATCGATCGGGTATCGAACCGAGGACAGGAATCCATCGAATCAATATGTAAATTAACGAGTGATTTATTTAATGAATTTTGGAACTTTTCCCGAATTTCTAGCTAAATAATTACGGATTTTCAAGATGGCGTCCAAATTTCAAGATGGCGGGCACCTTAGTAATAAATGATTACTGCACTCTAGCGGGTAAGAGTTAAACTAACATGGCGTCAGCGCACTCTAGCCGACGATACAATGATGATGGCTTCCAGCATCGAAGACAACATGGAGAACATGATGTCATACTAGGTGACGATATATATGCTTTGAAAAAAAGTGGTGGGAGTCAGTCTGCCAGCACCTACCACGGGGGAAGGATCGGTCGCCATTTGTAATTTTTTTTTGCACCCGTCGGGTTCGAACCGAGGACTCTGACCTCCGTGTCGTAAAAGTATATTTTTTATAAGTATTTTATTAAAATTTTATTATTTCAATTTTTTTATAAATTTTAATTTTTTTCATAAAATCGGATAATAAATAAAAAAGTTAAATATGGCGGCCATAACGATAATTGCAACGGTGACGTCATATTTCAAAATGGCGGAAAACACAACGCTGGAATGTTCGAGAAAACAAAATGACATCATCCAAAATGGCGGATCCAAGATGGTGGATCCAAAATGGCCGTCGGGGTCAAGGTCAGGGTCAAAGGTCAAGGTCACATCCATCCAAGATGGCCGCCGTGACGTCACAATCCAATATGGCGGTCGGCACCTCGGCACCTCAGCCTGAAGCCTGCGCTCGGATGCCCATTCCTATACTACTCATGAGGTCTAGTTCTTTGATACTTTGTATACCTTTTAAAAAAGTCATGTACAATGCCAGACGTAAATGCTTAGTGTAACCAACCACGAATCCTTGTTTTTCGATACTTGTAATTGCTTTCAAACAAGCCATGATCTATTTCAAGCAGACAAGACAAGAGTCTCCTTACCTCCAGACCTAAGGTATGGATAATAAAATATAAATCATGCAGATCAACTAATTGTACATGTGTTATGCTTACTATAAGAACATGCATTTCTTGAATATTTTTTACGCTTACTACAAGGTCGAGAGGTTCTGAAACATTAAATCTTTTGCCCTGACTACAACACTTGACTTCCTACATTCATCTAAGACACTCATTTGGTCACACGTTATTCTTTTAGGACACCCATTTGCTCACACATTCGTTACCTATGACACGCTTTTAGACACACATTCAAAATCTAGGGCACACATTTGGACTCACATTCAACTCGGTAGAATATGATAGGGTACAATCGGTAGGTATGATCGGTAGGATACTCTTGTTAGGATACGATAAGTTATGATTGTAAAGATACGATATAATCTGACTCCATCTGGCAACAATAGTTCTTACTGTTCCAAAAACTACAATTGCTTCAATTAGCTACAATTGTTTCAACTGGCAACAATGGCTCCAGTTGCTCCAATTACACCACTTGCATATTGCTCTTACTAGTTCAAAGGCTCCAACTGCTCCACCTACTCCAACTAGAGTTAATTACTCCTACTGCATTAATCTTCAACAAACTACAATGGATACAGATGCTTTAACTGATTTCAAATGAATTTTGCTTGAACTGTTCCCAATGGCTTAAACGGCTATAACTACTGTTCTTTTTGTTAGTCATTGGCGACGTCCCGAGAAAACAGTATTAAGCAACAATTTAGATTATGAGAAATAAAACAATAATTGCACTTAATTAAAATAATTTATCTATTTTTAAATTTTATACTTATCCAGGTTTTAAAAGTCCTTTATTTTATGTAGACCGCACCTCTAAGTTCACAAACTAAAGTCCCTGTTTATTTTATGATGGATAAATTTTCGAAATTTAGCGAAGAAAGCATAAGTCTTAACATGTCGATTAATATTTTTCGATATTTTCACGACGTCGAACGCCCATTCGTAAAACAAAATGACTCGTATTTGAACGCACATTCAAGGAATAGTACACATATTTAGACTACTATTAAAAAGAAAAAACGAAACAACTTTCACATACATATAAGGTAAAGATTTTTTTATTATTTCGGTAGACAGATTCTTTTAATGCAGCACGAAATGCATCGTCGTATCTGACTACTACTTCGTCAACTCCGGTTACTGCTTCATAGACTTCAGTCTCTGGTTTCTCTGTCCCCCGGCGCAGGAACGCAGCAGGTATCCAAATGCTTATCCTCGGCATTTCTCTCTGTGATGACTGCTTCGGTGAGACATGGGTGACGACGCCTGATATAACGGCTGCGACAGGTCTTTGACTCTGTGCTTGTTGGGACAGGATCAACGCTGCTGGCTTCAGGCACATATACTATGAACGTAGCAACACTCTTAGAGCAAAGACGATATCAGCGCGTCATCTCACGATTGGTCATCTGCGTAGACACATCGCAGGTTGCAACAGGCTGCAACAAGTCTTGTCCTAAACAGGTTTGTGCACGGGAAGGCGAAGAACTATATCTTCGATGACGGCTGCCTAAACAGTAATTCGCGAGTCCCCGAAGCAGAAGGCCTGCTGTGCGAAGTTACTCAACATTCTTTACGCTTACGAAATACCTGTTTCAAGCATAGGTATAACTCTAAGTCTAACTAAATTGTCTTCAGCAGGGACATAAGAAACTATAGAGATGATAAGATGGATTCGATCGACAGGAAAGAATGAAATACCTCATGCCAGGAATAATCAGGAGCACACGGAAAACACCCGAGAAAAGGCTTTATCAAGAATAACTAGTAGTACACGGAGGAAAAAGACAAAAGACTTACCAGGAATAACCAGACTAACACGGAGAAAAACCAATCGTAGCCACCATGGAGGAAGTGCTATTTTAATTTGCCCTCGCTGTGTTCGCACCTATGACTCTAAGATCCATGATATAAGTTATTTTAGATAATGTTATTTAAATTGTAATTATATCAGCTTTTTTATAAATTTTAATGTTTTTTTCTGGATTATATGGATAATAATTACGGATTATTAATATGGCGGACATGACATCATGTTTAAAAATGGCGGGACCCCAAATGGCAGAAAGTTCTAGTATCCAACACGGTGGCGTTGATCTCATAATTCCATATAGTGGATTTTAAAATTTTGGAACTTTATAGAATCCAATATGACGAGATCCAAGATGGCGGCCTAGTTCGAGGCCGAGGTCAAATGTCAAGTTCAAACTTAAAGTTAAAATTTTTCAACTTACTTGCGGCTGGAAGATGGGGAATTAAAGCTGGTTTAGGGATATTTAGCTCCTTTAAAGGCAAAAACATTTTAAGGAACTTTTAATTTTAAATGTTTGGTTTAAATATGGGAAATTTTTACATCGTTTCAGATATTTTGCGTTTTATCTTTTGTGAAAAATTAATAACGTGAAAATTTTAGTATTTTCGGGGGATTTAGGTTAATTTTGTGAATCCTAAAGTTTAATTTGGCAAATTTGCCTTTTGAAGGTCAAAGTAAAAGTTAAATATCAAGGTCATTTACGATAGCAGCCGCGTCGTCAGAATCCAAAATGGCGTACACCGGCTACTGCCCCATTAGTAGGAGGAATCAATATATGCAAATTAAAACGTAAAAAAAACCTTTAAGTAGTAGCAGAAGGAAGCAATTGGAGATCAGACATTAAAAAAAAAAATCATATTTAGTACAAACACTCACAGGAGGAGTTTAACATTCCCGTGGAAACAGCTGCATAATTTCACCGCAGCCATTACAAAAGAAGGACATGAGCTATGGGAACAAGCGAATTTCGCATGTTTGTGATACGTTCTCCTAAATAACGACTTTTTTTACGACCTGTTTTCCTTTGCGCTCACGTACGCCACGGCGCCGGACGTCAAATTGTAGCAATTTCCGCCAGTTTCAGAGGAGAACCGGTGTTGTGTGTGTGTGTCGGTGGTTTGTCGGAAACTAAGGGTAGGGGATGGGGTTAAAAGGGGGATGGGGTTGGTTCGTGCCGGCAACTCATTACGTGATGTGCCGAATAAAATGCGCCCACCACTGAGTCTGTGGAAATTTTGGTCACAGAAGTTGAGCCAAGCCTGCGAGCAGCTTCAGGTAAACTATGCCGAATTCTTCCAGCCATTTTTTCTTTGAATGAGTTTTTTTGAGTAAACAATTTTCCTTTTTGTACATTTACAGGCTAACTCTTGACAAAATGTATATTTATTTGCAAAATCAAAAAATACATTAATGTTACGATTTTCCGCGGGGGTTCGTAAAGGATAGCCCAATTAATAGATTTTATTTCGCACACAGTTTTATTTATTACCACTACTTGTCACTTACGAATAATCTTCTAAATTGGCAGATAATTAATTACACGTAAAGAAACGTCCATTCCCCAGTCACTCGTTTCACACACCTCACTGGGCCGCACTTCCGGCGCAACTCTCGCCGCAGCACCCCTCGTGGGTCTCCGCCGCGGGACTCCGTCGCCGCACTCCGCCGCCACCGTCACACCCTTCGCCGAGATCCCACACGACGACTCGCTCGCAACTTCACTCGGGACTCCGCCGCGCCCGCGACTCTATCGCCCGGAAACTCCCGACTCCGCAGAACTCACTCACTCCCTGCCCTGGAACCTTCGTCCAAGGACTTCGCCACTCTGCCGCACCCGAGGCACTACCGCCCGGAAACTCCGCCGCGGGAGAACTCCCCACTGACCTCCTCTCGAAGGTCGGCCCAACCTCCTTATATAGCCCTTGGGTTCCCGTCCAGAACAATCGGGTATGTCTCCGAGATATCGCGCGACCTTCGCCGTCGAAATGTCCAGAAACGCGTCGTGAGTTCTGTCGAAGGACGCGGCGGCTGCTCAAAGAACGCCAATAAACGCAACAAGCATCGGGTTCCCACAAAACGCGCCGATAAACATGTCTGAGTCCTTTTATTCCGCAGTGCGGCCTCTTTAAAGTAACTCGATCTGAGGCAGGTGCGCGCTGCGACGGTCAGGATGTCGTGAGATAGTATGACACGAGATACCAGGGAGAGAATGCGGGTGGAAGGGGGCGCAGACAGGCCGAACGAGCGCGGCGACGCCAAGCACTGCAGCCATGCGCGATCGTAACATTAATTTGCACAAAAATATCTGCAAATAAATATATGTTCGAAATCTTAATGCACGCATACGAACATTCGTACGTGCTCTGTTACCTACGAACGTATTTACGCACAATTATTACAACGTACATACGTATGCATCTACGTGCACTAATCCAAGAACATACACTACAGCGTTTGTATATTTTATATACGTGGGTTCTATTTTAAAACCAAAATGGAATGGGATAAAATATTTTTTCTACATTTAATATCCTGCTTTATGGTTCAAAGTGTATAGAATTAAAAAGAAACATAGAAAACCGGTAATTTGTATTCAGTCACTTGACATGGAATACCTCAAGCGTGACCAAGTGACTACTACATTATGGGACGTTCTGGAAAGAAATGTTCCTTTACGGGGCTTGCTGGTATAAATAGGGGACCCCAGCATGCCATAGAAATGGAGGCAGAAACAGAGGAGAAGAGTGTGTGTCTTCTGCCCGAGCACAAGTTACTGCCGAAACTGCCTTCACACCGCACCTGCCTCGGAACGTCACGCTGTCCGACGGAGGGACGTCGAGAACTCAGCTGGACTTGGCCGTTGTCATCTGATAAGACACAATTTTTTTTTATTTTGCAACAAGTAGTTAGCCCATATTCGCCGAGGACGAGTGCGGAACCTGGAATAAGTACGTCAGCAGCGAAGGAGGTAACGAGTGACCGCAAGTGTGAAGTGGTATTAGTTACGTCTTCAACGGACATGTGCAGTACGACAGGACTACGGGAACTCGGTAGCAAGTTAGCCAAGGAAAACAGTGAAGGAGTTCGTAAGCAAATGAAGAGTATAGCAGTTTGTTGCTACAAGACTGTTTTGGAAGAGAGTGACATTTCATTTAAGTGACATTGAACATTGAAACGTAAGGCAGTTGTTTGAATAAGGTCGGCCGGCATGATGTGCATGCAGCTAAAATATTTAAGTATAAGTACTCATTTACGACACGTTGGCACATCACAATTGACAAGCGAACAGAATTGTGCTCCCTGGTAAACGGTACACGAGTGTCATGTACGAGATAACTCACGTGGGTTAGTTGGAGACTGTGCGGCTGCGAGTTCAACTCGCCATCCCCCAGATCGCCGAGCGAGTCGGCTGCCGAGGCGCAGCGCAAGAGTTTGGCGGCGGGCGCCGGGTGCAGCAGCGACGAGTGGGGCCAAGACAGCGAGGACTCGCGGGCGAGTAGGCACAGCCAGCCAGCGAGTGCTCCACTCGCTGTGAGGACTTGTCTGCGCAGCCCCACGACTGTGACGCCGCAATAGAAGGCGAGTGATTTTTGATTTTAAATGCTTTATTGCGAGCGGGTATAAGCTGGGGCAGTTATACCAAAGAAAATACACATATATAAATTTAATAATTTTCTGATATTTCATGTCGTAATTTTTGAGGTTGCAATCCTGCAGACATTTCAATTGTTCATAATTTTCTCAGGTTGCATGAAATTAATTGGAGAGTGTTATTTTATAATTTGTTTATAATGAAGTAATTTTGAGAGATTTTTAAATATTGTTCGCGCTGTCACTTATTACAAATTTGGCGTGCATTTCTTTACAAAGTCCGAAATTTAACAGTATTTATTTACGAAATGGAAATATTCTCAAAAAAGCCTCAAGTTAATTTTTTTTCTTTTACATGAATTCAACTAATAATTTGATACATTATCACGTTTTTTTAAAGATATAAAATAAATTTAAAGTATGTTTGCTTCAAAATTATTTAAGTAGTCAGTTAAATTTACAAGCTATATGGTTATCATAATACCATGTTAAAGTTTTCACAGTTAGGGGTGATGCTTATCAAGAATAAAAGACGTAATTACCGTAAAATCACTAATAGAAACAACGAATTAGATTTGTATCTACGGTCATATTGGCTCCAAAAATGTTATCTCACAAATAAAGAATGCCCATAAAAGAATGTACCAGGTTCAGTGATATATTATAAGAGTTTAATTTAGACTATTTACAACAGATCATACATCAAATTAAAGGTAAACTAACCTAGTTTGATTATACAAACGTACAATATTTGCACTTTTATTTATACGGCACACATTCAACATAAAGTCAAATTTATTTCCCTCTTTGGTAAACAAGTCCGGAGTAAAGAAAGCAATAGCCTCTTCAATTCTATCTCAACTCTGTCAAATCATTAGTTAGCGCCGGAAGTAGACATGATCTTTTATAAAGCCCTAAGAAAAAAATCGCTTGATGTTATGTCAGGTGAACGTGGAAGCCAGAGAAAAAGAGCTGTGTCGTTTCGAATTGCTTATACCATCGGCGGATGTTTTCACCACATGGGGGATCACAATTTAACTTTAAACAAAACGCACTTTGAACTCAAATTACAGATTAACTCTTAGAAAATTGCAGAACACAAAACGCTTTACGCTCAGGAGTCGCCATTTTGCGTAGGTAGCGCTGCAAACGAGAAATCAACAATTCGCTTATCTAAAACTGTTTTGAGGATCTCTTTAATAGCACCTTGAACCAACACTCTACAACGGTTCCAGTTGATACAATTAAAATTTTACTGGGACAGTGTTTTATGGACATATTGTAGATCACGACTAAGGATGCCTCAACAAAATAAATCCTGTGTTTATTTTTTTTTCTTATCATTTTGTTTTGTTTGACCAAGTGGTTATCGGTCGTTCACTCATAATTCAGATCTACGTCACGTTCCATAGCGCGCAATGTTCGTGACAGAGGGGCTGGGCGCGACATTTGGTTTCCCCTTCCCAAATTTCACATTCGGCTCTTCAAACACAAACTGCGCGGATGGCACACATTTTGCAGCACCCAGCGGAAGTGGGCGTTGCCATGGTGAGGGATTACCGTGACACAAGGCTTACACGTTCTGGTTTCAACTTCCGCTCATGTTTATCGTACGAATAACAGTGGGCGCGCCTAGAATTATTTTGGTGAAATATCGCCTGTACTGTCATTGTGCTTTATGGTAGGGCATGATTTAATTTTAAAATATTAAATAAGAGTACTTTCTTATGCTTCATTCTTTGACAATTTAATCAAATGTTTATATAATAGTTTTTCCAACGAAAAACATTTCTAGAATTCCACACAGAATTATTTTTATAATATTAAAAAATATACTTTCATAATTTGGCTTCTATAAAGTCATAGTTATATGTACGGATGTTTCTAATTCAAAGAAAATTTATCGGAAAAAAAAATTTAACAAATTAATTCATAATGCTTTAGCTTGAATTAACATTATACTATTATATATATAATTGCTTCCGTTTTTTTAATTCTTTACGCTAATTCAATTTTTAACACTATTAGCTATTTAGTACATTGATTATTTATATCCACGTTAAGCAATAGTAAATAACGTTCTTACTTTTGTTATCAAGGGATTCACCTTTAACATATATTTTGGTATTTAAAATAGCTATTTAATTTATTTGCTACACTAGATATCATTCTAGTGGCCAGAAATTTATTCAGTCTGTCTACAAATTAATTTATTGGAAGTAATTACAATATTTTTTGAGCATAAAGGTTTGCTCCATTGCTTTTACTAAAGTTTATCAAACTGTTGTTAGCCTCAATTCACCTACTACTCCTTAAAATAACGTGTCATTAATAAAACGCGCTACGATAATTACATGTTCTCCAATAAATGTAGAGCTGTAAAATTGTCCTTACGAAAATTATCGTGAAATTAGTTCTGAATTACCTTGGGAACATCCAAGATAAGAAATTTTTTTTCGTTAGTTAAAAACTAAAAATTCCCTAAATTAATACATAATTTCGTTTTTATGTCGATATAAGAGCATTATCATGTTTCGTTTTAAATTTGTTCACTGCAATAAGTGGATTAGCAGGAGATTTCAATTATTAAATTTCCACTCACATAGATTGACTGCTGTCTGAAATGTAAATATTTTAGCTGTATTCTTTTTTTTTCATTATATACGAACCGGTAAACACAAATTTCCTTTGACAAACCTTACTTGCTGCATACTACCTTGTTATGTTAACCTATGGGTTGCAATGCTTCTTTCATTCTATATATTCAGTCAGTTCGCCGCGAAGGGATTGAACCAACTGAATCATTTCTTGTTTTGAAATAAATAAAAATTAGTATTATAATTAATTTAATGCAATTATGAAATAATTAGGAATATTTTTTATAATCATTTGTTGGTGTTTTTAATACGTTCATTGCGACGTTTGGTAATGAATCTATAAAATAGAAATAAAATATTTGATTAATTAGCCTCGGTGAAAAATTGTGTGATGTATTTGTGTATGTGATGTGTGATGCAGTCGAAACAGATTTTACCTTAAAAGTTGGGCTGAAACCTCGTTCTTCGATAATATTCCCCCCAAACGATGTCATTTGAAACGAATGGTTGTAATTTTGTATATTCTGCAAGAAATGCTTCGGTAGAGGTTGTTGGCCAGAAAGAAATGGTGTCAGTGGCTCTGGTGGTGGTATTAATTGTGATAATTTGAACTTTCCGTTCGGTCAACATAATCCTGATTGTTCATATATGGAAAAGTCAAAGCATTGCAATGTTGACAAACAGTGCTAATTGTTCCGAAGTCGACCGCTACATCCGCGGCGTAATTGAGTGTTTGATCATATCTGAACGCCAAACGTTTATGTCGTAATGTCACGCTTGGCAGTCTGTTTTGTTGCCGTCCCAAATTATTTTGTGTGTAGGCTTAAACTGAACTAGTCGAACTCGATTGTATCCATTGTACTGGAGTCATTTAGGATCGCGCTTGAGAAATTCTTATTCGATTTTCTTCCAAACTGTGTCTACGCTCTTCGTCAGTTTCATTTACTCGACTATCATGTAGTTGGCTTTCGTTGCGCGTGCGCCGACCGATATTTCGACGTTTCACTGATGGCATTTATATCAATCAACTGCAAACTGAAATCAATTGAATGTTCGAATTTGATAATTTTAAACGTTATGTTATGCTAGGAAAACATGTGACGGTGCTGAATGCACCGAAGATAAGATAACCACTGATACAACATTAAAATATTTAATGCGAAATTTTTTGTTGTTATTAAAACGTGGAGACAGCAGAACTCTCGAACTGAACGAGTTTTTCAGAACTTCCTGATGAATTTACCCAAACATTTTTTCATACAAACCTTGTCTTGACAGGTACGAACAAAAAAAAACAACAACCATATCGGTAGAGCAGATCTCAATTTATGATCTTTCACACATGCGGAAATTGATTTATATGTATGTAAATGTATATAAAAGTGTTTATGAGTTCACTGATAATTATGTGATAAAACCACAAAATAATAACACCAAAATACTAATCTAGGACACTGCCTCGTTAAACTTCTGTGCGCGCTGAGTTATCGACGCTTTATTATTTGACGCGCTGTTCGACAGCTCCTGCGACGCATCAGCGTCGTCGGTCGTAAAAGAAGCTCGTAAAGACCCCCCACGCCGCTGTGGCTGCCGTATATACACTTAACGAAGGACGTTCTTAAGCTCGACGACGTCGGCGGCTGATGGTTGTCGGGTGGCGAAGTGAGATTGCCGCCGGCGTCATCACGCGGGGTGAGCCATCCCGCGTCGCGACTTGGCGTGAACAACTTCTTTGTCGCCTCGTTCGTCGCCAGTTGGAAGCTGATGACCGTGTCCTTGCAATCATCGTGATTTTTAGGACGCGCACGCCCGATCTGCACGTTGGCCACGTTAGTTAAATCCATGGTCGTAACATACTCATCGCAAAAATCACCGTTTCTTATACGTTTATTATTGATGTGTAAACATCTTAGCTCTCGGTATATCTACGGCATTTTGCGGGAGTGATTTCGTGAAAATGGAACGGAATTCGATTAACGGAATCCGACTCAAAGATGGTGGACCCACATTTAGAAACATAAAAACGCATTTATTCACTTCCGTAAACATTTGTGTACATACCAAAAAGTGTGGTCGTGAAAAATGAAACTTCATGATAGTGAAACAGCCCCGGAATATATTTGGTAAACTAAAACAGTCACAGTTAAAAGAAATCACATGTTTTAATAACTAAGATAATTTGTTTTTAAATGATTACCATCGTTGTATTATGTTCACAGGTTCGGTACCACAGAGGTAGAGCGTGTGCTTGTTAATCTCAAGGAAAGTGATTCAAATCTCGTTATCGTTATCTTTTTTTTATTAATAACATTAAAGTATATTTAATTGCAATAATAATTTTAAACGATCACAATTAGGTCAAGGTGTGTTTGTAGTAATTATTTACAGACTGATTTCAGTCGTTTAAGAAAAAACCAATAAACAAACATATGCTTAATGCAAACATACATATGTGTTTTAACATTTTGAAGTTAACATTTTAGTATTGTCGTTAAAGTATAACTTCTTAAGTGCGAAGAAACTTTGTAGTATTGAATATTTGATAAATTTGAACACAATGGACAGAATTTTAATAAAATTATCTCTTGGAAATCGGGTGAAATGCAGGGGCTTAGGATTTTTGCAACCTTTTTGGGTTTTTCTTGCCGTTTGTTTCGTGCTGCTATCTGCGGATGATGGTCGAAAGCAATGTTTACAGTTTAGGCAGTGAATTCTAGTGGCGATCGAAGATAAGTATGTGATCCGCGTCTAGTAATTTCGGTATGAACTTGAAAAGCGAATATTATATTTATCAGTGCATTTTTCACGCTCGGCATTATTTTTAAAATTCTTCTTTTAATTTCGTGTCCGAGATTCCTATTTTAAGTTTATTTTTAACATGAACAACACGAAAACTCAAAAAATTTGCTCGTTACCAATTGTGTTTAAACTGGGAAACCAAATGTAAAAGAATGTGATATTTAAAATGTAACCCGCTAGTAAACAAGACACACTCACATAACCTAAAACCAACAGCACAGATAAACTCTGAGCTAATTAAACACCCCGGCAGCGCCGTAATGAGACTTAGTAGCCAGGTCAACAGCCAGATTCCACCCGAACAATCTAAACGTTAGAATGCCGGATTAGAGACATTTAAAAAACATGATAATTTAAATTAATGTTTCATACATTTATTACATTAAATGAATCATTTTTTTCTACTTTACATAAAGAGTTGCTATTCATAAAAACAAATACCTTCGTACAATGCTCCCTTATCGCAATTTTACATTTGTTTTGACAGCTAGGCCAACATTAGAAAGATGTTTAATCGCATTAAAAAATCATTGTTTATAGTTGTGGTCAATATATTTTTACCTTACACCATGTCAGTATTGCTGTAGACATTTTTCCTATGGACTTTTACCTATGAGTCGTTCATGTAAAAACAAAATATTTCCTGCACTATATATATTTTTTTGGTAATTTTAAGTTTTGATTCAAATAATCTCACCTATTTTAAAATTCGCAATATTATAAAAGATCAAAATATTATCTGCTTTTCAAAGCTTTGTTGTCATCCGAATTGTGCTTGCGATTTTAATGGTGACACATGAGCGAAAAGAAAAGACAAAAGTTTTTATGAAATTGGTGTTTTAAGTAATGGAAACCACTCTTTAGTGCCAGGAACAGAATGTCACAAACAGAAAACTCTAAACCATAATTTACAAAACTTTAATGTATGTCAGAAACAATTACGTGCCTTCAACTTAGATTGCTTATTGCGGTCCTTATGTTAACAGTCTGAAGGAATGAGGCTAATGCTATATCCGTATATTGTTTTATTATTCATTTATTAGCTTCAATTAGTCATTATGCTTATTAAAGGTCGATAAAAATAGTTCTACTATTACTTTCTTAAACTGTCTCCAGCCTTAGGAGGAAACCATATTTATGTTACAAACGTAACATAAAAAGTGTTCTTACCGTACGTTTGAATGTCAAAATATGTGTATTCCAAGCTGCCTTCGACATCAGCACGTAGCGTGCATAGGTATGGGTGCTATAAAATCAACTTTTAACGTTTACATGCGTAGGCCTTCATACCTACAAGTATTTCTCATGAACTTTACCTCGTTCACTTATAGAACAGGCATCTTTTCACGATAATTTAGCATTTTAGCTTTTTTTAAAAATAAAACTAAATGAAAAATTCTTGAAGAAAATTTCCCTGTGGTAAATAATTTTTTCAGAAGTAAATTTTAAATTTATTAAATACGATTGAACTTCTGTTTTGAAATTTACGTGTTTGGAAGTCTCATTTATTCTGATTAAAATGAATTTGCAGCTAAAGTGTTAAAAGTTTAACTTTTGCGACGTAGAATATTCCCTGTGGTTTATTCTACATCGTCATTGAATATCAGATGATAATGATTCAAAAATATAATTTTTACAAAAATCATTTTAAATGCTGAGACATGCCTATAGTAAATCTTTCAAGTTACGAGTTTACGAGCTTGCATGAATGGGACACAGAAAACCAAGAGCGTAGGTGCGTACAAAAGCTACGTGGATGTTGTGTATACAGTTGGAGGATACAAAGAAGTTATATCACGGATAGAAGAAAGAGTTAAACGAGCGACGGAACTCAGTGGTGAGTATAATGGAAACGCTCAGATAAGCAGCCACGGACAGTAGGTTTTACCCACCTGAATCATAGCGAATTTCTGCACCTGCGCTGATCTGCGCTGGACTTTACTGACCTGCACTGATTTGCACTGACCTAAAATGACCCGCACTGACATGAAGTAAGCCTCACTAACTTGCATAAATACCTAATCCAATAGTTTTCACGCTGTTTCCAGATTCAAAGTATTTCATTGCAATATCGCGGGAAAAAAATACGAAATAAGAATTTTTCAGAAACATTTAATACTATTTTATTTTAATACAGGCGTTACCAAAATTATATGAAAGGTGTTAAAAATACTTACCGAAAAGCATAAAATACAATCTAGGATTAATATAAAAATAGTTGTTATGAGAACTAAAACACAGATGTTCGGCATATATGAAAACTGGAATTAGTGGCCACCTATATCTGGATATTTCATAGCGCATCCATATTTGACTTCTGTTTACAAACGCTTTAAGTGAGAATCGTTCCACTTGCAACATCCGAAAATTCAAACAACGTTCTCCAAAGTTGGCCATTTATATCGAGTTGTGAGCTTTGTTCATGGTGCGGCGTCCAATAGTATTTTCACAGACAATAACGTCACATTTGCACTTTTTTTTCAAGCCGTTGTCCTGCTAGGTACTAGCGCTTAGTATAATACGCTGAAAAAAGAAAAGTTCAATGCAGTGATAACCCTGTTGAGAATTGATCTGAAACAACTCTACTGGAAACAGCTGACTTCCAAACTTCACTACCACCAGGGATTATATACTTGTTCAAAAGCACGCCTGCTTTCAATATTGGACAAAATGTGTGATATATATATCTTTTTATAGCTTTTGATTGCAGTTTATAAAATCGGTTTTGTTACATGGTTATGAATGCTCCTGTCACAGAAATGTTTGCACATTTCAGAAATTACGAGGGAAAATAATCATCCTCGTGCCGAATGTAATTATGTTTTTCTGCTGAATTGTCGCTGATATCAATAACGAAGGCACGTTTGCTCGCGGAGTACGAAATATGCCCTGTTTCCAGCAAGTGCCGTTGCCACGTGCAGATAAAATAGCGCAAAAATACACAAAGCTCATTTCATGTGGCACGTTTAGAATGTATGGCGTTTGAACAAGCTATTTATTATGCATTCTATGTGAGATATTAGAAATTTAAATACAATTCAAATGTTACAGAGGTACTAAAGTGTCACATTTTTTTATTTCGTAAAAAAGCGAATGCATACAAATATTTAATTACTCCAAGTTCTGTGTGTGTGGTAAAAGCCTACATAAAAAAAATTCTGCCTTTTAATTTTCAACATTAAAACCAATGTTTCAAAATCTAAAGTACTGACCATATTTTCTCAGTCATCAAATCATAATTTATTTTCACATTATCGAAAGCCCTTTTTTTTGCGAAAATAAGTTTTTAAAATATTTTTTTAATATTTAAGAATATGACGTACCTTCATTATAAATGTTGTTAGCATAACAATATCCATAACTGTAAAGCAGGTTACAATTTTATGTTAAAATCTCATATTCGTTTTAGTTTATAAACTTAAGTTTAATTTTCTTACACTAGTTTAGTTTTTAATAATCTTTTATTCAGTTACAACTGGGAGCCTAAATTTTTTTCACATATATTTCAACCCAAAAACAAGTTTACCGGGTACAGGTAAATTATATTTTCTGACGTTTTTACATAATTTACGTGACAACATAGCTGTAAATGAGACAGTAATTTTCCGTATCTTACTTTACAATGTAATAAAGCACAGTGATAAAATCGGTATCGAATGTTTACATGAGTTGAAAACAAATGAACAAACGGTGCCCACTCCATTTCAAAAACCCAATTTACTGAAACAATAAATTGCTCTTTCTTATGTACGCTAACAATTATTCGATTAGTAACACTTTTTACCAAATAAACACTTTTTAATAAATAAATAAACATACAACAAAGGCAAAATATTGGAAGAAATAATGAAGTCAGCCTTAATTTACAGTAAAGATTTGTCCTATCGCTTGTTTGTAATAATTTCGGGAAACTACCGAAAACCGAAATAAAAAGGATAATGAATATTCGAAAATGGTTCCTCATGGTTCATGTCCATAGTTTAACTGTTGCGTCACCAAATTCAGTCAATAAACGAAGTGTGTGTGTGTTTTTTTTAAGTAGAAGATGGTACGTGGAAAGTTCAAATATATGTAACTTTTATTTTTAAATTAATTAAGAAATTGTTAAATGATTATTATGTTACTTACAATTTTAAATTCTTTAATATGTAAACATATGCAAAATAAATTTCTTGGATTATGTGACATTTATTGAACATATTATTTACAAAATTGTTTTCAAAACTAAGAACTTTTGGACTGAAAAAAATTGTAGTTGAAACAGATTTTTTTTTCATTTAGACCTTAAAATATTTTATTGTGATGACAGTAAATATCTTATCCAAAATATATATATACGTTAACTAAAAGTGTTTCTATTACTCTCAAACCATTTCTTGAACACTACATAATAATTTAGCTGAAATAAATAAATATTTGGTAGGGTCTCTATATTTACAAAGTATGCAAACTTTGGTAGTCATTTTTTTTTCAAACTACTCTCATTCAGTAATTGATAATGGAAGTTTATTAAAGTTTCAGAACAAATAACTACATGCCTTTTAATCAGATTCTCTGCTATCCGAAATTATTTTTCTCTCTTTCACTTAAATCATCGCTGCTTTCGTCTGAAAGTTTTGTGAAAATGTGTCTTACTTTAAGTACTTCACTAACTGTTGACTGTTATGAAAAAAAAGCGAGTAATTAAGTATTCGTAAATAATGTGTAACATCTAACCTCGGTAACTAGCAAATTCTTGTGATATCATGTGGAATATACATTTATATTTTGACACTCAGACACTAAATTTATAGTAGATTTCTTTCAAATAATGTCAAGCGTGATAAAAATACGCAAATTGTGTTTTAAACTTAATTTCTAGACGCGAATCATTCGCTGCTGCAACGTCGATTATCGAATAATTCCATTTGCAGATCTAAATTTTAAACTATATAATGTAATGGCTCCGATAAAAAAAATCTATAAAGACTTAAAAAATTTCTAAACCCTAGTTTTTTTTACCTTATATGAACAAGACAATTTATTTTAAAAAATTTACTTCCCATTTTGTTAAAATACATCAATCAGTAAATAATAAAAAAAAATTCCCTTTGGCTTTGTGAACTTTAGTTCGTACCATTCGCCACCGGATTGCAGCACCGTCTGTTACACATTTCGGTACCTTTACTTCCATTGCATTCACGAAATTACTCCCACCAAACGCCGTGTACCGAGAGCTAAGATGTCAACACACCCAATGTTGTACTACGAGAAGTCAGCTGAATGACCTAGCAAGAGTCCGGAAGAGCAGGGCCGTAAACAAGAGGAGCGGATGAGATAAATGAAGAGGGATCGAAGTCCCGTCGCGGCGTTCAGACGCGCGACGTGAGGCTGGCTGGCGCGGACTAGAAAAGAAATGTTGGGGGGGGGGGGGGGGGGGGGGGGGGGGGATGTAGGGGTTGTTTTCTGCGCGGCGACGTGAGTAGAGAACGCTGTAGCTGGTTCCCCCAAGCGGGAGTCCACCCACTCCCACCCGCCGAGAAACCGACGACGCAAAACCCTTCTCCCCCTTTTCGTCACGTGACGCGCCGGCTACGATATATATCCGCGACACAATGTCCCAGTTGACGAGAGCGAAAGCCTTTCAGCGCCCACACGCACCGCGTGGCAGGGAAAGATCTTGTCAGGGGGTTTGGGTCCGGGCACCTAGAGAGCGCCACCGGAAGTACTGGGTTGAAGGGTTCATTTTGGGAAGAGGAAGGGAGGGGGGTGGATGGTAAGGTTGGTTCAGTATGCGTGGTTCCATATAGCATGCAGCACACGTACGAGAAGCCACATCCAACTTCACAGCCCGAAAAAGAAAAAAAAAATTCCCAGAGATCCTGTCGACCCTAGGACGACTCCGCCGAAGAGCGGAAGTGTCGCTTATAGTCCTCGCGAACATTTTTTTTTTTTTTACCTTTTTCGCCGCCCGACTTCTTAAATAAGAGATGAGCTGTGCGCCTCACGCACCGGGCGACGTGAAGTGGTTTCCAAACGGCAGCAGGAAGAAGCGCTGGAAAACGCACGAACACGTGTCGGAACAGTGATCGAATGGAGCTGGACGCCATTGTCGGTCCAACCTGTAGCTTTCGGTTGTTTGTGCTTGTGGCCGGTCAACCAAATCTCCGCGGTTCGATTCAGCGACCGGAAAACGAAACGAAACACACACGTACGAAATATATATATATTTTTTTCAAAACTTACGTTTACGTTTCAACGATAAAAACAAACACACACATCTACCAATCTATCACCGAAAAACACAACCCCAGCAATCATTATAAACCGGTCTACGTAGTGCAATATGACTTCTTTCCCCTTACCATTTTCTTTTCTTCCTTCCCCACATCATAGTTATTGTTATGCCTAGTATATGTATGTTACGTCCCTCGTATCTCCTTTCGTGCGATAGGTCTCTGAGAATTTCTCCACTGTGGAACATCTCATTCCTGGGTTGAGAACTGGCAGTTTGGCTTGTCCCTTCAATGCCATACTGCAAAAGTATATGGTAAACCATCGTTGAATAACCCTATCATGAAGAACCTTGGGTGTGCAGAAACTTCTGCCGCCGGGAGCTACTTGAGGTCATCTTGCTGTACAACATATATTGAACCGAATGATTGTTTGCCTTGAAAAAAATAGCATTGAAAGAATTAATGTGGACGTGTCATGTAGGCTGGAAGCTAGCAATGACGTGCATTTGATGCAAGTTTGTAACATCGTCGTCAGTGACTCATCGAAACATCGATAATCGTGAGCCATTAAATTAATTGAGTAAAAAAATGTTCAAATAAATTCTCAATTGAAACGAAAATTTGGCTACTTTTTGTTGCGTTACGCAGAAATTTTTTGGCAACAAGTTTCCGAAGAATTTCGTAACAACAATAATAATTTTAAAATTCTCATTCCTTGCAGTACAGCATGCATATTCGGAAACAATTTTGGATAAGTAGGATTGAATTTAAGGTATAAATATGTAAGTTTTTGTTTAGCATTGCAGAAAACATATTCAAAAAGTAATTAAAAAAACAATAAAAAAAGGTTGAATTTAGTCACATCTGAGGTTTTAAGTTAAATCAATCACGAACATATACTCCCTGACAATGTTATCATTTTGTCTTGTCTGCTGGGAAGGGAATGATATGTAAATGTACTCATTCGCGACCGAGCTCATATTGGGGGCGTCGGAAAATATCTTCGCGGCCGCGACGGGTGGTTTAAACTTCTCGCGTCGGCGCAGACAGGAGTTTAACCTCGTTCGTGTAAACATTTACGCGCAGCTAACTCGGGTCGTGACGGCATCGGGCAAACTTTGGAGCTCGAAGCCCTAACTCGTTCGCCGGCGAACGCCGTTACCTCCAAAGACACTGACTTCAACGTGCCGGGAGTTCACCGCCCGTGGGGAAATTTTATTCCTCAACTGCAAACTCGGTTACGAAAACACAGCGAGGCGAAGAAGCCGTGCTCAAGCTAACTGTCTCTTGAGGCGTGAACACCCTTGCGGCGGTTAAACAGAAACTTAACATTTTTTCCAACTCAACTTTCCTTATAAAATTTACTTTACCTATGCCTTAAGATATGTCCATGGTAAATATTAAAAAAAATATTTTTAAATGATTTCGTATGACTGGAAATCTTAAAAATTATCGTTCATTTAACAGAATAATAATTTATTCCCACAAACCATATCTTAACTAGCACGGATTTTCTTACTAAAATATTCCAAATTAAATGTATATTATTTTATGACAACCATTTCAAATAATACAAAAGTGTAAAAATTTAATAAAAATAGAACAAACCTTTCTCTGCACCATTATTAAAGAATTGTCTCGTTACTGAAAACATTCTTCAGATGTAGTATTAATAGTTATTTTATTTTACTTTTTAATTTCTTTTCAAACGCGGTTACTTATTCCTACATGTTTGGCGGTATTATTGCGCAGCCTTTTATAAGATAGCTTTTGAATATTTGTAAACCAATAAAATTCAAATAAATATTATAATAAACCATATTTAGATAAATTAAAATGTGTAATGATATGTATGTCATTTTTTTTTCAGAATTCACCAAATAATCTATATCTCAGCCGGAAACAGGCTTCCTAAAAAAACATATCATTTGAATCATAATTATGTTCACCTTGTGTCAATATCATAGACGGACATAAGAATGAGAACCAGGTGGTGAATCAGAAGACGCGAACATAATAAAGGAATGATGATGCATAGTATAAATAAACTGGACTTGCATTCTAGAGAACGCAGGTCTGCACTTCCATCAGCTTGTCAATTCTAATTTCAGTTCTCCGTGGTTTTCGGTAGTTTCGACAGGTGCTTGCTGAGGTGGTTCCTCACAAATGGCACGGTTGGAATTAATTTTGTTGGGTTTCCTCTCCATTGCTTAATAAACACCACAAATATATATATATATACATATATAAACATATATATATTTACTTAAAACTTTAACACTGACTGGCAGAAAATGCATAAACTAAAACGGTGGACTTAGAGACTTAAAACTTGGAATAAATATTCTTTGTGTGCCCTAGAGGTGCACTAAGGACGGATTTTTTGAAATTCCATCTCTAAAAAGTTGAAAATGTGTGGTAAAATTTGAATGAAGCAAAATACACTCATTACTAATTCTCAGGAACTGTAAGACCTACAGACTTGAAATTTGGCACCCATATTCCTTTTGCAACGTTAACATCTGCTAAAAAAGGAGTTTGTGAAAATAAACAACCAAAGTTGGTTGTGGAGGTATTAAAAATGAAAAAAATTTCTCGTTTTTCAAGTATTTGTTCTAAAGACTTGAAATTCAGCAGTGATGTTCTTTATAGGCCTATAACAAAGTCATTAACGGAAAGCGAGGGTTTCCTTAAATCAGCCCCAACGGTTATTTTAGTCCAGGAAACGCCGGGTAATTCCTCAAGTGTATATATAAAGACTAAATCTACCGTGACCATAACTGTAAACGTGATCTGAAAAAAAATGGCCTAACTTTAGAGGTTCCAAAGAGTTTCATTGGCAAAAGAATTTTTATTTTATTTTTTCCAACAGTCAGGGTAATTAAAAGCTTAAAAACGTATTTCGGGATTCAACCAAGCTTCCCTTTGATGCTCACCCCCTCCCCCCTCATTCTCGTCGGCCCATCAAATTGCCAAAGGCCGATCTCCGTGCAAATGTTCCCGCCATGTGACGTTGTGAGGTACCGCCTCTAATGACCTCGCGATCGACGAGACGTTGATAATGATGATGATTATGTATGGGAACCAGATGCATGGTGTCAATAGTTATAAATATTTTATTAACAGATATGAGTAGAAGGTTTATAATTTCGATAATATCTTAAAAAGCACCCCACGCTTTTTTTAAATTAAATTCATTAATTTTTTATTTAAACTATTATTAATTTATATTAATAAAAAAATTTACACTATTCTTAATGAAAATTTATTAAAAATTATTTTATATTTTTTAGTTTGGTTTTCTATATAAAGCGTGTTTTTTAGTTTTTGAAACTATTATTTATTTTCTACTTTTAAGTTTGGTTTATTTATAAAAGTGTTTTTTTTTTTCCCTCAATTTCTTCCAGGTAAAACTCCTTAAACTGTAAGTTTTGCTCTCTATCCAAATATGTTTTTTGATGTATCATCTTTCAAACTTATCCATATTTTTCGTGTTTGATGTCTTTTATTTAATGATTTACTGACCTTGGCATAGTTTGGAGTATTTGTATCTGCTTGGTGTAGATTTGTAGGTTGGTGTTCGAGTGGAATTTCAAAAATCTGCCCATCAGGTGTAGCTATTGAGGTTATGCATATGGTGTTTGATTTCCCATCTGTTGTTGGTTTCACAGCAAAATCAAACCTCAATTTTTTCATGTTTTGTGAAATATTTGCATAAAATGTTTTATAATAATGTTTCACTCTTAGTTAATTGGTAAAAATGAAACAAAGTCGTAATTGTGTTTCTCTATTTAATGAAAGAAACAACATTTAAAACCCTTATTTCAGTTTTTTTCTTCATATTTTTTACAAAGATAGATAATATTCTCTTCAAGAAAGTATATTGTTCACAATAATCATAACCCACTCTCAAATTTCATTTAATTAAATGTCACAATATTTAGTAGGCTTTGTTTATATCGCGCCAAAGACAAACTGAAAGAAAAGAGTTCGCAAATGAGCGAAATGGTTTTCTGTACATATATGTCTTTGTTTCATCTTACCAGTTATATAAATTGACAAAAATCTTATTTTGCAAATTTATTAATGGAATAATCTTATCAAATGAGTGTATTGTCATCGTTCCTCGATAAATCTACAAAGTTTCAATTAAATCTGACCGTTTAAAGTGGGTCAAAAGCGCACCCAAAGGAGTCGGTTACAATTATACATACAAACAAACATACAGGTGAAGCTAATATAAAGCGTGTAAAAAGATCAATGTTTTTTATATTTATTCACTATAGCACTAAACATAATTGTTTTTTTTCTGAAAATGCATGAAAAAATTTGATAAAGAGGTTTGAAGGGTTTCCATAGAAGAAAGAAATACAAAAACAATAATTCTCAAGCGGAAATTTGGCACTGAACTGTTACAATAAACGTTTCGAGTGTTATGCGTCCTGAACCACATAAATATGTTTAAGTCACTTAAATAAAAGAACACGTTTATTGATTGCAGATGGACTAAAATTTCCAAGAATTCCTATTATGTCTTAAAAACCTTATTACTTAATACCGTTTTAAAAACAATTTGTTTAATTTAGGAGGCACTTTATCATCGGGTGCGTTTAATTTAGGAGGAAATTTTTTCAATAAATTCATATTACAAAAGTTTTATGTATTATTCTAAAAATGCAATCTTAAACATCTAATGTCAATTGACAACGTAAATATAATTTAACTTTAATTTGAAAGCGCTATAAGTTTTGTTAGCCCATTTTTTCGTAGGTTAGGTATTAATGTCTTAACTATAAAACTTTCGTAGTAATTTCATTAAATAGTTCAATTTTTATTGCACTGGCTCATATAAGAGTAAGTTGCCATTAAATTTCTGAGTAAGTTTGAATATTCTTTTAATGTCACATTAATTATCCCATTATTTATTATTATCTTGCTTATGTGAAGTTTCCTAATTGGGGTGCGATTGTATAAGACTAATGATTAAAAAATTCTAAATATGTTTATCCTGTCCTAGTACTATACCAGTTTTTAATTATTTCAGTTTTATTAATAAATTCTTAAGTATCTTTTGATATAATTTTCATATTACATATGCAAGCCACAAACCCAATAAGAATATCCAACAAATTAATGTTTGATTGAAGTAGTATATAATAGGGGCGCCAAGCGCACGGCTTCTGGCTGAGGATTGAAGATTGTCGACCGCCATCTTGGATTGTGACGTCACGGTGGCCATCTTGGATGGTTGTGACCTTGACCTTAAACCTTGACCTTGAATTTGATCCTCAAAAATCGCCAAAATCCGCCAAAATTGGGCAAAATTTGCCCAAAATTCCTCAAAAATCGCCAAAATTTCCATTTCTGTGGAAAAAAGTTCCGCCAAAAAATCTCAAAAAATTCCTCAATTCGAAAATCAGGATTTCGAAAATCCTCAAAAGTCGTTTTGACCTAGAAAGAACCCTAATTCCTAAAACTGGCTTAAAACTCCTAAGAGATAGCCGCTTATAAGCCATTTCTAGGAATAAGGATACCATGACCGCCATCTTGGATTATGTCGTCACCGATGCATTTTTCGTTACGGCCGCCATCTTTAACTTTTTTATTTATTATCCGATTTTAATAAAATATTTTTTAAAAATTATAAAAAAAATTAAATAATAAAATTTTAATAAAACATTTATAAAAAACAAACATTAACGACACGGAGTTCGGAGTCCTCGGTTCGAACCCGGTGAGGATAAAAAAAATTAAAAATGGCGACAGGCTCCTTCCTTAATGGTGGCTGCAGGCAGACTGACTCCCACCACTTTTCTTAAAGCAGATATATCGTCACCTAGTATGACGTCATGTCCGCCATCTTGTCTTCGTTGCAGGAGACCACCATCTTGTTTTCGTCGGCGAGAGTGTGCTGACGCCATGTTAGTTTAGTTCTTATCCGCTAGAGTGCAGTAATCATTTATTACTAAGGTGCCCGCCATCTTGAAATTTGGACGCCATATTGAAAATCCGTAATTATTTAGCTAGAAATTCGGGAAAAATTTCTAAA
Organism: Bacillus rossius redtenbacheri; assembly: GCF_032445375.1. Classification (NCBI taxonomy): domain Eukaryota; kingdom Metazoa; phylum Arthropoda; class Insecta; order Phasmatodea; family Bacillidae; genus Bacillus; species Bacillus rossius. Next base: position 57,117,826 of record NC_086330.1, on the reverse strand, counting down.
TTCGTTAAATAAATCACTCATTAATTTACATATTGATTCGATCCGCTCCTGTCCTTGGTTCGATACTTGATCGATGCAATAATGTTTAATTTTATGTAAAAAATAATAATTTCAATAAACCATGTTCAACATTCGTAAAGAGACTCTAAATCCTCTACGACCACCATCCTATCAGACATCAAGACCACCATATTGGAAATGCGTAATTTTAATGCTAGAGATCCGGGAAAAAGTTCAGAAATCATTAAATAAATTTCCGATCAATAAACTGATTAATTAGATCGACTAAGGTCCTTGGTACGATCCCAGGCCGATACAAAACAACTTTAATATTTTAAAAAAGCACCACTAAAATGTAAGGTTCGAGGAATTAAACACCGCAAGTTCTTTTACAAACATAATATTTATTACATAATTTCTATTCTACTACAAGATCACTTACGAAAGCCAGCAATTTTATAATCATTTAGTTCCGCAGCGGTGTGAAATGATTAATTCTTAGCTCCAATCGGTTTATACTAGACAGAGTCCAGCCAGAACCTTTACAGACATAGTCCACCTCTTCTTGAAAGAGTTTCTGGATACCGTTTTTAACAGTTTGCTTCACATCGTTTGAACTGTAAATTACTGCAGCCGATGTCTTAAATGCACACTTCTTCACTTTGTCATCGAACGGATATGGCTTTCCATATATACAGTCCAACCACAAGTTATATTTCAAAGGTCCGTTTGTTGCTACATCATCAGTAAGCTGATTGATTATCTTCTGTCTGATATCGTCAAGAAAATTACAAATGTCCTTCGACTCACCGAACGTATTTAGATAATAGTGGTCTTTCAAAGTTCCACGAAATGTAGACTGCGCCAAGTAGAAGCCATTATCGTTCACTTGTAATGCTCCGAACACAGTCTTAGGTTTAGTTCCATGTTCAGACGTCATAACAATCGGTTGCTGGGCATCTGTTTTTTTGGTTGTACGCTTTCGTGTCTCCAATCTAAAGCGAGGAGCCGAAATGTCGGCAGGTAGTTCAGCAGTAGGAGCACAGACTCCACCTTTACATTTTTTCACATGATGTCGCAAAATGTCAATTCGAGTAAACCATTTAAGGCACTCATCACATCGAAACTTCATGCGAGAAGGATTCTTCGTGCATTTGCTCCGCTCATGTCTTCGTGCATCATGGGAAAATGCGAACGACGTATCACAGTAGCTGCAAGGATACCGTGGTGATGAAGACGATCCTTTCAGACCCGATCCAGATACAGACATTGCAACAGTAGTACCATTTCCAGGCATTCTCTTATGCACATCGATGCATCGTTGTTGCGCCGAAACCTTTACTTTCTGCCGCACAGCAGGACCTTTGCATGCCTTCATGTGCGTTTTCATATTATCTTTTCTGGCAAACTGCTTATGACATTTCTCACAAACAAACATTTTACGATATAGGTTCTTGGCACATTCGCTCCTCTCGTGTCGCCGGGCATTGCTGTTGTTTGAGAAAATCTTGTCGCAGTAACAGCACCGATGTTCGCTAGTTGTCAAATCAGCATCCATTGAAGTCTCCATCGAGGTCGTATCGTCGATCGTCGTGGTTTCCTGCACATCCAGCTCAGTAGTCATTAAGCTATCTTCTGCTGGTGGTATCACATCTGTTGAAATCTCCTCCAATGTCGACGTCGTCGTCGTTGCCAACGGGATCTGCTCCACCATTGTCGTCGCTGACGTCAAGGTTCCCGTAGACGATGGTACAACGTCCATCGAGTTCGGCGTTAAAGTCGGTAAAGATGCCATCGAGTTCTCAAGAACAGGTAATTACACGACTTATGCACCAGATGAAATAATCTAGGTGATCCTTACACCGTCGACGACAGTAACAAACTGAGCGACCTGCTGTCTAGGACTCGCTTATATACATGCACCGGATGGAATAATACGCAAGTCAAATCAAGAACCATTTACTATAATACTAGAGTCAAAACAACATTAAAAATAGAAGGACCATCGACGAAAAGGCAGCACATTTGGAAGCACCGACAACGAAAAGGCAGCACATTTGGAAGCACAGACTACGAAAAGGCAGCACATTTGGAAGCACCGACTACGAAAAGGCAGCACATTTGGAAGCACCGACAACGAAAAGGCAGCACATTTGGAAGCACCGACAACGAAAAGGCAGCACATTTGGAAGCACCGACAACGAAAAGGCAGCACATTTGGAAGCACCGACAACGAAAAGGCAGCACATTTGGAAGCACCGACAACGAAAAGGCAGCACATTTGGAAGCACCGACAACGAAAAGGCAGCACATTTGGAAGCTCCATCAACAAAAAAAAAGGCAAAAAGGAAGCACAAGTTACGAGATCTATGTCTTAGTTAGAAATCAGAATACAAGAAATAAAAACATTAAATTCTTATAATTTAAATTATTTATTTTATTGCTTTACACTATACAAATGCAAGTAAAACAAGCCATTATTGTATGTAGCCAGCATTCCTCAGTTCCTTGAGTATGAAGGATATTTCTTTGATGCACGAATAGTTTCCTGCACAAAGCGAACCATGTAGAAGTCTTAGCCGGTCAACCAATATGTTCGGATCTTTCCATGATGTGTAATCATTCTCTTCTACCACCATCTTCCTTGCACCTTTATAATTATTATGATCTCTGGTGTCTTCCGTTTTACCACCAACCGCAGAGTAACTTTCATGTTTGAGACGGTGATCATCACAAGCTTGATCAGATTTATTTAATATATCACTTCGTTTCCATCGTTTCGGTCTCAGGACACCGCAAAATTCTTCGATCTTGGCAGCTTTAGGTGCTTCATCATAGTCTGTGTCTTTGTCAACAGCCTCAGAGTCACTGTAACAATCACCGTAGAAGGAATCGTCTTCACCCAATTTACCGTAATAATTCGATGTTGATGATGTTGAAGTGTCTTCATCGTCTTCATGCTTCCTTTTTAGGAGTCCATCATTTTTACAAAGTAGGAAAGATCTACTTGAATTCGACTGGAATATATTCTGACTTTTCACGTTAAGGATTCTTCCATTGTCTTCATTCTTCCGTAAATCATCAACCTCCTTCAATTTAAGTTCTTTGACGAGATCGGAAGAGCCAAGAAAATTATTGTCGTAATGCAGATCACTCTTCCTTAGGCTAGTAGATTCATCGTTGTCCTCTAGCTTGTACGCAGGCTTGGCGCTACAAGTTCTGCCATGTCTTTTTAGGCTCTCTCTCCGCGTAAACGACTTGCTACATCGAACACAACTTATCATATTGCGCAGTGGATTTTTAACACAGTCATTCTTCTCGTGTTGTCTTTTATTCTTTCTCAAGATAAACTCTTTACTGCAAAACTTACACCTATGTTCTTTCGATACAGCGTCAGATCCCAAATCGGAATTCATATTAGTTACTGAGACTAATGCCAGATACCAATTGAGTGATTTAAATTAGATCCAATACTTAAATAGAAATTTTTTCATATTTCATCAGCGAGAATTAATATATCTCATGCAAAAGTACTTTATGCATGTAGTTCTGCTTTTCAACAACAGATATCGCCACATTTTGCTTGCAGGTAAATAATATTTAGTTCTTTTATGCGGGATGCGGGATGCTCACTAACGATCGCAAAAGAAGGATGGCTTCGCTAGACTCCAAGGAAAAGGAAGTTCGTCTTGCATGTTGGTGCTCCACAGATGTCTCATGGCGTAATATTAATTTGACTGAGTAATGATTTTTTTTAATTCCACCTGATAAAAATATTGCAAGTTTTGATTTAGTAGCAGAAATTATCGAATTAAATGTAGCTCCAAATAAAATGACATGTCTCATTAGACAAAAAAAAAAATCCACGCAGAGAGCGGTTTCTCAGAATAGTCAGAAACACTTGAAGAAACCACAGGAATGATTGCAAGAACACGGGAAAAACCATCAAAATATTGACAAGAATAATCAGGAGCACACGGAGAAAACCATCATAATATTGGCAAGAATAATCAGGAGCACACGGAGAAAACCATCATAATATTGGCAAGAATAATCAGGAGCACACGGAGAAAACCATCATAATATTGACCAGATTAATCAGAAGTACTCGGAGAAAACCACCACATGTTTTCTTTGATATCATAAAATTACAGGAAAAAATATTTAAAAATAAAAATAAATTAATAAAAAAATAAAAAATGCATAAATTTCTGGCTTGTACAAGAACTCTCTCTTTGCTCAACAATGATAAGTTTACAAGCTATCAGAAACTGTTTATGCATTTTTTATTTTTTTATTAATTTATTTTTATTTTTAAATATTTTTTCCTGTAATTTTATGATATCAAAGAAAACATGTGGTGGTTTTCTCCGAGTACTTCTGATTAATCTGGTCAATTTTATGATGGTTTTCTCCGTGTGCTCCTGATTATTCTTGCCAATATTATGATGGTTTTCTCCGTGTGCTCCTGATTATTCTTGTCAATATTTTGATGGTTTTTCCCGTGTTCTTGCAATCATTCCTGTGGTTTCTTCAAGTGTTTCTGACTATTCTGAGAAACCGCTCTCTGCGTGGATTTTTTTTTTTGTCTAATGAGACATGTCATTTTATTTGGAGCTACATTTAATTCGATAATTTCTGCTACTAAATCAAAACTTGCAATATTTTTATCAGGTGGAATTAAAAAAAATCATTACTCAGTCAAATTAATATTACGCCATGAGACATCTGTGGAGCACCAACATGCAAGACGAACTTCCTTTTCCTTGGAGTCTAGCGAAGCCATCCTTCTTTTGCGATCGTTAGTGAGCATCCCGCATCCCGCATAAAAGAACTAAATATTATTTACCTGCAAGCAAAATGTGGCGATATCTGTTGTTGAAAAGCAGAACTACATGCATAAAGTACTTTTGCATGAGATATATTAATTCTCGCTGATGAAATATGAAAAAATTTCTATTTAAGTATTGGATCTAATTTAAATCACTCAATTGGTATCTGGCATTAGTCTCAGTAACTAATATGAATTCCGATTTGGGATCTGACGCTGTATCGAAAGAACATAGGTGTAAGTTTTGCAGTAAAGAGTTTATCTTGAGAAAGAATAAAAGACAACACGAGAAGAATGACTGTGTTAAAAATCCACTGCGCAATATGATAAGTTGTGTTCGATGTAGCAAGTCGTTTACGCGGAGAGAGAGCCTAAAAAGACATGGCAGAACTTGTAGCGCCAAGCCTGCGTACAAGCTAGAGGACAACGATGAATCTACTAGCCTAAGGAAGAGTGATCTGCATTACGACAATAATTTTCTTGGCTCTTCCGATCTCGTCAAAGAACTTAAATTGAAGGAGGTTGATGATTTACGGAAGAATGAAGACAATGGAAGAATCCTTAACGTGAAAAGTGAGAATATATTCCAGTCGAATTCAAGTAGATCTTTCCTACTTTGTAAAAATGATGGACTCCTAAAAAGGAAGCATGAAGACGATGAAGACACTTCAACATCATCAACATCGAATTATTACGGTAAATTGGGTGAAGACGATTCCTACTACGGTGATTGTTACAGTGACTCTGAGGCTGTTGACAAAGACACAGACTATGATGAAGCACCTAAAGCTGCCAAGATCGAAGAATTTTGCGGTGTCCTGAGACCGAAACGATGGAAACGAAGTGATATATTAAATAAATCTGATCAAGCTTGTGATGATCACCGTCTCAAACATGAAAGTTACTCTGCGGTTGGTGGTAAAACGGGTATAGTGTAAAGCAATAAAATAAATAATTTAAATTATAAGAATTTAATGTTTTTATTTCTTGTATTCTGATTTCTAACTAAGACATAGATCTCGTAACTTGTGCTTCCTTTTTGCCTTTTTTTTTTGTTGATGGAGCTTCCAAATGTGCTGCCTTTTCGTTGTCGGTGCTTCCAAATGTGCTGCCTTTTCGTTGTCGGTGCTTCCAAATGTGCTGCCTTTTCGTTGTCGGTGCTTCCAAATGTGCTGCCTTTTCGTTGTCGGTGCTTCCAAATGTGCTGCCTTTTCGTTGTCGGTGCTTCCAAATGTGCTGCCTTTTCGTTGTCGGTGCTTCCAAATGTGCTGCCTTTTCGTTGTCGGTGCTTCCAAATGTGCTGCCTTTTCGTAGTCGGTGCTTCCAAATGTGCTGCCTTTTTGTAGTCTGTGCTTCCAAATGTGCTGCCTTTTCGTTGTCGGTGCTTCCAAATGTGCTGCCTTTTGTCGATGGTCCTTCTATTTTTAATGTTGTTTTGACTCTAGTATTATAGTAAATGGTTCTTGATTTGACTTGCGTATTATTCCATCCGGTGCATGTATATAAGCGAGTCCTAGACAGCAGGTCGCTCAGTTTGTTACTGTCGTCGACGGTGTAAGGATCACCTAGATTATTTCATCTGGTGCATAAGTCGTGTAATTACCTGTTCTTGAGAACTCGATGGCATCTTTACCGACTTTAACGCCGAACTCGATGGACGTTGTACCATCGTCTACGGGAACCTTGACGTCAGCGACGACAATGGTGGAGCAGATCCTGTTGGCAACGACGACGACGTCGACATTGGAGGAGATTTCAACAGATGTGATACCACCAGCAGAAGATAGCTTAATGACTACTGAGCTGGATGTGCAGGAAACCACGACGATCGACGATACGACCTCGATGGAGACTTCAATGGATGCTGATTTGACAACTAGCGAACATCGGTGCTGTTACTGCGACAAGATTTTCTCAAACAACAGCAATGCCCGGCGACACGAGAGGAGCGAATGTGCCAAGAACCTATATCGTAAAATGTTTGTTTGTGAGAAATGTCATAAGCAGTTTGCCAGAAAAGATAATATGAAAACGCACATGAAGGCATGCAAAGGTCCTGCTGTGCGGCAGAAAGTAAAGGTTTCGGCGCAACAACGATGCATCGATGTGCATAAGAGAATGCCTGGAAATGGTACTACTGTTGCAATGTCTGTATCTGGATCGGGTCTGAAAGGATCGTCTTCATCACCACGGTATCCTTGCAGCTACTGTGATACGTCGTTCGCATTTTCCCATGATGCACGAAGACATGAGCGGAGCAAATGCACGAAGAATCCTTCTCGCATGAAGTTTCGATGTGATGAGTGCCTTAAATGGTTTACACGAATTGACAGTTTGCGACATCATGTGAAAAAATGTAAAGGTGGAGTCTGTGCTCCTACTGCTGAACTACCTGCCGACATTTCGGCTCCTCGCTTTAGATTGGAGACACGAAAGCGTACAACCAAAAAAACAGATGCCCAGTAACCGATTGTTATGACGTCTGAACATGGAACTAAACCTAAGACTGTGTTCGGAGCATTACAAGTGAACGATAATGGCTTCTACTTGGCGCAGTCTGCATTTCGTGGAACTTTGAAAGACTACTATTATCTAAATACGTTCGGTGAGTCGAAGGACATTTGTAATTTTCTTGACGATATCAGACAGAAGATAATCAATCAGCTTACTGATGATGTAGCAACAAACGGACCTTTGAAATATAACTTGTGGTTGGACTGTATATATGGAAAGCCATATCCGTTCGATGACAAAGTGAAGAAGTGTGCATTCAAGACATCGGCTGCAGTAATTTACAGTTCTAACGATGTGAAGCAAACTGTTAAAAACGGTATCCAGAAACTCTGTCAAGAAGAGGTGGACTATGTCTGTAAAGGTTCTGGCTGGACTCTGTCTAGTATAAACCGATTGGAGCTAAGAATTAGTCATTTCACACCGCTGCGGAACTAAATGATTATAAGATTGCTGGCTTTCGTAAGTGATCCTGTAGTAGAATAGAAATTATGTAATAAATATTATGTTTGTAAAAGAACTTGCGGTGTTTAATTCCTCGAACCTTACATTTTAGTGGTGCTTTTTTAAAATATTAAAGTTGTTTTGTATCGGCCTGGGATCGTACCAAGGACCTTAGTCGATCTAATTAATCAGTTTATTGATCGGAAATTTATTTAATGATTTCTGAACTTTTTCCCGGATCTCTAGCATTAAAATTACGCATTTCCAATATGGTGGTCTTGATGTCTGATAGGATGGTGGTCGTAGAGGATTTAGAGTCTCTTTACGAATGTTGAACATGGTTTATTGAAATTATTATTTTTTACATAAAATTAAACATTATTGCATCGATCAAGTATCGAACCAAGGACAGGTGCGGATCGAATCAATATGTAAATTAATGAGTGATTTATTTAACGAATTTATAAATTTTTCCCGAATTTCTAGCTAAATAATTACGGATTTTCAATATGGCGTCCAAATTTCAAGATGGCGGGCACCTTAGTAATAAATGATTACTGCACTCTAGCGGATAAGAACTAAACTAACATGGCGTCAGCACACTCTCGCCGACGAAAACAAGATGGTGGTCTCCTGCAACGAAGACAAGATGGCGGACATGACGTCATACTAGGTGACGATATATCTGCTTTAAGAAAAGTGGTGGGAGTCAGTCTGCCTGCAGCCACCATTAAGGAAGGAGCCTGTCGCCATTTTTAATTTTTTTTATCCTCACCGGGTTCGAACCGAGGACTCCGAACTCCGTGTCGTTAATGTTTGTTTTTTATAAATGTTTTATTAAAATTTTATTATTTAATTTTTTTTATAATTTTTAAAAAATATTTTATTAAAATCGGATAATAAATAAAAAAGTTAAAGATGGCGGCCGTAACGAAAAATGCATCGGTGACGACATAATCCAAGATGGCGGTCATGGTATCCTTATTCCTAGAAATGGCTTATAAGCGGCTATCTCTTAGGAGTTTTAAGCCAGTTTTAGGAATTAGGGTTCTTTCTAGGTCAAAACGACTTTTGAGGATTTTCGAAATCCTGATTTTCGAATTGAGGAATTTTTTGAGATTTTTTGGCGGAACTTTTTTCCACAGAAATGGAAATTTTGGCGATTTTTGAGGAATTTTGGGCAAATTTTGCCCAATTTTGGCGGATTTTGGCGATTTTTGAGGATCAAATTCAAGGTCAAGGTCAAAGGTCAAGGTCACAACCATCCAAGATGGCCGCCGTGACGTCACAATCCAAGATGGCGGTCGACAATCTTCAATCCTCAGCCAGAAGCCGTGCGCTCGGCGCCCCTATTATATACTACTGATTGAGGTACTTACATTTTCATTCATTGTATGCATGTGTATAATATATTTCGTAGTAGAATATTTAATGAAGTAAAAATGGAAAATGTGTCATTACGAAAGACAGGTTCACTTGCAGTGAAACTGAAACCACTCTTAGTCGACTACGTTCTTAAACACTTAATAATCTTTCACGAAATAATGACACGAAAGAGGCTTATCCAGAGAAAAATCCAAAGTCAAGTTTCGTACAAGATAAGTTCATTTTGTTTCCATACCAGTTTCCTGCGAATTGAAAGCTTCACGTTTACTGGCTTATACCATTATTTCCCTGCATTTCCCATTACTCGTTCGATGATAGTTCTGCAAAGAGGTTTGAAATGGTCTTATAAAAACTTCGTGTCGAAGACAAACCTCTTTATTTTATCAAACCTCTTTATTTTATCAAACCTCTCTATTTTATCAAACCTCTTTATTTTATCAAACCTCTTTATTTTATCAAAAAAAAACTATCCTCGCTATGAAAATAGTGTGACGCGGATAATTAAAAAAAACACATGATAATTAAGTTAAATGTTTAATCGTGGTAAAATTAGAACTGTTGTCTAGGATCCGATGTACTTTGTCCGAATTTTCACATGTCTAATTTTAGGAATAAGATAGTTATTAATTTTAACCAGCAAATGAGAAAAAGTACCTGCTATAATACAAAAGTTCCACGATTTTCCCTGAGTAACTACGTCATCTCAAAAATATCATCCCTTCCAATCATGAAAGTAAGAAGAATAAATGTGAATTGAGAACTATCTTAACGCAAAACAAATTTCCGATGAATAATTTTCTGTAATGCTGATAAAAAATAAGTAAATGTTTGCGTAACACGATTGTACTGAGAACGGTTTTGTCTTTGCTCACCGGGGGGCTAAACTGAGATAGAAATTTTTAACACATGACTAGAGACCGGAAAAATTCGCGATTTCAATGACCTGTAGGATAGACTCCATGATCCTCTATGCACGCGGGAAAATAACATCTGCTCATTGGCTACTGACTCGTGTAACCTGTTAACTGTGACGCTAGTGATTCGATACTTCTTTTGTTAAAGGTTTTTCATTGGCCAAGTGTCATTCAGATAAACTGTGGCCCAATCACTGATGCAGTAAAGAGGCAAACGTTTTTGGATTCTAGTCTATCACGTAATGAATCCGTGAATTTTTCCGGTCTCTACACATGACTCATAAGCTGTGTGTCCGACAGAATATTTGGTGCGATTACTCGTCTCTCATTGGACCGCGTGGGAGAGACGTCTCTGCGCTTGCGACTCACGACCAAGTCCGCTGCTGTACGCTCGCTGCAGTCAAAGTGAGACGCCCTCTGGAATGAGATGATGACAATCTGACTGAGCCAAAAAAAAATGGACGAGAATTCATAACGTGATTAGTGTTTCCCATTTTCCAGACAATGAATGACATCAAATATTTTAAGATTATGAGGTAAAAAAAAAAAGTAACTCCTTGCCAGATTCAGAACTGTGTAGAATTTCTTTCAACAGACATTTTTTATTCTTCGACAATTACTTGTTAGCTTTGCAATCTCGTTTTTTTCCTGATAAAGCTTTGCCTAACTCTGTGTGCGTGCGGAGGTAGTTTCGTAACACCTGATTACCTTTTATAGCAATGTTTTGCTTCGTTTTGATTTTTTTTATATATATTCTACTGCCTAATGCAAAACCATTCTGTCACAAAAACTTATTTATTTTGTTAGAATGTTTTAACGTGTACAATATTTGTAAACATTTATTCATTAAATTTAATGCAGTTATTATAAATAGGTCAGACGATTTTTCCCGAAGTTTCTAAAGAATATGAAATTATCAACATTTATAATGTGAAGCGATGGACTTTGAAATATTAAAATCATTTAAACGTCCAGTGCATGGTTGTAAATAAGTATTTGTTCATAAATTATAGAAATTTAAATCCTTAAAAATGAAACAACTTAAAATTTTTACATATCTTCAGGGCGAAGCCTCTTAAACCGTTTATAGCACTGAAATTTTTGAGCAACTTCATCCAAGCTTATAAAGTAAAACATTTTTTTGTCATTTTACGAAAACATTCCAAGAAAACCTTTCGTTTAACAGCTGCGTCTACTCTAATCTTGTTATGTGCAGGATGTTCCATCAAAATGCGCTTGGAATTATTTAGGTATGTAAACATTTGATAGGTAGTGAATGTAAGTCCGGTTTTATAAATTACAGAAAAAACGCAAAGGCGCAAAAAAATCAAAGTAACCAAGCTTCCAAATATTCGTTTGTAAACTATGCAAGACGCAAAAAGCAACGGAAGAATTTGCCAAAATTTTCACTTTATGCGTTTCCGCCTTCTATATTTAAAGTGTAGAGCTCAGAATATTTTTAATGTTTTAGAATCTTCAGACGGTTTGCTTATGAAAGGCTACGGTTTATGATCCATCAAACGAATCGCAATTTTATTTTTTAAACTACTTAACAGTGAACGACAATGATAATAATATTTAAAATATTGTATTTTGATATATTGTATTTTAAAATACAAATAATCTATATAATACAATACAAATACAAATTTTGTATTTTGAAAGAAGTCCGATGCAGTAATTTTTTCTACCCTTTTAAATTTCAAATTTAAGGCTTGATTGTGTCTTGGAACTTGCTTGTCTTAAAAGCTACTGTAGCCCACTCGCGTTTGTAGCAAGCTAAATACGTCTGTGGCGCTCTTGCGTTTTATTGTGAAGTATGTATGAACCCAGCCTAACTCTGTGGCTTTAAGCTGTGCGATGGTTATCGGTGAGAAGAGAAAATAAAAGGCAGAGGGGGGAAGGAGGCTTGATGCTTATTGAATTTCACTAAGCGTCACCACTTGCCGCATCCGAGAGCGACACGCTTTCCCCCTCCACCTTCGCCAAGGAACAAGGCGCAGACTATCGCCTTGTCTCGGCTGTCGTGGCGGGAGCAAGCAATGCAGCCCGAGACAAGCCCTGCGTTTCCCCGACAGCGATGCTTCCGAGAAGCGATACGGTTGAAACGCTGCAACGAAGTGACATTTCATTCGTGTCCCAGATCAGTGCCAAGCATGGGGGAAGGAACTCTAATCACCAATACTGAGACCTAGTTTTTTTGTAAGTAGTTTCGGGCCCACCCGCTAGATATTGGCTTTCGTAATATATTCTCAACATAGCTACATTGAATGAGCTATTATCAGGCAAACAAACCAGTGAAATCTAATTCACTTTATTCAGTGGTATGGCATACCAGAAATTATGCATCTTCTACTCATTTATATAGAACATATCCTTTTTTTTTTATAACGAAACAGCATTTAGTTATTTTTCGCACATTTTAATCTCTTTTTACTCAGCATTTAGTCACCAAATAGTTAAATTAACATTATAAACCTAAAACTGTGAACTTTAACCTCCCGTCCGAGTTTATTTTGCTAGTAGTTATGGACCAACCCGATAGATAGAGTCACATGTCGCGCAAAACATGGTTTCCGTTTCCACTGTGGGAGTCCCACTTTGGTTCTATGGTGCGAAGTGCATGCCGCTTTTTACAAAATAAATGACTGTGCAATTTAGAATCTATGGATTTTTAATTTCATAAATACATTAAATTTTAGTCTTACCGATGATATCTTTCAAAAGGTCTTATTTTATTACTCACAACAAATGCGTATTACTAACAAAATAATCCAATATAAATAATTATTTAACTGTAAAAATTTTAGAATTATGTTTTACCCTGGCATATAGAATAGTATAAATAAATTTAATCATTTTTACATTTACGTAAAAAACTTTATTTCTCGTGAAACATAGATAAAATTGGTGCGTGACTGCCACTTGAGTTAGAAGTTGAACTTCACAAATAAATTTCATAGAAAATTGTTAGGGTCGCTAATATTATAAAGAAGCATAATCATAAGTTCAAAAAAACTTAATTTACTAGTGTCTGTCAATGTATTCAGTGAATTAATTAATGGTTTTATGTTAGCTAAAATATAATACGCAAACCTATTCGAAATGTCCACACAAATTGTCAAAATTATAATGCTAACACCGGATCCAACCAAAATTGAGCTCATGGCCTTTAATATACATTAACACATATGTAAATAGTTTTTTTTAGCCAAAGCAGTAGTAAAAATACAATTATAAAACTAAAATTATTGCTTGAAATTTCCTGAATCAACGATAGATAATAATCAAAATTTAAAGATACAAAATACCAATACTTAAAAAGTTTGTCGAAAATGATGTTTCTTAATTCAGTCAGTTATGTTGTATAGCTAATCTTAATTTTTAAGTTTCTTGAAGAATATTCTATAGCAAGAAAACCTAAACTTTAGTGTCTGCTTTCAATTCACTATTTAATTCCAGTGAAACGTTTTATTAGACCTCGACATACAAAGTTGAATAAAATCTTATAAAGGCAATTTTAATTAAGTTTGAATTAACTTCACTTGCAGTCAGTCAGTAAGTTGGGCGTGAATTATATGATTGGCATCAAAATCGGTATTCGTTGTTAGATGATAATAATAGGAAAGTATTACATGTTTACTTGAATAAAGTTTTTCCCCCAAATAATTACCTATGTATTAATATATCTTCAATAATAATTTTGTAATACATTTCAGATAAACATTCACTATAGTTTCATAACTGTACTATTTTTTTGGTACAGTTTTTGAACGGTTTTATGATAGTTGATTGCATTACCGCAGCTTGCAAAAAGTATTCAAGTTTCTGGATGCGCCTTCATAGTTGTGGCTAGGCTACACGCGTGACCGCGCAGCACAGATGTTGCCGAATCACTTACAACCACGCCGGTAAAAAAAAAGGCAACCATTCCAAGCTCTTAATCTTTAGCACTTGTTTACGAACATTTAGGCGATAACTGATGCAATGAATTGAAGTTAGCGTAAATGAGATTATAGAAACCGTCACTTCACTTGTAATATGTTGTTAGGTAATGTAATGCATTAAAATGTTTTGATGAAAATGTACTTTCATATTATTATTTTTTATTTCATTTTGCTGAGCTTTTTGGGTAAGCAATATTATATCATATTTTAGTACAGAAAGCATGTATAAAGGTTTTAAGAGAATCAGTTTGGTCATCATAAGAAACGCGTTTTCTATCTTACTTGCAGTGTCTGCATTTTACTCGTTCTTGCTGCATGAATAAGCACATAAATTTTTTAAACAACACAACTTCAAAATTAATCATAGAATTTTTATCAGGGAAATTAAGTCTCCTAGCTACATAGAAATTTCATTGACTAGCTTGTGAACATAAAACAACAATGTTTATATTGCCAATGGTTTCCAGCTTTCAATATAGGCAAATGTTTGGTTTTTTTCTACAAACGTTCGTTAATGCATCATATTTCACTCTCTGCGCTTTTACTCTTCGTGCATATCAGTTACTGCTTTAATTCTTACGTAGTTTAAAATATCTAAAAATAAAACAACAACCATCCTGGTAGCTATCGACTCTTAGATACAAAACATACCAGCAAAACCACATGACAAAAAACATTGAAATATGATGTAATACAAAATCAGATACAAAAAATTATTTTGTTTTAATGTTTATATGTGTAACTATATCATTAACGTTCATTTCTACCAGAAACACATTTAACTATATTTTTGTTTCTGTTCATTAAATTTTCTGGGCTATATACATAAAATAAAACATGAAGAATTCGAATTGATCATCTCTGAGTGTTATTACCGTAGATAACTCTTGGGTGGTGTAATCCGCTGCGCGGCTTGTTATTTGTGGAAAAAAGGATGTGGCAGTGGCTGGGGATTGCCTTCTGTGGCATGGAGTTCAAGGAACAACCCGACACCCTGTATTGCAGCCCGGGAAAGAAATATTTCTCACAAGTTAAAACAAAACAACGACCCGGCAGGCAATTTAACACGGCACCTTTTGGCCGAACAGCCTGGAGTCGTGAACTCAGGGCCAAACAAATATTTCTTAACTTCCAGCTTTTTTTGTTTTTTTTTGCCAACAAGCCAGTTTTCTTCTTTTTTACTGTGTTATTTTTACTAACCTGGCTTAAATTTTCGTGTATTCGATGGGTTAATAAGGCATTTTCTGACCTCTATACGTCAAGTAACCGGCGTGACTTCAACTGGGCCGCGGATTCCAGACGTTTGTCCAAACATTGTTTGGTCCGTTTAATATATGTTTTTGTTGAAAACCAACTCACATTTATTGACTTGTTACTGACACGCATTATTTTTTACGTGAATAGCTTTCGTAAATCGGGATTCCCATTTCAAAAGCGAAGTTTGAAAAATATACATTTTTTGAAACGTTATAAAAAAGGGATTGGCCTATATATTCAAGTGATGCATATATACAGGTATAGTAAGGTTTAAAATGCTCCATTATGAACATGATTTATATTTTTGTGGCTCACTATGAGTAATAAGCAAGTTTCTTGAACGTTAGATTGCAGGCGACTCATGTACTTTGAAATCAGTTATTTGACACAAGCGTTAACTAATTTGAATTATCTTAAAATTCATTTTGTTCAGAAATTAGTAATCTATGTAAACCGCGATTAAAAGTTTTTAATAAAGTTTACTTTATAACAACTTTGATACGAATTTATATAAGAAAAATTGTGTAAAAAATTACGTCGAGCCATATGGCTAATTTATAAAATTAGAATTACAATAAACAATGATTAGAAGAACATCTTGTAACGATTATAAAAATTGCCAGGCACTGGTGCCGAACGGATCAGTCTCTACAGGTGGAGGAAGAAAACAAAAATGGTGGCCTTTGCACGGGCTAGTACGAGTGCAAGTATCTCCGATAGAAATCAGGCGAGTTCACGTAAAATAAAACTTGCAACCGTGTACCGACATGTCTTGTCAAATTTAGCTTTTTATTTCATAATTTTGTTCGTTGGCGGATTTGATGTCATAACCTCACAGGTAAGAAGCAGGTGTTCATTTAACTACGCCCGAGAGGTCGACATTCGGGTGCTACAACACATACCGTTGTAAAATTGCGAGTTCACGATTTAAAAAAAATTCAAATAACCTAATTTAAATGTTTTGAAATTTTTTTCTACAAAATAATACCTTATTAAATGTTTTAAAGACCTGATAGGTCCATTTTAATGTCACTTCTAGTAAAAATTGAAAACATTTTATCATATGGTATATAGTTTTTGGATATACAGTTTGCATGTAGCCTTAGTCATAAAAACTCTTTATTTTAATATATGATTCATTAACTAAACAAAAAATTAGGTTTCCCCAATACAGTTTTAAAACTTTTTATCCATCATATATGTACTATATATATGTACAATTCACATATCAAAACATACATTAAAGTAACTTCGTTTTCTTATATGACTCAATTAATAACCATTATTTACTGTGTAAATTGTGTAAAATTTTAATATACATAGCTTGCTTGAAAAAAAAGGAAACCATGTATACTTTATTACTCTCATTTATTTAAAATACATTAAGTATGTTTGATATAGTGAAACTTCAATTTGATGAGAAATCATAACAATGCTTTCTTGGTGTACTAATTAATTTACGGAAAGAATACTAGTAGTTTCGATGCGAGTGTTGCCATTAAGTCTAGACAAGTATCAGTTACTTATATAACCAAAATGTCATTATAGATGGATATGATACTTCAAATATTGGCACTGACAATACACATGGAAAGATAGTTTGCCCTTAGACTAGCTCAGACTTCAGAAAACATTAATAAAAACCTTTGGTTTATATAAAATTAGCAGATGATTATTGATAAACATAAATAATTTTTCCTTATAATTAAAAGTGTTTTGGACAAATACTTGAACATATATGGTAGGCATGATAATTACTTATATAACTTTCAGTATACACAACAAAATTTCAGTTGACTGAGATTCTTCATAAAAAATGTCTTTGTTCAATATTACAATGAATTTGGAATACTTATCTTATACATTCTACACTCATATTTATATTACAATCAGTTGAAAACTGTTGTCATTAGCAATAATTCTCTCTGCCTTATTTAAATAACATAAACACTAAGACAATATTCTTTCCATATAACAAAATCATTAACTTTTTACTATTTCAATATGGCAAAACCAAAAGTCAATTATTTTTTCCAATTATTGACCATAGTTACCATTTGAAAATGCCCGCCCTAGAGCAACACATTATAACTCTCAGACACTTATAAATAAAAAAAAATCACTGGCACAGAGAAACAAAACAAATTACATGTTTCTGTAAGAATTTTGTTCTTACAACCGATAAACCTGATTTTATTGGAGTTTTTCGAATCCATAACTTGTATTTATATTATAATAATATATTAAAAATATTTTATTTCTAAGGCGAAGGCCACATGCCAACAGTTAATCCAAAACTTTACGTCACATTTTGTCATGATAGGACCGAAATAAAATTTGTCTTTAAGTTGGTTAAAATAATTAAGTTAGAAATGTTATAATAAATCAAGGATTTAATAAACTATTTTTAATGTTTTTTATAACGATTATAATTCATTTGCCAAATCACGTTATATAAGAAGCAAAATAATTACATTACTACCCCTTTATGAAACGCTTTGATTTTTTTTTCAAATATTTTCGGACTCTCCTTTTAAATTGGAGGTTTATTTAATAAAAATCTCCTCCCCCCCGGATACCATCAGGGCATCGCCCTCCCAAATATTGTAATCAGGGTCCGCCACAGCGCGAGTGTTGACGTGTACCCGGCGGGGTTCCCCTTGTCGCAGGGAGCCAGGCAGCGCGGCTGCTCGGCGCAAGGACAGGCCGGACCACTTATACTTCACGAACCCTCCACGCCTCTCCAAGCCCTCGTCCTCCGCCTGACCGCAAGAAGGTGATGATGGATGCGCGCGGTGCGCCTGGCAGGACGCTTCATTATCGCGTACCTGTTGATTAGACTGCCCTCCCCTCCCCCACAGCCCGCTCCCGAGGGGCAGAGCCGACTGATTAATGTCCGCACCCGGGTGATCGCCTGGTCTTCCTGACCCGTCACGTCGGAAAGGGCTCCCGCATAGACCCATCACGCACAGACCAATCGATAAAGGGGGACAAAATATATTTTGGTATCCACGAATCATTAATTATACACAGCACTAGCTGAAGTACCAGGTGTTTTCCGGAATAAACACATCTAAATGTAAGGAACACACCACTACCGAGTTTCAAGACTGTAGGACATCACTTAAAAAACGGGGAAATTTTGATTTTGAAGTCCCATTGTTTGCACAATCTCGGTGCATCAAAACCGGGACGCCGATATTGAGCTTCAT
This sequence comes from Bacillus rossius redtenbacheri, assembly GCF_032445375.1. NCBI lineage: Eukaryota > Metazoa > Arthropoda > Insecta > Phasmatodea > Bacillidae > Bacillus > Bacillus rossius. The sequence goes on along the minus strand of NC_086330.1, from coordinate 57,099,324 downwards.
TTTGTGGGAAGGCAACAGTGATTAACGCACCAAACTATACCGCGATACAAATTCAAGGAACGTCATCTATTGAGGAGGATCTAAACTATTATTAACCCCTTTAGTTCGCTACCATCTTCGAGCTTTACTAAGTGGATGGATTTCGCCAAGGAGAAAGATAGGAATTTGCCAGACCTTACCATATGACCGTGTGTCGGACATAGATAAATGACACAAACTCACTGTTTGAGTGTTCATGACCTAACTAGTATGATTTTCTATTATAAATTATGAATTTACCCCTTTTTTACTGTCTTTGGAATGTAATTTCATAATTGTATGTAGTCTATGTCACTCTCCAGCCCCCAAACTACCTAAATGCAAAAATATCATGTTGATCCGTTGCTCCTTTTGCTGCGTGAAAGATGAACTAACAGATAAATACACTTTTGAATTTATAATATTAGTAGGGGTTATACTTGCAAGTATTTCTTTATCTTTTAATTTATTTAGCTTGACCCCGTATAATTTTGGTACCGAGTTGGCGAAACATTCAATTTGCTCAAGGGCGCGCTGCGCGTGCTGCAGTGACGTCAGAAGGCGACGCCAGCGCCGGGTGGGGAGTGCGGCGACGGGAGTCCGGGCCGACGGCAGTGAAGGTATACCGCTAGAGGACGACGGCCGGCGCACGTCCAGGACGGGCGATGCGAGCTCGCGGTCAAGCAGCGCAATGACGGGCAGCGGGTTGTTGCGACGACCAGTTTCGCCACCGGCAAAAAAAAAAAAAAAACAAGTGCGACGTCCACTAGTCGAACGGTGCTGCGATCGTCGGCAAGTACAAAGAGGGGTGGTGCCGCGGGGGGTAGGTGTCCGTGGCAGACCTTACCAACCTTATAGTCAGGTCAACTGCTACAGGTGGTTCCGTAAGACAGCGCGAAAGCCCAAGTTAAGTGCGACGATCATGTCCCACGCCTCAGACCTACATCGCGATCCCCAAGACCGTATATTTTTTAGTGAACGGAGAATAAAATAACAGAGCTTTAACTTTTTTCCTCAAACATTTCTTGGTATTATTATCCGATTGCGTGTAATTAAAGACTACTCTCAAAGGAACTATGAAATATATATATATATTTTTTCTAGTTGTGCTTTTGTTAGCAATAAATATAGCTTGTATAGTATGATTTACTCAGTAACCGCTCTCTTCTTTTTGGTGATTCTTGAAAATAACATCATCCAAAGAACTGAAGTCCTCACAATTATCCACTAACTGGTATGAGTAGACACATCCAAGATTCGCGGTTTAAATCCGATACTTCTCTACAGCCGTTAGGTTTAATTAATATCAGAGAGTAATGGAAAACTAAAAATACAATGCTCAAATAGTGGAATGACACATGAGGAAGAGTAGGAGCGAGTAACGAATAATGTAGAGAGTCAGACACTGTTAAGACTCAATGCATGTTTTTCGTCATTATCTTTGTTGCAGATGTAAATCTCTTATGTTAACCTTCATTAAGTACTTTATTGAAGACCCAATTAAGTATATATTCCTATTTATTGTTTTTCCTTGCAGTAAGCACAGATGGCACCGGTAGTGATTTATGCGCACATGTATCCAAGAGCAGGCGGGTTCTTACACAATTGCATTTTTACATACTTGCGCACTCTCATAGTTCTGCAATCTGAGATTAGCTCAAAATCATACTTACACCCATACACAGAAAATAATTATGTACTTTTACAAAAGATTCGTTTGTAAATCAATTGTCAAGAAATAGTTTGTAATACTACAAGAAAGATATTTAAAATTTGTAAAACACATATTAATGGTTATTTTTGCATGTAGCCTATAAAATATGTTTTTCGGGATTATACTGTGATTTTCCTAAGAAAATTGAAGCATAATATTTTATTTCAATTGATGTTTCATTGAAACATAATTAAAAAATTATATTCTTGTAACACTCGCATAACTCTACACTTTTAGATACGCTTGTATTTTTTCGTACTTTTAAACGTGTTTCGAATATTTGTGTACCCTTAACATTTCCTATTGGCTTTATCTTTGGAGTTTTACTTCCTACGCTATTGGCGGCCACGAATATATATATATATATATATTTATTATGAAAATAAACTATAAGGCCTACCACCTCATTTAAATTGCGTTCTCATTGGATGATTGGTTGTTTGATTCATCCTTAATGACAAGAAAACCAATAACCAATTACGGTACACATGAAAACCAATCATGTGCTTTTCGTATTGAATGTAAAACGTGGTAGTAGTCAGAGAAAAGAAAAACTCCACTCTTTTCGGTAGACGTGTATTGATTTCAGCTTGTAACAGCAAAGAAGGCAAATTTTGGTAGTTCTGTAATGATGAGTATATGCCGATTCTTGTCTTCTTCAAAAGTGGTCGTTGTTAGTTATCGATACGCCAACAGAACCAACAAATTCATCTGCTGCAAAATATTCCACCGGAATATTATTTTGCAATTGACACGCCAAAAGACCGACGGTAATACTGAAGTTACAAAGCCTTAAGTAGAAAATTTCCACAGAACACGTTTGGATGCACTAACAAACAAATGTAAACACTTATTTTAAAACGGACATGGAAAGCACAGAAGGCTTTCATAGCATTAATAACACACCAATATGCGACTGTCACAACACCATTTTTTGTTTAGAAATATAAGGAAAAATAAGGTCATGAATAGAGGGCCTCAAAGGTTTTACTTCGCAGGTAAATCTCAAATTTGCGTAGTTACTTAAAACGTACTTCATTTTATTTAATTGACAATCCACATCAGCTAATGTATGATGAAATTTGTAAATAAATCTGACGATTGGAAACTGTAACTTGGCACTTGCCGTAGGCTGTATACAGTGTCCCGATCAATGTCTACGCGTGTGTGTATGTATGTGGGTGTATATATATATATTTATATATATAAACCCCAAGGACGATGGCGCTTGCTTGTCCAATTTGGCCGTCGGTCGCGCCGCGTTGTCCGCTCGACCGGCGGCGATATTTACAGCCAATCAGGTCCGGCGTCCGGGGAAATTTCCTGGGAATGAGTTGCTCCCCCTGGGACCACGTGACTTACTGAACCATGCCAGAACCAACCCCTACTCGTATGTTCTTGAATCGGGTTTCTCGTGTATAATGGACGCCTACGTCAAAAAAATTACTACAAGTGTTGTTGCGCGAGTCGCTCTTGGTTACCTAAATAACCATCGTAAAGAAAAAAAATTATAAAATAATTTTGAGAAAATTATTAACTAACTGTAATTTTCAGTTTATTTGTGACCTTTATTTGAGTAAGCCTATTTCTAATAATACAGAATAACTACAATAATACAATCTTAGTTGCATTGCAAACAGTAATGTTATACTAAATGTACTAATTTGTAAACTATATAAATGAATAATGTTCTTCAATTAATTAATAATTTTTTTTATGTTTTTCAAACGCATTATTATACGTTTATTAGATTTTGTACGTTTTATTCACATTGTAAAGGATTTTGACTTTACACATACAGTATACTCAAAGTAACTAACTCCATATGGGCTATTTCATAAACCAATTTTAGCTAAGAAAGTGAACGATTATAGTTTTATTAACAGAAATTAATGGTAACATTTGCTCTATGAACACACAGTAGATCACGTAATTTTTCATTATTTACATAAAACACTGTATGCTCACAAATATTATCACTACATTAAATGAAACGACGAGGTATTACATCGTGAGAAAGAAATAACCCTCTCTTATAAGTGGGAGGTTTTAGTAAATTGTTAGTAATTATAGTAAATTAACGGAATTTTCAATAAATAATTTACCTCCAATAATAAATCAGTTCTTCGTAGTACAAAATAACCAGATGTTCGGAGACTCTACACTGCGCAGGATTTCGAAATCCAAGTTCTGTAAACCGTCGTAAATATGCAAGTGGAATGAAAAAGAATGTTTTAATGAGGGTTAATCATTGTTTTAATAATTTGGTTCAAACTCCAAAAATATTGTGTTGAACTAGGGAACACAACCCCCGCTCATTTACAAAGATATTTGTAAACTGAGGAAGATTCCTTTGATATTTTGTAACCCGTTTTCTTAGTTAATTGAAGGTGATTATTGTTTATAGCGTAGAGGCCAAGATTAAAACAATTTTTTCTTGTCCACATATATTCATTGTAGCTGGTATACGCGTAAAGGTTACATATTAACATAAACAAAGTGCTCTCGAATTCACAAGGATAAATTGTTCTTAGGTGTGAAACAACGACGCATAGTAATTTTCTTACACTGAAAGAAATGTTTGTATATTTTACAAGGAAAATCCTTGGAAACCCCGTTGCCAAGGATATTACTTGCAAAACTACAAGGCAGAGCTTTGTACCATCTGCGATTTTGCAAGGCTCTACCTTGTAGTTTTGCAAGAAATATCCTTGGCAAAAGGGTTTCCAATAATGTTCCTTGTAAAAGTACAAATTTTTTTTTTAGAGTGTAGTAACTGTTTTGATTTCCTGTATTTCTTTCAACTTCCCCTCCCCCACAAAAATGTTCATTACGTCACGTATACTGTAAAATATGTGCGAGACACGCCGCACGTAAAATATATCCTTCCATCCGTAATGAGTGGCAACATTCGAATAAGCAAACTGGCTGTTCCTTAGTTACAGATTAAACGAGACTCCTGACACGATGCCTTTTCATCTAAAAATAGTTATTAATGAACCTGCCGCGGTTTGATTTTATGGGGCATAAATTCTGCGTCGGCCACATTAAGCGGAAGGGAGGAGGAGAAGAAATGAAAGGACTTCACAAGAGAGCGTTCCTGGGGAATTAATGTTTCGACAACCGGCGACACGAAAAGGAGAAGTTTTGGTGTAGAGCGTACATTTTGGGGAGAGGGGCTGCAATCGGTGGACGGGAGCGGCGCATCTCCCGAGGCGACTGTCGTCGGTCGGAGGGATGCCTAATTAAGCTCCCGCCGGCCTGGTGGGCGCCGTCGTGATAGTCCTTCTCTGGTAACAATTAGCCGCGGCAGTGATGTACGGGAGCTGGCCGGCTAATTAATAATGGCGGTGGTTAATGAGCTGTGTGCAGTGCACCTAGACGTGGGGGAAAGGGGAAGGTAGGAGAGGAGGAGATGACCATTTTCCTGCGCCCACGGCGCCAGGTAAGACTCTTATCGCCAAGACTCTGTGCTCGCTGAAGGCGTCGTACACAGCTTACCCCAGCGCGTTCAGCCAGCTGAGAGAACGAGAGAGAGAGAGAGATAGCGTGTTAATTAGCTTATCCGCGCCATTCAGAAATTCACGGCCCAGATAAACTTCAAGGAAACAACTTTTACATGATTTCCCAAGTTTATCACATCGTTAGCATGAAATTTCAATGTCCCATCAAGTTATCTTAGATTAAAGTAACACGTGTTTATAACTACCCCTACTTTTAATTCTAACGTTCAACCCTCGCTACAGATGCTTTATTTATAGTAAGTTGTTTACACATTACGTTAGCCTTGAAATTCTTTGCGCCAGAATGCAGAATAATGGAAAGCATGTTAATAGTTAATAGTCGGCTACGCGAAATAAGTAAAAAATTTTTGTGTATGAAATTTTAATATTTGCGTAAAGATAAATATTATATTTTCGTAAAGTGGACAAAAAGTTTTTTTTTACCTTCAAAAACATTTTCACTAGTTGTTTTTTTTTTCAATTTGTTAGTTTTTTTATTCAGATTAATTTTTAAATGACTCAAACAGATTCGAATAAATAATTGTTTTTGTGAAATAAACTAGAAATCTGTATAAATTAACTTTGATAAACATATTTGTCAGTATTTTTTCAAGAATATTTTTTTTACACGGTGGCTATGTTACACGGACTGTTTTTATTATAAACCCTCATAATTTTAGTCATTTTAATACATTTCATTTTAACTTGCTCCAGACTCATAAAGAAAACGTTTTAAAATTTATGTTTACAGCCATACAATTTTACTGTCCTGGCCAAGTACATTTATTTTGAAGATGCTTATATTCCAATAAATTTCGCAGAAGTGTTCCGAAATTTGATTTCGGTTTTCAGCACAATTTTTTCGAATGATTGATGACCCTGGAGTTTAAGTAGTGAAGCATGGTGACGGAATTGTATGAATTGTACATTACTTGGTCACAGTGTTCTAGACCAACGGTGATGGGTTCAAATGTTCATAAGCACACGAGCTAATGCGCCAGCATTGTAGCAGTACAGTTTTTTTTTTTACAATTTTTACCAAGGTGGGAAGGATTGCGTATATTTAGTTTTTGGATGTCGGATACCTACTTAAAAATTTACGGTTTTGGCTGAGAACAAAAGTCGACCTTCTATAATTGTCTTATAGAGCATTTTGCTACTTTTTTTATCTCTGTAATTTTGGTAATTTTAAATATTATTTAAGTGTAATTAGTTATAAAGATTGGTTTTGTAAATTATTTTAACACATTTCAAATTAATGTTTCATTTCATAAATACCAATAAAATCATTTTATATTTTAACTTAGTATGAACTGAGAGGCTAATATCAAGTAGTATACAGCCTTGCATTAACTATTTGTATGTAGAATTGGTCTTGATGAATTTAAAAAAAAATGTATTTTTTAACTTCTTGTGAATTCAATAAAATAAGAAAAACATAATTTTGTATTACTATAAAAATATCCTAAATTTGAATGTTTTTGACATAGACTACAAAAAAAATCAACTCTACAAACCACATGATTATATGCTTCTAGTGCATGCTAGGTTTGACATAAATAGTCGATTAAAATTATTTTTATAAAAAAACAATTATTTTTTATTTAATTTAAACTTTTATAATCAATCATTTTGTGTTACTAATTCGAAAAAAAATTATCATTAAAAACACAAAATAGAGAGCATGACCCAATTAAACAAGGTTGCTAAATTTAAAACAACCCTCAATCAAGGATATCACTAGTAAAGAAGGCCAGAAACTGCAGTAGAAATTTCATAAATCAAAATTGCTTACTACACTCAAACCATTGGAGGAGATCAATAATGTGTTACATATCTATTACAACCTCTTAGTGTGCAACAGTACTTTCGGTCTTTTTCCAAGCTTTTACACTGCACATAGCAAGAAAGGTCGAGCAGTTTAGGTCAAACTACGTAAAAAAATACCTTGCTAAAGGAAATTATATATATTTTATTTAACTTTCGTTCAAATGGGTATATTTTCAATTATAGTGGTATAGATTATATAACGTTTTCATTATTCATTGTTTATGGTTGAGAGTTTATTTACAATATAATAAACCTATTATTTAATTTTTAATAGTAACCATACATTTGAAGCGATGCTTCACCTGCGATGAAGTTCATCCGGCCTACACCAACCTCCCTTTTTCCTCATTCTCTCTCCTTCCCCACCCTCTGACGTCATTTTGGGTCTCTCCCCCCCCCCCCCCTTCCGGGCAGTCAAGTTTTTTCTTTCCGTGGTCACTGCGCAGTCGCGAGGGGAGGTTGAGCCGATATATACTGTTGCTTAGGTGCTCTCTCTGTTAGTTGTATTAATTTTCTTATTTCTAGTTTTAGGTGCTACCTGCAGCTGGAGAGGGTGGCTAGTGTGCCCACTTATGGCTGACCAATCCCCTACTAGCACACGATGCATGTGACACTTCCCTGCATGGTTAATGCCCAGGACAACTAGTCGTATAAGCTTCGGCCTGAGACGCACTTAGGTCCCTCCCTAACCCGGACCCTCCCAAATAAACTTAGTTTTAGTTAGGTTAGGATGACAAAATCGGTGCTCACTGTTAGTTGCAGCGCTTCTTTATTATGCTCGTGTTAATACTCTAACTGGGCGTGGCCTCGAGCTATGTTGGTACGTTCGTTCACTCTTTGCGTGATTTTTGGCTGCACTTTAACTTCTGATTAATTACTTCTGCAATTAATCGAAAAAAATTCGGCCGCCACTCTGAATTATTTTCTTTTTGGTGTTACTCTTTTGTGTCTTTATGCATAGTCGTAGCAACTCCTTCGTAAGACAATCACGACCGATTTGTTTATTACTTTTACTTTCTAGTTATGCTCGTTTGTACTTTTGCTTATCCTGTTTATTGTATATTGTAACGTTTTAATGACATGCTAGCTAATTTATTTTGTTTCTGGTTTATTGCCCTTAATGACCCGCTTATTGTTAATTCATTTCGAGGGCGAGTCATACTAGAGCTTTGTTCAGCCGTTTTGTCAATTATTGTTTGTGTAACCTACTTTTGAATCGTGGTGCCTGCATTCATTATTTGCCTTTAAATTAATATTTTGTGCTTCGTTTAAGTTTTTTTAGGCTGTACTGAGATTTGGTGTTAAAGTTTTTTAAGACTTATTTTGGTTTACTGCATAGGGCCTATAGGACGCAGTTGTACGCGTCGTTACTGCCTTGTAACTTTTAAATCATATAACATGACAATTTTAGATTTTCTATTGTTGTAAGATGCTATAACCATGGTTATTTTAAAAAATTATTTTTGTATTTATTGTCTCACGTACATACTTGGGGATTTATGTTTTCTATCTCTTGTTCTGAATTATTGCTGAAGCGAAAATTTATGAAAGCTGCCTTAATGAGCTATTGTTAATGAATAAATGTTACCTTTGTTTATTTGTTTCACTCACTCGGCTCACACTCTGCATGCCCATAAGAGAATGGGACCTGCGACTCGTGGACTTGTTCATTTGTAATTCTTCACTTTTTGGCAAGCTCTTGGGGATTGACTCCCCTATAGGCTGCACATTTATCGTTTTCTTGTTATCATAATGTTAAAATAATATGGATTTCCGCCTGATATTCACAGAGTGTTTCCTCAATTCAGTGTTTTAATTTCCACACGAAAAATCAAATATATTAAGTGAAATTTTAATTGTTTCCTAAAAAAATTCCCTACAGCCGAGAACATGTTTAATTTTGAATTTGGAAATACTAAATTATAATAACTTTACTGCAAAAAAAACTTTTTGTTCTCAAGTGATAAATAATTTTTCCTTGTGTTGAAAGAGAAATATGCAACTGTCTTACACGTGAAGGTTGAGCAATAAACCACACAAAGGGGGGAAAAAAAAAACAGACATCCCTCGAGATAGAAGAGCCCACATAACCTTATGGAAACATGTCACGAATGGCGTGGTCGAGGATATATGGCCAATCATCCCTGAAAGAAGGAAATGTTTGCATTTCGTTTATGACAGCGCTGTTTAGGCAGTTGTGGACATCGCAGGCAGGAGTTGAGCGACGACAACGAGAATATGACGTAGAATTTCTTTTTTTTTTTTTTAATGGAGCCCCGGGGTTGTTTGGAGATCGCGGAAAGGCCTCATCGCCCCGGGTTGTTTATAAACACCCTGTTGGTTCCGAAGCGGCCAGGCGCCCTACGGCGATCTGTCAGATCTCGTCCACCCCGCTCTCCCCCACTCGCTGCCTCACCAACACTCGCCGACTCACCACCAACAACTCGCCCGCCCTCCTCGCCTGTCACCCACGGCTGGTAGACATCTTCTGGGGCGAATACGTCACTTATATACCGCTAGAAGTTAAATGCCGAAGTATGTAAACAATATCGTCGGATACTGGAATCAAAATCACGCGACGGGAACGACGTAAATGTCGCGACGAAACAGCAAAATAACTCGTCGAACAAAATAAACAATTATCTATAATTAAAATGTTACTTGTCATTACGTAAGCATAAAAATATAATAATCGATTAGGTTTACAAGACTTTTAATAAAAATATTTGCCAGGAATGTGTTAATAAAAAATAAAAACAATAATAGAAAAAAAATTTGAGCCAGTGTTGTGTAAACACCTAACCTATGTAACAAACAAATTCGTGTGTTCCATGCTTTAAATAAACTTATAATAGGAAACTCGGACATTACATTTTATGTAGAATTATTTAAAATAATGCCGAGCGTCATAAATTTATTTTAGAGAAAGATGGTAAAAGATTTTTCTGTTTTTAAAACCTAAATATAAATCACTTTTAAAGGGTAACAATAACCGAATCGAACACAACCAACCCACCTTGGTTGAGCTTATTTTTAATTATCTCCTACAATTTTCCTCGAAGTCGGGGCATTTTATGCGCTTAGGAGGTTTTCGGAACTGTTACGATGCAGTTCGTGTGCACGGTGTAGGCATTGTGAGATAAAAGAACAAAAAGAAATTATGCTGCATAAAATGCGCTTCGGCTAGTTTCGGAATAGATACCATGCAGTTCTTTCGCACGATGTAAGAAAGTGTGTAGCCTGATATTAAATTCCGCGCAACAATACACTTAATCATATCACCATGGTCGGGGAAGGAAAGATGGTTAAAATTAGCGAAAATATAGAAAGATCAGAAGTTTTCATGGAAAAAAAAAATAACGAGTAAGGAATAAGTAATAAATAAATGCAAGTTAATTTCAGAGTCAAAAATAAAATATAAAATTTAATCGTGACGAAAAAAGAATAAAGGAAGTATATGTTCAAATAAATTCACCTTGTAAACTTGGTAAAAAAAACACAAAAACAGCATTGTTGGTAACAACACACGGTAACTAGTTTAAAAAAAAAGTTGATTACGTCAACATGCATAAAATAATAAATAATAATTTAATCGTGACACAACAAACAATGAACATTTTATTACCTAGTATCTGGGGCAAAATAATAGACAAACACACGTACGCACACACATACACACACCTAGTTTAATCACCCGAGTCCACAATATTTTCGAGATTTCTGAGTCTTCCACGCAGACGCATCACCATGGTTACGCATTTCCGTTCGTTGACTTTCGTGAGCACATTAAACATTTTTTTACATATAAATTTAGTAGAGAAAAGTCTTGAAATACACGGCGAGTAATGGCAAAATTAATGCCTCTGTCTTGCCATCATTCGAAAACGAACATCTGACTCTTTTGAGCGACGTCGCACCAGCAATGCGACGGCACAAGAAAAATTTTAAAATTTCGCAAAGTTTTTCCCGCAGCCGCGAGTTTTAATCTCGCCGACGTCACAGAAGTGATCGATACGTGTTCTTGTTGCACTCTTAGAAATCACAGTAAAATTACGGGATTTCCAAAGAAGAATTCACCTGAAATAAACGAAGATTTCTTCGTACTCTCAGAAAACTGAACCTGCGAAGATTTGACACCGTATTCCAATTTCTGAGTTCTGTTTTACGTTGTGAACAAGGTTAACATTCACGTGGAAGGAAAAATAAAATGAAGTTTCCGCTGTAGACTAGAAACAGTTTTTAAATGCATTTGTTAACGTGATAATATTACTAGTTTTAATTCTTGTTCAAAGTAATTAATCTCGACAACCCGTGAGTTAACGAAGACCCCTTGATAATTTGTAGCCAGCGTTATTCGTAATTTAAAGGTGAAACATTTCTGGCATTGTGGAAAATCACTGTGTTCGCGTCGCGTCCGATTGCGTCGCTCCATTCGCACAGTTGCGACCCGGGCGTGAGATGCACTCAGGCAAGTACGCTTGTGTGCTTATGCGTGTGTTTGTGGGAGTGTTTGTGCGCGTGTTTGCGGAGGAAGCAGGAGACAGACGTTCTGTCTCGCCAGCCCTGCGCTGACAGGGTACGTTCTGGTGAAGGGGGAAGGGGGAATAGGGAGAGAGCTCCTTCATATTCTGTTTGCTCTCCATTGATGTGTTTGTCTCCGGCGGGGCCCCTGAGGCGCGGGATACACGTGTTTTGCGACGCCCTCTGGTGACTGTTTACTTTGCGTCGGAGCTCGTACCTGCGGAGATAAACCAGGGCGTCTCCGTGTCTTGGTTGGAAACAGCGCGCTTCGAGAGGCGCAAAACTTCGTTTCGAGCCGTTAAATCGTTACCGCTTAAAAATACGAGGCGTGCTTTTTTAAGTAAGTACTATTGGTTGCGTGTACTTATGCACGCGCGTTAGAAGATACATATAAGTACTTACTTGGCGTAATAAAAAAACTAAGTTTGATTTTGCATGCAGATAATTAACAGAATTGGGGTGATATTATAAATACGATTCGTAAAGTATGAATTCAATCAAATTTAAAACTTCAAATTAATATTGAATACTGAGTATTTATTGAAAGTCGTAAATAAAATTAATTTTTTAATTTAGTAAAATAAACGAGATAAATTTATTTAATATTAAAAATTTAAATTATTCGGGAAGTTTAGCCTATATAAATTATTAATTATGAATATTTATTAAATAAAAATATTTTTATTTACAAATTATAATGAAAATAAAGTGTACAAAAGTTTACATAAACTTCACTTATATAATACAATTAAAAAAGTTCATTAATACGATTTCTATCATTAATATTCACAATAAAATAATGTTTTGAATTAAATGTACCAGTTTTTAAAGATCCATCACTGATGTGTATGATTTAAAAACACATGTATAATTTCTATTATGTAGCCCTTTTTATCCTGTGAAATTTCGTTGCATGCTAAGCGCGTATCGTAAAAGTTCACTCTAATTTTTTTTTCATAACGCCTCTAGCAGTATAATTTAAAAAAGTCTTATTTTCTTAACAATTTGATTTTCACATAAAAGTATGCACTTTAATCTTTTTTTTCTACATAATTGCCACCAATATCGTATCGTACAACTATCTTTTGTTTCCCATCCTCATAGAAGTCTGTCACTTGATTTAACAACCAATGAGACTTGAGGAATCTCTTTAGGTAACGACGAAATCGTAGAACGTATGTTCTCGTTCACCTTTTCGTCAAATTACTGCACCAAATATTCAGTAGTGACAGAAATTCGCCCACTTCGTTCCTCGTCATGAACATTCGTGCTGCCATCTTTAACCCATTTTCGTACCATTCCAGCGGTCATATTTTTTTCTCCATACACTTACTTCACTGATCTGAAGACGTATCTCAGCCTCTTTCGCACCTTTAGCACTAAGATATCTCATCACAGCGCTATTTTACAGTTGGTGGGATTCTCAATCGGCGGAGGCATTTTAAATACTCACAGACAAACGTAAACACGGCATAATGTTTCCGTAATGGCATATGAGTGTTGCCAACAGATGCAGGTACACAGCCCGCATGCGCGGAATGCCGACCGCAGCGCTTCTGTGGCCGAATTTCATAACGGTACTTAATTTAAAAAAAACACCCCTCATATATACAGAATGAGTCAAAATCATACTTAAAATTGTTGGATGCAGAGTGATTTTAAAAATTATATTTTGAAAACATACTTTCGTTTTATGGTCCAAATCGCTAACTCAAGGACAACTGTTACACGCCTTTGAAGTTGGAGCTGTGCAACTGGTTTATCGCAAATGAAGCAATATTTTAGTAAACACCTCAAAACTGGTCACTGTTATGTAATGATTCCCGTGAGATGATCGGGAGTAGCCTAATAACATTTACGCAAATTTTATGGAGAAAAATGTTGTTATAACATAAAAATACTAAAATCAAATCATTTTATTTCAGTGCTAATTTTGTGTTGTAGAATCCAGAATATTATATTCCATCACAAATAATTTCTATATCACTATGAATAAAAAGTGTTTTTTAGCTTCAACTTAAAGTCGTTTACCATCTTTGAACTGAACTTCAGATACTTGGTACATGCTTGGCGCATAATTTTTATTTAATTTCACGTTTCATTTTACCATAATATTTATACAATGGGAAAAAAATCAACTTTTACAATAATAAACTTTTTTTATTATGCTTAGTCATATGTGCAGTTAAAACTGGAAAGCTATTCAGGGAAGGGTTTACAAATATGTTTATTTATTGAAGGTACTGGGACAACACAAAGCATAAATGCCTGGATAGGAATTTTGTTTTTAGCATTATCGATTTCTTAAGCTACATTAATGAAGCACAATATTAGACTCATTTAAACCAAAGTAAATTATTTTAATTTAATATTAAATGAAAATCTTTAAAAACATTTTTGTAAATATTTAACACCGTCGCATGTATTATACTATGTTTACGCAATGTACAGTTTTGGTAATCAACAATGAAACGTTTTTGAAGAATCCCGTTTGCAAATCTCATAGCAATTTAAGACGCAAAGTACAATCGAGAAACCCAGTAACACGAACATAACTTGAAAATACATTTTTTTTTAAATATGTAACCATTATCTTATGTTTAGTAAAAATACATAAAATATTTTTTTTGTTGTTGTTTACTGTTTCATTAAAACTTTAATAAAACTACGGAACAATGTTCATACAATAACTTATTTGTTTTGAATGTAAGACATTGTTTAAAATAAGCGGTGTTTATGTCCAAAAGGAGAGTTAATGTATTTTGAAGTCTTTCGATTTTTTAAAATATAATTCCTAACATTCAAATGAATTTTTTTTCATAGATACTGAACAGTTACGTGCATCATAATCGAGAGTATATTTGCAAGTAAGGGGTTCTTCAGGCCGGTGGCGAAAAGGATTACCAGTGTTCACAAGGGAATCGCTTTGTAGAAGCGCGAGAAAGAAGGTTTTTTTTGTTTCCTTCTTCCTGAGGGACACATAGTCGGGTAGGAAGCATCTCTCCAAGGAGGTTCACCGAGGCGGGGGTTGTTCCAGAACAGTCACTTCGCAGGGATCGTGAGCCACTTCTTTTGCATTGTCCCGCGGCCCTTTCCTCGACTTTGGTCTTCCTTGCGTCCGGAGAGGGCGAGGGGACAAATAACGAGATTACCAGATCTCCTTCCAGGTGGCGGGTGTTCTCAAGGACGAGGGAGGGAGGAAGTTGAAGGATTGACTACATAAAGCAGGATTTCCTACCCCGAGAGTCCGGAAGGGGTAGGAGGGAGGGAGGCCGCCCCGTCCTAATTCAGCGCTAATCTTTCACTCCGGCGGCCGCAAGACTCCGAGATCCTGCGCTCCTTTCCCGTCGGTCCTCCTCCGCCGCCGGCAAGGTGGGCGGGGGGCGGGGCGGGAGCCTGTTCCCGGAGCCCGGCTCGCAGGAGCGGCATATTTGTGGGGCGCCCCTGTCTGCAAATTACCACCGCCGATAAATCGCACGACCGACCTCCCTCTCCCAAAAACCCTTTTGGCTTATTCCCACGGTCGCGGGCCGCGTGGAAGCGTCGGCAGCGCTCGGCGAGTCAGGCCAAACTATTCCTCCAAAGGAGGGACGAACAGGAAACGAAAGGCGCCATCTTGGTTTCAACAGTTACCAGACAATGACAATTTTCATCGATAATACATATACATTTTTTTTAAATATATCTTCGTTAAAGCATAATAGATATGCAATAAAATGGAACATTTGAAGAAAAAAAAAAAACTTATTCCTGTAAACAGTTTCCCCACTCTAAAATCATTTTGCGATTACTGTTGAATATTTTTTTTTGGAATGACTGAAAACTAAATAATGATACAGAATCACTGTAAAAATGGAAATTCAGTTGCCAACAATACCACTTGTAACTTTACAAATCTCTCCTTTGCAGTTTTACAAGTGATATCGTTGGCGACTGAGTTTCATTGTAAAAAGTACAAAAGGTTTTTACAGTGTAGACACTAGTTGTGGTATTTAAATATCTGTAAATTTGTAATATCTGCAATGACTAAAGTAATTTGTTCATAGTTAAAAATTGAAAAAAAAAAATGTTACGGCATAATTTTGTTTTGAAACCAATACGGAATATTTTGGTTTTGATTTCTTCCCATTAAGAGCACACAACTTAGAAGACTCAAAATTGAAACTTATGATTTGTCCTTCGTGGGGCGGGGTCTTGGTGGTTGAGCTGACTTCCTGAGCGCGCGGTTTGCTGCACGCCGGACTTTGCTACGAGGGACTCTGGCTTCGAGTCTAAGGTAGGGCAAGGAAGTACATTTGTATTTCTTTGAATAACTCTTAGCTCTTGTAACACAGTCAGGAATTTTTTCGAATGAAAAATGCATGTCAATCTCGGTTGGCTTGTTGGCACAGAAAAATTACCAAAGAATCAAATAAATGTATACATCAAAATTAATGTTTGTTTATTTGTTTGTACCGCATGCGTTCCTAAACTTGTCATCCGATTGCGATGCAATTTTGCCAACTTTACCTTCGAAATACGAGGAATGTCACTCACTGTAAGTGATATTTCGATAAAATCAACTCTTAAAGCAGAATTTAAGGTGTCGTGCGAGTAGTGTCAGATAATTACCAGTAAGTTTTTTTATGGCCGTTTCTCTTTACTATGGTGCGAATAATTATAGTGGTACGCGAGTCGATATATATATATATATATAGGTATATATATAAATATATATAGAGATATACTGGAAGTTTATGGAGAGGTATAGAGATAGTGATAGTTATTTGATGTATAGATATATTTATGTGGGCAGATAGATTTATATGGATGGATGAAGATATACAGAGATATGGAGAGGGTTAGGGAGAGAGTTAGGAGGAGATATAAAGAGAGATGTATAGGGATATATATAAATAGAGAGAGGGGGAAATAAAAAAAATGCTTTGTATGTGTGTTCCTGCTTGACAGAAATTACAAAAATAAATTAAATAGGCATTGCAACGAATGACAGTCATTAGCTATTATTTTATATTAATGAAGTTATTTGACCACTCACCTCCCAAACAATACAAAACTGATTCGATTCCCAATAGGATCGAAACCCAGATTTTGTGACATGTGTGGAATTGAGCAGATGATTTGCCGAAAAGTGGTTTTGAAGTTATGCTTCTTTAGGCGCGTAGAGGGTGAAACTTTAGTGAGCAATGTATGTGCGCGCACCAAGGACAGAAGTTTAACATGATGAAGTTATGATGTTCATGCGACCACGAGCCGAATTCATCCAGACAGCTGACAGCGTGTTGCGGTATTAATCTGTCTATATATTCGCTTACGTGAATATTGGTGTACTTACCAAACGTATCGGCGTACAAACTAAGTCTTCATGATACCAAAAGTATTCTGGAATTCATTTTCGA
The DNA here is from genome assembly GCF_032445375.1 of Bacillus rossius redtenbacheri. Classification (NCBI taxonomy): domain Eukaryota; kingdom Metazoa; phylum Arthropoda; class Insecta; order Phasmatodea; family Bacillidae; genus Bacillus; species Bacillus rossius. The sequence continues at coordinate 57,082,339 of NC_086330.1, read as the reverse complement.
ACCTTAATTGTCACAAAATTAATAGATTGCCACTTAAAAAAATACGTTATAGTCCAGGAATCACACCATCTATGGTTCCTTTTTTTTTGTACAAAATTTAACTGTACCTATATCTTTATTTGGTTGTTTAATTCGCGATGGTGAACAACAGGTTTCTTGATTCGGATCCCAAGTATGTAAATTACTTTTTATACAACTTATTATTGCATTTTAAACACAAAGATTTAAGAAAATATATTATTTCTGTTATTTGATAAGTTAAAAGTCGCGGTTATATCTTTTATACATAGCTCAGTCTGTTCAGTTATTTTAAATTAGGTATGCAAATATCCTTTAAATTTTATCCCAATCCACATGTCCCACAGTTTGAAGATGAATATTGTTACTTCTTGGTGAAATTTTGTTCATTTTACTTTTAATAATACTTCATATTTTGATATTTAAAAAATCCCACCTCCTATATATGAGTAGTTAAAATTGCAGAAATAACACAGTTCCTAATTTATTTGCGTTACTCTCAAAAATAAGTAGCTTCCTTTAACTTATTAAAGCCCGGAAAATGCTTGATACCTCAGCTTGTATGCATAAATACATTTTATCAACTTTGTAGACTTTTCCCTACAAAATATTTATCTGTGAACAAATTTATTTAAACAAAATATGATTTTTGTTGTAACTTTAAATTTATATAGAATATAGTGTATAAAATAAAACATGAGTATAACTTTGTACTAGGGGAATAATAACATCTTTCTTTTATTTTCAAAGTCATCCTGTCTCTGTCTCCCCCTCTTCTTCGAAACACACTTCATCACTGCCTCACCACTCTTTGTAATTACTTTTACGTTTACGAGAAATTTACAATTTTTATATTCCCTCTAATCTCTTAAACATGAATAAACTCATCTCAGTGAAATGTTAAAAGTTTCCTTAAAACCTTTAGCAAAATATTTAAAAAAAAAATTATTTCTCCATCATACTTTTAAAAATTTATAAACATTGTAGTGTGATTTAATCAAAGCACTTTGCCATAAAAATACATATTTTAAAGTGTCTTATCAAACTATTTTAAATTATTCAAGGGTTCAGAGATATCTACATACTTTGAACATGAACAAAACAGAAAATACAAAAATAATAAGAGGATTGACATAATAATTTACAGAATTTTAAAACCTTTTGCTTTCAGTACTTTGAGTCCATGATATGTTGCAATTAGATTTTTGCAACACCACTTTTTTGTTCACTTTCTATTTGCTTGAGTCAGCACGAGACACCTCGTTCATCAATACTTTCACTAAAAAGCAGTGTTATTTATAACCTTTTTAAAATATGAGTAGTATATAATAGGGCAAGCTGGGACAGGCTTCAGGCTGTGGTGTGTGGTGGGGTCAATGACCGACCGACCTCTGACGTCACGGAGGCCATCTTGGATGACCTTGACCTTGACCTTTGACCTTGACCTTGAATTTTATCCTCAAAAATCGCCAAAATTTGCCAAAATTGGCTTGTACTAGAACTATATCTTTGCTCAACAATGAGAAGTTCACAAGCTAGCAGAATGTTTGAATTTTTTTTCCTTTTTATTTTTAATTTTTTATTAATTTTTTTTGTATTTTAATTATATCAAAGAAAACTTGTTGCGGTTTTCTCTGTGTGCTCCTGATTATTCTTGCCAATATTATGATGGTTTTCTCCGTGTGCTCCTGATTATTCTTATCAATATTTTGATGGTTAATCCGTGTGCTTGCGATCATTCCTGCGGTTTCGGTCAAAGGTCAAGGTCACACCCATCCAAGATGGCCGCTGTGACGTCGTAATCCAAGATGGCGGACCGTGAGAAATCTGAGAAGCACTAGCAGGAAGGACGAACTTTTTTCTCCTTGGCTACTATCGAAGCCAACCTCCCTTTGCGATCGATAGTGAGCGTTCCGCATCCCACATTATGAAATATATATTATTTACCTGCAAGCAACACGTGGCGTCATCTGTTGACGACAGCCGGAACTACTTGCATCAATTTGCTTTGCATTAGATAACTTAACTCTCGCTGATGTAATATTTCAAAAACTCTATTTAAGAAATGGTTCCAATTGGAGAAAACTGACAGTTTGTATCTAACATTAGTCACAGAAGCTACCATGGATCGTGGTTTGTTATCTATAGCTGAATCGGAAGGAAGCCGCTGTAGATACTGTGGCAAGGATTTTGTCATGAGAAGGAATGCTAGACGACATGAGAAGAATGATTGTGCTAGAAACCCACTACGCAACATGTTAAGCTGTAATCGTTGTAGCAGGTTGTTAACACGAATTGACAGCTTAAAAAGACATGGTAGAACATGTAAAGTCAAGACTACTTACGGCATAGAGGACACCGATGGATCCACTAGACTAAAGAAGAGTGATCTGCATTATGACAATAATTTTCCTTGTCCTGAGCGTGATGGAATTAGCTCACCCGATCGTGAGGAAGAACATAAATTGAAGGATGCTAATGGCTTCGGGAAGACTGAAACTAATGGAAGTATCAACACCGTGAAAAGTGAGAATACATTCAAGCCTATATTCAGTAGATCCTCCATTCTTTGTAAAAATGATGGACTCCTAAAAAGGAAGCATGAAGACGATGAAGACACTTCGACATCATCGATAGCGAATTCATACGGTAATCTGGGTGAAGAGGGTGTCTTCTACAGTGATTGTTACAGTGACTCTGAGGCTGTTGACAAAGGCATAGACTGTGATGAAGCACCTAGAGCTGACAAGATCGAAGAATGTGGCGATGTCCTGAGACCGAAACGATGGAAACGTCGTGTTATAATAAATAAATCTGATAATGCTTATTATGATCACTGGGACGATTGTGATATTAAAAGTATTTATAATAAACAAGCAAGTAAGATGGTGGTACAAGAGATTGATTACACATCATAGAAAGATCCAAACATATTGGTTGACCGGCTAAGACTTCTACATAGCTCGCTTTGTGCAGGAAACTATCCGTGCATCAAAGAAATATCCTTCATACTCAAAGAACTGAGGAAAGCTGGCTACATACAATAATGGCTTCTTTTACTTGTATTTGTGTAATGTTGAGAAGTAATAAAATATTGAAAGTAAAAATTTAATGTTTTTATTTCTTGTATTCTGATTTCCAACTAAGCCTGTGTGTGTTTCTGCTACTGTATGTGTGATCATTACGTTTCCTGTGTGTACTGTGTGTACGTTCCGTTTCCTGTGTGTACTGTGTGTACGTTCCGTTTCCTGTGTGTACTGTGTGTACGTTCCGTTTCCTGTGTGTACTGTGTGTACGTTCCGTTTTCTGTGTGTACTGTGTGTACGTTCCGTTTCCTGTGTGTACTGTGTGTGCGTTCCGTTTCCTGTGTGTACTGTGTGTACGTTCCGTTTCCTGTGTGTACTGTGTGTACGTTCCGTTTCCTGTGTGTACTGTGTGTACGTTCAGTTTCCTGTGTGTACTGTGTGTACGTTCCGTTTTCTGTGTGTACTGTGTGCGTTCCGTTTCCTGTGTGTACTGTGTGTACGTTCCGTTTCCTGTGTGTACTGTGTGTACGTTCCGTTTCCTGTGTGTACTGTGTGTACGTTCAGTTTCCTGTGTGTACTGTGTGTACGTTCTATTTCCTGTGTGTACTGTGTGTACGTTTAGTTTCCTGTGTGAACTGTGTGTGTACGTTTAGTTTCCTGTGTGTACTGTGTGTACGTTCCGTTTCCTGTGTGTACTGTGTGTACGTTCAGTTTCCTGTGTGTACTGTGTGTACGTTCAGTTTCCTGTGTGTACTGTGTGTACGTTCCGTTTCCTGTGTGTGTGTACTGTGTGTACGTTCCGTTTCCTGTGTGTACTGTGTGTACGTTCAGTTTCCTGTGTGTACTGTGTGTACGTTCCATTTCCTGTGTGTACTGTGTAATCATTACATTTATTGCGTGTAAATTGCATGTATTGCGCGTACATTGCGTACATTACGTGTTGGAGCTGATGGAGCTGTTGGAGCACTTGCAGCTAATGGTCAATTGAAGCATAGGAGCAAAATGTAGATGGATCTGATGACGTGAATTGTAGCTCTTGGAGCCTGGCGTATATTGGAGAGATCGAATTTTTTTTCGATCAAATGATCCTCTTTTTTAATTAAATAATAGAATTATTGTACATGGTTCTTGATTTTACTAGCGTATTATTCCATACGGTGCATGTATATAAGCGAGTCCTAGACAGCAGGACGCTCAGTTTGTTTCTGACGACGGCGGTGTAAGGATCACCTAGTTTGTTTCTTCTGGTGCATAAGTCGTGTCAATTAGCTGTTCTTGAGACCTCGATGGCATCTTTACCGTCTTTAACGTTGAACTCGGAGGTTGTACCATCGACTACGGGAACCTTGACGACAGCTACGACGGAGAAGGAGCAGATCCCGTGTGCACCGACGATGTCAACATTGGAGGAGATTTCAACAGACGTGATACCACCATCATCCGAAAATTCATCGTCAGCAATGGATTCTTCAACTAATGAAGAGCGTACATTGCGTCAGTGCAAATACTGTGACGCATCATTTACTATCACCTCAAATGCTCGCAGACATGAAAGAAGCAGTTGTTCTAATAATGTTAAAAGAATACAATTTCAGTGCAATAAGTGCAAAAAACTAATTTCACGTCTTGATAGCTTACATCTTCATTATGTAAAATGCTCCGAGAAAGTTAAGTGTGAGTATAATGAACATGGTTCTTGTTTTGACTCATGTGTTGTACCGACTGATGAGTCTATATAAGTGAGACCCTGGTGATATGGACTTCAGTCCGTCTCTGGCTGAGGTAATGAACGGATCGGATAGACATTTAAAGTCATGTTAAAGGCTTAGTCCGTACAATAAGAAGACTGTTTGAAACGAGGAATCCAAAAGGCTTTGGTAATTTGTCAGTGTTTTTTTTTGTACTTGTAGTAGTGTATTGAATTTATGTAATAAATTTTTTTAAAAGAACTTGTGGTGTTTTTATTTTCTCAAACCTGTCGCTTTTGTGGTATTTTTTAAAATTAAATTTTTTTTTGTATCGGCCAGGGATCGAACCAAGGACCTTATTCGATCTAATCAATCAGTATATAGATTACAAATTTATTAAATGAATTTTGAATTTTTTCCCGAATCTCTAGCATTAAAATTACGAATTTCCAATATGGTGGTCTTGATGTCTGATAGGATGGTGGTCGTAGAGGATTTAGAGGTTCTTTAAATATATGTTGAACATGGTTTATTGCAATTATTATTTTTTACATAAAATTAAACATTATTGCATCGATCGGGTATCGAACCAAGGACAGGAGCGGATCGAATCAATATGTAAATTAATGAGCTATTTATTTAATGAGTTTTGGAACTTTTCCCGAATTCCTAGCTAAATAATTACGGATTTCCAAGATGGCGGCCGAATTTCAAGATGGCAGGTGTCACAGTAATAAATGATTACTGCACCCTAGCGGATAAGAACTAAACTAACATGTTATCAGCGCACTCTCGCCGACGAATACAAGATGGTGGTCTCCAGCAACGAAGACAAGATGTCGGACATGACGTCATACTGGGTGACGATATATATGCTTTAAGAAAAGTGGTGGGAGTCAGTCTGCCAAAAGTCACCACGGGGGGAAGGATCGGTCGCCATTTTTATTTTTTTTTGCCCTCACCGGGTTCGAACCGAGGACTCCGAACTCCGTGTCGTAAATGTATGTTTTTTTTAAATATTTTATTAAAGTTTTATTATTTAATTTTTTTTTATAATTTTTAAAATTTTTTTCATTAAAATCGGATAATAAATAAAAAAGTTAAAGATGGCGGCCGTAACGAAAATTGCAACGGTGACGTCATCATCCAATATGGCTGCCATGGCATCCTAATTTTCAAGGTCATGACCTCGACGGCTTAGAGCGGCTAGCTCTTAGGAGTTTTAAGCCGCTTTTAGGAATTTGGGTTCTTTCTAGGGCAAAAAGACTTTTGAGGATTTTCGAAATCCTGATTTTTGAATTGTGGAATTTTTTGAGATTTTTTGGCGGAATTTTTTTCTACAGAAATGGAAATTTTGGCGAATTTTGAGGAATTTTGGACAATTTTTGCCCAATTTTGGCGATTTTTGAGGATCAAATTCAAGGTCAAGGTCAAAGGTCAAGGTCAAGGTCATCCAAGATGGCCTCCGTGACGTCAGAGGTCGGTCGGTCATTGACCCCACCACACACCACAGCCTGAAGCCTGTCCCAGCTTGCCCTATTATATACTACTAATATGTTTTTTTTATTATTCAAGGTGTTTTATGTTTACGGTGAGATAATTAGAGTCAAACCGTAGGATTTAAGAGTTTTTATAAAAAAATTGTTTTACTAGTACAATTATAATTAACCTTTTACATTAATGAGTAATAAGTCTGAAGGCCCCCCACACACGATCAGTCCAAACTGACAGTCCGAACCTATCATATGGAACTGCCGTGTGTGGGAACAGCGTTTCGCCAGTCCAAACCGGCAGTCCAAACAATCAGTCCAGCAGCCCATTAACTGAGTGTAATGGTAGATATGTTTGTTTATAGTCTTTGGTTTTTGACGTGACAACGTCTAATAAATCGATGAACTCCGGCTGCACGCACGAAAAAGTGTCCCGTAACGCACATTTTCCCGTTACTATGTGTCCCGTTACGCTCATTGTACGCTTGCGCCGCATTTATCTCTCTTCCACTCGATTGGAACAACCATCGATTTGACTTTTTCGAGGAACATTAAACTTGAAACACTCCCATTCGTTTCCTACTTTTCCTCTCATCGTCCTATCCTTCACAGAATAACACAGATTGGAAGAAGTAAAATAGCAAACATGTATAAAAGTTATAGTTAAAATAATCTCTTCGTTAAAGTAATAAACATATTTGAATTAATGAGTGCAAATAAAAGTAAATTTATCAATTAAATTGTAGATTTCATTTAACTCCTTCTTTGTATCCATACAAAATAGTGATAATTCAATAAAAATGATTCAATTTTATTCATAAAAGTATGCAATCATTTCATCAATGTTTTGTTATGACGTCACGTTAAACTATCGTCCGTAAACCGACTTTACAGACAACCAATTTTTCCTTTGTTCGACTAAAAGTGCGACTGCAACTGCAGCATGCAAAGTTTCTTCCATATTATACGGTGAAACGATACGGCCAACAGCCAAAGCAAGGAAAGTAGAGAAGGTTTCTGACAGTTTGGACTGTTCGTTCTGAACTGAGTACCTGGACTTATCGTGAGAACGGAGGCCCACAATTCAATCCACAAACTGTCAGTTCGGACCGAGAAGTGAAAACTGGGAGCTGGACGATCGTATTTTTGGGAGGCCTTAATGCGCGAGGGTACCGTCAAAAACATAGATTACATTATACCTAAATCATAACTGAACCGAAAGGATGATTTTGTGACTTTGTAAATGTCAACTTAATAAACACATAGTGTGAAATAAACCTAAGAAATTAACTTACTAAACAAGGCAGTTGAGATACGATATACAGACCGACGAATCATTGCATGATGCGCGCGCATCGTATAAATTCTCTCTCATCATTTTTCCTAACGCGTCTAAAAAAAGTAACCTTAAAGAAATGTTACTTACAAATAAAATTTAAGTACGTGCTTTTAAATCGTATACTATAGTGTTTGATATTGAATACTATAGCATATCATTTAAACATTTATTTACTGAGAATGTTAGTGACATAAATTGTGTTTGAAATTTATTTCAATTGTATTTATATAAGTGAGGTTATGTTTCAGTATGTATAACGATGTCAGGTTGCTTGTAAGCTTCCATTGTCGCTGGCAGGAAGTGTCTGTGGAAGGTTTAGTAGTCTCCTGGACTTTCTCATGGGAGTAGTTGTAAGGTTATGTTCCCGTATGTATATTTTATTTGCATTATAAAGTATATAATATATCATTACTATTTAATAAATAATTATTAAAGAAATCCCTATAAATAATTAGCATATTTTTTATTAGTTAATAATTATCTCGATTATTTTAATAAATTAAATAAACTTATACAGTTATAGATTTATTTATATTGAGTACTGAATATCTATTAAAATTAATTTTTACTGAATTTATACTTTATCAACCGTATTTATAATATTACTAAAGTACTTGTGTTGGTTAATTTTTGTATTAATTATTTGCTTGCAATATTAAAGTTGGTTTTTTACGATGCCAGGTAAGAATGACTATAACGCGCGTACAAAAGTACACTCACCCATTTTTATTTTCAGTTCTACTAAGCTATAGAATATATTTTTTTGCAAAACATTAGCTTCCCTACGCTACTATTCTATGTGTAAAATTGTGAGCAAGAGCTGATAGTGTTTTAAGATAATTTGGGTAATACTTTGTGACAATTTTATTGGTAATTAATTTAAAAGAAGATAAAATAAAATGTCATAAAACAACGATTCCTACCTTTAAGTACGTTACTGTTTAATATAGAATAAAATAAGTGTAAGGTTGTTTCTCTAGTGTTTGCCAGCTAAGTACCATTCAATAAAATATTTTCTTTAATATTTACATGAAATTATTGTGTCATTTTTTGGACATAGTTTGAGTAAAAAATTTATTTTAAAGTTCTAAAACAGCAATGCAAAAAAATTCAGTTTAATTTAACTTTGTGAGTAGAATACTTTGACACATTAAAGTCAATAATGAAGTTTGTTGCGTATTTGGCGCAGCAAGGCTGATGGATTGAGTTGAAGTTATCGTAGGCTGTTTCAAAGCAAACACTCGGCTACTAATTGATTGCAGTCCAATTTAGAGAATAACCTGTGTGTGTTACGAATCTCAAGTCAAATAAGCTAAAATCGCTCATTCAGGTAGCGTTTGGTTTAATTACAGCACCAGCTTTGCAGCCCATGAAAAAATAACTAACGAAAGTTGATTCCAAGAATGGTTAAATGACGCTCTGAGATTTTTCTAAAGAAAAGATTTTGCTGAATGCGATTTTAATTAACGTTGCAGCACATGACACTGGATACGAATTTTTGGTTTCACCCGGATTAGGTTCCAAGACGACACCTTTCCGAAAGGATGATTGTGTGATTTTGTAAATGTCAACTTAATAAACACATAGTGTGAAATAAACCTAAGAAATTAACTTACTAAACAAGCTTTAAGTGAGCCAATAAATTAAGGCATTCAATTATAAAACCAACATGAAATTAATTAACACTTAAAATTCAGCAGGAAGTAATTAAGGATTTGTAACACCATTTGCCATTGAGATAAGAATCTGTAAAGCTAGTAAATCATTAAAGATCTCACGCAGAGAGCGCTAGAATATTATGCGACTAACGAGATATAGAAAAACAAAGAAAAGGGGTTTCACAGATGAATTATTTTTCATTATGAAAATATTTTCATTTACCAAAACAATCATTCAAAGTGTAATTTTTTATTGTTTTATGGTTAATTTTTTTCCATCTTTTGGAGTGATATCATATTGGAAATAAATGAATTTAAAAACTAAATTTTTTTCCTATTTTAGTTAATAAGATATCGTGCAATTATTTAACATGCAAAATAAGTCAATTTTATAAGCATAAGGATATTCGTTGTATTATATATTTATTTAATTATTTAACAGTTCCTAGTTACGAATAACGCTGGCATGCCTCGTAGAAACAGGCACACCGTACTTTCTCGTCGTTTAAGCCATATTCAACGTTATTGACAATTATACTTTTGTTCGCGGTGAGTTGATGAAACGTGATTCCACTAAACTTCATTAAAAAAAAAGAAGTTTTTTGCGCTGCTAAATATGCTCCGCCGTCATCAGAGTCACGAGAAAAAAAAAGGCTTTTTGGAACATGCGGAGGAGGGTGGTGGGAGGGTTAACAGGTAGGAATTTTAATAAAGAGCTGGCGGAGTCCTCCCAGCTTGCCACCCCCTCAACCTACCATTCCTTTTTTCGCATTCCTTCCTGCTCTTTCCCGCCGCCTCCAGCCGCCAACGTAACGGCGGATTCTCCGCGCGTCGGCGAGTGCGACCCAGCGAATAATCCTCGTTCCAGGGCCCGGAACGAAGATAAAGGAACAGAAGAAATGCTTTCCGGCAAAATTATTAACGCACCCGGCTCCTTCCTTCGCGGGTGTGCGCTCTTACGTGCGGGTTCCATTTCACAGTCTACTTCACTTCGTTAAGGGCACCGCTAGCTCCAGCGTCTTTTATTTTTTTTTATACGGTTTGGCTGCGACGCCAATAACACAAAACATTACGAAAAATATTTTTTAAAAAAAATGTATCCCACTTAAGAGTAAAAGCTTGTATTTGCACTGGAATTTCACCCTGTCAAACCAAACCCTATTTTCGGCGAAACAGGTAGTGATAAACTAACTAAAATTTAATCTCTGACGTGATGTAAATGTAAAAGGCGTTCACAACTGAGAGAACCAAACAGAGGCAGCATAAGAGTAGCATTATATTATTCTTAATGCGTTATGAGAAATATTTACTAGTTGTTTTAGTATTTAACCTTTTTAATAAGATGTCTTTACTAATATTAAAAACCATTACTTCGTTTAAATTCAATAATGGCGTTGTTACATTGCTTTATCTCAAATTTTTGCCTTTTGGAACATAATTTTAAGCATTCATTTTTTTACATTTTAACTATTTTCATATCATTGGATTGTCCCAGAAAGCGTTACTTTATTTTGGAAACTTAAAAGTCTTAGAAAAGCATCTTATATAAATAAATTCTTTAAGAAAGCTTTAGGATAGTATATGTGAATGTAATTAAACTTCAAATACATGTTGCAAATTCAACACATACACGATAAAGTAAATGTTTTACAGAGAATGAAATATTATTTGTTTGAAATTTTGATACGAAAGTAAACATGACAAGTATAATGCTCCACACATTGCTACACCACTGATCTTTTACATATTAATCAATTTAATGACTTTACTTTTATATTTTATGTCCTTTTTTTATACCTTATTAAGTTTTTCGTTTTATGATTTTGACACCAGATAATCAATATTAAGTTGTAATAAGTGTGTTAATAGGGATATTCAAAACTTGCCTTATTGATTGTCCGTGAACAACTTCGTTTCACATAAAAAGTAGTAGCCTACTGCAGTAAATAAGTTTATTAAAATCCTTATGGTTATAAAAAACTAACAGAATAATCATTTTAAAGTGTCATGTTATTTTTCTCGAGAGATTACATGTGATAGATTCATAAATGGCAGATAAAAAGTATTTTTCAAGGAAATTTTCCTTTTATATTTATTTATTACTGCTCTGTTATCCTGTGGTTTTACGTCAAAAATGTGCTTCCTTGCGAAATATATCACATTAGCCATGAAGTGATGTATTTTTATAAATTATTTACATAATTAAATACGCTATGAATCAGGTTATCTCCTCATACCGTGGATGATCAAATCGAACACTTCCCTACACAACTTTCCTTCAATTTTAAAACATCTGTGAATAAATAAAATTTCACTAGGAAGACAGTGAAAACTACGCCAAATTGATCCATAAATGAATAATTTTTAACTATTTTTTTACTCAAATACAGTGAGTTGCAAATAGTTTTCACATTTTAGTATGTTTTTAAGCCAGTAATAAAAGGGCTAAATAATTTAGGTCATATAAGATATACATTACCACACAAAGATGAGTTTCTACCCCAAGGTTGGGAGAGTAGTATAAAGAAGGTTTGGTCAGTAGTATAATTTTTTTTAATTATAATATCAATTATAAAGTTTTAAAGCTACAGGAAAGTTTAAAATAAGAAAGCTGCAAACGTCACAGAAACACTGTCAAAATTTTTAGTAGTCCAATTTCCAAAAGCGACTTTCATATTTTAAACTAAGCAAGGTGGCTAGTGTGTTGCACTCTCGTATCGGGAAAATCTACTAGCACTATCTTCCTAGAGAAGGCTGTCTCCTCTCAGATCAGCGTGCGAATACTTCATGAAGCATTTTCCTTATTGCCTTGAAAGGGTGAACCAAAGAATAGAACTAAAAAACGAAAAGCTTTTAAAGCTTCAGGACATAATATTTTATTCAAACAAACGCCATGATACGAGCTTCTCATGAATACCACGGCCATACAGAAAACCACTCGCTCATATACTAGAGACCAGTATACACAGCTGTAGGAAGTTTGTACGCAAAATCTGCTATATAAGCTGATGGAATGAATTTTTTTACTTGCGATGAACTCTTTTTTTTAAATTTAGCTTGCCATAAACCTATGCAGCTATTTATTAAAGTTGAGACAGAATTGGAGATGATACTTATTTCATCAATGTTCAAAACACATGAAGTAAATAAAAGTTTATACTTGGAAATATTTCAATAAAACCTTTTTTTAAACAAGCGAATTTTGTTGTATGATATAGTCCACGTAATAAAGCTTTTCTCGAACTTTCAAATTAAACTTTTGCATTGTTGTTCTGTCAAAAGTATTTGTGAACGATTTCGTGTGGTTTTCAGTATTCATAAACTAATGTCATGAGTCGCCTTGCAAGTGAAAGTTGGGTAGCGGTTTACACTTGTACCACTTTTGAGAACCGTAACATTTTGAAACAAGTTACGTAACACGGACTTTGCACAAATAGATACAACGAAACACCGTCAAACATTTTCTATATTCCACCATCTCTTGTTGCGAGAATCATCACGAGACCGCTTGCTCATATGCTTTTGCACACATGACTAGTATTCAGATAGGAACGTATGACATACAAAAACTATTTTGTTGTAAATGGACCAGAAGTATTCATGTAAAATTACATTTGTGCATTTTTTGGAAACAGCTGTATCACAACATAACAGTTTTTGCAATAATACTGGGTTCGGATTCTTACCCGGGCATTTGTGCTGTCTCAATAACTCAAAAAGTTAAAATCTTTGAATATTTGGTTATCTTTTCCGTGGTTGTAAAAACAATAAATTAATTTTAAACTATAAAATAAAGAATGAATTACTCCGTATTTTATAGAAAAACGTATTTCAAAAATGCAGAAATAACCATAGTCATGTGATGTACAAAGTTAAAATATCTTTTGTGTAGTGTTACATTATATTTCTTGTTAACTGTCTCCTAAGGAATCTTTTGTTTAAGTGGGGAAATTTTTTTCTGTGTTTATATGCAAGCATAGTTTCAATTTTTCTTCCATCTAAAATCTGTTAGAAACGTTATACTATCGTGCATGAGATTTTTTAAATTTTGTTGCACGATTTGCGTGATTGTTGTCGTATTGTTTCATGTAAACGTCCTTGACAGTAGTTAGTTAGCTGCAGGATTCCCAATTTAAAAATTAATTATGGATTTAACACTTAGATGCAATACCTAAGACGCAGCCGAAATTTGAGAGCAAATAGTCTAGGCTAAAAAATCAGCCTCTTACATTTATTCTAGATTTGAAACTAAATACACAAATTATTTCGCTGAACGCAATGTGAATTTTCGCAACCGAAACTTAGTTCATTTATATATTTGTTCGCGTTTACTCAGGTAACTTAAAATAAACATGCTTCTATAAATGTAAAGAGGTTATTTTTACGAAGTACTTAATTAGTAATAAAATAATTTATATAGACATATGAGTTTGTTAAAACATTTTCAAATAGTAGCTTAGGAAGTAAAATGTGGTTTAATTATAAAACTTGAATTTACGCAACCCTTATGTACTCTGTTGCTTCGAAAATTGCCTAGTTAAAATCCCATTTTCTCACACTTTTATGAATATTTTATGCGAAAAGAGCAAAAAATCTGACCTCGCTGGTCACAAAGGCTAAGGTGTGTTTAGTGAGGGCGTGACGTTTGACTTCTTTGTCATCTTTACTTGCAAAACGTCACGCTCTTAGGTGTTTCGTAACGGAAAAGATTTTAATTCCTTGTTGGATGTATACAAATTCGTCATTTATATAAAACATAATTTTTGATGAGATCAATCAGTGTTAAATTCATTCATGGAGAATGCCTCACATTCATTTCGCACGCAAAACTGCCTTATATATATATATTTTTTTTGACATACTCGTGTTGCTTCATTTTTCTTAAATAAAATTTTCTAGAACAAAATTACAAAAATATCGAGCGAGGTTTTAGTAATGATCTTGAATAATCATTAAATATAAAATACAAATAAGACTTAAACAAATTTAGGCAATGAAACCAAAATTGGGGGTGATTTCTGGATCTTTCTTGTCAGTTTATATGTGTTCGTAGAGGAAATGAAGGAAATGAAATATTAGGAAATGAATTGAAATAAGTAAAAGTAAAAAATACAATCATTATCTGAATATTTTACGATATAGATAATCATGCATAACCTGCGTTTAGTGTATTGTTTATTCTTGGAAAGTTTTAGGGGAAAATTAAGTTCACTTTCTCTATTTGTACACACTGTTAGAAATACAGTATATTTAAGGACTTTACAAAGAAAACAGTACCAAACATAAAATTTCATTTTAATTTCCTTGTAACTGGATCATTGTAGAAACCATGCCATATTTCACGTCTAATGTAGGTGCTGCATTATAAACTTGGTTAACAGACACCTGGAAGGAAGAAAATTGTGTTTGCAGTGTATTTGCGTAGTTATTGATGTATTAACATAGTACGAAGAAGTTTCCTCTGAGTACATAATCTATGCCATTTAAACAAGAACTCGTTCACTATTGAAGATGTTCGGATAATTTATAACAGTGATAGATTATTTATTTGTTAATATGTAATACTCAATAATAAATTAATGTCTAGGTAACGATAGCAAAGTAGCGGCATAATTGACACTTTAGTAGTTTTTCGAGGACTACAACGTGTATGAAAGCATTTCAGATCAATTATTTTGATATCCTTTCCAAAAACCGAGAGGTTACAATTTTTCTCTGAATTGTGTAATGTAAGGGGTTTAAGTGTTTAGTTAGAACGTATATGGTGGAGACTTAAGTTTTCAAGCTGTGTGTTTGTAACTTTCGGAAGAATAAATCAGGAACCTTGCATGTGGTGTATAATTATATATATATATATATATATATATATATATATATATATATATATATATATATATATATATATATAGATAATTAAAGTAATTTTAAATTTTCAAAAACGTGGTACTAAGTTAAAAGATTCTATTTTTAAATTTTTCCATGTTATTTCATCCCTTTATCAAAAAAGACGCTACTGAAAGTTGTTTTAATTTTTAATATTTAAAAATGGTGAATTACGTGAATTTTAGGTTATCTATTCACATTAATGAGTAATGTTTTATCTTACTGTGTTACTTACAACGTAAAGTCTTAATTTTATGAAAAATAAATAAAAAGTTCTTTATGGATGTAAAGAATATCAAAAAGGTATTATCTTGCCTGCCAACTGGGTTTTTGTCTAACACACCGTCATATTTTTTTTTGAAATGGTCTTAAATATTAAATTGAATTAATTACCTTTAAAATTGTTATAAGATACTATTTTATAGGTGAATAATTTCCCTCAAATGATAAAAGTGTTTTCTTTTCAGTTTCAAGCGACTATTCAAATAAATGATGCTAAGAAATTAACAAAGAAAATTTACTGCCTAGCTTAGAGACAGTGTGCTTGATGTCAGCCACTGGGCATTGTTAATATTACTTTGTAAGATAATTTGTTCGAGCCAATTATAATTAAGTCAATTTATTATATTTTATATTAAGTTTTTATAATAAGCAAAATTTATTTTAGCTGTGGAATATCAACGCGGATCGATTTCTTTCCTTTATTCTCTGTTAGGTCCAAATTTATTGTTCAACAAGTTAAAAAAGAAGAGAATGCTATAAAGGGAAATGCTAGTAGTAAATGATTAATTTTGACGGAAACTACTCCGCAGTTGACTGCATTGATCCATGTTGTCGTTGTCGTCCATTTTACATTCTCTGCCCAACGAGGACGTTAAAGTTTGCAGAAGTTATTGCGGTAGATTCCCACCGCCACATCGATTTAACATGAAAAAGAGTCCACGGAGTAATTGCTTACGGAGTTATTTTTCATCTGAATGAGACAAGGGTACCACAGGAATTTGGTTACTAACGCAAGTATAAAATTACTGATTAGTTATAAAATATTTTCCACGTGGTTCTGTTTTATTTTTTCGATCAACAAATATTTATTTAATTATTTGTTTATTATAATAAAAATGTAATTAAAGCACTGTGCCAAATTTCTAAGATATACTTTAAAACGTTTATAGACCAATATTTAAAAAATAGGAATATCATCTGTACAGAAAAATTATAAAATTTTGTAAAGTATTAATACTTTTAAAGCGGTTTCTAGCCATCTTGTGTTGCAAGCGAAATAAAACAGTATTTAAAAATATTTTTTTACTAACCATGATTATACGCTGAAATTTATCTAAGGCTGCATACTTGGCAGCTCTAATAAAAACTAAAGTATTAAAACATATCCATAACTTTTTAAAAAAATTACATAGGTATGTAAATAAGCGACATAAATATTGCGATTAAATTATTTATAAAACGTATTTCTAAATATTTCATGTACAGATAAAATAACCATGAACTTAATAAGTCACAGAAAATGTTTATAAGACTACGAGTAAATTTTCAGTAAATTTTACGACCTAAATTTTTTGTGTAGTTTAACTAGAAGTTTTAGGAATTTTTTTTCTAAAGAACATCCGTTAATTTGTAGCAACCTTTGTGAGCTCAGATTGAATCAGAAGGGAATTGCCACAATCTACGTAAATTGCTTGCCGGGAATTCTAGTGGAGGAAAAACTTATAATTGGTCAAGAGATCCCAATTCTTTTTAAGATAAAAATACTGCACTTGCACCGCTGGTTACACTGATGACCCCATCATCAGTTGTACGAGCTAGAGTATTTTCGTCGTAATTAGTAAAGCTATATGGTTGAATTCTCCCCACTAACAAACAGAGGCTTGAAACTAAAGTCAATTCGAGTTCATAGTAATCTCCGTACCAAAACACTTCCGCTTCCGCTATCAGAACTTGGGTTATGAACCAATCCATTTTAAAGAAACAAAATTTACAATGCATGATGCCCCATCCTTGCAGAAGTGTAGTTTTTATTTCAGTCTAAGAGCCATTGAAATAAGAATATATTATTATTTAACTTAACTAACCCCTCGAACTGTTTTGTATCTGCGAGAAAGTTTTCCCGAGCCCTTGCCAGAAAATAATGATTTTCTTCACTTACTTTTCTCCGTAATGGAGCGACCTCTATTGTTACCTATTCCTTCATCTTAAGCTTGGTTGAAAACTCACAACCTAACAGAAATCCTTTTCTTTCCCAAGGATCGTCTCTGATATTTTATTCATTCCTCTCGCCCATTACGAAGACTCTACCTCTTCCTTGAGAAAAAAATACGGAACCTTTTTAGCTTTCCTGGTCTCATCATACATTATTCTAATGATAAAAAGAATGTTCCTTAACTCAATGTTCTATGTAAATGATAAACAATTCTTGAATAAATAGCACAAAACTCTCGAATAACGACGATAAGTTGGAAGAAAAATCTGCATGCGATCAGTTAAACGGAGAAAATACAACGTAGTCAAGTGCTTCAATGCTAACTTTTATCTACATAAAGTCTCAATTGTTTCAATTTATTTTTAAAAAGACCTCAAATATTCAGAAAGAGGTAAAATTTTATCTTCCATTTTAATATAAAATTAAGATTTCTTATGAAGATACTATTACTTAACTCAGCGCAATATAAAAAAAATATTAATTTATGAACATTACGTTTTTCGACCAATTTAATCTTCTCGACATAAATATATTTTTTTAATCTTATATCTATACGTGTTTCATTAACTTCGTTAATAGAATATTTGTTTTCCAGTATTATTTTTTAATAAATTTTATTTATTTTTTTTTGAGAATTTTTTTAAGCTTCAGACATTAACGAACTGATTAGGATAGAGTAATGATAAGCGAGAGAAAGTGTAAGATAATAATTTGTGACATTTTATAATTTACGGGAGAAACAGCCCACAATATATAGCTAAGCTTCAGTAGGCTAAGTATCCTTTGTAATCATTTGCCGCATTAATTTTATTATTGCTACCAATCGGCAAAGCAGCACTTTCTTTTAATTGATAAGGTCAATAGGCTGCTGAAACTACTAATAAAATATTCGCAAAAAGGTTGTTAAATGAAGTTAATTATCTTTTAACTTCGTGGCATGCATACATTCAACAAATTTTGTGTTTGCTTAGTATTTATCTCTTTAACCTGGTTAGAAACTTTTATCATCCGAGTAACTACGAAATCTGGAAAATCATTTGCACTGAACTATATTTCTGTCCTTCTAAACTAAAATATAATGACGAGCTTAAAGCTTTAATTTTAAACACCAAAATTTTTGGTTTAATATAATTTCTGTTCATTTTTATAACTTTCGTGAAATTTTATTACGATGGCTCCTTTTGCATTTTTGATTTCGTCTCAAATTATATCTGCATACATAAATAAAAATAGGTCTTTATAATTGTGACCTTTTAGAGCTCGAAAATAACGATAAGGTAATATAAAGTAATTAAATTTGTTGTTCTAACAACAACTGTAAGAGAAGCTGTAAGAAAGATTTAATATTAACGTACCTTACATTGTAATTAATTTATTTAAATAACAGAAAAATTTCTTGTAAATTTACAGATATTTGTAAATTCGTACATTTACATTAAAACAACTATATCGTTACAAAATAGTTTTAGCAGTAATACTGTGATCGGATTATTGCCCGGAAATTTATGCTTTGTGGTGTCCCAGTACCTCCAATAGTTAAAGTTATTTGTAAACCGTTCCCTGATTAACTTTCCAGTATTAACTGCGTGGATTAATAAACATAATAAAACAAAATAAATTCCAATTTTTTAATATTCGATTAAAATGTCCATGGATAAATATATTATATGCTTGAAAGAAACATGAATTTAAATATAAAATGATGTACCTATTTTAGTAAAAACGTACTCTGTATTATTTCGAAACATTATTTCATATATGCAGAAAATATCCGTAGTTAATAAAAAAATCCTTTTGGCACAGCCTACAGGCGTATTTAAATGTCAAAGTACATATTTTTATGTAAATATTTGGGAAACTTTTATATAAAATTCTGAAAATTTTCTATAACTTAATGTACATAACATTGTTATGTTCTCCAAAATTAAAAAAAATTGATCGATTAAACATTTTCTTATTTTCCAAGAAGCGAAAATATTATGAAGTTTTTAACTCAATGGATCCAGCATTGAATAGCTTAGAACGAATTACATATTATGCCAACTAAGGTAATTATTCAAATTTTTTGACCTTTAAAAAGTAGTTTTCATCGCTTGCACTAATAACGTGGACATATAAAAATTTGCTTTGCACCATGATTTTAGATAATAATAAAATAGTTTAAAATAAATTTGAACAGATTCGATACTTAGAATTTTTTTTTTAATTTCAACCTCTGTTTCTATGAGAATAATTAGTTCATCATAAACTGCTCAGCCAAAATTGTATATAAAGTTCAGAATTCATAGAATATTCTAAATTATAACGGATTTTATAGTATTGTTTATTATAGTGTAGCCGCTATATTAAATGCACAATGTATTTAAGGTACTTATTTAGATTAGGATTAATGCTGTGTTGTTTAAAATCGCTTCGTTAATATGCTATAATTTCTCTTAAAAAGTAAAGGATAAAAAATGGTTATTTGGGGTTATTCCTTAGAGATAGACGTATACCATCGTGGATTTTTTTGTAGAACTTTTTAAGGTGTACAATACTGTAGTACATTATTTTGATTTATCTCGTAGGGTTCAGCCAGCGTTTGCAATTCAAGCGCAAACAAATATGTTTATATACGACATCAAATTAGAAACCTTTAAAATTATCAGTGTTTATCTACTATATTATGCATGTATTATACATATAAAACTTCCTCTTGAATCAATCCATCTACAAAAAAAAACCGCATCAAAATCCGTTGCGTAGTTTTAAAGATCTTAGCATACATAGGGACAGACAGACAGCGGGAAGCGACTTTGTTTTATACTATGTAGTGACTTTCAAATCTTCTTATTTCCACCCCTTGCAGTTATATCTGGTCACGTAAAAATTTATTTAAAAATTTTTATACAATATTTAGTAAGTTAAACAAAAATAAGAATGTATTCAATAGCGTACATGGCTGTGAAATTGTATTTATTTTCTTATTCCAAACTCATAGTTTAAATCCCCCGCAATAATTTTATTTACTATAAAAATATATTTAGACAAAAGTTTTATATAATGATTATAAGATTCACAAAAAATCTGAACGGATAAGATGGTGTGCTTCCTAACGGAGTTAAGAATATACTTTCTTAATCTTTTCCCTTTTTATCTACCCTTTGCTGTAGTTGGTTGTGTCAGAAATTGTTTCAGACAATTGTTTTAGGTATTATTTGTAGGGTTTGGAAACAATTAGAATGGATTTTATAGTTTACCCACTAACAGAGTTATGAACTTTTTTGTAAGTCAACCCCCGTTTATTTCACCCCGTCCAGTAATTGTAGGTTGTATAAAAATTTATTTCAGACGAAAATTTTAGATAATAGTTAACCTTTTTGCAATAAATAAGAACGAATTCAGTAGTATACATGGTACGGAAATAACGAATTATTTTTAAATCTACCTCTGTTCTTTCAACCCTCTACAGCAATGGCTTATCTTATCGAAAATCGGTTTAGATATAAATTATAAGTTTTACAAACAATTTGAACGGATTTGATGATATGATCACTAAGGTAGATATGAACTTATTTTAATATTCTAACCCCTCTTTATACACCTTTTGCAGCAATGGTTACGTGTATCAAAAATTAATTCAGTTAAAATGTTAGATCATATTTATAAGATATACAAACAGTTTGAACGAATTTAATATTGTAATTATTAAGGGAGTTATTACATTTTTTGTCCTTCAACCCCTGTTATTTTCCCCCCCTTGCAGTAATAGTTGGCTGTAGAAAAAATTATTTCAGACGAAATTGGTAGATAGTAAATTATCGTTTTACAATAAATAAAAACGGGATTAATAGTGTATATGGTGAGAAATTTATGCATTTTTAACAATTCTAATCCGTCTTAAAATCCCATTTTTGCGATGATTTGTTTTATCAAAAATAGTTTTTTTTCAAATGTTTAAGATTAAAATTATAACATCTACAAATAATTCAAACTGATTCGATAGTGAGCTGACTAAGGCAGTTAAGAAATTGGTGTCCTCTAACCCTTGTTTTATCCTCCCCGTACATATATGTTTGGTCGTATCAAGAATGAATTTAGACAAAAGTTTTTTAACTACCCTTACGAGTTATAATACGTTCAAACAGATTTAATGGTCATCATATACTGAGAGTTACAGCGATTTTTCTGTTAAAAAAAAAAAAAACATTCTCAATTTCTACCTTTTGGTCGGATATTGTCCATTAACGAAATGGAGCGAGATTTTCCTTGATTACATTTTATGTATCAGTTTAAAAGTGTTTTGTGGAAAATTATGGCAGTTACTGTTATATACACTTAGTTATATACACAGTTAGTGTATATACACTAGCAGAAGACAGAAGACGTTTTCCTGCCAGTGTTTAATTAATCACCGCTATATAACTAAAATGGATGTTTTTATTTTTGTAATCTAGAATCTGTAGAGTGTTTGAAATGATATTCCATCTTAAACCCACTAACTTAATACTTATCACAGTCTCAGTCACTATTTTTTGTTATTGTCTGTTGAACGGAATAAATGTTGATGCACTATAGCGCCATCTAGCGGCAAGTTAAAAAAATCAATGTATAGCATAAAAACTTTCTCCATGAAAAAATCACTTCTATGAGCCAATTTTCATGGCGATCGGTCAAACGGTGTTGGAGTTTATCAAAATCATACAAACAAAAATCCTATTTTATATTTAACGATATATATATACTAGGAGGTTGTAAGGCGCCTCAGAGCCCGTTGAAAAATTACGAATATAACAAACACTTCACTTTAATATAACCGAAAATTTACTAAAAATAAAAATTATTTGAATATTTAGGATATACAAATTATTTTCGATTTATATGAAATGATAAAAATATATTTTAAGAAATTTATACATACATAATATCTGCCTGCTCTATACACCAATAATTTTCGAAACGCTCAAAAATTGTAGCCCCTCCGCAAAGAAGTTTCACTTCAAAATCTTTCCTGTAGTCTTACAAACTATTTATTGACAACTGGTTTCCAAAGGAATATTTTGTAAAAGTACAGACATTTTTTCTTCCCGTGTACGGAAAAGTAAATTGAAATACCCTACTTGGCGCGTTAAAGTCCTGCAGTATGACTGCCTGGGCGCATGGAGGTGCGACCACAGAACAAGGAAGGAGATACAGAAGTGCGACCTTTGCAGTGGCAACTGAAACCATGTTTCGCATGATATGTGACGCTATCTGTTTGGTAGGCCCATAACTATTAGCATTTAAAAACTCTGGATAAATGTTTTAATACAAAATTTTAGGTTAATGATGATAATTTAGTTACTTGAAGACTAATTGTTTAATAATAATGAATACAACTGTGCGGAAAAAAAACAATTGATGCTATTTTGTAAAAAAAAAAAAATGTTTTGTTATATACAAATTAGTAGTAGATGCAAAAATTTCTGGTATGCCATACCTCAAAATATGTGGCTACCAAAATAGAGTTAATTAACTTTCACTAGTTTGTTTGCCTGATAATAGCTTATGCATTACTTTTCACAATCACTGCATGTACGTATGTTAGCGCTGTATTACGAAATCTGCTATCTAGCGGGCGGGCCCAAAACTACTTGAAGGAAAAGCTGGGTCTCAAGTCTCGGCAACAGCGACTGGACGCTCGAGGCTCGCTCTCTCTCTCTCTCTCTCTCTCTCTCTCTCTCTCTCTCTCTCTCTCTCTCTCTCTCTCTCTCTCGGCGACTCCTCGCTTCCGTCCAGATAACGGCGGTAATAATAGCCGCAGGTAGGCGGGGCGTGCTCTAACATCTCGCGCGCCGGGGAGCGGAAATAGCGCTGTCTGGTCGGTCGCGCGGCGGGAAGATGCAGATAACGAGGCGGAGGCGAGCTGGCGACTTGCCGCGTGTCGCCGCGAGACGAGAACCCACACGACTTGGCCCGCGTCTGCTCCGGGACACGACAGTAAACAGCGAGGGCGTGACCCCACAGGGAGAAGAAAAAAATTAATAATTCCCAACTTTCACAAAAAAAAAGATCCCTTTGTAAATAAGATGCCTGGAAATAGTTCGTAATTCTACTCGAAATGTGTACAAAACACGGCTATGTTTATTTCTGCATGTGTGAAGCACGTGCTTCAAGTTATAACTTGAGTATTTATTACGAAAATTGCCGCAGCATTCCGTATTCAATTGATGTTCCATTCCGACAAGCAGTGACGCATCCACGAGGAAGGACAGTGGCGTACCCACGAGGAAGAGCAGAAGTGGACTTAAGTAGCGTAGCAGTGACTCACTGACTTGCCACACGCAGTAAATTAGAATAAACATTCACTGACTGTGTAACGCCAAAGATATGTGTATACGTTGGAGACAAGCGTATCACGAATTACAAATATTAGCCTGTTCCATACAGATGTGTATAAAATGTAAAATGGAAGTGTAAAAATAGAGTTACATTTTAAATATGCTACAGCTACATAAGTGGAACACGCCTTAATTATTATATTAATTTTTGTAATGGGTCAGTAGGCGCCTATTGATTAACTATGATTGTTATTATTATTATTATTATTAAAAGAGCTTATAATCTCAAAAAATTTAGCTCTAAGCGAAAAACTTTGAAAATATTTCCCTTTTGGGAAATATAAGTTTGCGTCACTGGGAACCTTTTGATATTTTGCATTTTGTACTTATGTCCTTTCGAAAATCTTTGTTTTTTATTTTTAAATAGGTGCACTTATATTTTTAATTTTATATTTTCTTTTAAAATCCGTTGGTGTTTTGGTCTTTTATGCATATATAAATATATATATATATATATACACACGAGGGTTATTTTTTTTCAACCTCCGATCGGCTGTAATAAAAAAACGGGAATGAATTGGGAAATTATTTTAATGTCAAAAGAAACGTAAATCTTTACTCTATTTTTCCACATAATCACCGTGCAGATTGAGGCATTTGTCGTACCGATGCACCAGCTTTCCACGTGGCTTTTCCAGCCACGTTTTAACAGTGCCCTGCAGTGTGATTACAGTTTTTTTTTCTCCATGGCATGCCCATTTATCGATACCCTAATCGCTCGTACACGAATCGACACGTCTCGTAGTGTTTACCACCTTCCACCAACCATGTGGAGCGGCCAACTCACACCTCAGTTGAAGCTTGGTTATGGGCATGTCAACATGGCTGCAACGATAAACTGTACGGCGAAATGCGAGCTGCGTGGAGACATCCGTTTCTTACAGGCAAAAGGGCACACTGCAGCAGAAATCCATCGCCGAATGAGTGTTGTGTATGGTGAAAACTTTATGAGCGATGGCGTTGTGCGAGAGTGGTGTCGGAAATTCCGCGAAGGCCCCTATTGATGTTCATGATGAAGGTGGCCAAGGAAGGAAGTCGGTAGCAACAGATGAAACAGTTCAGAGAGTTGATGCAGTTGTTCGTGAGAGACGTCGATTCACGATTTCAGAAC
The DNA here is from genome assembly GCF_032445375.1 of Bacillus rossius redtenbacheri. Classification (NCBI taxonomy): domain Eukaryota; kingdom Metazoa; phylum Arthropoda; class Insecta; order Phasmatodea; family Bacillidae; genus Bacillus; species Bacillus rossius. The sequence continues at coordinate 57,057,552 of NC_086330.1, read as the reverse complement.
TGTCTGAACAATTTCCGCTCATTTCAAGGTCAGCCCTATACGCCATTGTTACAGACAATCTCGGATACAGGAAAATCCGTGCCCTATGGGTACCCAAGATGTTGACTGACATCAACAAGGATCGGGGAATGGCATCAGCCTTGTCGTTTTTGCTGCGTTACGCAGACGTTGGTGAACACTTTTTGACTCAAATTGTGACAGGTGATGAAACATGGATTCATTTCGATAATGAAGAAACAAAACTTCAATCACAACAGTGGATGCACACCTATTCTCCAAACAAGCCGAAAAAGTTCAAACGGACATTCAGCACCAAGAAACAGATGGCTACAGTGTTCTGGGATCACCAAGGTGTGCTACTGGTTGATTTCATGGAGCCAGGGACAACAATCAATGCTGCTGCATACTGCGCGACACTACGACGGCTAAGACAGTCGATACGCAACACGCGGAGAGGAATGCTGACATCTGGTGTTGTCTTGCTTCATGACAACGCCCGACCGCATAGTGCCGCCGTAACACAACAACTCCTTGCAAGATTTCGATGGGAACTGTTTGATCACCCTCCTTACAGTCCGGATTTGGCACCGAGTGACTATCACCTTTTCCCCACGTTGAAAAAGTGGCTTGGAGGACGACGCTTCAACACCAATAATGAACTGCAGAGCAGTGTTAAAACGTGGCTGAATAGGCAGGAGGCATCATTTTATGCAGAGGGTATTGGAAAGCTGGTGCATCGGTACGACAAATGCCTCAATCTGCACGGTGATTATGTGGAAAAATAGAGTAAAGATGTACGTTTCTTTTAACATTAAAATAATTTCCCAATTCATTCCGGTTTTTTTATTATAGCCGATCGGGGGTTGAAAAAAAAAATAACCCTCGTATATTTGTACGCCCAAAAGTTTTTTTGGCAGATTTTTTTGTAATAACGCCTTTTAAATTTTTCTATTATATTCTTATCTGGTCACTTAATTTCTTGCTTCTAAAATCATCGGAAAATAGTACAAAAATATCAAAAATAATTATAATTTCCAAATTATTGAAATAACTTTAATTTTTAATAAAAATTTAGCACATATTAAATTAAAGTCTTTGCTATATTCATCACTTTTTACGAGCGCCTAAGGTGCCGTACAACCTCATATTATAACAGATTTACGGTTACGTTCGTGAATGTACGGATACTGAGTTCTCATAATCTTATAAAAGGAACTTATAAGAATCTTCTCGTAGAGATAAGAAAATAATCAAAAATTTTTTTTTTTGCCTAGTACAAAATTAACACATGTCTTCCTCGCACACTTCATGTTTACCCTGTTCACAACTAAACATAGATTATAACTACAAAGAATCCTTGGTTTAGTCTATGTTCATTATTATTTGGAAGCTTGTTTATTCATTCCCATTTTTAACAGCAAACGTTGGTGAGCAGTTATTTTTGTTGGTCGGGTTGGGGAGGGAAATGGGGAATTTAACCCACGCTGTCCCGACTGTTAGGACGTCCCTATTCGCGTCGGCGGCACTGAACTGAAGCCTTTGCTCGCCGAAAAGAGACCCTAAAAATAACTTCTACCGAATATCTTTTCAAAACTCAATATCCGCACCCATCCACACTGAGCCCTTAGTCCGTTACAGCTAAATGTCTCACGCCGCGCATGGTTGTCTGCCGAATATATTTAAAAAAAAAAAGAAGAGAGAGAGACGAATCGTTAGAGAACCGAAAGGCAGCAGACTATTACGGGACGTCGAGGAAAATTTTTGGCTCTGCATCCAGCGTCACCTGCGACATCTTATCCCCCTTCCCCTTTTTCGCGCACCTTCGTTTCTCCCTTCTCTCTCTCTCTCTCTCTGTCTGTCTCTGTCTCTCTCTTCTCGACTGGAACCGGGGACTTCAACGTGTCACATCTCCCGTCCTCTTCTCGGACGTTCCGAGCAGACATCGCTCGCTCTCTTTCTCAAGGGGTTTTTTAATTTACGTCACGACCCGATCTTGCTACTCACTCGAGACGAAGACGGGATGAGAGAGAGAGAGAGAATTGTTATGGAGATAAAATAAAAAAATAGATGTAAAAAAATTTCAACGCGTTATTAATAGCAGCGAGTGTAACGATGCTGGATCTGAATGGAGCGTCTCTTTTTTTTGTTTTTTTGTTTTTTACGTCCTGGAAAATCTTTTGGGTCACAGGGCATGCTTACGACAATCCGTCGCCTGAAACCGATCATTAAAATGAAATAAAAATAAACAGCACAGAAACAATTCTCGTCTGCTTCGTTTCGCTTAGCTGCAGTCCAAGCGCGAACTATCGGAGCCCGATAAAACCAGACCAAGAGAATGAAACCTAGCATCAGGGCAGTCTAGAGAATTTAATGACTTCGAGGGGCCAGATGAACGTCATCGGTCCCTTTCCCTATAACTTTTGGCACAACATTTAAGATTCCATAATTAAAAAGAACGACGATATAATCTCTCTAAATGTTATCTGGGCTGTAACTGTAAAAGGTTATAAGTGTGCAGCGCATAACTGTTAAGTTTTCCTGTGAATCCTGTTATCAATATTGACTTGTAATTTTCGTCCTGGCAGGGTGAAACCAAGAATTAACACTTTCTTTTCATTCGACCACTGAAGTGGACAATTGATATTTCAATGATATATGGAGTTTATGAAACCTTGAGTGTGTGGGTTGAGGTGTACCTAAATTCTAGTGGACACTTTATGGCTACTATTAATTATAATAATTAAAATGTAATGTTATTACCACAAAAATTCCAAAAAATAGAAAAGTTACAAAAAAATTAAAATAAGGTATAACTTGGGAATTAACAAAATTGTAACCGAAAGAGATAAAATATCTCCTGAAATTTTGCCCCATTTCCTCTCCACCTCTTCCTTTTTTTTCAACACAGCGAAGCCATTAAAAAAAGCGCCGTTCTATTTTACAATGTGTTTGCATCAGTTGCCTACGACAGAAGTTCAACTTAAAATTCCTTCTTCGGCTGTGAGAATGGAGCAGGATCAGTTATCGACTTGAATAATTCTTATAGCTCGTTCTCACACGCCATGTTATTTTTTTTGTTTATACGTCATAATGCTTTTCAGGGCTATTTTAAACATTTCAATTCAGGACCTCCCTTGCATCTCGTGCTTTTCTTCAAGTATGTTTAACACATATTCATATTCTTGGGTGTAAAATACACGCAAGTATGCATAATTATTACACCTATGATTTTAACACATATTTTGAAAACATTTTTGGCACAAATAATAAAGGTTGTATCAAGTGAATATTTTACAAATACTTTAAATAAAAGTAATGACCAACAAACGAAAAATGTGAGACTGAGAATTAAAACACTAAATATTTCATTAAAAAAATCATTAAGTCAAGTATCTTCTCTATAATAATGTATGAGTTGAAAATAAATAAAATGTGTGGTTTTATTTTATTATATTAATCGACTATGTTCAATAGTAAAATAAACATATAAGTTATAAACATTATAGTAATTTTGGTTCACCATATCAATTACTGTAAATTCTGTATGCTATATAAGGTATTGTATGTAAACGTTTGTAAACGATTATTTCAATGTAAATGTGGCTTATTTTAAACAATTTTACATAATTAAAACTGCAAAAATTCTTTACTATACTAAAAAAATTATTTTAGAAAATGTAATAAATTTTGTAAATAATGATGTAACAATTTCAAGTTTTCGTTCTGAAAATATTTATTCATACCCAAGGAAATGACCTATACGGGAATAACACGATGGAAAAGCTTTGTAATAAAAAAAGGGGTCAGAACAACTGGAAAACCCTAACGAAAAAATACCAAAAACCGATTAAGCTATAGTCTACGTTATTTTAGATGAACATATATATATATATAAGTTTTATTTAAATATAATATTGTTCCATAAAGTGTATTAGCTTTTCTTAACTAAACAAAAAAATGTCAAAAACTAATTAATCTCTTTTAAGTTTATTAAATCGTTACATCTGCCAAAAATAACAATGTTGAACTGGTACTACTACGCGCGAGTCAAAACGTAATGCAAAAGTGCTTTCAAAATATGCTATTATAAATACGCTAATATTATTATAATACATGTATGGTTAGTTAATATAATTTTTGGATATGAACCCAGTCTTTCCGTAAATACGTTGTCGGAATATCGACACCATAACGGTTTAATAAGTTTAAAATTATAGGCCAGATACGGAAACATTAACTGGAACTTGACATTAATTTAGATGCGCATTTTAATAACATAACAATTTTAATAATATTATTTTAAAACATTGAAGCTTAAAAAATATAAATATATAGTTACTAGTCCTACGCTTTAATTTTAACTACTAAACTTATAAAACATTATTTTTTAAGTCTGTTACTAACGAAACAGTTTGGTAACTGGCATCGGTAAAACAGTATTTTATTTAGGACTAAGAAAGACAAAAGCTAATGTTAGCATCAATATTTATATCTAAACAAAAACAAATTAATAATTGTTTTTAGATTTAAATCTGTTTACAGTTGTTTAACGTAATATTTTGTATATCACAAACAACGCGTGTGGTTGGTTACGAAATTCGACACTACTAACTTATGTTAATGATGTGTGTGCCTACAAATTGACCCACTTAATAGTGTTTTTTGAGCATATGAAACAAAAAAAAATACTACAATATAACTATTTACAAACTAATATTATTATATTTAATAAGTTTTAAAATGATTTGACCATAAAATTCAATACTTAATAATAGTTTAATTTTTAAAATTGTGAATAACGATATGTGTTAACGCTTATAACCCCAAAATGGTGTTTTGCTACGATTATATAACTAGAAATGTTATCAAAAACTATAAAATCAGAGATATACTCATTACTGTGATTCGTTTTCTGGTCGTCATTAGCCGACCTCCGTAGCATAGTTGGCTGTATGTCCCAGGTAAAGCATGGGTAAAATAACTCAGAATCACTGAACTTGTGAAACGAAACTGTCAAACTATCAATAACAAGGAACCAAAGTGGGGACAGTTGGCACGTAGGTGATTGAAAGGAACCAACAAGCCTAAAATTTAGAGTATATAAATTAATACTGTTACAAATGCAAAATACAGGTCCTGAAAGATTGCTCAAATTAATTAGAGTTTAAATATCTACTACTATGTAAAATTTTTCATAAATTACAAAAGTTCAAAAAACTATCCACAAATTAATAATACTTTTTGAAGTCCACTTTTTACTCCCACCATTAGAACTCGATTCGACAGTGGCTCTTTCTGCTGTGCGTCTCTTACCACACATCTTAGTCCCAACACACTGCCTCGCAATACTCACTCTCCACAGTGTCGCGACACCGTTCACAATGCTCCAAAATTCTCACACGAAGCCCGTCACTCGTCGTCCGTTATCGCTCGCTAAGGGGTCACTCACCCTCTTCACATCACTCCTGCATCGCTCAGAATATTCGTCGGTATCGCCACCAGATTCCCAACGTAGGTCGGCCTCGCCTTGTACATCTGCCGGTGTTACCCATAAATGTTCTCGTAGCCTTCAGAAGTCTTATTTTATCGAAACACCCTGTCTTGACAATCTAAGCAACGAAAACAATGGTATCCTAGTTACACCATTTCACATGACGGGGACCTGGAAACCCACAGACACCTCTAAAGGGATAGAAGGGCACCCGATGTCTTTGGGAATGCCACTAATTGGATTTCCAGCATGCAGCATTAGGGAAGGGGTGGAGAAGGAGGGACGAACACTACCTGTGTCCAGAAGAAGGTTGGGTTTCCCCTTGGAATCCTGCAGGCTGGCCTCATCTCAAGCAGTCTTTAAAGCTGTTAGTCCCGAACAGGTAACAATGCGTTACTGTTGTCCATGCTGTGATGTCATCCTACATACCTGATAATCGTATGGGATATGCCCCACTTCTTGTCAGATTTAGCATCATGGTCGTCCTCCAAATATTCTGGGCCATAGCTCTCCTTCGAAATCAATTTGGACCTCGTCCTTCCATACATTTTGTCGCGGCGTCTTATTTTCCATCGGGCAGTTCCACTGGGTACGTTCCCATTCCGATTACCTCAATTTAATATGTCTTGGCTCTACTGCTTAACCACTTAACCACATTATCACTTCGCTGTTCTTTCTTCAGATTCATCCCACGATTCGGCCAGTCCCGCTGGACATAACCCTGTTCTTGACATCGTAGCTCACCTCTTGTTCTCCAAATGTATAGACTTTTCTCCTGCTCAATCCTGTATCACAATTTTGTCCTTTCTATCATATCTTCCCACACACACAAAGTTCAGGTTCAGTAATGTACCAATACTTGTAGTCAATTGGGAGACAAAAGTTTGACCGTTAGAGTTAAAATATTTAACTAGCAAATTTCTCTGAAAAACACGTCACTTAAACTTAATATTTAATAAACAACTCTCTACTGGATTCTCAAAATCGTGAGCTTCACACGCAGACGACAAGAATCGATCTACATCATTTCATTAAACAACCGTTTCTCTGTCGAAGTATACCTAATAGTCGGATCGTCTGAACCCTTGAGAATATATATTCACTTAACATATTTCACGTATTCATACACTAGCTATCTTTGTAAGCGCACAATGTAGGACCTCTACAAAAATATGTGCATACTTTTGAATACATTTTTATTGTTACAAAAATTTCCATAGCCTCAATTCAAAAATATTTTACTACATGTACATAAAAACAGAAAATTTAAAAATTCGATTCGGGCAGTATTGTGGGACATGCCCCAAATCTCTGCAGGCAAAACACCATGGGCGACTTCGAGACCTGTGAACCATTCAAGGGTATTTTAATGTCCATATGGTATTTCCTTTGTAGTACTGGAACTGGCATTCAACTTGTGGGTGATTCTATCACAGTTTGCTTCGCTATAATGCTCATTTTTCTTGAGGCAATGCATCTTAGCTTTTCTTATGGAAGGCCAAACGAAGGGTTTGCTGGACCTCTGCATCCCTGAATTTATCGATGAATGCAATAGTAGCTAGCTGCTCTCGGAACTCTGGTCGGAACCTCATGATTTCAGACTTGAATTCCTGAAGTGTTTCTGCTTTAAAGACATGCCAAGAATATCTTCAGTGGGAATTGCGTGGTAAGAGACGAATATTAGAGAGAGCCACTATTGAACCAATCTTCAATGTGTAGATTAAATAGTGGACTTATGACAGATTAATTTCGGAGCATTGGAGACGATGTCATGGTGTGGTAAACGAGTGAGTAGTGCGAGAAATAGTGTTGGACTGGTATTTTAAATTTTTATAGGTTACAACAGCTTGCTCAGCTTGAACTTAATGACTGTCTATATTAAAAAATGATCTTCGCAAGGCCAATATGAGTAATGTACCTATCTATTTATTTCTTAAACCATTTACTTCTGTAGACGTTTTATATTGTCACCTGTATACTGCCCACGAAAATTGGCCATCAAAGTTAGTTGGTTTCAATTTTGAGTGAATTTTCCCTCTACCTTGTCATCCCCGGAGATATTCTTCCGGTTTGCAGCAGCTAAAACTGCCTTAATCATTCTTCAGTTATAGCTGCAACACACTTTCCAGTGGCCTGCTCTTCATGTTCGGCTGAATGTCGCTTCAAACATTGCACCTTACCTTTGAGCTAAATGATTGTACCATCCATCTTCTTCATTTCTTCCTCAGCAACCACTATCTCATTCCGCATATCTTCTTACATAGCCATTAGCTCGTTTCAATATATCTTCCTGCACCTTTAAATTTATACTTGGCCCTTCTTCAAAATGTCAATTTCACTCTCCGTGGCATTCTTCACCTCTTCTTGGCTATTTCATTTTATTATTATTAATTTGCTGTTGGCTATTCTCCATTTAATTCTTGATGTCCTCCAGGCCATTCTTCATCTCCTCCAGGCCACTCTCTTCGGTGTCCATCTTCCTCACCAACATTCACTGACAGAATAACTGACCCTTATGACCTAGAACTGAGGTATGGTGACTGACATTTTGTTGTGGTGTAATGGACGCACTCGAAGCCCATCTCTCATCGCCCGATTGCTCGCTAAGAATTCTTTAACATCTTGAATTCACACTTGTATAGCTCCGAGGATTCACCGGTATCCCACCAGACTCCCCTTGCTGCATTTCTGCCCCCTCTAGCGGCATCACCTATGGAAATGTCTCGTAGCCCTCAGAAATTTTTGTTAATGAAATCCCCCAGATCTAGCACTTTAAGCAGCGAGAATAATGGAGTCCTTGTTATAACACTTCACCCGAGCTGGCCAGCCTAGTCTCTAGCAACCTCATAACTATATAAAAATTGTTTCCAAACCACATACCTCCACGGAAGTGAGCCAAATTCAAATCGTGGAGGCTTTAACCCTGGTTTTCTTTCCCAAATGAGAAATGTAGAAGACGTTTCTTTGTTTGAATCAATCCGTAAATGCTCCATTCACATCATTCGCCATTCTTCATCGTCTTTGTTAACTTCTATATAAATCGATAATTTAAAACTTAGTGTTTTTTATATATTATTTTCTTCACACAAATTACTACTTTCACATGGTGTCAATATATAACCCAAAATTGTTTTTGCAAAATGGTTTTCTTGTTCATTTTGAAAGGGAAAGAAGTACTTTCTTAACATCTAATATTTTTTTTTTTTAGCTATTGCAGTCCTCTGTTGCTAAAAAGAGTTTAAAATATATTCGTGCATTAAACGAAAAATAAGTGTAATTCTTTAACTGTCGAACATAAATAAAAGTCTTATGACTCTATTAGTAAGCAGCAAGATACTGAAAATCCTGGGGAAGGGAAATGACCTCTGAGAAGTTTAACGGGAATGAATTTATCACGCGAGTGAGATAGTGACGCGTCCTCCTCGAACAGTAAGCCCTTCCATAGCTCTTCCTCTTGTCCTCCATAAACCCTTCGACCCCTCCATCTCCCCCATCTTCCCCTTCGCAACACAGGGTCGTTCCTTCGCCAGGCAGTGACCCCGCTTCTTGCTCGCGCCCGCTATCTCTCCTCATTTGCATGGGTGATTGCAGACAGCTGCTGGGAGGGATACCACCCTCCCCTCTCCCCCACCCCCCCCTCCCTAGGCGCCTGACATCAGGCTGAGCCTCAACCCCTCCCACCCCTGGCCCCTTGAGCCACCCACCCCGGGTGGGCGTTGCTGGAAATAATCACTTTGCGCGAGATATCAGCTCGGATATACAGAGTGGCCACCACGGGTGGGCGATAGCATGACTGCCTCGAGGGACGTATCCAGCCTGGGCGAGCCTTAGGCTCTGCAACTCTGCGTGCGTTGATAGGATTTTATTCTTTAATATATATCTAGACTAAACACGAAGTATAATTAGAAGTCCACCTCAGGGTCAGCTTAATAATTTCTGTTTTGAATGATCGTTGTTGCATTTGTAAATATTAGTCTAAAAATATTTTTTTTGCAAACTACTAAAATATTATTTTAAACAGAAGAATTTATACTAATAAAACGCTATTGATTATCTGTCATCACGCAAAACATCATGCAGCTTACGTAACTGGCCATCCGCTGGATTTTAGTACTAACTAGTTAAGACTCTTATTAGATATAAGGGGCTTATTGATTCAGAAATACTAAATTAAATTTGAAATTGGTTTCTTCTTACACTTTTCAGAACGCTTTTATATATAACATGGAGATGTGTTCACTATTGCTTCTTCCAGATGCGTTATTATGTAGGATTAATGAATAAGAACTGCCTCACTAATTTGTATATTACCTGAACATAAATAGTGAGAAATGGAATTTATTTCTTAATCAGTAAATTGTGGTCACACAATGTATCCATCGCAAGTCGCTTTGTAAATATTATTCCCTTGAAATAAAACCAGGTATACTAATTTTCCTATTGAAGAATACCACTTACAATAATTGTAATTGCTATTAAATAATTGTTTGTTTAATTTATAGTTTTTACTCACAGGTTATTATTTTTCATAATTGTACGTTGTTTTTTTTAAAATCGGAAATCACCTTTTCAAAGGTTTTGGTATAATTTCAGAATATCTCGAAGTGAGTAACGTCAAAACTTGCAATGTAAGGTGTTTTCTTTAAAGTTATAATTGTATTCTCTGTTCATCACTGCCATGCGGTGAATATTTTTCATAAGCTGGTCAAATTATTTTCAGATAACCAATTGTGATTAGCGGGTCGTTCAATTCACTTCCATGGCTGTAAGATTCTCAGGCAACTCAATTATCGCATTACTTTCACAGACCATGACAAATGTTTATCCCTTGTGTAATCCTTGTTTTATTCTCTGCAGCTGGGTTATGCTGTTAACTGAAAACTTTACCCGACCTATACATAATTAAAACTTATTAAAAAAATAATTTATGTTTTAAATTTGAATTAGTGTGACTACACAACACATTACATTTATCCATATAGAGGTTGATTCATGAATCACAATTCTTTAAGAATATATGTTAAATTGTGTAACAATTCGTTTATCTTTTTTTCTCGAAACTTTAGTTTTAGGTCTGATTTACGTAGATTTGTGCACAATTACAGTAATTTTAAATTCATAAACTATTTATATAATACAAATTAATCACTGAGAGTTTTGCTTGAGTTTTAGAATGTAAAAAAAATTGTTTGCGTATATTTACAGTGTGCAAAAAGCCTAAAAAATATTTAATAACCGGAATTGTGATTTACTAGGCAAAACAGTCTAGTTGAATAAATAAATTTAAAGCCCAGAATTAACTCTTACATCAAAATGTATTATTTTCGGATGTATAGAACCAATAGAATATTATACAAAATTTTCAAAAACTAATATTATGATATTTGAAATAAAAATTATTTGACGGAAATTTTTTTAAATGAACTGTTTCTTATAGGAATACTCAAATAAAATGTTGTTTGTATTCGGTCCGTTACAACTTTTAAACAAAATAGTTTTTAAAATTAAGTAGTTTTAAATAAATAAAATGTTTCCTAAGAAGAAATTTAAAATTAAATTTCAAAACTCATTTCTAAAATAACAATTTGTTTGTGTGTTCGTCTGTGTGAATTAAAAACACAATAATTCAAAAGGAATTAAAAAGGAATTTTCTAAAAAAAGTATTTTACTTTAAACAAAAAAAAAGATGTGTGTATATGAACAAAAAGTTATGTTAAAATATATATGTAACAACAGATTTTTCTTATCCAACATCCATAGTAATTTTTTATTTTTTTTTTGCTGATTCTTTGGCCAGTTCAGTTAAAATTAAACAAAGTGTTAACGAATACAAAGTGTGTTTTCTTCTCTATGTTATCTAAAGTATGTTTACAGTATAATTTTAACTTGGTCGCAAGCAAGCCCATTAAGAGCCTTCAAGATCTAGTAACGAACGACTGTAATAAATTAAAGTAACGGCACTCAGCATTCTTGCTTTTTCAGTTAATTACTACTAATTGTTTGCCGGAGAAATGACAGTCTTTCAGGCAAGAAAAGTTTGTGGTGCTTGGAAGAAAGGCGCTTACATTTATGTGATAGCTTTGTCCGAACTTTCGGACCAAAATTAATTAAATGTCTCTAAATATTCCATTATCTTACGTAAATATTAACTTTTTAAAAACTCTTTAATTCCTCAAACATATTACATTTTAGGTTTTGGGTTATACATGTTTATTATATTTTATTTATTTTTACTTAGAAACAGGTTCTACTGAAATTTTCTACATATTTAGAAAATGATAACAATAAATGTATAAATTGATTTTAGTGGGTGAGACTTTTATTACCAAGCACCATATTAAAAAACAGTATTTTTGGACAATAAGAATCCAATTTTTGTAATTCTAAGTTTCAAACCAATGTGAAAAACTATTGGAACGGCAGAACAGAGACCTAACATTACTATCGTCATTAATTTAACACTGTTTAAACATCTATAAAGGAGAATGTAGAAATATAAAATAACGTACCTACATTTTTTGTAGCTTAAAATACAGTGGCAAAATAAAATAATAAGTATAGTAACGGAATTAGATAACCACAACACCTGTAATCTGTTCATACAGGAATAGGTATCTGAGTTATTGGTTACCAGATAATTGTCTGTAAAGACGGTTTACGGACGATAATTTTACGTGATAACGTCATAAGAAAACATTGATGAAAAATTGAATACTTTTTAATTTTCAAATATTATTTAAAGTTTTTTAAAATTTTATTTAAATATTTTGTTTAAATATAATCACGAACAATTATTTATAGAAATAAACTGAAATCAAATCAATATCAATAAATTGTTAATTGGAAATGACGAAATTGGACAAATAAATAAAAAAAAATTAAATTGCTGCTTTTAAAAATCCCGCCTTAACCTGTTTGATATTAGAAGATTTTCTCGCACGATGGTTGGCCGGTTCTTGCACGCTCGGCTCAGGCGGAACGTGACAATGAGTCATGCTTTTTTGTACGTGCAGCCGGCGTTCATCGATTTATAAGACATTATCTTGTCAAAATGGAACATTTTTAATCTATTATTTAATATGCTATGCATGGGGTATTCAATTCATCCCTTCGGTTAACGAACAAATCTGGTTACCAATTTTGCAGGTATGTTGGTAAATTTACGGATAGCGAGTTTACTCACTTTTAACATGGACCCACAAGAATTATCTTGGTGTGTTGACAAAACATTAAAAATCTTTGTTTAGTCTGCAGCAAAACTACATATTTCTCCTTCCAAGTAAATGTTTGTGTTGTTCACAACGGAACGATCTTCTCGGAATTTAAAATCTGGTACATTTTCCGCGAAGAAACGGTAATCCATATTTACAAATCAAAAATCCAATATTTATTTGACGTGATTACTTAAATTTAATCTGTAAATATGCTGCTGTTTTTAACAGTGTACTTATCAGTCGATGTATGTTTCTGAAGTTTTGTTAGTGATAACGCTGTGAAACTACTAATTACATAAGTTTCTGTTGTCTGCTTATTTTCTCAGTGTTAAAATTATAATTTTTTTTTGCGTTTCAATTGTTTAATGACAGTGCAAATATTTTTTCTAGGCGTTATTTTTTTTTTTTTAAATTTAATGGGTTTAAAGTTCATGCTTGCAAATTAACTTAATACTCTATGCATTCTCTAAATAAATTTCCACATTTGTCCATTGACAAACGCTTTTAGAACTGTTTCGAACGTACAATTACATTTTTAATGCCATCTAACAAATTGAAAAATGGTTATAAATATTGATGATGGATATAATATTTAAAATTTTGATATTATAATTTCAATGGCTTTCCAAAAAAATGTTTGTTTATTTATCTAATATATAAATACTAATATACAAAAATCACACATTTGTACTTTTTTCAATTCACATACAGGATGAAATCTTGTTTTTAAAAAACTTTTAATTAATAGGTACATTTTATTAAATCTATAATATTATTAACATCGAACAATTGCTATTTGGGACAATTATTTTTTAATTCTTCAGGGGAATAAAACTTCTAGATAACATGGGATTTATGTTAAACTAGAATGTTTGGAAAATTATTTAAATAAAGTCATTTAAAAAATATTTATAATACACAGAATTAATTTTTTTTTTTTGCATATCGTTAAAATATTTTTTTTGGGTTTGGTTTTTTCACTTCATATTTGTGAATTATTCTTTTTAGTTAAGGGCAAAACAAATTATGGTAAGAAATATTGATAGGTCAAATATTTTTTTTTCATAGACTATCGTAGGATACAAAAATAAATGCATCAAATTCAAAGTATTCAAGGTGTGTGAAAATGAAGCCCGTATGAGCCCGTTTAAGCTAGTATTTTTGCTGTGTTCATTACGCGGATTTTTTAATTTTTATATTTTTTTTTGCAATTAGTTATAATAAGGGACACTTAATTTTCGCGAAAGGATTTCCAGGTAATCTGACTCTTAAAACTTTGTAGCATTGTCTATGTTTCGTGGTTGACTTAGTTTATTTAAGGTACATTTCTACTGTCAGCACCTTGAGGAAGCAAACGCTTCTTGAATGGCTTGGCTAAATAGAGCAATGGCTTCTCTTGCAACCAACCTCAATTTAAGGAGAACAATTGCTAGCACATGCACACCTTATTGCATTCTAAAGGCGATCAGAATATTTCGTGATAAATATCAGTAAATTCCTCTGGTTATAATTATAATACGTTTAACTTTTTTGCTATGGCCAAAGTTTGTCTGACGGATACTGAGCCAATAAATAACTGTCAAGTAAAGGAGGTCTCGAATCACAGGCATCCCAGTTCCAAGAGGCGTCTGATGACGGGAACAAATTTCAGTTCCCGAAACGTCACAACTGTTTGTCTTAGGAAGCCTACTGGTTTGCGTGAGCGTCGCTGTGATGTCCAGATTATCTGTTTTGTATCATCGTAGGGTTCGTCTGTTTATTTCTGTGTTATCCAAGGTTGTTTTTGGCCCATATTTTCTGTTGTTACAACTGCCTCGTTGCTGTCAATCCATTGTTTTTTCTGTAGTGTTGTGACATTTTTAGAACTAATTCTTTCAACAAGATTCTCACTTTGCTGTGTAGGTTTGTAACATTTGACATCGGCAGATTTTGGCTCGTGTTGTGTGTTTTTGTGAATTCATATTTCTTGTTTATCCTTGTGGTATCTCTATAACATTCATTTAAAAGCAGCTATGTCCATGAACATATAAATAAAATTTCCCTATTGCAAGAACCATTCACATAAATTATAACTATGATAACGCTTGAAAATTATGGAAACGATGCAAAAGTATATAAAAGTACTGAATAATAGGCCTATTAAAAATAATTTAGGGGTTAGTGTATAAAATTAAGTTTGTTGTAGTGTGCGGTAGTGTTGGTGTGTGCGTTAGTATGGTGTGTGCGGTAGTATGGCGTGTGCAATAATGTGGATTTTCTTGTAGAATTAATGTGCTGCAGTGCTGAAGTAGTGATTTAGAGCGTATCTGCTTTGGTAATTGATTTTAACGATACAAGTAAACACTGAAATAGAAAATATAAACTCACGACTGTATCAAACAAGGAAACGAAAAACTGCCAAGAGATTTTGATTCTATTACTTTATATTTTATTCGTTATTAAAGCATAACTTCACAGCTTTGCGGTTATTGCACGGCAAACAAATATAAATGATACTCACTATTTGTATATCTATGACATCTCCTACAATTTTATATTATAAAAATTAATTTACCCCTCTTTCGCTTTTTAAGGGGTGGGATTTTATATGTAGGCCTTTATGTATCTTATGAGATAATCCAGGATATGAGCTAGCTGTGTTTAAAATGTTATCCATATCCGTCCCTTATTAAAGACGTGATTCACTAACAAACGCGCTTACATTCAAACATCCAAACAGCCAAATTCTTTTATTTATGTATTGCATTGATTTTATGGAAATGCGTTCCATTGAAATGTATTGAAGTCAATATTAATTAGTCAGATAAATTGGGGATCGTAAACGCATTTACTAACATGCAAGTTTTCTTTCTAAAAAACTCTTTGTGCAACACCCATTTGTTTTCCTGTCTGCTAACGTATGGAACCACTTAACACAGACTAAAAGGTGGCATGGTTTTTGCGTGCTCACGTCAGAAATTATATTGTACTGTAATTGCAGTAGATTATAATATTCGCTCCGACCATGTTAACAGTTATTGCCTACTTTAAATATAAGTAACATATTTTAAGGGGCATTTATTTTCGTGAAATAAACCTGATCGCTCATTAGACTGCAATAAGTTGTACCTGTGCTAGTGACTGCTCGCTTTTAATTCGTGTCCGTCTGCAAGATAAACCATTGCCCCATTTGACATGGTCATTCATAACCCGTGTCCTTCCTCGCTGGATGGCTATGATTGGTGTGCTTACAGTAGAATGTACCTCAAATAAACCCAGCCAACCACGAAACACAGACCATGCTACATAGTTTTAAAAGAACGCTTGTCTGAAATCCTTTCGGCGAAAAATACATGGTCCTATGTGTTTTTAAATAATTTCAGAAAAAAAAAACTCAAATGTAGATAAAATCATAAACTTCAGTTAACTTCAAAACAATTTAGCTGTGTAAACGTTTCTTTAAACATTGGTTGAATGTTGTTCTCGCGGTATTCGATAAATGTCACTGTTTCTAAAAACTTCAGAATTGATGGAATGTACAGTTACTGTTAAAATATATTGTTATCTATAATTTGTAAGAGAGCGAATAAAAATAAATTAACCCAAACAATATTTTTTAAGAAAACCAATTTGGATGTACCACACATTTAAATGGGCTCGACTGCTGCATGGTTCAGTTGGAAAAATATTTTCTGGGTCTAAAAAAAATATCACCTGGCTGTAAATAATGCAAAGAGAAAAAACAAAGCCGGGATGGGATAAGATAAACAAATAGATGTATTTATCAGGTAGAATATTCTGCATAAATGCGAAACACTTAACGAAAACGCAAATTATACTTTTATTATTCACACTATTGCTCAATCAGTATTTTCTTTCTAATTATTCATGATTATAAATTCGTGGTTTTGACTACGAGTGGCTTCTCACAGTTAAATAATAACGGAATACTTTTAATTAAATGTACGATGCTAATCTGTTACAACACTTCTTCAGTTTTCTTGTGTCTAATGCTTAATACTATTTTGGATGTGCTGCAATGCAACCAGTACAGTCTGTAGGCCAGTTAATATTTAACACGTTGAGAAAGAAACAAGTGATGTACTAAAAATTTTAATACACACTCGCTGCTTTTGTTTACGTTCCTGTGTTCTATTATAGAGGATTCTAAAATCTACACAAAAAATATTTTATAATTTTACAAAAGATTTCTTTGGTAACCTGTTGCCAATAGGTAGTTTGTAATACTACAGAAAATATATTGTAACTGTGTACAACAAATGGCAATGGTTATTTTTTCACATATGGAATACGTTTTTAAGCTAATACTTAGTATTTCTTACAAATATTGGCGCATAATTTTATATGTTTTAATTGATGTATCATTTAGGCCTAATTATTTTAAACTATGAACAAGATAATTTAATATTAAACAGTTTGATTCTTATTTGTTGTATAGTACTTATTATGTGTCTGTTAATACTGGAAAGCTATTCAGGGAAGAGTTTACAAATAACTAACCACTGGAGTTACTAGAACCACACAAACCATAAATGCTCAGGTTAAAATGCGAACCCGGTATTACTCCAAACACTATTTTGTAATGATAAAGTTGTTTTCATGTAAACGTGAAAATTTAGGCATATCTGTAATATTACATCAATATTTCTATTCCATTTACGAAAAAAAGTTAACAGTGTATTAAAAGTCATTTCACAACTACAACCGACACTTCTTTCAAGTTATTTAACCATCATAAATGAATGAAATACTTTCAATATCAGTTCAATCAAAAACCCTACCAAAATACTTCGGGATAAAAATAGCGTTATATTTTTCCTGAGAAAAAGATGCTTTCATTCGGTTGATAAGGCACGCTTACCTCTCTCTGGCAGCTTGAAAGCAAGCCCTAACGTATTGCAGTTGACGGATGGCATCGTTCGTATTCCGCAAACTTCCCGTCACTCTTCTGCAATTGGGGACCAAGACATTCGCTTTCGCTGCTCCTTTTCTTTTTTTTTATTTTCCCTCATCCACCTGACAGTGAATTATTAACACCTTTTCTACTTCTCTGCGCAAACAGTTTTAGAAGGTCATATACTTATCTCATTCCTACTTCCTCTTATTCTCCGTTGGTTATTAAGCCTTGCATTATTACTACGCACGTAAAAAAAAAATGTTAACTTATAATATTAAAAAAAAAAATTGGTTTCGTTCAAAGGTAAATCTTATTTTAAATATTTTTAAAGCAATTAAAATTTATGCTTTTGAATATCGATGCATTATATTTTTTTTAATTTTCACCACAATGCGTTTTATGGGCTCAGGGTAATTAGATCAATTACCTTTCAACAATGGTTTGAACCACGACGCAGTAAAAACATGATATTTTTTTTCGCAAGTGGTAAACGTGGCTGACGTTTCCGTAAGCAGGTGGGTTTAGAAGGGGTTCTCTAGTTGATGTTACCCATTCAATTCATCAATATTCTGTTTTCTCCCAACATCTCTCGTTTTCTCTAATGATATCATTTGTACGAAACGTTCCATTCATACACTCATACAATGTGTTTATTGTTCAAGATTTTAATTGGAATAAAATGATTCCCAGATGGATTGACTAACTGATAAGTTTCATCTACATTAACAAAAGATAAAGTTTATCTCTATCTAAGTAGTTCGTGTGGTGCAAAAACGTAAAGGACTAGAGTCGTAAAATTCTATACGTGAATCTTCCTATGAGGGTGTGTGGGAGGGTCATTTTGTCCATCGACGTAATTTTTGAAAATACGCCTCAGTTCTTATTAGTTATTATGATTTTCTAGGTATTTTCAACCATCCGTTTTCTGACGATCTTCACGGAAACGGCTTGTGAATTGTTATGATGCTTTCTTCGTATCCTGACAAAGGCATTGCTGATGCCTCGTTCACTTTAAGATCTCAATCCCGTCTTTCCGTAATCTTTGCCATCATATCAAAACTGTATTGTTGGTTTTAAAAAGAGCGTACATTTGAAGACCCTTAGAAAACTGTTTTAATGATACCGGTATTTGAGCTTTTGCATGTTTAATCGGTGTTATAATTAGTTCCAGATATCTATGAACTGGTATTAGCGATCTCTTTGCTTTAAGATTTTTTGTTGAGAATATGAAAAAAAAAAAAAAAAAAAAAAAGGACTTTGACTTTGGAATGATGAAGTCGGGAACGATATGGTGTGTTGTAGAATCTAGTGATATTATATATAGGATATATATATGTTTATAATTCGATAATAATAGATTTTATTTCACACATAAATAATTTGGTATAAATTAATTTTCTTACATTTACTTAATGGCAGAATTGAATTTGTAATCTGTGGAAGTGTTGATAGTCACTTTCTGCGACAACACAAAAAAAAAACATTAAACGTGTCATAGTGTTCAACAGTTCAAGATGCTTTGATAGTTGTATTCACATTGAAGCTACACTTTAATAAATGGAGAAATAGCATATAGGGATTGTTGTATTTGTTAAGACTCTTCATAATATCATGTGATAGTAGATTTATACATATTTTAATACTATATTGCTTACAACATTAATACCAAGACTGGTGGTCCTAATTTTAGACTTTTTACAATACTGATTGTGTTAAGTGTGCAGCATAAAGTTGGTTTGTTCCACGAGATATTATTCAAAATCGAACTATAACAGTATAATACGTGTTGCGCATAAATTAATGGACATTTGCAATAGTGTGCCTTCATATAGGAAACGTAAGTTTAAAGGATTTATGTTTTACGATGTTTCGATGTCTGGAGGAATTATTGATACTAATGGATGTTTTTTTTTAACCTTTAAAAATAATGTTTATTAGTCATTTATTACCCACATTTTCCTGTTTCTTCCTTATATTACCACAAGGTAGAATAATAATACTCAATCGAGATTTAAACTTATGGCCATCACACTATATTATACCAAAATATATGTTTTATATAGGTTTTTATCATAGTTCTGTTTATATTCGCACATGAAAGTTTACGGAAAATTACTCTGTAGAATCCAAGAAAATTTATTTGTTTTATAATTATTCCGGTCAACCTTCGTTATAAAAATTTTTTGTGTCATATTTGATATTCAAACTTGAATAAAATATTTTTCCACACGAGGCATGTCATTGGCGTACCCCTGAGGAAGGGCATGTATAATAAGCAACGCGACATTGTTCTGCCTGTTTAGTGCTGTAGTGAAGCATGAGCTGACAGCTTGTATATTAATAAATAACGAAGTTTCTCTGTCTACCTGTCTGTAGTTCGCTTTGAGCGGAGACAGCAAGGACTAGAGCCGTGAAATTTGTACTTGGGTTTCGTAAGGGGGGTGGGGGGATTCCTTTTCCACCTCAATTTTTTTTTTCTTGAAACTTTTCTTAGTTTTTAACTATTTGTTGCGATTTTTGACCATGTTTTCCGGATGATATTTATGGCAACAGCCGTATCATTTTTAAAGTTAATTTATTCGTCTCCATGTCAATGCCTACTTTATTTTCGGTGTTTCATGAGATTTAGGATCTTAATAAAAAGTCTTTCTATAATCTTCTTTATCATAATACTGACACGATTATGATAAAATAAATGCAAATTCGAAGGTACTTAAAAAAAGATCGCTTCTTTGGTTTATATCTCTTTCGGATTATATTAGTTATAAAGATATATAGTATTTTATAAATTGATTTTACAAATAAGATTCAGGTTTTTATTTGTTCGAGGCGTGGCAGTGGTGTACCTACGAATTGGGGCATGTATAATAATCTGTGCAAGAGTTTTCTCTCTGTAGACTTCCGAAGCGAAGAATGTGTTGATAACCGGTAATACCAATAAAACTCATACGGAGATGGAGTTTTTCTCAGCGAAAAACATCAGAATCACATTGAAAACTGCATGACTGTAGTACTGCCTGAATTCTGTTTCACATCTTTCCCTAAAAATCCCCATAAAAAATTCCGCAACAAAAACGGATTACAATAAAAATAATAGCTAATTTTGTATAAGTGACTCAATTTTTTTCTCAGAATTAGCAAGAAACAGGGCTCAATGAAACTTAAATTTAAATATAGCTCAATAAGCCTTCTTTCAGTACCAGGTACGATATAAAGCTGTCCCGTTTATGTTAATTATGAAACAGAATAATAACAACAAATAGGACACCCCAACGACAAACATAATTATGCCAAAATATTGCTACAATACGAAAAAAATCTCTATTTACCATTTTCGATGCGTATTAATATTTAAATACGTAAAGACGCGGGTTTGTTTAATAATATTGATTGCTTCAGAGTTAATTCAATTGCAGCTGTTCCGAGGGCAAGAAGGGAGTTATTTTTCGACGTCTTTGGGTGAAATTCACAAATAAATTACGTATTGGAGGCCTACGTAAGGTAAAATTCCTTGCCGAAAATTTTTGAGAAAGTTTTTAACAAGTTGGAAAATGTTTCTGATTCACCGGCCTAATCTTAAAACAGGAAGGATCTGAATCCAACCAAAAAAAATTGTTTCTAGTTTCATCACGGAAAAAAAATTGAAAAACTATAATCAAAGTTTAAGCCAACTTACTTAGCAAGGATGGTTTAAAATAGTGATAAAACTGATTTACAGTAACTATTCTGTATCCGGCCTATCCGGCCTAATTTTACTATCTCGCCTAATAACTAATAATAAGAGAGTATTCGGCAGGATACCAGATTAAAAAATGTAAAATTTATATACTTTATTTAATACATATAATAAATATAATCACACTATCTTTATTTTACAACAAAAAAAATAGTACTCGTACTGCACTAAAGGCACAGCCAGCTTCAGAAAAAAAGTATTTCGCTGTACTCGCTGCTGCAAGGTGCTTGGCAATTCACAGGAGTCTGGTGAATCCAGTTCTTTTATACTATTGATAACAGCTCGTTGTCTACTGTAATCATTTCTGCTATTAAATAATGGTACTTCTATACTTTTCCGTCATTTACGTCCCAAAGCAATTTCCTTTCGAACGATCCTGTCATAGTCAATTGTTTTATAGGCGACACTGAAGACGAACATGTACCCGAGATGGCTGAAGTCATTGAAGTAGGCACGACAGCGTCTGGATAATCATTGATTGCACGCAATTCATCTGGATATTTTGTTTTTATATGATTTTTCACGGCAGAATTACTTAGAAAAAAAATAATACCGCCAACAAAACTCTGCTACAAACGTACCCTACTAACAGTAATTAAAAATCGAAAACTAGGTGTAAATGATTTTGTTGTTATCGTATTGTCTGGGTGAGTCACAAGTTTATTAAAAAACTATGTTTTATATTAAAGCATATTACATTTACTCTAATAACGTTAAGAAAATATTTTTGAATCATATTTTCTATTTGATGGAGGTACCTGCGATGAAGTAACTAAAAACAATAGAAACAGATAAACTCGTTTTGTTAGGTAAATATCTGCTTTTTTTCCTCCACCGCCACGAGAAATATTTAACATTGCATTATAAACAAACAGCCAATTTTTCATCGTCACTGTTTATATCAAAATATGCCCATAAAGGCGATCTTTTCTTTACCGGTGTCATTTTTTGCCTCTAAATCGTCTTAGAATTATATTAAAAATAATTTTGGAATAACCTCAAACTGCAATAGCACGTTTTTTAATAGCCTCACATAATCGTGTTTACAATTTATTGAATTATCAATTAAATATTGCCTAACTTCGCTCATGAACGAAAAGACCCGAATACACCCGAGTCCTCCCGATCGATCGTGCGCCACCTACGCGAGCTCGCTCGTTGCGATGCGCCAATCGGCAATGTTTGGCCGGATATCCGGCTATCCGGCTTCAAGGTTGTCCGTATATCCGGTATCCGACCAAACAGCTATCCGTTTCATCACTAGTTTAAACTTTTCAAGTTCGAAATGAATCAATAATATTGCAAATAAAAATTTAAGTATACAAAACTCAACACTAAGCATGTGGATAATGTAAAAAAAAACAAAACACTTTTACTACTACTGTAAAACTTGTTGCGATAATAAAATTATTTCATTTAAATAATCATTGATAGCAGAAATCACTTAGTTTGATTAAACGTTTCAAACAGTTTAATTTTTTATTGTAACCTGCATTCGCAGTGTGTGGGTAGAAATCAGCCTCAGTCAGCATAATGACAGTAGCGTCGCGCTGAGGGAAGGAATAAAAACTATCGATTGAGAGAGAGAACACGAGTGAAGTGCACGAAACTCCAGCTAGTGACGGGAAACATTGCTGTGCAACTAGACAGTGGCCAACACATTGGGGTAGACAGCATGACTGTGGTCACTAGCGTAGCCGTCGTTTCTGATTGGATTCAGATAATTATCTTTAACAAACCGGTAAAACAATGTGATTGTTCCTGTGACTAATTTATATACTACCTGAAGCTAGTGTAGAGACCGAAAGAGAAACAAATAAAACTTTATTCCCTAAAAAATAACTTTAACAGTTAAAAAATTCGGAATATTTGTTTAATTTTGAAGCAGTTTTCACACTTGTATTTAAATATATTTTATATTTTTTTCGAATTAATAATAATGGCGCGTTTTAATCACTAACATCATAAATATAATGGCCTATTTAATATATCAATAATCTTCCAATAATGTTCAGATATAAATAATGAAAAGCTTTCAATACTATAAACTATAAGAAGTCATACATATAACACCGGGATATACAACAAAAGAACAGGAAGAAAAGAGTTTACCATTCAACAGAACTCTTATTACACGAGATAAAATGTATGCATCTTTTATGTAGACTAAAGTACACAACCCATAGTCTTCAACATCGATAAAACCACGTGATTCTGAAGGGGGTAAAACAACCGAAATGATGGAATATTTGTGGTAAACAAAAATATAATAGTGAATGGAGTACATACATCTTCTCGGTAGGCCGCCGGTTTGTTTAGAGGTCTCCACACGCTGACGCAGTACGATGAAGCTCTCGCTGATGACTATAATAACGCACACACCTAGGGGACACTCACGGTGAAATGGAACACTCTGCTGAGCACTTGGTCGTGATGAGAGGCGGTATCTTGCCGAAGATGGGGTAGTACTGTCCTAGTGTACACCGCTGAACGTGTACACCAGAACACACTGGAGACTAAACACCGGACAGCCTAAAGATTCGTGGGTGACAAGTGGCGTTGTTAAGTCAGTGAGATAGATGGCAGATGATATGCCCATTATCTGTTTACACATGTGGTACCAATATTATGACAACAAAAATTACTTAATTTTCTTTTATAAAAAAAAACTTAATTTAAATCTTTACACAGATTTGTGGGAAAAAAACCTCCAGTGCTTCAAATGCCGTAAAAAAAGATGATCTGATAGCTTATTAAAAAATTTATTCATGAAATATGTTTGTAGTCACAACTCCTTCTACTAGGTTATTTTTTCAATCTCGCCTGTTCCGTAAGTTATAGAGCTGTCCAGTTTTAGTCTGTAGTGCATTCGGTTTTACCAACCTAACCTCTATAGGCGGAAGGACAATAGCCCGTCGCCTCTGTCCGTCATCCGTACGTCCGTCACCCTTTCTTCCGTCAATGCCACGCATACAGCCAACAGATATACAAAATGACTTCATATGTCCGTCAGGATATTTTCCCAAATACATTTTGCCATGTTTTTCGCCCGGAGATTTATATCGATGTTTTATGCTGTTCATTTCGTGTTTATGTACGTATTGCATTTGCATTTCATCGGAGTAATTCAGAGTTTTTATCAAATTGTTTGGACGTGAGTTCTAATAACCGCGAAGGTGATATACAAAACATCTTTACGAGCGATGCAAACACCACAGGTTTGTATCCTGGTGACGATTCACTGCCGCGGTCCAAACCTTGGATGTAATCCATCCGTCCGTCATAAGATAGAGCTCGCCAAGATTTTGAGGGTGGGACGGATAGAAATTTTCGGGCCATCCGATTGGCTGCATGTCACGTGACCGACGGACGGATGACGGACGTGCTGGGGCGACGTGCTATTGTGATCGCGCCTTATGACGTAACGTGCCATAGTGTGTGAGTGTGGTGGAAAGTGGGCGGTCTAACCTCCAGGCGCTGGGAGGGGCTAACTTGTTAGGTCGTCAGGTCAGTGGCGAGGTCACGGTATCGTGCGCGCTGCGCCCCCGATCATTCCCGGCTCGGAAAGGAGGGGTAGGAAAGAGGTTTGCGAATAGGGGGGAGGTGGTTCGCGTTGTTTTGCGAAACTGCGAAGAGGAGCAGGGGGAGGGTAATTGTCTGACCCTCTCGCCCTTGCTTCCCGTCCCTCTGGTACAAAACCCCTGGGCGCAGGAAAGAAGCGAGGGGTGAACTGAAATCCTGGATGAAGAATGAAGTTTGAGGGGGTGTGGGGGGAGGTTCTACTGGGCCTGGGGATTCGGCCAACAACCGGGGCGTACCTTGTTAGTTGCTAGGCAGCACCTGCCGCGAGAGAGAGATGGATAGATGGAGGGAGAATGAAGGGTGGATGTAGAAAAAAAAAAGGTTAGGTGTGGAGGGAGAAAAAGGGGTTGATCGATACGGCGTGGCCCCGACGTCGACCCCTGAACAGGGCGCACCCGACTTCCAATACACTTTTACCCGCGTCTGGCGTGAATTCCAGCTCGCTGATCCTCAACAGACACTGGGCCTGCACCTACAAGCACAGAGCAAGTAAGGAGAAACAGAGACGTCACTCCCATTTGAAAGAAAGTTCCTTATTGGATGGTCTACGTTTTTTGGAGTGGTGGGTGGGTAGTAGGTTTCTGAATACCCACCAACCTCAGCCAATAAAGAAGGGGAATGAAACTATAAAATAGTAAGTAATTTTTTTTTAATATAGGAGTGCCTAAACTAATGCCAACATCAAATATATTGATGTTAACTGTCAAGTGCAGTCCTTAAGTAAAAATTTATTTTATATCTACAAGATCAAAATGAAATTTTTACGGCCATTCAGGGTAGAAATTTTACTTACATCGAATAGTTATTTACCTAATATTCTCTCGTTTCGGAGAGGTTAATGTTTGTAACTCACATTCAACATCTTTTTCGCCCCATTTTAGATTTTCGTACATAATCCATAGATTTTCGTACATAATCCAATTAGAATTTCACAGTTATCTTGCATCAAAAACCAAGAAATTATATGTACATGAGCGTAAAACTAAAAACATTCACAAAAACAAAATCAAGCGTAGCAGTGTGACCACCCCTTCAAATAGTATTATATACGTCTAAAATTGATGTTTTCATTAAGATGAAATTAATGTTAATATATCTTTAACAGGTAAATACCTGAAGATTTCAAATAATGATTTTAGGTAATTGAAAATTAATTATTTTCTCGTAAATAAACACATTTAAACTACCCTGGTTGGTGAATTATTTCGAGTTGGTAATAGCACAGGGACTAACTTCAAATAAAAGCTTCGCAGCCCTAATCTAGTGTCAGCCAACTGCCATCAAGCCTGCAAGCTTGCGTCAAGCTAGAATTGCGCTGTGGTCCCCACACATCCAGTGGCGCAAGCTTGGCGAATCACTCTTACATCAAGGTTTGAATCTAAGTTTGCAGAGACAAGTTAAATCGTTCGATCTTATTACGAGCTTGCTAATACAGTGGTGAGTGTCTTTATCATCGAAGCTAGGCTTGAAAACAAGGTAAAATCAAGTTCAGCCTGGTGAGCCCTGCACAGAAATTCTACATTGTTAGAATATGTCACCTTAACTTTACAAAGAACGCTGGTTAAATATTATCAAAGGATCTTCGTAAATTTACGGTTATATTCGTAAAGTAACGGACACTGAGTTCACTTACTTTGAACATGAAAACAATAGAATATACTGGGAATATAAACAAACATTTCAAAACATATTAAGAACCGTTTTTATTTGTCAACGTGTTAGTTTTTCTTAATTTGGAACGAAACATACAACTTGGAAATCGAAATACGGCGTACTTTCTACGAAGATCCAGTTATTTGAAATTACGGAGAACTCTTCGTCTATTTGAGTTAAATACTTCGTTTGAAACTCCGTCAGTTTAATGTGACTTCTATCAGTGTAGTTCAAGTCAACAAGATACGGGCTATGTATGGCATAGTGACGTGATCGATGAAATTTTACACTCTTGTGATCGGGGTCGTGGGTTTGAAACCTCGGATTCACTTTAAACGATCTCAGATGCCCGGATAATATATGTTCGTAGATCTCTGGTTATTTTCTGCTGTAAAAATACAAGTTAGGTAGTTTCGTTTTGTGTGTTACATGTATAAAATTCTGGCAATTGTTTTTTCGGGTAGGTTAGGTTTTTATACGTCTATGTTATTGTTTCTAATATGAAGTGACATTTATGATACTGAAAACTCATACAGATATATGAGTGTACGTATTATGTTCTAATTCAATCACGAAGTTGTACGAGCAAGCGTAGAACGTGGTCTGAAGCGTTCGGTAGTCTGACTTAATTTCAGTGAATCTATAGCTTCCCATCGTGGGTTCAAGCTTCAAACCACCCCGTCTCAAAAACAAGCCATCCGTGATCCTTATTCAATATTACTCAAATGAGTGACACTAATCTGGCAACCATACTTGTTTTGAAGCCCGTTGTCTTTTAAGGGTGTGCGTAGCCGTATGACGTAAATAAACGGTATCTCAACTTCGCTTCCGGCTTCAGTTGTTAATGAACGCACATTAAAAAAAAGAGAGCTTAAAATGCTGACATGTATGCTCTTACATGAGCGTAGAACACATGACTTTGCTTCGCTTTGGTTGTCACAGATGAACCAAAAGAACTAGTAGACTAATAAAGAGGGCTTAAATTTTTTTAACACATCGTTTTTAGTTGAAAAAAAAACGCAATGACAAAAAAATATTACAAAATTAATTTACAAGTCTTTAACTCCAAGAGCAAGAATTTTTCGAAGATCAGATTGACCCTATATACTCTGTTATTTAGTCTGACCTGTAAGTTTATTGGCAAGAGTTTTTGTCAGCACTATTTAATATCACATTAAATTCACTGACTGAAGTAAGTAAAGGATTCTTGTTTTATTTAGATAACTGGATTTTTTAAAATAGAAACAACACCAACTTCACGTTTCCCGAGTTTTCTGTTTTGTTATAAAAATGGCTTACACGCACACAGATAAAGTTTTAAGGGGCGTATTTTACACACAGTAGATTTAACAAGATTTAAATGGCGTGGTTAACACTCAAAGATAATAACTGCGTTGGGTTTCATAGTAAGCAAATCCATTAACCTTAAAATTACGAATATATCTGTAAATTTCCAATGATGCTTCGATCATTTGTAAAGAATGATTTTTTCCCCTTTTAAAACTTAAGGACCAACATTTTGACAGCGTAGGGATTTTAAGTTCCGTGGTTATTTTTCTACTGGCTGGATTACTGGTTTTTGTTTTTACTTTTGGAAAATATCCTGTCCGGTTTTAGGAATTTGATTTTTGTGTTCTCTTCATCTCCATACAGCGGAAGGCAATTAGGAACCACCGCAGAATCACGGCATGACCAACTCTAAGTGGCGAAGTCCGTCTCCTTTCATATCGACCCAGCATCATGTATTTATTTGTGGTGTTCACAAGATGCTGTTTCTTTTAATATGGTTACTTACATAAAAAGTTTTTTTAATTCGATTTCCACTTAGGGCATAGGGCCTTTATCTTCGTATACGATACATTTTTAGGCCTTTATTTTGGTACGTCCTTTCAAGCAAAATGAAATATGTCAAATTTCAAAGGCTACCACCAAATCATCCTATGGGATTTAAGTACTCGCTGTTTAAAAATGTTTTATCACTTTAATTTTAATGAAAAAATGGTGGTTAAATATTATACACGGAATTAACCAATTTTACTGATTTTTTGTCATTAAACGGTTCTGGGTTCACTTATTTTGCAAATTAATTTACAAGAATCACCTTGGAGTATTAACGTTACTTCAAAAACTTTGTGAATGTAAAAAATATATTATAAATATTTTTTTATGTATTCCATATGTATTAAAACCCAGTTTACAACGGAAGACATAACACAATACTCGGGAACTGGCATCTGGGTTATTTCATATTAAAATCCATCCATCTGAGACTCAGAAAATCCCGTCGTTTATTGCACAGTCAATCAGTTTAATTACATCTGTTACAGCGCACAGACGTAGTGTCATAGCGCAGCGTATCACTCACTGCCTCCTGTCACTGGAGTCGCTGACAGGACTACATAATGAGTTTAGCTCCCGGGGGAATTATTTAAATTTATTAACACCAGCTCAGTTCTTAAAAATGTACGGAACCTTCTGTTATCTTGTAAGATATGTATATATATATATATATATATATATATATATATATATATATATATATATTGGCTCCATAAGCAAAATTCTTCTATTGATGTGCTAGGAAGAAAATTTGAAGGAAACTGTGAATTTTCCTTTAAGTTCACTAATGCGTGTATTAATGAAAGTAAAGTTTTCAACATCATGTATAGTATTATTTTATTACCAGCTGCATAATGAAATTCAAGATTACGCTTTAGCTGTTTAACTTTGGTTAGACAGCAGTTTTTACGTTTCATATGCATAATATCTGAGCAATTACTCTCTTTCGGTCTAAAAACCCCACTTAATTTTTTTAAATATCTTGATATTTGAAGATATAATATTTTAATGCTTACGCATATGGTTTTATTAATTTAGGCCTACGTATAAACGCTAAATGTTTTAAGCATTATACAAAGGGGAAACTTTTGACATCGATAGTACGTTCATTTATCATATTCCTAAGCAATTATGACACATTTTGTGATCGAACTCTAAGGGAGCCATTAACCACTCTTTCCATGACCCTTTTGAAGCCCGCCCTTCCCATTTCTACCAGTGATTATATTTTCTTATCTATACCTTGCTGCCTTATCTATTGTGCTGAAAAATTCTTTTCTTAAAATTGGCTTTCTCTCACAAATCATTTTGTGTGACGTATATAAGTCACTACCAGTTGCCATGCCTTATAGTTGAGACTTCTATTTAAGTGATTTATTTGGAGAAACCCGATTCAGAGTATTGATTTTAGTAGAATTTTATGTTTGTAGAAACCAATTTTTCTTCATTTAAGTTATAGAACTTGCATTTTAAATATCAACATGTTTTCCTTTTTTTCTTTTTTTTTTGTATTGGTTTTAAATCCATCATAAATATAAGAAACCTTAGGAAGTTATGTATAGGAAGGAAAAATGCCAACAAGTTTAAAACTATTCAGAACTTGAAAAAACTGCCGGCCATCTCTGTGGTGTCATAAGAATTCACATACTTTAATTATATGAAATTATCATCACTCGTTATGTTTGTCGATGTGTTAATGTGATTCCAATTGGTGGCCTTAGAGATGTTTTATACAAGATTACTTTAAAAATCTGAAAGAAAATTGAGGTTATATTTTTATTTCTATCTCCAAAAAATAATAAATTACAAATAAAACTTTGTTTCGGATGCTTTACATTTAAAAAAATCAATATTAAGCGATACAAAATAACGCTCAACATCGTTTATGTGCCTGAATGTATATTTATAGAGTTAATATATACTTTGATATTCTCAGCTACATTCAACCAAATTTATTTAGGCTCTCGTTCAAAATAAAAATTATGCTCTATTTTTACAGTATGATGGTAAGAGTAGCTGTGATTAAATTTGCGCTGAAGTAGTGCAGTCTTGCATTCCACCAATGCGATATGTAATCAAATCCCGACAAATACGACAAACACTGGGAGCCGGTAAATATTTTCGGGGTGCCAAATGCTATCATTCGTTGCTATAGCTTATATCGTCTTTTCTCGCAAATTTCTTCAGGCTATACAGGCGGTACGTTGGGGTTACTATTGAATCGGGTAGCTATTATCATTTAACTTAAGTTCCGTTACGGTCACTTTGATGCTCATCCAAGAGTGGGAAAATCTGATTGAATCATAGCTTTTGACGTTTCTTGACATCGGAGTCATTTTAAACGGTGAGAAGGAAAATCGGTGGAGTGCAGTGATAGCAGGAAACAGAAGGACCACGAGTCAACCAGACGTCTTACGGAAAAGCCTTTCAAATTTGCAGTAGTGAAAATTTTGGGCACAGTCCAACCTGGAATTGAACCCAGATCTCTTGGCTGAAAGACGAGTAATATTAAACACTCAACAAGCATTGTAAAAAATATTAGAACCTAGGGCTTATTGATTTATTGTAATAGGCAGTTTGGGAGAGTTTTCAATGATATTAAATTTATATTTTATCACCTCTATAAAAATTACAGTGTTACCTCACGTTCAGTTTCGTACCATTCGCATTAATTAAAGATAATTGTGTATTACGAAGAAGTTAATAAATGTCTGTGATTCAGTTGCTAGATGAATTTAATATATAAATGTAAAAATTGGGTTGTTTGGATGAGTAGATAATTTTTAACCATTAACAATTGTTTCACTGAATTTATATTAATAAAATTTAGTAAAAAGGGAGCCAGTGAAGTACACTAACACAAAGGCCAAACTAATTACCAAATTTTCTACCCTGCTCTTTACATTTGTACGTCTGGCAGTCTTTTAATCTAAACAAATCTAAATGAGTAACTTCAAAATTATTTTGTGACAGGCTTTAATTTAGATTTTTTCAATACTATTTTATAAATATAGTTTCCTCACTTACTTTTTATGTGTTAAATTTTTTTAATATTTACTTGAAAGGGTGAACAATACTATTTTAACTAAGCCGTGTAAAGAACATTTTTGCCTTTCCTTTTTTTAATAACAAAAATAATTCAACATAATTTAGTCTAACTCAGTGTACGAGAGGGCACAAGTTTCATTTTTTGCTGTGGAAAAAGGCACGAAATAAATCTTGCAGAATCAACACAACAAATATTTTGATTATTTGAATTATTTTGACGTAATTGTTTTCTGGCAATAATAAGAATTTATGAACATTCTTTAAATTAACTTGTTTTAAACACATTTGTTTATTGACCCAAAAATTATATATGACGATATTAGTTCTAATATACACATTCACCTAGTAAACGTGTAATGACCGAAATGATTTAAAAACTGGTTTGAACTCACCAACATTTTGAATCTTGAAACATCTTCTGTATTTGACATCTTTTAGAGAAGATTTTGTTCATCCATTTTTTTTGTTGCCATTTCAGTTGTTCTACCAGTCTGAACAAAGAATGGAATAGAAGATACTGGATCAAATAAGTTTACGTACCTGCAAACAAAGTAAAAATTGTATTAATATAGTATCTTCATGAAAAAAATACAAAACACTAAACCAAAATGGTTTTGTAGATCAAAAGGCTATTTATACCTTTCCAAAACACCACGTTTAACAATATATCAAATAGTATATTTAGCTGATTGGAAAACATTACAACCAGGCATTTTGTTAATTAAATTAAATAATAATACAAGTTCATAATATTCAGGTCCCTCATGTTGTAAACGATTAAAGTCTATCCATAGTTGAACTTAATCATGCGATGAAACTACACGCTAGTAGCTTTGTGCGAGGTCACACATGCTCGAAGAAAATTGTATTGCATTAGATAAATACGATGAACTAGGGTCAGCTAAATGATACCTGAGTTCTAATATGTACTACGCATATTAGCGTATGATTTAAACGCATTTTCATTATTACAAAAAGGTTTTACCAGAAAATCAGTTTTCAAATATTCAGATTATGGATTAGAACTTAGACCTTTCAATATACACGTAAATCAAAACATACATAAAATATATATTGAATAATTTTGACTTGAATGAAATTATGTAATTTATATAGACATGCGGTCAGTGGTGTAGTTTCATATTGAAAGATAACATTTTGTTATTTTACTTTATTTATTATGTAACTGTTTTTTATTCTGTCAATGAGATACGGTAAAAATGTTATGATCCTTGGTTTTTTTACTATTGAGGGAGAAACAACGGTTGTCTATGTGAGGTTTTCCTTTTTTTTTGGTCCCTTATGCTTATGGAATAACAATTAACCTTTGAAAGTGTACTAAATTGGTATTGTATTAGTTAATTTAATATTCGACCATTTTAAAAAGCAAAAACTTTATAGAAATGCACATTATGTTTACAAAAATTGGTTTAAACTAATTTCTTCCCAGGGTTTGATTTAAAAATTCAAACATTGTTTGGTGTAAAATATTAAAACCAAAAATGTATTTCTTTTTTCCTTTTGGTTTCTTATAAGATACTAACTGCA
Source organism: Bacillus rossius redtenbacheri (assembly GCF_032445375.1). Taxonomy (NCBI): domain Eukaryota; kingdom Metazoa; phylum Arthropoda; class Insecta; order Phasmatodea; family Bacillidae; genus Bacillus; species Bacillus rossius. The sequence goes on along the minus strand of NC_086330.1, from coordinate 57,024,544 downwards.
GTACCTGACGTTATCCGGGCTGAACATAGGCTAATATATTGCCCGCGGGTTAAAGCAAAATGGAGAGCGCTGTATGACAGTGTGGTGGACATAGAGAAATGACGCACAATTGTTGTTTGTTTGTCTAACACCTATGATTTTCTGTTTACCCATGGCGATTTGTTGAACGGTTTAGAGGATGATGCGCTGCCGCACCATCTAGCGGCGAGTAAAAAAAATTGATAGAATAGAAAACGTCTCCATGAAAAGAAACTTCGATTTGCCAACTTTCATTGCGATTGGTCAAACGGTGTCGAGTTTATCAACGTCATACATTCCGAAATACCATTTATTATATATATATATAGATATAACCTTTTTAAGCCCAAGTTATTAATGTTTAAGTATTATATTTATTGTTAAAATTTATTTTAATAATATGTTAAAATATATACCTATCACTTATATAATCTACATTAAATGTAATGAAAAAAATATATAATATACACATATGATAATTAAGAACACGTTATTAAAGGACAATATTTTTTAAAGTGTAATGAATGCTTGTGAACTTAATTTAGTTTTTCCTTTAGTGAAAAATAGGTTTTGTTAAGGCACTGTAGTTTAGTAATTTTGCTAACTTAAAAAAATAAGAAACTGTTTTTATTTTACATGAAAAAAATACCCTACGCTTAAATATACTAAGGATACATATTATATTTTTAAGTAACTGATATTTTTATAGGTACTTGAATTCCTTTGCAGGCTGCACCAAATTCCTAAAATGTAAAGAAACAAGACACAAAATAATTTTTTTGTACAAAAAATCATATTTCTCCAGGCATTAAAGCAGGTTAAAAAAAATATGTTTTAATATTTAGTAGTCTACATAATAAAGAGTATGCCTTGTTTTCAAAAAAAAAAAAAAAAAACATTTTTTGGTGAAATGGAATTGAGGAATCGCAAAACACATTGAGAAGATAGCTTTGATTGTTACAACCGATCGTCATCCCACGTATGGTTTTTGATGATTTTTCCCTTATTCACATTTTTTTTAACAATACACAAATTTAAAATCGTTCTTTCTCGTGAGCGTGTGTACCCGTCTTTTGAAAAGTCTCGTCACGCGATCGATCTTCGCTCGAGGGTTCTGTCCTGATTTCACATCGTGGCATTCGTTCTCTTTCAAACTCGTGGAATGACCGCCGGGTAGGGGTGGGAAGAGGGGGTTGTATGGCGAAGGGAGGTGCTCCGAAACAAATTCAATACATGAAAGGACGCCACCGCCGCCGCCTAGGAAAAAAAATCTCAGCCTTAAGCCCGATACACTTCTCACAAAAGCGCGGCCATTTTCTTTGGGGCCACAGAGCACGGGCCTTGATGTTGCGGGGGAGGGGGGAGAAGCTGTTAAAGGGAAGGCGAATTCGATCAATCAAGTCGGGCGAGAGTGAAGAGGTTGGCGGGGTCAAATCTTCCCTTCGACCCTTTAGTCTCACAGCAACCAAACACCTGGCGATTCCCCTATACCGCATGGCGCGTTGTAGAGAGTGAGCATAAATGATCAGCACACTTTAAAAAAAATTATAAAAAATAAAATTTTCCTGCGTATGTAAGTGAGATCTTTTTCAGTCAATAGAATATCTATGAAAGTTTTTTTTTTTTTTTACAAGTGAAGGTATCTAAATATGCGCTCATTTGAGTAATGCGGCAAACATCGAGGCAGTATTCAAAACTTGTCCCACACTTTGTGCAATGTGTCGCCGGCAATGGACTCAACTGAAATTGTGATTCACTGACTGAGGTCCGGCAACGATAGTGAAAGAGGTGGCACGAACACTTTTTTTCTGACACAAACCCACAGAAAGAAACCACGTGGGGTCAAATCTGGTGATCGCAGTGGCCATCTGCCCCACGCCGCATCGTTGACACCTGCAGGACCCAGTCGTCTCCCAGGGAGATGTGTGTAGGGGTTCCCTTCACGTTGCACAAAAGTTACTGGCTCCCTTTTCGCTAACTGAAGCACGCACCAGCTCTTCTGCTGTGCGGTAGGCGCCATTATAAACACCAGCTTCTTATAGCTGAGGCAACCTGAAACGAATGAAACCGAAACATTTGAAAAAAAAAACCTTCACTTTAAGGTATTCTCTATTGACTGAAAGAAGTTTCAGATAAATCATCCTCGCCATTCAGTTGTTAAGATTATTTTTGAAAGTGTACTGATCATTTGTGCTCACTTTGTATTTCTGGCAGCGCAGTAAATAGCAACTTTTTTGTTCACCCCTGGTATTCACACAGGTTTGAGTTTTGTTCAAAGCAATTAGTTTATTCGCTGTCTACCAATACACGTCGTTTTGCCTGGAAGTTCGATTTGCCTAAACTGTAGGATAAGATATGTTAGGTGAAAAGAGTTGAGAGAAAACTTATTTAAGGAAAATTACCTGTAGCGAAATGAATTTCTACCAAACGATTTTATTAAGAAAAGAATTCGAGCGAAGAACTTTGTGCAAAACGTCAGGTGGGATAAAACAAAGGCAGGAAAACACTTTTAGGCAATACATAGAAAATCCCTATTAACCACTCAATGCCAAAAAAAAAATATATATATATAGTTAAACCAACTTAATTTAATAATATTTTACACAATTTCAATAATAATAAATAAATACGCTGAGCTCAGTAAATAAGTGAAAAAGTGTAGGGTTTTAATTTTTGATTAATTGCCTCGTCTTGTCTCAAGAGACTAAGCAGGTAGACGGCTAAAGAACTAACTCATTAAAAAATACTCATTTCCGATGCAGTATTCGAACTCACGATACCACAATATCAAGTCTACCGTGCTGACTCCTGTACCACCGAGACCCAAGATTTAAGCGCCATATTATATATTTTTGATAAAAAAAAGTTTGAAATTAATGCATTACATTTTTATGCGAAGCAGATGTTGGGAGGCTATAATTACCGCCGTGTCATCTGCTGTAATTTTTTTCATGAGTCTACGCACACGATGCGCGAAAAATTTCAAAAATGTATTTATCAACATTTTAGGTCGTTAATTTTTTTCCCCTCTTACAGGAGGAAAGTAACGTGCTGGGGAAAACAGTACTGGATCATCCGTGAAGCAGAAGATTAGAATAATTACGAAGTAGAGAGAAAAAAAAAAGGGTACATAAACTACAGAGAGAAAGCGAAAAAATGTCCCGCGAAGATAAAGCAGCGTGAAAATGCGGAGCTGTTCGAAACGATGCTCAGGTGAATTAGTCGAGCGTCCCAGGTGCTTTTTCACAGCCATGAGAAGTATTATGTAGCTAGTACTTGGTACAAGGGTGAGCTAACGCTGTTGTAAAAATCACGTTTACACTGCGTTAAACGACAAATATTTCGAAACGCACATGAATATGCATACACAAACAAATGTATTTTATGAGCACTAAAAAAATTTCGAAATTAAAATTTTATGATATAAGTAAGCAGTAAAATTTTGAAGTGAAACTTTGTTGGTCGCAATAGGAGTAAATTTTAAAGGACAAATTTTATTGCAAATCTTTCGTGAAACATTGTTGTGAAACGTTCCTGACGCGAAAAAGACGTAAAATTGGTTGCGGACGGTGCAGAGAACTAGGCGGGCCTCGGGCTCCACGTGGGGGCGTGAGGCTCAGGTTTAACCCTACCATGCTGCAGGGATAGGCGGGTCGCGGCTGTTGTTACATTTGAATAACTGCGAGTAGCATAATTGTTGTCAGTTTAAAATAGATTAGCACTAAATGCAAACATTTTTTTTTAATATGTGAACTTTTCAACACTTCAACTTAATCATCATGAAGCAAATTTAAAAGTTGGTTAAAGTCAGTTAGTCTCCTTTTTCAATGAACCATGAGGTAAAAATTTATATTATTAAATTCAGTATGTTATAAAACATGATTTTCCTTTTCCAGACAACTGAGGACTTTTTAACAAAGAAAAGCATCTGTATTTAAGTAAATACTGCGTATGATTTTCTTGTTTACAGTATTGCCAAACACTCGGTACTGCTGTACACATATATAAAGGAGTTCTAAGACAAGTTTTTAAAAAATATAATTGAAAGGTAATTTATTCTTTCTAATTTTATTTATAAAACTTTAATTTTTTTACTTAAAAATAACGATACTTTACCGCTAATATAAATGTTTTTCCACATTTGCTTTTTAATGTAGGTTTTTCTCACGATACTAGAAACGAGAAAACTTGGAATGTAAGGCAGCAAGAAACGGTTACCCTTTCCACAAGTTTCCCTCGTTCTCGATACGTATCCTTTCTTTTGTGACTTTACAGCGGTCTATTTCCTTTGCATTCCACGTTTTCTCTGCCTTTTGATTATAATTCAGTGGCACTTCCCGAAGAAGTTCCTTTGCTAAGTCGCAGTCGTAAACGGCGACGTCTTCAACCTTCAAGAGACCACAGAATCTGATATTCTTCCAGAGTTTCTTTCTTCTTTATTTTTTATTAAAATAAAAATCAACTGGGCATAGATTCCACTAGAGACTTTAACCAAACACCCAATATAACTGTTTAATAAAACATATAAAATTTAACTTTTTAATGCTTATTATTTAAAACAAATACAATTATGTGTAATTTGACACAAATGTTTCTAATACAAATTGTTATATAGGTAAGGTTAAAAACCAGTGCTCAGTTTTGACAAACTTTCAAAGTAATAAAGTAAAATGATCTGGCATGAGTGGCGAATTTACAAATTCATCGCATTTACGTACAACAGAAAACATACCAACAGCTATTGCAACTTTACTAAATAAAAATTGTTATTTAATAAAATAAAATAAAATATTTTAATACAGATAAAAACCAAACATTTCTGTGAATAAATATATTTTTACGTTAATGATAACCATCCTGCCACAAAAATGTATAGGATTAATATTTTTTTAAATGTAAACAGACAGTTAGTTAGCTTTGGCATTTAGTTCATTTTTTAAAATTATATTTCAAGAATTAGGTTTATCTCATTAACTTAGAAAAATCACAAACAAATTTATTTACTTGCATGTATAGTAAAACATCTTTAACATATCCATTTCATCCATAAAGTGAAATAATCTACGTCAGCGATAGGGTTGTTGTTAACTTAAAAAATAACTTTTAGTGCGAATGTTTTGAAATAAAACTTACTTAATATTAACTATTTCATAAAATAAGCACAGCAATTGTGAATTTTCGGGCCTCAGTTTTATCTTTCAGTTTTAAAAGTATATTTCTTAAAAGAAGGATTCGTATAACAGATATGCTCATGTAAAATACAGATATTTGTAAATTTGTACATTTACATGAAAACAACCATATCACTACAAAATATTGTTTGCTATAATACTGGGCTCAGATTCTTACCCGGGCATTTATGCATTGGGCTGTCTCAGTACCTACAATAGTAAAAGTTATTGGAAAACCGTTCCCTGAATAGCTTTACAGTAATAACTACGTACATTAATGAGCATAATTAAACCAAACATTGTGAGCAGGTCTTTCAGTATCAGCCAGTGATGTGTAAACAACTATTCGTGGTAACGAGCAAGTTCATGTGTTCTCATGTTGTTCAAGTTGCAAATAAACTTATAGGACGAAAATCTGACACGCAATTTAACATAAAATACTTTATAATAATGCTGAAAGTGATAAATAACATGATAAATAAAATATTCGCTTTTTAAATACCAAAATTTCTGATTGCGAATCACACATATACTTTCTGCAACCACCGCTAGAACTCGCTGCCTGAAACGTAAACGTTTCTTGCCTCCATTAAACGCAGATAGCTGTTAGGGATGAGCGAAATGGTTATTTTACAATACCAGTTATGGCAGTTATGTTTCCGATTTAATAACTGTTTATTTAGATGGATAACTATTTCAGTTATTGGGCATGAATATCTGCTTTTAAATATTCACTATTCCAGTTCCAAAGAGTGATTAAATATAATTAAAGTCAGAAGATTTGTGGCGTAATTTTAACGCTGGCATTGTAATATTTTTTCAATCAAAAGAAGATATTTTTTTCGCGGTTGCAGATGTAATTATATATAATTTTATCCAAGCAACTTAATTATTTGCGTGATTACGAAGAAATTTCTTCTTACTGAATAAATGACACATTTTATAATAATTAGCTCATATTCTGCTTAACTTTGACGCGCAGACGCTAGAGCCTATTAACGCACGCCTGAAACAACCTTAAACTCTTAATCTATTAAAACCATACAATTACTAAACAACAAATAACTGCATTTCTTGATTGTTGTCAAATAACTAAGAATTAGTTGAATATCGATCGCGAGCATATGACGGTTTACGTCAAACGTGAGCAGAGAACTCTGGTATAAAACCTTACTTTGAAGATTTGCTATTACTTGAAGAACTTTAATACTGCTTGATTACTTGAATAACTTAAAAATGTCAACCGAGAACTGTGTGAAGGGAAAGTACGGTATGGATAGTTTCTTTCAAAAAATGTTTTTGCTGCTTGAGAATCGATGCTATCGATAGCAAGAACTGTAATGTTAAACTTTTCCCAGGGAAAATGTATTAAGTCAACTACTTAACAGTTACTGAATACCAAGAACTGTGAGAAGGGAGCAATGGGTATCAAATGTTTAGTTTCTTTACTGTTTGCGAATCGATACTAACAATAGAAGAACTGTGAAAGTACGTTTTCCAATAAGTACATTTCACAATTCGATACAGCAAAAAAGTATATATTACCAAACAAGGGTTTGAAATACAAAAACATAAAACTGTTGATTTGTGTAAATCATAACCTGAATTTCAACAAGCATTTTTATTAAAATAATGCCCATTATTTTAAATTAACTTAACAGTTAATATTTTATAGTAAATCACACGTTTCCAGTTATACTATTATAGCATTACTAATATATTAACCTGAGAATTTTGAAAACACATAAATCTGTAGAATTATTTTTGCTGGAACCACTGAAATCAATTTGTAAATTCTTCCCACGAACCAGCCTTAACCTTATTGAGCTGATTAAACATTATTTTTTAATAAAAAAATATATTATAATGCTATGTGATGTAAAAATAATTTTCTCCAGTGAAGAGATTTTAACCACGTCCCTTAAGGTTAACAAGCGCACGCTCTACTGATGTGCTTTTGAGCCAATTGGGAATAGAAAGAGTAGTAATTTAATCATTATAATGCCAGTTTTGTTAGGAACTTTAAACTTCCATAACTTTTTACTGTGACTATTTTAGTTTACCAAATATATTCCAGTGTAGTTTCACTCTCATAAATTTTCACATGTTACACCAATACATTAAGTAAATACCCTAATGTTTACGTAAGTGACTAAAAAGAATTTATGTTGCTACACGTGGGTCCACCATCTTAATGACACATTTTGATTTATCTTCTTCCTTCCATGTTCACTAAATTACTCCTAACCAATGCCTATACCGAGAGCTAAGATGTTTACACATCAATAAATTAGAGTTGTTGAATATTCGATTATCTTTTCATTGGTGAAAAAAAAAAAATATGCTTTAATGAATCATTGATTAAAATTTAAAATTATGTGCCAATTTTTGTAAGAAATACTTAGAATTATCTCTAAAAATTTATTTAATGTATACAAAAAATAATAACCGTGTTTTGTACAAAGCTAAAATATCTTTCTTGTAGTATTACAAACTATTTCTTGACAACTAGTTTCTAAAGAAATGTTTTATAAAAGAACAGAAAAATTTTTCTGTTTATAATTTAAAAAAAAATCTACATACGCACAGCAAAAGGTCGTAAAGTAGGTTTTTAATCTGAGCAAAATGACGAGACTTTAAACAAAAAGAGTGACAGTAATTCACATTGATGACATTCAGTTTTATTTTATTTTATTTTTGCGCTAAACAAGCACTTGTTTATGTGGTAAGATTTTCCTATTGCCAGAAATACTGGCGCCAAGCTTGAGCATTTAAACTGCATGGCATGGTGAAAATCGTTATGACACAGGTAGTGAATCAAGTAATCTATCCCTATAAAAACCTCCATTTGTAAGGGAATGTGAAATACGATGTACTTTTGCAGGAAAAGTCGGAAGAAAGCGTTTTATGAGCCAGAAGGGAAAGAGTAAATCTTTTTAGAAAATAAACCAGACAGGAAGACATTTTATATATGAAATAATGTGAAACTGAGGAATGTGAAATTAAAATACAGTTGAAGGGAAATCAGATTCAAGAGAATTTATTTCTGGTATTTAATTATTTCTGCCAAATATATTTTATGATATTTTTATTTTTTTTACATTATTTGGGTTTCACGTATTTTCATTAGCAAGCTCACTGCAGACGGATCATTCCCGTCTATTAAAATCAGGGGATTACGTAAAGTAATCGTTTATGCGCTATGCAAGGAACCATCTTGAGAAATTACGACATACCAACAAATGTTTTCGTTATGATCAAACCGACAAACTAACGATAATTTTAGCATTAAAACTATTTTAGGTTTAATATGTTGTTAAATAATGTTATTTTTTTCAGGACTAAACGCATTTATATCTTGCCTTCATATGCCTCTTACACTTCTCCTAAGCTCAAAATCTTAACACACCAGCTTTTAAAAAGCCCGTCATTTGTAATTGCTGGTTTTTGGGAACACTGGAAAGAAGCGAAAATGTCAGTTTTTACTAATGTGGTACTGGTGAATTTGTGCAAGAATTTAAATAATCTTATCATTTAATAAAACTTTTATGGATAACAAATATTAAAATATGTGTAATATTTGCAGGTAATTAGGCCTATCAACTCTTTATGGGTTTACCCTACACTTATGTATATAGTGTGATATCGTGTGTCACCGTAAAATTTGTTTTGTCGTGTATTTCTATTTTTATAAAACTCTGTATGATTACCTTAGATTCAGGCATGTAATAAAGTCTACTATATAACGCAATTTATTGATTTGACTAAACTTTACTTAAGCAACACCAAACCCATATACTAGACTACAAACAATATACACAATGTGGTTTAGTCCAATTTTACCATCAATATATTTCTTAGACTTAAAATACTATTTTATATATTTGACTTTTGAAATCAATACTTTCCAGCTTATATAAGACCAAAAATATAACTTAACTAAATAATAAATTTAGCTGGTACTTAAATACTTAAAAGTTCAATAGTTTTACAAAAGTATTTCATAAATCATGTTTTATCAGGCCTTTAATTTAATTGCTTTATCTCAGAGCTCTAAAAAAAATTAGAAAATTTATTTTCAGTTGACTTAAAAGCATAAATTTATTATCTCAGTATATTAGCTCTGTTTTTTTTTTTCGAATTACACTATTGCAGATTAATTTTATTAAAAGTTTTCTTGTCTATCAGTCTAAGTCACGACACAAAATCTTTATCAACTGAACGGATAATTGAAATATACTATCAAATTCAATAATTAACTTGGGAAATGTCAATTAAGTTTGGTATGAAACGATGCTCCTGATAGGATGTAGCCCGCAAGCCACTACACTATAAAGCCTGTATCACACGATGGTAGGTTTCATACAGGCTCTGCTAGAAGCTTCCAGAAAATCTGCTAGCAAGCCTCCATGGCAGCAGGTATGGATGTTTCTATGGAAGCAACTAGCACACTTAGAATTGTGACTGGTGTAAGCTAAGCTTGTGCGAATGGTTTTATTATAATAGTTAATACTTTTTTTATTGTATAAGTATGGATGTTTGTCATAATTGCAGCATAATTCTGTAACTACATCAACAGACCACATGTTCACAGAGTTTCAAACCAATTAGATAACTTCAATCCCTTCGAAATTGATTACCGTTTTTAACACTAGAGGCACACTACCGCTTCATTCTGATTGGATAAAATTTTCACCTCATACGAAACCTAGCGCAGAAACTCGAACAAGACCGATTAGAAAATTTTCCATTAAAACGGCCAGCGCTCTCCTATTTCTTCCAATATAACCATCCATACCTTCTGTCATAGAAGAACTTCCAAGTAAACTTCTATCGTGTGTTAGGGCCTTTAGAAATAACATCAAGTTTACGGACTTTCCAAAGAAGAATATAACTCAAATAAACTAAAGTTCATTAGAATCAATACTAATATTATAAATGCGAAAGTAACTCTGTCTGTCTGTCTGTCTGTCTGTATATCTGTTTGTTTGTTTGTTAACTTTTCCCGGCTGAACGGCTGAACGGATCGTTATGAAATTTGGCAAGGAGATAGATTATATCCTGGGGATGGCTATCTTTTGTCTTAAAAAAATATTCTTTAAATGGGTTAAAAATATATATCTTAATTTTATGTAATGTGTGTCATAGATATACAAACTGTTAGTGTCATTCCTCTATGCCTGCCGAGCGATAGCTTTCAAGCCAAGACGTAACGTTTTTCTATTGCAAGGAACTAAGTAGACAGTAAGAAAAAAATAAAGATCTTGACAGTTTGTTGTGTCGCCATATTTGTTTCAATTTTCAATACCATTTTTGTATATTACAATTTAAATTGCAGAAAAAAATCATGTTTCAAAAACACATAAAATAGTGAGTGTGTGTCATTTCTCTATGTCCATGAGGTTTAGCCGCGTCAATTTTCTCCTTGGGGCGAACCCGTCCGCTTAATTAAATAAACAGCTTTTATCGAATGATTTCATGATTTATTTCATGAAAATCTGGTCTCATAAAAAATTAAGTTTTATAGACATACAATAGGTCTCTCTCTCTCTCTGAAGATCAATCTATGAATCGTTACAAATTTATTTCCCTTTATTTCTTTAGTTTGATTTGATACAATATGATTTCACAAAAATCATTTTCTACCCCTTCCTATTTTCATTTCCACATTACGAAGTTTCACTTCTTCCGCGCGGAGGGACTCCACACAATATTTTTGCATGCAATTAAAAACTATTTTTTAATGATGCCAAAGAAGTATAACTTCTCATGCGCGTACCTAAGTACACGCACCCATTTTTTAAATATAATTTCTTCTATATATATTTTTTCTCCTTACCTAGTGCACTCATAATTCTTTTAAATTTCACGTGTATGTTTTCAATGTCATTCGAGTTGTACAATAATTTTTTGTCAAATTGGTCATTATTTATACTTTGTTTCATTTTGGAAACATACGTATTTTAGGTACTATGACAAATAAAAAAAATTAGTTACACTAACATTCTTAGGTTTTTATTGTGTGGATAGTTTCAAGTTTAATATATTGTAGGTATATAAATTCTTAAAGTTATAAATTTCTTCGAAATTTATTCATAGGTTGGTAGGGCCTACTTATTTTTTCTATTGTCAATATTGTTATTTTTTTTACAGTACCTACTTATTTGCAAGGAGTTTGGTTTAGTGTTTATAATTTATCTGCTGAGCGTCAAGAGTCTTAGGGCTACTGATACCGAAGACCAGAAATATTTATCAATTATGTAATATATTGTTGAAAATTTTGAATTTTACTATTTCAGGTAGGTTGATTTATTTTTATTAATTAGAATAGTTACGTGTAATTGCCATCTTCCTTTATTTCATTAAACTGTATGTTTGGTTGAGTGTGAGATAATTTTATTTATGTATGTTTTAATTTCATTTATTTTCTTATATGTATATATATTCTTACCTACCTACTTCTATTAAATTTCAGGTGGATGTTAACATTGTCATTCCAGTTGAATACATTTTTTTGACAAATTATTTGTTATTTATACTTTTTGTTTCATTTTGGACTATGTTTTTGACGTGACAACGTCTAATAAATCTATGAACGCCAGCTGCACGCACGAAAAAGTGTCCCACTACGGATGTCCCACTACGGATGTTCCTGTTTGCTCATTGTAGGCATGCGTGGCATCTCTCTTCAAGCTCATTGTACGCATGCGTGGCATCTCTCTCCACTCGATTGGAACGACCATCGATTTGACTTTTCAATCATATTTTCGTCGTTTGAATTATTAATATTATGTAATTTAACGATCGTCCACCGATTTTCAGCACAATCGGTACGGTTATTTAAAAGTAATGTTCAATATTCAAACACGTTTTGAACCAACAATGTTGTTGTACAGTTACACATAATAATTCAAATTACAACCGGGATCTATTGCACAATGTTTTAAAAAATATTGTAACACCTTATAAATAAGTTTGGTGTATTTGGGATGAGTATTTGTTATAAAATCGAGTTATTAAAACGAAATAATATTATTCCCGTACCGTGAACTAAATGATTATAAACTTTATATACCATCTGAAACTATCATATTTCATGCATGGCCTCGTAGTTGAGCGGTCAGCCGCACTATTTACTAATCGTAAAGTTGTCGGTTCGAATCCTGGCAGGTACAAATTTTTTTTTTTCGAACTTGTAAAAATAAATACGGCGCACGTAAGATTTCAAAAGTAATAAATATATTTGAATAATGAATGCAAATAAAAGTAAATTTATTAAATAAATTGTACATTTCATTTCATTATTTTGTATCCATACAAAATAGTGATAATTCAATAAAAATGATTCAATTTTATTCATAAAAGTGTGCAGGGGTAGATTTTATCATACAAAAGATAGAAAAATTAAAAAAAAAATTATTCCTCAAAGAATATAATATTTTAATGCCTAAATGGTTTGGTTGCAAAAATCTGTTACGGCTCAGTCTCAGGTCGAATATGATATTTCCTTTTCTTCTGGATCAATAATTTCATCAATGTTTTGTTACGACTTTGTCATGTTAAACTATCGTCCCTAAACCGACTTTACAGACAACAATTTTTTTTTTTTTTTACTTAATTCAAAGATTTGTGGTGTGTACAGGCAGTGATATCTCTATTAATTTCTATACTCCTTTGGATAAGCGGAATATGGCCACCACAGTTTTACATATAAACAAATCCTACAAATATTTTAAACATTATGACAAAAAAAATTGTTTCACAAACATCCTTTTTTTTTTTGTTTGTATATTTTAAAGTTTAATATTATGTATGTACGTAAATTCTTAAACATAGAGTTATTAATTAATAAATTTAGAAAATTATTCTTAGGTAGGTAATAAATTTTATATTTGTCAATATTTTTATTATGGTAGATAGGAGTACAGTAAATGCCTACATTCTTATATTACTTTATATCTCTTTCGATTTGGAGTGTTTCCGTGCCATTTGGTGTCCTCAAGATCACCCCCCCCCCCCCAGGTGGTTAAAGCCCTAAAATTTCAAAAGTTAAAAATTTTTTAAAAATTTTCTCTTTCGATTTTAAGTGTTTTCGAGCCATTCAGGGTCCTCGAACCCCCCGCCGCCCTCTGGGAAAAAGCCCAAAAATTTCGATAATTTTAGGAATTTCAAATATTATTTGTTTCGAGATGGAGTGTTCCGAAACATTCCAGGTCCTGAACCTCCACCCCCCCCCCCCCCTCCTTTTCCATTAACGTGAAAGCCACAAGATTTCGTAAAATTGAAGGAAATTGTATTAAAATTAAGTCATTACGAACTAAAGTGTCCGGTGCATGGTGGAACTTTTACCCAAAGTCGACTTCCCACCCAATTTTGTGGGAGGGGGGGAGGGCAAAACCCCAAAATTACGAAAAATTTCAAAAATTTCTTAAATTTAAGTATACTTTTTTACTATTTGGAGTGTTTCCGAGCCATTCGGGGTCCTCAAACTACCCTCCCCCCACAAAGAGTCAAAGACCCAATAATAAAAAAATTTCCCAAAATTTCGAAAACCTTTTCTCTTTCGATTTGGAGTGTTAACGAGCCATTCGGGGTCCTCAAAATCAGCCCCCCCCCCTTCCTTTCTTAGGGGTGAAAGTCCCTAAATTTAGAAAATTTCAAAAATCATTCTCTTTCGATTTTTAGTGTTTCTCTGCCATCCAGGGTCCTTAAAAATTACCCCTCCCCCTCTGGGAACAAAGCCCCAAAATCTCAAAAATTTTAGGAATTTCAAATATCATTTCTTTCGAGATGGAGTTGTTCCAAACCATTCGAGGTCCTGAACATCCACTTTCCACAAAAGTGAAAGCCCCAAAATTTCGAAATATAAGAATATATATAATTGTATGTTGGCATGTATGACGTCGATAAACTCTTACACCGTTTGACCGATCGCCATGAAAGTTGGCACATCGAAGTGTTTTTATCATGAAGAAGGTTTTTATGCTATCCATTTTTTTTTGTAACTCGCCGCTAGATGGCGCTGTAGCGCATCAACTTCTAAACCTTTCAACCGATCGCCATGGGTAAACAGAAAACCATAGGTCACAGATACACAAAGAGTAATTATGTGTCATTTCTTAATGTCTAACACACTGGACATATGGCTATCCATTTTGCTGTAACTCGTGGACAATATATCACCCGGTGTTCAGCCCGGGCAAAGCCGGGTACTGCAGCTAGTTTAAAATAATTTATTCTTTGTAGAAACTACACCATATTGACTTCCGAGTTGCATGTTTCATTTTAAACAAAGGTAAAACACACACGTGGACAAAGGAGTGTTCTTGCTGCAGACTTGCGCAGTTTTTGAAAAAAAATTAAATGTATTAAAAATATTATTTTCGATTAGTTTTTAAAGAATGTTAACTAATTAACTTTTGCATTGCTTTTCGAATGATGTGATATCATATTCTTTTGGATTGATTTCTAAATTATAACTCAGTGTCCGTAAATTTATGAAAATTATTGTTAATTTACAAAGATCTCTGTATAATTTGTAAACACATGTTTCTCTTAAATTGAAGGTGAAATTTTTTAAAAGTGCAGTTGACTATTAATGTTGTCGGTAATTGTTTCGAAAAATATAATAATAAGTTAAATTATGTATTAAAAAATATTCATAACATAAAATCAACATTAAAAATACAAAAAAAAAATTACTCCATATATTTTTGAAGTAAAGCTTTTTTAGGCGCGTTATGAAAAAAATATGAGAGTGAATTTTTACGACGCGCACGTACCATGCAAAGAAATGTTTACAGGAATAAAAAAATTCCATTCAAATAAAGCTAAGTACAAGTGAAAAATATATATTTGAGTAAAACTTAAACTTTAGTGATTAACATCGTATAATAGTCCATATAATTAAAAAAAAATTACTTATTTTAAATATTAATAATAGCAATTGTAATTTTAAACTTTTTCAGGTGTATTATTATATGAGTGAGTTTATGTTCCCACATTTATAAATTATTTGAATTATAAATTACTACATTAATATTTAATAAATAAAATTTTTAAAAAATTGAGTGAACATTTAGCATATTTTTTACTATTATTAGAATTCATCTCAATTATTTTACTAAATGAAATAATTAATTATATACACCTGTTTAGATTAATATTGCATAACGAGAATTCTTTCAGTTGTTTTTAATTTGATTTAATTTTTACTTTACGAACTGAATTAATAATTTCACTCCAGTTCTTTCATTAATTTAATTTATTTTAATTATTTGCTTGCAGAATTAAAGTTAGTATTTTATCACGCCAAGTAAGTATAGCTTCTAACGCGCGCACACAAGTACACGCACGTTTTTTTTTTTTGTTCCAACCACAGAGCTGCTCCGGCCAGCGCGGAAGTCGCACGAGCGAGCGGAGAGCTTCAGCTGTGTTCGGGGTGGATCAGGGGCCGGTGGAAATTCCCGCTTCGAGCCCTGAAGACTTGAGCGCCGCACAAGTCATCGACGAGACTTCTTCGAAGCGTCTCCCCTCGACCGGCCGGTGGGGTGGTGCACTCTCCTCCCCTCCCGCACCCCTCGACGGCTTCTTACGCCCCATTTACCCCCTGACAACCATTCCATTCCCCCGCCCACCCAGCAAAAGGGGAAGTTTGCGGTTTGACGGTGGATGGGCGGCAGGGGTCAGGGCGTGGCTCACCCAAGTTCCCGAAACTCGATTCGATTACAAGTCCCTGCCAGAACGCCATTCATGTAAAACTGTCGGTAAGGGGGGGGGAGAGGGTGGAGAGTAATTGGGAAGTGTCTGTTTCTCCGCGAAGTTATGGAAGTGGAGCATCGTATTTACTCTATGTGTAGGGATGGCTGAATTTATCTTTCAGTTAGATTCCGTTCATTCGATTCGAATCGGAACGAATCGATTACGATGTTGATTGAGGCGGTTAGAGTCAAAACGGGTGTAAGTGACAGAATATAGATTTAAGTTTTGTTGAACGTTAATATGAAACTCTTTAAAGACCAAGGGAAATTGTTTGGTCTTAAATGGATGTATGCGCACTCCAAGATTTATGCTGCAATGTAACAAGTATTCGTAAAATACGTAACAATTTGTTGATTTTTGTTTGGAGAAACAAATTTCAATTCATCTTAACTATCTTATACTCACTCACCACTTTGCATCTGACCACCTTATTTGAAATCTAAAATTTCAATTAATTTAAAATATTAAATTCAGCAATAACATTCCACAATAAAGAAATAACTAAAATATACGTCTTATAGCAAAGGCTACATCCTTTTGGGTACACTTGCCGTTTATGATTGCATATAAATACCGATACAATTAATCGATTCAAACAAACGAGTCGTGTTATCTGCATTGATTTAATGACTTAAAAACTATTTGGAAATATCGAATCGGTTAATTAAACAATCGCATTTGAAATTGTACTTCACGATTGTGTGTGTGGCTTGGGTATTTACTACGTTTGCTGTTTTCGACTTGGACTTATTTTTTCTTCATAGGAAGAAAAAAAACAATCATATACGGTCACACGTCGGTTAATATCAGTCCCTGGAACCTACCAGCTACTCCACACACATTCGGAAAAAAATGTTTTGTTTGCAGAACCCAAATATCGGTACGCTTAACAAGAAATGTTAGTTATCTGGGAAAGTAATTCTAGAAAAAAAATCCTGTTATTAATTAAAACACTTTTGCAAAATTCTGCAAACAGGAAAATTGTCCAAAGAGTTATGCTTTCAGAAACAAATAATTAAATTTTATGAACGTCTTTTATACAAACAGAACCAAATAAAAGAAAAAAATTATCTCTCTTCACCACGTAAAGGCACACGTAACATTTGAGTGTTTCATAGGACCCACGCTACCAACTTATTGAAACAAAAAAAAATATTGTTTAAACTGTACCTACTTATTTGCAGAACAGACATTCCAAAGTAACGGATGTGACAGACATATTTACTATCACTAAAAATAAGTATAATCATGTTATTGGATTTTAAATTTGAGGACCACATACATTTCAGTACTTTATGCCTCTCTTGTAACTTTTAAAACAAAAAAGGAAATACTTATATAAGAAATGTCTTATTATGGCTGGTAATGGACGTGACTCATACGGCTATGAGTCACGAGACGTACACAAACTACTTCTAATTCGTCTGATCTGGTACAAGTGATAGTACCAATATTTTTTTTGTTCTTATAAATGGTCAAACAATCATTAAATAATCATTAAAATTAACACATCTACAACTGAAAAGAGAATATGAATTTTTATTTGGGTAACGGATGTGACACCCTGAAGTAACGTATGTGACCAGTATGAGTAGGTACTGAGTGTTGATAATGTAACATGATGTGATATTTCAAAGTAATTAAGAAGAATTATGCACTAAAAAGACTAAAATGTACAAAACTAATAAAAACATGTATCCATGCAAAAGAAATCTTAATAGATATTAAATAAATAATCTTAACTTAGTATGTTTTATAAATGTTAAATTTCACTATACAACTAAAACACTGGTTTTTTGAAGACATAAAATACGCGATCTCCACTTGCTGTTATGCTAGGTGCAGGTAAAATGTTTTTTATTTGTTCGAAAGCAATGTATTTTTCATCTTGAGTATTCGTGGTGTTTTTTGTTTAGTCCTCGCCATATGGTTTCATAAACATGACTAAAACTTCCTCGTCAGAAACCCCACTTTGTGTTACTGCTACATGTTTTTCACTTGTTTTTTTCACTTTCACTCTTTAGTTCAGTCAAAACATAATCACCAGGTTTGATATCATTCACGTTAATACCACAATATTGTATGCTTCTTGATGATGAACTGCATTGTTGTTGGATGTCCTCAGAATTATCACTGTCGTCATCTGTGCTGCTATAAACATATTTGTATCTCAATCGTTTATTCTTACAAATTCCAGGAATTTTAATGTGTGAAAGCTGCTTGCCAAACATATTTACAGTTGTCAGTTTTGACTTAGCAGTGACGCCCACAAGAAGGTTATTACTGCCATGTGGAAGGAAGTGGTGTAATGATTGAAGTCCAGGAACATTCAAAACCGTGTTACATCGATTGACCAGGAAAGCTTTGTTTTCTTCAACAGCTTCCTTTGGTACATAAAAGACTTCTGTTTTTACGCATGTCATTTCTGCAAGTACATAAAACTCTTTTGCAGAATTAATACTTAAGTCTTTTGCCTTCAAAAGTCTCCATATCCCATTTTTAAGCGAACCACCCACACCATACACTGCATCTTTCCCATGCGAAGCTGCAAACGTATTCCATCCAACTGTTTTGCCATAGTCTTTTTCCATGCAACACAAGTTTACCAATGTAAATTTACTCTTAAATTGAGAGGCTGCACTGTCTGAAAATAAAATTATATGCTCCGCAGATGGCATGTTCAACTTGATATCATTGGTAATAACTTTTAAGAAAGACCATACTGAGTACCTTGAGTGACTAAGATCATCACTTATAATGGCAATGCTGTGCACCTCACCGCAGAACCATATGTAACAGGTGAATCCTGTAACTTGCCGCTGATTCCAATGACCACTCTGGATTTGGTTTTGAGCTGCGAGAGTGTAATTCACAGCAAAGTCAATCTGCACAATTACTTCTTTTTCATTTTTTCGCTGCTTGCATTCTTCAAAGTACATGCTCTGAGTTGGTTTTACAAAACAATGAGTTTTAAACAGTTGAAGTTTACTATTTAGTTCACAAAAAAACTCCATAATTGTAAACCTATTTTCAGTTACTTGAGCATATCCTTCTATAATTTTACATTTTTTGCACATAATGCTAGCGCTCTGATTTAGGGTATGTGGTAACAACTGCCTTAAATCGTACAAGCAGTCCCTGTGGTAATTGAGCCTGCAGTTTTCATTTTAAGTGTTACAACACACAGAACACAACACTTTTGTAGTGTTTGATGGAAATTCACTCACTTGTGAAGCAAGTGCTTCAATCATGAATGAAAAATTCAGATGTCTGCATATGCAAACATTAGTGGAGTCATACTAGCTGGAAGAACTTTAGGTGGTCGAAGCATGAAAAACCTGGTGCGAGACACCTTTATTTCTGGGTATTTTTCAGTAAATTCAGCGTATGCTTCACCAATATTCATAAGCATGTGACGGATCGGAATGTGTTCCCTTTTTTCAGTAACGAGAGATTTAATGGACTTTACATCTCTTTTACCAGGAGCTTGGCGACTTATCTCATCAGAATTGTAAAAAAAACTGTCACCAAAGAGCATATATCTTCATTACTACTCACTGGTGCATTTTATTGTGTTTTGGAAGATCTTGCATACTTCAGGGCTAAATGTACTTCTAGCTAGCTCTTGAACTACTGCTATACGATTTCGTGGACTTCATGGCAGTGCTGAAATAGCCTTCTTCACTGCTTTCCCAGGAGTTTGTGGTCGTTGATAAGATCCAAACTTGGAAATTTGGGACTCACGTTCAGTGGCTGCTAATATTTTTCGTAATCTACACTTTTGCTGTCGAGCTCTAACCTTTGTTCTCTTCTTTTATATTTCATTTTTGCCAAAAGTATGACCTGACAAGTTTTCTTTTTTTCTGGTTTTCTTTTTCTTATCACAATATTTCTGAAGGTACAAGGCCCACTTTTCTGGATCTTCTCTTTTCCTCTTCCTAGTCTCTGCAATCAGTAAGCCTTTTGGTTTTACCATTGCCTAAAATAAGAAAGGGAATAAATTATTAGAGGGTGCTGGCTTGCTAAATATAAGAATCGAGTTAGTGACTTTTGAAAAATTCTACTGAAAGGTTTTGCCCTGGCTACAACACTAGAAAGTGATTGATTAACATGAAACTGAAAAGTATATCATTCATGGAACTAAATAGTTTGACCAAATATCATACCACAATTCAAGATGATATAAGCAAAACAATGACACAATCAACTTCCTAAACTCTTAAGGTCATTACTGAAGCTCTTGTTAGAAGTACAAATTGTAATTTTCAACATTAGCATTCATGTTTTTCTAAGAAAAGCTTTTTGAACAAAAATAAAGGAGTTTGTATTAACTCATAGCCACCTAGAACAAGGTACCAATCCTAAAAATAGTTTTTGAGGTTTTATTTTTTACTGGGCAAGTTTTGGATTATAAATACTTTTCCCATCTGTTACCAAATTAAATGTGTCACGTCCGTTACCAACATTATTACACCAAAAACAGAGTTTAAAATTTTATAAAATTTAACTTAAAGGTTTTTGAGATGATTATTTATATTTCCAAATTATATGAATGCAAACTTAATGAAGTAACCAGAAAATATACTTTTACAAGTTTATGGTTACGGATTTGAAATGAAAGTTGTTTACGAATGACTGCCAAAATAATTAATTAAACTCACCTTTTCCTGCTTTAATTTAGTCTCACGGAAAACTAAACGATTCAAGATACCTGGAACATAACCTCAACTTTCACAGCTGACCACTCCATAGACATTATAGCTATTCAAATATGTTATCATCAAAGAGGTTTCTTGCAGTTAATATATTGCACAACATGCCAACATAACAAAACCCCGAAGAAAAGTTTTAAAAACTTTTTATGATTACTTTCATCAGATTTTCACTTTTACCATATACAGCAGGTATAAAATTATAATGAGCAAACATTTCATGCTTTGGTTTTACTTTTTGTGGAATGGCTGTAAAAAGATAATTGTATAAAATATGTCAACCTATCCTAAAAAAGTAAATAAATAAAATTATTGGTAATGCAAAAAAGAAAAGTTTTGGGAAAAAATATGTTTTATACTTTTCCAGAAAATTTTCCCACTCATATATATATATATATATATATATATATTATCAATGTAGACAGTTTATTTAAGAAAGTTATTCTATGGATTGTTAGCACCATAGATAAATGTGGACATCAAGCGCCAGTGAAAAATTTGTGACCCTCACAGTGAACTGCTTATTTGCCAGTGGAACTGTTTAAAACGCGAGACATTGCGGGCACAGTTCGCGTGTTTCTTAGCTCGTAACATTTCATAGCACATTGAAGCTGCAAAGTTTCAATGAAGATACAGTAGCGTCTCGATTAACCGAGTTAATGTGGACCACGGTTACCTCGGATAAGCAGAAGCTCTCATAACAAGGGAATCATAAAAAAACTGTCTTGGTTTTCAGTGGTATTATTTTTTTAGGGTGATGTTTTTTCCAGGTTTCTTCAGTGGACTTTCTTTCACGAAACTCCATGATCACCCTTACCAATAAATAGCCTCTTTAAAGGTTAATTATCTGTAGGCTTTCGACAAAATATCATTTTCTAAGTCATCAAGCAATTGGTAACGGTATTACGGAAACTAGATTAATCGAATCTCGGTTAATCGAGACTTTACTGTATACGTTTTGAATATTTAATTACTTGAGCATTTAAATAAGTTCTGAGTTGAAACGTTTCTTTCAATGTCAAAAATTTAACAAAAACATGTTTTATTTGAGTAACATTTTTTTATAATCAGGTGCAATATCGTATTGTTTTGATCGCAAAATTTAACATTTTATTGGGCAAAACGTAAGCCAACGATGACGCGGTGGACATAAAACACTGATGGGTCTATACTTACTGTAATTATATTGTTTATACCATTGAATTGTTAGTCTATGAAAAAGGTGTCTATTTTAAAGTTTAGTTATCGCTGATTAGCAATTTAGCTTATCCAATAGTGTATATAAATATAATATATATTATATATTATATATAATGGTATAGAACTTTGTTCAATAGCTTTAAATAAACTAGCTAGAAATGTAAAATATTCATCCCGAAATGAGTATTTTGAATCAATGATTTGAACATCACTTCAATAATTATTTAGCTATAAACTAAATTATAATGAACAAATGTGGTAAATGAGGGTGACAGATATTTAATTTCGTTTTCTTAGATTTTTAAAATGTCAAAGATTGCTCACATGCACTCCCTTACTTCTTACATACAAGATTGGTTACATACAAATGTTTCAACAACATATGGAACCATTATGAAATATGTTTAGATATGTTTTCTATATGTGGCAGGTATTAATATGTACCTAGTAAAGAAGTTTGGTCATCACTTCCTCTATGTGAACCTGTTTCAGACCTGTTCCATAAATGTTATTCCACATGAATCTGTTACATAATTGCTCCTCTTCGTAAACTTCTTCAGTTAAGGCTCCACTTCGTGAACTTGTTCCAAAAATTTACTCTTCAAGATAAGTGTTTCATATCTGATTCTCTTCGTGAACATGTTTCATATCTGTTCATCTGTTCACCTGTTACAAAGGTGGTTGTCTTCATGAACCTATTTCTGATGTTCTTATTTTCGTTGGCCTGTTCCATAGTAGGTTTTTGTCGTGAATATGTTGTTATATCCCTCTCCGAAAACATGTTCCCGACCGGTTCCTCTTCGTAAACATGTTCTCAAACTGTTCCTCTTCATAAACATGTTCCCGAACTGTTCCTCTTCGTGTGTTATTTTCCTAAGTGTCCCATTTCCTAACCATGTTCCCAAATAGTTCTTCTTCGTGTACATGTTCCAAAATTGTTTCTCTTCGTGTAGTTTTTCTTTTTCGAAAAGATTTCCTTTGAACATATTTCCGAAATGTTTCTCTTCCCGTACTATATTCCAAATTTTTCTTTTTGTAAACATTTTCACAGACTGCACCTCTTCGTGTACATTTTTACAACTGTTCTTCTTAGTGAACTCTTCCCAAACCTTTCCTCTTCCTGTACTTTTTTTTTCCGAACTGTTCCTCTTCCGAATATGTTCCCAAACTGTTCCTATTCGTGTGTTATTTTTCAACTGTTTCATTTCGTAACCATGTTCTCAAACTGTTATTCTTCGTATACATGTTCCCGAATTGTTCCTCTTCGTGTACATTTTTCCGAACTGTTCCTCTTCCGAATATGTTCCCAAACCGTTTCCTCTTCGTAAACATGTTTCCAAATTGTTTATCTCTATGAACCAGTTTAATAACTATTCTAGTATTAGTACTTCTTTGCTCATATTTTCCTCAGCGGCGACCACCCGCACACCAAGGTCAAAGGCCACAGTTGCCCGGGAGGCATCCACTCTCGCCGCGCTCGGACCTGCGATGCTGCAGCGGACACCGTGCGGTGCGCAAGGCAGATGCACACAAGTTAATTGGAATCGAAATTCGATAGCGCCGATGGCGGCAACGGCACTAGCAACTCTGGCGCTCGCACGCGTAGGGCAGGACGCAAATAATGGGTGCGTCAGGCACTGCACAAACTCGCGAATCATACGCAATAAAATGTTTCTCTACTTTTACATAAGATTCCTTCGGAAAACAGTTGTATTAGTATATAACTGTTCCTACTACGACAGGGTCCAGGTTCTGGATCTCGGATGCAAACTTGGATTGTGACGCCACGGCGGCCATTTTTAATGTCAAATATCATCAAAATTCATAAAAAAAAAACTCCTCGAAATTCCTCAAAAATTCCTTATTTTACTCCCGAAAATGCCAGAGCCTTGAAATTACCCCACTAAGGTTATGTAAAAGCCTCCAATAAGCCTCTGGCGGGAATCTTAGACCTTGTACTTGATCTCGTCTGCCATTGTGGCATTTTTTCGTTACGGTCGCCATATTAAAAATTCGTAAATGTTATCCAATTTTAACAGAAAATAATTAAACACTAAATTTTTTTTGAAAAGTTAATAAAAAATCGCCATTTTTAAAAACATCCGCCATCCTCGAAATCTATATATTTAACTATAAAGCTCGTGAAAATTTTAAAATTCATAAAAAAATACCTACTTAAAAACATTTTGGTAAAATGCGGAAGTAATTTTTATTATTTTTTTCCTATATTTTTTATTAGTTTTGAATTTATTTTTAAATCGGATTTTTTTAATTTTTTTATTTATTTTTAATATGGTGTCCGTAACGAAAATCGCCACAATGGCACCTCACCTGTGTTTCCGTACCATGTGCGTCTCTGACTGAGGACGGGAGCAGATTGCAGTTCCCGAAACTTCGCTTGTTTCTGTTTTGGTAAAACTATTGTGTTCGTTTCGTCTTTTTCGTTTTGTCGTGTTTTTTTGTCTCGTCTCAGCTGTTGTGCTGAATTCTTTTGGGTTCAATATTTTTGTGCTGTCATCAATTGTGGTTTTTTTTTATCGTTCCATTCTGTTTTGGAAAACTATTGTGTTTATTTCGTCTTTTCGTTTTGTCGTGTTTAGTTTCGTTTCAACCGTTGTGCTGAATTTTTTGGGTTCAATATTTCTGTGTCGTCATCATTTGTGGTTTTTTTTTTCGTTCTCTAAGTACATTATTCTTTGTTTTTCTTTGTTTTGTTGACCATATTTCTGTCACGGAATATATTGTGGTGTTTATATCCTTGTTTACAACAGCAATTTTTTGCTTAATTTTTTTTTGTCTTTTTTTTGGGTTTTATTTATACATTTCTTTATTATTATTTTTTAGTTTTTCTTCAACAGAAAAAGTTTTTAGCAATGGCGTATGTCCAAAAACATCAAGTTTAATAAAGATACTATAAATTTGTGCAACTCATAGCTATGGTTATTTTTATGTATGGAATACGAGTTTTCAGTTAATACCGAGTATCTCTAGCGAAAATTACCATGTTATTTTATATTTTATTTGATGTTTCATTTAAGCATAATTTATATAAACCACGAAAAAGATTATCGAATATTCAGCTGTTTGACAATTTGGTTTTATCATGCTTATTTTTTTTACGCAATTAATTCTGGAAATAAATTCAGGGAACGGTTTATAAATATTACCGTTATACGTACTAACACAACACAAAGAAAAAATGCACGGGCAAGAATCCTAACTAGTATTACTGCGAATATTAGTTTGTGGTAATAAAGATGTTTGATATGAATGTACAAATTGAAAAAAATATCAGTTCATTTTCATGAATATTTCCGTACTATTTATAAAAAAAATTAGTGTGTAGTAAAATAGCCTATAACATGGATTCCGAAATCATAGTAGAATTATTATTTGAGAAAACATTCAGAGTTAGAAAAAAATAAGTACTTGCCATTGAAACACCAAAACCTTTTAAGATAGATAAATTTTTGGATTTTATTGCAGTATATGATGCATAATTTCAGTAAGTAGCCTAATAATAACTTATGTGCTTGTGCCTAAGATGGCTCATCGATGGTTTAAAAATTTTGTTTCACTCGTTTGACAAACATGTGTATAAATTACTAGCTGACCCGGCGAACTTCGTACCGCCTTAGCGTAGCAATGATGCACTACTTTATTTTGTATAGCTGACCTATCTTAGGTATGAGAACCTATTCAATTTGAACTGGAATCTATAATATCCTCCATATAAAAATGAATCCATAATTCCCTGGTATCACTATAACTGAAAAGGACCTTACTAATTTAATTAAATAAAAAACAAAATATATATTGTCAAAATAGTGTTTATTCCATAGGATTCAATAATTCCACTAATGTTTTTACAAATTGCTATTGAACAACTTGGCATTTTTAAGTAAACAATGAGCTCAATACCACGCGCGCTCTATAAATCAACTAATAGTCTCTGTACCCCTCACTGCTTCTCTCTACTCTTATGCTTTTTGATAAACTATATTTTTAGTTTTATGTTCTGGCGCGTAAATAAATAATGTTGATGGTTTTTCGACACGGGAACAGGCGACATATAATTGGCCATGTTAAAAACATGGATTTTCTAGGTTGATGCCACATACACTTAGCGACTGCCCTTGCGATTTATTTATTGACATTGTAAATGCAAGCCGCACTGGAAACTGTAAACGCTTAAAGCTGAATGGCATGTCGTTCGGTATCATAGGGATGCGTGGGATTAAAACATCTTCGCCTTTGTACTTCCCTTTCAAAATTGTGGCTTCGATGACATTGTTCAATAATTTCTTCACCGCAAGCCGGGTGCCATTACACAGACGTGGCTGGTTTATGTTCCGTAACATAATAAGTACTGATCCGATTTTTAATTGCAGATTATGAGGTGGTAAGCCGGGTAATTCAAGCGAATTTAAAAATTCTGTTGGATAATTGACAACTTCATCTTCATTAGTAACGGAATCAACTGATTTGTAATTCTTCAATTCGCCAGCTATTTTCTCTTGAATCAGAAAATTCATTTCGTTCACATCAACATTTTTTGCAGCCAATATAACACGTTCGCTTAACCAAACGTGATTTACGTAATTTTGAGCAATGTTTGGGAAAACCATCTCCATGAGTTCGGTCTTTGATTCACAAAAGTTACAAAAATTGGTAGGGAACACCATGCTCATGCCACTATGAAATACAACATGTTATAAAATGTTGCTGATTAAGTCATTTGATTATAGGCTATTATTGAGTATTTGACTTATTGCTTACAAAATAAACACATCACTGGCTCAACATATTTTGCACCAGTTACATGGTTGTAAAACTAAAAAAAATTGTTTACCATTATACTTACTTACTGTACCGAATGTACCGGTACAATATGTAGTAAAACGTTAATGTTGATAAATATTTCCTAAACGATACAGTTTCTTTACATCCTCTTTGAAGATATTTGCAGCAAACATTCTGTCAATTCTATGTCAAACGTCATAAGGTTACTTTAAAAATATTTATATTGCACAAAGTGTTGGGTTAGTTTGGAAATAATTTTATATATGGTGGTTCAGTATTCTTAAATTTTCTAATTTTCCGTTAAATTTTTTCTTTCATAAGAACCTTCTCGTGACAATAACAAACACAACAAAAAAAAAATAAAAAAAATCATACAATGAAACCACAATTTATTCCTCCTGTCATATTGTCGTCCAAATGCAATGATCAAGTGCAAACGTTTGTAAAAATCAGTAAAAATAACATATAATTAATTCCATCTTATCTGACACATGTTGTCCTCTGTAAAAATCACAAAATGAACCTAGAGCAAGTACACAGCCAGAATAGCCTGCGCCAGCAGCTCTGTACCGAATTTACCGGTACAATATGTAGTAAAACGTTAATGTTGATAAATATTTCCTAAACGATACAGTTTCTTTACATACTCTTTGAAGATATTTGCAGCAAACATACTATCAATTCTATGTCAAACGTCATAAGGTTACTTTAAAAATATTTATATTGTACAAAGTGTTGGGTTAGTTTGGAAATAATTTTATATATGGTGGTTCAGTATTCTTAAATTTTCTAATTTTCCGTTAATTTTTTTCTTTCATAAGAACCTTCTCGTGACAATAACAAACACAACAAAAAAAAGAATTAGTGAAATCGGTTCAGTCATTTACGCGTGATGGCGTGTCCAAGGGAAATAGGAATTCATTATTCTTAAATTTTCTAATTTTCCGCACAATTTTCTTAATTTTTTATTTCATAAGAACCTTCTCCTGACCATAGCAAACACAACAAAAAAAATTAGTGAAATCGGTCCAGCCGTTCACGCGTGATGCCGTGACCAAGGAAAACGGGTTTCATTTTTATATATATAGATTTATGTGCTCGCCCAATAGGAATGCTATTTTTGAGAGCCGTCCTGGAAGTAAAAGTTTTATTTTGATGTAAGTATTTATAACAAAATCATGACAAGTGGGCCAAATTTACAACCGCATCATAAGATACAGGTACGTAACATTTTCAATGTATGGAATAAACACATAACTAATCTTTTGAGCCACCATGTAAATTTTTTTGCCATCAAAAAATTTATAATTTATTTGGTAGTTATAGAAACAATTTCATAACGCCTTACATGTTATTTACAGCAATATTTTTAAATTTGCAAATAAGTGGTTTTATTGTAATTTTTATTTTTTTAACTTCATAAAAACGTTTATTTGGATGTATAAAATAAAAAAAAATATTGGAACATTGTCTTTTTTTACAAGTAAAAATATCTAAAATTACACCAATAATTGTTTAGCTAAATAATAATATTAATAAGGTGGATATTATTATTATTATTTTAAATTTCCTTTAAATTTTTACCTTTACATAAGGTTAGAAAATTTATCTCTCTCCCTTGAAAATATTTACATTAATTTTTGAAACCCAAAAATATTTCAGTTTCATCAAGAGTACATTAAGCAATTGTGTGTGTGTGTTTAGATTCAGTTCTTCTGTTTTAAAAGACAAAAATTTCAGCCTTCGCGTACATCTCCTCAGCTTCCCTTCACTTGCGGGCGAGTCCAGACCGAGGACCGAGGTACCAGCTGTGCGGAGAGTTCCGGCCCTAGCGGCATTCATCACGCCGTCCACGCGCGTGCAAGAAGAAGAAGAAGAAGCTGAAGAAGAAAGGAAAGCCCACAGGAGCACGTCCGTGGATAGGGCCTCACCAAACGGTAAGGACCTGCGGCCGAAGAATTCCTGCAGCCCGCTGGCGAAAAAAACCACGCCCAAAACTTCCGCGAAACAAAAAAAAAAGGTAAAATAAAAAATAAAATAAAATGAAATAAAAAGAAGCAGAAAAAGGTATTCGGAGGAGCGGAAGAAAAATACACGGGGATTACAGTTTGCGGTATCCATTTGGAGGAACGGGACGCACGAAGAGGTCGGACGCTCCCGCGGGAGTAGAGAGCGGATCGATAGGATCGATATCCAATACACGACGCGATCTATCGTTTAGCGGACGCGGGTTCCCCAGCCGCGCACTTCCGGGGAGGGGCCAGCCGAGAAGGATTTCTCGCCAAGCTTTGTCCGAGCCAGCGACGCCTTCGGTGACCTCAACTGCCCCGTTTTATTAATCCCTCCGACCAATGAACGTGAACAAAGATCGCAGGCTATCGGGGCCATCGTCAGGAGTTGCTTGTCCTCTGCGTTGTAGCCGCGTCCAAGGCGAAGACATCACCGACGTTTCGGCCGACGTTGCAGTCGCCATCATCAGGGAGCAATTTTACCTACTGAGATAATTGCATGTTCTACTCACTGCCTGCTTAGGCACGCCCCTGTGTATTTCGTGACTTTAAAGGCATATGATTTATTTTGGTAAACTTACCGTGTACACACATGTAATTAAAACTGACGAGTAGTAATACGTTCAAAGTGCGTGATACAACGCATGTGATAAAGCGCGTGGTACGTGGTTACAAACCAAAAGCCAAGAAACTCCAACGAACGTGAACTTAAATAATTCGAGGAAAAATTTTTTCTGTAAATTTTAAAATTGTGTATATTTTCTTTTGGATAATGGAAAATTAATTTTGTTGAGAGATTAATCAATTCTTGGCATCAGTAGATAATGCTTAAAAAGTAAATAGAAGTTTATTTCAAATGTCATAAATAACTGTGGTTTAAAGTTGCCTTTATATCATTCAGGAATCCGTGGTTATTGTTCAATGACTGAAAATGCATTTTTTGCTATTTACATTTATGAAAATTTAACAAAACGTACACTAAAAGTATGTGTCTGATTTTGTGTCTTTGTGTGTATGTAATAGATTTCCAAAAATTATTATTTTTACTTAAGTAAAGCAACAAGTCAATAAATATAAAATAGGTGTTTTGAATTGTGCTTTTTCAAGGATTTTGCAGTGTAATTTGAGTAAGTAAAACATAACAGTAAAAATAAAATTATTATTATTCAAGTAATCTATTACCATTCAATTTAAAATATTTTAAAAATTTTTTAGGCTTTCTTGTCAAATTAACCAATGTGAAAGTGTTCCATTCTCTAGCTTAGTGATACAAATATAATAAAAATAAAAAGTTTAAAAGTATAAATCTTTATTTGTTTACAGACTGTCTGCATATTTTGAAAGGGTATTAAATTATTTTACAGATGTAAATAAGCAGTAATATTTTATTTTATTTTTTCTACAAATTTCTATTTCAGTTATTAATCTGTTGTTTTAATTGGAAACTGCTACGCATGCATTTATACTATCAAAAAAATAAATCGAACCATAATCAAAGTGCTTATTCGTCACAAAATTAAAAAAGTTTAGGCTCCTATGTATTTCGTGACTTGAACGGCTTATGATTTGTTTTGGTTGACTTGCTTTGTACACACATGAAATTAAAACGGACGAGTAGTACGTTCGAGTGCGTGATGAAGAGATTTAGGAGAATGTTGCGTGACCTCACACGTAAGGGAAACATGCACATTTTCATTCAAAAAGACTCCGGGGGACGGGATTTAGACGGTTAAAGAATGCTTCAGAACACGCTTATGCACGCATACTTGGTGTTTTTAATACGCCAGGTTCAGGCAGAGTAAAATACTTGACTCACAACACAAAAATAAAATTAATTTGTTTTCTACTTTCTTTGGAGAACGAAGATTTTCCTTTTGGCTAATACATAAATTTAGTTTGATGTTTTTTATCAAGTATATTTTTAATGCCAGTTGACCTTGAGCTGTTACGCATATTTAATGCACATATTATATGACTAAGTTAAGCATGACTATTAGAAAAGCAATGAAATCGAGTGCATTTAATTGATTACACTTTCAGAAACTAGGGAACTAAAGGAAAAAAGGTTTATTTTTCTGAGAATTTTTAACAAGGAAATGTAATACTTATATGTGGTAATCTTTTTTTATAGAACATGCAATTCTTTCAAAAACCACCAAGACAAAAAGGCAACTTAAAGTTCTGTAAAATACTCACAAACACACATAATAAATAATGTGATTTTTAATCTTTTTTGTTTAATGCACAAAAAAGAGAATATAATTTGAGTCTTTGAACAATAACCACGGATTCCTTGATGATATACATAAAGGCAATTTTACACAGAGTATATTCATGACGTTTTAATTAAATTTCTATTTTACTTTTTAAACATTGGATACTCATTCCCCTAATTGAATAATCTCTCTTCAAAAATAAATAAAATATTTATGATCGTACAAAATGTTTTGGTGGATTTAAAATCCTGAAAACATTTCCCCAGTTCGGCAGAGAAAAATAATTGCATTGTTTGTAATGGAGCTTTTGTGGTTTACACTCAAATATAGTTTGTCCCACGGTTGGCTGGCATAGTACCTGACGAGTGTAATCCATAACTATGCTTTTATAGTGTAGAAGAAACTGTGAGGCATTTCTTATGTGCTATTCTAACTATATTTAGAGTAAGTTGATATAATGCAAAAAATAATATATGATTTTGATACAACATACATTGGCAAACCAGAGGTAAGAAATTATTTTATAAAATACATATGTATGGTATAAATTTTTAAACAAAGAACAATGTTTGATCTTTATTTAAAATAAATTAAATAAATAAAATAATTAATTAAAGTTTCGTTATAAATATATATATTTTTTAATATTTTCCTGTAATTGCTGTAAAAATTAGATAGCACAACCTGTAAATTTTAAATATACCAAACTCACCTGAACTGCAAAAAATATTTTGCACTGTAAATAAACAATGGAATGCCATTTATTCATTCCAGCTCTTCTCCAAAATTTAACCGTTAGGAAAAATTAATATTGCCTACACATGATGTTGCAAAGGTTATTTTAAAATAATTTACTGATGCGTGTTTCCTTTGAGCAATAATTTAAAAAAATGCAAATTTTGTTTGGTTTTCTACTATAATCTACAATTAATTTTTAAAATCAGTTTTATCAGATGTTAATATTTAATACTGAAAAAAATCATTAAATTGTATATAGTTTTAAAAAATTACATAGCAGGCTCAGTGGTTTTTTTAATTAAAATTTTTTTTTGTGGAAAGTTCTTTAGTAGGAACACATTTCAATAAGTGGTGCATGTTTTGGATTGCACGATGCATTCGTTGAAAGGAAGTGTGCCTCAGCACCAAAAGACGGTTGGTCTAGGCCATCAACATACGAGAGGGACATAGAATGGTCAGGTGTAGGGGGTTGGTGCAGGAAGAATGAAGAGGGGGAGTGGGGGTGTTTGTGTGATGGAGCGCCGATTAATCCCTAGAAGCCGGGCGCCTTTTGACACATTTCCGTCCCCTCCGAGGCCTTGCGGCACCGATGACGGATTGATCCGCGAGGTGGCTGGGGAAAACCCTACCCCCGTTCCCCTGGCCTTCTCTCACCACGTGTGTGTGTGTGTTTGCGGTGAGCGAACCCGCGCGCCTACGCCCGCGTTCCTGCGTTATAAATTACCGCAGAGGTCGGCAGCTCAGCAACACGCCCGGAAATGCGTGGCAGCGCCTCACCTTAACGTCGCCCTCGTTAAGGGGTTGCCTCCCATTTAGGGTCGTGATTTTACATTTACATTAATCACAGATGCAACTTGTGGACTTTTTAAAATGGTTTAACATTCTTGAAATGAAATCATACACACATACTCTTTTCATAATATGCTGCCAAAGTAAAAAAAAAATTTTAACGATCTTGGGCTGTAAAAATATGAGGAATATAATGGATAACAGAAATAAAACTTTTTATGTTTAACTGAAATGCTACTGGCTACATCTTTATATGTTTTGCTTTTCTATCACAAAAAAAAATTGTTATGTTTTATTTGGCTGTCAAAATCTTCACAAATGTGAGAAGAGACCCGAAACGCCAGGTAAAAGAAAATAATTATGCTGAAAGAAATTCGAAAGTTCGCTTGAAGTAGCCAGTAGCATTGGCGTTAAACCTAAAATGTTTTAGTCGTGTTATCTGGTTAAATCTTCTTATTTGCATGATCCAAAACAGTAAAAAAATTTTTAACTTTTGTAACTAACTATGCAAAAATTATGCGGCGTATAACTTATATTTTTAATTTTGTGAAACGTAAACTATTTAAAAAGTGTACATGTTTACCAGTGTTTAACTTAGATATAATATATAATCACCGGAAATGAGAGAAACCCATAAAGCTCGTTCTCGCAAGCCACTTTCGTTATTCCGTTTACTTCACTGTCGTTTCTAGAAACAGTCAAGTTTTACAGGTACAGTCATTACAACGCATTGTATTTTTTGTCTTGATTTAACTTTGAAGTAATTTTTAATAAATATTTCCTAACTAGCTGTAGTATCCGGCGTCGCGTAAGCTTTTCGCAGGTTGAAGGAGATTTTTTTTTTTTCAAAAAAGTTTGTATACATTAGTGTTCGATTTTTATTCAACGCCAAATCTGCAAAATTACATTTAGTATTACCAAAATAATAATTCAAGATTTGGGTAGGTTTTCCGAATTAGAAGTAAACAGAAAATAAATTTGTGCGTGGAGTCCACGAGCGAAAAAAGTGCAACTTATTGCTTATTAGTTATAAATAGAGATAAATTACTTTTATCGTTTAATAGAACAAGAGATAATAATTAAGAATTGTAAAGACACGGGTATGATTTCAAATGAAATAACTCTTTTCTACACGAATAAATAAATTGTAGATTCTTTGAATTAAGAAAGTACTAAAAAATTTTCTCGTAGGCCTACATAAAAAACACTCTTTGATTTTAAATAATTTTAAATTAAATCTTGCTGATAATTAGATAGTTTATGCACTTAATTAATAGTCCAATGGACGTGTGTAGCCTGAAGTAGATATCTTGCATGTGAAAGTGACAACATGGCATTCGAATAGGACCTAGCTCAATGCTACTTTGTTAAGCTACAGACACCCTCAGATACACTCCGATCGAGAAATATTAACGCCTCTTAGTTGAACTTAACATATTTACACACTCGTGGTTCGTAACTATAAAATTTTGTGTAATTTAGTTAGTCAAATAATAATTCGTGACAAATAATTACCCTTGTCAAACTTAAGCGAGAAAAGCATTATACCAGCAGAAATATTGAGTTACACAGGTAAAACAATTCTCAAATAACACTGTTAAACAATACTGATTTACAAAAGTAATTAAATTAAGAATACATACATGAAAGATTAATATTTTCTTTCGAATATGGCCCGTGACACGGTGCACAACAACAAATTCAAACCCCGTTGTGTTGCCCTCTGTCCAAATACTCCCTAAAGTCGGGGTGGCGTCAGGCGCAGCCGGGTCCCTACCGCCGCGACCCGCCTATCCCTGCAGCATGGCAGGGTTCAAACTGAGCCGCACGCCGCCACGTGGAGCCAGCTCAAGGCTGCTCCAGCGATCACCGACCACGCCAACGACCCCGGAGTGGCGATAGCGCGACGTCCACCCCCAAGAAAAAACCGCACACATAGAAGTGCGCAAGTGCGCAATGCGTGAGAACGCAAGAGCGCGAGAGCGCAAGAGCGCGATAATGCAGGAGTTCAAGAGCGTGAGAGCACAAAAGTGCAAGAGCGCAAGAACGCGAGAGTGTGAGAGCGAAATAGCGCGAGAATGCTAGAGCGCGAGAATGCAAGAGTTGAAGTGCGAGAGCGCAAGAGCGCGAGAGCGCGAGAACGCAAGAGCGCAAGAGCCGGAATAACGCGACACGTCACAGTCGCTCTCATTCAATCGAGAAGGATGCCACGGGTATATATGCGACGACGCCGGCCTCCGCGGGAGTTCCGAGGGTTCAGAGAGTTCAGGGAGTTCAGGGATTAGCGGAGAGAGTCTCACCCTCGATGAATGATACTGGCGATACCCATGAGATCAGCGAGAGATGAAGAGGACAAGTGATACTTGCTGAGCGAACCGGAGCTATCGGGAGGCGATACCTGCCAGTGAAGGCCTGGCAAGCCAGTCTGGCGCGACGAGCGATAGTTGAGGACTGTGCTGCGGCGCGGCGTGGGTGAGTGTGGGAAGGAAGCGGACAGAGACGGACAGAAGAGCGAGCCACTAATTGTTTTGGACAGAGATCTTGGGTGCAGTAATTATATTTATAGTGTAGACAATAGTAGGTAATAAAAAAAACTGTACTAATTAATTGGGCTATTCTTTACGAACCCATTTTCCTCCCACTCGTAACAATATCATAAAGACCTATAAAAACTTCCGGCGTCAGAATACAAAAAAAAAAAAAAACTTATAATGAATTTATGATCTTCTAAAGACATAAACTCTAGTACAAGAAAAAATATATATAGATTCTTTAGAAAATAAAAAAATTAATACAAAAATTTCTATTGAAAATATTGAGAACGATAGTGCTGTGCGTGTCTCGCGCCCGTGGATATGCCCTTTCTAGTCTCAACACTCCCGCTCGGACACTCACCAGGGCAGGAAAACAATACTTACACGTCCAGCAGTCACTTCGTGCGGCACTTGTAGTGACCGCGTGTACTGAGAAGTACACTACAACACACGCTCGGTCGTTAGCAGAGTGATCTGGTTCACTTATATGGCACTTGTCTTAAGCCTTAACGTTGTGGCCGGTGCTTATTCGCAATTGGGGGCACACACATACGGTTTGAGGAGCTTCAGAAAAATACTGCGTGATTTGAAACTATCTCTAGATATCCGAGTGCGTTCTGTCTATGAAAAGCATTAAAGAATGTGCCGAAGGACTGACGAGTGGATCTGTTTCCGTGAAATGGCCCAAAACACTTGTTTTCAGACTAATGTTTAGACATGAGACGCCCAGTTAAATTCTTGAAAACATTTAACGGACTTGCATTACACCCTTATCTTAATTTATCCGCCATCTATCATTATGAATACCGCTTAAATTTCATAGTTGACGACTGTGCACGACGAGAAGACAGCGCGCCATTTCAGAGCCTTGCGCTTAGAGGTGATGCCGAGCTGGAAGCACCAGCGAGCGTCACACTTATATCACCCCGCGTCATTAGGCGATTTCGGCCAGTACCATTAGCGTGAGCGTGAGCGTGCGCGCGTACCCGACGGTGCTAGGGTTAGAATTGAATTAGCAGAAGTTAGGCCTCTGTTCAAAGAAACCCGCCAAATTACACGTGGAGCTCAAACGAAAAATAAACTTATGGTAATTTAAAAGAACTGAGTGAACGATCAGTTGAATAAAATATAAGTGCTGAGAAATCTACTCGACGCGTCTGACTTCGGTGGTTGTCTGAGGCAGGGCACACGCAGTATGAGACACGAAATGACACGACGCGACATTTTGTTTAAATAGTAAGTAGTTGAGTTGACTTCAGATGCGGCACGACTCCAGAAAACTGTCACGAGGCGACAACATCGGATGACTGCTCCAACGTGGTCGCG
Source organism: Bacillus rossius redtenbacheri (assembly GCF_032445375.1). NCBI lineage: Eukaryota > Metazoa > Arthropoda > Insecta > Phasmatodea > Bacillidae > Bacillus > Bacillus rossius. Next base: position 56,988,267 of record NC_086330.1, on the reverse strand, counting down.
AGCAGACTGTCTGATGGCTACAGTGTTCTGCGCATGCGCGAGTAAAAAAAAATTTTTTTAGTCAACAAAGGCATTCCGTAGTTAAATCTTGTAATTTAATTTTAAGCAAATATTCACTTGTAAAGTATTTTAATTGAATTTTCCTCAACATTGAGCTGGAAGCATATCGAATAGTATGTTTAGTATAAGAAAGATATATTTCATATAATCCATTTTTGAAGGAGTGTCACGACAGCAATTTGATTTCAAGAATATGTAAGGAAATAACGTAACGGAAATACAATGTTGACAATTTGTGCGGAATCGCGTGGTGTCGCGCAGTGTCGCGCAGTGTCGCGCAGTGTCGCGCAGTGTCGCGCCATGTCGCGCCAAGTCGCGCAGTGTTACGCAGTGTCGCGCCGTGTCGCACTGTGTCACGCCATGTCGTGTCACGTCTGATTCTGTGTAAGACTGAAGTCAAGCGCCAGACGCGGCTGCCTCTCTCTCGTAGCGTAAGTCGCGTAACACTGTGTAAATATGAGAGGCTGGACATTTGCCTGTACATAATAGCTGTAAAAAAAAGAACACAACTAACCCTTGTCTTGAGGGCTTAAATTCCGAAAAATTACAATTGGAAACAATCACTTGGACAGTCCGAGTGTTGGACTCTCGGCAGTGGTGCGCGTCACAGGGCGCGCTCCGACAGCGGCCGCCGGCACAGGCGAAGCTGGGACCCGGGCATAAATTAAGGGCCAATGAGGTACAACGTCAGCACTGGAGGACGGAGAAGGATGCCTGATGTTGGTAACAGATATCAGTTACCAAAACGTCGCAACTCTTTTCCCTTATAATGCCTACTGTGTTCTTCTGTGCTGTCGACATTTTGTTGTAAGAATACCTGTTTAATTTCATCGCTTGGTTCATATGTGCGTCGCTGTATTATCGGTTTGTTGTACGGATTATTTGTTTAGGATCATTGTTGGGTTCGTCTGTCTTTCACTTTGTTGTTTTACGTATTTTATGTTTTTGCTGCATTTGTCTCGTCGTTGTAGGCACAATGTGTTCGTCAGTGGTTTCATATTTCACTGACCTATACTTTCCACGGAATTCTCTGTGCTGTATTTTCAATAAACATTAGACACCGCCCATATTGGCATGTTTTTATATGTGTTTGTGTATTAACATTTCTCTGTAAGTTCTTTGTGTTTTCTCTGACACAGTGCCAACCAGCTATGAGGTATGTTCAAAATAATGATTCAAATAAAGTTTAATATCTTTAGATCATTTGTTTAAATCCCAATATTTCAACTGGCATATACATTTATATCAGTGTGATATTTCAATTGAACAATATTATTGACTAACAGATCTTTCAAAATGTAAGAGTTAATGTGAAGTGAAATATTTGAAAATAAAAAAAAAAACATTCTATCAAGTAATTGGTAGAGACCTGTAAACTTCGCGATTTCAAATCCCTAAAGTATAGACTCCATGATCCTCTATGCACTCGTGCAAATTACATCTGCTGATTGGTTACCGACTCGTAACACCTGTTGACTGGAATGATCGTGATTCGCTAATCCTTCTGTTAAAGATTTTTCATTGGCCCAGAGTCCTTCATATAAACTGTGACCCAATTACTGAAGCAAAATAATGTCAAAAGTATTTGGACTCTACCCTATCGTGAAATGAATCCGCGAATTTTACAGGTCTCTAGTAATTGGTTGTTTCCTGAAGTTATGCATCGCATCAGTACCAAGCCTTGGCATTATTACAAATTTGAAAGTGATTCACCCAAGTTGTTAAAAGCTCACTGTAAGATTGGATGTCCTATCACCTAAAGTGAATGTTCTCTATCGTATGGCAAAAAAAAATTGTTTTGCTATTAATAAGGATTTCATAATGAAAAATGAGAATTATTAATCTGATCTGACATGACAGTGGGATTAAAATTTACTTCTAGGTCAGACAGTTTGTAATTGGGCTGGGGTGTTTTCTGATACTAGTTACACTTATTGGGATGAACACTATCGTTAATAACCAGAGCACTAAAAAGACAGGAAATGACACATGCACAATTTCCAAAGTAGAATAAAATCCAACTTACGCGATTCACTCAAATCAACATGAGTGTAAAAAAACATGTGAGCGAGTTTTCTAGTGCTCGCAAGAGCTGTGTAACATCTAACCTCGTTAAAAAGCAAATATCATGTGTTCTTATGTTGCAAATACACTTAACAAACGAAACTCTGACACCAAGATTAACGTTGAATTATTTAAAATAATGCCGAGCGTGATAAATATATATGGAAAGAGCAATATCAACAATATTTCTTGGGCGAATCACTAGTAGTTACCGCAACCACCATCAGAAGTTGTTACCGGAACTGCTACATCAACTACTGAAACATATATAATTTTAAAACTATATAACTCAACGGCTCTGATAAAAGAAAAAATTACTTGCAAAAATGTTAAACCCCGGGTTTGGACATGACATTCGACAATGATATTTATTAATATACTGCCGAGATTGTTAAAATTCATTTTACAGTTAATACTGCAAAGTTACCTTTTGTCTTTGTGAAATTTAGTTTGTGTTATCCGCCAACTATTGCAGCACCGTGGTTACACATTTACGTTCCTTGCGACTTCCCTTCCATTCACGAAATTACTCCAACGAAATCTATATCGAGAGCTAAATGGTACAAATTAAAAAAAAACAATGGTTGTTGGGAGATCTATTTAAACAAACAAACACACATTAGTTAATTAATATCAATGTTAAATTAATAGAAATAAGGTACACAAAATGTCCTCAGCAAGCAATGCGTGGTTTTTTTCTCCCCTCTCTGCTAGTAACACACACGCAGTTCCATTCCCTTTGCAGAGGGGAAATGGGTATCTGTGTAATGCGAGATGGAACAGTATTGAACGAAGAATTGGGTTGGGACGAAGCCCAAACATTCAATTAGTGTTCATGTCAAGCTTGATAAAGCTGGAGACGTCCCATGCGAAGCTGCGCCCACGTGTTTCAAATTAAATCAGTAGCGAAATTTTTTTATTTGCAGAGATAGTCAAACATAATTTAAAATGAACACGATTTCAGATACAAAACACGCACTTGGCTACATCGAAACAAACGTATTTTTTAACGGAAACAAAATCCGATTTATTCGTCAGAAAACACTACTATGTACTATATAATTTAAAAAAATTTAATTTACAGTATTGCCTATGAAATAGGCTGGCACTTTTTAAACGTAGCCTATATATATATATATATATATATATATATATATATATATATATATATATATATATAATAACTAAACGTTTGTTCAGTCCAGATTGATTTAAATATATTTTGGATATAATAATTATTACATTAGCGGAAAGAAAATATATAACCCTACATGGGAAATTACTGGCTAGAGGCTTACTATGAATATACGAAAATTATGATGTAAAAGTTGTTCTTAAATACAAAATCTATACATCTGTGTCCATTTAATTTTAATAAGAAAATAAAGGCTTGAAATTGTGGTGTTTTAAAAGTTTTAGTTTTATTCAAATATTTCCATTTCTTGAACAAATATAATATATAAAACAAACGACATATTGGATTGTGACGTCACGACGGCCATATTGGATGACCTGGACCTCGACCTTTTACCTTGACACCGGCAGCCTTTTAGGTTTCCGCATTTGAATTCTAGATCTTTCCGTCATTTTTTCTATAACATTCATCCATCTTGACATCGAGCGCCCCACTCCCTAATGTTGCAATTTACGTTACGGTCGCCATCATGGATTCTAGAAACATTGAAATTTTCATTACGATCCCCATCTTGGATCCTATAAACATCGCACTTTTCGTTGCAGCCGCCATATTGAATTCTATAAACATTGCAATAACGTTACGGCAGCTATATTGAATTTTGAACGTTGCACTTTTCGTTACGGTAGCCATAATGAAAATCCGTAACCGACACAAGTCATCTCTGGATAGGGTGCTTGTTTTTTGTATACAGCAAATATGATGGCCTTTATGCTTGCAAAATGCAGAAAACTTTCAAATGTACAGGAAGTTTCCGACTGACGTTTGCGTTTATCAACCCCGTTTCACGGTAACGAGTTTGCAAGAGCGAGGCGTTCCCCCTGCCCCCCCCCCCCCCCCCCTTTTTCCACAGAGACGGGCTTCTTATTTACCTGGCACCTCGAGATCTACGCCAATGATCAGGCCGTACCAGTAATAGCAGTAGAATAATCAGTGATATTAGTAACATTAGTAGCAAATAATGGTGCAAAATATGCAAACTAAAGGAGCAAAAATGTGTTAAGTTTTGCTGAGCAAGATTCGAAACAAAAAATTTTTTTCACGTTAGCCTATACTCATAAGTAGAGACATGCAAAATTCACGGATTCATTTCGCGATAGGCTAGCATCAAAATTACTATACCTTCGTACCGCTTCTGCGATTGGCCCACATTTTATCCGGGGAACTGTGAGCCAATGGGAAACACTAAACCAAGAAAGTGCCGAATTACGGACAGCCCAGTTGAGACGTCTCACGCGTCAGTAGCCAATGAAGATGTGTCATTTCCGCGAGTAGGTATTTAAAGGACTGTGGAGTCTATCCTAGAGGTCAATGAATCCGCGAATTTTGCAGGTCTCTACTCATAAGAGATTCTGTCTTGTAAATGGCAATATGTGAATTTAAAAAGAAAATTAATTATGGCACTCCTCGATGACGGATTGCGAGATCGCTCCGGCTGGCATCGCGGGGAAGGATCGCCGCGGCGGCGGCTCGCGAGCCGCGCCAGCCGGGCTTCACGGGCCCATTAGCGGCACGGGACACTTCGCGGGAAGGGGGTCACGCAGACTGACCATTAACCGATTACGGGCCGCGGGCACGCAGGCAGGCGGGACCCGGTACCGGAGCCGCTCAGAGCCGCGCACGGAGTAATTAGTTCACACCTCAGGACGCTAACGACGTCTGTGTCCGAGGTATCAACACACAGCAGTGAAGGCGGAGTCTTGACGGGATCCCCGCGCCGTCATTCGATTGACTCGGTTAAGGTGGTGGTACCCGAAATGATTTTGTATCTGTGGTTTCGGGGTTTTTCCATATAGGAAAGGAAAATATTTATGTTAGTCTTGTCATGTATTGAAAACATGAAATCGTGTGGTGTACAGTTTTGAATTAACCATTTTTATGCAGTCACTGTTATGAAACTCTTAATACTTGTAATAAATTTTCTTCGTATATAAAAATTTAATTTTCTCAAAAAGCGGGAAAGTAGAATATATTAAAAAAATATTCCATATCAACTTTTTTTTTTCAATATGAGGAATTTATAGTAATAGGCCTACCTCTTAAAGGCCGATCCGCTATCTTCGTTCTAAAAATTGCTACTAGAAGTGCTTGTTTCACGAATCGTACACGTAGTCTGCTACTAGGAATGCTAGTGTCTCGTATTGCACACATCATCTGCTAAAGTGCGTTGCCATCATTTTCCTTTTGTATTGAAAACCTCAACCCCCCTAGTGTTAATCACCAGACCATCGTGTAATCCGCCATAATGTAGGTCAACTTGACAGCCATATTCAAATTTGTAACCATTAACAAAAATACTCGGGTAAAAATTCAAAAATCATTTTCAAAAATCACCTATTCATATATTAATTGATTCGATCTTTATCCGTACTTGATTTATCCATTGCCAGTGCTGAAAGTATTTCAAGCTTAAAAAATAACCTCACTTAAATTCCTTTCTTCCCATTACAATTTGACGAGCTTTTTAATCTCCATTAGCCTACTAAGACCAAAGACTCTATACGAGACAACTACCAAGCTTATATATATATATGTTTCAATATATCATTTTGTCTACCACGGAGGCCATATTCAGTGCACTTTATGACAACAAAGGTGCCAACTGCAAACGCATAAGCCAAGCATTTCCAAACCACGAGGCCTTCTTCGTCGATACTTGGCATGCCTTTCAAAAATATGGGACACACTTTCAACGAAAAGGATGCTCATTTTAGACGCACATTCTACATAATAGAAGCGGATTTTGACGTACATTCCTCAAGTGTCTAGCTTGCCTCTTGCCTGACTTGTGCCATGCGCCCAGCTTGCATCGTGCCTGCCTAGTTTGATTTTGTGCTCCGCTTGCATCCTGCCTGTCTCGACCTGTATCTGGCTTGTACTTGACCGACATTCACCTCATGCCCTGCTAGCCTCGTGCTACAAAGTGCTCGACCTGCATCGAACCTAGCTTTCCTTGTTCCTTGCACTATTACACTCATACCCAGCTAACTTCATGGCCAGCTGTTTAATCCTTGTATTTCATAGCGTTTGACTGTCCACATGCCCGGCTATCCTCGTGCCCAGTTTGCCTCGTACTCTTTTGCCTTGTACATACCTTTGGTTGCATGCCTGAATTGCAACCGGCCCTTATTGCCTCGAATCCGTTTGCAACATCCGTTCAACTATAGCCAATTTGACTACAATTGCAGCGAATTATTCCATCAGGCAATTAATGTATCCAATTGCTCAATCAGGCTTCAAATGTAGCCAAATTGACTGAATTTGTATCCAGGCTATATTTGTTGCCGGATGGAGCAATTGTATACATTTGTAACCAAACTGGTTACACCTTTAGCCAGATGGAGTAAGTGGATAAATTTTTGTAGCCAGGCTACAACTTGGTCTTGGCATTGGACATGACTTGGTTGGAAGGCATAAGTACCGACATAGTGTTTGTATTTGGAAATCAACTAATCTTAAGTTGCACCGAATACAGCCTTCATGGTAGCATAGTGTTATTATGTAACATTTATTCAACCAGGCACTGGTTTTGTGTGTAGTCCTTGGTCTTAGTAGGCTAATGAAAATCATTAAACTGGTCGAAAATTAATGGCAAAAACTAATGAATGATTTTAAGCTTTAAATACTTTTGGCAACGGCCAACGATGTAACTAAGGACGGATGTAGATAGAATTTAAAAATATATTAATATGCAAACTTTTAATGAATTAAGACTTTTGTACATTTCTTTTAATAAATACAAATTTTTACATTAGTAATCAAAATCAACTCAGCATCTTTCTGGAAGCTGGTAGATGGTGATTTTAATAATATTTGGCGATATTTAGTTATATTTAATTAAAAATGTATTTTTAGGCCAAAATAACAGTTTTAACAAAAAAAATCATTTGATCGAATCAATATTTGACTAAACAATTATTTTTAAGAATTTATGGAATTTTTCCCGTTATTTTTGGTTTATGATTACATATTTTCACTAAGGCAGCCAGGTTGGCAGATAATATGGTGGATGTTACGATGGTCGGGTGATTGACACTACTGCACTCTATTAGGTATACATGAACCAAGTTGGCGGCAGCACACTCTAGAAAATGATGTGTGCATATACGACCTTAGCACTTCTTCTAACAAACATTGAAAACTAAGAGGTCGGCAGCGCAAAATAGCTGATGACTTGTACAATACGCGACACCAGTGCTTCTAGTAGCATTTAACTAAATTAAATTTGGCGCTTCGGCCTCCAATGGGTGCTGCTATAAATCATAAATATTAAAAACTTTCAAGTTTTCATATGTGTCATTTGTATAGATATTTTTATTTTAATTTTTGGTTTGTAATTTATCTCGATTGCTGTGTGGTCAAAGGTGTATGTTTTTGATAGCAGAGGTTTGACATTTCATGATTCTAATCACCTGGCTTCTAATGTATATTGTTTAAGAAATTTAATTAAGATTGTTATAAGGGTCATAAAACACTCGTAGGTAATGAAACATCGACCTTAAGTGCATGAGACATAACAATATTGGTGCACTCTGGGAAGAAACAGCATAAACAAAGGTGGCAATATACACCGGAAGCAAACAATGTGGCGGACATTATATCAACCAAGGTTCTGATCTACAGCAGATGAAAATAATATGGCGGCCATTAGCAGGCGAAATAAAGATGGTGGCCTCCAGCAAACGAAAAACATATGGTGGCTATGGTATAAAAATACTATATGGCACTTACAATATGGTGGCCGTTACATCATAATTCAAAATGGTGGAATAAATAATAGTGTCTCTGACATCATAAAAATTTGTGAATTGTATCAATTAAATGTCAAATATCAAGGAAAAGGTAATCCAATATGGCGTCTGTGACATCACAATCCAAGATGGCGGATACCCGGCTCTCGGCTAAAGATCAGTGAACCTGTCAGAGGACATACATTAGTATGCTACTCAGCTTTATAGTTTCTAAAATTTGGTGTATTAAAAAGAGTTTAAAATATTTTAAGTTTCATGACGTTCGTAATATAAGAATTCCTTAATTATTTGTTTCTAAGTGTGGTTATCACACGTGAAAACTTTATTATATTATTTTAGTGTCTAACTTTATCTCTCGTGGTTGGTCTATTGTTTTTTTTAATGTTGGTTTTGGGTGTTATTTCATTAACTTTTTCTGGTCCTTAAATGTTAAATTTCCATGATTTTTATATGACTTTGCTGACCAGTGTTCCTTTTTTGCGCGTAGATCTATATTAGCGTTAAATTTCAACATCATTGTCTATAGTAAAATCATCATGGCTTAACAAGATAAGATGTGAATAAACGCGCAACATAATAATATTTTTTTTTCAATTCTTATGAAATTGGTTTTCTTGATAAGTTATTCCTTTGCAGAAGTTCTAGAAACATAATTACGAATATCATAAAAACTTTTCAAAGAAACCATTTAGCTGAACGTCCACAGAAAAGTTTTGTAAATTTTCCTTTAGTTTTGACTCAGCATTAATCTTAACTCATTCTATTTCCTCCTTGTCAAGTTTTAAACGGGTTTTCTTTATTTCCGTCTAACATTTTTTTGAAAAGTAAATTTTTTTTTTGCCTCTGTATGGTTGCCCGCAAAACAACTTATGTACCCGTTTCGCGTTTTGTTTGCGCAGAAACTCTCAGAGAATTCCTCATCGAGATTGTTTGCGGCTTCACTGAGGTGAGTTTAGTTTTGTTCTCGTTTGCTTGAAACATTTCTTCCTTTCAGTTGCGCGGCGGAAGTCCAACAAGGTTTGAACAGCAAGTTTTAACACAGCGTTTAGTTTTTACTGTGGTTATATTCAAAGTTTCTGCTATGTTTACCTTAAATTATTTAAACACAGAAGATCTTTAATAACATAAATACAATCTTAGCATGTTAGTAGTGCTTTGCAAGTGTTAACAGTAATTGGTTTTAAAATGGTAAAACATTTTAAGCACAAAAAAAACACTGTTACGGTAATACATATTTTTTATGAAGTTAAATAAATTTGCTGCATTAGCTTGATCATTATAGAAAAGAAAAAATCAATATAAAATGCCTAATTCGAAAAAAAATATTAAATGTTTTGTGAGTAATCTCTAGAATCAATTCATTATTTGTTTGTGTTCTACGTTTCAAAAGACCTCAAAAATACGCGTCTCATTCACCGCGAGGTTATAAGAGACGAACATATACTCTTAAAAATTACGGTTATTTACTGAATGCAATTCAAACAAACACAGGTGTGCATCGTAGTTGCAGATAACTTGGTTGATACTACACCAGATTTCAACTTCTTAGTTAAGTTAGGTGCTATGTTGTTAACAAGAAAGCCATCATTTATATAGAAGAAAGAAGTATGTAATTCACGCTTCTTATAATATTGTGTGCTTAACCATTTCTAAATGCTTTGTAATTACGCTTACGTTTGGATGCCACTTTTGAGTTTATGGTCGAAGTAGTTCAAAACCATACCTGTAATCTCACTTAGATATCAGTAAATATACGATGATATCTGAATCATTTTTAACCAATCTCTATCGTAAATTTGGGAACGAATTCTTTACTCTGTGTATATTCCACAAAGGGTTGGGATATTAGGGAGGAATTCAACCATTGCATAAAGTAAGTATTAAAATAATGTGAGCGGGAAAATTTTATGGTAAATTATAACCATATTTTTCCAAAGTAAATTAATTTTTCTTTTATTTAAATAGGCATATATAATTTTGTATATGTAAATTTACGTTCTACAAAATTTATTTTCTGCAGATGGGTATGTAAATTTTAAGTAAAGTTTTTTGTTCCTATCGGTTGGTAGAGGTTAGCATTAATTGTACTACTCTCAAATGTTAATTAAGCTATTAAAATGTAAAGAAAGACCAAATGTAAGATTTATTCTCTTCTGTTTGTATAAAAAATTGAAAAAATATTTTTCTTTGATTTCTGTTTAAGTATAAATCGCTGGAAAAAAAATCCCGAAATTACTTTGTCAGAAAACTAATAAGTTATATCTAGTTTGGACGCAATCCGGAATTTTCATATAAATATATATCTAAAGGATACCGCAGAAAAACCGATCCAATGGACTGATATAGCAATATTCAATCCTTGGTCCTCCTCCTCGCTAGTCGAGTGGGTTACCACTGCAACCCTCGCTCGGTCAGTATCGATGTAACTCTGGCACGAAAGGAAAGTAGTAGCAAATTGTAATCACGTTAAAATGGTTTGTAAATTAGTTTGCTTCTGAAGTTTCGTGTTTATTTACGTTATTTTAAATAAATTCACTATATTTAATACTTGAGTAAACGTTTTTCCTACTGAACTTTGCCTTTAAATAATTTAAATAAACTAAAAAGCTAATTTTTAAGTGTCAGTTTTAATATACACTGAAAATATGAAATCAAATGGTAAATAGATTTGTATTAACTCTTAGTTTATAGTCTTCGTCTTTAAAATCTTCATTTTTAGTACATCATACTTAAAAAAAAATAAAAATTAGGTTTTCCAAAAATCATAGAAACCTTAATTTTTCAGGGTTTTGGGAAAACCTAATTTTTATTGATTGATGAATGATATACTAAAAATAAAGGGTATACAGACGAAGGCTACATGCGGAGGGCTTATCCGAAACTGTATACCGTATGATTTAATGCATTCAGTACCTACATGTTACTATTAGCATAAAAGTTTCCTTTTAACTTAAAAAAACAACATAATATAAAGACTTACGTTTTGTGAACAATTAAATATTGTTAAATTATGATTTCATTGAAAATAATTTACAAAAGATGAAACTAAAGAAACGTTTAAATGACGTACATGAAACATGTGTTTCATATCAAGCGTGCAAGAATATTAGGCGATTGAATATATGTTGGTTAGATTATCCTTAGCACAGGAAATTCCCATCGCCTTTTTGTTTGGATCTATTTCTTTATGTTAAATAAATAAGTACCTAGCTAAGCCATTTCACATAATGCCCACTAACATACATTCCTGAGACGTTAACAAGCAACTTTAATAAGTTAAGGTTTAACGCGGGTTAAGCCTTTGAAGGTCAAATACTGAAGTTTTCACCTTCATAGCACGTACGGCTTAACGTAACACCGCTCGTTGACAGGCAAAAGCCGGAATGAAGTATTTTTTTTTTTTAAAATAATTAAGTTTTGTTAATTTAATTAATCAAGTTTTGTAAGGCATGAATAGTAGTTATTTACCGGTTATTCGTTTAACTTATTTTGCACAGTTTTTTTTTAATCCACCCACCTATAAATGAAACTGGTGTTCCTAAAAACAAACAAAGTTGTGGCCGTTAACCGTTTAACGACTGGATGAGAGGTTCCGAGACAACGTTAATTTTTTACGGACATTTTTAAATACCAGTTAATATTTTCAATCATTATATGTTTCGCATTTTTTTTTTCAAGACGGTGCGCAACCACAAACTTTCCTCTTCTTCGCGGTGTTTTTTTTATTAATGATAAAATGTTATATTATTTATGCAAGCCATTCTTCAATCACAATCTCACGCTTGAAAGAATTGTCCAAATATGATTCTGAATAAAACTACATTTATCTTATTGCGTTGAAAAAGTTTTTTTTTTTTTAACTGTAATGAAATTAATATCAGGCTTATTATAAGGTATGATTGTGCCGTTGTGAGTGTGCGGGTTCGCTTTGTCAGGTCTTTAGTTCGTCGCTCCGGTGACCGGACAGTCTCCGCCTCCCACGTGTTCGAGTCGTCAGCAGCTTATTCGCCGTCGTAGCGTCACGAAGCAAGGGCGAGGGCAGACAGTGTTGTAACGCAAGAGTATTCTCGGCCGAGGGCTGGTCAAAGTGCATAATTATATCGGCATTAAGTGATGGTTGTAAGAAGACTCATTTTAGAGAAAGACTTGAGTAATACTTGGTTTGAGATTAACGGTTAGGCAGGGTTGCATACCCCCACAGTCAGGATGTGCTGCATTCGGGTACCAAACGCTAGAGGTCTCCGGTTTTAAGCTAGAAACAGTAGGAGCACTCCGCGACACAACCTGTCAGGTGCTAATAAATATTTAAGGGAATACGTAGAGCTATTAATGAAACGAACAAGTATGGAGTAGTGTTTGTGTAAACACTCCTCGGACTAAGGAAATACGAAATCGATAAGTGCTAATAGATGAAATCCAGCCCAAAATGATCCTATCTTTTCTCTTACCCCAACACCTTCCTTCCATAGTTAAATCTGACGGTGTTAGAAACAAAGGGCCTAAATTTTAAGATGGTGTCTCTCAGTGAGACGACACATTCCAATTGAAAGCTGAGCTGTTACATTTCTAATAATATGTTTTAAAAAAATTATAACTTGTAGAGTATGTTCCAGTTTCACATAAGAAAGTAGGTGTTTTTCATGGGTTATTTAATACAAAGAAGAAAATAAGTGTTCTAACATGCCTATGAATAGCCAACAATATGCTGTACAATGGCTTATTTAATTTGGAGTGAAATATTTGAATAAAATTTTAGTCTTAACAAAGTGCCATCGTTAATCCTTATAACATAATCCAATCTTCATTTAAGTGTTTCCACAGCTTCCGTGTTGTCCAATAGCGCTTGGACAACGGACATACTGATAATTATGTGTGATAAGTTTTTTTTTGTACCGATCGAAGGGGAGCTGTCTAGCGAAGAATGCGACACAAGTAAGCAGCAGAAGTTTTATTATGTTGCTTCGTCCCTTGGAGGAGAAAGGGCAGGGGAAAAAAAACCTCTCGAGTTGTTTGGTCTACAAACAGCTCCCTCCGATATGGCATGTTGACGAACCGGCGACAACAAGAAGCCGCAGGGAAGCGGCCAGCTTCACGGGGAACAGGCGGCGCGAGGCGGATGGGCCGATGCACGACACATTCCCACCGTCACATTCCCAATAATATTCCAAATAATAACTTACACGCGTGTTAAAAGGAGTTTCGTGGATTTCGAGAAACATGCCACACACTAGCACCCAAGTCAGGCGCCCGAATGTTCTGCGATCATGCATCTTCGGATATTTTTTTTAAAAGAATTTGGGGAAGGGCTGGTACATAAATAAGACCCTCCCAAAATATATTTTATTATATGTTTATATTTACACATAAACAAAAAGAAACATATATTTATCTGTACCTTGAAGGCATTAGAAGTTATATCACATATTCCATAATTTTTCATGAGAGCAGTTTAAAAATTTTTAAATAGTACCTCACTTATTTACTTAATTATTTTCTACCCAAAATATGTGAACCTTGGAAATATCGTAGATATTAGTGTTGTATGTCATTAGAAAGAAAGTCAAAAATGTGGTAAAATTTATGGTTGAAAGTCTATGTTGCACAAAAGTTGACATAGTGTCTTATGCATTCGAGGTATATATGTATTTACAATCCTAAGTAATCTGCTTCGCTACGGCAGTACAAAGGCAGAAAACTCTCGTACAGCTCACCATACATCCCCTCTTCGTGGGTACGCCAGTGCTACGCCTCGAACTAAAATAAAAATAAAATCATGCAATGCCCGTTGCCATGGAGATGCAGAAAGCATAAAAAATGCAATATCCGTTGTTATGAATACGAAGAAAGCATCAACAATGCTATAGCGCCATTCCATCAAGACTTATCAACGTATGGTTTTGTCGAAATCTCCTGTCGACTGTGACCATTCTAGTGTTCTGAAGGTCAAGTGAGCAAAATTCCATCGTGAACGTAGTAAAACTGTAGATTTGTATAAGAAACAAACTATGAAACGGACACTAGCTAATGCCCGGCATGCATTGCAATACCTCAATAAATATTTTTGTTAATGTTTGAAAATAATAAACACATACAAAGCATCTCTAAAAGTCTCTAATTCTCTCTCTCTCTCTCTCTCTCTCTCTCTCTCGCTCTCTCTCTCTCTCTATATATATATATATATATATAACTAGATAATGCCCGGCATGCGTTGCAATGCCTCAATCAATTTTTTAAACGTATACTAAGCATCTCTCTTTATCTCTCTAATTCTCTATCTCTCTATGTATATCTCTATAACTCTCTCTATCTTTCTATTTATATCTCTATCTCTCTATATATCTTTCTAGCGGACCCGACAGACATTGTCCTGCCCAAATGTACTTTTTGTGAGATATGGATATGGCGGTAAGTATTTCTACGCTGGACATTTTGTATCTTCTCATTATACATACCCCTCCTCTTGGGCACGCCACTGCCGTTACCAAAAACCTTTCCCATGGTTACGCAGAAGGCAACAAAAATGCAAAAGCCCGTTGCCATGGAGGCTATTTATCAACAATCCTTAGTTTTTTTGCTTTTAAAGCGTGTTTTTTTAGTTTTTTCTTAACTCAGAATCGAGATAAAATATACAATTGTGAATCTAAACCATCCTCGAATCCCCGTGAACTCACACAACAAATTTCATCAAAATCGGTCCAGCCGTCTAGGAGGAGTTCAGTGACATACCTACACACGCACACAAGAAATATATATATATAAAGATACTAGATAATGCCCGGCATGCGTTGCAATGCCTCAATCAATTTTTTTTTGGTAATTTTTTAAACGTATACTAAGCATCTCTCTTTATCTCTCTAATTCTCTATCCCTCTATGTATATCTCTATAACTCTCTCTATCTTTCTATTTATATCTCTATCTCTCTATATATCTTTCTAGCGGACCCGACAGACATTGTCCTGCCCAAATGTACTTTTTGTGAGATATGGATATGGCGGTAAGTATTTTTTCGCTGGACATTTTGTATCTTCTCATTATACATACCCCTCCTCTTGGGCACGCCACTGCCGTTACCAAAAACCTTTCCCATGGTTACGCAGAAGGCAACAACAATGCAAAAGCCCGTTGCCATGGAGGCTAATTATCAACAATGCTTAGTTTTTTTGCTTTTAAAGCGTGTATTTCTAGTTTTTCTTAACTCAGAATCGAGATAAAATATCCAATTGTGAATCTAAACCATCCTCGAATCCCCGTGAACTCACACACAAAATTTCATCAAAATCGCGTACAAACAGACAGACAGAAAAAGTACTGTTTTATTATAGTAAGATAGATAGATTATTCTTACATGTTCGCATCCATGCAGTATATGAAAAATCAGCATGCATAGCCCCACACCTATAACTATACGTATCTGCTGCCCACGACTTTTTCCGCATGGAATTTTGTATTATCTTGCACCATTTAGAAATTTAAACATTATAACATAACAGTTGATACAGTTGTAGTAGTTTTATTATGTTCACAAATGATAATTTTTCTCACCTCTATTTCAGTCTTTGCAATAAAAATATGTTACTACCTAAATTTTGAGTAAATATGTTTCTACTTTCAAATGTAATGACGGGAAGACACTTCATAAAATGTCTTTGTAAACCACATTTACTGTTTTTTTCCGTCTCGAGCTAGAATGTAAAGATTGTCTGCATTACTGACCCGCGAGCAAGCTACATACATTTCAGAGAGAGAGTGAGAGAGTGAGAGAAAGACACCTATTGAATGTCTATCTAACCAATTTTTTTATGAGAGCATATTTTCATTAAATAAATCATGAAATCATTCAATGATAAAAGCTGTTTATTTAATTAAGCAGACGGGTTCGCTCCAAGGAGAAAATTTACGCGGCGAGACCTCGTGGACATAGAGAAATGACAAACACTCACTATTTGTGTGGCTATGAAACATGATTTTTTTCTGCAATTTAAATTGTAATATACAAAAGGAGTATTGAAAATTGAAACAAATATGGCGACACTATAAACTGTCAGGATCTTTATTTTTTTCTTACTCTCTACTTAGTTCCTTACAATAGCAAAACTTAATGGCTTCTAATAATGCGTTGCAATTTTTGCTTTTAAAGCGTGTTTTTTTTTTTTTTTTTAGTTTTTCTTAACTCAGAATCGAGATAAAATATCCAATTGTGAATCTAAACCATCCTCGAATCCCCGTGAACTCACACACAAAATTTCATCAAAATCGGTCCAGCCGTCTAGGAGGAGTTCAGTGACATACACACGCACACAAGAAATATATATATAAAGATATAATATTATATCTTAAATATCTCTCTATATATCTGTATCTCTATATCCATATATATCTACCTTTCTATCTCTCTTTATCTCTAGATCTCTCTATATGTCTAAATATATATCGATATATTTATGGGAAGTCCGTGTAATTTGGACCAGCGTGTAATTAGGGCCAGCTGTGTTTCTCAGAGCCACCAACAGATAGCAGCACCGTGAACGTTTGGCAGTTGCGTACGTTCCAGTACAGCGCTGGTTCAAAGTTATTTGCTTGTGGATGAAGCGACAAGGAAAATACGAAGGTAAGTACGATTTTTAGAGTTTTCATGAAATAATTTAATTATTTTACAAGCGTGGGTTAGTGAAGTAGTTTCATCAATTTAAGTTATGCTTGATTTAGAATTAAAGTTCGTAAAGTAAACTTTATTTATGTGTATTGACAAACGTATATGAAAATACATTTACCGGGATTTCAAATATGGCGTTCAAGTTGTGTCGTTGTGTAATTTGGTCCAACAGTCATCGTGTAATTTGGACCACTGGTCCAAATTACACGAATGTGGTCCAAATTACACGAATACATTAAAATTGAGCACAAATAAATTAAAAACGGGTTTATTATTATTGTTTTAGATTACTACAAGAGAAGCACGTAAATCTAGGGGGATTTATAACAAATGGAAGGAAGAAGACTTAATTGCTGCCGTACATGCCGTGGGGATTAATAAGATCCCAAAGAGTACACTGAAAAGAAGAATAAAACAACATTCTACAGTTTCAAATGGTATAGGCCGACCCCTTGATCTGCCAAAAGAGGGCGAAGAATATCTCGTTGAACATCTCTTGCATTAGGAAAACATGTGTTATGGGTGTGTATATTTTTGTAAAGTTCTTACAGTAAGTTTGGAGCCACAATTTAGAGTGTCAGCTGTTGGTCCTGTAGGACTCTCAATTGTAATAAAATGGAGAATGGCTGCTTTCTACATATCTAACTCAAAATTCTCTTTGCTTATCCTTTAATTATTTATGAAAAGTTTTAAATTTGCCTACTATCCAGCTATAAGGCACAATCACCGTGCTAGTAGGCCTACAGATAGTACCTATTATGTTGCTTCCCGAATTGGCATTTTTTGTCACGAGTGTCCCTTTACTGTAAGTCTTTTAAACATTGACTTCAATTATTTTTTTATTGAGTGGCAACACATATTTGGTTATTTTGTTACAGATTAACCAGGAAAGGAGTTATGAAACTAGCTTTCGAAATAGCAAAGAAAAATAACCTCAGCACTCGCTTCAATAAAGAAAAAGAAGAGGCTGGAAAAGAATGGTTCGAAGGATTCATGAGACGACATCCACAGTTAAGTTTGAGACGGCCAGAAGCTACTTCTTTAGCAAGAGCTGCTGGATTCAATAAACCGGTTGTCAACAAATTCTTCGATGAGTTGGAAAAAATAGTAGACCAGGAAAAGATTACAGCAGCCAGGATTTTTAATATGGATGAAACTTCGCATACTGTAGTTCAACGCCCGGAAAAAGTTGTTGCACAAAGAGGGAAGCACCAAGTTGGCGGCATAACAGCTTGCGAAAGAGGACAAAATGTGACAGGAGTATACTCCATGAATGCTGTTGGGTTATTTATCCCTCCAATGCTAATCTATGCGAGAAAAAGAATGAAGGATTCTCTAGCGTTTGGTGCTCCCTCTGGGACAATTTTCAGTTGTCAGGACAAAGGTTGGATGACTGCAGACGTGTTTACGGAATGGATGTCGCACTTCATTCGGAACGTAAAACCTAGCGTTACAGAAAAGGTTCTTCTCATTTTAGATGGACACAGAAGTCACACCCAAAGCTTACATGCGATTGATCTGGCTTGAAAAAATGGTGTTATTATGCTTTCATTGCCATCGCATTGCACACCCCGTTTGCAACCACTCGATTTGACTTTTTTTAAGCCACTGAACACCTACTATGACTCCGCAATTGCAACAAAGCTCAGAACGTCTCCAGGAAAACGACTTACTGTTGAGCATATCGCCTCTTTAGTTGGAGCTGCGTTTCCTAGAGCTGCTTCCATGGACACTGCAATAAATGGCTTTAGGAAATCTGGGCTGTGGCCAGTTGATCGCCACGTGTTTACAGATGCTGACTTTGCTGCTTCATCGGTCACTGATCGTCCATTTCAAAAACCAGCTAGCAATGAGCAAGAACAGTCAATATACCCTACTCCTGTTACCCTAGATGTGATGATTCCTGAGCAAATGGAGCATGCTGAAGAAGTACGACTGTCTAAAGTTTGTCATCCACCAGAAATAAATGTGCCTACAACTTCCAGAGACATTAGTTATGGTTCAAGTGATGTTCTTGGTTCACCTGTAACGGGTTACGTGTCTGCAGAGGAAATAAGCCCTCTCCCTTCATGCTCATTTTCACCACAGCAAAAGAAAAGACGAAGACGGGAGGTTTCAGGCAAAGTGCTGACATCAACGCCTCATAAGGAATCGCTTACACCTAACAGGAGTCCATGTTCCTCAACTAAGACTACTGCTTCAATGAAGATGAAACAATTATTTACTAACGGAAAGCCAAAATTCCAAAAGAAGAAGAAGAAAGTGTTTATTGCAAAAAGTTCGGATACAATGTGCATCAACTGTGGTGACACTTATGACACAGATTGGATCCAGTGCAAATCTTGTAAACTTTGGTCACACGAGGAGTGTGCAGATTTAAGAGATGCACTTTTTTACTTTTGTGATGATTGTGTGAAATGCTAAGAATTTCATTTCATTCCTTAGGCCAAAAGGCTTATTTCTCATTTTGAAGATTTTTTTTTTACATTTTAAAATACATGAAAGAGTAACTAATAATACATTTGAAGTGCAGAATGTTTTCTATTTCATTTTTCTTCTTTTTTCGGTCGGACCAAATTACACACCTATGAAGCTCAAATTACACGCATTTGGCCCAAATTACACGGTAACCTAAATATTAGATCTTTAATTTTCTTTCTTATATTAAAGTAAATGGGATTTTACTTAAAGGATTTGTTAAATCTTGTTATGGTTCATCGGCCCCTAAATTTTGAAGAGTTTTGAAATTATATTATAATTTTTACAAGCATCTAAATTTAAGTGGTCCAAATTACACGGACCTCCCCTATACCTGCCTATGTATCCCTATATGTTTCTACTCTAAAAACCTTTATCTAATGATCTCTCTATATTTCTATATATGTCACTCTATAAAAATAAAAATATTTTATATACATGTTTTACCTATTTATATTATATCTAAGTTTTTACCTTACGCATGTGTGATATAAGTATATAAAAACCCGCGCGTTTTTAAGTGCAACGTTCTGTCAAAATGTCAAAGCAATTGGTGAAGAACTTTAGGAAATTTAGGATTTTAAACGAACGAACATTTATATATATATATATTTATATAAAAGTAAATAAACATTTTCGAACATCTAGCTTATCATAACTAAAATAAGAGTAAGGTTATATAAGCGATATTTAAAGTAATATAAATTTGGAAACTTGTATGAATTCTCGCAAAATGGCTTTATTTATTCAGATTGTGCAGTTGCACGAGCGAATAGCGAACTTCGGATATTTTCGTGACCGATCGTGGTTCAATGAATATTAGGCTACCCTTGGCTTCTGTTGACCAGGATGAGTGAAGGGGAGGAGGGGAGGAGGCGAGGTCTGGTTTAGTCAACAATTCGCTGGGACGAAGAAAACAAAGATAAAGCCCATGGACTCTCTCCCTCCCTCTTTTCCCACTCTCTACCACTCTCTCTCTCGCTCTGTAATTCTCCATGGACGAAAAACAAACAATATAGCTCCGGGGATCAACATCTGACGCCTGGCTCACGAACGTTATAAAAAAAAGTTCAGCCGCGCAAACATCTATCTACGTAGATTTTTCTGCGGAAATTTGTTTTGTTCTAAAAAAAAAAATATTTAGCGAAATTAAATATTTTACTTAGGATTTACAAAAAAAATCCTTTATAGCCTATATATTCTTTAAAAAAAAAAAATTATAACATCTTAAGTTGTCTAATTCACACTAAACGAAATTATTATACACACATTTTATCTCTTTTTTAAAACATCCATATTTTCCCTATTTAAATGGAAATATTGAAATTTATAACTAGTGGTTTAACTTTTAACTTTAATTTTACACCAACTGTATTACCTAAACCATATTTATAATCCCGGCATGCATCAACAAAGTATTATTTTATTACGAAGGACAAATGAAGTTTTTAAAGACAGTTTGCTGAGTTCGTTTATTCGTAGAGCGATGTGCCAAGCTCTTTGAAACTCTTAAAATGGTTTTTGTTAGCTCAGCGGTAAAATATGAGTTATTACACTACGTTCATCGCTACGTTCTGGTTAAAATAAAAACAATACAGTTCTGAAAGCAATAATGACGAAGTGTTTACATGCATAGAGCTTCAGACAATAATTCTATGATGAATTTTTTAATGTGGTTTGCAATGACAACTATTTTTAAAGTTCCCTGTTGATATACTTACGTACAAATGCTAAACAAACACTACAGGGTATTACTAGGATAAAAAATATTTTCTGTGAATTATTACATTGGACTATAGATATAACGTTATGTTTCCATGCACATGTTATATTTCATGCAGTTAGGAATTGTTATGACCCAAAATACTGCGATGTCTTTGTAAATTTTTGTCTCGCCGATGCCATATTGCAACACACAGAAACCTGGCGTGATTGGTACTTCACCACGCCTAATTTGGTTTAAAGTGTGAAATTAAAAATAAAATATCGTTAAACACAGTCGCTTCCATAAAATACAGTTCTAAAACCTAGTTTCACAATATCAACACTACACCGGTACCAATGTCTTAGATGTCCTGCAAACATGGTGCAGACCGTCGGGTGGACAGAAAGTTTCTTTTCACATTGTCATTTAATATTTATATACTTTACGGACGTGTTACTACCCTCCATTATTTTAATTAAATAATTTTGCGACAGCGACAAAATTTGAGGTGGTTGCAGAACGTCATCCAATTTAACATAATCCTGACTCACAGTTTTCAATCTTAAATACTTTCTTCATTATCTAATTAATGTAACTCTAACACTAATTGACGCACAGCTTTAACCGATATTTTTTTTATCATGAAATTTGGAGCCAATATTTCTCGAGTATCCTATAAGTGCATTAATGACGGATTATTTTAAAAAAAAATTCCATATATAAAGGGGCGAAAAGGGGTGGTTAAGTTTGTATGAAGCGAAATCACGCAATGATCCACACATATGAAGTCTCAGGAACTATAAGACCAACAGACTTGAAATTTAGCAGTGTATTTCCTTTGCTACGTAGGCATCCGCTAAGAAAAGATTTTACGAAAATAAACTCCCATGGAGGGTTGTGGAGGTGTCAAAAATAAAAATTGTCCTATTGTTCAGTGTTATTGCATTGTTGGTGCTTTCTTCTTCTTCATGTCAATGGCTATTGTAATTAATTGTGAGAAATCTTAGGTAGATGTGAACAATTCCTCGGATGCGTTGAGTCGCAAGAGAAACTGCTAACATTTATCCTTTACAATGCCTTTTTTTTTATCGGCGTTTCTTGCGACTACGAACCAACAAACTACCCGAAAACCCCTAGAGTGACCAAATTGCGTCGACTCAGTTAAAAGAGGCACAGTTTCGCACTAAGACACCTGCCAATGCGAAAGTAGTGTATAGATAGAACTAACTGTGAATTTTAGGCCAACGCCATATTAATCCGCAAAATTTTCCGGTTTGCTTGACGCTAAGAAAGAAAGTAAAAAAGAAACTTAAAATTAGTAAAGCAGGCGTAAAAATAACTGCAATGAATGTGATCTATTTTCGGGGAACGTATATGAAGGGACAAACTTAACTACAATGTTTACTGAAAGCTCCGCGTGGCGGTGGCCTCGAAAAAAAAATATATAAATCCAAGGTTTTGGGATTCCTCATCTAGGTTTCAGTTTGAGTGGGCTTTCCCCATCTGAGAATTTTTATTTTTTTATTTCCCCCCCTTGAAGTCAAGGATGCCTCCGCGGAGCGCGCGTCGGGTTACGTCACGCGCCCTCACTCCCCTTGCCTTTGGACTTTTTAACGCCCAATAAACGTTCCGAAAGCAAACGACCGCTTCGCCAGAGAGAGAGAGAGAGAGAGCGGCCGTCGCGGCAGTGGGTGTAGGAAGCGCTTCTTGTTTGGCGACGCGCCCGCGCTGACTGCGTGCGGGGGCGAAGAGGGACCTCTCGACGATCTGATTCACAGCCAAACACACTTGGCCACGTGCTCTCTCTCTCTCTCTCTCTCTGTCACTCTCCGAGCGGGCACACACATACACACACACACACACACCGTTACGACTCAGCAGGTGAGAGAAGTTGCGGTTCGTTCGGGGTGCAAAGGCGGTCTTGTCTGAGCCATCCAGAGGACCTAAAGGCCCGACGGCAAATAATTTCGTTGGCCCATCTCCCTATTACTTAACGTACAATTTTTCAACCCAAAAAAAAGTTTAATTTAATGTACGTGCAGTGTGTCCGTAAAATAATGATCCAGTTATAGATTTTAATAGTATCAACTGTAAGCGTTGTAGAGTGTTGGTTCAAGGTCGCAGTTAAAGAGTAGGTAACTCAAAGAGTTTTTAGGTAAGCGCATGCGCGAGTAGGCTACTGCTTTGTTGTTTTCTCGCTTGTAGCGCCGCGTACGCGAAATGGTGGCCGGTGAGCGTAAAACGTTTTGTGTTCTGCAATTTCCTAAGAGATATTCTGAAAATGGAACATTATTTTATGGGCACGCTGTATTTGTACCTCGGAGGCATAAGACACTATGTCCACTTTTGGGAAAAAATGCAAATTTAACCTTAAACATGATAATCGAAGTTATTTCTAGTGGCAAAAAACACTAAGATCTACGATGTGTCAAAAATTCAAAGGTTTTGGCTATAAAAAAGTTGAGTAATTAAATAAGGTACCCTTTAAAATCTTTTCAGTGCTCTCACATAAAACTGTTTTTTTGTGTCAAAGTTTTAAGCTTCCGAGGTACAAATATATCCTTATACTGATGTTTACCGTAACTTTGCACATGTTGTACCTATAACTTATATGGTTTCAGTATATTTTTAACAACAAAATTGTAAATTTTTTCAGGGTAAACAAACACCTAAAAATTTAAGATATCCTCGTTTTAATCGGCGCTGTTCCAAAATTTATCATAAAATAGAATACTCGCATGAAAAATAAGTTGCCAACCCACGATCATCAAGTGGGGTAGATTTTAAACCCTAACACTTGTCTAAGCTATCCCAGTGGGTTTGGTTTTATTAAGAGCCTGTAGTTACCAGTGAGGCTGCGCATTAGTATTATCTAGTGACCATAACATGCATGTTGCCTGAAAACAAGTGACATTTTCGCTCGTCCAAATTAGGGTATGAGGTAAACTACTCAAGTATAAATTGGCAAATAATTTTTTTTAATGTTAAACTGTACACGTTGGCATACTACGATAATAAAAAATTTGTGTTTGTTCAAGTAATATTTAATTTTTCTATGAAAGAGCTTGTGTAAGAGTTATAATTATGTTCTGTTTTTTTTTGTCTTTTACCTCATATAAGACCACAAGGAGTTGTAACCATGCTGTTTAAGAACATGAAAACTATTTTCCATTACAGTGAAACCTGTATAGTTAAAACTGCTAAAAATTAACCAAAAAAAATATAAATGCTATAAGAATAACAAATGTTTTGTCAATAACCTTTTTAACATGCGTGCTTACCGAAGAGTGTATTTGGTCAGAAAAAACAATAAAATAAATTCTTTTATTTAATAACATTTTAAGTTATTTGTAAAGATAAGTTAAAAAAAATTAAACTGCTGCTATTACGCTCCTTTATTGTTAATTTTTTCGGTTATATTTTTTTCCCACTTTTGAAAGGGATGCTGACCACTTTGCGTCATACCCTCGTTTTCCGTAACGGTTTCTATAACTTTACAGTTCAGATACTAGGCCAAGATTTTATGTATTTTTTATTTTTATTTTAATTTAACATATCGTTGGAACATTTCACCAGATACTGTAAATTTCAAACGGATACACAGTGCGGGAAAATTTTTTACGTGTGCCAGTACATACTACCGATGCAATCCTTAGTACAGGAGTTGCCGGATTGATCATTTCATCGTTGTTAAGGGCACAAAATATATCATTGTGCAAAGCTGAGTTTGTTTAACAAGCTATAAATTATTGTATAACTCTTGTAGACAGTTCTATAGACTACCAATAAGAGGAATTTACATAGCTATTTCTCTTTCTAACAACGTATCTTTTTAAACTTACGACTTATTTTAGTACATGCACTGTAAACATATTTTTGTACTTTTACAAGGATACTCCTTAGAAACTCAGTTGCCAACGATATCATTTGTAAAATTACAAAGTATAATTTGGTATAATTTTCAATTTTACAAAGTTCTGTCTTGCAGTTTTCATGTTATATATGCGGCAACTGGGTTTGTAAGAATTTTTCTTGTAAAAAAATACAAAGATTTTTTTACAGTGTGGAGGAAATAAACACAACCATCTTATAACTTTGAAGTGAAAATTTCTTTAGCCGCGTTGAGCAATTTTTGGTAGGAACAAAACTTATGGGTTCGCGTCACCGACATGCTAGTGACGTGTTGCGCCAGACTGGCGACGCGCAGCGGCCTGTGTACATTTATACACACATATATATAGACTAATACATTGTTTATACTCGACTGTATCATGTGCATGTTGGGCTCTTTTTGGATGGGTAATATCTTGTGAGTTCGCGTCACCGACATTCTGGAGAAGCAGTAAATAAGTTAGATTGACCACGTGAAAAGTTTAATTTGTGTATACTGTGCATTGCCCAGTAGACACATGACCTAGGTCTGACATCACTGGTAAGTCATAGCTAGGTTATGAATTTTTACGTAATTTTGACATACCACTGACATCTGTTGTGCTAAAAACTGATGTAAGGATAAATGATATCATACTGACATCGTACTGATATAATACCAAAATAATTTTCATACGTACATTTGACGTATAAATGATGCCATATTACATTAAAAAAAAAATTAAGTTTTCACTTTTGTTGACAGACCCCATGACTGCCTATTTTTTTGTTTAAATATTTTATTTATTTAATATTTACGCTTATCATGACACGACAAGGTAGAACTATTATTGCACCAGGTTTTTAGAGCGGACAGGCTTTAGAATCTCACTTTCGGAAAAAAATCACTTATTACTAATATGTAAGGGGTTTCTGTATATGTAGCAGCTACACAAGGGAATGAGCGTCTACATCAAGATCAGGAAGCTAGATTGTGTGGTTCATCGAGCAATTAAATTAAAAATAATATATATACATATATGTGAGTGTGTCTTACATTACTCCCCAGTAATATGTAAACATCTAACCACGGTAACAAGAATATTCGTGTGTTCTCATGTTGCAAATAAAATTATAAAAAGAAACTCGCACACGAAATTTAACGACGAATTATTTTAAAAAATGCCAAGTGTGTTAAATACATATGCAAATTGTGACTTGAATTGAATTTCTGGACGTTAATCAGTAGAATCCGCACCCACCGCTAGAATTCGTTGCTGGAGCAATTTAAGTAAACTATTAAATTATTTGATTCGCAGACCGAAATTTTAAACTGTAGCCTATAACTAAAAAGCTCCGATAAAAGCGAAAAAAAAAAAGTCATGACAAAACAATAGCTTTGGACCAGATTTTAAACAAGGAATTTTATTAAAATATTGTCAATCTTGCAAAATTTTATTTAACTATTAATATTTTTAATTTTCACATATGGCTTTATGAACTTTAGTTTGCGCCATTCGCCACGTTCCATGCGACGTAAGTTCCATTCACGAAAGTACACTTACCAAATGCTGTATAATTACAGAGAGTTAATTAATATGGTACATCTCAAATATACATCTGAAGAGAAGTTACTTTCAATTTTTTATTTCATTTTAAGAGGTCAGGGAATATTCTCTTTCAATATTCCTTTGTCGTAAGGAAAACTATAATAACAATGGCATACTTTCATTACCCTAAATTTGTCTTAAAATTCTAATTTCTTTCTTAAATTCAGATTTTTAAAAGTTTTTTTTATTAAATATTGTTGAATTAATTAAAACGTATCAGAAAATTTCATGACTAGCACATAAATGAATTATTTAAAATGATATTTTAAATTTGGGTACCAAACACATATTTTGGTAAACACACTTATGTAGAAAACTATGGGGAATATGTTGATTTTTGTAGCATAGAACATTAAATTAATTTACATAACAATAATTTATGACCAGAAACACGGATAGCGACTAACTGCCTCAATTTGTGCCATGGCATTACTATTACATAGCGCACACCCATCTTTCATTCCAAAAACCTGTTAGCCCCAAGGAATTTTTGTAAAAGTGTCTAAATTTTAGCCTCGCCACGTTGTAACCGGACGTTGCCATGCATACGCGAACGATGAATACAGGAAGTTCGGACAGAAATTTGCATCGCATTTCGGTGTGCAAATAACACGCGATCTTGCTACCCCAACCAGTGGGTTGATAGGTTTTTTTGGGGGGAGGGGGAGGGGATTAAATAGTCACACTTTCGCGGCCATAATTATGATAAATGGGACCGCTGGTGCTGGCAACGTTCGCCGTACCCCCGCTGGGTGTCCTTCAGAATGGGAAGCGAGGAGGGGGAGGTCGGAGGATTTGCCAGAGCAGTCACTGTAATTCAGGGAATGTGCGGTCTCCGTACACGCGCGGTGCTTAGCGAGGGTCTGCCAAAGCTCCCGAGTCGTAGCTTTCCACCTTAACCGGGTCGGAGTGATAAGAAGTAACACGACCACGAGAGCGCGCGCGCGCACACACACCCACACGCACACAAATACACTCATTTATACTGGATAACAATTATTTTATAAACTGACACAGGTTAATTGCATAGTATTGTTGTTGATATTCATGGGTTATGAGTCTGTACCATTACAGTAAATTTGAGCAAGTGCACACTATTTTATTTTTTACCTTCAATGATGTCTATCGGAACAGAGTAACAACAAAATATTTTATAAGAATAAAAAATTTCACAAACACACGTTACCAAAAGTTGGTTGAATTATTTATATATATTTACGCCATTTATCATAGAACAGGGATAGCTCTGAACTCACTGGCAGATCATCATAATTAGTAAAAAGGATTTTACTGTTGCTACAAAAAGGAAATCATAATTTGTAACAATTGCAACCCACCATTGTCAAAGGAATTCGTTCAGTTACGTCCTTCGACTGTTCTTGTCCTTGCTCCGGCTGAGCTCAGGGTCAAATCACAATACTGTGGTTGCGATATCAGACGAATGAAACAATTGAATTAAATAATGGCAGCTCATAAAACTTTGCAGCTGGAGTTTCAACTCACGACGAATTTAACATAATATTTACAAATTTACTATTAGGATTCTATCGTAAATCACGGGCGGGCTAATGACTCTGTAAATCGATATTTCTCGTGCCCTCCGAAGGCCGATGCAATTCTCTGGGGTCGGTGTTAACGCTTTAGGCCCCGTAACAGCGCCAACTCTTGGAAGGTCGGACACGTCAGTACGCCTTCGAGTTAGTATTGAGACCAGGGTTTCCAGATTAAGATTTCTAAAAAAAAAAAAAAAAATCCCCCAATTTCGGCAACTTTCCCCCAAATATCTTAAACCTACCTTACCTACCTATAGCTTTAAACTATTACTTATCATCAGTGTTGGCAGTTTGAAGAGGTGTATTTATGTGTTCAAGACCATAAAATTATCATACCTATCAAAAAGTTACAGTATATAAACTAAAACTTTTAATTTGTAAATAAAAAAAACATACCCTGACCAGAAAAAAAAATATGCAGACAAAACAACAACAAGCTAACAGACACAGAACATAGACTAAAAAAGGAAAGATGTATCGATTCTTCGATTGATTTGAAGAGAGAGAGTGACACCCAGTCAATGTCTAGAGAACTAAATACATATGTGTTGTTTGAACTAAATAATCAGAGATGATATGAGTAGTAAGGAAAGGCGGATAAAATACTTCCCCAATTTCCTTGGTACAAAAATTATCTTCCCCAAAATTTTCCCCAAGATTTTCGTTTCCCAAAAAGTAGTGCAAAATAAATATTTTCCCCCAAAATTGCGAGAAATAAATCTGTAAACCCTTATTTAGACTCTCATATACTCTCCTCACATCGTCCTTCGAGGAGGCCAGTTCAGTGACCCGGAGCTCTCCTGATCCGCCAACCAGCACTCATCGAAAAACCTAGGCTCCACCCCCCGCACTCAAATTTCATATTTTTTGGCAGAGTTTTCGCAGATACCTATTCAAATTTGTGTATTTTTTTTACATCCATACCTTCGTACATGGATTTCTTGCACCAGAATTAACATTTGTATAATATTTTGTAAAACAATGTGAAAGTCAACATTCGACTAGCCTTGGAATGCAGCTTCCCCATTGGCCAGAAGGAAAGATAGTGAACGGTCAGTCACGCTGGCTTGTACCGTTATCTCCAGCGTGGCTGGCCCTACAGCCTTAGCGAGCAGCCCAGCAGGAAGTCCCTTGGCGAGCGATAATAATCCCGCCGCTGCATCTTTAGGGGGGGCTCCGTTCGGCCGAGCTGCAGTGCAGAGTTTCAAATAATGAATTTTTAACATAA
The DNA here is from genome assembly GCF_032445375.1 of Bacillus rossius redtenbacheri. NCBI lineage: Eukaryota > Metazoa > Arthropoda > Insecta > Phasmatodea > Bacillidae > Bacillus > Bacillus rossius. The sequence goes on along the minus strand of NC_086330.1, from coordinate 56,959,098 downwards.
AACCATCAAATTAAAATGTTGATTTTGATTTCACTGATAAAAAAAAAACAATTATAATACCAAAATAAAATAAACGAAATGTACCTATTACGCAATGTATAATAATTACAAAATAATAAATAGTTTTCCCTTCTTGCTAACAAGCAGTTTTCTAGTGTTAAATTGTGAAATGGTCTCTCAAAGTAGCTAAATGTTTTACTTTAAATAATGGCACTTCAAAAAATTGAAGTTCAGTAATGACCTGCCACTCATTAGTACCTATCATCTCCATTGCGAAATAAATTAGTCATTAAAGGGAACAATTGCTGAAAAATAACTTGTAAGCATTTCATGTAGGTATTAAAAAAAATAACGAATTTCCTTTGTTTTAAAATGGTATTGATCATCGGGTGTAGCTTTTGAAAGTAGATATAAACATGTAATAAATCGAGAAAAAAGTATAAATAAAAAACAGCAATTAATAAAAAATATATATGTGCAAGCACAGATTGCTTGCCCAAAATCGAACTTAAAGCCGCTTACAAGCTAACTGAAATGAAAAATAACCTGGGAATTCTTAAAAATTCGAAGGGAATGTGTCTTACAAGCGCATTTAGCAATGTTTTATTTCACGGACGGATTTTTTGTTGTGGCCAAAAGCCATCTGTCGATACCATTGCGGTTCCACGAACTCAATCTTCAAGTATACATTTTCCCTAAGACATTCGGAGCAATGTGCCGTCGAGTCGTTAGCATCCCTGCAATCACATTCGAAACTCGTGCCGGCCACATGTGACCTTGGGACCCGCTATGCAACGAGGTCAAAGGTTGCACGCGACGGACCAAATGCAGATTTTCTTGAAAGCGGCAATCAAACGAGCAACGGGGAACCCCCAGGCGATTGTCGGAGGCGGAAGATGGTTGTTTAAGCCACGTTTCCGCTCCAAGAAAAATCCCCAACCCCCTTTTCACTTCACCAGATGACGAAACTTTACAATCTCCAAGAAATTCCCAGGATGGAAATGGCTACCCGGGAGAGAAGAGGAAAAGAACGGTGGTTTGGAGAAAGGGAATAACGGAAGGTGGGTATTCCCCTCCCCCCTAACAAACGGTGTTTCAGTGCTCACGCTAGGATTGCGATCACGGAAGAGTGGGAGAATTCGCCCACCGAGTGTTTGATAACGGTCGTGGGGAATGGGGGTTCCGTGATTGGAGGGAGGGTTGGGTGGTCGGTGGTTCAGTACAAGAATTCGTGCTGTCCTCCTCTCCCCTCACCGAAATTATGTTTATCCCCCTCCCCCCCCCCCCAAATGCCTGTCCCCTTCCCATCGCGTGCGAGCGCCTTGCGACACGCGACCGGGGCCGTGCCGCCATATTGATTGCTTGCTCTCTTCCAACGGCAGGTCACGTTCGGTGAAGGGAGAGAGGGTGAAGTAGGGAAAGAAATGGGGGAGAAAGGTAGCAACGCTGACGTGCGTCCCAACGCGGACGTAAGAAAGCCACCACTTTTCGTTATTCGCCTGCTGGTTCCAGTGGAATTCCGACACTCCAGCTCGTTCGCGTCTCTACAGGAGCTGGGTTGCTGATATTCATGCGGTATCTCCCACGATCGCTTATTGCCAAGTTGTACAGCAATTACGTTTGTAAGCTGGAGTTTTGTAGCTATTACTGTTCAGCAGAAACGTGGGGATACACACTTCATCATAAGTGCAGGACAAAACTCGATATTCTGTGAACGACTTCCGGAATATTTTCCCTTTGCCTAACCAAGAACTTAATGTATTTGTAGGAGGGTCCGGGTTAGGGAGGTAGCTTGGTGCGTCTCCGGCCGAAGACTAAACGCCTAGTCGTGCTGGGATCAGCCATGCAGGATAAGGTTGCATGCATCGTGTGATTTGTTCTGGCATTGGCCAGCCATGGCAGTGATTGGCTAAAAACTATGTAAATTTTGGCCCAGGTAAAACCTGCATACACAAACGGAAAATCCTGGGCAGATACATGCGGAATGCAAAGGCACATTAATTTCCGTGGTAGTACAAAGGATACAGAGGATGATATGTATGGAAGAGTGGGACAGAGTAGAAAAGTATCTACCATGAGCGAGGGTTGGGAACTTGGACGCGTAGTCCGCTTTCATATGTTGTATCCATAGCTGAATTTATGGCCAGGGAGATACGAACCGATCACTTCCGAGCGGTCCCGAACCTCGACGTACGGTCCCGACTACTCCCGGGCCGCGCTGAGAGCTTTCTACTACCACTATTGTGCGTACTTTAAATACGTTTTTTACGTTAGCTAAGAAATATAAGAACGTTTACACACATTCCTAGCTGGCACTGGACCATTGCACATTACGAATCGTTGGATGCCGGACTATAGGAAGTATACTGTACCCCGTCTTAGTTCCGACGACGAAATAAAACTCAGAACAGCGGTGACATAAATCTAGATCGTATTAGCTTTCGTCACTGGGGAGACGCTATCTCTTTTCCTATTGGGTGAAATAATGACGTACCTGATGTTGAGTACGTGTAATGATAAGTAGCCCTTGAAGATGGCTGCTACAAGGCACCCCTAAACCTCGGGCGTGCCATTGATTCCAAGGACTTAGCCCCAACCCAGAAGCCAAGCTGGCTATGGCTGGTTACAATCTTTGATGGTCAAGACATCACTGATGATGAAGAAATGTTTTGAATTTATACTTCTTCAGGAGTGTTATGAAAAAAAAAATATGTGAGTGGTTTTTTATGGTGAGCGCGCACAACGCAACGAAATTTTAACAGGTTGAAAGAAGGCTACATACAAAAAAACAAAATGCAACACATAAATCAAAATTATTTTTATTATTTTTAAATCATATAATTTAGTGATTGATATTGAATAATTGACTATATGATAAAAAAGATAATTTTTTTAGTATTAATGATAGAAATAGTGAATATAAACTTTTCCAAGTGCATTTATATAAGTGAGGATATGTTTCCGTTTGTATAATATGTGTGTATTATTATAGTGTCGTGGACTTGCACATGGTTTTAAATTGAGCAGCCACGAACTTTAGCAAGGAATATACTAATATACTAATTATATTTTGTTAAAATTCTGATTTAAGTTAAAACTGCAGTATAAAATAATGATACGTCATACGTATAGTAAATTCTTGTTGCTGGCTGCTAATGAATTCTCTAATGCAGTGTGAGGAAAGAGAAACTGTAAATAAGCCGTGAGATAGTTCTGCATTATTGCCTGCGAAATTGCTGTATTTCTGGTCGGGAATTTTGAGTTGAATAATACGTAACTGAAATGAATGTCTCGTGAATTAAGTAACTGAATGTGTGTGGATTAGTTATATGAGCAAGTGAATTAGTAAATGAACATCAAATTTTGAGATGATTTTCAATGGCCAGAGGAACATTTTTAGGAGCGCTCTTATTAGTGGTAGTACTTTAAATTGATGGTTCGATAATATTTAATATTTTTTTCTATTGAAATTAGTGTTAGTCAAAATTTAATATTAAGTATAATACTTTGACGCTTTTTATATTTACCAGGCAATTATTTTTTTTTTTGCATTTGATTGGCTTGGTTATTAAGAACGGGTATGTATTTGGTATGAAAAACTGTTTATAAAAAACTTTTAAAACACTAATACAGTTTTATACGCATTGTTGGTTAAGTGATTAATCCCAACGTAAGGATTCACGACCGTTTGCAGCGACAGCCATATTAGGAACGAATGTTATTATTGCATTTAATAAATTTCAGAGAAAATGATAAACTTTAGCTGTTATATTTATTTTATCTTGCAACACCATTTCATACTCTTCAGCACTCTGCTGATAACTTGTTTGATGCTAGTTTGTGTAATCTCAAAAAGCATGCTCAAGTGGGGGACTCATACTTCGCGGAACTGAGTATAGATATGTTTGTTTTCGGGCTGCTGAGTGCATTATCCTTTTGGTAGCGCGGGTGGTCGTGAGAAATTTTAGCAATACGTTTTTTTTTCTTACAGCCAGTTCAATGTCTTTATATTTTTGATATAATTTAAAAAAAATAAGTTACGCAAATTTGACACTGATATTATAATTTTCCCACTCCGTAAACATTTTTTTTTTAATTTTAAAGGTTTGGGTTTCAGAACACTCCTATGGTGTGAGAGCAGGTAAGAGATTAGGTGCGGATTTGAGAGTTATTTTAAATTTTGCTCATGATGGTACCGCGACTCGTAGAAACTGCTCCAGTGGAGTGAATGAGTATTGTTCTCTGAAATGGCCTGAACAACTCACTCTCATAATGATTCAGGCCAAGAGTGAAAATAATGAAATCTACAAGAGGGATTCTTGTGCCCCCTCCAAGTTAAAATCGGTAGCAAGTGATAACATGTACGAAGTACATGATCGAGGTGAACGTGAAGAATCTGAAAGCACTGGAGATACATGAAAAGAGATATTGCTGACAGAGAAAGGCCATAAAATACAACCACAAAGAAAATCTTAAGAGTGGAAGAAGAGGTGGGGGGGGGGGGGGAAGAGGATCGGAGAGTGCTCGTTACTCATGAGAGAGCATCCACACTTGGAACTCGGCCAGGCACGTGACGCTTGCAGAACACAGTAAAACCTGTTCAACACTAACTTAGTGCTTTTATATTTGTGTTTCACCAAGCGTCTAAGTCGATATGTCATTCTTTTTCCTACCTATAATCAGAGATCCTATCGGAAACCCTTAACATTCTAACGATTATTAATTAACTTTTTCATGGTGACTCTCACAAAAATTGGTTTAGGTACATTATTTATTTTTTCTACTAACGAGTTGTAACGTGTTAATAGGTTACAATAAATGTATCTTAGTCGGAAACACGCAAACTTGCCATTTACCATGAAAACGTTAGTTGTAGTCGGAATTTTTAATTCCTATAACATATATGAGGTATATTTTAAAATTACAAACACCCCCCCCCCCCCTTCCTTTTATCTATAAAATTTGACCTAATTTCGCTACCCAATTCAAAACAAAAATATTTTTTGCTCAAGATTAAAAATAATAAAAGTTTTGGAGATAATTTAGTTAAGTAAAGATAAACTTATTACAATGGTAAAATTTTTTGAAGAATAAATAGATAAATAATACAGTTATCATATGTGTGACCATTTTTAAACGTTTTATTTAAAATTTTAAAAATTACTAATTTTGTTTATTTACATGAGACACTTTCATATAAATGTAAATATTGCATGGCCTCCGTTATGATACCATGTGTATATTTTATTATTACACGAAACTCTGTTATACATTGACAACCATAAGGATTAGCGTCAGAAAATAATAGTAAACCCAACTAAAATACTGCAATTATAAAAATAATAACATTTGCATGTAAGTATTATTACTTGGTAACCGAATTAACTTACTTAATAGATGTTAAAAGATAGCTTATTGTAATATTTTCGTTAACAGAAAGAAAATTCAAGCTTATCTTTTACTATATTAAATCACGAATAGTCGATTAGTTTAATTTTTTGTATACAAATGGTTTTCAAGGATCCATCAAAATACATACTATTTCAGAGCCAGTAAGACACTTGATATTAAGTTCTATCCAGAGTCAAATAATATTTTACTTTATATATACAATCACAAATAAATAAAGTTCTCATAAAAAAATTGATTGATTTAAATCATTTTGTTTTTTACTTCAATTTTATTTAGTTTATTTTACTACAAAGTATCTACCGTTGATAATTGTTTGCATGTGACCTTTTTTAAAGCCTTTCATTATGCCAAAAGGCTTTCTTTCTTTTTTATTGTGACTTCGTCCTGAAACTTCATCAGAAATAGTTTGCATTCCACGACATTTTATCAGTTTTGCCGATTTAGATTTCATTTGCTCTATTTTTCCGATAACTTTGGAAGGGTAAAGAAATTCATTTCATTGTCTAGCTATTGTTAGTATTAGACAAAAGTTCCAAAGCCATAAATGATGTCTTTATTTTTTTCTCTACCCTAAACAGCCGCGTATACCACAATTTTCCATTTAGAAGATACAACTTTCAACCTGAAATATTAATTTTCTTCATATAAACAAAGAGGATATAAAATATGATGTGATTTGCATTTGTAAGCTACATTTTTTTTTTGCAGTTTTATTCCTCAAATAAACATTATATTTAATTTTGGGAAAAATCTGTCAGAAAAAATTAATTAAATTTTTCTTCAGCTTAGATGCTATTTTATATTTTAAAAAATTGCTAAAAATGTTTTCCTTTTTTCTTTCGTGAGTTATTTTGACACTTCCCTTGAATATACAAATTAATTATAGAAAATATTTTTGAATTCATATATTTTGGATTGAAACGATACAAAAACTCTGAAAGTTTCAATATTCTTTAATATATCCTTTATTATCTAGAAAATAAAATGGAGATAAGAATAACATACCGATATAAATGTCACAGAAAATGGAGTCTTTTGTGCAGAGTATGCTACTTTGAAGCATGTAGCAAATAACTATTTTCCATGTGTGTTTCACATTTGATGATAAATCTGGTTACAAAGTCAGTCATGTACCCTATAAAATTACTAATAATTAAATATTTATCCAAATATGAGGTATATTAAAGGAAAGCATAGATGCATGCACATGTGAGTAGATTACACAAATTGGTTGCTCCCTGGCACATCCGATAGGTTCTTTTATGAATTCCTAAGTTTAATTAATATATTCTGAGAAAGTAAAAAGTTTCAGAGTTTTTAAATTTAATTGCATAAGTCAATTTAAGATAATGCGTACCGTATGTACGTGCGTTTCAAGTTATACTTACTTGGCGTTATAAAAAAATTAACTTTAATCTTGCGTGCAAATAATTAATACAGATAAAATAATAAAACGAATGGAGTGATATTATAAATACGGTTGGTAAAGTTTAAACTTAATCAAAACCAAAATTTTTAGTTAATACTCAGCACCCAATATTAATACAAACACGCGTACAAAATAAATTATTTAAATAGTGAAATAATGAAAATAAATTTCAATTAATAATAAAACTCTATTAATAAAACTCTAATAATAAACTGAATGTTTATTCTAATTTTTAATATTCATTATTTATTAAATAATGTATTAAATTTTATCATTTATAATATATATATACAATAAACATACGGTAACATAAACTCACTTATATAAATACACTTGAAAAAGTTTATAAACACAATTACTATCACTTATGGTCAAATAATGTTTTAATTATATAGACAAGTATTAAATATAAATCACTAAAGTATATAATTTAAAAGTCTATTTCTAATTGTTATTTTTTTTAGATTGATTTATCCTGTCAATTTTTGTTCATGATCAGCACGCATACAAAAAATTTATTCTCATAATTTTTTTCATAACGCGTCTAAAGAAGTTGAACTTAATCTCTTTTGTATGATTACACTTGAAAATGCTTTTGAATAAGGTTATAAACACAATTTATAAAACTGAAATTTACATTAATTATATTTTTAAATGATATGTACCAGTATTCAAAATCAATCACTATATTACTTATAACATTTAAATTCACATAAAAAATTTATTTAATGAAGCCACTATTTTTCATTGGCTGCTACAATGCAAAAAGAGGTTATCGTAACTGTCAAGGGATATTTAGCTATTAGTGAGAGGTACTTAAATTTTATATTTTTTTAAAGTCTGTTACACAATTTTTCAAAATTTGTATGTTGCAAACAGCAAGAGCTGAGTTGAAAATATACTATACTCTCGGAGAATGCGAACACAACTGCCGCAATCTCTAGCCCGACACGCTCCGCCCAGGTTGGCAGCACTGTGATGGCTGGGACCGTGCGAGAAGCCTCCCCCCCGCTTCAGACACGGCGCTTCCGTCGCATCGGAAACCGATAGCGGCTCCGGAGAGCGGGACTAGCATGCGGCGCTGCCATTTAACACCACGGGCAACACCGCCCGCCCCTCCGCCCCCTACCGACCGCCGTCGATCCATCCACACCCCGCGCCAGTACCCCTTCGCCGCGCGATATCGCGCAGATGCCCCGGCCCTCTGCGAGGGAGAGAGGCAGTCTGCGTGAAGAGCGCCCAGAGCTCGGGCAGGTACCGCGCCCCGTGTCCGCGGGCTATCAGCGGACTCTCTCGTCACACGCGCCCACGGGGCGGGCCCTGCCTCCGACGTCACCGCTCGTATCCCTGGGCTCAACTGTGAAGAGCAGCCACGGCGCGGCGTGAACAAAATTATCAGTGTGAATGTTTACAATGCGCGCGCACTATGCAACGAAATTTTCTCAAGATGAAAAGAAAAAAAGCAACAGACCAACAAATAAAAATTAAAAAATTAGCTTTTAAATCACATACGTTAGAGATTGATATTGAATAGTTGCCCATAACATTTAAAACATTTATTTATTGTGGATATTAGTGATATAAAGTGTGTTCGTAAATTTTTTCATGTGTATTTACACATCTGAGTTTTTGTTCAGTGTGTACCTTTTATTTTCTTTATAATCTATAGATTATCTCATTACTATTAAATAAATAATTAAAATTAGTGGAAAAAAAATAATATCTTCATTTTATTGATTTTCAATATGAATTAAAATTTATTGCTATTATTTTACTTAGTTAAACAATTAATTTATGCACGTTTTATATTAATAACGAATAGAGTGTATTTATTTAAATTTTTTAAACCTATTGAATTTATACTTTACCAATAATATTTATATTATCCTTGAAAGTCATTTAACTATTTTTTGTATTAATGATTGGCATGCAAAATTAAAGTTATTTTTTTATTACATCAAAAGCGTATAACTTCTAACGTACGTACATTAGTACAAGCACCAATATATATATATATATATATATATGTGTGTGTGTGTGTGTGTGTCTTTCGGTTGATCACAGAAAGTAATATAATCAATGCGCAGAATTCTCGCAGTCTGAGGATAGAAAAAAGAACGGTCTCACAGGATGGCGTCTCCAAAATTGCATGCCAATGTGATGAAATAGTGTTTCGCTTCCGGGTTGCATTAAGGAAAATAATGTGAGCTAGTCGTTCAGTATACGCCAGAAATGTATAATATCTTCCTTCGGTAATGAGCAAATTTCGGTAACCCCGTGTGGCAAATACATTTATAATACGAAATTCAGTAATGAAATTTAACGTAGAATTATAAAAAATAATGCCAAGCGTGATAAGTATACGCAAAATATGTTTCCAACTAAAATTATACACGCGAATTACACGTAGTTTTTGCACCTCCCGCCAGGACTCACTGCCGGAGCATTATACGTCGACTAACGAATCATTCGACGTTCAGAGAAAATTGTTAAACCATATAATAAAACACTTCGATAAAGGCGAAAAAGTGTTGAAAATTACTGAACCCCAGATTTTGAACTAATTTTCGAAAAGTAAATTTATTAAAATAATGCCTATGTTGATAAAATACATTAAACAGCTAATGGTATCATTTTTCTCTTCGTATTTGTAAACGTTTATTCGTGATAACCTACACAGATTGCAGCCCCGTGGTTACACATTACCGTTCCATGCGACTTCCGTTCCATTCACGAAATTACTCCTACCAAATGCTGCATACCGAGAGCTAAGATGTTGCACATCATAAAAAATTCTTGCAGGATTAAAGCATTTCCCATAATTTGGGTCCTAGCTTAAATAGTTTAGAGGTTCTAGTGGCTAACTATTTCACTCCTCGTCAAATATACTTTTTAAAACTGTAAATCTTTATTTTATTTTAATATGTACGTTGTAAGATATATATTGTAAGATATACTACAATTCTTTCGAGAAGTAGGACTATTTGAAATAAAATAATATTTTCATATTTCTAATAAAAATTGTGTTTTATCTTTAATAATCCTTGCCTACCATATTCCAAACCCACCCGTAAAATAACGACTTAAATATTTGTATTTTTTTTCTTACATCTATTTAAATTTTTACTTTAGATCCACGTCCTATCAAAAACCAAATCATCACATATTGGCATAAGCCGAATGAAGAGCGAAGTTGGGGATGAATCGGATTTAACAGGCATTTTCCTGAAATACGTGGTTTCAGGAAGCTATGAAAGAGGATCTTATGATGGATGGACTGATATTCGAACCCGGGTCTCCCGAAAGCCAATCCATTTAACAGTTGCACCTCCTTGGGTAGTTAAACTTGACATTTATATACAACAATTCACAACTTTAAAAATAAAAAATAAAATATTTTTTCTGAATAAAACGTTTTAAATTTGGTCATTGATATAATTTTTGCATAATTTTAACGCTAGTTAAGAAGAGTACTTATATTATTCAAATTTCAGCAAAACCTCTTTTTTTTTAGTACGAGCAAAGAAAAATTTATATATGCAGCCAAAATGTTATTTTGTCTGACATATGGGAATTGGTGCCACTTAGAACGAATGTACGTAAAACAAAATTAGGCTATTTAAAATTAAACATCACGTACACAAAGTTGCAAAGGATAAGTAGATAAACAATGATTTTTTAAAAAGTTAATAATTTAATGCATAGATTTCTAAAAGTAATTTTTATATTAATAGTGGATCTTCTAGCGTTGCAAACGGAATAAAATTGTTTGCTATTTAATTCTCTACTGCTATTTAATTCTTGATAATTCACTAGCTAGGTAATATCATGCGCAATCTACTGAATGCAATATTGTATAATTCATGATAACCTTATTTAAAAAAGTTTCTGAAGAACATACATAGTTTTGCTTAAAGGCTTGTATTTATTTTATATTTTGGCGCGCAAGTAAGTAAACGCATGTGATTACGTCATGGTCGCTGCGTGTGAGTTAAAGCCTCTTCTTACCATATGCTTCCATCTCGTTCTAATAGCAATGAGATGTTAGTAAAGCATTTTTGAAAATGGATATAGTTTTTAATTCTATAGTTAAAGTTTTATTCAATCAGCTTTTGTTGCATGAAAAATGGGCCATTCTTTATCTTGTGTTCGTATATTCACTACGAAATGTATTTAAAGCTCTGAATGAGTCTCAGCATTTCATATAGTAATCTACACTATTGCAGCCGATGTTACTATCAAACATGGAAATATTCTACCTGCAAAAAGTTTATAATTTTAGTTTTTAAATATTTAATGTCATATTTTATGAGTCATGAAACATCATCAACCTAAAGGTATTGGAATTTATAGCTAAAATCCGCAAAGAACCGTCAAGCGCATCAAATTCTCATGTCGTTATTTTAACCCAGAAGTCGAAAAGAAGTTTTATACCACAAGTATGTAAGTTTTGATGTATTATACCATTTATCATTATATATAAATAGGCGTTCGTCGAAAAATATTAACTACAAGCAAAAGTAGTTGTTTATATTTTTTACAAGAAACAAGAAATGCAAGAAAAGAAAATATAAAAAAAATATTTATTAAAAATTTACCGACACATTGACTCCAAAAGTCAAACATTAATCGAAAAAAAAAAAACGTTTAACACGCTACAACTAATAGTTTATCTTTTTATAAAAGCAATGAGGGAATACTCATAACCATTGAAAGAAAAGTTATTATTTTTCTTTATATGAGCTTATTATTTAGTTATGTCGTCTTTCTGAATGTTATTTATAAGTAATCACTATTAGCCAGCATACTACTTTATAGAAAATTATCATATCGTACATTTGATGCCAAGTAATGAAAAATACATCATTCTGCACATTTATTAGTAGAGAAACATCTTTGTGTTATGGAGCGAGGAAGTGCGGTTATAAAAAACATTCAGGATGACTTGGGTTCACATCCCGATTAAAACTTACTAATTTCGTTTATCCATGAGCAATTTATTTTTGTTTCCGTTAAACACCCTAGCCTATAAATATGTCCGTATATTTCCACGTATCACTTGGTTTTTTGTAGTTTAAGTAGACCAGATGCAAATCCAAATGTCACGTAGTGGACTTGAATCATGCCATGGTTTTGGGCACGAAATCTATGACCATCGTCACGTGAGACATCGCGCTTAAACATCTCTGCCGCCGAGTTATATACGGGAATAGTGGTCGACCTCTTACACATATGCTCGTGAGCTATGGATCATGTATGTGATGATTCAAGTGATACATATACATATTTCTTCTTCCTTTTTTTCCCTTGAAAAGTAAATTCATCCAACGTCGCCTCCACACTCGCCCATATTCTCGTCTCGCAGGCACAGCCGTCGCAATCGATGTGAGCGGAGCCTCTTCCGAAGCTCGCAAAACACACACGCACGCACGCAATATTTCAGCCGGCAAAATGGACCTCGACGCGGGAGGTCGGGGAAGGCCAAAAAGCTCGCGAGGTCGAAAGAGGCGAAACACACACACACACACACACACACACCCTGCGCTCGGAATACGAAATGTTTGCGCCTCTCCACATTCGCATTTCATGTCGACATCGGGGAAGTTCGTTGTGACAGGGCCCGGTCCTGGCGTGCCGAGCAGAAAGCCGATACGGTGCGGGCGAGAGACCGTCGCGTCAACTTCACCTCCTCTCTCGCTTTCTCTCTCAATCTCCGTCTGTCACGTGACCCTCTCCCCCCTCCCAGGACAACCTGCGCGCTCGGGTGTCGCTAGTTTTGCACCCTTGCAGGTTGTGCCCAGTCCACACCGCCTCTAGACGGCATTATTTTCGCGGAAAGTCTGACTTTGGTCCGAAATTTCGGCCTCTTCGGAATACTTGTTGACGGGGACTCTGAGGAAAGTTCTCCTCTTGATGCAGGACCGACTTGTTCGTGGGCGAGGGGGGGGGGGGGGGGGGGGTGGATTTGAGTGAGTCTTACACTACTCGCTAGTGATGTGTAAAATCTTTCCTCGGTGACGAGCACGTTCAAGTGTTCTCGTGATGCAATTCAATATGTACAGGTAATACGAAACTCGAACACGAAATTTAAGATAAGAGTGCTTTAAAATAATCTCGACCGTGATAAACATACGCAAATTGTGTTTTCAACTACATTTCATTGTCGCGAATCACACATAATTTCCGCACCCGCCGCAAAATTCACTGTCGAGCACAGATACGTAAGCTTGTAAAGACCATGAGAAGTTTTTTTTTTAGTATTTTTGGGTGTTAATAAAGCTTTGCCTGACCTGCTAGCTCAGTGGTCAGAGCTCATGGGTGAGACGAAGTTCCCTTGTTTTATTCCTGGCCGGCTAGGTCGTGGATTTTCCACTTGGGGAAAGTTTTGATTCCTCTTCACAGGACTGGGTGCTGTCTTCTCTCTTCATCTCTTCACCTTCAAGCTGAGGAAGGGATTGTCGAACCACCCCAGATTCACCCAGTGACGAATACCCCAATGCGCTTAATAAGTACTAACTTTTATTTTTGAAAAAAAAAAAAGCATTGAGATTTTACTATATTTATAATTTTAATTTTTGCTTTGATAATTTATTCAAGGAAAAAATATTGAGTCTGTTTAAATTTTATTTTATAATTACAATTTTTGGTTTAATTGTATTACTCAAATCGTTTAGTTTAAATCATATTAAATCATAGATCATTTAAATATAACTTTAATATCCTTATTTAATAAAGTTAATAACTTGATCAATAATGAGCCAGTTTATAAAAAGGTTCTCGTAACAAATTATGATTTAATTCTTTTTTTAATTTAATGAAAGAACAGTGTGCTCGAATAGGAGTATAAAAGAATTACCATTTCAACCTTACTTTCACAGACTGTAATTCATATGATACAAAGCCGCGTACACATCTGTAACAAATCGCTGTTTCCGTATCATGGACGGACTGTGAAAAAAAAAAAAAAAAAAAAGTGTTCTGTTTCAAGCGCGCGTATCAAAAATGATACAATGACACAGGCAGTGCGGACGAGGTGTATCCCGATCAGTGTTTTGTATCATCGCCAGGCCAGCTGCACAGCTGCAGAGTCATTCCAGTAGTTCCCTTTTGCACGAGCCAATTTCACGTGGTTTATTCAGATGCAGATACAGTTCTTGCCATGAAGACAGCCCAATGTGTTTTGAAACATAAAAGAGGATCTTAACCTTCATTTCGACTTTAGCCACATGGCTTTCTCTGTTGACGAAAATCATTTACATCCACCATCTTCGAGATTTTCTCGTTTTGTATCTTAATGCTTGATGCATGAAAATGTAGCTGGCAGCAGCCAACTATAGTTGGAGAGACATGGCAACTACCCGAGCTAGCAGTCATGCGGGTAAACTGAGGACTTGCTTAGATGATACAGATTACGTGATACATATCGAGCTGCCTCGTGATTGACCGACTTTATCGTGATAACGTATGAAATTCTGCACTTCGCTTTCCAAGGTAACAATGAGTTATACCAACGTGATCCTCTCTGCCAAAATTAATGTTAAAACTTTAATCCTCAAACATTCTTATTCCTCGGCACTGTTTTTTTAGCGAATAAATTAGTGCACTATACCCGTTTTTTAAATTTTTATATTTTACTTTAGAAAAAATATATACTTTTACGTCAATTATAAAATCTCAAGGTCTCTTTTTAAATTTTATAATTTTATATAATTTATAACATTAATTTAAATATAAATATGTAAAAGAATGAGAACTCGAAACTGTTTTAAAATGTCTTGTAGTATTAAACTTAAAATAAATCTTAAAATATGGTCAAACTAATAAATTAAAAATGTATTTACTCGTGACTTAAAACCAATTACTTTTTATCAATTGGTATTTGAACTTATATTTGAGTTATATATATATTATTTTAAAAGGATTTATAATTAACCATTTAATTGCTAAACACTATTTTTGAGTCTCTTGTTAATGTTTTGCTAGTTTAGAGTTAATGTTGTAGTTAATTTATGATTATGATATCTAAAGCAAGCTATTTAATTAAGCTCGTAAACTATTTAATCCTCTTAAAGAAAATAAAAAATCATATCAGCAAATAATTTACAAGAATGCGATATAATGTAATGAATTAGAATTAACGAACACTTAAATGAAATGTATGTACCTACTGTTTTATCATCAATTTTTTAAGTGTAACTCACGTTGTAATAGATTTTCAAATAGAACGTATTAAATAGTAACAATAAACATTTAATAGGAAAATTTATGTTTGAAAACGTATTGACAGATTTTACATAATGCAAAGTGTTTACACACGTATATTGTGATTCCACCATCAATTAACCATTATAAAAATAAGTTCCTTTCCCGTAAGGGATACAAATGTTGGATGAAAGTAGTGCCAGCTATACAAAATACAAAATAGGTCTGTAATAGCCTTGCCAGCTAAAATAAGTATGGAGCAGGAATGTTATATAATGGCTCAACGAAATATTAGTCGCTTTTTAACGTATCCATATTGTGTAAGATGAAGTGGAGCAACATCGAAAGCCAGTAATGCAAGTGAAATACTGCAGTTAGGTATTACTATGTTTATGAAGCAGTTTCTCTCTTTGAAGCTTTGATGAAAATGTCTAGGGACTCACTAGTATAAATGGTGACATGTAATCGAAAAACTGGTTTTATAAAGCTAAGAGGTACTTGCAGTACACGTAAATGTGTTCAAAGCAATTTTGATATCGCATCTTGCAGTAGTTTTTTTTTACAGGTACAAAGTGAATATATTCACTTATGCACTCGCGCAATTCTACATGTAGAAAGCGGAAAGCGACTTTCGCAATGCAAATAAACAGTTTAAAACATAGTAAAAACCTATGTCATAGTTAAATGATAAAAACTTCCAAGTTTTGCCTGGATAACTAATTTTTACGAGAGTTCAATGAGGCAAAAGAGAGAAAATGCAAAAGCCGAAAATTTCACCGATTATAGACACATATATATGAAAGCACTATTGATATTTTATGATATGTAACGATTTTACACACTGTCTCTATTTCTGCATAGTTGTATATTATAATCATTTCTCTTATGAGTTTTCGTCTCTACTTATCGTACATTAAAGGAGTTATTTCTTACCGTTGAACCAAACAGGGTAGTTTTCTATGGTTCCACTAATAATACCGTATTTGATTTTATAAAATTATGGCCCCAGGACAGTCAAATGGTGCAAATAAAAGCTTACAAAAACTGTAAATAATTAACTAAAAGATATACAGCTATTAGTAACTATTTATGTAATCATGCATTATTCTTCCTATAAACGCTTTTTATTGTTCTGTGCTGGCACATAGCATGAGTCTTAATATTGTACAACATTTTCTTCGATGTCAATCGCTACCTTTCAAACTGTGAAAAATATATTTAAAAAGGTATTTAAGACCAAAATTAATTATCAGGGTTAAGACATTTAAGTTTTAAAATATTAAATCGCTGTAGCTTTTTCCTGGCGCATGGCAGCTGTACACGAAATACCCCCCCCCCCCCCTTTTCCAAGGAATTCATCAATAATGTAGCCGGTGTGCGGTGGTGAGGATAGGACAGTGGAATGACATTGGTGTTAAATGTGAGTAAAAACTGAGAAAAACAAAACTTGCAAAACCTCATCTCTCGCTGAGAGAAGTGGTCCATAGACGTCGTAAATGACCAGCTATATTTTGGTCACTGCTTAGAAACACAAATGGTACAAGCAGAAATTATTCACTACAACGTAAATAATGTGATGTAAAAGTGTATTAGTTATTAAATAGTGTTTAATTCCTTAAAAACATTCAATCGCTGATTTATTGAAAATTACTTTTATTCATAAGACCAATAATATTTACACATCCAGATAAAGGTGATTATTTTGTTGAAGTTATACTTCTTTAGGTGCGTTATGCAAAAATGATGAGATTGAATTTCAACAATGCGCGCGCTACATGCAATAAAATTTTCACAGAGTGAAAAAAAAAAACTACTTAAAAAAGGAGCTTCATACAAATAAATTTTACATAAGTGCTTTTAAATCGTATACTGAATACTGGTCCACAAAATTAAAAACCATTATTTTTTTGATTATTAGTGATATAAATAGTATTTACAAACTTTTTTAAGTTTATTTTATAATGTATTTTTATAAGTGAGATTATTTTCACGTATGTAAAATTAATTTACGTTGCAAGTTATCACATTATTATTCAATAAATAATTTTAACTAATAAAGCTGAATAAAAATTTAGCATATCTATTGATTTTTATTATTTATAAAAATTTATCCCGATTATTTTATGAAATAAAATTTTTCATTTGTATACGTTTTTGTTTTAATATTGTTTCTGAGTATTTATTCATATTTTCTCAATTAGATTGTATCTGTATTTTACTAAACGTATTTACGATATCACTCGAGTCCTTTCATTAGTTTTTTGCATGAAAAATTAAATTTAGTTTTATACTACGCCATTTAATTATAACATCTTACTTTTATGTGCGTTTAATTTTCCAATTTGCCCTGATTTACGATTGTTTCATTGTATTTTATTTTCATACACCGCGATCATTACTCTGTAGAACCTGTGTGCCACTCAAATTATTTTTAATGTAAACATCATGAGATGGCCTCGTCCAATAAAAATAAATCTACTTATCGTAGGTGTCTTACGATGTAATATTAAAAAAGATATTTGTTTTACCTGTCCTCATCTTTTTATACTAATAGTTTACTAAGAGAGCGTGTAAGTTAGAGTGTAAGGATTTTATGTGTACATTCCGAAATTATTTTAATAATTATTTCACTTTTATAAAGCTGAATTATTCCCTATGTAATTTGGCTATGGTTTATTTTGGTTAGAAAGTTTATGTATGGTAGAGAAATAATTTTAAAGAATCGGAATAAAACGATAAAGTTTAATGTATTCTTGGCTTACGGTGAATAAATTTTTACATACATATCAAATAAACACACACCGACGGCACTGCTGCGTGAGCCGACACACGGTTTACCAGTGTAAATATTATATCTTATTTACTTTACATATTTAATACATATTGCACTTAAATAAGATTTTTATATTAATTAAGGTCTTTTGGTAATATTCTGCCAATATATTGACAAGCAATGATTAAATAAATTGGAATTTAAAGCCCAGGTACGAAAATAAATAGAACTTAAAATAAATTTAGATCTTAGTTTTCTAAAGTGATTTTTTAAAACATCTCTTTCTCCCCCCCCCTCTCTCTCTCACTCTCTCTCTGAGTGAAAAATATTGTTACGAGTGGGGACAATTGTGGCTCGTAAGGATAGCCCAATTAATTTTATACAGTTTTATTTGATACTGAGATTTACACTACTAATTATATCACCACACTTAATGTCTGTTCACAAATCACTAAGTATCTTCAAGTCCACAGTTCGCACTCCTCACCGGAGCTAGGCTCAAAAGTGGTTAGCCTCTTACCACGCATCTGTCCAAACACACAGTCTCGCGCCACTCAGTCGCACTCGCACGGTCCCGTCGCTCCGCGTCGCGCCGCTCGCAAAGGAGGGGGTCTCGCACTTCACTCAACTCGCCTGTTTGGAACTCCCACGGAGTTGGCCGTATTTATGTAACTGCTTTTGAGTGGTTTTGACGTGTCGCGTCATCCCGGGCCGACCGAACGCTCGAAGCATCCAGAAATGCAGCGTGTTATCCACGCCACTGAACGCGGCGGCCTTCAGTAAGCTCGCGGAATTCCCAGGCCGCTAAGAAATAGCTGATAGCGCTGAGGAAGGATGGTGCGGGGGCGGAAGGGTAGCGATACCGGGCCGCCCTAATCTCCGGAGGCACGCGCGCGTGACGTCATTGATCGTGCGGGGCCGCCAGGCCGCCCAACCACTTGGCGCGCGCCGCGGTATTTCCTCACACGTTCGTAACAATATTTACATGCCTGTGTTCCACGGCTAGTACTGATTATACACATATATTTTTTTTTTCATATTTCTATACCCTGATGTAAATTAACATGTACGCAGAGAGAACTCAAAGTAAAATGTTATTTTCTAAATCCAAAAGGATGTTAAGGAACTGCATTTAACTATTCGCTAGCGAAACTCTCTTCGTGCATCGCGGCAATTAATATATATTTTCCCGCATGCGCTCGCGCTCGGGAGTTGTTTAATTGCTGCATTAGCCATACAAATGCAAACTGCCGGCCTGTGCCTTCATTGCCTCCCCTCCTCTTGTCGGTCCGGCGTGGGACGAGGGTTGCACCGGCTGAGGGGAGGGGGTGGTAGAGGGATGGGGCAGCGAAGCGGCGTCCAGGGGATCGTCCGCGCCGCTGCTGTGTCCGCGCGGAACGATGGGCGGGCACCGCCTGACTGATGGCTGGAGAATCAGGCTCGTTGCTTGTCCCACCTCCGGGGGGCGGACGTTGAGTCGCGTTGAACCACTGCAACCCCCTCCCCACCCTCCCCTCTACACTCCAGGCTTCCTTTCTCCAACACCGGACCACCTCTGACGGAGATTTATTTCAGCTCCCTTCAAACATTTTTCCCGCGTCGCAACATTTCCGGAAAACGACATGCTAGTTTCGCCTAGGGACAACTTAAAAAAAAAAATCGAAACAAAAATAAATAAAATTTTATTTTTAGTAACTATGTCTAGTTTGGTTCCGCAGACACGCCGTTATTTCTTTTTTTTTACTCCAGTTGTAAATGGAACGATATTATTCCATGAAATATCTCAAAACGAAAGCATAAAACGTGTACAGAAACTTACAGTTTAAGGTCTTACTAGGGATAATAAATTCATTTAAAAAGCGAAAAAAAAAATTTAATATGGAAAGTTAAAGCGAATCATGATATAATGAGTCAGATTTATTAATAACGACGGTACTTCATTTTAAAAGACCCAAGATATTCTTACTGACATTAATTAAATGATTTTTTTAAATATTTCATTGAAGTGCGTCGATTTATCGTGCCTTTGCTGCAGCAGAGAAATTTGAAAGTTTCGTTCAAATACATAATTTCATCTATTTCTTAGCGGCCTGGGAATTCCGCGAGCTTACTGAAGGCCACCACGTTGAGTGGCGTGGATAACGCGCTGCATTTCTGGATGCTTCTTTAATATTCTATTTTAATAAATACACCGGGGAATGTGCTCGTTGGTAAAACGCCAAATATATTTCATTGAAGTGGAATAAAGTGGCGCAGTAGCTACAAACGTTTGGCGCAGTGAAAACGTGTCCTGCTTTACATCGTCAAACAATATTTTATGCACAGCTAGTGTACAACATACCTGGTATACCCGGGACGCGAATCTGTAGGATTTTCAGAAAGCGCCAAAGTGTTCTGCTCCTGGGATTAACTGACACAGATCATCTCTATTAACAGGATCCCTCGTTTTGAAAAAGAAAACTTACGTTACACTTTTTAAACAGAGCTGAGCAGCAAAAGTTTTAATAACTTTTAATCAGCGAGACATAAAATATTTCCATGAACAATTTATAGCTGTGAATTGAAATTGAACTGTTTGCTTACACAGATAGAGATTTTATTTCAAAGAAAAAAGTTATATTTCAAAACAAATTGATAGCAGCACATCCAATGAGAGGATTCATAATTCAATGGGGCCTGGAGCCGTCTCGGTAAACACGCCGCTACCAGCTGCGATTATCAGTGACCAGACATACAGAGAAACAAAGCTTTGCTCGGACAGTGTCCTGTCCAACCAACGTTACGTTTCATGTTATTGAGCTTATATATTTGGGACAGTTGCCAGGATCCAATAAGATTGGTCATCCCAATCTTATGCTCGTGCAAATGTGTAGAAAACATGAAAATTTTTCAATATTAAAAAAAGTATTTTTTTTTTTTGACAAAAGGAAAGTAATTTAATTTGTTACATTGTTAAAATAAAATGTGTTCCATACAATGCTGCTTCCGATGCTTAACCTAGGACTACTTTTTTTTCAGTCTTTTAGTTCGAAGTTAGCAAGTTACAGGTAAATCTGTTTAAGTTTTATGGATAGTATTTTTTATTAAACTTACCTACAGTTGGTTTCTTTTAAATTGTAATGTGTTTGCGTGTATAATATAACTTTAAAACATGAATGTAAATCTTAACATTTTATATAAACTTGATTATTCCATTATTGTCCAACCATCAATGTGTTTGGGTATCTATGCATATGTATCAAAAAATAAAATTCATAAAAAGGCTGGTTTT
This sequence comes from Bacillus rossius redtenbacheri, assembly GCF_032445375.1. Lineage (NCBI taxonomy): Eukaryota > Metazoa > Arthropoda > Insecta > Phasmatodea > Bacillidae > Bacillus > Bacillus rossius. The sequence continues at coordinate 56,938,011 of NC_086330.1, read as the reverse complement.
ACACTTTTGTGATAATGCAGATTGGTGAATTCTGCTCGGACATTAATTCAAAGTGTTCACTAGAGGCAAACTGCCTGGTTGGCTACCATCCGGAATAAATAATTTGGAAGTTGTTTCAGAAAATATAATTTTAGTCTTTTAATTGTTTATTTGTTAAACTTTATTGCAACGTCTACTGTAAGATGTGACTTTTAAATATTTTTGGCGATATAAACACATTGTACAATAAATCATTCTCATGGTGGGTTCAAAAATAACATGAAGGTCAAAGCAAATAAAAGCAGTGGAAAACAGTGAAAGCATTCCCCTTAACCAACATTTTCCACAGGAAAAAAAAATAGTTTAAGGAGACAAATCCCTACTTAGGAATGATTCTTCAACTCTTGAGTCGAGGCTAAGAAAGCTGCTTCGCTAAGCAGCTTAGTAAGGGTGTTAAAAATAAAACTACGAGGGATAAATAGGAGGAAACGTAAACGGCGAAATCTTCCTGAAGCGTCTCTCAAGCCTCCACAAAAGATTAGGTTTGGACATATGGAACGCGAACAGTAAAACGACGATTATAAATTATTCCTCAAATATATACGTGACTCGATAGATTTGACTCTTTGCAAAGAAAACTGTTGAATCCTTTATTTGCAAGTACGATTTCTTTTGTGCGAGATCCTGAGAGGTTATGGTAATAGTTCACGAGTTAACTTTGAAGATAACAACTTTGCTCTCCATAGAATGATACCTACGTATTGAGATAGTGTTTTACCTTCAGAAATACAAAAGTTTTGAAGGAACCGAAATTATTTACCGATAATTCTCCCATGTATTTTACATATGGACAGCTAGAAGCTAATTTGTAAGCACGATATTACTAATTATAAAAAAACACATGTCTTGGGACATTTAGTTTGCAAATCATACGTAAACTGTTGCCACTACTAGAGTATATTTACATGACTGTTCGGTCGAGTTTTTCTGTGCTTTTCTCATCTTATTGGTATTGAAACGCGGTGGTTTGAGAGGTCACGTCACTGGTATTCTTTAAGCGAACTGGGCTCGAACTGTGGGGAATCTGAAGAGGGACTTCGGCAAGTAAGGTAAAGTTTTCCATGCTGATGAACTTTCCACGCGGCTATCATCCACTCTCCCTCCAAGCACAGCACATCGCTTCTCTACCTGTCCTAGTCATACCACGAGATCTCCTCTCGCAGGGCGCAAGCGTTCTCTCGCGTAGTGAAGCTTAGTGAAGCCTCATTTCGTGTGTTTCAGTAGTACCTGAGAATAAGAAATTGAGACAATTCATCTTCAGTTTTTAGTTAGAATGCCCAAATTTTGATCCTTTGAAACGAGTGTTTTTTTTTCCCTTCATGTGATGGCCAACACCTGATGCAAAATACTGGCCACAAATAAATTTAATGGTCTAAGCAAAGTGATATGCAATATATATATACAATATACACACACACAATTAGTAATAACATAAAGTAGGAAAAATGTTATAAGAAAAGAAAGAACATTTATTAAGTAGCAATACAAAGACATAGGGAATAAATCTCGAAAAAAATCAAATAATTACTAAGCCTAGTAAACAGATAATACAATACAGCTTTATGTGCTTTCAATTGCATTTGCAGCCCTGTATGTGACCAAAAGAGCAGGGCACATTTGAGACAACGAATATATCCTTATATTTTTATCAAAATATGTTCTAAAAATACATTTTTTTAAAATAATCTGCAAAGTTATATTAAAGTTTTTAAATAACATTTCAACCTTTTTTCGTTCACAAAAATATAAATTAGTATCATTTATTTCCGTTACTTCAAAATGTGTAACTTCACTCTACATTTCTTTCAGAGCTACCCAAACCCAGCCAGGTACATGCTACGTAATGATCCAAGCTTCTTCATTATCTATCGCGTTGTCAAACATGTACACCTGTATGGCTAGAGTTTTTTTTTGTAACGTCTCTCACAGAACCGGCTCTGTGACTGCTGGATAATGTCTGATGCGCGTCACATTGAAAACATTTCATGTAAACCTCGTTATGAGTGTTAGCTTCCATTAATAGCATTTTAGCGTAGACGCTCCGGGCCGATACTATTAATAAAGTTTTCTATTTTTCAAAGCAGAGTAATGTTTGCTCACCATCGTGCCTGCCACAAAAATTGGCTTTCAGGTGCTTCCAATAACACGTTATTGGTAAAGAAGAACACGTTATTTTGAAAAGATATTGATTATATTTTCAGAATTTGTGTATAGAAAGTATATTAATTTTTCTTAAATTGCATTTATTTCTTCTAAAGGGAAACTTTTTTCCTGTGTACAAGCAGTATTACGTTCTCACAGTGTTTGCAAAACAATGTTAAATATAGTACAAAAATTACGTAACTTTTTTTTTTTTTTTTAGTAAAACTAGAAAATTTGCATTTCATTAAAAACAATAATTGTTTTGCATTGGCAGCCAATCTCGCGTTTACTAGTTTTAGTTGGTTGAAAATTATTTTTAAAATGACCTTAAGAATTAAGTATCTTAATATATATAAATCCAGTGTCCTGATGTTTGTTTCCAGTGAACTCTTCACCAATTCAACCGATTTCGATGAAAATTGGCATTTATGTGTAATTTTTTCCAACTTGAGAGATAGGATAGTTTTTATTTCGATTAATGGTCTTAATAATTTATTTTTAATAAATAACAGATTATCAATGTTGATTGGTATTATTAATCGCAAGTTTCATTAGTCTCAAACAGATGGCGCCTTAAATCAGTTTTTTACAGACAACTGTTGTACTGTCTGACATAAATATCTCATAGATAGAGCTACGTTTCAATTCAAATTTTATTTTTCTCCATGTTTTTCACATTTTCGTTGATCAATGTACTACGTAACCTCGCTTTTTTGTTTTATTTTTGAATTTATTTTCACGTGTTTACAATTATTGATATCTATCTTCAGCTGTCAATCTACAGATATAATAATAAAACAAATAATATTAGCTAGAGAATCAGAGTTCATCAAATTTGTAAGTATTAATAAATTCTACCTTTCCTGCAAATTTTATAATCTAAGTTTATAAAAATTACAAAAATATCGATGTATTAAGTGCTTGCTTTTTATTTTCTCAATTTGATTGAATTTTTACTAACTTATTTATTATTTTCAGTAAAATGCCTTTCTAAATCACTCAGCCACAGCAACGCGTGGCCGGGTCTGCTAGTTTTATAAAAAAAAACTGCTTTTTTGAAAACTATCAGCAAAATATTTTATGCATATTCTGTAGGAGAAATCAGCATTAAAGTTAAATACGGCTTTTTACTTAACCGAAATTATTTAACATAGGCTATTCTCCAACTAAATAATTTGAGAAAGAGAGGGTTTGCGAGTGATATTTATATTCATAGCTTTGTTTTGATGCTGATGTTTGTGGATGATGCAAAATAAGTCAGAAGCTCTGAATATGCATTACAGCGGGTGCGGTTTGGACAACAGAGCGTGATGAAACGATACAATTCTGACATTTCACCAAATGCGACTCGTCATGGTACTCTGTTTGCGAGTTACAGATTTCGCATTGTTCAGTTGTGTGCCCTGCGAGAATGGCATTCAACGTAACAGGGCTCCATTGCATCTCAGTGTACACGGTTATGGTTCTATACTGATGAGCAGAAGCGTTTGTGGATGCATGTTCATTAATATTTTGGCCCTTCTATGTGTCGTGTAACCTATACATACCCAAAAATCTGACGTGTAATTTAGATATAGCCCGTATATAATTGCACAAACACACACACACAAAATTATACGGTATTACTTAGTTTTCAACAATTAAATTCATAGTAGTTGAGGCAGGAATCTGCCATGAACAATTGTTAGTGAGGGAAGGGGGAAATGAAAGACGCCAAATTGATTTCAACACTTTCTATTTTGTAACCGATATTTTTAGATTATCAATTTTATGTATTTTCCATTAAGGCAAATGTCTTACAGTAACATATTTTAAAAGAAAATATCATTGTGCCATTTTATATTATTAATTATTAAAGTTGTAGTGAATTCCAAAAAAAAAAAAATTCATTTAATTTTGAACACAATTTTTCACAGCGGAAACTATTTGCATTAGCCATCCACTATTAACTTAATGAATTAAATAAATTTATAAACTACGCTATTATGAAACCAAATTTGGGAAAATGAAAGATAAAATTATGTTTCGACCTTAAAACTGTTCAGATCCAAATTACTTCTTCCAATGCCTATCCCTTCCCCTAAACCATTCAAGCATAATTCTGGAGACGTTTCGTGAAAAAAATGGGCGAAAAGATACGTTGGTGGAGCCGAATCATAATTCGTGTCCTCCTTCCACCAGATATATGTTTAAAAAATCTACACAAATGTAGTTTGGGTTAAAATCGGCAGAAAACTATTACAATAAAACGGTTTGTGTATTTATACACCGTAAATGAATTTGGTTTTGAATATTTTGCAATAATTTGTACAAAAAACACGGTTAGCTTCATTTCATAATCACATGATTATTGCGTTTTTTTTTCTTTGGTACAGAATGCGAACTTTTATCTGCAGGTTCTGAGGGCCTGGTTCGTCACTGGGTCCACACTTGCTCAAGTGTGATTTACACAGCGAACAGTGAGAGTGGGAAATAATAGTTTTGCTACAACGCACAAGTTTCATTTCTGTTTACCTTACCAAAAAAAAACCCTTCTGCTACAATTGTTACCTGCTTTATTAATGTCGAGAATAATAAAGCTAACTATGTATAACTCTCAAATAAATTTATTTGAGCACGCGTATTGCCATTTGTTAAAATTCATTACCATATAGAGGTAGAAGGAAATGGGCGTGATATTATCAAGGTAAAATGAAAGGGGAAAAAAACTAGCACAAGATATCTTCGTTAAAAATTTTAATTTTCAACATTAATTTTGTTTGTCATATATATTCGTAATAAGATCTGTTATTTTGTTGTACCTATATATTGCCTTTTTAAAGGATGTTACAATATTAAACTATTAGCACTCTCCTGAAGTTCGCTCGAGCAAATATACGGTTGGTTACCTTGTATGTTATAAGAATTCATAGGACATCATTTTAACAACGTTTTTCATTCTCCGTGACTTTGATATTCGCAATTCTGATAACACTTGCATTATTTAAATATTAATTGCGATCGTTTTGAAATTTTTGGTCTGGCATGGGAAGCAAACCAGCGGCTAGCAGTCACAAACACTTGTCTCAACTGGTGGGGAATTCAAAAATTAATGAACAGTTAAATCAAATATGTCATCATTGTTATGTAAAGGTTTATAAATCACCAGTATTTTAATTATTTATAATTCATTAAATGAAAGATTGTCTTTACAATATGTTCAGATAACTTATGGCTTGCAACTAAAACCGTTCAATGTTTTATTAATAGTTGGTTCCTGCTTTAGTTAGCCAGGCTCTTTCTGGAGAATGTATGCCCCTCCCCTGCCCAGCTATACACCGTGGCCAGTAAATAACGAGGGAATAAAATACTTCTTGCCCAAAGCCCCGGGGAAATTGGCACGACCAGCGTTAACGTGCGAACCGACACTTTTTTTTTTCAGCGTTTCACGTCTAGGTAGTTTATTTCTCTCGCTGAGTGATTTGAATAAAATTTAATCCTGAGAGTGCTTGCTCTTTTATTTATCACCAAGCCCAAGGGACATTGGTTTTTAGCAGAAACCAATAGCACTTTTTTTTTCTTCCGTGTTGATCACTGCTTTAGAATGAGTTCAGTTTGAGTTATAGCTATAGTTTGGTAACAATATATTCCCACGGTGTGCGTGTGGCTACAAATGTTCTTTTGTAGAATCTATGTGTTAGAGTGTCTGCAGTGAAAATCGTTATCTCGATTGGTGATTTACAGTCTTGGCAAAGTTTTTGTATTTTATTGCGGTTTCATTAATTTTTACTGAATAATTTATCTGTACTTTCACTATATTATTTGGGTTGGACTAGCACTATCTAAAAAATAAACTTATGCACTCAGAATTAAAGTCAAAAATGACCTTTAAAAAAATCTAAGAACTTACATTCACATTATGACATGTTCTTAGTAAATTCAAAACAATTAATTTTTGTTATGGCACTTAAGTCAACAGACAAGAGTTTATTGGATATAAATCGAATGCTTTCATGGATAGAGCTACTACCAGTATTCCTGTATATAACGATCTCAGATAATTATGAATTAATGTTCATAAAATTATATATAGTTATATAACGATAAAAATAATATATGTGAATATTTGGCCAAGCCTTTAGAAAATAGCAGAAATATGGCAAAAACTAATTTGCTACGAATCACAAAGAGAGATGTTTAACTATTGTTGTAACTGTATAAAATGTTCTGAATTAAATATAATTGCATGAAAATTAAAAAAATAGCATGGTGAATTAAATCCAGGCTTAATCCAAAGTCAAGAAGTAGCCAGTGTTGGTTGATGTTCTTAATTCATAAGATATTATTTATCTCAGTTAATTTTTTTAAATCTAGTAAATTTTAACATGTTTGTTTTGGTGAGCCACTGGTTTTAATAGAACGATACTATTTTAACGTGGCTGGTTAACGCTTCTGTCTTAAAAGGCGAAACTGTATTTACATAGCCTATATATGTTTAATGTTAATATTGAAAATATTATTCCTAGTAGAAATGTAAAACACTATGTATTGAGTTAATTTTTAATTATATCTTACTCGTCGGTTAAATATTGCCACTAAGCAGAAACAATCAATTTTTAATAAATACATTATTAATTTCTTGATTTTACATTGGAATAAAAAAGAGGTTTCCTTTCAAAAGTGATGTCTCTAAGTGTAATATATTACGATTGACTGACACTGATTGAATGAATGCAACTTTAGTAAACTTGAGAGAAAAACCAAAACCATTAAGTGGCAGAGATTTTTTTTATAGAGCCATAATAATTTCGCAAACTCGTCTCGTTTCAGGCTCCATTTTGTGTGCTCATTTCCGGACACCAAATTCAGTGGCTTCTCATCCGTAGGACTGAGTGGCGCGTCACACTAAAAGCCTATCTACAATTGCAATTTTCCAAATTGTGTTCGTTGGACACTGATCGTCGCTGATTGGTCCACGTGACCCTTTGAGGTCATGGGTAGTCTGGGCAGTAGTCCGAATCTCTCTGGTAAATCAAACTTTTTGTCCCAATATGTGTCCTTTGGTAACATAGAAGAAAAACACTCGTGAAATTTGATGTTTCCGATTCCCATTTAAAAAGGGTAAATAGAAAATAACAAACGGTGTGGAAAGCACAGGAAACCAAGAAGACCGATACAAACTATTGATCAGTACTGTCCGTATGCAACGAGTGCTTTTCATTGTTCAAACACACGAATTCATGTTTGCAATGTGCCTTAAATTCCTTTTAAGCATTTACTTTTATCTATAGAAAAAATACATATTGTTGAACTTTCCAACTTTTACAAGTAAAAAATAAATAAATAACTTAGCTGTGTACTCATTGCAACTATAAAAAACATTGAAAAAAGTTTATTTTGGTGATTCTATTTAATGCTCTCCGGTGACTACTTTATAAATCAGTAAATTACAACATCGGATGTCGTAATTGTAGGCCGGGTAGTTTTCCGTTCGACAATGTGACGTCATTCTCATAAGAATAACGACATGGACCACCCACGGATTTGGAATATTGTAGACGAGCCCCAATTCTCCTGGACTATTATGGGCTCAGTGTATAAAGAAATGTGGTCCAACCATGAACGCGAACCAGCTGCATATGTGATAGGAATCTAATTTTACCCCGATTTAATCCGTGAAATACTCGTGTCTTAAGTTATTAAGATGTTCCGAAAGAACGAACAAATAATTTACAATAGGTTCCAAAGCATATTCAAAGGATATCAACGTGATTTTCAGTTTTAAGAAGTAAAAATAAATAAATAAAAACATTGGCATTTTGTCGCAGGATTAAAAAATTTACAGATTTATATAAGAATGTTTTCGATGATGAAAAGATGTAGGGGGGAAAATGAAAAAGTACAACTTAATTTTTTCCTACCGCTTGCTGACCTCATGCCATCGCGATTACGTGACTTCCAGCGCGTCACTATGTACAGCAAATGCACATTCCCTTAGCTAAGCGTTATAGAAAAGGAAATAGAAGTGATCAAAACATCGCAGTAGTGATACGTTGATATAATAATAATTTTATGTCAAGGTAACTGAAAATATTTTAACTGAAATAAAAAAATATATATACTTATACTTTATCTTTCAAGGCATGATACAAATGAGGTTACACTTCTGATAGTCTGTTGAACTAATCTGGCTGACTGACCACTTTCATCGGAATAAGGGGTACTGAAAGTACACGAGGTTGTTGAGAAAATCGGCTGGCTTACAGCAACAAATATTTATTTATTCAAAGTCTCCGAACTTATTCCTGTTGTATTTAATTAGTCACTACCCTGATATGAGGAGTTAAGTACTCAGAAGGAATATCATAATGTCAATTGAGTAACCAACGATGTTAAAATAAAATTAGGATAAAATTTAAAATCAAAATCAAATAGAAAAAAATATATAAAGTAATTTCAGTTGTTTGATGCAAAAATAAGTCTTCTAAAAACAATAAAAAATGTTTATTTCATTTCTTTACAAATCTATCAGACCATTAGACACAAAAAAAATGTGAGCATGTCTTTCAGTACTCGCCAGTGATATGTAACACGTAACCTATCGTATCAAAAACTATGTTTTAACATAACACCTATTTTAATACAAAACTCATAAAATTATTTAATTTATTTGATACTAGCTGCAATACCAGGCGTTGCCCGGGCTAAACACAGGGTGTAGATAGTAATTGTCTTCTTAATTTGAATGTCAAGTGTGAAAACTAATTTATATCACTTTCAGATCCCGACAGACGTTGTTCTGCCAGTTTATAGTTATTTACCAGTTCTGTATGTAATTTAGACTTTATAAAACAACATTGAAAAAAACCTTTAAAATAAGAGATTACTAATATTGAAAAGATTCCGTTATCTAGCTAATGCTCGGCATGCATTGCAATGCCTCATTCAGTTTTGTTTTGTAATATGTTTGAAGTAGTTCCACATATACAAATCATTTATCCATCTCTCTCTATATATTTATGTCTATCTACATCTATATACGTCTATGCATCTCTCTATCTCTATTTATCTCTTTATATCTACATATATACTTCCCACTATCTCAATATCTTCTATATATAAGTCTCTATATAGCTCTATACATCTATAGGTATATCTCTTTATCTAACCCATTTCATTCTCTATACCTCGCTCTATCTCAACTTATCTCTCCGTCTCTATCTCACTATATATATATATATATATATATATATATATATATATATATATATACTAGATTATGCCCGGCATGCGTTGCAATGCCTCAATTAATTTTTTAATTTATTAATAATGTAATTTTTAAACGTATACTAAGCATCTCTCTTTATCTCTCTAATTCTCTATATCTCTCTCTATCTTTCTATTTATATCTCTATCTCTCTATATATCTTTCTACATATATATCTCTATATATCTTTCTAGCGGACCCGACAGACATTGTCCTGCCCAAATGTACTTTTTGTGAGATATGGATATGGCGGTAAGTATTTCTACGCTGGACATTTTGTATCTTCTCATTATACATACCCCTCCTCTTGGGCACGCCACTGCCGTTACCAAAAACCTTTCCCATGGTTACGCAGAAGGCAACAACAATGCAAAAGCCCGTTGCCATGGAGGCTAGTTATCAACAATGCTTAGTTTTTTTGCTTTTAAAGCGTGTATTTTTAGTTTTTCTTAACTCAGAATCGAGATAAAATATCCAATTGTGAATCTAAACCATCCTCGAATCCCCGTGAACTCACACACAAAATTTCATCAAAATCGCGTACAAACAGACAGACAGAAAAAGTACTGTTTTATTATAGTAAGATAGATAGATTATTCTTACATGTTCGCATCCATGCAGTATATGAAAAATCAGCATGCATAGCCCCACACCTATAACTATACGTATCTGCTGCCCACGACTTTTTCCGCATGGAATTTTGTATTATGTTGCACTATTTAGAAATTTAAACATTATAACATAACAGTTGATACAGTTGTAGTAGTTTTCTTATGTTCAAAAATGATAATTTTTCTCACCTCTATTTCAGTCTTTGCAATAAAAATATGTTACTACCTAAATTTTGAGTAAATATGTTTCTACTTTCAAATGTAATGACGGGAAGACACTTCATAAAATGTCTTTGTAAACCACATTTACTGTTTTTTTCCGTCTCGAGCTAGAATGTAAAGATTGTCTGCATTACTGACCCGCGAGCAAGCTACATACATTTCAGAGAGAGAGAGAGTGAGAGAAAGACACCTATTGAATGTCTATCTAACTAATTTTTTTATGAGAGCATATTTTCATTAAATAAATCATGAAATCATTCAACGATAAAAGCTGTTTATTTAATCAAGCGGACGGGTTCGCTCCAAGGAGAAAATTGACGCGGCGAGACCTCGTGGACATAGAGAAATGACACACACTCACTATTTGTGTGGCTATGAAACATGATTTTTTTCTGCAATTTAAATTGTAATATACAAAAAGGGTATTGAAAATTGAAACAAATATGGCGACACTATAAACTGTCAGGATCTTTATTTTTTTCTTACTCTCTACTTAGTTCCTTACAATAGCAAAACTTAATGGCTTCTAATAATGCGTTGCAATTTTTGCTTTTAAAGCGTTTTTTTTTTAGTTTTTATTAACTCAGAATTGAGATAAAATATCCAATTGTGAATATAAACCATCCTCACTATTTGTGTGGCTATGAAACATGATTTTTTTTCTGCAATTTAAATTGTAATATACAAAAAGGGTATTGAAAATTGAAACAAATATGGCGACGCTATAAACTGTCAGGATCTTAATTTTTTTCTTACTCTCTACTTATTTCCTTACAATAGCAAAACTTAATGGCTTCTAATAATGCGTTGCAATTTTTGCTTTTAAAGCGTGTTCTTTTTAGTTTTTCTTAACTCAGAATCGAGATAAAATATCCAATTGTGAATCTAAACCATCCTCGAATTCCCGTGAACTCACACACAAAATTTCATCAAAATCGGTCCAGCCGTCTAGGAGGAGTTCAGTGACATACACACGCACACAAGAAATATATATATCACTCTATCTTTGTCTCTCTTTTATATTTAAATAAATTGTGTCATGCGTGCGTACATATACAACAAGAACAGACGAAGTGCCGCTATATAAAATGAAATAAACACATTTTTTTGACACGATTCGTGCTCCAACTATTGAAAAATAGTTATACCGTCTCAGTAACCTTCATGGGCATGTGCATAACAAATCACCAAAATTTCATCGCAATCGGATGAATGTTATAGGAACGCATACGGCACAAACAAACGAAAATTAAAGACATGACAAACGCATCAAACGATGGTGCGTTTAAAAATTCAAGGCAGCTCTATCTATTGACGAAGTTAAAAACAGAACTGTTATTAGCGCCTTTATTTTGCTAGCTGCTGCGAGCTCCACTAAGCGGACTGGTCTCACCAAGGAGAAAAATATTAATTTGCCAGACCTTACTATGTGTATGATCGTGTGTCAGACATAGAGAAATGACACTCACTCACTATTTGTGTGTCTATAAGCTATGTTTTTTGTTATAAAATAAAATTATCACTTTTTCACTCCCGTAGGGATGGAATTTCATATTAATATTGGGTCTATGTGTTAATCCAGGTTATAAGCTAGCTGTAGGCCAAATTTCATTCAAATCCATTCAGTAGTTTTTACGTGAAAGTAACAAACATTCATCCATCCACACGTACTATCTTTCGCGTTTATTATATTAGTAGGATATTATACAGTATTATTTTGCAACGTATTTATAATGTATTAGAAAAGCCCCATAATAATGTGTCACGCCGTTCAAGACTACTGTTAGTGGAAAGGATGGTAAACAGCAGTGTCTTCCTTCTCTTTCCCGTTTTCTCGCTCTCTTTTTTCAAACGCCGTGGAAATGTTTGCGCTCGCTGACAGGCTGCAGCACGAGCGCCAACTGTAGGCAGCACCGCGCGCTTCTCCCTTGCTTCCTGTTACACGTTTCCGTCACATTTACGAAGTTACTCCCACCAAATATCGCGTACCAAGCGATAAGATGTCACACGTCAATAATTGAGCGTGTCCAATTAGTAACTCTTTGTAAATCGAGTGATGCAGCCGATTTTTACCGACTAACAAACAACATGGGTGCGTGTACTTATGTACGCGCGTTATAAATTATACTTACTTGGCACAATAAAAAAACTAACTCAAATTTTGTGTGCAAATAATTATCTTAATAAAAATTATAACAGAACTGGAGTGATATTATAAATACCATTGATAAAGTATAAATTCAATAAAATTTTATATTTCAATAAATGCTCAGTGTTCAATATTTATATAAAATGAGTATAAAATTATTTATTTATTTGGTAAAGTGCAAGATAAACTTTAATTAATAATAAATCCAGTAGTTATTTATTATGAATTATTATTCTCATTTATTTATTTTATTTGTTTATTATAAAACCATTTAATAATTTATAATGCAAATATAAATACATTTGAAAAAGTTTATAAACATAATTTATATCACTAATATTAAAAATCAATAAATGTTTTTAATTATATGGACCAGTATCCTATGTCATTATCTTAAGTATCAGATTTAAAAGCACACATGTTTTTTTATGTGTATTTATATATATTTTTTTGTACGAAGCCTTTCGTTCATCCAGTGAAAATTACTTGGCATGGTGCGCGCGCATAGTAAAAACTCACTGTCACCATAGCGCGCCCGGAGAAGTGTAACCTGAAGAAGAGTGCGACATCGCGCGCAGGGAACGTGCACAGGAGACTTGGTGGTTCCGGGAGAGAGAAGGAAACCCCCTCCAGCCCAGCGGGAGCTGGAAGGACGGGGCAAGGAGCAGGCCCCGGACCGTCTCTTCCAGTCCCGGCGCTCCGTCGCGGGGACAGGTAATGGGAAGTGCGGCCAGGCGGAAGGCGCGCGACGAGGGTCGGCGGCGGCTGTGGACGCAGTCGGGAGCAGCTCCACCTGCGGGACATAACTGCTCAAAGTATATATCCTCAGAAGTCCCGCTGCTGACCGTCGCAGGAAAATACTTTCCCCATTTCGCCCTCCGGTACTTTGACGTTCCTTCGGCGCACCGCAAGGAACCTGTCTCTTTTCCTACGCTTTTGTCATTTAATAACCGTCATTTTTTTTTTTTTTTAATTTCTGCTTCGTTGAAGAAAATGTATCGTTCGTGCAAACACTTTGTGTTATTCTTTCAATCCACGCTACATGACATTCCTCGTTTGAAATTAATGGATTTACACGTCCTGAAAGACCAGAAACCCAATAACCACATCATGAGGTATTTTTTAATGATACAAATATATGCAATACGGACAGAAGGTGGCAATCAGTATGTGAAAAGAATAGGTACTCTGGCTAATTTATACTGAAGCATGTTTAATTTGACCAGGTACCGGAAAATAATGCGAAGATTGCACGGTTATCCATAAGTAGGCCTATTGATATGTTTTCATTATTGTAATAACATTTTAACTTCACGATTTAAGGCAAAATTTTAATTGCATTTTAATGAAAAATAATACGCAAATAAATTTTTCTTACTAGCGATGTTAACTATTTATTTCTAAATATCTTAATTAAGTGAATATTTCCATATGATACAACAGAAAACATTAAAGAATTGGAATCTCTATTGCTATGTTAGACATTTAAAAGTAAAAATTCTTATGCAATGAAATTTGTGAATTTTATTAAGTTATACTATTTTGGTGCGTTGTAAAAAATTTATAAGAGAGAATATTTAAGATACAAGAGCACCATGAAACGAGAGTTTACTAAATGAAATAGACTACATACCAAAAAATATTATATACACAAATAAAACATTTATATATATGCTTTTAAATCTAATACTTTTGTAATTGATATTGAATAATAGTCCATATCATTAAAACATTAACTCATTATGAATATTTGTGATAGATATTTTTATAAACCTTTTCAAGTGTATTTTCAAGTAAATTAATATAAGTGCAGTAAGTTATAATTTTAAAGGTGCGTTATGAAAAAAATGATAATGAATATTTCTATGTACGTGCAGTATGCAACAGTATTTTACAGAAGAAAAAAGGTTGCATACAAATAATAATTATATATTGCTTCAATATGATATATGTAGGCCTACTTTTGTGATTAATATTGAATACTGCTCTGTATACTTATTAAACAACAATTTTAGTAAATATTTGTGATAGAGATAGTGTTAATAACTTTTTAAAGTAAATTTTTTATTCAATTATATTTATAAAAATGAGCTTATGCTCCTGTATGTATAATTTTGAATACTTAATTATAAATTTCATTATAATTTAATAAATAATTAAATTTAAAGAATATGCATGCATCATATTAATTAAGATTTATAATTTATTAAAATTCATCTTGAACATTTCACAAAATAAATGATTATTTTATACACGTGTTTATATTAATATTTTATACAGAGGTTTGTAATTTTTTTAAATTTAATATAATTTTTTATTTTACCAACATTATTTATAATATCACTCCAGTCATTTTAATATTAAATTTCTTTTAATTATTTGTATGCAAAATTAAAATGGTTTTTTTACTATGTCAAGTAAGTATAATTTCTAACGCGCGTACCTAAGTACACGCACCCATTATCTTTCTTGCTCTACTTCTTGTAAATGTTATTAATTTAACTGATATTCTGCTGTCGTACACACACGTGATTAATCTTCAAATATCAACAATTTCTGTTGAACTAAAGCGTTCTGCCAGAAATGCTATCATGTGCGCGGGTGCCATCGTCTTTAGACACTCTGCAGCAACAACACCGGTGCTGGAAGACACAGTCTCCATCCCAAACGTGGAAACTCGCTCTTTGGAAGTAAGGTAAAGGCACCTATTATGGGACCCCTTTTAAATAAAATTCATATATTTTTATTAAGTGAACATAAATTAACATTTGACGTCTAATAAATCACTTGATATGTTTAACTATAAAATGCAATATATACATATTGTTTTAAACTAATAAATTTACGTCCTATGCAAAAAAAGGAAGACACTGCACTTTTCCAAAGGAAAAAAAAGGTTTCCTAATATGGGACACATTATTTCTTTATCCTCTTTTGGCACTGAGGACACACAAAGTGACTGTCAGTGGCACCACAATGTTCATGAGCCCAACGACAGCAGACAATACACTATATCCACTGTTCGCCATGTTTGTCATCTGAAAATATGCATCCACAGAAGAGGCACTCAGCATCGTTGTCTTCTTCACCAGAGCTATCTGATAAGATGTCGAAATCATCATCCGACTCGTCGCTGCTGGATTGTTCCATTAATCTTCTTGTACAACTTCGTGATCTTGTCTTTTGTGTGTTGGCAGAAGGTTTTTTCGTCAGGGTTTTATGACATTTCCATGCAGCTTCTTTTTTAATTTTTGCTGTTGTATCTCTTTCCAAACTCTTCAGGAGATCAGATTTGTAAGGCGATGAGGTTATTACAGATGCTTTGCCACATCTTCGGCTTTGTAAATTTGCTGAAAGACTAGGAAGTGGCTTAATATCTTTAGGAGAGATAGGTGTGATGTCCATAGTTTGAGCAGGACTAGCATCAGAAGGCCCTGTGCCAGAAAAATGTGGGCGATCCATAGGTAGAACAGGGTGAGAATTAGATGGTCCTGCACCAGTTGATGTGTCATTCGAAGTGGCGATGATAGTTGCACTGGTATGAACATCTCTATCAAGAATTTCTTGACAACTGTGAATTACAAAGTCACATTCACGAAACACATCACTGTTGAATGGGTACAATCCTGTTTTGCGGAATGCATTGACAGCTATTTCCATTGTTGCAGCTCGTTGATATGCTGCACTGAACAACTTTGCAACCAAGAGTGGTGTTACAATACGGTTAGGGTTGTTTCTTAAAAAAGACTGTATTTCTGAGGCATAATAGGTTTTCAGTGGCTTCATGAAGCCTACATCCAGTGGCTGCATTTTGTGTGAACTGTGAGGAGGGATACAAATGATTGATACGTGGTTCTCTCTAGCCAATCGTATCACATCAACATTTCTGGTGTGTGAGTAGTGGCCATCGAGAACAAGAAGAACAGGGTCTTCAAGTGATGGCTTTGTATATTCAATAAAATGATCAAACCACTTTGTGAACAAATCCCCCTGAATCCATCCAGAAGGGTGGCATCCCCAAATAGAACCAGCTGGTGCCCCATCCATGAGTTCTATTTTCATATTCTTCCTTGGCCACACTATCAATGGAGGGACAAAAGAACCAACTGCATTCATGCAAGTAACGACTGTTATGAGTGACCCTCTCTCAGCTGATGTCAGTGCAGCTACTTCTCGTTTTCCTTTCAGGGATATTACCTTCTCAGCTCTGTGCTGTACCACAGTTACCCCAGTCTCATCAACATTGTACAACCTGTGAGGACGGCCTTTAATTTTGTCAAATTCAGTTACATAGAGCTCAAAAATTTTTTTTACATTTTCAGGACTGAAACCTTTTACTCTGGCGTGAGAAATGCCTTGGGGAACTCTTAATGACAACTGTGGATGACGCTTTAAGAAAGAACCCATCCACTTCTTACCAGCTGATTTATTTTTTTCTGAGAATGGATGTTTGATACCATTAGCAATGGCGAGTTGGAAGGCCATCCTTTTAATATCACATTTCCTCAACCCATAAAACCTTTTATCCATCTCAATGCAGTACGTTACAAGTTCATTTTCTAGTTTACAGCTTAATGTAGGCCTTCTTCCTAATGGCACATTTACCAAATCATCAGAACGCAATTCAGTATTTTTCACATACCTTTCCACTGTGCTTTTTGGTACCCCAAAATGTTTCGCTGCTGACTTGTAACCCATAGTACCTGTTTGTACAGCTTTGACAGCTAGGATCATCTGCTCCTTGTCCCATTTCTTCCTTTTCGGATTTCGGCTAGGATCCATCTAAAAGAAAAACATTAATATGAAAGGTAATAATAAAGTTAAAATCAATGTCATTTTAGGCAAAGAAAACTGTTAATTTATGACTATGAATTTATATTCTAAGACCAGCATTACTTATGATATATGTCATTACAGTTTGTTAATAACGAGAATTATATTACTATATACTAGATATGAAGCAATTTAATTACATTATAACATAATAAATAATCATTGTATTGTAACAAGGCGATAGTTAAATGATATTCTGATGTTTAAATGCATAACACTTTATTTAGCAGGAAGCTCTTAATATGAGACCCGGTTCCTAATATGAGATAGTATCCCATAAAAGGGTACTCTGTAGGTCTCATAATAGGAGCCATCAATATGCAACAAAAGACATTGTGTTGCGGATACAAAAAGTGCACAAAACACAATCTCACTAGCATGCACATAACCACTCATCTATATAGCAACCATCGTGTATGAATGTTATAACAAGTAACCTTACCTTGATTTATATGTAAGCCGTTTCTGTTATCTCGGTGGAAAACTCGATAGCTCGTAAAACACAAAATCGGTAACCACGCTTGTCTACACATTCGCTCGCTAATGAAAACAATACACACGCAAGAAAACGTTCACTGCACCGAGTTAGTGTATTGTCCGCTAGAGTTCAGGAGCTCCCGGCTGAGAAAGTCTAGGGTCTCATATTAGGAAAGGTCTCATAATAGGTGCTTTTACTAATAATCTGATGAACCGAGCACTTGTAACTTTGCCCGTGGCACACGACGGAGGGGCGAGTGTCTGAAGGGAGAGATGGGTGCTTGTTGAACTCTGTAAATCAGATTCAACGACAAGCAAGTTAGGTCCGTCCTACCGACCCCCCCCCCCCCCCTCGGGCTAAACAGACAGGTTCCGAGCGGGGCCGACTGAAGTGCAGAAACTAATCTGGCTGATAGCCTGCGGACGTACGTATACTGCCTTCTTCCAGCTTCATTCGATTAGTACGACGCACTTTTTAAGACAGGAGGCAAAAAAAGGGTTTCCACAATTAATAGAAAACGTTGGCAAGAAAACGAAAAAAACACGTTTGGGAGATAATTCTCAGCATTCGCACCATTTTGTCGATTTCTCTTAGTAAACTTTAAAGCAGATGATTTACAAATTATTCGCTCGAGTTTTTACTTGAATTATGAGAGTAAGTAGTGTTTAAAAAATTTATGATACCATAATTAAGGCCCTTGTTAGAGGTGTACCAATATCGACAGATAAAAGCAGTAAAGTACTGCAACACATATTAACATAAAAATGTTAGTTTGTAAAATAATACTTTATTGGTATGTTTTATTTCTAAGGGAGAAAAAAAACTTTTTTTAACTGTGTAGCTACTGACCTAATTGCATATTTTTTTCTTTTAATCAAAATTTCTATGTCCTAAACCCACCAGTAAAAATTCTCGATACAAGAACAAATCCTAGGAGTTTAAACTAAGCATCCAAGAGTTGTCACCATTTTTAATTTTAAATTATAGTTTCTTTGGTAATTATTTTTATACAGGAGCCAACCATCGTCCCTTTATTAAATTATTTTAGAAAACGTTACTCACTTATTGTGATATTATTTTGACTGGTGACATTTTTTATCGATATTTATGCTGGAATCACAACAGTGCAATGGCGTGACGTGTAGAACGCGATACGACAGGAGTTCTTTTGAACATCCGTTTCTCTCCTACGTGACAAACGAAACTAGACGATTAACTAAAAAATGTGTCTTACCGTTACATACGCCACAATAATTGTACGGCAGCCATTAAAACTTGTACTATTTTATAATCAAAATGTTTCAGAGAAACATGTTTAATTAAAATTGAACGTTCAATTGGAGGAAAAAATATTGCGCGTGAACACATTTCGGGAATCTCATTAATAAATTTAGTAAATAAAACCGTTTCACCACCTTTCGAAAACAAAATTACGTTCGTTTCAGTGACGTCGTGCCTGCGACGCGACGGATATATAATATACTTATTTCTAGGGTCATGTATATTTTTTCGTGATGAAATCTGATCGAGCTTTAGACTGCAATGAGGTATGCCTGCCGTAGCGATTGTTACATTGTAATTGGCGGCCCTTTACGAGAGAAGCCATTACCCTGTTTGGCCGGGCCATTCAGGCCACGTTTGATTACACACTTGACGGCTATGATTGTCGTGCCGACAATAGACATGTATCTGGCAGAAACCCAGCCAACCACGATACACGATATAAAATGTTCCTACTTTTTTTAAAAGGAAAAGCCTTGTAAAATTAGTTGCCAAAGATACCACTTGTAAAACTGCAAGGCATACTGTTAAACTGGTTCGGAAATATTTTCGCGAAAAAAACACGGCCCTTCTTATTTACAATCGGTAACTCTGTCGAGGCGCCATTTATTTAGCGCTGACGTCATATATGTGTCGCACGTGATTGGTTAGAAAAATATTCGCACCCAAAGCATCGCGCACTTCGCGATATTCTGTGATATTTGTACTAGGGGCGTGCATATTTCGCGAAAATGTTCCGAGACTAACTGAATGTTACCACTATGAAGCATCGTCTGTGTTTCGTGATTGGGTAAGTTAGTTTCCTTCAGGTACATGTCGGTTATTACAACACCAATTACAGTGATTCAGTGCGGAAGCATATGCGTCCTGAGTGGCCAGGTAAATTATGACAACTAATTATTTCACAGACAGCCGCCAGTCACAAGGAAGAAAACGCTGGTGCGGATATACCTTGTTGCAGTCTCATAAGCGTTCAATTTTATAATTTTTTTTTCGCGAAAAATGCCTCCTCTAGTAATTGCAAGGGACTGGAAAAATTATCCGTTTCAATGAACTCTATGTACTCGGGGATATATAACCTTCTAAATTGGCTATTAAATCACGACACCTGTTAACTGGGATCGTTTTTATTCGATATTTATTTCGTTGACGGGTTTTTACTGTCTCGGTGTCCTTCACATAATCTGTTGGCCAATCACTGAAGCAGCTCGAAAGGTGAACGTATTTGTATTCCAGCCTATCGCGAAACGAAAACGCCAATTTTTCCCAGTCTCTAGTAGTTGAAAACACCAGCGCGTCTGGTTCGGGACTCGTGCCGAAAATCGGCACGGATCCAGCTGTCTGCGGAGGCCGACACTGGAGCTGGAGTCACGATGCGTCGACGGACACGACACGACACGACATGACACATCCGACTAGTCGTCGTGCCTCGTTCCGGCACGCCAGAGTTCATAGCGTAGGGTCTCAATACCACTACAACATTAACACGACGAACTATAATAGGACTGTCAGAAAATATTCCCACGCCAAATACGTCCATACAAAACAGTATTTTGATGAGACCGATAGTTTCATAATTTTTCAGTGATAAAGTAGCGAGCAGTAGCTTCGTTTGCAACGTTTTGGCCGCTGACGAGTCTCAGTGTTAAATGTAGTATTTTTTTGCATCAAAAGACGCATAATTAAGACAATAGAGAAGTTTAAATTCAGTGCCTACATCTTAGTGTCGGATAAGCCATTTCCTGAACATCATCGGTGATTTAAGTATATTAAATATAAATACGCTCATCACTGACTCACTGACTGACTGAATGACTGATTGAGTGGATTTGTTTGCTTCTTAATGTTAGTTAATTTGTATGGTTATGTGTGTGAGTTGATTTGTATGATTCTAAACGTTAGTTGATTTGTATAAATCATGCGTGAATGATTGTGTGTTTAATAAGTATGCATCGTAGGCTATCTATAGTCATTTGTTCTTCTTTTTATTTTTTTTTTTGAGTTGCTGTTTATGTTCCTTTACGTATGCCCATGGAAATGATATCGACTAGAGAATTGATTGAAATAATTTTTAGCGCTTTGCAGCAAATTTCAATGCAAGAACTTTCAAGACGAGTTATTATTGCGCCGACAAATGCGCAAATGAATAGGAATATAATCGATTTGTTTGATGGTAACTATAAAATATATTATAGCGCCGATTAAATTGTCACTCAATATATAATTAATGCACTAAATTTCCCTGTTGAATTTCTCAGTGAGTAAACTAAATCCAGTATTCCACCTCAAGTGTTGTTTCTTAAGAAATGTGTCTTCATCATGTTGTTGATAAACTTTAACCCTAAAAAAAAGGACTTTGCAATGGAACTCAATTGATTGTGGAAGAGTTAGAACGAAATTGTATGAAAACAAAAATCATTTCAACATTTAATCACAATGATATAGTACTTATTCCCAGGACTGAGCTCGCTCCAACTGACAGAACATTACGCCGTCAATTTCTGATAATTCCTGCGTACGCTATTACTATAAAAAAGGCGCACACCAGTCATTTTATCACTTTGGCATCAATTTGGAGACAGCAGTATATTCACACGACCAACTAGCTGTATGTGGCTTTATCCAGATCAAGAGTTCCATGTAAAGTAAGTCGAATTTACAGCAAGGAAGATTATTGAAAAACCAGAAATAATTAACATGCAATGTATTTTTTCAAGATTTTTTCATTAAAAACATTTTTTTTGTCTAAAATTTTGATCATCATTTTATGAATTGAAAAATAATTTTCGTTTGAAAAATATTTAAAAAATTTAATATTAAATTAATATTTGGTGTATATTAAAATAAGTGTTTATTGTGTTCATGATTTTCCAACCGGTGCCTTAGGCACCTTACAACTTACTAGTTCAAAATAAACAGTTGACGGCACACTACAAATATGGAAAGTGTACCAACACGTTAAACGAAATTTGGTTTTTTAACATTAAGTTTTATTAAGCAGGTAAATATTTTTAAATTTTTGTTTTTTTAGGTTTCCGTCTTGCTTTCCGTCGTGCGACATGACACGATGAAATTAGAAATACAATCTACTTATAGCGGGTGTTCGGAGCGCGTATTTCGTCTTGTTGACGTCACAGCGACCTTGTATTTCATTGGCTACTGAGCGTGCCGGGTCTGACGTGTCGTGTCCGCAGTGTCATCGGGAGTCCAGATTAAAGTCGAACTAAGGCAACACTCGGAACGTCTTAATTTGCGGCGCAGCGTACTGACGCATTTTTAATTCCCTCGGAGGCTACGAACCGCTCGAGAGTTTGGTCAGCGCAGTCATTATTAGTGTATAAGTAGTCCGCCGGAAGGCGTTCGGCGTGTCTTAATGAAACCCGGGCCTATCAGATCGACTGTTGCTGGAACATCCCGCCCTTTGGACGCCCCAGAAGGCGGATGCTATCATTCGCAGCCATCGGCACGCCCCCGGTTAGAAGGGCTTTGGAACAGCCCTTCGACGTGTGTCGGTCAGGATGAGGTGGAGCTGGAATGGGGCCACTGTTGGTATAAATGGGGTGGGGAGGTGGAATAAATCGATCGCGTCGTTAATTATGCATATGGTTACGGGGGAGAGAGAAGGTGAGAAAGAGAGGGAGGTGGTGGTACCCCGAGTGGCCGCAGTTAAGATATCTGCCGGCAGATAAAGCCCAGGCCACGAATGAAGTGGTGTATGGAAGGGACGTATAGTGTCGGCGGTGCGCCGCGGGGCGAGAGGGGAGAGTCGGGAGCGGGGGTTCGGGAAACTGGTTAATTAAATAAAAGTTGTAGTAATGGGGACCACGGCGTGAGGTACATCGAGGGTCCAGGAGGAAAGGTAAATAGGGTGTGCTATACTACGCGGGTCCTCGTGGTACACTGCAAATTTATTTTTGTAAATGGAGCGAAATTATTCGTGTATAGTTACAAATATTTCTAAATTAGTGCATTTGCATGAACAAACAAACACACTATATCATCACGAAAAAGTGTTCGCAGTAATACTGGGTTTGGATTCTTAACCGGGCATTCATGCTTTGTGTAGTCCAAGTACCTCTAATAGTTAAAGCTGTTTGTAAAGCGTTCTCTGAATAGCTTTCCAGTATTAACTACACACGTTTGTAAGCTTAATAAAACAAAATAAATATAAATTTTTGAATGTTCGATTATTGATCTATAGTTTAAAAAATATATACTAGAATAAAAAATCAATTCCAATGTTATATGTTAAGTAAATCATCGTAATAAATACTCAGTATCATATCAAAAACGAATTTCATAAATGAAAAATAACCATTGTCATGTGTTGTACAAAGTTACAATATCTTTATTGTAGTATTATCCTTTATTAGAAATAAAGCATTTGGTTTCCAAAGGAATTATTTTATTAAATTACAGGGAAAAAATTTTCTTTGTTGGCAAATGACCACTCAGATGAACCCCTCTTCTCCACACCCCCTTCTTCACTCACTCGGCTAAAACGAAACATGTATTATCTAAATGACTAAACTTATTCGAGTAACATTGTCGGCGACGTGTAACCGCCACGTGAGGGGTTGGGTGTAGGTATTCCATCTAAGGGCATGTCAGGTTTTAAAGGGGAAGGACATCTGGTTTTCAATCGTTTCTAGGACATCACGGTTTTTGTGTCATGAATTTCGAAATTTCGCTTTGTTAAAAAATCATATTTTATAAATCAGTGGAATGCATGGCATTACTTTAAGCTGGCTGGCTGCTACAAAATCTTTTCTTTTGATTTATTACAATTTTTTGGACTTGCCAATAAGCAGTTTTACACTCTTTGTAATGGAAAAAATTCAAAAATTCAAAAAAAAAGAGATAAAAATGAAATCATAAATTCACAGAGAGCCAGCCTAAATCAGTTCATGTAAACGTATGGCCCCAAAGATGAAACTAAAAAGGTATTATGGACAACGAACAACACAACAACGACAGAACAGACGAGCATATTCAATGTCGCAAATGTTTAGTAACAGGAAACCTACTGTTTTCGTATGTACTGTCGTCGTTGCGTTGTACATAATACCTTTTCATTTTCATCGTTGTGTTTATATGTTTGCAGCATTGTCCAGGTTTTCTGTCAGTCTGCATTTACTGATCATGTTGAAACTTTCCCTCGTTGCTAACCCACTGTGTTCGTCTGCGCTGTTAAATTTTAATGATTTGATTGATTCCACGAAATTATTTTGCTGTATGATATTTAAAGTTTAAATGTGTTAGTCTCTGCTGATGCCATTGTGTTGTCCATAATGTACGTTTAGTTTCATCGTTGGGTTCATTTGTTCGACATTTGCTGATTTAGGCTTTTTCTCTGAGGGTTTATGTTTTCTTTTTTTTATTATTATTTTGAATCCTTGATTTTTTTCATGAAAAACAGTGAAAAACTGCAATAACGTATGTCCAAAAAAATTGTATTAAATCAAAATTCCCCATTTCATAAATCATTTAAAGAAATTTTAGTTTACCTTGTGAATTAATTTGTGTTGATAGGTATTAAATACAGTTTTAGGAATACCTGAAACTCTAATAATACTGCTAAAAGACACTATGGTATGTATGGCCTTTAAAATTACTTTATGTTTTGGTCTCATACGCAGAGTTGGTTATTAATTTTTTTGTCACTACTATTAATCAAGTAATTTTTTCTTAATTAAATTCCTATATTTTAATTGCATTACTTTTAAGGTTACGAATTTTCTTTCTTGGTATTTAGTGAAATATTTTTTCGATCTGCAAATATCATTATGAGCAGCCTTTACTAGACGGTTGATTTCAATTGAAAGAAAATTAGTAAATTTTCTTGAGAAAATTTTGGATGAAACATTATTATTATCGGAATAGAATTACATGAAAACCCCTGAAAAATATAGTAATGAAATTAAATTACAATAACATCATTGCTAGTTAGGAAGGTCCTTAGTGTAAGATCTATGCTAAAAATTAACTTTAAAATTGGTTATGGCATTATAACTTTTGAAATCATTATTGTCTTTCACATCCCACCTACTTGGACACATACGGTTTGCAGAGCTTCAAAAGTACCAATGCGATTTCGAAACTGCTCAATATATCGGATTTATGTTCATTTCAGAAAAAAAACAAAAACAAATAATGATACACTAAGAGTGGATGAGTATTTCATTTCGTAATCCAGTTTAAAACTTTTTTCTTCTGATAACACGCGTTTTATTAATTTTAATTATATAATAATCATTGTAAATTAAAATACAGTCGAATTTTTAAATAATAGATTATCTGTCCATGGTTGAAAAAACTGTGCTTAAATGAAACATAAATTAAAATATAAAATCATGCTCGAATTTTTGTAAGATACTCAGAATTTTCCCGAAAAATATATTTCATATATGCTAAAATAACTTTATCCATGTGCTACTGAGAATCAGCGAAATCCCAATGATTAGCATGACTAAACATAATTTAGTATTTAAAGTACAAAAGCTTGTATGCATTCTTTGGACATTATGTTAAAAAAATAATGATGTTTTACGTTGGTTATAGAGTTTCTGGTACTATATCAGTTTTTCTGATGTTTTTCTATAGGCCCTAATTATTATGTTGTGCTGCAATTGGTTTCAATGACGATTAATTTTTTTTATTAAAATGTATTTTATAACACTTTAGTAGTATTAGATTATCGAACAAATATATATATTTTTTTTAATTTTGAAAGCTTTTCTATGTTTGTATATTCTGAAGATTACAAAAGTTCAGAAAACAATTAATTACTCCCCAGTATTCTTGAGTTATCACTTGTGGTTGAGTGGTCAATTACTAGCATTTAACAGTTAATAACCTGTTGGGACGAACTTTTGAAATATTGCAAGTGAAAAAACATGGCGGATGTTGCCGTGAGTAGTTAAGTTGTCTCGGGGTGTGCGCAGTTCCTACAGTAACAATTGTGTTTGTCAAACTATCCAACTGTCCGACTGTTAGCACTGTATATATAATGGCTTCGATGTTTATGGAACATTTAGGCTTCATTGGTAGCTTTATTCCCATTTTATTAGTTTATGACAATCGCAGTGATATACTTTTTGTATGATGGATTTTTTTTTCATTTTATTTGGAAACATTTTTAATTATATTTAAATCGAGCTCATGAAATACAATAGGCAGAAATATTTTTATTAACCTGTCACAGATTGACGATTAATAAAATATATAATAATACACTTAAAGTTAATTTAATTTATCATTAACCATATCAAAATCTCCTGAAGTTTTAAAGGGTTCTGAAGTTCAAGTAAATATCAGTTAATGTATAAACTTAAATTTAATTTCGCAAATATGATAAAATCAAATAGTAAGCCCTTCATATGAACGCTTTAACAATGTTTCTTCCTTTTTTCATTTCCAGGAATAACTTACTAATTTAGTTTGTTGTTTATCTTAACATAAATGAGCTCTTTCCAAAGAGTAAGATTCATAATTTAAAATTTACTTTTAAAAACTCTATCAAATATTAAATACTGCTGCTATCATTCCTTTAAAAATTGAATTAAATAAGTTATTTTTAAAATATTACTTTGCCAAATTCAATAATATTAAAAAAAAATTACTTATTTCTTATATTACCATGAAGAGTCTGGTGGGGATGGGGCCTGAGTTTCATGGAAATAATTTTATGCTTACTACAATTTTAATTTCGGTTCTCAGTGAAAGTGGGATATATTGGAAAATATATTTATAATTTTGTGATTTTTATGTTTCGCTCAACCATCTTACAAAATTAATTAACAACTATTACAGCAAACCTTTTTTTTATGAATTATATTTTTTATGGAGATATCTCTCAATGTAAATGTGACCATTAGACATACTGCAGTTTTGACTAACAGCTTACCATTGATGGACTGAAAAAAGTGAAAACGAAGTATCGTCTTTGTGATGTCTATGGCCTTTGGATGCACCTTCTACATAAATAATAATATGTGTACAATACGGTTTGCATAATTTCATATATGAGTGATTTTGACAATCCCAAATTGATATCAATCGACATCGATATTATTTACATTTTAGATTATATAATGTCACCTGCTGATTTGTAGTTAATATTAAGTGTGTGTATGTATGATTAAGAGAAGAACCAAAACACAGAATGTAGATCTTAAAGAATGGCTGAAACAGTTTTTACAAAATGCACGAAGAAAAATTTTTATTCAAGAGACGTTTTGACTTAATACATAATTTATGTACCTTAATAAAATATACTCGTGTATTGTATTTATGTAATGTAGCTAGCAGCACTGTGTCCGTGAGAGGCAGGGGTCATAAATAAACGATGAAGGTGAACGTACGTTAAACGTTTACGTTAGTACAATGTATTGTAAAAAATGTGTTATTAATTATTACATAGGCCAATTGGATATGTGGAAACGTTGTTTTCACAACAAAATAATTCGCTTTCGTCACAAACATTTATAAATAATCACTATGCTTATCTAGAATGCCAATATAAAACAGTTTTTTATCACTAAAGAATAAATTTTTCGTTAAAACATACAACATAATACGATGAACACCCATTAATTATTTTTTGAATTCTACAAAACTTCTTTATCTTTTTTTAATGAGCGCGTGTCCATAATTTTTTCGATTTCTTTGTACCGTATTGTAAAATGTTTTCTGATAGTACCACGAGAAACGGGATTGAAATAAGATAGCTAAATTAAAATTTGTTCAAAACAAATGTTTACCATCTTATTAATTGTTACCATCTCTTAGCTGTTTAGTCGAAATAGTTTGTAACGATGCACACAATTGTATGCATATAAGTGTCATTCATTTTGTTTAAAAATTTAGAAACATGATAATGTAACTAATTTTTTAGTCTTGCAGGCCTTGTTAAAATTATTCCAAAAGTTCGGTCTTAAGGCTTCTATGTTATACAACACTAATTTGTAACAAAAAAAGTAATTCGTGATTGTCACCAAACATAATGGGAGTATTTAACACGCTAGGAGTGGTGAATAAACATTTTTTTAAATGACATAATATATGATACGTTAAACAATATCAATTAATTTTTTGAATTTTACAAATTAAATTATTTTCTGTCTCGTTTGAAGAATTACTCAAATTTATGAAACTATTTTAAGGATTTTGCATTTTATAAGAAAAACTGAATTTTATCATTTTAAAATGCCTGTTTATTTGTTTTGCTTTATATCCATTTAATGATGTGGTATTTAGGGGTTTCACCGCAAACTGAGGGTAAGGCGTATGTTGATAATGTTATGAATTTACAATGAAACATTTGTAACAATTTTTCAAGGTAAACACAATTTGGTATGTTGCTGAGGTGTTAAAACTTTGCCTTTTTATGTCATTGCACAGATTAAGTAAAAGTTATTGAGTTTAATATCAAAATTATTAGTATGGTTACTTACTATTTCGTAATGAATAATTTTACCTTAAGTGGCGTGGGTCAGTTTTGATATCAAAAGTTAATAACTTATGTGTCACCGTTTAAAATAAGAAAATTTAATATATAAAACTTCAAAAAAATATATATTATAATCATGTGCTAAAGATTAAAAGATTTATAATGATACAAGTATGCATAGTATCGGATATCATGATACCATTCAAGAATTCGTGAGTTTTATCCTGTGGTCTAAATTTATTTCTGAGGACGTTTAAAAATTGTTCCAACCTATATAAGAAAGTACTGTGCGCAAACAACCACTAAAAGTTGCGCAGCCCTCCTCGACACTTAAAAATCTTTTTTCACGACTTCCGCAGCGTGAATTCAGGGCTGTTTTCTCTCTCGTGTTCAATCACCAAGTCAAGTTCAATTCGCAAAAAAAAAAAAAAAAAAAAAAAAAAAAAAAACTGCCGTCTAACTGTAGGGCTCCCGTAGTCCCTACGGCGCTGTTACCTTCGGTTCTTAGCGCGCTCCCACCGAGGTCGTCCAATCAGGACTCCCTCTGCCCGACCACCAGCCGCTGGCCAATCACGGCTCAGCGCTGCAGGAGCGTGTGGCTTGGAGGGTTCAGTTGGCTTGTGAACCCCAAAAATAGTCAAGTTTCCACGGCATGTGGCTTTGTAAACCTCAATTGTCCTCCAGAGACCCTCCTCTCGTGAGTACACCACTGCCAGTTTTTCTTCAGTTACGTTACTCACACAGAAGAAAGGGTTGGTTTGAACCAAACCAATCTTTGTTTATATATGGCGAAAACTATATTTAATCTCCAGTTTTTTTATATTTTTTAATATCTACATTTCTATGTTAGCCAAGGTTTGTCCAAATTGGAATGTCAGCATTTTAACGTATTTTTAAGTTATCACTATTTATTTACATTATTATAAATTATAACATAAATATGAAAGGATAGCTGTACTTTTTTAATGTTTTATTTTTAAGTAGCCCTGTACCCGATGGGATTTTACAAAATTTATCCCTTATTAAACCCACTTAGGTAATGAACTTTTAAAAAAAATAATTTCTTAGTACTCATATACGTTACATAAAGAACTCTTATGCAAAATTCCAGGCTTCTAGACCCACCGGTTTTCTTGGCCTAAATAAATTTGGTGACAAACAGAGCTGATTTTTTACATTTAACAATATATATTTGAGCTTAGAGTATCATTTTGTTGGGTCAACTAAATATTTCCTATTTGTTCACATAAAAAAATATTTATTTCGCTATTATCAAACAAATATTCTGTTAAAGCAAGAAACATTTCTTTCAATGAAAGACAGGTGCAGAGGCAATTTCCAAGCATAGTCGATAGGCACCGGATAACATGTTACCTTGCTCTTCCATTCATAAATTTTTAATGTGTAAAAATCTTACGTCTTGGTATACGGCATTTCATGGGAGTTATTTCGTGAATGAATTGGAAGTCGATTGGAACACAAATGTGAAAACACGACGCTGCCCTTTCTGGAACTCTTAGAAATCTCGAAAAGATGGTGAACACGCGTGAATCATCCTTTATTGAATATCGCAAAATTTACACCAAGCATAAGTATTAAAAATTAAAACTTTAAAATAGTACAGCTATCATTTAATAGTTAATGTTATAATTTATAGTCATAATTAGATATTATAACATAATCAAAATGCGTTAAAATGCTAACATATAAAATTTGACAACCCGTATATAACATTTAAACGTAGAGATAGCACAGCGTTCATCATAGTATAGATATTCAACAAATTGTAAGTCCACATAGTGTTGATGCTATGATGAATAATTAATTTCGTAATTAGCATTTTACTCTTAAATCTTGATTTTGGATCAACAAAATACAGTTTTTTTATCAAATATTTTCATAATGATTTCTGTCGTTTAAGCAAAATCAAATATACAAATTTATAATTAGTATTATATTTGTTTAAAAAGGTTTCAGAATATTTTTTTTAAATATATCTATTGGACTGCAAGTTTTAATTTGAAAAAAAAAAAAATTAAAAGATAGCGGCGCGTTCGTAAAGCTTTAGAGAACCATCAAATTTTTAAAAATTGGTGACTGCATGTTTGTTTCAACACATTTTTCCTGACTAATAAATTATAGGTATATTTAAGTTGCGATTCCATCTTGGTATAGTATGCAAGTTAACGAAATGTATTCAAAGATAGTTTAGCCACCATAAAGTATTGTTTGGTACACCAATATTCTTAGTAAATCCCTCATGTTCACTAAAGTTGGTATATACAGGTGCATGTTGCCACACGTGGGTCCGCCATCTCGACGACTTCGTCTCGTGGCTATAGCAGTTTCTGCATGCATGCGCTTTGGACTTCAACCTGTTAAATTTCCGTTGTGTAATGAACGGTTTTTTCATTGCATTTCTAGTGAATATTAAAATCAAACCCTCAAAAAGCCTAAGTTTAGATCACATTTTTACCGTTGAGTCATTTACATGTGGTGCATTCCTTACTCCTGTTGTTTAGTTAGCCCTGATAATTCAATAGTTCTATTTTGCTAAACAGAATTAGAGTCAGTTTTTCAAAAAGAAGAAACACTTTTACCATTGTCTCTAAACTGAATACTGTTCGTAGGCCTACATTTATCACGCTCAGCATTGTTTTGAAGAACTCAACTTTAAATTTCGTGTTCGAGTTTCGTATTACAAGTTTATTTGCAAAATGAGAAAAAAATGAATTTGCTCGTTACTGAGGTTAGATGTTTACACATCTCTGGCGAATACTGAAAGACTCGCTCTTTTTTATTTACATAACTTAAAAAAATGAATTAAGTTTATGAATCAGACAGTGACGTGGAAGTGGCGTGTGACGCTGTGGTTTATGTTACTTTCCAGAGGTAAGTTTTCAAAGCGAAAAATTGTGAAACGTAAAATGCGCTGGTTGATGGTGACATTGAATAAAAGTCCGTGAAGTTATATGAGTTAATTTAATTTTGAAACTAATGTAATACATACATAGCTAATGCATATTTAACAATCTCGCAACGCAATTTACACTAAGGCTTGGGAACGGTTTCACGAGCCATACTGAGGCTTGTAAAGTCCGTGCATTCACCGAAATCTCACGGGCGAGGAAGCGCCACCTGTTTCTCCCGCGGGTCACCTGGAGCAATCACGGGTCTACGTTCCCGCGGCTCGAGCTGTGACCACTTCTGAGTGGGTTCACCAAGCTAAAACCGATGATAACAAAGATAAACAATAACATTAAAAACACGGACTAGGATTCGTTGCCGGAACAGCTTCGTTGACTATCAAATTATTTATTTTTTACAAAGAAAATGGTTTAACTATATAATTAAATGTATCCAAAAACAACGCAAAAGACTTAAAAAAAATAAAACATAAACAACCGGCTTTGAACTTGATTCTCGACACAGAATTATACTGCCCATATTTTAAAAATCATTTAACAGTTTACGCTATAATTTTTATTATTATTATTATTATTTTTTTTTTTTGCTTTGCGAGCTTTGATTCGCGCCATACGCCGCAGATGGCAGCACCTTGGTTGCATATTACTGTTCCATGCGACTTCGGTTCCATTCCCGAAAATCTCCCACCTAATGTCGTACACCGAGAGCATAGTTGTTACACATCAAAAACTTCAACAAAAGATTTTCCTTACAGGCATGCTTCGCTTGGAATTCGGATGCGACACCCAATACATTCTGAAGTTTTATGGAATGATAACCAATTATGACATAAACCTTTTAAGTAAAAATATATTTCAGTATGAGTAAAAAACTATAATATTAATATGCATGTGTAAGCTACAGCACGCAGTTTCCTGACACAAGCATGGTTATATAAAATTTTAAAATCACAAACCAACCAATACTTTATGTGACTCCTGCAAATCAAATTAAAAATTAATTACAACTTTTTTGTTTACATTTTGTGCCATGAGCCGTTCATAGACGCTAATAATGACATGCGTTTTAGGTTGTGATAAATTACCATTTACTATAAAGGCCATGTGCAGTGTATTATATTAGGGGCATAATTTATGACCCTATCACCTTGCTAATTTTAGTTCATAATCTTTCTGTGTTACACATTGTAGGACACAAGTAACATTTTATTCATAGTAAAAACTGTAGATTATAAATATTTAAAAAAAATAAAATCAATAATCAACAATAAAAAACCAAACACCTGCCAGTCTTCTGTTTTCTCGCGGACAAACTACTGCATCTTGACATTGTAGAAATATAACGTCTTTGGTTGTTGATGAATTCATACATTTTAGGTTTTTAAACCTTGTCATTGCATAAAAGAAGATAACTGAATCAATATAAACGTTATTGCAGTTAACAAACGATAATAAAACTGTGTTTCTTATGAGACATGTAATTATTGAAAATATATTCTAAAATACTTAATTATTGTTGTCATTAAGTTGCTGAATGCCAGTTTAACTGTAGAATTTTTCCTTTTAGCATCTTCTAGAAAATGTCAACGTTATCTATTTGCCAATAAAAACTATAGTAAAAATAGTTAAATTAGCTATTTCTCTGTGGTGAAAGACCAAGTACAACAACCAGAAATAAAAACATATCTACCTTAGAGTTTTGCAAATATTCTATGTACATTTCCACTCCCGGATATTAGCAAACACAGGTGAGTGCACAAACATAACTATTTCTGCTCAAAAACTAGTAGGCATGTCATATAAAAGTAGGAAACAATACCCCGGAAAAAATTTGTATTTTTTAAGGGATTTTAATATTAAAATGCTTAAAAAATACTGAATTTAAAACCATTCATTGGCAGCAGGAGTAATATGGTTTTAATTTAATACTATACGTCTTATTAAAATATATATTCTAGCAATAAATTAAATAATAATTTGCCCAATATCAGAAACGGTATGACTGAGCTTCACTTCGATATAAATATGAATTCATAAGTACTAACAGAATCCACCACTTCTAAAACTATTAATGAATACTCTTTCCGAGTTGGTGGTTTGATGTCTCTGATGCAAAAATTCCATGTTGTAAATAATTCATCTTAGTTCAGAGAAAACTCTAAAAGCTAGGTATCTTACAATTTGTGTTTATGTACCTAATAACTTTCCTTTTAATACCCTAATTTATATCTTTTTCTCCAAGAAAATTTATTTTGCAATAAAACATCCCTTTTTAATATTATACCTCAGAGCTGCGTCAAAAGTAGTCACATATGACGGTATTAATTTTTGAAGAATTTTTAAGGGTTGGATTAATTTTAAATGCATGAAGCTTTAATGGTATGATTAAATATTTATGTTTCATTCCTTTGCGTCCAAACTTTTAATTTTTTTTCCTAACGTCTGTACCTTTAATGTGACAACGCATGAATTTCGATTATTATCTTGTTTATCTTAATGTTTCCATTCAAAACAACTATCTCCTGTTAAGATTCACATTTAATATATTTTTTTTTCCTTTTCAGACGTTAATTTACTAAAGAGCTCACTGTTTTGTGCTTCGAAGCGTATGTTAAGTTCATTACGTTTCACGATAATTAATGAAAATCTGAGAACGTAACTCGATGAAAACTTGTTGATGCTCACTATATCAGAACTGTTCTTGCAAGAGAAAAAAGGAACTGACATAATTATATAAAGAAAACAAATGAGACAAAAGGAGATTATAATGTTTTTTTTGGAAGATAATACCCACGTATGAAAATATATATAAAAGTCTTGACTCTTGTATCTCGTACAAACAATAAACAAACATTTTCTGTAATGGCGTGCGTCAATTATTATTAGACATCCTTGCATCTGGTTGTTAAACGCATTCAAAATTCACCACTATAAACCAGCGTTAAATAAATTGAATTATGGAGTAAAGCATAAACTTTAATTTAAATAAACATTATTCCAAACATTGAAATTATTAATATGATTAATGGTGACCATCACTTAGCGGTTGTCACAATAATTTGTAAGATTGCAAACATTTCTATGCATATAAGTGCCTGACACAGTTTCAATAAATTTTAACTTGAAAATAACTCTATTTTCTCAATGACGCAACTTCCTAAGATTAATGTGGAAGTGGTATTTTTAAGGTT
Source organism: Bacillus rossius redtenbacheri (assembly GCF_032445375.1). Taxonomy (NCBI): domain Eukaryota; kingdom Metazoa; phylum Arthropoda; class Insecta; order Phasmatodea; family Bacillidae; genus Bacillus; species Bacillus rossius. The sequence continues at coordinate 56,903,441 of NC_086330.1, read as the reverse complement.
ACTGTAGAATTTTTTATGACAAGGATTTGTCATTTTTACTTATTTTCGATTCATAACGTGGTGTTCATTGAAAAAATTCCCACCTAGTTAGGAGAAAAATTATGAAGAAAAAATATTTGTTTGCATAAAGAAAAAAACAAATGCCTAGTTTTTGTGACCATACAAATTATTTTGTTCTAAACAATACTTCAATTGAAACAAAGTCCATATTTTAAAATAAATTGGCTCCATACATAATCTGAAACAAATTATAGTATTGAATTAATAAAAGTTTTTTTTAGGAATATTGAACATTGAAAAAAATTAATAAGTCTGTTTGGCCATACCAAAACAAATATTTTGTTACTGCATTCTCTTACATGATCCTGTTTGTTTACCTTAGCTTTTGTCCACAATCTTGCCAGCCACATATCTAAATTATACATTTGTATATCTTCCTACACTGAGCAAAGAGAGAGTGGAAATTATTTTATTTTGTTAATCGCGCCTGCCTTTTACAATAATATAAATTTATTCACGCGACTATTTTGTAGTCTGAGGCCTTACTTGAGGCGGTCGGGTTTGAAGTCAGAAATCGCCAGTGGGTAAAAAGGGTAAATGCAGTGAAAAGTACAGCCCCTAAGCAGGAAAAGACGGCATGGAAAATAATTAAGTGCATCACTGCCTGTTTGCTATTTAATTTAACGGCATGGTATTGACTTGGTACATTGACGACAGGACAACTGACACAAATTTGCAGATCGCGATCTAGCATTAAAAAAATAAATCTAATATAACCAATCATTAACAACTACCAATTACGCTTAATTTTACAGACATTTAAGAATGCTTAGATTTTCCCTAACAACTCCGTTAAAAGTAATCATGGATAACGTAGTTGTCTATAAATGTTTTTTGACACATCCCCAATTCTCTTCGTCAAATCGGTCTCTAGTTGTGACGCTATAATCCGTGCCTAACATCCCGCACCACAGCATAAAAAAAACGTCCAAGTCTCCCTTGCAGTAAATGTAGTTTTCTCGCGCGGCCCAACATAAAAAAGAAATTGAGTTTAGTTCACGGCGTTAAAGATTTCTGATGCTATTAAGGTCTGAGCTTGTGATCACTATAGTCGCTCTGCTTTTCGTTCCATTGAAAACTCAACCCGATGTCTGGTTGTTAATATCAAGTGCGTCGAGGCTTACTTTCAGTCCATGCAGCATGCTGGATGACAGCCCCGGGCGGGGCACTGCTCGAAGCGTTGGTGAATGGAATACTGGCTTCCATTTTGCAGCAGTCCAACACGCTTGCTCCCGCAAGCCGAAATGTACTCCACCAGTCGCTAGCCCCGTCTGCCCGCTAGCAAGCCGCAGTACTTCGCTCGTTCACGCCTCCCCATGACGTCACACCGCTCGGCGCGCGCCGTGGTGTTGGCTCGTGGAAACACAAACGCAGATCCGCTAATGTCCGTAATGTTTTTTGTTTTTTACAATACTTTAAGGCGAGTTGGAGACAAGTGCCAAACTAACTATAATATCATATAATATAATATAATCCAAATCAATTTAAAAGACGTTAATAATAAAGACGTTCAAACTACAAATTAATTATAAAAGTGAAACTAATGGAGGCGTAGCAAACGCCTCAAGTCATCGTGCTTTATAAATGCAATGCCAGGTAAAACTCATTTAATTGAATGATTTGGCTATATATCTGGTAAAATATATAATAAAAATGGGTGCGTGTACTTCTGTACGCACATTAGAAGTTTTACTTACTAGTAGTACAAAACTAACTTTAGTTTTCCATGCAAATAATTAATAGAAATAAAATAATAACATGTTTGGAGGTATATTATAAATACGGTCGATAAAGTATAAAAGCACTGCAATTATTTCTTAAATAATTTAGTTTTAAATATTAATTTTAATGCGTTTATAAAATTAATTATTTACTTTAGTATAATAATAGAGATCAATTTTATTTAATATTGAAAATCAATAAATGTGCCAAATGTTTATTCTAATATTATTTTTATTATTTATTCTATAATACTGCAATAACTTATAATGTATAATGCAAATAGACTATACGTAAGGGAACGCAAGCTCACAAACACACCTACGAAAACGGCCAGAAGACTTCTAAACCTTTCACAAACGCACTCTGCCAGCCACAATGGAAGCTTACAAGCAACCTGACGTCGTACATACGGGAACATAACCTCACTTTATATATATATATTATATATATATATATACATTGAAATTACACATGAAAAATGTATAAACACAATTTCTATCAATAATATTTACAATAAATACATTCTTTTAATGATATAAAAATCATTACATTTCAGTCTCATAATTTTTTCATAACGCGCTTAAAGAAGTACAACTTTAATATTCTACAATTCTGGCTGGGAGGTATCATTTAACTTTTCCTGAAGCACACGGAAATGTCATCCACTATTGTTTAAAATAGTTCTTTTGCGGTTTGGTCAGATATAATTTGTTAACAAAATGAATAACAATCTGTGTTTTTGACTTCGTTTGCATTGATAAATTAATTTGCACAGGCTGTTTAGATATATGAGATCGACAGATAATTTTTTATTAATTTTAATACTTAAGTTTAATTTTTTTTGTCTCTCTGTAACATAGGGCTACATTTATGTTTTGTGTTCTGAAACAGGTACAAAAATTTCAGTGAGATCACTAACTCAATAACATATTACGTATAACTATACAAGGCTGAAAAAAACATTTACTTGGTGAAAATTCACCTGTTTGCTTTTTTTTTTTTACTAACAAACATCGACCAATATAAATTTTAATCTTTTAAACTGACACGGGCGTTTGTTGGTATGATTGGAATACTTGGTATGTAAAATATTCCTCCTGGTTTTACAGCTTTAAGGATTAAAATTTTATGTAAATAAATATAATCGTATTTTCGGAACCGTTTGACTTTACAGAAATAGTTAAAAATCATCCAGTTGATATTATATTAAACTTTTTTTAAATTTAAATTCAATAGCACCATTAGTCGTGTTAAAACATTTTGTACCAACAATAAAAACGAAAGTTATTTTTACGTTATATTTGGTTTGATTCTCCAACCTAAAAGATATATATAATGTGTGATTAATCGAAATCCGTCTAAAAACCATCAAAATTTTTTTTTTCTCAGGTCTTTATTTTTACTCAAAATATTCTTTTGGAAATACGCCTTTGCTGGTGGACACTAAGTATCAAAGACAAACCTGAAGACCGGACACAGAAATATGAATAAACAAACACAAATGAAACAAGCCCAAAACAGCGAATGTCAAATGTGCAATGCATAGACAGGTAGAGTTCCGTGAGATATCACAGCACAGATGATCACATTGGGCTGACAACAACGAGACAGTTCCAACATATGACATCAGCTATTTTTGGCTTGTTTTTATGGCTTTATCTATGTTACTTTGTCCGTTCTTCAGGATTTCTCTATTACGTACGAAATAATAAAGTTTGAAATCAATCATTCCCATTGCAACAATAATTTAAAGAAAGTCTTGATTTTTTTATACTTTCCTTTCTCTGCTACAATTTATGATTGTACAAAGATCCTGTAGTCAAATACGTACACAAAATGATCGGGCACGAATTACTTTGGTACACTGTTAGAAATAACTGTAAATGTACAGACTTTTCAACTAAGAATTCACTTCAAATGAACGAAGTGTACTTCTTAGTTTTAAATAACTGAATCTTTGTAGAAACTACCACATATTTCGACTTCCGGGTCATATTATTCGATCTAAACAAAGATAAACACACACGTGGATTAAAAAAAAGAGTGTTCTTGCAGTAAGCGAAACCAGTTTTTTAATATTTTCCTAATATACAAATTATATTCTTTTTGATTAATGTTCAAATTAAGTGAACTTAATGAACGTAAATTTACGAAGATAGTCGTATATTTACGAAGATCACTGGGCAGTTTGTAACCAGCGTTCTTCGTAAATTAAACGTGAGAATTTTTAACAGTGTAGTAGCTCGGCGCACTACTTACACGGTTGCACAGGTCTACAGAGGCAAGCAACTATGTAAGACTCTGTCGCGTCGTGGTCACGCTGATAATTGGGGTTTTCTCGCTACCTGCCGGTCGTAAAAAGGGCGTGGCTCTTTTTAAGGCGTGGTTTCCTTCACATCCCCTGAAGCCATTCGTGGACGCAGTCGTTAAAGTAACCGTACCACTTGCATTGGAAATTTACGAGCACCTTTACCTCACCTAAATTGAAGAGTTCGCTCCACTGGACGGCTCGGATATGGCTATCATCACTCACTTTGGTATACGACATGTTCCTGCACTCTGTCAGGTGTTTAGGGCACACAGTCACAGTGGAATATCCCTGGATGAAAACGTAATTTTGGAAAGTGACTTAAATAAGGAAGGGGGAGGGGGGGTGAATCCAAACGACTCTCATATTTTAATATTACCGATCAATTCACGCGAATCGTTATTGAAAAGGCTATTAATATTTTTAATAAATTCACAGAATTTGGTGAGGAGAGAGGAGCGATAATTCTATCGACAAAGGTCCCAAATTTTGAGGGTAAAAAAGCAAAATTTAAAAACCAAAGGGTTACTGTTAAACGTTTTAACCAACAGAAATAGTTAAAAGTACTTCTTTTTATCAACGATTAGACAAAATAGAATTATTCGAACTTGTTTACTTTAAAAGCCTTTTAAAGAATATACTCTGACTTCTTTCTGATACATAAATAGATTACTCTACACTAGTTTTTATAAAACGTTAGGTTTAACAAACACCAGCTTTTTAAAACTTTTTCCAACGAACAAATTGAATACTACATCACATCATTGCAGTGCTAAATATATGATTCAATTGAACAGAAAACGCAAGCGTATTTAATTGACCGGTTTTACTGTTGAAATTTTCTAACCAAATTGTCACTTCTTTAATACTGAAGCTAATTCATCCTTATACTTATTTTTAAATATAAAAATAAATTAAATTTACAAACAATTAACAAACAACAAGATAAAATTAATTTTTTGAATGAATAACTGAAGTAACTAAGTTACACATTGGAGCATGGTGATCGTTACAATTTTTAACTGTTCGAAAATAAAATATTTTAAGATTATTTGTGTGTTAAGACTTTTGTAGCATTGTCTGTGTTTTATTGGCTGACTGGAGTTATTTCAGGTACATGGCCACTGTCAGGACACCAATCATAGCCATCTAGTGCGGAAGCAAACGCGGCCTGAATGGCCCAGCCGATGGCTTCCCGCTTGCAGAAGGCCGCCAATTACAAGCTAGCACAGGCATACCTTACTGAAGTCTGATGAGTATATATCTTTAATCAAACTCGGCCATATGGAGGAGACACTTCATAAACACCATGTTGAACCAGTGCAAGCAATGTTTACACCACCGCGCAAACAGCCGGTGGCGCTTATTCTGTAAGACGTGATAGTGACTGCGACGCGACCCCCTTTGGTTGTTTGCGTGTTTGCGGACGAGGGATATTGCATCTGACGTAACGTGCTGCTGATGCTGTGTGTGAGTATTTGGGGGTGGAAAGGGGGGATCTTTGGTATCGGCGACCAGATAAAGATGACAAAGAGAAGACGACAACACAGACCGGTTGGCGGTGTTGAAGCAAGGGATGTGGGAAGGGGGGAGGAAGAAGGGTGGAACGGTGATCTTCGAGGCTGAGAGCAAACGACTGATAAACGTCCACGTCTGCGTCCTACGAGCAACGTTGCTGTGGCATTTCACCGCCGCTAGCGCGCGCGTCGCTCCTTCCAGAGTGCGGAAATTGTTGGCCGATTTATAGATAAAATTTTTAATTTTTGAAACAGTGGAACATAACATACCTAGTATAGAAAATTTAGTTGTTTTAAATCTCTGTTAGTCTGAGTGGTTTTTTTTTTCTGTGGGGAAAATATATACAGAATTTACCCATTAACTCGTTGAAAGTGAAACATTCACATTTAGAACATCAAGCATTTTTTTTTTCTGCTAGCAGGAAGGGATATTGAAATTACCATATTTTTGTAGTTTATTTACGTGCTTACTGCTTGTTCAGTTAATGTTCAAGTGTTGATGAAATATCAATGATGAGTTTATACATATATCCTTAATAGCTAGAGCGAACCAGCATTATATTCATTTCCTATTTAATTTTAGCTGTTTATATCCAAATTTCTAATTTTTTTTTGCCCTGCATCTAGAGGACATACACCAAACTGATATGTTTCTTGACATGACCGATGGCGCTACGCTGTTTTGGTCACTGGAGCTTTTCCTATGCGCAAACGGCTGATCGTCAAACAAACATGTCACGATGAGGGTCAGAAAAATTTAATACTGGTGTCAGGAATATTAACGAATTCTGAATCAGCAGATTGTCAAAGAGTAAACTTCTTTTACGTGGCCCTTAAAATCGACTGAAAAACTTATTTTTAAACTTTAAAGAGGTTAAGTTCATACTATCTTGATTTTCGAACATTAAGCTACATTTGCAGAAAATTTCTCACAATATATCACATGGCTCTACATGGCACAGAATCTTGTTTTATTTCATTTATTAGTTGCGACATATATAGAAGTGTGTAAATACAAATTACAATTGTTATCACACCCACTTAATAATCATATATACTACATTTACAGGCTGTAAAATGTTACTAAATATTACGCTTTTTTAATGTACGAAATCTTGGAAAGTTATTATTTATACGCTGTTTTGAGAAATATTTTGGTTAAACGGTTTAAAATTAACAAAATAAAATACATTACACTTTGGTGGTCCTAATTATACTTAAAGCTTATTCTCAAATAATAACTTAACTTAGATATTTTATATTTACAAATATTTAATATTTCACAAACTATTTGTGTAGATTTATTACTGAAGATCTTTCCCATTAGATATTTGGGGATAAATTTTGTCAAGAGATATTTACTAATTGTTTTTTATGTGCTGTAAAGTGTCACTAAAATAATAATAATTTTAAACATATCTCTGTGATTTTCATCGCTATTAAATAAAACTCGGAAAATATCTCCTGAAAACTGAAAATATTTACATCGAAATTAAAATGTAATAGAAATATAGTGATTAATTTACAGCAGTAGGCAATAATTAAAAGTAACGATAATAAAATTAAACTAGTACTGCGTGGAAGTCCAAGTGTTAAGGTCAACATTCTTATACCTACCCAACATGATTTAGCTGTGACATATTGCAGGGCGAATAAATACATAAAGACTTCGTATTAGTTTCTTGCGCTTGAGATAAATATCCTACAAATATATTTTTCTAAGAGTAATTTATTTAAAAAACCATTTATTCTAAATTTATTATAGTTTGTAAGCCATCTATCTGTGTGACTATCTAAGCTCTTGGTTCATACAGATTACCAGTGTAACTAGTTTTAATGCATAATTCTATATGTACGTAGCTAATACGTTTTAATGATATTACTATATTGAATTTACATGGAAAAAATAATAAAATTGTTAATTTTATAGGAAATAAATATATCTTCGTTCCAAATTAAATTCTGAATTACGAATAGCATTGTAATTATTATTTTTTGCTAGATGATATCAATATTCGATTTGAACAAACATGAAAGCTATACAACTAAGTATTGACAAAAAAAACTCAGGATTTTTCAAACTCGAATAGTTAAACTATTGCTTAAAATTTATTTCAATTAGTCATTTAAATGTATTATTCGTGTTATAGAAAGCCATGTGAAATAGTGTGAAATATTTACCCCCCGTAAAATTTCAACACCTGTTCGCCCAAATTTGATAACAATACTCTTAGCATAAAAATGACAAATGTGGACAGATTTCGTGAAATTTTATCTACCGGTGTCAAAAAGCAGTAGTGGAAGATCTTAATTAAGTTTATCAATGTTAATATTACAGCGTTATTACTATTGTATTTGTTTCACAAACACATATTGTTATGTGGCTCTTTTGATCGACATAGTATTTAAATTTTTGCCTCTGCCTTATGAGAAGCTAATTTAATTGTTAGTTAGTAATTCGTATAAAATATTTTGATCTGTGAAATTTTTATATAAGTAGTTTGGATAAATTTTCCGATTAAATAACATAACAGTTTATTAGAGAGGGTTTTCGTAAAAAAAAATTTCTACAAAATGGATTTGGTCAGGAGATATTTAAGAAAGTAGCTCAGCTCTGTAACGAGAAGACTGAATTGTTTGTGAATGTGGTTGTCTATGTCTAAATCACATTAACTATGAGTTAAAAGCATTTTTTTTTCTAAAAATATGTGTGTCATGTTTACAATAACTATTGTATCTATACATTAAAAATGTTTTAACTATTTTAGAGTTTATAAATTTTTATTTTGATACATAAAACTATTTGTATCCACCAAAATATGAAGAAATTGTGCTAAGCATCATTTAGTTTCATGTACCATGGCTACTAAACAAATTCTAGTTGATATGGAAGCGGGTTCAATATGGACCGGCAGTTGTACATACAAACGGTACGCCACTTTTCCATGTACGTATGGGCAAACAACAGCAGTAGTTTAATTGTACCGCGCGCTGTAAACGGAACCACAGCCACATGTTGACGCGGCATTTCCGGTCGTTGTATTCTTAACGCAGTGCGTGTCAGCTCTCGGCTCACAGCTTTGTGCGGTCACGCGACGTGGAGGATCCTGTTTAACATCGTTTTACAAACGACCCCGACACAAGAACAATGCGCGTAACCCGTCCGATAGGCCCAGGCCCATGTTTCTGCGTGGGATATTATTCTACACGGCAACGCACTGCACACGTTTACAATGTGTGATGTTTGCGGGCAACAGCTACATCTGCTGCAATGAATGTTGATGTTAGGTGGATTTTGACAGTTTCGCATGGGCAATGTTGTGTTCTTTTACTAGTTTGCAAGCTCCCTACCTCACAATACCTACCTTCCTAAAGTTCTTCGCAATCATTTCTTGTGAACACTGAACAATAATAAATCATTGTAACCAAATTCAATAACTGTCCTTCAACTATAGGTTCACTCAGCTAGCTATGTATAAATGGTATTTAAAAATTCTGTCTTTTTTATTTTAGAGTAACCATTGTCACAAACTAGTGAAATTCATCGTCATTTGTAGAGTAAGTTTTTTTGTGTGTGTCACAGATTTTGTTGTATATTGGGCTTTCCAAATGTTTGGGTTTGTCTACTAAAGAATCTTCTACAATAATTGTTTTAGCAACTGAAACATTCTCTTGTATTACATGTGTTATCAATTACAATTGATGAATTATTGATGTAAATTGATGTATAATCTTTTAATATGTCACATCAATTACAATTTTCTTAGTGAATTTTTTTTTTTTTTTTTGGTCTGCTGTATCTTGTGATTCATCTACTAGTTCAGCTTCAACCAATTATTCTTCCACATACATTTCTTTCACTTTCTTCTATTGCCTCTTTTTCAAGTTATTTAGGTAAAAGTACTTATATATTTTTTTCTTTTACTTAATGTTCTTCAACTGCAATTGGTAGCTCATCAGTGACGACATGTAATAAAGCAACTTCCCCTATTTTTGAAGTCGTTTTAACAACATTACTTACAAAAGTACTTCTTTCAGTACTTACATAAATAAAATAAGATAGAAACAGGCATAAAATAATCATATTTTATGTTAGGTAAAAAGTACTCTGACATATTTATAAATGTATTATTAATAAACATTCTGGACGCATACTTATAATTCAAAGATACCTGTTTATTTACTTGTGAATGAAGGTTAAATTTGTTATTGCAGTTAACACACATTATGTTTTTAATTGTATGAAAAGTTAAATTTTAAATATTCCAGCTGTATCAAAAAATTTTATGAATGATTTGGCTTTAAAACTTTGTCAGAAAACACAAATAAAGCGGAAACAAATTATGATTTACAAACCCTACCAAAATGGTTTTAACGTCCAGATAGGTGTATTCTATGAAAAACAAAACAAAATAAGAAAAATTATTGCAAATAATTCTTTTACTGTGTCCACGCAGAAATAAAAAAAAATTTAGTTTCACTTTTACATGGCAAGGAATAACATCATTATTATTTTTAGCAGGTACTACATTATGTCATTTAAGCCAACACTTTTTTGAAAATATCTACTTTAACCACGAAAAAATGTCCGTTTAAAATTTGTCAGGATTATAATTTAATCAATTATAAATCTATATAATTGCGTATAAAAATTTATTAACTATGCAAAACTCTTAGTAGTTAATATCAAACGTTTTAAGCTTGCACTTCGCCTATTGAGTTAAAAACAATAGTGTTATTTAAAATTTTCTAAAGAAAACGTTGCCCTAATAAGATGTCAGTTACAGTAAAACTGAAGAATATAATTATAATTTATTTTCAAGCAATATTATTAGTATAATACTTCGTAGGTATACTGATTTTTTTAAATCTCACAGCATAAAATATGAATGATCATTAGTGCGTTGGTCATTTGAGAGAAAATTAACGTTCCAGAGTTTAATGCACCACTTAGCAAATAAGTATTCTAAACGAACTTAGGTTTTACATAGGTCTAAATTGAATTACTGTAATGAGAATTATTCCTAAAATAGTGTATTTTTCGATTTAAAACATTTAAAATTAAAATAACGGAAAACTAGCTATTGCAATGATTGTCTAAATTCTGCGGTGTTAAATTTCTGCATAATTAAAGTTATTTGAGTAGAAAAATAACTAAAGAAAATATATGATAGATGAAAGTCTCAGAACCAGTTTCCGTATACGCTTAATTTGACACATCTTCAGTTAATGCGATCCCATCAAAAAGTGATCACAATGTCTAAAACAAAACAAGGTCACGTGTGCACTACATCTGAAATAAATGAGCCTTAAAAGCATCAAATATTTAAACGCAAATGGAAAGAAGGTCTCTTAGGCCTTGCCTTTCTTTTTAAATACAGAGTTCGAGCAAAATTTAAAGCGCAACGATCCCTCGCAGGGAAAAAAAGGGTGACGAAACGTTTCGCGAGGAAACGCCATCGCCTTTAGGACGTGTATTTTTCATGGGCGACGTTGCAGCTTACGACGTCGGCCGGTTATTTAAAACTTTCATAAGCCCGGGCGGCCGGGTGCGCTCATGATTTATGCAACTGCGTGCGCAGCCGAGTCCTGCGTGTAGACTACGCGCAAGGGGCAAGGCGGAGAAAGGGAGAGAGAGAGAGAGAGAGAAAGAGAGAGAGAAGCCAAGAGCGCTACCCCGTGCGGTCGGATGAGCCAGCAGCACGCATGGGAAAGCGTCGTTTGTCTCCGGCTGTCGTGCCAGTTTTACGATTCCGTGGAATCTTTCTTCTTTCTCCCTAACCTAAAAAAAATGTTACGAATGTGCTGCGGTTTTCACATTCGAGTGTGACGTCTTCACCGTTCTGTTCGCTGAACCGAAACGTGTCCGACCGCAGTTCCTGAGTTTCAGCTTCTAGGTTTGGCGTATCGCATGACGGAGCGCATTCGCGCGACAGCGCAAATGCACGTGTGCTCATGCCAAGGTACTTCGCCCAGCAGTTTTAGACGTCGCGTTTACCTTCCCACGGAAATTTAGCCGCGCGCATGGTAAATATTTGCTAACGTGAAACTTCGCAACCATACACATTCCTCTTTTATGCTGCCATTTTACTTCCTTGAAGTCGTAAACATGATGTCTAGATAAATTAGTATGTTGAAAGTTACAGACGTTTTCTTTATTGCAAAAGCTCCACATTACATGGATAATGAAAAAAATATATATAAAAAAATATATATATTATTTAATCAAGTAACAGAGATGAAACAAAATATACGGAACACATGACATTTTCCCAATGAATATTTCTATGTTAGCTGAAGTAGAATAAAGTACCAGAACTTCAATAGTGGTTCAAACCTACTACTTGTAGTAATGAAATACTAAAATCAATGAATTTTCTTAATGACGAGTAAAAGTAAGAATTATTTTTAACAAGTTTTTGTAACAATGTGTACTAGCTATTGCTTGATGTAAATGTTTTATATTGAAGTTTTATGAAAGTTTAAACCAACGCGTTCCATTGTGTAAACCAGTACTGCTATATCTGAAAATTTATAAGGTACATCTAGCTTAACCAAACTCGCCATTTACCGCGTTGTTTCTTAGTTATTAATGGGCTTCACCACTTACACGTGGTGATCACAGAATAATTCTGAAAAAATAACACGCTAAGAAGAACAAATAACTAAATAACAAGCGTAAATATTTAAAAATATAGGATATATATATTTTTTTTCAATCTAACAATTTAACAGTAAAAAGCTGTTGAAAGTAATGTGATACCAATCGATAACTTAAAAAACAGCGATTATAATATTGTTACCATAATGTGGGAAAAGACTACTGGGTTCGTATAGAGTAAACCCAATTATAATTTATTACAGTTTTATTGATTAATAATATTTATACTAAACACAAATCACTGATCCTTAAAAATGTTTGTCAAGTCACTCGATGTTTTAAAGTTCAGCAGTTAGCACTCCTCACGGCACTCACCTTCGCGGGACTCGAACACCAAAACTCTGTCGTCGAACTCTCGCCGCACTTGCGACACTCACCGGTCCACACCGTCACGGGACTCTGTCGTCAAACTCCGTCGCCTAACTCCGTCGCCTAACTCCGTCGCCTAACTCCGTCGCCTAACTCCGTCACCTAACTCCGTCACCTAACTCCGTCACCTAACTCCGTCACCTAACTCCGTCACCAAACTCCGTCACCAAACTCAGTCACCAAACTCAGTCGCCAAACTCAGTCGCCAAACTCCGTCGCCAATCTCCGTCGCCCAACTCCGTCGCCAAACTACGTCACCAAAATCCGTCGCTAAACTCCGTCTAAAAAATCCGCCGCCAAGCTCCGTCGCCCAGTGAAACTCCGCTTCGCACCACTCTCAAAAAAAAAGGGGGGGGGGGGGGGGACTCTCACCCTCTTCGCTGCTGTCGCACTTCCCTCTGCTCGGAATTCGCTCGGAATTCGCTCGGAACACGTGGAGGCCGGCGTCGTGGCTTAAGTACCTAGGGGCATCCTTCTCGAAGGGACGAGAGGGGCTGATGACGAGCCGCGTCATCCCGGGCTGACCCGACACCCGAACAGTCGACAAGGGTGTCGTTAGCTACGCGACGACGCGCGGAATTCCCAAGGTCGCTCAACGATAGCTAACAGCGCCGAGCACCTTAAGTTACATTAAGATACTTTAAGTTACATTTTTAATTTTTATTTTTTACTGTTTATCAGCAAATAAATGAGGTTTTGTCAACCAATAATTCTTGGCAACTAAATGAAGACGCTGTATTCATGTAACAAAATAGCGACCTTGTTATAAATTTTAAAAAAAAAATACTTGCTGGTTTCTATAGTACAATCAGTCTGGTAGAGCAGCAGGATTAATTTAATATCATCTTGATAAATTGATTGTGTTGATAATTCCGTCTAAAATTGAAAAAAAAAAAAAAATTAAAAAGGTTTGGTTACAGGCCCAACTTCTTAAGCTGAGTGATATGGCAAAAAAAATATTCTTAACTTGTACTATTCAGTGTCTTCTTGCCGATTTTATTTACAATAACTGAATTATGTACGTGAATAGTCATTTAAACCACAACGTGACTTAAATTATTTTGCGGTTAGTTAAATAAATATTTGTTAACAAAAATATTTTCAAATAAATAATTACATTTCAGAATTGATGGAAGTTTAAATATTATCCTTACTAATATTATAAATGCGAAAGTAAGTCTGTCTGTCTGTCTGTTTGTTACCTTTTCCCGGCTGAACGGCTGAACGGATCGTAATGAAATTTGGCAAGGAGATAGACTATATATGCTGGGGATGGACATAGGCTATCTTTTGTCTAAAAAAAAAAATTTAAACGGGTTAAAAAAATATATCTTAATTTTATGTAACGTGTGTCATAGATATAAAAACTGTTAGGGTCATTCCTCGATGTCTGCCGAGCAATAGCTTTCAAGCCATTACGTTACGTTTTGCTATTGTAAGGAACTAAGTAGAGAGTAAGAAAAAAATAAATATCTTGACAGTTTGTAGTGTCGCCATATTTGTTTCAATTTTCAATACCGTTTTTGTATATTACAATTTAAATTTTTTTTTTTACAGTACCTACTTATAACTTATTTGCAAGGAGTTTGGTTTAGTGACTAGAAATATTCATCAATTATGTAATATATTGTTGAAAAATTTGAATTTTACTATTTCAGGTAGGTCGAATTTTTTTATTAATTAGAATAGTTACGTGCAATTGCCATCTTCCTTTATTTCATATTAAACATTATGTTTGGTTGAGTGTGAGATAATTTTATATATGTATGTTTTAATTTAATTTATTTTCTTATATATATATTCTTACCTACCTATTTCAATTAAATTTCAGGTGGATGTTAACATTGTCATTCCAGTTGAATAAATTTTTTTGACAAATTAGTTGTAATTTATACTTTTTGTTTCATTTTGGACTATGTTTTATTTTACTTAATTCAAAGATTTGTGGTGTGTACAGGGAGTGATATCTATATTAATTTCTATACTCCTTTGGATAAGCGGAATATGGCCACCACAGTTTTACATATCAACAAATCCTACAAATGTTTTAAACATTATGACAAATAAAAAATAGTTTCACAAACATCCTTAGTTTTTTTGGTGTGTATAGTTTGAAGTTTAATATTATGTATGTACGTAAATTCTTAAACATAGAGTTATTTATAAATTTATTTAGAAAATTATTCATAGGTAGGTAATAAGTTTTCCTTTATATCTCTTTCGATTTGGAGGTTTCGGAGCCATTCGGGGTCCTCAACATCACCCCCCCCCCCCCCCCAGGTGGTTAAAGCCCCAAAATTTCGAAAGTTTAAAATTTTTAAAAAATCTTTCTCTTTCGATTTTAAGCGTTTTCGAGCCATTCAGGGTCCTAGAACCCCCCGACCCCCTCTGGGAAAAAGCACCAAAATTTCGATAATTTTAGGAATTTCAAATATCTATTTTTTCGAGATGGAGTGTTCCGAAACATTCGAGGTCCTGAACCACGACCACCCCCCCCCCCCTCCTTTCCTTTTTCTCAAAAGTGAAAGCCACAAAATTTCGAAAAATTGGAGTAAATTGTATTAAAATTAAGTCATTACGAACTAAAGTGTCCGGGGCATTGTGGAACTTTTACCCAAAGTCGACTTCGCACCCAATTTTGTGGGAGGGGGGGGGGGAGTCCAAATTTCTAAATTACGAAAAATTTCAAAAATTTCTTAAATTTAAGTATACTTTTTTACTATTTGGAGTGTTTCCGAGCCATTCGGGGTCCTCAAACTACCCTCCCCCCACAAGGAGTCAAAGACCCAATAATAAAAAAAATTCTCAAACTTTCTAAAACCTATTCTCTTTCGGTTTGGAGTGTTTACGAGCCATTCGGGGTCTTTAACATCACCCCCCCCCTTCTCAGGGGTCAATGCCCCAAAATTTAGAAAATTTCAAAAATCATTCTCTTTCGATTTTTAGTGTTTCCCTGCAATTCAGGGTCCTCAAAATAACCCCTCCCCCTCTGGGGACTAAGCCCCAAAATCTCGAAAATTTCAGGATTTTCAAATATCATTTCTTTCGAGATGGAGTGTTCCGAACCATTCGAGGTCCTGAACCTCCACCCCCCCCCCCCCCCCCTTTTCTTAAAAGTGAAAGCCACAAAATTTCGAAAAATTGGAGGAAATTGTATTAAAATTAAGTCATTACTAACTAAAGTGTCCGGGGGATGGCAGAACGTTTACCCAAAGACGTGTTCTCCAACAAATTTGTAGTAAGGGGATTGGGGGAATGCAAAACCCCAAAATTTCAAAAAATGTCTTAAATTTAAGAATACTTTTTTAATATTTGGAGTGTTTCCGAGCCATTCGGGGTCCTTAAACTACCCTCCCCCCACAAGGAGTCAAAGAACCAATAATTAAAAAAATTCCCAAAATTTCCAAAAACCTATTCTTTTTCGATTTGGAGTGTTTACGAGCCATTAAAACCCCAAAATTTAAAAAATTTCAAATATCATTCTTTCGATTTTTATTGTTTCCCAGCCATTCAGGGTCCTCAAAATCACCCCTCCCCCTCTGGGGACAAAGCCCCAAAATTTCGACAGTTTCAGGAATTTCAAATATAATTTCTTTCGAGATGGAGTGTTCCAAACCATTCGAGGTCCTGAACATCCACTTTTCGCAAAATTGAAAGCCCCAAAATTTCGAAATATAAGAATATATATAATTGGATTTTGGTATGTATGACGTCGATAAACTCTTACACCGTTTGACCGATTGCCATGAAAGTTGGCACATCGAAGTGTTTTTATCATCCATTTTTTTTGTAACTCGCCGCTAGATGGCGCTGTAGCGCATCAACTTCTAAACCTTTCAACCGATCGCCATGGGTAAACAGAAAAATCATAGGTCACATATACCTAAACAGTAATTATGTGTCATTTCTTAATGTCCAACACACTGGACATATCGCTATCAATTTTGCTGTAACTCGCGGACAATATATCACCCGGTGTTCAGCCTGGGCAAAGCCGGGTACTGCAGCTAGTAAACAATATAATTTAGTTTATTTACTGCGATACTTAGGTAAATGAGGAATAAAAATATTTCTGCCAAATAAAATTTCAAATTGAACAAATTACGAATTTCTAATGTATATATGTGTGTATGTAAACCGGAAATGCTTTACGCAGTTAAACAAAATTATTTGAATAATTACGAGTTTTGACAGGTTTGGAGTATCACTGAAAAAGTTAAGGAAATCTAACTAATAACAGACAACCAAAAAAATTAAAATTATTTCAAAAAAAGGTAACTTTACGGGAATTCCTTCAATAAATCACAGTTGTATTTCAGCAAGAAATTTTAACGTCTTTAAAACAAAATCTTCTATAGTATCGTTTCGCACCTACTTTAAGTACCCATTTCTATGTTCGTAACAGTAAAAATTAAGTTAAAGCAGAATAATTACTTTTTTAACTAATACACCCATACATTAATTTTTTACTTAAAGTTCTGTTGTCACCAACATGCTTTTTTTTTGGTTTAGAGGGGTTTTTTCTATTCCAAATATTTTATAGAGAAATTTGTTTAATACTTTGTAGGGTTATAATGATTTTCTATAGTAAATTAAACACTAATGTATTAAAAACAAAAAAAAAGGATTTTGATACCATCTCATCCACTTGATACAATACAAATAAAATTATTTGTTGACAAAGGTGCATTTATATGCCAGTAAGAAATTTGTGAGATATCACTGTTGGCCAAAAATTTCACATCTGGTAGTAATGCCTTGACATTACATAATTATGCTCAGTTAACGGCTCTGGTGTGGTGTTAACAATATTCTTTACCATAAATGTAAGAAAAATAATCATTCCTATGTTCTAGCCGAATAAGCTTTACAATTCTTTTCAGGATTCCAGTCTGGTGAAGAAACTGAAGCAACCTGCAACGGAATTTGTGTTAGCCCGCTGGGCACGAACGCAGAAGCGAAGAAAACTTGCGCAATGTTTTATGCATACGCGTTCTTTGCTGGTCGGTGTGTCCGAGATCATCATTGGTTCTCTTATCGCTGAAGCGAGGGCGGGTGGTCTGATCGCCAAGCCAGCGCGCCGTGAGCTTCGCAAGTGTGTTATTTTGCCCTGCCGCATTGCGTTCACGCCAAACTGCATTGTGATGTTTTCATTTTTCTTTATTCCACACAGCAAGATTGCATCGTGCTCCAAAAACATTTTGCGCAGTACAGAAAAAATTCTCTTTATTTACGATGATTTGTTTGTAAACCATTTGCAAAAAAAATTTATCGTAATACTACACATTTATTATTGCATATAAAAAATTTCTGGATAGTACTGATTATTTCTGACGAAAATCGGTGCATAATTTTATATTTTTAATTGGTGTTTCATTCAAACACATTTTTTTACCATCGAAAAGATAATTTTGTATTTAACAATTTTGATTTTATTGTGTCAATCATGCTTATTATGTGCGTAGTTAATATTTAAAAGCTATTAAGGAACGGTTTACAAATAACTTTAATTATTTTAGGTACTAGGACAACACAAAGCATAAATACCCGGGTAAGAATATGGGGCCAGCATTACTGCGATCACTATTTTGAAGTGATACAGTTGTTTTCACGTAAACGTACACATGCACAAATTAATTTTAATGAGTATAAATGTTCCAATTACAAAAAATAAATTTCTGTGTTCTTGAAATATAAGAATGTAACATGCAGAGTTTAAAATAAATTGAATGCCTCATTTGATTTCTTACGCATAAGCTTATTACAATATTTGAGATCGGAAAAACTGACTAGGTAATGTTCCGCTTTAGTAATAATCAAAATCACTGATATAATTAGGTGTGCCTATGAAGAGTCACACGTCAGTTTTGAACCATTCAACAAATGCAGGTTATCTTATTTGTGAGCGTGTAAAATATTTGTAATTTTTAATTTTGTTATTTGAAATAAATCCACAACGACACTTTTTGGTGCCAGGGAATTGCAATGTAATTTTTTTATCATTGTTCGTAATTCTATACCAATGCTAATTCCCAAAATATCTACTAAATGATTTTTTTAATTGTAAACAAGGCATAAGAAAATTAAAATGATAGGAATTAGGTAGAATTTAATATTATGTATATTGCAGTAATTATAATTGATAAAAACCTATTACATTTAAATATGTTATAAAAAATATTAATGTTAATGAGCAACATATTTACATTTCCGCCTTGCTTGATTATTTTACGAAATCAAAACAAATGTGTTTTTATAAATTAATCCAAATTTTAAAATTAATATTTTAAATCGTTAGTGCTAGCGCGTTAAAATCCTGCGTTATGGTTACATAAATAACGTTAGTTTTGGGAAATAAATTTAAAAGGAACTCAGTTTTACATAGCTCGACGCTCAAAGTTTAAGGGGATTGGTGCACCAGCATCGTATTAAAAAAAACAATATATTCGTTGATGATTCAGCTGCTAGAGAAGATTTGAACCATTCTGGTGTAAAATTTATTTATTTATTTTTTTATTTTAATTAAGTTATTGCTGATTTTCGGGATTTTTTTTAATTCAAGCTTTATTAATAAACTATAAATAATTCAGTGGTAAAACTTTCGCAGATAAATTTTCAGACACGGGAGATATGACTGTGACCATTATTTTATCTGTAATCATTATTAATTTAACGTATTTACAATTTGAATTTTAATAAATGAGCTGCTACGAAATTGCGTGATATTCATTTGCGAATTTAATAACATTCGAGTTTTCATTTGTAATTCAAACGCCAACATATCTGTCGGCTGAATGATTGACTTTATTTTAGTCTTTAGCTTATTGCAGTCGGACCTAAAGTAAAAATGTAGCTGTAGAAGTTTGAGCAGCGTGCAAGCTCGGATAAAAGAAATTATGGAGCGCGCTGGACAGTAGTGACACCTTGCGACAGTTTCCCCAACTGTTTGCAGCCAGTGTTTTCTCTCGTTCCCACCCAGCCACAGCTGTCTGCTGTTTACGAAGGGGAGACGGGATTTCGCGCGAAACTGATATGAAGGTCAACGTATTCATTTTCAGTAGATAAGAGAACGTGTTTGGTCTATCTCGGCGTATAATTGAATGGTTATTCCCTGTTATTATTTAGCACAGTGATTTAGCCAGATGTTTTTTGTTGTAAGCGTGAGATTTATTCAGGAATAAAATGCCGAAGAAACCTCCACCAAGCAGAGTACACAAAAGAACAAAACTATTGAAAGCCATTAGAGCGCTTAAAAAAAAGAATAAAGAAAGATACGAGATTATTTTATTAAAGCTTTTTTAACATACATTTATTTTTCAGAGTTGCGTATGTACAACGCGATGGACGCGATGCGACAACAAACAGATGTGTAAAATTGTAAACATGCTTTTTTTTTCAGCAATGCGTGAACCATTCATAAACTATACTCAACATGTATCCGTATAATTACGTTTGAATTTTTTTATGACAGGCATCAATGTTAAAAAGTTTATTAAGCCACAATAGACTTTTTTTCAGAAAAATAAGTGTAGCAGAAAACACTCAACATAGTCTCACACAAAATCAGTTTACATGAATGCAGTTTTAAGAAGTAAGCTACGTAAATAATAGTTAAACATTATTTAATATCTGCTGGTAACGTTTCCAAAGTATCAGCTTCGCCTTCATTCACGAACAATATTCGTGGCCTTATTTATTTATTTTGCTGGCGTTTCGTTGGTGACTGTTAGGACTGCAAAATTAGTAAACATTTTTCACCCTATCCTGAGTTAAATGTAAGTGTGCGCGGTTAGATGAGGACCTAGATGTGTCTCATGCTTACGCCTTTACACTCTACTCATGCGGGTATTAACCATGCGCGTAAGGGCGCGTTGCCAATGACCTGTACGATAGTCTCAACAATCCTCTACGGACTCGAAAAATGTCACTTGCTCATTGGCTACTTGACTTGTGACAACTGTTTGTTGTAATGCCTGTGATTCATCGTTGATTTTGTTGAGGAGTTTTCAGTGATTCAGATCCTCCCATTTAACTGTAGCCGAATTGAAGAAGCAGTACAAATGTTACATGCTTGAATTCATAGCGAATGGAAACCACAAATATTTACTGATGTAGTGGTTGGTAAAAAAAAATATTATTCGTATCGCGTCCATCGCTTCGCGCCATGTTGGCTACTATATTATATGGATTTACAAAATATAACGATTCATTTACGACACTTAAGATAAGGCGTGTAGGATTTTAAGAATTCACTTGAATTAATATTTAAGAACATATTTCAGGATAACTTGTGAAGACGCTCGTACAGACGGCACCGGTTGTGATGAGTCATTGTTACCAGAGCAGGTGTACACGAAGCGGCATGTGAAACCTCAACACAACTCGAAAATCAGTACCGTAAACCGGGGTAACTTTGGGACTGGGGGTGTAAATTTGGGACAGTGAGTAATTTCTGGCTTCAGGATTTCCTGTCAAGGCAATGTATTTAGAAGTGGTACGCAATCACCGCTTCTATATTCGCTGGTATGTGCTACTATCTCATGGCATTTATTTGAAGCTGTAGTTGCACTGGTGGGATAGAGGCAGTGGATTTTTTTTCAACCACATGTTAATATTTTTGTTTTTGTGTAAACTTTCGTACGCACTTTAAAAACGGCAAATACTTCACGAAAGACAGGTATGTATTTGAAGAAGTACAAGCCTTGACATCCATTTAATGTGATGCTAATGTTTTTGATACTTGCATTTTATTTTATAACCTCAAAATAGTAAATTTTCATCACTTGGTGGGGTAACTTTGGGACTGTCCCAAAGTTGCCCCAAAGTTGGCGTAATATGTTTTACTGCATTTTTTCTTCATATTTTTCAGAATAAAGCGACCAACCATGCCAATAAATCCCGAACGTGCTCTTGGTACACGGACATATAAAAATTACACAGAGGAAAACTTGAATGAAGCCTTGCAAGCTGTACGGAACAAAACATTGTCGATTCGCAAAGCTTCAACAAAGTATGGTATTCCAAAAAACACTTTGCACCTAAAAAACCAGGAAAAGCATTTTAAAGCTGTCGACCGAGCTCCTGTTTTCACAAATGAAGAGTAGTTGCAATTTGTAAGTCACATTGTAGCCGTGTCTAACTATGGATTTCCTGTGGATATGTTTGACCTTCGATGTGTTGTCAAGTCCTACCTGGACCGCTGTGGAAGAAAGGAGCTACGATTTTAAAACAATTTACCAGGAAATGATTGGGCGGAAGGGTTCATGCGACGGCACAAAGCAATATTAACTCAGAGAACAGCAAAAAAATTTCTTACTCTAGAGCAGCAACAGAAGAAAAGGTTGTGAATAAGTTTTTTGATAATTTGTTAAAGGAGCTGATAGGAATTCCAAAAGTGAATATTTGGAATTACGACGAAACAAATCTTGTAGACAATTCTGGAACCAGAAAAATCATCACGAAGAGGGGAATTAAGTACCCTGAGAGCAGGGGTGCAACAATTAAATTTCCATAGGAGGGGGCAATATAACTTTTTATAAAGAATCATCGATCCCCCGTATTGAAGCGGGGGGTCCAGGGGTCCTCCCCCGGGAAAATTTGTATTTCAAGGTGGAAAATGGTGCTATTTAAGCAGTTTTATTATCTAAAAATTGATTACACAGCACTTTCTTTGCCCCCGTTTGCCCCCACTTCAAGGTTTTAGAGGGGGGGCAAAATACCCTTTCCTCCCCCTGTTGTTGCGCTCCTGCCTGAGAGGATACAAAATTTGTCTAAAGCGTGCACATCTATAATTGTTTGTGGAAATGCAGCAGGGGATGTAGCACCACCTTATGTAAACTATAAGGCGGAGAAGATTTGGACAACTTGGACTGAAAACGGACCCTCGGGTACTCGATACAATAGAACTAAATCTGGTTGGTTTGATGGGCATGCTTTTGAAGACTGGTTTACATCTTTAATGTTACCTGTTCTAAACTACCAGGAAGGTATGGTAATTCCAGACTGAATTTTACTCTGAAATAATAAAAGTTTCCTAACTACAAGTGATTTTTGCTGCAAACGTAGATCAAAATCTTCCAGGATGCGATTTGCTTAGGTAAAAATGTTAGTATGATCGACTCTTTAATTTCTAAATTATAAATAAATAACAACAATAGAACTTCCCAGAAAGTAGTGATAAACTGACGATATTGCGCGAGTAGCAGACCCGTACGTGACTACAGAGAAAGGCTATTTTCCTTGACCGTTAAGATTTCTGGGACGAACACCCTCTCACAGCTAGGGTCATAAAATACGGTCAAACTCTTGCAAAAACATCCACCACCGCTCTTTGCCACTAGCAATTTAACGAAGTCAGCTAGGCGCAGCACTCCAATAAATTAACTTAGAAAAAAAATACTAAATATGTAATTCTATCAATACATTTTACAACACAACTTATGTTTTATTTATTTTCTGGAAAAAATAATATTATCATACGAATTATGTTATAAAAATGACAAAACTCAATAAGTAAATTTACGGTGTATCGTTTTTTTTCAATTGTTATGTAGTAAACTAATTTTATATAATTAAATATATATTTTTTATAATATAGGCTACATTAAAATATTGCATAGTTCTGATCGAAAATAATATAATGTATTAGAAATAAAAAATAATTATATTTTTTGGTATTAAAATAATTTTTAATAATAAAATGTTTGTAACAAAATACGAACACACATATATAAAACTAGAGGTCCTCTAGAATTTTTATTTACAAGTTCCAAGCAGAAATTGTTTAGCTATTGTTAATTTTATTGTATCAAAAATCATTCATATAAGAAAAAAGAATATGTATATCTCAATAGATGTAACATGAATACACCCTATCATATGCATTAAATATATTTTAAGTAATCCTTAAATAAGACCAAGTTTATTGAGTGTCGCAGTACGCAGCGTGTTTCAAAGCACGCCGGCCGTGAAAGATCAGTACGGCCGCAGTACACTGCAACGCTCGGGCAGCTTTAATGAGGCAACTAATTATGCTAGACTCTTTATAAATATACTACCTTAAAGCTAAAAGTATAATTATAAACATTTATTTAGACATTTTATCGCATTGGGCTCTTCAAATCGGTGTAAATCGTATTTTTATCTGGGTGGCAAAGATTAAAAAAATATGTCGTGAATTAATCTCTTTATATAATATCTTAAATATTAAAAATTTAATTTTTTCTTACATTAATGGGTGAATTACAGTTTCTCGATTATTTTGGTAAGTTTACGGACAGTCAAAATTAAAAACTGTATAAATGGGTAGCATTTTAATGTTTTTAATTTGCTGTCACCTAGGACTTAAATGCAAAATTTCGGTTATAACGCACAAGGTCTACAGCGGTAAACTTTCGGTATGTTATTAAGCACAGTCAACTCTACCATAGTACAAAAATCTGGAGTAAAACGAAAGTCTACACGGGGAAGGGCGGCTACCTGATCCGAGAATGAAGGATAGGGCGAGATGGGAAGCGAAGATAAGAGCTGGTTATCGCGGTTCGCTTTCCTTCCGTGTTGGAGAGAGAGAAAGGCGATATTGTGGAAGACCTTCGAAAGATTCCCGCTAGATGGCAGGCCTCAGAGCTGCAACATTCGACAACCTCCTCTCACAGAAGCTCTCTCGCCACTAACTTGCCAAATCTCACCCGCTAGCTTATATACGTGCTGGCTGGCCTTACAGTAGTAATAAACAAGCATTTATGAAATGCTTAAGCTCATTTCCAACAAATTCTGACGAATGACTGTTTTTTGTCCTGCACCAATCCCCTTAAGTCATCAATACGCTAGATTTTTGCGATAAATTTAAACTTTTTTTTATATGTATGGTAGGAATACCTATACGAGCGGAACCGTCGACTGTGTAATTTTGTACCATAAAGGCTGGTGTAGGGCTTCCCTCGTGACTCTAGTTACCCTTTCGCTGCGACAGGTCGTCATGGCAACGGACGGGAAAGGTAGGAGTTCAGGGGAAGCGTACGCAGCAGAGGTTTACAAGCGGCCATTGTCGTTATAATGTGCTTTACCGAATAACGGTAATCGCATGCGGATGGCTATACAGTCGCCAGTACACATCAGAGCATGTTGGTATTTACACCCTTTCGCAAACCAGAGGGAACTGAAAAACCCGGGCAAACGTGAATTTACGTCGTTCGCTAAGTTTACGGTTACTCCACATCTGCAATTCGTTGGGCGACGCAGCCATGAAAACCAAGCCCAATAATATATGGCAGTCAGTAAACTATTTTAAGGGTGGGTTGCTACCTGAACCTATGAATACGTCCACGGAGTTTAGGCGTTACAAGAAAATTAAAACATTTACTCGCAGGAAGATAAAAGATTTGCCTTAACGTTTAAAAAATTCTTCAAGTTTAAGGTTGTGTCAAACGGACTGTAGTTGTTGGTTCAACTAGTGATAAGAAATGTTTAATTTCGTTATACAGCTATGTGTTTTGTCAATGAAAGAAAATGTAATGTGTGGTTTTCAGTCGTAAAGAAGAATGAAACAGTGAATAATTTAATGAAATGGCTTATTAATGTATACAAATTTCCATCAGAACATAACACAACACATGCCTTACCTAGAATTCTATTGAAAAATTCTCGACGTCATAGTTTGTTTGTCCATCAACTAACCATGTCCGAAATATTTACTTTAGTTTTCTTTGTTTTGAATAACGTTACTATATAAAAAAGTGTAAAAGCCTGAAAAAAATTACTAGTGCGTTTCTAGAATTATTTAAGTGATTTTTCGGCATCTGAAACTGTTATAGAATCCAGATCCACCTCTCTAAATCCAATTCAATTTTTAGATTTTTTGATATGTAACATCTTAGCTCTCAGTTTACGGCTTTTGATAGGGTTAATTTCTGAATGGAACGGAAGTCTCAAGGAACAGAAATGTTGACCACGACTATGCACTATGTAGCCAAAGTTTAAAACATCATAGGGAAACTTACAAATATTAACTGTTTAAAGAATTTCGACAAGATTGGCAGTTTTTTTTAACATTATTTTGTCGAAAATCAGTTCCGAAACGGGATTAAAATGTTCATAAGTTTTTGTTTATTTTTTTTTTGCTTCTTATCGGAGCCGTTTCTTTCTAAAGTTTAAAATTTCTCTCTGTATATAGAATGATTCTATAGTCAATGTAGCCACAGGTGCGGAAACGATGTGTGTTTTCAGTTGAGAAATATAATTGAAAACATAATTTGCTTATATGTTTATCGTGCTCGGCATTATTTTATAGAATAATAAGTTAAATTTCGTGTCTGAGTTTCATATTTTAAATATGTTTTACAACATAATAACACATGAATTTGCTCGTTACCGTGGTCAGATTTTACTCATAATTGGCGAGCACTGAAAGACTCGCTCACATGTTTTTTTTTCCTTCTTGCCGTTCCTTTCAAGACTTCTTTTCGAGACCAGGAAGTGAGCCGAGCGTAGGAGGTCTTTAGCAGAAGCTCAACGTGGACCGTTCTTGGAAGGTGTTAAATAGACACTTTACGATTCTATCCCACTGCTCAAGCTGCTTAAAGGCAAATGAGTACGTGATCTTTTCAAAATACATCTTTTTTAAGTTATACTTCTTAAGGTGCGTCATGAAAAAAAAGATGAAATTGAATTTTTACGTTGTGCGCTCACCATGCAATGAAATTTTCACAGGATGTTAAAAACTAGATAAAAAAACTCTATAAGTACATATTAAAAAAATTATGTATGTGATTTTAAATCTTATGATATAGTGATTCATATTGAATACTGGTCCATATAATTAAAACATTTATTTATGATGAATAATAGTGATAAAAACTGAGTTCATAAACTTTTTTAAGTTCATTTATACGAGTGACGTTATGTTCCCTTATGCATAATTTATTTGGAATTTGAATTAGAAATTGTTACTTTATTATTTCATAAATAATTAAAATTAAAATTTAGCTTGGTTATTTTAGTCTATAAAAATTTAATTATAACATGTTTTTGTGTATATGCCTACATTGAATACTGAGAATGTTTTTTTTTAATTTTAATTAGATCGAACTTATATTTAACCAACCTATTTATATCACTTCAGTCATTTTATTATTATTTTTCTATTAATTATTTAAATGCAAAATTTAAACTATTTTTATATTAAAATAAATACTATTTTACCAAATATCAGCTAAATTTTAACTGATATTTATTGAATATGAGGCTAGTGTTCAAAACTAAAACTTTTTGTTTGACCACTTGCCACATGCTCATTTAAAAAGTTCATTTTCTGTATTTCCTCAGGTGGAAAATGCACACAATTTAATGTGATTTAACAATATTTTCAACATTTTTTTGCAAACACCTGTAATAAGAAACTAATTCAAAATTTAATCTAGTATGTGGAGCCTTGCCTTAAAAGTAGTTCTTGTCAAGACTACTCATGTTACAACTACAACCATTTTTACGAACAAACCTCAATGTAAAACAACAACTTAATAACAGTTGAAAATATGTGACTTTAAAAATTTTAAAAATTATTTGTGTCATTTAAAATAATGACCTGTTCGTTTGTGTCTATTTGCTTTTTAAAACAGCCGAATCAAATCTCATTAAAGGTTTATTTTGTGACGTTTCAGGAGAAACTTCAGTGAGCTGATTTTAATAAACCACATTGGCCCGATTCGTCTATACGTCTAACCCCCAGAATAGCTTTATAAAACAAAAGTGGCAGTAATACATATATTAGCAGAATGCAACCAGAAAATTTCAATGGTCATAGAACACATAAAAATATAAACTTAAGTTTAAGACATTAAACAAATGTTAGGCATATGGCATTTCATGTGTTCATATTTGCGTTGTAACAGTTTCACACGTAATTACTTACAAACATAAACGAGTTATTAATAGAATAAAATATAATGAGACGTATAGAAACCTAAATAAGCCGTCTGAGTGCTATTTGTTTTTAGATCAAAACAATTTTTTGTCGTTTGATATTTTAAAATGTGGGCTTGTTAAAGGAGATATGCAATTTAGTGGACTGCTGGAATCAAATTGGAACTGGCAACTGCAAACAGTTAACCAGACATATGTCATTGGCGTTTACAATTCAAATATTTTTTAAATAATGACTACAACGAAAATGATATAGCAAATAATCACTGTCTTATGGCGTTTAAAAATGTTTTAATATGTAATATTTGTTTTAACGGACGCAAATTGTTAATATTAAATGTCAAAAAAATTGTTTGGGCATAAAAATTATAGAAACAGTGAGCATGTTTACAGTAACTGTCCTAATATTTTATTATCATAACTATTATTTTTAATTAATCTACGTTTTGATCTGATAATACATGTATGTAAGTGAACTAGAGCAACCTATTAATACTACATCTCTTTGCAGCTAAAATAATTAATTTGGTCAAATTTAATTTTTTTGGAGTAGCTATAATCTTATTTTTCTTTGGTTGAATATTCCTTTTTATTATTTTCATGCACCAAGCACAGTTTATTCGATGGATTCATTCCTCTAAGTTGTCATTAATTAAGTCATCAGTGAGTTCTCTTAGCAGCCTTGTTCCTTGGTTGCATTACACTGAACGATAGAAGTTAATTTTAGAACAAAATAAAGAAAGAGGAGAGGTCCGCCATTGAAGGAGAGAAGACGATGTTCGTGTATGTGAGGGTCTCCAAGTCCTTGAAGTCCTGCACGAGCTACAAGAAAATTAGTACCTACCGCGCTAGTGTTAAAAAATTAGAGACAACTAATTTGATTTATGTCACATTCAGGGAGTCTGATCGAACCCGGTGATTCCTGCCGCGTCGGTCGAGACCATGTTATAGTGCTTCAAGATGAAGACTAAGCGGAGCAGTTACTACGAGTCCGACGCTAGTGAGAACGTTTCTTTCTATAGGATTTTGCAGCTCCCACGTAATTCGCTGAATTCCGGTTCCTGATGCAGAAGCTTTGAGTCATAGTCTTCAGACATTTCTTTCAGCTATCATGCTGCTCTTTTTCCATTGGGAACTAACATAGAGATTAGTATAGGAATGGGGCCCCGTGCGCACGGCGCTGGCGCGTGGTGTGTGGCCGGTGGTGTTTTCCGCCATCTTGGATTGTGATGTCACGGCGGCCATCTTGGATGGTTGTGACCTTGACCTTTGACCTTGACATTTGACCTTCAAAATGTGTCAAAATCCGCCAAAATTGGGCAAAAATTGTCCAAAATTCCTCAAAAATCGCCAAAATTTACATTTCTTAGGAAAAAAAATTCCACCAAAAAATCTCAAAAAATTCCTCAATTCAAAAATTAGAATTTCGAAAATCCTCAAAAGTCGTTTTGTCCTAGAAAGAACCCAAATTCCTAAAAGAGGCTTAAGCATCCTTGTCTACAGCCTCCGATAAGCCTCTGACATCATCTAGGATTATGACCGCCATCTTGGAGGAGTGTAACGGGACATAGCGTAACGGGACATAACGTAACGGGACATAACGTAACGGGACAAGTAGATCACGGCGGCCATCTTGTATCCGCCATTTTGGATGACGTCATTGTGTTCTCGAACATTCCGGCGATGTGTTTTCCGCCATATTGGATGATGACGTCACCGTTGCAATTTCCGTTACGGCCGCCATCTTTAACTTTTTTATTTATTATCCGATTTTAACGAAATTTTTTTTAAAATTTATAAAAAAATTAAATAATAAAAATTTAATAAAATACTTATAAAAAATTTACAATTACGACACGGAGCTCGGAGTCCTATAAAAAATTTACAATTACGACACGGAGCTCGGAGTCCTCGGTTCGAACCCGACGAGTGCAAAAAAAATTAAAAATGGCGACCAATCCTTCCCCCGTGGTGGCTGCAGACAGACTGACTCCCACCACTTTTTTCATAGCATATATATCATCCGGCAGTATGACGTCATGTACGCCATCTTGAAATTTGGACGTCATCTTGAAAATCTTTATTTATTATCCGATTTTAATGAAAAAAATTTCAAAATTCATCAAAAAATTAACGTATTTGAATTCTGTTTGATTATATCGATGTACGTCCTTGGTTCGATTCCCGGCGAGAGTAAACGGTCGATCCTTCCTCCATGAAAGCTACCTAGACTGATCTACCACCACCAGTACCAAGGTAGATATCATCAACTGGTATGACATCATGTCCGCCATCTTGTCTTCATCCGCTGGAGACCACCATCTTGTTTTCGTCTGCTAGAGTGTGCCGATACCATGTAGTATAATTATCTGGTCACCATACTTTTGTCCTCAACTGTTGACATTGAACATTGACCTTGAACTTTGACCTTGACCTTGAAATTTGACCTTGACCTTGAAATTTGACCTTGACCTTGAAATTTGACCTTGACCTTGAAATTTGACCTTGACCTTGAAATTTGACTTTGTCCTTGTCGACCATCATGGATCCGACATTTTATGTTCAGTACATGCTGCCAGAGGATACCACCTGCTGGAGTATGCCATCTTGTGTGTGTACTTGTATTATAGAGTACATTTCCATCTGGATAATTTTATTCTAACCCGCTACAGTGCAGTAATCATTTTTTACCGAGGTGCCCCCCGCCATCATGAAATTCGACCGCCATCTTGAAATCATGTAATAATGTAGCTAGAAAAGCGGGAAAAAATCCAAAATTCATTAAATAAATCACTCATTAACTTACATATCGATTCGATCCGCTCCAGTTCTTGGTTCGATCCTCGATCGATGCAAAACATTTAATTTTATGAAGAAAAAAAAATAATAATTCCAATAAACCATGTTCAACATTCTTAAAGAGACTTTAAATCATCTACTACCATCATCCTATCAGACATCAAGACCACCATATTGGAAATTCGTAATTGTAATGCTAGAGATTCGGGAAAAAGTTCAAAACTCATTAAATAAATTTGTAATCTATATACTGATTGATTAGATCGACTAAGGTCCTTGACACGATCCTGGACGAAGCTAAAATAAATTTAATTAAAATACCAGAAAAGTGTAAGGTTCGAGGAATAAAACACCTAAAAGTCTTTTACAAACATAATATTTATTACACAATTTCTATCCTACTACAGAATCACTTGCGAAAGACAGCAATCTTATAAAAATTTAGCCCTGCATAGACGTACAACGACTACTTCTTAGCTCCAAATGGCTCCAAATGCTCCAAACGGCCTCCAAATGCTTGACAGCTCCAAATGCTCCAACAGCTCCAAAAAAAGGCTCCAAATGCTCCAACAGCCTCCAAATGCTTAACACAGCTCCAAACGGCTCCAAATGCTTGACAGCTCCAAATGCTCCAAATGCTCCAAACGGCCTCCAAATGGCTCCAACAGCTCCAACAGCCTCCAAATGCTTGACAGCTCCAAATGTTTCCAGCAGCTCCAAATGCTCCAAATGGCTCCAACAGCCTCCAAATGCTTAACACAGCTCTAAATGGCTCCAAATGCTCCAAACGGCCTCCAAATGCTTGACAGCTCCAAATTTCTCCAGCAGCTCCAAATGCTCCAACAGCTCCAAAAAAAGGCTCCAAATGCTCCAACAGCCTCCAAATGCTTAACACAGATCCAAATGGCTCCAAATGCTTGACAGCTCCAAATGCATAACACAGCTCCAAATGACTCCAAATGCTCCAAACGACCTCCAAATGCTTGACAGCTCCAAATGTCTCCAGCAGCTCCAAATGCTCCAACAGCTCCAAAAAAAGGCTCCAAATGCTCCAACAGCCTCCAAATGCTTAACACAGCTCGAAATGGCTCCAAATGCTCCAAACGGCCTCCAAATGCTTGACAGCTCCAAATGTCTCCAGCAGCTCCAAATGCTCCAACAGCTCCAAAAAAAAGGCTCCAAATGCTCCAACAGCCTCCAAATGCTTAACACAGCTCCAAATGGTTCCAAATGCTTGGCAGCTCCAAATGCTTCAAAAGGCTCCAAATGCTCCAAATGGCTCCAACAGCTCCAAAAGACTCCAAATGCTTCAAAAGGCTCCAATTGCTCCAAGAGCTCCATCTTCAATTGGTTCCAACTGATTCCTATTACTTTTATCGAACTTGGCATGATTACTAACATGTCTTTATCAGTATACATTTTGACTGGCAGTGGTAACGTTTTTTACACCTTTAAGTTATAAGTTTTATTTAGAAATCAGATTTCGATAAATGATAGCTTCCATCTGGAAAAGAAAATATATTAATTTATCTTCAAGTTTATACACATACATTTAATTTAATCCATTATTGTATGTAGCCAGCTTCCCTCAGTTCTTTGAGTATGAAGGATATTTCTTTAATGTTCGAATAGTTTCCTGCACAAAGCGATCCATGTAGTAGTTGTAGCCTGTTAACCAATATGTTAGGATCTTCCCATGAGGTATAATCAATCTCTTCTGCTGCCTTCATCATCCTTGCATGTTTATAATAAATATTATCTCTGGTGTCTATCGTTTTAACACCAACCACAAGGTCACTTTTGTCGTCTTGCCAGTGATTATCACAAGCTTGATCAGGATAATTTATTTTATTACGTCGTTTCCATCGTTTTGGTCTCAAACCACCATCACAGTCTTCGCTCTTGCATGCTTTTGGTGCTTCAGTACAGTACTCAATCATGTCAGCCTCAGATGTGTCACCACAATCTTCAATCATGTCAGCTTCTGATGTGTCACCACAGTCTTCAATCATGTCAGCACCACAAACTCGATCAGGATAATTTATTTTATTACGTCGTTTCCATCGTTTTGGTCTCAGACTACCATCACAGTCTTTGATCTTGCCTGCTTTAGGTGTTTCAGTACAGTACTCAATCATGTCAGCCTCAGATGTGTCACCACAATCTTCAATCATGCCAGCCTCAGATGATTCATCAAAGTCTTCGACCTTGTAAGCTTCAGGTGGTTCTCCATCTTTCACATTTTCATGGAGACGACTAGATATTGGAGTAAATATATTTTCATTTCTAATGCGGTTACAACTTCCTTCGTTTGTTTTAAATTTTAAATTATTATCTTGATCTAGATCAGTAATTTTAGCATTAGCTTTTTCGCCTTCGTTCCTCTTCCGCGATGTTGTAGCCCAGTCTTCGTTATCTTTATTCATCTTAATTGTACAGGTCTTGTAATGTCTATCCAAGTAATATCTTCTACCAAAGGATTTCTGACACTGACTGCAATGAAATGGTTTTTGACAAGGACCCAAATTACACTCTCTTCTCTCATGTCGTTTAGCATTCTTTCTCAAGGTAAACACCTTGCTACAGTATCTACAGTGATGACGTTTTGATACAGCAACAAATCCCGTTTCAGGATTCATATTAGTTATTGAGACTAATGCCAGATGCAAACTAAGAGTTTTAAATTAGATATATTACTTAAATAGAACTTTTTAATTATTTCATCAGCGAGAATTAATTTATCTCATTCAAAGGTACTTGTTGCAAGTAGTTCTGCTTTTCAACAACAGATGTCACCACATGTTACTTGCAGGTAAATAATATTTAGTTATTTTATGCGGGATGCGGGATGCTCACTAACGATCGCAAAAGAAGGATGGTTTCGCTAGACTCCAAGGAGAAGGAAGTTCGTCCATCCTGTTAGTGCTTCTTAGATTTCTCAGAGATTATTTGACTGAGTAATGATATTTTTTTTAAATTTCCACCTGATAAAAATATTACAAGTGCTGATTTATTGGCAGAATTTCAATAATTAAATGCAACCTTGAATAAAAAATGACATGACTCATTAAGTAAAAAATTCTTCATGCAGAGATCAATTCCTCATCAGTAACCAGAAGCACTCGGAGAAAACCATCAGATGTCTAGTCAGGAATAATCAGAAGCACCCAGAGAAAACCATCAAAATATTGTCAAGAATAATCAGGAGCACACGGAGAAAACTACCATAATATTGTCAAGAATAAACGGGAACACACGGAGAAATCCACCATAATATTGACAAGAATAATCAGGAGCACACGGAGAAAACCACCGCAAGTTTTCTTTGATATCATAAAATTTCAGGAAAAAAATAATAAAAAATTAAAATAAATTAATAAAAAATTAAAAAAAATAAAATAAAAAATACATAAAATTCTGGCTTGTACTAGAACTCTATTTTTGTTCAACAATGAGAAGTTCACAAGCTAGCAGAATATATTTATGTATTTTTTATTTTATTTTTTTTAATTTTTTATTAATTTATTTTTATTTTTTATTATTTTTTTCCTGAAATTTTATGATATCAAAGAAAACTTGCGGTGGTTTTCTCCGTGTGCTCCTGATTATTCTTGTCAATATTATGGTGGATTTCTCCGTGTGTTCCCGTTTATTCTTGACAATATTATGGTAGTTTTCTCCGTGTGCTCCTGATTATTCTTGACAATATTTTGATGGTTTTCTCTGGGTGCTTCTGATTATTCCTGACTAGACATCTGATGGTTTTCTCCGAGTGCTTCTGGTTACTGATGAGGAATTGATCTCTGCATGAAGAATTTTTTACTTAATGAGTCATGTCATTTTTAATTCAAGGTTGCATTTAATTATTGAAATTCTGCCAATAAATCAGCACTTGTAATATTTTTATCAGGTGGAAATTTAAAAAAAATATCATTACTCAGTCAAATAATCTCTGAGAAATCTAAGAAGCACTAACAGGATGGACGAACTTCCTTCTCCTTGGAGTCTAGCGAAGCCATCCTTCTTTTGCGATCGTTAGTGAGCATCCCGCATCCCGCATAAAATAACTAAATATTATTTACCTGCAAGTAACATGTGGTGACATCTGTTGTTGAAAAGCAGAACTACTTGCAACAAGTACCTTTGAATGAGATAAATTAATTCTCGCTGATGAAATAATTAAAAAGTTCTATTTAAGTAATATATCTAATTTAAAACTCTTAGTTTGCATCTGGCATTAGTCTCAATAACTAATATGAATCCTGAAACGGGATTTGTTGCTGTATCAAAACGTCATCACTGTAGATACTGTAGCAAGGTGTTTACCTTGAGAAAGAATGCTAAACGACATGAGAGAAGAGAGTGTAATTTGGGTCCTTGTCAAAAACCATTTCATTGCAGTCAGTGTCAGAAATCCTTTGGTAGAAGATATTACTTGGATAGACATTACAAGACCTGTACAATTAAGATGAATAAAGATAACGAAGACTGGGCTACAACATCGCGGAAGAGGAACGAAGGCGAAAAAGCTAATGCTAAAATTACTGATCTAGATCAAGATAAAAATTTAAAATTTAAAACAAACGAAGGAAGTTGTGACCACATTAGAAATGAAAATATATTTACTCCAATATCTAGTCGTCTCCATGAAAATGTGAAAGATGGAGAACCACCTGAAGCTTACAAGGTCGAAGACTTTGATGAATCATCTGAGGCTGGCATGATTGAAGATTGTGGTGACACATCTGAGGCTGACATGATTGAGTACTGTACTGAAACACCTAAAGCAGGCAAGATCGAAGACTGTGATGGTAGTCTGAGACCAAAACGATGGAAACGACGTAATAAAATAAATTATCCTGATCGAGTTTGTGGTGCTGACATGATTGAAGACTGTGGTGACACATCTGAGGCTGACATGATTGAGTACTGTACTGAAGCACCAAAAGCATGCAAGAGCGAAGACTGTGATGGTGGTTTGAGACCAAAACGATGGAAACGACGTAATAAAATAAATTATCCTGATCAAGCTTGTGATAATCACTGGCAAGATGACGAAAGTGACCTTGTGGTTGGTGTTAAAACGATAGACACCAGAGATAATATTTATTATAAACATGCAAGGATGATGAAGGCAGCAGAAGAGATTGATTATACCTCATGGGAAGATCCTAACATATTGGTTAACAGGCTACGACTACTACATGGATCGCTTTGTGCAGGAAACTATTCGAACATTAAAGAAATATCCTTCATACTCAAAGAACTGAGGGAAGCTGGCTACATACAATAATGGATTAAATTAAATGTATGTGTATAAACTTGAAGATAAATTAATATATTTTCTTTTCCAGATGGAAGCTATCATTTATCGAAATCTGATTTCTAAATAAAACTTATAACTTAAAGGTGTAAAAAACGTTACCACTGCCAGTCAAAATGTATACTGATAAAGACATGTTAGTAATCATGCCAAGTTCGATAAAAGTAATAGGAATCAGTTGGAACCAATTGAAGATGGAGCTCTTGGAGCAATTGGAGCCTTTTGAAGCATTTGGAGTCTTTTGGAGCTGTTGGAGCCATTTGGAGCATTTGGAGCCTTTTGAAGCATTTGGAGCTGCCAAGCATTTGGAACCATTTGGAGCTGTGTTAAGCATTTGGAGGCTGTTGGAGCATTTGGAGCCTTTTTTTTGGAGCTGTTGGAGCATTTGGAGCTGCTGGAGACATTTGGAGCTGTCAAGCATTTGGAGGCCGTTTGGAGCATTTGGAGCCATTTGGAGCTGTGTTAAGCATTTGGAGGCTGTTGGAGCATTTGGAGCCTTTTTTTGGAGCTGTTGGAGCATTTGGAGCTGCTGGAGACATTTGGAGCTGCTGGAGACATTTGGAGCTGTCAAGCATTTGGAGGTCGTTTGGAGCATTTGGAGTCATTTGGAGCTGTGTTATGCATTTGGAGCTGTCAAGCATTTGGAGCCATTTGGAGCTGTGTTAAGCATTTGGAGGCTGTTGGAGCATTTGGAGCCTTTTTTTGGAGCTGTTGGAGCATTTGGAGCTGCTGGAGAAATTTGGAGCCATTTAGAGCTGTGTTAAGCATTTGGAGGCTGTTGGAGCCATTAGGAGCATTTGGAGCTGCTGGAAACATTTGGAGCTGTCAAGCATTTGGAGGCTGTTGGAGCTGTTGGAGCCATTTGGAGGCCGTTTGGAGCATTTGGAGCATTTGGAGCTGTCAAGCATTTGGAGCCGTTTGGAGCTGTGTTAAGCATTTGGAGGCTGTTGGAGCATTTGGAGCCTTTTTTTGGAGCTGTTGGAGCATTTGGAGCTGTCAAGCATTTGGAGGCCGTTTGGAGCATTTGGATCCATTTGGAGCTAAGAAGTATTCGTTGTACGTCTATGCAGGGCTAAATTTTTACAAGATTGCTGTCTTTCGCAAGTGATTCTGTAGTAGGATAGAAATTGTGTAATAAATATTATGTTTGTAAAAGACTTTTAGGTGTTTTATTCCTCGAACCTTACACTTTTCTGGTATTTTAATTAAATTTATTTTAGCTTCGTCCAGGATCGTGTCAAGGACCTTAGTCGATCTAATCAATCAGTATATAGATTACAAATTTATTTAATGAGTTTTGAACTTTTTCCCGAATCTCTAGCATTACAATTACGAATTTCCAATATGGTGGTCTTGATGTCTGATAGGATGATGGTAGTAGATGATTTAAAGTCTCTTTAAGAATGTTGAACATGGTTTATTGGAATTATTATTTTTTTTTCTTCATAAAATTAAATGTTTTGCATCGATCGAGGATCGAACCAAGGACTGGAGCGGATCGAATCGATATGTAAGTTAATGAGTGATTTATTTAATGAATTTTGGATTTTTTCCCGCTTTTCTAGCTACATTATTACATGATTTCAAGATGGCGGTCGAATTTCATGATGGCGGGGGGCACCTCGGTAATAAATGATTACTGCACTGTAGCGGGTTAGAATAAAATTATCCAGATGGAAATGTACTCTATAATACAAGTACACACACAAGATGGCATACTCCAGCAGGTGGTATCCTCTGGCAGCATGTACTGAACATAAAATGTCGGATCCATGATGGTCGACAAGGACAAAGTCAAATTTCAAGGTCAAGGTCAAATTTCAAGGTCAAGGTCAAATTTCAAGGTCAAGGTCAAATTTCAAGGTCAAGGTCAAATTTCAAGGTCAAGGTCAAATTTCAAGGTCAAGGTCAAATTTCAAGGTCAAGGTCAAAGTTCAAGGTCAATGTTCAATGTCAACAGTTGAGGACAAAAGTATGGTGACCAGATAATTATACTACATGGTATCGGCACACTCTAGCAGACGAAAACAAGATGGTGGTCTCCAGCGGATGAAGACAAGATGGCGGACATGATGTCATACCAGTTGATGATATCTACCTTGGTACTGGTGGTGGTAGATCAGTCTAGGTAGCTTTCATGGAGGAAGGATCGACCGTTTACTCTCGCGGGGAATCGAACCAAGGACGTACATCGATATAATCAAACAGAATTCAAATACGTTAATTTTTTGATGAATTTTGAAATTTTTTTCATTAAAATCGGATAATAAATAAAGATTTTCAAGATGACGTCCAAATTTCAAGATGGCGTACATGACGTCATACTGCCGGATGATATATATGCTATGAAAAAAGTGGTGGGAGTCAGTCTGTCTGCAGCCACCACGGGGGAAGGATTGGTCGCCATTTTTAATTTTTTTTGCACTCGTCGGGTTCGAACCGAGGACTCCGAGCTCCGTGTCGTAATTGTAAATTTTTTATAAGTATTTTATTAAATTTTTATTATTTAATTTTTTTATAAATTTTAAAAAAAATTTCGTTAAAATCGGATAATAAATAAAAAAGTTAAAGATGGCGGCCGTAACGGAAATTGCAACGGTGACGTCATCATCCAATATGGCGGAAAACACATCGCCGGAATGTTCGAGAACACAATGACGTCATCCAAAATGGCGGATCCAAGATGGCCGCCGTGATCTACTTGTCCCGTTACGTTATGTCCCGTTACGCGATGTCCCGTTACACTCCTCCAAGATGGCGGTCATAATCCTAGATGACGTCAGAGGCTTATCGGAGGCTGTAGACAAGGATGCTTAAGCCTCTTTTAGGAATTTGGGTTCTTTCTAGGACAAAACGACTTTTGAGGATTTTCGAAATTCTAATTTTTGAATTGAGGAATTTTTTGAGATTTTTTGGTGGAATTTTTTTTCCTAAGAAATGTAAATTTTGGCGATTTTTGAGGAATTTTGGACAATTTTTGCCCAATTTTGGCGGATTTTGACACATTTTGAAGGTCAAATGTCAAGGTCAAAGGTCAAGGTCACAACCATCCAAGATGGCCGCCGTGACATCACAATCCAAGATGGCGGAAAACACCACCGGCCACACACCACGCGCCAGCGCCGTGCGCTCGGGGCCCCATTCCTATACTACTATAGAGGTCCTGGATACAACATGGAACCTGCTAACCTGCCGACTGAAATTCAGCTAGCTAAAACGCCCGTGTTTGTGTTTTAAGCCTTACTTCTAGAAACATGCACCATTAGTTACATTGGAGGAAAATAACTAAAAGATGTTCTTTGTGTTAATACTAGGTTGTCCCTAGCTTTACGATCAATTAATTATTTTCCGTAATACAATTTTTTTTATAGAAATAATTGGTACTGATATTTATTTTGTGTTTATGTTTAAAAAAACGGATAGTTTTATTGTCGTATTAATGCCATAACATAAAAGTACTAAAATACATGTTATTTTGAAAAGCCACCTGATCTTTATTTCTTGATAAAATTAGTAGCAACTGTAACAGAAATTGAACTGAGTAGAATAATTAGTTTGGTAACATTTTATGTGTTTGTTAAGGTGGTATGAATTAGATACACACTTGTACAAAATTATAACGTTGAAACTGATTACTATTATAACTTTATCTCACAAAAACCACTTTATATCTATTACACGATATAGTTTGCTGCCTTTCAAAATATTCTCTAAGAGGACGTGCTGATTCGACTACCGGGCAAAAAATCAGAAAGATAAAATTCATTCGTTTACAACTTGTGAATAGTTTAATCTCAATCCAGTGCCACAATGGACGTGTGATACTATTGAACACAATATTGCGTTCATTCTGTTACTATATATTCCAAATATGTTGTGTTTCATAGGTTGAAATCGTGTTGGTGCGCCGCTGAAATCCTAACGTGAAACTTGGTACGGAAAGTTAGTAGCTGGCGTGAAGTGAAGGCTTGGTTTCGCAATACGGAGCGAATTTCCTGGTTTTGCTTTTGTCAAGCCCCTATCGCTCTCCTCCTTCCATGAACAACGTGCATCAGGCCATGGAACGCGGTCCATCATTTAGGTTGAAAAAAAGTGGCGAGGGAGTTATGATGGGGGAGGGGGAACAGGTGTAGCGCGAGTTCAAGCCCGTGGGGCACAAACAATCGCTTTGTTCCACGGCCTGCACAATGGCGATGATAACCACTGACGGACACGCGAGAGGTCAAAGAAAAAAAAAAAGAGGAGCTCGCCTAGTGAAAACGATGGTAATGGTGAGGGGGTGTTTTGACCAACCCCCGGGAGAGGGGGAGGAAGAGAGGTTGGCACTCCTGGCCAACCCCGAAGCCTGGGCCAAACGCCAGCCCCGTCAATGAGATGAAGAGCTGCTACGTCGCTGGCACTGTCCAGTCATCACATACTTGTCATTCATACATTTGTTTATTTACCAGTTAATTGTAAGAGGCATAAGACGCCCATTTTATAAAATGATGAATATGACAAACACTTTTGTTAAATACACATTAAATACTTATTGTGTAAATTAAAATTATTTCTTTGTATATATATATATGGTAAGAAATATTTGACAAAGAAAATTGTTTTTAATGAAGAACCTCTTGAAAAACTATATAAAATGAGTGTTAATTGTCTCTGGTCACTCAAAAAGCTTCCTCGCTGTGGATTCGATTCAAAATACACCACGATGGTAACATATTTGGCAGTGATATTCGTATGAAGTTGCTAAATGAAATAGAGTTCGTGAACAACGTTAGCATGCTACAATTCAAATGTGCCTCAACATTTATTCGATATCAATTAAATCCTATCGATAGCGCTGGAAATTTAACACTACAGTGGTTTGTGGATTCATATTTGCAAGCGGAGGCCAACAACTTGATTACACTAAACAGATAGACGCGGCCAAAACGAAGCAAAATAAGCTACGGCTTGTTACTTTATCACTGAAAAAAGGCTGACACTATCGGCCTCGTCATATGTGACGCTATGCCCCCGTTCATATTATATTTGTACCACGGACTCGGCAGCAATGCTAGGAGGAACAGGTTAGCAAACAGCAATGAAAATGTTACAGTGTAAGCGCGTGAAAACAGAATTCATGCTGCGTTACAGAGTCAGTCAGTGAATCAGTGATGAGCATATTTATATTTGAGATTTACTAGCTGAATTACCCAGCGTATCCCGGGCCGAAACAACCTCTAGGGGTGAGTCTCAGTTGATGGCTATGCAATAGAAGAAGCATCACTACCGAGTTCCAAGTCTGTACGACATAGACTTAAAAAAGTGTGAAATGTTTATCTTTAACGTTCCTGCAAAATTTTAACGGAAAAAAGAATGCATTACCAATACAGAAGCATTTTCCATTGAGACGAAATAAGCACAATTCAACAGTGATTTTCATTAAAAAACGGGAATATCTTTTAGTACAAGCTTTACCACATCATTTCACACCTTTTGGAAATGGAATTTTAAAAAAAAAAATTTTCCTTTAGTGTACCCTAGGGTATTCATGGAATATTTCCTGTGAATTGAAAATCTATAGGTTCACCAGTTTAGGCTATGCGTTGTCTATTAGTCAGTGAGTGTTTAATTAAGGTTATTTTTTTAGAGGCCGTGCCGAAAGGTTCAGATGACCGTCAGAATACGAGAAGAACGACTACTGCTATTATCGCTTCTGATTGCAACTAAAAAAAAGTTAAGGTTCTGTCTTGCTCGCTGTGTCGTTTTTTTTTTTTTTTCCATTTCATTGTCATAAATGTTCAGAAATGAAATTCCACTTCGTGGGTGTACATTCCAATGGCTCTTTTGCATTTGTCGTTGGGCACTATGACTCTCAAAAATTGTTTACAAAACTTCATTTTCGAGTGGTTAAAGGGTCACGAAAGTTGTGATAGCTATGAAAACCAGCGCGAATTTTTAACGCTTTAAGATAATATTTAGTGAATATATATTGAGAAATTAAAGACGGAAGACGAAACGTAAGGGAGCTATTGTGATATTTTTCCACAGCGATTTTCTTCGAGCACTAGTAATGACGATGAAATGAAATAACCAACATTCTCCCCATATCGAGTGATATTAACACCACTTTCACCGTTGTAGATACGGAGACGAAATAAATTTTTTTTCAAAGAAGTAAAAATTTGCATTATTCGAATAATATTAATTTTTTCTAGAGCGATGCAATTTATTTTGTTACAAAAATACTTAAATTTAACCACCGGTTTCAAGTATCCAGCATTTGGAAAATTAAACCTAAACCAGTTATATCAAATGTTTTGGACCATAGAAATGGCAATTCTACAGTTGTTATAAAAACATTAACTTATTACAATACGTTTAAGTTATATGAAAATTTCATTTTTTAATTTTAAATTTTTCTCGCGGCATTATTTGTCGCATTAAAATTTCATTGATGAATATCAAAACACAACGATAGGCGATAAAGATTAATACCAAATGAGCACATGTCACGGATAATGCTAGAAGAAGTAAATCTTGGATTACCCGGGTTAACTAAGCATTATCCACTTTTGTTGATTAGTCCGAATAATCACCAAAATAAATTTGAATTCTGCGTTTTCCCGTGTACACCTAGGTCTACCCAACATTGACTGGGGGTAATTTTAGAAAAAACATATTATATGTAAATTTACATTAATTTAATGAATTTAAGGACCAACAAAACATCGATACCTTAACTAAACATACCTATTTAAAGTTTTTTGAATTAGAAAATTCGTAATGAAATGTAATAAAAATTGTACTTATGACAATAGTTCATAAAATTGCACATTCGGAAAATAGTACTTACCTACGTTCTTATTAATAACAAAAAAAATATAATTTAAGACAAACTGCCGTAACACTTCAAATTATATAATTTTCCTGCAGCCTTTCAATTACAGTTCTTTGTGGAACATTCTGTTTTACAATAACATATTTTGTAACCTTGACCTCATGAAAGCGAGTGTTCATTTTCAAGATGTTGTATGTAATTTTTTTTTCAGGAGATACATTGCCACGCACTGAACACAAAAAAAAAAATGGCTTAAATCACCGGTATTAAAAAATAGTCTTCGTTTAGGCTTCTGTTGCACATTTAACAGAGCTAATTCATTGCAAACACGTCGCAATTGCAAGTTGGTTGATAAATTAAAAGCAATTCAATCCCTTCGCAGACAATAACGCTGGGAACGTTTCATAAAAACGCTCACGGAACGACGTACGTGCACTCTGTTCGGCCGCCATCTTGCCACTGAGTGGCGCGGAGGATGTCTTTGTCAGCGTGTTTGGTGCCACGTGGTCAAATCTTGACGCAA
This sequence comes from Bacillus rossius redtenbacheri, assembly GCF_032445375.1. Taxonomy (NCBI): domain Eukaryota; kingdom Metazoa; phylum Arthropoda; class Insecta; order Phasmatodea; family Bacillidae; genus Bacillus; species Bacillus rossius. The sequence continues at coordinate 56,860,423 of NC_086330.1, read as the reverse complement.
CACCTAACATCACACAGTCAGCGTTGTGTAGACCTAGATATACACGGGTATACGCTGAATTCAAATTTATTTTAGTGAATATTCGTAATCTACCCAACAGACTTGGATAATGCTAAGTTAACTCGGGTAGTCCTAGGTTTACTTCTTATTCTATAACTACGCGTGACATATATATCCTATAAGTAGCCTATATAAGTATTTACACATGTATAATGTATCTGCTCTCACCAAAGACTCGCCCATCCATGCGCGGCAAGTGATACATTACAACCAGGTTCTCTCACAGAGCGAGTGAAAAGGAAAAAAGAAAAAAAAAAGGGTTCTTTAGCTTGAGAATGGTGTGGGAAGTGACGTGGGATACAAAGAGTTCGCGAAATGTCTGCCGCCGGGAAAGGCGGGAAGGTTCCAGAACGGGCGGGGCGGAAATGGGATCCATGTTTGCCAACTCACCGGAAAGGAAGTAGGCGGTCTCTTTTTCGGCGGCAACATCCGCGGGAATCTTCAGAGGCCGTCGGTTTGCGCCCCTGGGGGTGTGTGGGAAGGGGGATGTTGAGGATGAAATGAGGGGGGGGGGGGGAGGGGGAAACACGGGAGCGAAAGGGGTAGCGAACACCCGGAAGGCGCATGGAAATGACAGGGTTGTTTGTTGGCCGGAATTAACTTTTCTGTTCCCTGCTGGAGTTTGCTGGCGGGTGGCGCTGCCAGCGAAGAGCTGGCCGACAGTGATCTCTCGGCAAGAACAAGCTCCGATGTAACCGGACCACGCTCATCTTTTACAGGGGGGGGGGGGGGGCGCAAAAAGCACACGTGGTCCCGATGATGGAAACATGAGCGTGATTCGAACCACTCTCTCTAAAGCAAAAAAGTTATCTTTTTCGCTCAAAATGTACGTCACTGTAAATAAAAATTTAACTAATTTGAGCATACACTTTAAAATGTGAAAAATATATATATATAAATGCGAGGCCGTCACAGTCAAAGTTAAACAAACATAATATTTAAAAAGCTTGAAAAAAATGTGCAAGTATTCAAGCGTTCAGGGGAGTGTATAATGATAGTAATAATAAGTGCAGCGTGCAAGAAGGTAAGTGTTCGAGCGCGAAAGTATGCGCGTCCGCCGAGTATGTGAGTGAGCTTGCATGCGAGTGCCCGGGTTTCAAGTGCACGAAAACGCGCGCATGTATGCGAGTGGATAAGAATATGTGCAAGTATTCGAGTACGGATATATGCGAGTGCGGGAGCATGCGAGTTCGCAAAAATGCGAGCGCGCAAGAACACAAGTGCGTGTACAGAGTGTGTAATAATTCGAGTGCGAAATTATGCGATTGCGATACTACGTAAATGTGCTTGAATGCAAACATGACATCGAGCGTTGATGCGGCTACCATCTGTGTTTACGGAGAGTAATTATATAGATAAAACGTGAGACATAATGTTTCGTAAACTTTTTCGTTACACTTTTCGAGTTATAATTCGGTTAGTCTATGATGACGTCATCATCTTGACATACAATATACGATATAAATCATTTTATATATAAAACAGGCATTCGTAGCACAGTTGCTTAAAACGCCACCTTAAGTGAGATGGATTCTGAGTTCTTAACCTGGGTAATACATAATTATGGGTGTATTTTTAATTTTAAATCAAGAATTATTTTGTTTGTAAGCTGCACCCGATCAGTCTGATGGCATGAATACGAGGGTGTTTCAATATAATAAAAGTACTTAAATAAAAAATGTAATACTGTGACGTTCGTAATAAACAAGTTACAAAATGCTTAACAAGGTAAATGAGTCTCCTTAAAACTACATATTTTTTTTCAAAACACGAATGCCTTTCGTAAAACGAGACGCCATAACCTTAAGGATAGCCATTTAAAAATATACCAACTAGACTAGCATGTGAAAGCTTTGGAAATGAGAATAGTTTTGATCATTAAGCTGGTGTAAGGTTAATTGAGGATAATTATTTATTACCTGCATTTTTGACAATAATAATATAATGCCCTGAGAGTTATTAAGTAACATGAAAATGCGCAAACAATAGTTTTCGCCGATTTATTTATTCAAATTTTTACTTGAAAATACTTAAAAAAAAAAAAAAAACACTTTTACGTGATAATTTATCCCTTTTTTTATTAAATTATAAAAAAGAACCACTTTTAATAAACATTACCTGTCTTGCAAAAAAACCAAAATACTCAGTTTTCAAAGTACATCTATATATTTGTTTAATTAATTTGTAAAAATAAATATTTGGTTGGCAGTTGCTTGGCTTCTGTGTGGTAGTCACGTCAAAAACGAAAATTTCACCGGTTATTGGAAATTTAAATACTCTCGCCTGATTGATGGTTGCAGCTGTGGGCCAATTACAAGAAAAATTCCCTTCTCAGGCGAGAGTATTTATTGGCAAAAAAAGTTCCAAGAAAACTTTGAGTAGGTACCTGCTACCCTAATGATAGCGACAGCAAAATCAAATAAAAAGTCAGTGAAATATTCGGCATCGACGCGGCTACATACCAAAAGCAAAAGCAAATCCAGACAATGACCGTTAAATGTTACGTCATTCACCATTAACTTAAATTTAAAAGTTTGTTCGAGTAGTATGTGAATGTATGTCCGAGATCAGGCCTCAGGCGGTGGAGCCGAGAGCCGGTCCGCCATCTTGGATTGTGACCTCACGGCGGCCATCTTGGACGAGCGTAACGTGACAATGTGCGTAACGTGACACTTTTTCGTGCGTGCAGCCGGCGTAACAGGACACAGCGTAACGGGACACATCTTAACGGGACATAATGTAACGGGACAAGTATATCACGGCGGCCATCTTGGATCCGTCATCTTGGATCCGCCATTTTGGATGACGTCATTGTGTGTTCTAGAAAATTCCGGTGATGTGTTTTCCGCCATATCGGATGATGACGTCACCGTTGCAATTTTCGTTACGGTCGCCATCTTGAAATTTTGGACGCCATCTTGAAAATCTTTAATTATTATCCGATTTTAATGAAAAAAATTCCAAAATTCATCAAAAAATTAACTTATTCGAATTCTGATTGATTATATCGATCACCGTCCTCGGTTCAAACCCGGTGAGTGCAAAAAAAAACTAAAAATGGCGACAGGCTCCTTCCTCAATGGTGGATGCAGGCAGACTGACTCCTACCACTTTTTTTTTCAAAGCATATATGCCATCAGGTAGTATGACGTCATGTCCGCAATCTTGAAATTTGGACGCCATCTTGAAAATCTTTATTTATTATCCGATTTTAATAAAAAAAAAATTCCAAAATTCATCAAAAAATTAACGTATTTGAATTCTGTTTGATTATATCGATTCCCGTCCTTGGTTCGATTCCCGGCGAGAGTAAACATCAGATCCTTCCTCCATGAAAGCTACCTAGACTGATCTACCACCACCAGTACCAAGGTATATATCATCAACTGGTATGACATCATGTCCGCCATCTTGTCTTCATCCGCAGGAGACCACCATCTTGTTTTCGTCTGCTAGAGTGTGCCGATACCATATAGTATAATTATCTGGTCACAATACTTTTGTCCTCAACTGTTGACCTTGGCTTTTGACATTGACCTTGGCCCTTGACCTTGGCCTTTGACCTTGACCTTGGCCTTTGACCTTGACTTTGGCCTTTGACCTTGGCCTTTGACCTTGGCCTTGGCCTTTGACCTTGGCCTTTGACCTTGAACTTGGCCTTTGACCTTGACCTTGGTCTTTGACCTTGACCTTGAAATTTGACCTTGACCTTGAAATTTGACCTTGACCTTGAAATTTGACCTTGACCTTAAAATTTGACCTTGACCTTGAAATTTGGCCTTGACCTTGAAATTTGGCCTTGACCTTGAAATTTGGCCTTGACCTTGAACTTTGACCTTGACCTTTAAATTTAAACTTGACCTTGAAATTTGACCTTGACCTATAAATTTGACCTTGACCTTGAAATTTGACCTTAACCTTGAAATTTGACCTTGACCTTGAAATTTGACCCTGACCTTGAAATTTAACCTTGACCTTGAAAATTGACTTTGACCTTGAAATTTGACTTTGTCCTTGTCGTCCATCATGGATCCGACATTTTATGTTCAGTACATGCTACCAGGAGCTACCACCTGCTCTGTACGCCATCTTGTGTGTGTACTTGTATTATAGAGTACATTTCCATCTGGATTATTTTATTCTAACCCGCCACAGTGCAGTAATCATTTTTACGGAGGTGCCCCCCGCCATCTTGAAATTCGACCGCCATCTTGAAATCATGTAATAATGTAGCTAGAAAAGCGGGAAAAATTCCAAAATTCATTAAATAAATCACTCATTAACTTACATATCGATTCGATCCGCTCCAGTCCTTGGTTCGATCCTCGATCGATGCAATAATGTTTAATTTTATGAAAAAAATAATAATTCCAATAAACCATGTTCATCATTCTTAAAGAGACTTTAAATCATCTACTACCATCATCCTATCAGACATCAAGACCACCATATTGGAAATTCGTAATTGTAATGCTAGATATTCGGGAAAAAGTTCAAAATTCATTAAATAAATTTGTAATCCATATAATGATTGATTGGATTGACTAAGGTCCTTGGTTCGATCCCTAGCCGATACAAAACAACTTTAATATTTTAAAAAAGTACCACTAAAGTGGCAGGTTTGAGAAAATAAAAAACACCACAAGTTCCTTTAAAAAAAACTTTTATTACATACATACTACACTACTACAAGTACAAAAAATACACAGACAAATTACTAAAGCCTTTTGGATTCCTTGATTCAAACAGTCTTCTTATTGTACGGACTAAGCCTTTTACATGACTTTAAATGTCTATCCGATCCGATCATCACCGCAGCCAGAGACGGACTGAAGTTCATATCACTTATATAGTCTCATTAGCCGGTACAACACATGAGTCAAATCAATAACCATGTTCATGATAGGTCTCGGAGCATTTTTTATAATGACGATGTAAGCTATCGAGACGTGAAATTAGTTTATTGCACTTATTGCACTGAAATTGTATTCTTTGAACATTATTAGAACAACCGCTTCTTTCATGTCTGCGAGCATTTGAGGTGATAGTAAATGATGCACCACAGTATTTGCATTGATGCGAAGTACGCTCTTCATTAATTGAAGTATTCAATGCTGATGAAACTTCAGCTGATGGTGGAACAGCACATATCGAAGTCTCCTCCAGTGTTGTCAGAGGCGTTGCCAACGGGATCTGCTCCAACATCGTCGGCGCTGACGTCATGGTTCCCGTAGTCGATGGTACATCCTCCATCGAGTTCGACGTTAAAGTCGGTAAAGATGCCATCGAAGTCTCAAGAACAGGCAATTACGCGACTTATGCACCAGAAGAAACAAACTAGGTGATCCGTACACCGTCGACGGCAGTAACAAACTGAGCGTCCTGCTGTCTAGGACTCGTTTATATACATTAACCGGTTTGAATAATATGCTAGTCAAATCAAGAACAATTTACTAAAATACTAGAGTCAAAACAACATTAAAAAAATAGAAGCACCATCAACAAAAAAGGAAGCACATTTGGAAGCACCGACTACGAAAAGCAGCACATTTGGAAGCACCGACAACGAAAAGGCAGCACATTTGGAAGCACCAACAACGAAATGGCAGCACATTTGGAAGCACCGACTACGAAAAGGCAGCACATTTGGAAGCACCGTCATCGAAAAGGCAGCACATTTGGAAGCACCGACTACGAAAAGGCAGCACATTTGGCAGCACCGACAACGAAAAGGCAGCACATTTGGAAGCACCGACTACGAAAAGGCAGCACATTTGGAAGCACCGACAACGAAAAGGCAGCACATTTGGAAGCACCGACAACGAAATGGCAGCACATTTGGAAGCACCGACTACGAAAAGGCAGCACATTTGGAAGCACCGTCATCGAAAAGGCAGCACATTTGGAAGCACCGACTACGAAATGTGCTGCCATTTCGTTGTCGGTGCTTCCAAATGTGCTGCATTTTCGTTGTCGGTGCTTCCAAATGTGCTGCCTTTTCGTAGTCGGTGCTTCCAAATGTGCTGCCATTTCGTTGTCGGTGCTTCCAAATGTGCTGCCTTTTCGTTGTCGGTGCTTCCAAATGTGCTGCCTTTTCGTAGTCGGTGCTTCCAAATGTGCTGCCTTTTCGTTGTCGGTGCTGCCAAATGTGCTGCCTTTTCGTAGTCGGTGCTTCCAAATGTGCTGCCTTTTCGATGACGGTGCTTCCAAATGTGCTGCCTTTTCGTAGTCGGTGCTTCCAAATGTGCTGCCATTTCGTTGTTGGTGCTTCCAAATGTGCTGCCTTTTCGTTGTCGGTGCTTCCAAATGTGCTGCTTTTCGTAGTCGGTGCTTCCAAATGTGCTTCCTTTTTTGTTGATGGTGCTTCTATTTTTTTAATGTTGTTTTGACTCTAGTATTTTAGTAAATTGTTCTTGATTTGACTAGCATATTATTCAAACCGGTTAATGTATATAAACGAGTCCTAGACAGCAGGACGCTCAGTTTGTTACTGCCGTCGACGGTGTACGGATCACCTAGTTTGTTTCTTCTGGTGCATAAGTCGCGTAATTGCCTGTTCTTGAGACTTCGATGGCATCTTTACCGACTTTAACGTCGAACTCGATGGAGGATGTACCATCGACTACGGGAACCATGACGTCAGCGCCGACGATGTTGGAGCAGATCCCGTTGGCAACGCCTCTGACAACACTGGAGGAGACTTCGATATGTGCTGTTCCACCATCAGCTGAAGTTTCATCAGCATTGAATACTTCAATTAATGAAGAGCGTACTTCGCATCAGTGCAAATACTGTGGTGCATCATTTACTATCACCTCAAATGCTCGCAGACATGAAAGAAGCGGTTGTTCTAATAATGTTCAAAGAATACAATTTCAGTGCAATAAGTGCAATAAACTAATTTCACGTCTCGATAGCTTACATCGTCATTATAAAAAATGCTCCGAGACCTATCATGAACATGGTTATTGATTTGACTCATGTGTTGTACCGGCTAATGAGACTATATAAGTGATATGAACTTCAGTCCGTCTCTGGCTGCGGTGATGATCGGATCGGATAGACATTTAAAGTCATGTAAAAGGCTTAGTCCGTACAATAAGAAGACTGTTTGAATCAAGGAATCCAAAAGGCTTTAGTAATTTGTCTGTGTATTTTTTGTACTTGTAGTAGTGTAGTATGTATGTAATAAAAGTTTTTTTTAAAGGAACTTGTGGTGTTTTTTATTTTCTCAAACCTGCCACTTTAGTGGTACTTTTTTAAAATATTAAAGTTGTTTTGTATCGGCTAGGGATCGAACCAAGGACCTTAGTCAATCCAATCAATCATTATATGGATTACAAATTTATTTAATGAATTTTGAACTTTTTCCCGAATATCTAGCATTACAATTACGAATTTCCAATATGGTGGTCTTGATGTCTGATAGGATGATGGTAGTAGATGATTTAAAGTCTCTTTAAGAATGATGAACATGGTTTATTGGAATTATTATTTTTTTCATAAAATTAAACATTATTGCATCGATCGAGGATCGAACCAAGGACTGGAGCGGATCGAATCGATATGTAAGTTAATGAGTGATTTATTTAATGAATTTTGGAATTTTTCCCGCTTTTCTAGCTACATTATTACATGATTTCAAGATGGCGGTCGAATTTCAAGATGGCGGGGGGCACCTCCGTAAAAATGATTACTGCACTGTGGCGGGTTAGAATAAAATAATCCAGATGGAAATGTACTCTATAATACAAGTACACACACAAGATGGCGTACAGAGCAGGTGGTAGCTCCTGGTAGCATGTACTGAACATAAAATGTCGGATCCATGATGGACGACAAGGACAAAGTCAAATTTCAAGGTCAAAGTCAATTTTCAAGGTCAAGGTTAAATTTCAAGGTCAGGGTCAAATTTCAAGGTCAAGGTCAAATTTCAAGGTTAAGGTCAAATTTCAAGGTCAAGGTCAAATTTCAAGGTAAAGGTCAAATTTCAAGGTCAAGTTCAAATTTCAAGGTCAAGGTCAAAGTTCAAGGTCAAGGCCAAATTTCAAGGTCAAGGTCAAATTTTAAGGTCAATGTCAAATTTCAAGGTCAAGGTCAAAGGCCAAGGTCAAGGTCAAAGGCCAAGGTCAAAGGCCAAGGTCAAAGGCCAAGGCCAAGGTCAAAGGCCAAGGTCAAAGGCCAAGGTCAAAGGCCAAGGCCAAGGTCAAAGGCCAAGGTCAAGGTCAAAGGCCAAGGTCAAGGGCCAAGGTCAAGGTCAAAAGCCAAGGTCAATGTTCAATGTCAACAGTTGAGGACAAAAGTATTGTGACCAGATAATTATACTATATGGTATCGGCACACTCTAGCAGACGAAAACAAGATGGTGGTCTCCTGCGGATGAAGACAAGATGGCGGACATGATGTCATACCAGTTGATGATATATACCTTGGTACTGGTGGTGGTAGATCAGTCTAGGTAGCTTTCATGGAGGAAGGATCTGATGTTTACTCTCGCCGGGAATCGAACCAAGGACGGGAATCGATATAATCAAACAGAATTCAAATACGTTAATTTTTTGATGAATTTTGGAATTTTTTTTTATTAAAATCGGATAATAAATAAAAATTTTCAAGATGTCGTCCAAATTTCAAGATGGCGGACATGACGTCATACTACCTGATGGCATATATGCTTTGAAAAAAAAAGTGGTAGGAGTCAGTCTGCCTGCATCCACCATTGAGGAAGGAGCCTGTCGCCATTTTTAGTTTTTTTTGCACTCACCGGGTTCGAACCGAGGACGGTGATCGATATAATCAATCAGAGTTCGAATAAGTTAATTTTTTGATGAATTTTGGAATTTTTTTCATTAAAATCGGATAATAATTAAAGATTTTCAAGTTGGCGTCCAAATTTCAAGATGGCGACCGTAACGAAAATTGCAACGGTGACGTCATCATCCGATATGGCGGAAAACACATCACCGGAATTTTCTAGAACACACAATGACGTCATCCAAAATGGCGGATCCAAGATGACGGATCCAAGATGGCCGCCGTGATATACTTGTCCCGTTACATTATGTCCCGTTAAGATGTGTCCCGTTACGCTGTGTCCTGTTACGCCGGCTGCACGCACGAAAAAGTGTCACGTTATGCACATTGTCACGTTACGCTCATCCAAGATGGCCGCCGTGAGGTCACAATCCAAGATGGCGGACCGGCTCTCGGCTCCACCGCCTGAGGCCTGATCTCGGACATACATTCACATACTACTTGTTCGGTATTTAATTTTAAATTCCCTGCAAGCAGCGTTAAAAAATAAAAATAAAATTTTTATTTCCCTCACATTTTACTCTCGTGTTAAAAAATGTTTACTTTTCATTACACAGAAAAAAAATTTTTCTGTACTTTTAAGAAAGATTCCTTTGGAAACCAGTTGCCAAGAAATAGCTTGTACTATTTCTAGAAATATATTGTAATTTTGTACAGCATATTGCTAAGATTATTTTTACATATATGATATACGTTTTTTTCGAGATAATACTGAGTATTTCTTACGGAAATTGGCGTATAAGTTTATATTTTAGTTAATTTTTCATTCAGAAATTATTTCTTAAGCAAATGAAAAAAACTAACCAAATATTCAACAATTTAACTACACTGTGTGGTATCATGCTTATTATGTTCGCAGATAATACTGGAAAGTTATTCAGGGAATGGTTTACAAATAACTTTAACTATTGGAGATACTGGGACAACACAAAGCATAAATGCCCGGCTAAGATTTCTAACCCAGTATTACTGTGAACACAATTTTTTAGTGGTACAGTTCTTATCATGTAAATGTAGAAATTAACAAATAACTAAAAATTTACATTAATATTTATGTTCCATTAAAATAAAAAATTTAGTGAGTCTTTCAGTACTCGCCAGTGATGTGTAAACATCTAACATCGGTAACGGGCAAATTCGTGTGTTCTCATGTTGTAAATAAACATAAAATACAAAAATCCAACAAGAAATTTTATGTATAATATTTTGAAAAATGCCTAGCGTAATAGTTATACGATAATTTGAATATGCACCAAAAATGCAATGGAAATTAGATAGGTTAACAGTCCAAAGCGCATGGATGCAGAAACTACTACAGCCACAAGCCGATATCGTCAAAATTGTGGACCCATGTGTGGCAACACTCACCATATATATTAACTTTGGCGAACAATAAGAGGATGTACGAAGCCTATTGATTTGTCAAATTAAACTTTATGGCAGTGAAACTATCCTGTAATACATATTGTTAACTCGAATAATCTTAACAAGATATAATCGCAATTTAAAAACTATCTACAGTTTATTAGCCAGGAAATTTGTGTGGAACTATCATGACGTCGGAGATAAATAATATTTTGTTGGTTCTCTATAGCATTACGAACGCGGCACTATATTTTAAGTATTTTAAAGCAGAATTTTCAGTCCAATGGACACATTTAAGCAAAATCAACCTGAAAATTGTATAACAATTATAACTCTAAGTATGTATGTATAATTGTTCTTGCTTAAACGCATAAATCAGCGAGTAAATACTTCCCACAAACAAACCTTAACTTTATTGAGCTTATAATCATTAAGATTTATCAATAAAAATTTCATGTCACAATTATTTTACTATAAATGGACTGGAATATATGTAAGCTAACAGCTTGTTTTGTCTCTACAGTATGATGAAAGATGTGCTAGCTCTACATTTACATGTTAACAAAGGGTTGTAATGACAGGATTCTAACGTATCATTTAAGTAGTCCTTAATTAGTTTCATGAAAATCAATTTATATCAAAAAAATATTAATGGATAGCTTTACTACTATAAAGTTTAAATTTTAATACCTATGCGAAGTGTAAATTCTGTGATGTTTATGAAAGCATTATATATGGATGAACCACGTAGCGTCCGCCATCTTTTATGAGACTTCCACCGATGAGAGCACTGTGTTTAAACATTTCCTCTCCAGTCGACTTCCGCTCCATTCACCAAATCACTCTCACCAAATGCCTTATACCAAGAGACAGTGTGCGTATGCATGCTTTGTTATAATGTGATGTAAGTATGTACTGAACGTCACGTGTTGGTTCTGGGGGTGTCTCTTCCATCCGCAACAGGATCACAACGAGCTCCGGTTTCAGCCGGCGATGTGGCGAGCGCGGATGAAAGGGGCTAACACTGACGTCACACATCGCCGCGAGGGGTGGTCTCTCCGTGCCCGGCGCCACGCAGACAAGAGCCCTTAAGCGTCGTCACAGGAAACATGCTGTGCTCGTCCATGTTGTCGTTGTTGTGTTGCCCATAATGTATGTTTATCTTCATCGTTATGTTCGTATATTTTCTGCGTTGTCCAGATTTTGTTTGTCCATCTGCATTTAATGTTATTGTAGACTCTCTCGTCGTTGTTATGCCAATGTGTTTGTCTGTGCTGGTTTTTTTTTTTAATGTCTTATTCCTTCTACGGAATTATTGTACTCTCTGATATTTTAAGTTTTAATGTGTTCGTCTGTGCTGTCGTCATTGTTTTGTCCATTATACTTGATTTAGGTTCATCGTTGGGTTTGTCTGTTTGACATCAGCTGACATACGTTTTTTTTAGGGTTTATGTTTTAATTTTTATTTAGTATTTTTCTTATGTAAATTTCTCCAGTGACAAACAGTGCAAAACTGCAATAGCGTACGTCCAATAAATCGCATGCAAAGGATAAATAATAAGTTCACGCATGGCCTTTTATATTGAAGTGGCTTACAGCATTATTTTACTTAGCTGGCTTAACAAACAAATGCGACCTATAATAATTTCTAATTCCATGCCTAAAATTATTGGATCACCGGAGACAATTACTGCAAATCTAAACAATTCCACCCTGCAAGAGCAAGAGTACCAAAAATATTAAATCAATACAGATAAAATAATTGATATAATAATCTAACCTAAAAAATTATATTTTAAAAAACATAGAAATATAGAAACAATAAATAATTTAACGGAATGGCATTCATTTCCCTACCTGGTCTAACTATTATAACATACAATGACTACTACAAATCCTAACCATTTCTCCTTAAAAAGTACAAAAATTAAAAATTAATCGTTACAAATAAAATTAATATAATAGAGCAATAACGCTTTACAGAGTAATCAAGAAGATTAAGTTATACACCAAAACCCCATTTTCAGAATTTTATTACATATTTTACTCAGAAGCTACTTCTGTAACAAATTAATGAAGTAGACTTATGGGTAAGATTTTATTTAGCATGCGAGTGACATAACATGAATGTTTATTACTTTTTTTAAGGAGAAATACAAAGAAATATGATACAATGAAAGAGAAACGTTTATGCCTGAAAATAATCTATCGTGGATCTCAGTTGGTCACAAAATTATTAGCATAATTATTACTCAAGCTGAATAGTTTAACAAATTTTTGTTTTTAAGTAACACTGGCATTGTATTTTTATTCTTTTTATACCATTTTATTAGAAACACTAATTTTATTACAAAAAGAAGGCCTACAGGTGGGATTTTATTCCGCATACGAGAGAAAAATATTATGAATGTATAACTCATACATGGTGAAATATAATAAATATCAAAATAAAAATAACATGTTCGTCACACAACAGATTTGAGTTTAGGCCATAATGATATCAATGCAATGAACGATAAAGGGTTATGTTAGCAAATCGCATTTCTTGGATCTTAGAACGTAGATATAATTCCTAGCAGAATTATTACTTAAGATTAATAATTTTACAAACTGTAATCTTTAAATGGTTCTTACAAATTTCTGCCATTGAAATTTTTTGAAACAGTTCTCTTCATTCAGCTGTATTTTTCTGTATTCCGTATGTGGGTTGGCCGTGCCGGTCGGCTTCAACCACTCACACTTTGGTCGCACGCGACCCATCTCGAATTGTTCCAGTACGCCAAAACTGCGTTCCATCCGAGATAACACCACGTGTATTCGACACGTGTGCGACTAAAAACTCAAGCATAGGGTCGCAGGCAGCCCTCGATTTCTGGTAGCTAGCGCTTTGGGCAGATAATAGTTAGCTGCCCCGTTCATTTTCCAGTTACTTCCAAACATTACAAAATTTAAAAAATTCAAGCTTAGTTACTATCAGTTTTTTTTTAAAAAAGCACAATATGTAAAAAAATAATAAGAGTTTTCAAAGACGTAGGCATCTTTTTCTTATTTAAATTCAATAAATACAATTTTATATGGCTATTTTAACTAACGTAATTAATAATGAGTTATATTTTACTATATATTGTTGAACGAGTTTTAAATATATTATTAAATTATTTGGTGTAGGGCCTAATATTTTTAAGCGCACTGCAATAATTAGTACCTACTAAAATTTCCCCATTGCATGTATTTTTGACAAGAAAGTAATTACCGAACGTTTAAAAAAAAATTATCTTCCGGTCCCTCTATTTTGTTTCTATAATTTTTTTCGCACGGCAAACTATTCGGCCCCTCAAAAACTGAAGCTCCGGCCCAATGGCCGGTTGGCCTGTTTGTAAACCGGGGCGTGGCCCCAGGTGGAGGGTGTCGCTGCAGAGGGTTCTTTGAAGGACCAAGCAGCATGTTGTTCGAAAAGGTGTCTTGGCAGATAACTCCAGGTTCTCTTTGGGCTGGTGTGAAAGACGTGAATGTGTGATGAATGTGTGAATGAATGTTCCTCGGCTCGCAGGTCACAAGAGTCGCTGCCGCAGCGCCCGACGCGGGTCCACACGAGAATCGCAACTCCCCCCCCCCCCCCCCATTTCCCATAAAATTCAGCTTCCATCTACGAAGGACGTGGCCCCTTCAAAAGCCACGAGCCAGGCCTATCATTAGGGCGACTATAAGTATCGTGGATTTATTGCACTCGACGCTACACTCAACTTGCCTGTACGTAGGGAGAATATTATATGGTGAATTGCGATAAAGCCGAAATAACGCCTAAAAGTGTGTCAATATACCTGATAATACTGAAAAAAAAATTAATACCCCTTTTTAGCACCGAAATGCAACTGAAATTTTTGTCAGAAAAGATACTCAAATAACGAAAATGTAATTTTTAATTAAATTAAATTAAATTTATGAGATTTATTTAGCACGAAGTGTCTATATAAAAAATTACATTTAACGTGTTTAATATTTTAAACTGTTTCTGTAACTAATTTTTGCATTACGGCATTGGTACATTTTTCACACACACAAATAATTATCAATTTATTTTTATTATTCCGTGTTGTTAAACATAGTTATTAAAAACTATTATTTTGATTAAGTGCAAAACATATAAGCTCATATCACTGATAGTCTTATTTGTTCAATAATATGATATATTATTCTATAAACTAAATTCTTATATATAAAAACAACACCACCGAAGAAAACCTGATTTACAAATGAAATTAGCCTAAAAATAAACCCATGTATTATTTCCCTGCCTATACATAACCGAGCATCTTTAGAACGTTCGTGCATCGATAACAATGACACACATTTGATAGGCGACACTTGGTTGGGAAACGACTTGTTGTTTGTACCTTACTCGGGTTCGTCACGAGCATCACCAACATGAAGTAGATGTAAATGTGCTTCGAGCCTGCATGGCAAATATCTGGAGAGAAAATTCGAAAACCAGGTTTATAAACGGTTCCAAAGGGTTTTAGGGTGCCACTGATACCTCATGCGCCACACTCATCTGGCAACATTTCGCGGATTTGATTCCCCGGCATGAAAAAAATTTACTAACACAAAGTGGTTATGTGAGTTGATTAAAACATTGGATGTTTTAATGTTTCTAATAATATGCACATTACTGTGCTTAATATTTAAAACTAATCCGTGGGTTGGAGTTATATTTACATTATAAAAATAGCTCTTAGAGTCAATACATATTCATGTTGTTGTTTTTTTTTTTTTTAGAGTTTACTTTGCCACTCTATGAATCTGCGATGTGCTGATTAAAGACCTGTCGATTTGGCGTTGTCATTTGGCGACAGTCTAGTATGCAAAGTGTATACACCTGTGTTATACGAACACGTCTTTCAGGCCTATAATACAATGGCAAAAATGTGATAGGAACATTTTTTTTTAACCCGGAGAGGTGAAATTAGGTAGCAGCACAAATGAACACATGACGTTGTCATTCTTATGCAAACGAGTATAAGCATGTAAAATTCCTCACAACGTTGTTGCTCAAACCTGAGAAATGTATCTACTGCATTTCTTGGAATTTAAAATACGAAATTGTTGTTAATATGTTAATTATTATTTGCAGCAGTTCTGCTTTCACTGAAGGAGAAGAAGGATCCCTTGGAACAGTTCTAAATGAGTAAAGGACGCCTCTTTCTGTTTTTAAATGTTGTACATTGTTTGCTGGCCACCACATCGAAAGCTGGCTCTAGCAACACGATGATTGGGATTCTTCTTCTAGCAAGGAAAATGACGCGAGTTTTCCATGTGAGTGGTGATGAGGCGCGCGTCTCGCGGACCGGCCGGAGAACAGCGTGGCGCCTCTCTGCGGCGTAATAAGGAACTGCTCTCGTCGGTGATTTCCCCCGGGGGGTGGAGGAGGGGGGCGACAGGTTCAGGGGCCACGCCGCGCCGCCGAGTGGATTAGACGCCCGTAGACGAGGGCTGTGCGGCTGTGAGGGGGAGTCGACGCGAAGAATGAAGTCTAGAGAGGATTCTTTATCAGTTTATCGCTACGGTAGCGGCGGTTTTAAACATGCCAAAAAACTCCATGTATCATTAATACAGAAATTTTTTTACCTCAGTTGAGGAATAGACTGAAAGGTTTAAGTTATTTTTGACACACGTCGTTGCTGAATATACTGCATGTCTTCAGAAAACACAGTAACGGACATCAGTCTGTTTGTGCCTCAGAACGGGAACCGAGCCCAGATCCTGAAACGTGGCAACTATTTTTTTTTTTGTCTTTTGAAGCCTTATGTGTTCGTCTAAGCTGTGGTCGTTGTGTTGTCCAGAATTTCTTTTTTGCCACACCATTAGGTTCGCCTGTGCGTCTCTGTGTTATCGTTGTGTTGTCATCTTTATCTGTTTGGTATCCTAGTTTAGTTCGTCTGTTTTTCGCTGTGTTGTCCAAGGTATTTTTTGTCTTTAATTTTTGTTTATGTTGCAACTTTCCCGTAGTTGTTAGCCCACTGTGTCTGTCTGTGATGTAATATTTTTCTGACATTTCTTCCACGGAATATTCTGTGCTACATTTTAAATTTGTTGACATCGCCTGCTTTTGTCTTGTTGTCTGTGTTTTAGCAAATTCATCTTTTTTTGTACGTTTCTGAGTTTTTTTTATTGCATACAGTATAACCATCAGTGACATAAGCAAAAAAAGTGATTGAGACTTTCAGTACTCGATAGTGATATGGAAACATGTAACTTCGGGAACAACTTTTTATTTTGCAAAAAACTTACAATACGGAACTAGGAGAAGAAATTTTAAGTTGAGTAGTATAGGAATGGGGCGCCGAGGACTGGCGCTGGCGCGTGGTGTGTGGCCGGTGGTGTTATCCGCCATCTTGGATTGTGATGTCACGACGGCCATCTTGGATGGTTGTGACCTTGACCTTTGACCTTGACATTTGACCTTCAAAATGTGTCAAAATCCGCCAAAATTGGGCAAAATTTGCCCAAAATTCCTCAAAAATCGCCAAAATTTCAATTTCTGTGAAAAAAAAAATTCCGCCAAAAAATCGCAAAAAATTCCACAATCCAAAAATTAGGATTTCAAAAATCCTCAAAAGTCGTTTTGCCCTAGAAAGAACCCTAATTCCTAAAACTGGCTTAAAACTCCTAAGAGATAGCCGCTTATAAGCCATTTCTAGGAATAAGGATACCATGACCGCCATCTTGGATTATGTCGTCACCGATGCATTTTTCGTTACGGCCGCCATCTTTAACTTTTTTATTTATTATCCGATTTTTATAAAATATTTTTTAAAAATTATAAAAAAAATTAAATAATAAAATTTTAATAAAACATTTTTAAAAAACAAACTTTTACGACACGGAGTTCGGAGTCCTCGGTTCGAACCCGGTGAGGGCAAAAAAATTAAAAAATGGCGACCGATCCTTCCCTCACAGTGACTGCTGGCATACTGACTCCCACCACTTTTTTCATAGCATATATATCATCCGGCAGTATGACGTCATGTACGCCATCTTGAAATTTGGACGCCATCTTGAAAATCTTTATTTATTATCCGATTTTAATGAAAAAAATTCCAAAATTCATCAAAAAATTAACGTATTTGAATTCTGTTTGATTATATCGATGTAAGTCCTTGGTTCGATTCCCGGCGAGAGTAAACGGTCGATCCTTCCTCCATGAAAGCTACCTAGACTGATCTACCACCAACAATACCAAGGTATATATCGTCAACTGGTATGACATCATGTCCGCCATCTTGTCTTCATCCGCTGGAGACCACCATCTTGTTTTCGTCCGCTAGAGTGTGCCGATACCATGTAGTATAATTATCTGGTCACCATACTTGTGTCCTCAACTGTTGACATTGAACATTGACCTTTACCTTGAACCTTGACCTTGAAAATTGACCCTGACCTTGAAATTTGACCTTGACCTTGAAATTTGACCTTGACCTTGAAATTTGACTTTGTCCTGGAAATTTGACTTTGCCTTGTCGACCATCATGGATCCGACATTTTATGTTCAGTACATGCTACCAGAGGATACCACCTGCTGGAGTATGCCATCTTGTGTGTGTACTTGTATTATAGAGTACATTTCCATCTGGATAATTTTATTCTAACCCGCTACAGTGCAGTAATCATTTATTACCGAGGTGCCCCCGCCATCATGAAATTCGACCGCCATCTTGAAATCATGTAATAATGTAGCTATAAAAGCGGGAAAAAATCCAAAATTCATTAAATAAATCACTCATTAACTTACATATCGATTCGATCCGCTCCAGTCCTTGGCTCTATCCTCGATCGATGCAAAACATTTAATTTTATGAAAAAAAATAATAATTCCAATAAACGATGTTCAACATTCGTAAAGAGACTTTAAATCCTCTACTACCATCATCATATCAGACGACAAGACTACCATATTGGAAATTCGTAATTGTAATGCTAGAGATTCGGGAAAAAGTTCAAAACTCATTAAATAAATTTGTAATCTATATACTGATTGATTAGATCGACTAAGGTCCTTGGTTCGATCCCTTGCCGATACAAAGCAACTTTAATTTTAAAAAAGTACCAGAAAAGTGTAAGGTTCGAGGAATAAAACACCTAAAAGTCTTTTACAAACATAATATTTATTACACAATTTCTATCCTACTACAGAATCACTTGCGAAAGCCAGCAATCTTATAAAAATTTAGCCCTGCATAGACGTACAACGACTACTTCTTAGCTCCAAATGGCTCCAAATGCTCCAAACGGCCTCCAAATGGCTCCAAAAGCTCCAACAGCCTCCAAATGCTTAACACAGTTCCAAATGGCTCCAAATGCTCCAAACGGCCTCCAAATGCTTGACAGCTCCAAATGTTTCTAGCAGCTCCAAATGCTCCAAATGCTTGACAGCTCCAACAGCTCCAACAGCCTCCAAATGCTTGACAGCTCCAAATGTTTCAAGCAGCTCCAAATGCTCCAAATTCTTGACAGCTCCAAATGCTTCAAAAGGCTCCAAATGCTCCAAATGACTCCAAAAGGCTCCAAATGCTCCAACAGCTCCAAAAAAAAGGCTCCAAATGCTCCAACAGCCTCCAATGCATAACACAGCTCCAAATGGCTCCAAATGTTCCAAACGGCCTCCAAATGGCTCCAACAGCCTCCAAATGCTTAACACAGCTCTAAATGGCTCCAAATGCTCCAAACGGCCTCCAAATGCTTGACAGCTCCAAATGTCTCCAGCAGCTCCAAATGCTCCAACAGCTCCAAAAAAAGGCTCCAAATGCTCCAACAGCCTCCAAATGCTTAACACAGCTCCAAATGGCTCCAAATTCTTGACAGCTCCAAATGCATAACACAGCTCCAAATGCATAACACAGCTCCAAATGGCTCCAAATGTTCCAAACGGTCTCCAAATGCTTGACAGCTCCAAATGTCTCCAGCAGCTCCAAATTCTCCAACAGCTCCAAAAAAAGGCTCCAAATGCTCCAACAGCCTACAAATGCTTAACACAGCTCCAAATGGCTCCAAATGCTTGGCAGCTCCAAATGCTTCAAAAGTCTCCAAATGCTCCAAATGGCTCCAACAGCTCCAAAAGACTCCAAATGCTTCAAAAGGCTCCAATTGCTCCAAGAGCTCCATCTTCAATTGGTTCCAACTGATTCCTATTACTTTTATCGAACTTGGCATGATTACTAACATGTCTTTATCAGTATACATTTTGACTGGCAGTGGTAACGTTTTTTACACCTTTAAGTTATAAGTTTTATTTAGAAATCAGATTTCGATAAATGATAGCTTCCATCTGGAAAGAAAATATATTAATTTATCTTCAAGTTTATACACATACATTTAATTTAATCCATTATTGTATGTAGCCAGCTTCCCTCAGTTCTTTGAGTATGAAGGATATTTCTTTAATGTTCGAATAGTTTCCTGCACAAAGCGATCCATGTAGTAGTCGTAGCCTGTTAACCAATATGTTAGGATCTTCCCATGAGGTAAAATCAATCTCTTCTGCTGCCTTCATCATCCTTGCATGTTTATAATAAATATTATATCTGGTGTCTATCGTTTTAACACCAACCACAAGGTCACTTTCGTCATCTTGACAGTGATTATCACAAGCTTGATCAGGATAATTTATTTTATTACGTCGTTTCCATCGTTTTGGTCTCAAACCACCATCACAGTCTTCGCTCTTGCATGCTTTTGGTGCTTCAGTACAGTACTCAATCATGTCAGCCTCAGATGTGTCACCACAATCTTCAATCATGCCAGCTTCTGATGTGTCACCACAGTCTTCAATCATGTCAGCACCACAAACTTGATCAGGATAATTTATTTTATTACGTCGTTTCCATCGTTTTGGTCTCAGACTGCCATCACAGTCTTCAATCTTGCCTGCTTTAGGTGTTTCAGTACAGTACTCAATCATGTCAGCCTCAGATGTGTCACCACAATCTTCAATCATGCCAGCCTCAGATGATTCATCAAAGTCTTCGACCTTGTAAGTTTCAGGTGGTTCTCCATCTTTCACATTTTCATGGAGACGACTAGATATTGGAGTAAATATATTTTCATTTCTAATGTGGTTACAACTTCCTTCGTTTGTTTTAAATTTTAAATTATTATCTTGATCTAGATCAGTAATTTTAGCATTAGCTTTTTCGCCTTCGTTCCTCTTCCGCGATGTTGTAGCCCAGTCTTCGTTATCTTTATTCATCTTAATTGTACAGGTCTTGTAATGTCTATCCAAGTAATATCTTCTACCAAAGGATTTCTGACACTGACTGCAATGAAATAGTTTTTGACAAGGACCCAAATTACACTCGCTTCTCTCATGTCGTTTAGCATTCTTTCTCAAGGTAAACACCTTGCTACAGTATCTACAGTGATGACGTTTTGATACAGCAACAAATCCCGTTTCAGGATTCATATTAGTTATTGAGACTAATGCCAGATGCAAACTAAGAGTTTTAAATTAGATATATTACTTAAATAGAATTTTTTAATTATTTCATCAGCGAGAATTAATTTATCTCATTCAAAGGTACTTGTTGCAAGTAGTTCTGCTTTTCAACAACAGATGTCGCCACATGTTACTTGCAGGTAAATAATATTTAGTTATTTTATGCGGGATGCGGGATGCTCACTAACGATCGCAAAAGAAGGATGGCTTTGCTAGACTCCAAGGAGAAGGAAGTTCGTCCATCCTGTTAGTGCTTCTTAGATTTCTCAGAGATTATTTGACTGAGTAATGATATTTTTTTTTTTAAATTTCCACCTGATAAAAATATTACAAGTGCTGATTTATTGGCAGAATTTCAATAATTAAATGCAACCTTGAATAAAAAAAATGACATGACTCATTAAGTAAAAAATTCTTCATGCAGAGATCAATTCCTCATCAGTAACCAGAAGCACTCGGAGAAAACCATCAGATGTCTAGTCAGGAATAATCAGAAGCACCCAGAGAAAACCATCATAATATTGTCAAGAATAAACAGGAGCACTCGGAGAAATCCACCATAATATTGACAAGAATAATTAGGAGCACACGGAGAAAACCACCGCAAGTTTTCTTTGATATCATAAAATTTCAGGGAAAAAAAATAATAAAAAATAAAAATAAATTAATAAAAAATTAAAAAAAAAAATAAAATAAAAAATACATAAAATTCTGGCTTGTACTAGAACTCTATCTTTGTTCAACAATGAGAAGTTCACAAGCTAGCAGAATTTATTTATGTATTTTTTATTTTATTTTTTTTTTAATTTTTTATTAATTTATTGTTATTTTTTATTATTTTTTTCCCCTGAAATTTTATGATATCAAAGAAAACTTGCGGTGGTTTTCTCCGTGTGCTCCTGATTATTCTTGTCAATATTATGGTGGATTTCTCCGTGTGCTCCCGTTTATTCTTGACAATATTATGATGGTTTTCTCTGGGTGCTTCTGATTATTCCTGACTAGACATCTGATGGTTTTCTCTGAGTGCTTCTGGTTACTGATGAGGAATTGATCTCTGCATGAAGAATTTTTTACTTAATGAGTCATGTCATTTTTTTTATTCAAGGTTGCATTTAATTATTGAAATTCTGCCAATAAATCAGCACTTGTAATATTTTTATCAGGTGGAAATTTAAAAAAAAAAATATCATTACTCAGTCAAATAATCTCTGAGAAATCTAAGAAGCACTAACAGGATGGACGAACTTCCTTCTCCTTGGAGTCTAGCGAAGCCATCCTTCTTTTGCGATCGTTAGTGAGCATCCCGCATCCCGCATAAAAGAACTAAATATTATTTACCTGCAAGTAACATGTGGCGACATCTGTTGTTGAAAAGCAGAACTACTTGCAACAAGTACCTTTGAATGAGATAAATTAATTCTCGCTGATGAAATAATTAAAAAATTCTATTTAAGTAATATATCTAATTTAAAACTCTTAGTTTGCATCTGGCATTAGTCTCAATAACTAATATGAATCCTGAAACGGGATTTGTTGCTGTATCAAAACGTCATCACTGTAGATACTGTAGCAAGGTGTTTACCTTGAGAAAGAATGCTAAACGACATGAGAGAAGCGAGTGTAATTTGGGTCCTTGTCAAAAACCATTTCATTGCAGTCAGTGTCAGAAATCCTTTGGTAGAAGATATTACTTGGATAGACATTACAAGACCTGTACAATTAAGATGAATAAAGATAACGAAGACTGGGCTACAACATCGCGGAAGAGGAACGAAGGCGCAAAAGCTAATGCTAAAATTACTGATCTAGATCAAGATAATAATTTAAAATTTAAAACAAACGAAGGAAGTTGTAACCACATTAGAAATGAAAATATATTTACTCCAATATCTAGTCGTCTCCATAAAAATGTGAAAGATGGAGAACCACCTGAAACTTACAAGGTCGAAGACTTTGATGAATCATCTGAGGCTGGCATGATTGAAGATTGTGGTGACACATCTGAGGCTGACATGATTGCGTACTGTACTGAAACACCTAAAGCAGGCAAGATTGAAGACTGTGATGGCAGTCTGAGACCAAAACGATGGAAACGACGTAATAAAATAAATTATCCTGATCAAGTTTGTGGTGCTGACATGATTGAAGACTGTGGTGACACATCAGAAGCTGGCATGATTGAAGATTGTGGTGACACATCTGAGGCTGACATGATTGAGTACTGTACTGAAGCACCAAAAGCATGCAAGAGCGAAGACTGTGATGGTGGTTTGAGACCAAAACGATGGAAACGACGTAATAAAATAAATTATCCTGATCAAGCTTGTGATAATCACTGTCAAGATGACGAAAATGACCTTGTGGTTGGTGTTAAAACGATAGACACCAGAGATAATATTTATTATAAACATGCAAGGATGATGAAGGCAGCAGAAGAGATTGATTATACCTCATGGGAAGATCCTAACATATTGGTTAACAGGCTACGACTACTACATGGATCGCTTTGTGCAGGAAACTATTCGAACATTAAAGAAATATCCTTCATACTCAAAGAACTGAGGGAAGCTGGCTACATACAATAATGGATTAAATTAAATGTATGTGTATAAACTTGAAGATAAATTAATATATTTTCTTTCCAGATGGAAGCTATCATTTATCGAAATCTGATTTCTAAATAAAACTTATAACTTAAAGGTGTAAAAAACGTTACCACTGCCAGTCAAAATGTATACTGATAAAGACATGTTAGTAATCATGCCAAGTTCGATAAAAGTAATAGGAATCAGTTGGAACCAATTGAAGATGGAGCTCTTGGAGCAATTGGAGCCTTTTGAAGCATTTGGAGTCTTTTGGAGCTGTTGGAGCCATTTGGAGCATTTGGAGACTTTTGAAGCATTTGGAGCTGCCAAGCATTTGGAGCCATTTGGAGCTGTGTTAAGCATTTGTAGGCTGTTGGAGCATTTGGAGCCTTTTTTGGAGCTGTTGGAGAATTTGGAGCTGCTGGAGACATTTGGAGCTGTCAAGCATTTGGAGACCGTTTGGAACATTTGGAGCCATTTGGAGCTGTGTTATGCATTTGGAGCTGTGTTATGCATTTGGAGCTGTCAAGAATTTGGAGCCATTTGGAGCTGTGTTAAGCATTTGGAGGCTGTTGGAGCATTTGGAGCCTTTTTTTGGAGCTGTTGGAGCATTTGGAGCTGCTGGAGACATTTGGAGCTGTCAAGCATTTGGAGGCCGTTTGGAGCATTTGGAGCCATTTAGAGCTGTGTTAAGCATTTGGAGGCTGTTGGAGCCATTTGGAGGCCGTTTGGAACATTTGGAGCCATTTGGAGCTGTGTTATGCATTGGAGGCTGTTGGAGCATTTGGAGCCTTTTTTTTTGGAGCTGTTGGAGCATTTGGAGCCTTTTGGAGTCATTTGGAGCATTTGGAGCCTTTTGAAGCATTTGGAGCTGTCAAGAATTTGGAGCATTTGGAGCTGCTGGAAACATTTGGAGCTGTCAAGCATTTGGAGGCTGTTGGAGCTGTTGGAGCTGTCAAGCATTTGGAGGCCGTTTGGAGCATTTGGAGCCATTTGGAACTGTGTTAAGCATTTGGAGGCTGTTGGAGCTTTTGGAGCCATTTGGAGGCCGTTTGGAGCATTTGGAGCCATTTGGAGCTAAGAAGTAGTCGTTGTACGTCTATGCAGGGCTAAATTTTTATAAGATTGCTGGTTTTCGCAAGTGATTCTGTAGTAGGATAGAAATTGTGTAATAAATATTATGTTTGTAAAAGACTTTTAGGTGTTTTATTCCTCGAACCTTACACTTTTCTGGTACTTTTTTAAAATTAAAGTTGTTTTGTATCGACAAGGGATCGAACCAAGGACCTTAGTCGATCTAATCAATCAGTATATAGATTACAAATTTATTTAATGAGTTTTGAACTTTTTCCCGAATCTCTAGCATTACAATTACGAATTTCCAATATGGTAGTCTTGTCGTCTGATATGATGATGGTAGTAGAGGATTTAAAGTCTCTTTACGAATGTTGAACATGGTTTATTGGAATTATTATTTTTTTTCATAAAATTAAATGTTTTGCATCGATCGAGGATAGAGCCAAGGACTGGAGCGGATCGAATCGATATGTAAGTTAATGAGTGATTTATTTAATGAATTTTGGATTTTTTCCCGCTTTTCTAGCTACATTATTACATGATTTCAAGATGGCGGTCGAATTTCATGATGGCGGGGGCACCTCGGTAATAAATGATTACTGCACTGTAGCGGGTTAGAATAAAATTATCCAGATGGAAATGTACTCTATAATACAAGTACACACACAAGATGGCGTACTCCAGCAGGTGGTATCCTCTGGTAGCATGTACTGAACATAAAATGTCGGATCCATGATGGTCGACAAGGCAAAGTCAAATTTCCAGGACAAAGTCAAATTTCAAGGTCAAGGTCAAATTTCAAGGTCAAGGTCAAATTTCAAGGTCAGGGTCAATTTTCAAGGTCAAGGTTCAAGGTAAAGGTCAATGTTCAATGTCAACAGTTGAGGACACAAGTATGGTGACCAGATAATTATACTACATGGTATCGGCACACTCTAGCGGACGAAAACAAGATGGTGGTCTCCAGCGGATGAAGACAAGATGGCGGACATGATGTCATACCAGTTGACGATATATACCTTGGTATTGTTGGTGGTAGATCAGTCTAGGTAGCTTTCATGGAGGAAGGATCGACCGTTTACTCTCGCCGGGAATCGAACCAAGGACTTACATCGATATAATCAAACAGAATTCAAATACGTTAATTTTTTGATGAATTTTGGAATTTTTTTCATTAAAATCGGATAATAAATAAAGATTTTCAAGATGGCGTCCAAATTTCAAGCTGGCGTACATGACGTCATACTGCCGGATGATATATATGCTATGAAAAAAGTGGTGGGAGTCAGTATGCCAGCAGTCACTGTGAGGGAAGGATCGGTCGCCATTTTTTAATTTTTTTGCCCTCACCGGGTTCGAACCGAGGACTCCGAACTCCGTGTCGTAAAAGTTTGTTTTTTAAAAATGTTTTATTAAAATTTTATTATTTAATTTTTTTTATAATTTTTAAAAAATATTTTATAAAAATCGGATAATAAATAAAAAAGTTAAAGATGGCGGCCGTAACGAAAAATGCATCGGTGACGACATAATCCAAGATGGCGGTCATGGTATCCTTATTCCTAGAAATGGCTTATAAGCGGCTATCTCTTAGGAGTTTTAAGCCAGTTTTAGGAATTAGGGTTCTTTCTAGGGCAAAACGACTTTTGAGGATTTTTGAAATCCTAATTTTTGGATTGTGGAATTTTTTGCGATTTTTTGGCGGAATTTTTTTTTTCACAGAAATTGAAATTTTGGCGATTTTTGAGGAATTTTGGGCAAATTTTGCCCAATTTTGGCGGATTTTGACACATTTTGAAGGTCAAATGTTAAGGTCAAAGGTCAAGGTCACAACCATCCAAGATGGCCGTCGTGACGTCACAATCCAAGATGGCGGATAACACCACCGGCCACACACCACGCGCCAGCGCCAGTCCTCGGCGCCCCATTCCTATACTACTAAGTTGAATTTTTAAAAACAATGCAGAGCGAGTTACATCAAAGAAAAATTTATCTTCATCTACATTTCTTGAAGCGAATCACACGTAGTTTCCGCACCCACTGCTAGAATTCACTACCGGAGCATCGACTTCGACCATGGAACGGCTCTGATAAAAGCGAAAATGACGTGGAAAAATAAACTATACACCGGCTTTTGATCAGATTTTCGACAAGGAATTTTATTTGAATACTGCTCATCCTGTAAAAATATTGATTAGACTGTTATTACATAATAATAAAATATTTCCCTTTGGCTTTGTGAGCTTTGGTTTGCGCCATCCGCCACATTTCCATTCCATGCGACTTCCGTTCCGTTCACGGAATCGTTCCTACCGGAATCCTTATACCGAGAGGTAAGATGTTTACACATCAAAAACATCTCAGACAGTAAGGAAGTTGTCACGTGTGAAGGCAGAACAGTTTCTCAAACCACGAACTTAGTCAGCGAGAAGAGCCTGGCGCTGGCGAGATAGGATTACAACCGGGACGGTGACGTGCGGGGCGGGAAACTTTCCCCGCCCGAAAATCTGACGTGAAAGATGGCAGGCCTAGAGCGTGAAGTTGCGAGATTCCAGAGCGGGCGGCTGCTGCGTGAGCGGGCAGACTCCCGCGCGACTTCGTCTGTCTCTGGCAACCTCCTCCAATCCGCAAGGCAGCAGCGAGCTAACCAGATGTATAGCTAAGAGGATAGGAAACGTCTCATCGTGCACGAATCACGAGAATATAAAACCCATAATAGAATCTGAACGACTTGACAGAATTCGATGTGGTTGGTTTTGTCGGCTAGATATTTTCATTACAAAGAATTTAATGAACAGATATTCAATTCAAGGTTAAATTAAAAAAAAATTTAAACTTTTTGAAGTGAAACTTCTTTGGGCGCAATGGGAGTAAAATTTCAAGGCCGAATTTTGATGCGACGTTTTCGTGAATATGCAATTTTTTTTTTTCCTAACCTAACTAAAACTAAGTGTATTTTGTTTGGGAGGGTCTGGGTTAGGGAAGACTCTAGATGCGTCCCAGGCCGAAGCCTTTACGCCTATTCATGCTGGGTTTAAGCCATGCAGACAAGGGAGCGTGCATCGTGTGCTTGTTCGGGGATTGGCCAGCCATGGCTGCAATTGGCGCCATGACTAACTCCCCTTCTTAATACTAGACTATAACTAGATAAGTTGGGCCCAGGTAAAACCTGCATGGACACAGGGAAAACCCTGGGCACTTTCATGCGGGATGCAAAATTTCATGCATTAATAACAAGCAGGTTGGTTACAGGAACAGAAGGATGGTTCAGGAAGAAGAGTTGGTCAGAGTAGAAAGAGTCTACCATGCGGGGTTTGGGCGCTTGGACGGTTGTGTCCGCTTGTAGTGTTTAGGGGCACTGGTTTTTTGGGGGCGACTTAGTCGTTTCCCCCCAGCTGCCAGCCAGCTGAAGTTAATACTAATTTGTTTCCTAATTCTAAATGACATGTGTTGCAGCGCATGTGTGAGCATTAGATGTTTTTATTACGTTAATTACCCGCGAGCTGAGACAAGGGCCTTACTCCGGAGAAACTATAGCTTCAGGTCGCCTGTCGCCTGTCGCCTGTCAATGGCTGTCGGCACTTAGAGAAATTAGTTCGTCCGTCATTGCTTAACCCATTATCACAACATCTACGCATCAATAGCTACGAATAATTAATTTAAATAGTGTGCCCGCAAGTTGATGTGTCGGGACAAACTCTGGAGAGGACATAGCTTCAGATCGCCTGTCGCCAGCAAAAGGCAGTCGGTCGGTTAGAGAAATTGCCCACTCCTTCATTGCTAATCCCTAGCAGCAACTTCCTACGCTTATTTTCTACGGGTTTGTGTACTCTTAAATATTAGCTGTGATGTGTGTGATAGCTGCCAGCATACTTGTGTGAAGTGCACTAGTGTTTTTGTGTAATTTGAAGGCGCGACCTGCCCTCGCTATGCTAAAGCATAGGGCAGAATTTTCTCGCCGGTCCGCAACCGTTTGGTCGGGGTACCGCTTTTTCGGGAAAGCTGCGTCGAGCGTGGCCGGGTGGCCGCGTAGGCGCGCTGTGATTGGCCGCAGGGTCCGGCCAATGACAGGTCACTATGGTGTTCGGTGCGCAAGTACCATTTTCGGTCGCTTAAACTTAATTATTTCATCCGGGTCGTATTGTCCGAGGGATGAAACAAGTGGGTTTTGATTTGTCGCACATTTATCGTAAAATGTTTGTGTAGTTCGAATGTAGAAATCGTGTAATGTCTCCATGCCCGTTTCCCGATGGAGTGCCTCTACTGGGCAGTATCTGGGGGCGTCTGTGGCGATACGAATGCATCTGTTTTGTATTCGCTGCAGTTTTAGTAAATGTGTTTTGGCTGCTGTGGCCCATACAGGGGCTGCATATGTAATTATGGGTCGAATGAGGGCGGTATACAGGGCCAAGCCATTGTACACAGTGCCTCCCAGGCGCCTACTCATTACTGGGTAGAGTGAGCTCATTCTCCCATATGCTTGGCCGCGCTTGGTGTCTATATGGTTTCGCCATAGAAGTTTGCGGTCCATGATGACTCCTAAGTATTTAGCTGCGTCCTTGTGTGGTATATTTTCGCCAAACAAGGTTAGCTGTGGCCTGTTATTTGGTTGCGGTAGATTTTTTCGTGTAAATACTACCACTTCAGATTTTGTGGTATTTATTTTAGTGCGCCATTTTGTGCACCAATGTTGCATTGTATCTAGCGCGGTTTGCAGTCTAGTCGTAGCTAGGCGCAGGTTATGTGATCTGCTGTACAGAACCGTGTCGTCTGCATAGCAGCCTAGCTTCACGAGGCGGTGCTCTGGCTTGGGTATGTCGCTTACATACACATTAAATAATACTGGCCCTAAAATGCTGCCTTGTGGTACACCAGCATTTATGTGTTTAAGTGTGGATTAAGTGCCTTCCGTGGTGACTCTAAATGTTCGATTGGCCAGGTATGATGCTATTAATTTTACGTAGCAGTCAGGGAAGCCTGTTTCATACAATTTGTATATTAGACCTGCGTGGAAGACTCTATCGAATGCTTTTTCAACATCTAGAAATGTAGCTATTACATAGTCTTCGACATTGAATGCGCTAGTTATTTCCTCTGTGAGGCGAACTAGTGGCTGTATTGTGGAATGCGCTGCGCGAAAACCAAACTGCTCGTTGGGCAGAATGTTATGTTCTCTTATGTGTATATTTAACCTGTGTAAAATTATACGTTCAGCTACTTTTGACATTGTGCTTAACAAGCTTATTGGTCTGTAATTTTGCGGGAGGGTTTTATCTTTCCCAGGTTTATGAAAGACAATTACATTCGCCTCTTTCCATTGTTCGGGAAAGTGTTGCAATTTTAAAATCGCATTAATACACGCAGCTAAATATTCCAGTGTTTCATCTGGTAGTTGTTTTAAGACGATAGCCTGGATGCTATCGTTTCCGGGGGCTTTTCTAGGTTTCATGCGTTTTATAACCCTTTTTATTTCTTGTGTGAATGTGGGAGCCGGTTCGGCTATCACTGGCTGGTGTAGTTTAGTACGCAATTCCCTGTATATTTGCGCAGTGAATTGCCTGTCGCATGGCTGATTGTGTGGCTGGAATGCGGTTTCCAGTGTTTTTACAAAGGCTTCTGCCTTGTCCGCGGGTTTGAAAGCTATTCCCGTGTCAGTTTGTAGGGGAGGGATTTTCTGTGATTTATTAAGTATACGTTTCGTCATAGTCCAGGCGCTATTGTCCTGGATTTTGAGTTTAGAAATTTTATGTTCCCATGTGCGGGCGCACCAGAGTTCTATTTCTTCCGATATTACTGTCTGTAATTCATTTATTCGGCGCTTGGTTTCGGCCTGTCTGTGTCTCGTGTACCGTCTACGTAGGCGGCTTTTTTGTGCTATTAATTGCGAGATGTATGCTGGCAGCTCGTCATGCTCTAACCTAATCTCCTTTTCTGGTATGCACGCGGTTATCCCGTCTTGTATTTTTGTTGTGAGGTCAGCTATCGCTGCCTCCAATTCTTTGCCTGTTGTAATATTAAGCTCTGTAGCGTCAGGCAAGGCATGTATTAAATGATTTTGAAAGCCCCTCCAATCGGCGCGGTGATAGTCTTTAGTTTTGCGGGGCGTGTTGGTTTCTGTGTTCGCATTGTCGAATAGAATGTGAACTGGGAAGTGGTCTGAGGACATTTCATGCACCACTTCCAGCTCGAAACCTGTATTAAAACGCTTATTAAGTGAATATGTTGTGAAACTACATCTGACGCTAAACGGTTGCGGACGGAGCAGAGAACTTGGCCGGCCGCAGATTCCACGTGGCGGCGTGCGGCTCAGGTTGAACCCTGCCATGCTGCAGGGATATGCGGGTCGCGGCGGTAGGGACCCGCCTGCGCCTGACGCCACCCGACTTGGGCAGAGGGCAACACAAAGGGGTATCAGGTGATTGTGCGCCGCGCCACGGGCCATCTTCGCAAGAAAATGGTGTACTTCTAAGAACATGATATTTTAATTACTTGTGTAAATCAGTATTGTTAAACAGTGTTGTAAGAGTATTGTTTTAGCTGTGTAACTAAATTTTATTTACTTGTATAATGTTTTTCAGGCTTTAGTTTGGCAGGATAATTATTTGTGACGTTTTTTTTTAATTAACTATATCGCACATCCTTATTCCTTACTAATATTATAAATGCGAAAGTAACTCTGTCTGTCTGTTTGTTACCTTTTCCCGGCTGAACGGCTGAAGGGCTGAACGGATCGTAATGAAATTTGGTAAGGAGATAGATTATATCCTGGGGATGGACATAGGCTATCTTTTGTCTAAAAAAAAATTTAAACGGGTTAAAAAAATATATCTTAATTTTATGTAACGTGTGTCATAGATATACAAACTGTTAAGTGTCATTCCTCTATGTCTGCCGAGCAATAGCTTTCAAGCCATTACGTTACGTTTTGCTATTGTAAGGAACTAAGTAGAGAGTAAGAAAAAAATAAATATCTTGACAGTTTGTAGTGTCGCCATATTTGTTTCAATTTTCAATACCGTTTTTGTATATTACAATTTAAATTATTTTTTTTTACAGTACCTACTTATAACTTATTTGCAAGGAGTTTGGTTTAGTGTTTATAATTAATCTGCTGAGCGTCAAGAGTCTTAAACCTACTGAGACCGAAGACCAGAAATATATATCAATTATGTAATATATTGTTGAAAAATTTGAATTTTACTATTTCAGGTAAGTCGATTTTTTTTATTAATTAGAATAGTTATGTGTAATTGCCATCTTCCTTTATTTCATATTAAACATTATGTTTGGTTGAGTGTGAGATAATTTTATTTATGTATGCTTTAATTTCATTTAATTTCTTATATATATTCTTACCTACCTACTTCTATTAAATTTCAGGCGGATGTTAACATTGTCATTCCAGTTGTATAATTTTTTTTGTCAAATTAGTTGTTATTTATACTTTTTGTTTTTCATTTTGGACTATGTTTTTTTTTTACTTAATTCAAAGATTTGTGGTGTGTACAGGGAGTGATATCTCTATTAATTTCTATACTCCTTTGGATAAGCGGAATATGGCCACAACAGTTTTACATATCAACAAATCCTACAAATGTTTTAAACATTATGACAAATAAAAACAATTTTTACAAACATCCTTAGTTTTTTTTTGGTGTGTATAGTTTGAAGTATAATATTATGTATGTACGTAAATTCTTAAACATAGAGTTATTTATTAATTTATTTAGAAAATTATTCATAGGTAGGTAATAAGTTTTCCTTTATATCTCTTTCGATTTGGAGTGTTTCCGAGCCATTCGGGGTCCTCAACATCACCCCTTCCACCCCCCCCCCCCCCAGGTGGTTAAAGCCCCAAAATTTAGAAAGTTTAAAATTTTTAAAAAATCTTTCTCTTTCGATTTTAAACGTTTTCGAGCCGTTCTGGGTCCTAGAACCCACCTCCCCCCTCTGGGAAAAAGCCCCAAAATTTCGATAATTTTAGGAATTTCAAATATCTATTATTCTTTCGAGATGGAGTGTTCCGAAACATTCGAGGTCCTGAACCTCCACCCCTCCCCTCCCTTTTCTCAAAAGTGAAAGCCACAAAATTTCGAAAAATTGGAGGAAATTGTATTAAAATTAAGTCATTACTAACTAAAGTGTCCGGGGGATGGCGGAACGTTTACCCAAAGACGTGTTGTCCAACAAATTTGTGGTAAGGGGATTGAGGGAATGCAAAACCCCAAAATTTGGAAAAATTTCTTAAATTTAAGAATACTTTTTTTACTATTTGGAGTGTTTCCGAGACATTCGGGGTCCTCAAACTACCCTCCCCTCACAAGGAGTCAAAGACCCAATAATTAAAAAAATTCCCAAAATTTCCAAAAACCTATTCTTTTTCGATTTGGAGTGTTTACGAGCCATTCGGGGTCCTCAACATCACCCCCCCCCCCCCAAAGGGGTTAAAACCCCAAAATTTAAAAAATTAAAATATCATTCTTTCGATTTTTATTGTTTCCCAGCCATTCAGGGTCCTCAAAATCACCCCTCCCCCTCTGGGGACAAAGCCCCAAAATTTCGACAATTTCAGGAATTTCAAATATCATTTCTTTCGAGATGGAGTGTTTCAAACCATTCGAGGTCCTGAACATCCACTTTTCGCAAAAGTGAAAGCCCCAAAATTTCGAAATATAAGAATATATATAATTGGATTTTGGTATGTATGAACTCTTACACTGTTTTACCGATCGCCATCGAAGTGTTTTTATCATGAAGAAGGTTTTTATGCTATCCATTTTTTTTGTAACTCGCCGCTAGATGGCGCTGTAGCGCATCAACTTCTAAACCTTTCAACCGATCGCCCTGGGTAAACAGAAAATCATAGGTCACAGATACACAAACAGTAATTATGTGTCATTTCTTAATGTCCAACACACTGGACATATCGCTATCCATTTTGCTGTAACTCGCGGACAATATATCACCTGGTGTTCAGCCCGGGCAAAGCCGGGTACTGCAGCTAGTCGTATTATAATTATGAGCCCACGAACGTGTAAATATGTTGAGTCGAACTATGATTAAACTAGTTTAAAAAAGGTTAAACAGATCCCTTGCGTAGAATATTAATTGGTTTATGCCTATGAATACATTGCGGTATGTATATGTACCCTTTTGGCAAAATCTGTGACACTATAACTCAATGATAAGGTGATATATGCAGAATAACGACATAAGTCTAGAAAATTGCTCGACCGCATCTAATTTGTTCATAATATAAAATTAAATTAAAAACTAATTTATTAAAATCAATCCTATCTTTTATATTTCCTTAAAAGGTTTTCTTTATGGTTTGAGTATTTCAACAGTGAGTAATATTTATTGTTAATTAATAAAAATTGATTCATCAATAATTATTGAATTCCTGACCTGTTTTTTTGAAGTGGGTATTAATTTTGTTAATTCATGCTTATTTTTTTCTATTTGAAACTACTTAATAATAATAACAAAAAGTTCCGATTAAAAAATTGTCTACTTTATCTCTTTCTCCCGCTTTAGTTTTACCACTTACGATATACTTACGAGTAGAGGTTTCAATTGGGTAGGATGGATGTGGCGTATTTGAACTTATTTCAAAAATATATATTATTTTATTTGTAAATTTATTTATACTTTGTGTTTATACAAAAACTTTATTTAAGATTTAATTTCCTGTTATAACTGTGGTTTTAAAAGTAATACTGATTTATTTGGTAGGGTAGTTATGACATACATACTTACATGTAACTGTGTTAAAAATTTATGAATCTCTTAAATTATCTTTTTGTTACTAACCATTATGTTTGTCAAGGTAAAATATCAAAATAAAATTATTTTACTAGTCTTTTAGCTAATACAGCGTTTATTTATTACAGTTTACTCTGAACGCCCTTTTAAAAATTGGCGGCGTTTATAGCTTAAAAGTACATTAGAATTACGAGATGCATTTTTCTCGCATATCTGAATACTTATATACTTGCTTAGTTGATGTCCTTTCCGGGGAGAGTACATACTCGTATACTTCAGGCGAGTCCGGACACGACCCCAGCCTCTCAACGCTACCGCGCGACTGCGCTCTTCCATAGCCGTCCTAGCTCGCTGGTTGAATATGCATGGGCATGTGAGGGAGTGCCAGTTGAATGGAATTGACTCCAGCCATAGTGAAGGCTCTTGGAGTGACTCCAAACTGCACGTCCTGCTTCCACTTAACGGAATTGGCTGCTCACGCTAAGGTGGTGTCGATAATAGAATACTTCGCACGGGTTATCAGCCATGTCATTGGAAAAGACTACCATTTTGAAAATATATATTATATTCCTCCCATCCACCCGCCACATACAAACGAATTAATGTAGCATAAAAATACCTAGGCCAAGCTTACAATACAAATAATGGTAGACGCAATAAAATTACGTAAAAAATTTGTGTAGCTACCACACAGGTTGCTCAAAAGCTAAACTCAAAACATAAATGAAAGGTTGTTTTGTAATATATATATATACATATATATATATATATAGGCTATAAATTTTCATGAATTCGTAAAGATTAAAACTTCATTAGACTGTCATCCCTCTAGGGAATACATGACGTTACAACAGTAAATATAAAAAATAAAATCATTATAGCAACCGTTTCTTAGTAACAGTTTATGCTGTAGGCTAAAAGAGTGAGGCAGGACTAATTAGAAATAGCACACGAATTAATTTCCCACGCAGGGCATCAAGTAAAAATCTCATCACAGAAATATATATATCCACGAACTAGCTAATAACCTAAGGCTTTGCTCGCGCAATTACAGGGAATTGCTGATGTTGTGCCATTTTTAGAAAAATATTTAATGAATTCCAAATATTTTTTCGAAGGGAAAAGACACAATAAAACGTCAGGTGTATAAAATGTTTAATTCATAACAAAATGGTTTATGAATTTAATTTTATAAAGTTATTAGGCAGAAGCCTAACAAAATTTTAATATAGATTAAAGATATGGTTTTATAATTCCCGTGTAAATGTGTTCGAGGATATATTTTACTTTGAAGAAATTTCCACGAATTCATTTTCATTTAATGAGATAGCAAATGTAAAATTAAGAAATGCACAACTATTTCCTTTTGATTAAGATTGTGGAATCGTTTGCACTTACACTTCGATTTATTTTGGTGATAACTAAGCTTATAATAATGAAACAATATCACCTTTTTACAGATACATAATTTTTAAAACAAATGAATTTTTATTTTAAATGTAAGGATAACAGGTATAATATTTCTTACTAAACGTGTTAGTTGATTCTTAGATATGCTTAGTATTACTTAAACAAAATCCCAAATTTCTCATCCCTCTCCTCATTTCTCACAGGGATGCCCATGATAAAATCCAAACTTCAAATTAAGTAAATATGGCAATATAAATTTACGAAATAAAACCAAACTCATTGCGTTAAATTTTACAGTATATGTGAAATCCATAATTTTTTAAGCACTTAAATTTTTATTGAATTAAAATGTATCTTTCTAATACTGATATAGTGGTTCATTAAATATTATGTTGTGTTTTAAAATAAAAATTAACCTCTTCTAAAAGAGAGTAGTTTAAGGTATTTGATTAATCATTGCCAATACTTGAAAATAAGTTTGATTATTTAAAATCATATTAAGAATCTTTCAACCCTTATCATGAAGAAAGGGATGGTAAAAAAATATTTGTTGATTATTCATGTTTTTAAATACAACTGCATAACTTTAACCCGCTTGATTAGCTATGAGACATTACTTTTATAATAAAACAAATTAATCACCTTTACACATCTTTTGCGTTTCAATATAAACAAAATGTAAATTTAATAAACATGCTATGAAATAATATAATTTGCGTTAATTTAACTGTTTCTTACCTCCAGCATAATATATGAATAATTTCTATAGAACATAACAAACCCCCGATTTGCAGAATTTGCTGTCGACTTTCGAAAAATGATAAAAGCCCCTTACGTTATTAACTATACATATAGCTTTACATATAGCTTTATTTGCTATAGAGATAAGATCTTTTCGTGATTAAATATTTTACCTCCTTTTCACCCCCTTTAAAGCAGTATTACAGTACAATTGAAAAAAAAACTTTCGTATCTCTATAAGTTATACCTTTCGTTCATTCGTAATTTATTAACCTTATATATAGTACATTTGGAAGTATGCATTTATTTAAAACAAAACTTATCCCTTTCACATCCCTTTGGGCTGGAATATCGCTAAGTGGTAAATTAATAATGAATTCTGTTTTTTTATTCGTATCAAATAATGTACGTTTTAATTAAATTGTTTCGGAGAATATACATTTTTAAATGAATCAAAACTAACACCTATTTCATCCGCTTGAAAGATGAATTTCTATACATGAAAAAATTAAATACTTAACTCTACATGCAAGTTGTTCTTTCTTAGTTTCTAACCTAGTTCTAACAGTAAGTGTTCATTTTTTGTTTTAAAACCATACTTATCCTTTACACCCCTTTTAGGGGTTGCATTTCGTAAAACGGTAAGATTTTAGTTGATAGTTATCGTATGTATATTATTGGTACCAAGTACCTTTTATTATGCTTCATTATAATTGGAGAAGTAAATATTTATCTTCAAACCATATTTACCACTTATTCACAATTTAAGGCATAAATTTTGCAAAATGTTAAAATCTAGGTTGGTATATTGGTACCCAATATCTTGTCTTATGCTTGATTATTATTGGATGAATAATTATTTACTTTAAAACAAAATAAATCGCTTAGGGTTTGAATTTCTTAAAATGGTAAAATCGTGGTTGGTAGTTTTTGTATGTTTATTATAAGTACATTTTATATTTTTTATGCTTGATTATGTTCAGAGATATAACTCATTATCTTAAAACCATATTTACCATTTTTTCACCCGCTTTAGGGTGTGATTATATATTTAATTATAGCATAGTTTAAAACTTGGCCAAATATCCTACCTATGAAATAAAATTATCAGTATCTGTCAAGTGGTTTTCAATTGATGCTAGAACAAACAGAGAAAATATACAAAAATTTTAACATCTTTAATTCTCAATACTGTAAATGGCCATTTAAAATAGTTTGTTTATAATTTTATTCTATGAACAGAACTTTTACCTTGAAAGGTTTTATTATTAGTAGAGATAAAACAATAATGTGATATTACACATATTCATATAAAACTTAAATAATATGTTATTACTTCTTTTCAAAAGAAATAGCTTCTATAAAATATGGTTGTAGGAATAAAGATGTTATTTATCATCCATAAATTATACAGTATGTTTTTAGATTTTCTTTTTTTATTTGGTGCATGATTTATATTATTATAACAAAATTTCAGCTTCAAAATTCATAGACAGGCTAAATAAAGACTTATAAAAAATAAAAATTTGGTAATGTGTTTTTGTAAATAAATAGCTTGTACGTGGACAAGTTATTTCAATATGTGTCTACTGGTATGTTCCTTTCCTACCGACTTTGAAGATAGCAAAAATATTTTTTTAACTACATCTCTATTGTTTCGGAGGCAAATTAAAACTGGAAATAAATATTTGGGAATTATTCAAATGTCAATAACAATAAATCCCGGAACGTATGTTTAGCCTATTATAAGATATATGACATTAATATTCAACGCATTAGTAATGTTAGTTCTTTAGAAACTGGGTATACTTTTCTTGTGAACACGAGGGAAACCTATTTGTGTCTGTTGCATCACATCACGGTGGTTCGGGTTGTATATTTTATAAGCGGACCTTTGTAATGATTTATTCATTTTTCCCAATACAACCATCCTGTCAGCACTCCGTTCTATTGATATAACTGCTCATCGTCTTTAATGACACGTCACGTCGCGTCGTGTTGATGCCAAGTTTAAGTTCTGGTTCATTAATTCATAAATTCGTTTGATTGCTTTCAATAGCAGTCTGCTTTTCCTGTTTTTTTTTCTATGTAAGTGTTATTTGGTAAGAAATCGAAGTTATTCAAATTTTATATTCCTTAGTTTTATTTTTATGTTACAATCAGGCGTTTTTCAGAAAGAAATTATACCTGCATTTAAAAATTAGCACTTTTCTTTCAACCATAAGCCATATGAAGTAGAATTTTGTTTAATGTGAGCTATTCTATTAACACAGTCTTTCTCAAAGTGTTAACTAGTACTATTTTGTAGGATTTTTTGCATCTATTTTAATTTTCTGTAATAAGGTGGTCAGTGTCTTAATTTTTCGAAATATACGTATATTGAGTAGGTATATATAATGAACCTATAAATATAAGGAGAAAATGGTTTGTGTTATAAAATGCGTTACGAGTAGGACCGTGTATCGAACAAAATATTTCGAGACCAGCTGTGTGTTACAACGCTGTATCATCGTCTGTGTTTCGTGATTGGTTGAGTTTATTTTAAATGGCGTGTGTTACTGTCGGAACACGAATGACAGCCATTCGGTGCGGAAGCAAACGCGTCCTGATTGGCCCGACCACATAGCCCTGGCGGCCCTTGACTTCACGGGACCCTACATTATTTTCATATGCGGGGGCTTTTATTTTGTAGAGGGGCTGTACCGTTGGCTGTAAGGGCCGACAGGGTAAGGTAGAGCCCCAAAATAAAATGGGCACCCAGAAAATTTAAAAAAATAAACTCTTTAAAACAAAGTTGTTAAGTCAACTTGAAACTCAAATTTAGTGAACGTTTTTGCTAATTCAAATTATAAATTTTGATAAGCTTTTCGGATAAATTATACTCTAACTAGGTTTATATAAATGCTAATTATTAGGGGCAAACATATTTCGCGAAAAATTTTCAAAAGTAGCTAAAAGTTAAAAATCTGTACCATCGTCTATGTTTCGTGATTGGGTGAGTTTCTTTCTGGTAAATATCGATTGTTACAGCACAAATCACAGTAATTAAGTGCGGAAGCAAACGCGTCCTGAATGGCTCGGTCAAATAAGGCAATGACTTTTCTCGCAGACTGCCACCCATCACAAAGAAGTAATCTCTGGTACGGGTAAACCTTGTTGCAGGCTAATAGGCGTTCTGAATTTTTGCGAAAATTTCTGCCCCAACTAATGATCAAAGCCGAGGGAAAACGTGACACTATAAGAGCCGATAATCAAAGAAAATGTTTCTGATACGAACTATTAAAACTAAATTTAATTTGGCATGCAATGACTGATAAGAAAATCTAATTGCACGTTAGTAAAAGTACAGAATTTCCCGCTTTCAATGGTATTTTATAACAGTTTCATATAGACTATTAAAAATAAATCATACGTAAAATTGAAGATACTCTTAACTAATGTGTCTTACAAATGTTCAATATTTGTAACTTTAGTTATACGGCACACACACAACCTAAGTCCAATTCTTCCCACACTTTGGTTAACATGTCTGGAGTAATGGGAGTAACAGCCTCTTCAATTCTGTCTAAACTCTGGAAAATCATTAGTTAGCGTTGGAACGTAGATACGATGTTTTATAAAGCCCCAGAGGAAATAATTGCATAGTATTATCTCAAGTAAACGTGGAGGCCAGCGCAAAAGAGCTCTGCCGCCTCGATCATTACCACCAATCCGACGGTCAGGGACTTCGGCATTCAACCACTCTTGTACAAAGATATTCCAATGGGGAGTAACTTCCATCTTGTTGCAAAACAAACGTTTACAGGTTCACCTTCTACAAATTGGAGAAAGAGTCATTATTTCAACATACCTAAGTGATGCGGCAAGCAAGAAAACTACAAATAATTATTTGCGCTTGCGCTTACCTAAAACATATTTGAGTAACTCTTTAATTGTGACCTCGAACAAAAACTCTAAAACGCTTGCAGTTTATATTATTATTATTTTACAATTCAAACCTTCTTTTATGGACATTCTATATAATTCTTCAGTTTCCATATCAGTCACAGCAAACCCTCAAATAAAAAAAATAGAACTAAGAAGGGCTGGCGCGGTGCCCTGGGCGGTAGTCCGGTTTGCCCGGTCCTGGGGTGTCTCTTTCAGACAGCCGTCGACTGCAAGGAAACAATCGCTAGCGTGGGCCTACCATCCTTGCAGTCTAATGAGCGGTCAGATTTAGTTGCGGAAAACACCTGCCCCTAATGATGTGCCTGCCTTAGGCGTGCCGGGCGCTGCGGGGGCCCCGTTGGACAATGGACGTGGTTGACTTTGACCTAGAGCAAACAACCTCCTGCCCCTTGCGATGCGGCACGAGCATTAGCGTAGAGCTAACGGCGCGGTAACACCTCCGCGACCCCCGACCCTACCAACAACTTGTAATGTGCAAAGGTGTTGAATCCGGAATTCTTTTGTTCGGCACATTTTGTCATCCGGGCACTTACCAGAGCCGCTAGTACTTCGAATTTTTTTTTCTTGTTGGATTCCAAGACGCATTACTCCGCTGCCGGAGTTTAAAGTTTCTTTCATATCTTATCGTCAGTGTAAGTTTACTTTTCAGTATTTTGTTTTCCTGTTTTCCTAGCGGGTGAACATTCGTATTTCACAATATTCATTTCCGTATAATAATTTTTTCATAATTTTTGCTCTCTTTCTATATAACAGAAAATTAAAATTTGTTTTAAGTAACTTTGAAAACATAATGACCTTCGATGTTATGATCTAATAGCTAATGCGGTACGTCCTTGTCCAGAACGTACCAGATTAAATAACTTTCTCTTTCTTCAACTCCAGCCCGTTCTCTAAGGTTCTCATACGCAGAGGATCATGATGAATTTACCTCTTTTGATAAGGGTAGGAAAGGGGACACCGTAAATCTAGAGTTTCTACCCCCTCCCAAATAAAACTGGGGGAACGGAACTTAATATCTAGATAATCGAACCTTCGGCTGGATATTAGACCCATGGGAAATTTCAATAGTAATACATCCATATTTATTGGTATTAATAAAATATAACCCATTAAAAGGGATTCATCTCCTAAAATTGATTTTAATTTTTTTTATTAATTCCTGTGCAAAGAACATAAATTAACTTGTCATTTGCAGTGTCTCACAGCTACACACTTAGCCTGTAAACTTAGTACTAGCTTGTCACATGACTTGAATAAATCTTGCCATACAAGCTTTATTCATGAATGGTTCAAGATCGATTCAAGCTTTCTTCGGACCATGAACCATTGCCTCAAACTGACAGGCTTTTCGTGGCTGGCTTTTTGCAAGATTTTTCATGAGTAAACTAGTGAGCTTGAATCAAGCTAGCCACCATGGAAAGCTTGATTCGAGGCTTATTCAAGCCTATTTTGCTATATGGGCATCTAACTACACCGCATTATTTTGTGACACGAATCTTGCAAACCTCAAACTAATTAATACTCATACCTTCTAAAATGGATGAATATCCATTTTGAAGGCAATCGTTCAAATTGTTTGAGAAGTCATTAAATCCCGTTCATATTTTACACATTTGGGGAAGGTGTCACGTGTTCCCGTGCCTCATCTGGATCCGCCTAATGCCTGTGTGGCATCTCGGACCGGCGCCTTGCGGCAGCTGGGCGTCGGGACGCCCACGCGCTCCTCCCGTTCGCCCGTTCGTTTACGAGACGCCCACCGGTCGCCGACGGCCACCCAGAAACGAGGGGGAACC
Source organism: Bacillus rossius redtenbacheri (assembly GCF_032445375.1). Taxonomy (NCBI): domain Eukaryota; kingdom Metazoa; phylum Arthropoda; class Insecta; order Phasmatodea; family Bacillidae; genus Bacillus; species Bacillus rossius. The sequence goes on along the minus strand of NC_086330.1, from coordinate 56,818,373 downwards.
CGGCGCGCGTCCATCCATCTCTCTTCCTTCCTTCCCGGCTTTCTTCTGGTCGGCGACCGCCCGCGCGATTCATCGGACAGACTCGCCTGCTCTGCCCGCACGCTCGTAAAACGTAAGAGGCCGGGTAAGCGATCTTCCCCAAACAAACCCTGCCTTTTTCCCCTGAACCGCCTCCCGCGGGCCCAGAGAGCCCAGACACCAGCGGCTGTCTTGCTGCGTCTCGCTCGCCCCCTGTACTTCGCCTTCAGTTTCCAGGGACGACAGCCACTACGACAACCCGAACAGTTCCAATGTTTACCGAAGTAGATTAGGTTCGGTCAGTGTAATAAATAATAGTTCTTTATACTGACGTGATAACGTCTATTCGCTCGTTAAAGTGATGTAGAACTTTCTTGTGTGTCCAAATTCCCTTAAGATTTTAATCCCTAATAACTATGAAACTAATAAAGCTTCCACAATGATTGAGCTCACAACGGAAAGATCATGACCATACGTGTTTTTCTTGTTTAGCCTGTGATGTCATCGTACCAGTGTACGCGCATGCATTTGACTTACGAGTTAGCTTTGTGTCAAAGTTGTAAATTGTCCTAGCGTGGAAACTCGTTCAGCTAGAACATTGATTCGGGTGTCACTGTGAAGGGCTTACGGACCCAAAGTGAGACAGTAAAAATAAACGGCTGAATATAAGTGAAAATCGGTATTATTTAGAAAATTACAAAATAATTAATTATGTCGCCTCATATCACCTGTAATTAAGCTCTGAATTTTTTGCAAGTCAGAGAAAAGCTCGCGTCGAAAGGAATCCAAAAATCCTAAAAGGTCCAGTGCCGAGCAGAGTCGAAAAGGAAATGAAAATGAGATTGATAATCAAGTTAAATATTAATTCGGAACACTTGTTGTGTTTTTATAGCAACGTTTTCACGAAAAATCTACGGCGTGGACCCAAACTGAGCCTTTCACTGTTTTTTTTTAATTGTTGTTTCCATGAAGGGTAGGATAAATTACATAGGTTAGGTTATCGTAAATTAGATTATATGACCGTAAACTATATTAATCCTTCGCAATATGCTGTTTTTTCACAAGCGATCGGCAAACTTTGAAGAACTTCGGAACTGTTCGGGTTTTGCTCTCATCTCTCTGAACTGACGGCTTCCCTTCCTCGAGACGTAACTGTGCTTTGTGACCTGCCGTCGAGATACTCGTTGGGGTCAAGTTTGTCAACAAGCGTTTAGCAACGTCTTACAGTATTTGAGAATGCCTTCTCGTGGCCATTCTGGCTACATTTTTCTCCCGTGGATTACAAACAGTTTGAGATTATTTGATAAATGTGTTCTTTTATTTTTTGCCTTGAGCTTACTCTGCCTGCATGATGCAGTAGTGCAAAATTTACCCTTTTACCATTTTGACTATTTTACTAACAACATATTTTCAGTAGTGTTACTGTTATTATTTTTGGAACACCAAATATATAAAAATATTAATCGGTTGAATTTTAAATTTATTGGTCGATTTTTCAAAAAAGAATCCAAAACGTTTTGGCTGTGTTTATATACCGTAGCAAAAACCTTTCCAGAAAATTAAGGTTAATACTAATTTTGGTTTTTGCTTTTGACGGAAATTAAAAAAAAAATCTGACATTAATTTTTTGCAAAATCTTAAACGCAAACGACACCGAAACTACTAACGAACAACGATCAACACACACGCTTGCGGCGAAACCGATTGAGGTGTCTCAGCGATAGTAGGAGCAAGTTGGATTCCTGGAGACCTGGGTTGTAATTCCGGTCCGGACACCCTGATTTAAGTTTTTTGTGGTTCTCAAAAATCAGTCCAGGAAAATTCTGGAATGATTACATACCAACGTCCAGAGTCGATTTTATCCCCTCTGTCGCAGATGTGTGATTTTTGTATTTGTATGTTTTCTTTTTCAACGACGTAGTATATGACAAGGCACGTCTTTTTGTCTCTCACACGTTAAGAAACACAAATAAAAACATTTTTATTTATTAAGTAATCTACGAGAGCTTTTTAAAATTATTTTCTTAAAAATAAACTAATTGTCGACTATTTATATTAACTAGGTTTTACAAACATGAATTCTATCAACGTTAAAAATTAAACCAGTTTACATTTTTAATGACTTGAAAAGTAAAATATGCTTTATGTTGGGAAGTGGCATAAGAACATTTAATTTAAATTAAATATCTGTTCACTGTACACTTAAAATATTATGTACTTTAGCATGAGATTCATTTGGAAACCAGTTGCACAGAAATAGTTAATAATATTACAGGAAATATATTGTAACTTTGTACAAAACATGGCAATAGTTATTTTTAAACATTTTAAATAAGTTTTTCGAGATAATAGTGAGTTATTCTTACAGAAATTGGCGCATAATTTCATTTTTAATTATTTTTTTCTTCTAAACATAATTTTTTAAACAAGGGAAAATATAATTGAGTTAAATAAATTGACATTATTTTGTTTTACTATGCTTATTAATGTGCGCAGTTGAATACTAGAAAGCTATTCAGGTAACAGCTTATAAAAAACTTAATATTTTGGTGATACTGGGACAACACAAATCATAAATGCCCAAATAAGAATCCGAACCCAGTATAGCTGTGAACACTATTTGGTTATGATACAGTTGTTTTCATGTAAATATACAAATTTACAAATATTTGTAATTTTACATGAATATTTCTGTTGCATTTATAAAATAAATTAACAGTGTAGCGTGAGTCACTGTGAGCCAAAAACGTCCTTCCTGTCGAGTAGAGATCTGTAAATGTATTGCGTTATCGCATAGAGCTGCTTTAACCCTAGCTGTTAAGCTCCCGTAAACCATATGCATAATTCAATTAAGTAGAGTTGGTCGTTGTAGGCAGCAATTGTTACAAATCACGTTAATGTGCATATTATTTGTGTAATCTTGTTGGACTCGCTTGGATGATGAAGATGCGAAAGCGTCCTAGTTAACCGTTTTCGAGATGAGTAGTGTTAGCGGTTTATGTGGCTGTTAAAACAAGTTCTCAGGAATTGTCACAAACATTTGTTATTTACAATCATAGATAGTTATGCCGATATTTGAAACTACTTTAAGAACTAAAAAAAAATCTTATTCACATTTTTCCTTGTGCAATGCCAAAAATTATAGATCAAAAAGTTGTGCTAAGAATTAAAATACAGTAATACTAACATTTTAATAATAAGTTATAGGTATTTTAAACTTCATGCAGTTAGAACATATTTTCAGCTGGAAGGAGTGGCTATGAAAATTACTAAGTGCGTCATATTTTTGATTTGCTACAACAAAATTTTGTATGCTTTACTGGACAGCGGTCGAAGTTCCTATGTTTTTCCCAGTTTCCTAGATTATCGATAGAGACTTAACTACACAAAACTTGAATTCATGTACATTACACCTCACCAGCCTCGCCCTAGAGTTGATCTGATAGACTGGCGTTGAACCCATGTCTCAGGATCATGATTGTCCTGTTAATACTTTAGATATGTCCCTCCACACTAAACAGAAAAAAATATTTTCAGTAATTTTACAAAAGATTATTTTGTAAAAGAGTTACCAAAAATAGTATTTAATATTACAAGAAAGATATTTTAACATTGTACAACACCTGGCTGAGGTCATTTTTCATTTATGAAACAAGTTTTTTCAAGATAATAGGAAAGAAATTTTACAAACATTTTAGCAAAATATTATATTTTAAGTGATGTTTAATTTAAGCATAAAATTTATAATCCAAGGGAAATTAATCAAATTATAAATAATTGGGCATTATTTTGTTTTATTATGCTTATATGTGTGCTTGGTTAATACTGGAAAGCTATTGACGGAACGGTTTATAAATAACTCTGAATATTCAATGTACTGAGACAACACAAAGCATAAATGCCCAGCTAAGAATTTTAACCTAGTATAACTGCGAACACTACAGTGTAACAAGAAATTATATAGCAGGAGAGTTGAATGGACCGAAATCAACTGAATAGATGATTCTGAGAAAGTTGATTACATATCTCATTATATATATATATAATGTATACATTCCTAAATAAGTATTGTATAGACTTTAATACGAATTAATTAAAAAAAACAACGCGTATGCAGTTTAATTACTTGATCCATATGCGAAACATAAATTTCTCTCCAAATAACTGTTGTGAGCTTGAGAATTAATGACATTCGTAATGCATACAATATCATTAACGTGACTGTGATTGGTTAATGTTTTTAAGAATATTTTAGTGGAGACAAAGTTTATATGATTTTTGAGCTTTAAAACGATACATGGTAACGCTTGTGCACAAGATTTGCGAGATTTTAAAGAGTCATGAAATAGAGTGTTGTGAGTAGCATTACTTGCTTCAGCAACTATGCAACAGTCTTGAATGTATTGTAATTTTACTGTAGAAAATGGTTTATGAACAATTATAAAAAATATAAAAATGTATTTATAAAAGTTTGTATTTACACATAAACAAAACATAGCTGCTCTAATGACATGTGAAATACGGTTACAATGCCACTAGCTTTACTTAAATATATCAAAATTTACGGCAGTGGATGAAATTTATAACTTTGGATGAAAAAGGTAAACTATGGTTTGTATTTAAAAGCTTTGTTCCAAAAAAAATTGGATTTGATGATCTAACATTGCTTAGTAAACCACATATTTTATATTGGAGTGAGTTGGAGTATTAATTTAAAGTGTCTCGACGTGATTCTGTGTAGAGGCCTTTTTACAGTTAGAAATTACAGTAAATCTTTTGACTGCTAAAAAAATTGATGCAGCTTAAATAAATGACAAGTTTCCCGCTGTTAAAGTAAAATAATCTTTGTGGAAAACCCGTAGAATTTTTATTTATGAATTCCGTGTACCGTTGTAATATATTTTCAAATTTAATTGAAAAGAATAGATTTTTTTTCCGACCTAGTGAAGCGGGTTTCTGTAACAACTAAAGCGATCTTTGTGGCGCTTATATGCATGTATATTAGTATATTTATATATTTGTACGTGACTTTGTTCGCCGATAACTTTTGAAACATTGAATGAATTTTCATAATATTTTTTAGATTGGTAGATAAGTCGAATGGAATTTTTAAGTTCGCGAATGAAAAATAAATGGCTGAGATGTTTTTGATATGTTTAATAGATACGCGTGTAGATTTCAAAGTTTAAGGCATTTACTTCAATTTCTGGCTTGGAATCCAACGAGGATATGATCCATAGAGATCATTATACTGCATGCCTCAAAGTGAATTAAAGATTAGAACCTTTAATTAAATGTAACTATAATGTGTCTACTACATCTGTAAGAATAGAAAGTATTAGTTGCTTTAACATTTTAAAAATTTTGCACAATTATCTACGTTTCGTATTACTTTGTTTTAAGTTTGTTGATTACAGTGCAAATATTAGTTTTGACTTTGATACTATTATAATTTAAATATTATTATTTGTTTGTTAATTTTATTTTATCTAAATGTTACTTTGTATGGACTATTATCAACGTATCTACATTTATAGTTTTCCTCAGAATTATTTTCTGATTTATTTGTTAAATATTTGTATGTTGGTAGTATTTACTTCAAACTGTTTCCATGCTTTATTCTGAAAAAAAGTTAACTAGGTGTTAAATTTTTTCAGAACTTACTTACACTAAAAACGGAACATCGCATGGTACCTACAGTTCTGGGCGAACTACTAGTATATTGACTAAGCAATTTTTAAAGGTTGTTTTGAAGTGAAACTTCTTTGGGCTCGTTGAGAGTAAAACTTCTAGGCCGAATTTTTAATGCAACGATTTCGTGAAACATTGTTGTGAAACCTTTTTGACACAAAAATTACAGAGAATAGGTACTTGACCAAAAATATACAAAGAAAGCACTATGATATATATATATATATATATATATATATATATGTGTGTTGCTGGCTTCATGTTCGTTCTCTTTGTGTGATGATTCATCCCCACCCAAAAAAATTTATGAACGAAATAATAAGACAGAGAGTGTTCGCAGCGCTTGTTTAAGAAAATAGATTTAGGTATCCTTCACTGTCAGCTGTGAATGTCTTGGATTTTATATTTGCTACTAGCGCGTACGCATTCCCCCTTGTTCAACCATCATCGCAGAGAGAGTTGTTGAGACAGTCCTTGCATTCCCCGCATATATAGCGCTACTTGTTTGTTTGAAGAAACAGTAACACGCACAGTTTTTCTTTATGTTTTGAGTGTTTCAACAGTGAGTAATATTTATTGTAAAATGATTTATGATTAATTTTTCAGTAATTATTGATATACTGTGCAGTTGTTTTGAAGTGAGGGATAATTTAGTTAAGTCATTTTTAATCATTTATTTTAATTCTAATTAAATTTGTAAAAATAAAAGAGTTTGTATTCTTAAATACTTGAAAAAGAAATAAAACCCAAAAACTTCGCGCTTTGTTATTCTTAGAAAATTGTCTTCTTTCTCTCTTTCCCTCTCTCTCTTTCTCTGCCGTTTTACCTCTTACGATATACTTACGAGTCGAGGTTTGAATTGTCAAAGAAGTTTTACTTCTATCCAATGTACTGAGTTACATGTGCATTTTTTTTCGATAGCTCTAATGCTCCAAGAGGATTTGATGAGCTCAAGTTTAAATTAGGTAAATTCAATTACCATAGTTTTATGATGAAAAAGGGATGAATTTACGAATATGCCTGGAAAATTTTGTAACTAGTAATGTTCGTGAATTTAGAGTGGAAATTGCAATAGTCACCACAGCACAGCGGTTAGTGTCTATCTATCACTGACCATGTGACTTAGTAAGCTGCGACCGGGCCAGTGATTTAGAACTGGTGGTAGGGGAAGGTCGGGTAATACCGGACAGCGGGTGATACCGGACAGTACCAGTTTCCAGAGGTGCGCGCTAGGGGCAGCACCAGTCGGTCGTTTGTCTCGTAGGTCTCTGTGAAGGACACGCAGTGTCGCCATTATGAGTTCGTGCGTTGTCTGCTTGTTGAGTAGTGCTACGTTTTATTGATTTTAGGCCAAGATCTTCTGCACGAAGATAACTTTGCCGGGTTGTTACAACATAACAAGTAAGATATTTATAAGTTTAAGTATAGTAACTTGTGTACTAACCATTTATATATTACCATACAGTGTAACATCTGTGTGCGACAAATACTAAATATTTTATGACGTAATTTCGATGGCATGTCCGTCGGGTAATATCGGACAACCTGCTGGAGGGTTATATCGGACGGTTGCGGGTGGTATCGGACACAATGGTAGAGTAATTTCCCGTCTATTCTGATTCAAGTATTCTTTCTATTTGCAGAAAATGGAGAAAAGAAGGGGAAGGTGGAAAGAAGAAGATATGAAATTAGCAGTAGAGCATGTTATAAATAAAGAAATGAGCATTAGAGAAGCAAGTGAACAATTTTCTGTTCCGAAGAGTACACTAGGTGATCGACTCATTAAACTTGGTTCGGGAAATGAGGCAATTATGAAACCACACATGGGTACTTTCAGTAATACATTCAGTGATGCACACGAGGAGCAGTTATACAACCATGTTAAAGCTTTAGATAGACAACTCATGCCATTAACTCGAGATGAATTTCTTAAATTATCTTTTGACTTGGCAGAACACCTAAATATTGATCATCGCTTCAATAAGCAAAAAGAGAGGGCTGGGAAAGACTTCTATTATGAGTTCATGAAGAGGCACCCCGATTTGAGCCTAAGGTCTGCAGAATCCACAAGTTTGCAGCGAGCTGCAGGGTTTAATAAAGAACAAGTTGATCGGTTTTATGAAAAGCTGACTGAATTAATGGACAAATATTCATTTAGTCCATCGCGGATCTTTAATGCAGATGAAACTGGGGTATCCTGTGTTCACAACAATCAACTGAAAGTCATGACAATAAAGGGAAAGAAACAAGTGGGGAAATTAACATCAGGCGAAAGAGGAAGAAATGTAACTGTTCTCTTATGCATCAATGCTTCTGGAGACATGTTTGTTCCCCCACTCTTTGTTTTCCCCAGAGTTCGCATCGATAAGGATCTCACTAAAGATGCTCCTGTTGGAAGTGTGTTTGACGGACAACAAAGTGGTTGGATAACCAAAGATGGATTCCTAAAATGGTTCAAATTATTTGTTGAACGAGTTGTGCCAAGTGAAAAGAACCCTACACTGTTAATTGTTGATGGTCATTCAAGTCACAAGGACTTAGAAGTGATTCTGTTTGCTCGTTCCCACCACGTCCATATCCTGAGTTTACCACCTCATACAACTCACAAAATGCAACCACTGGACAGAGTAGTTATGAAGCCATTTAAGAATGCTTTCAATGAAGCATGTTCTTTGTGGATGCGAAAATATCCAAAGCTGAAAATTGCTCTCAAGGACATAGCTGGACTGGTTAACTATGCATTAGCAAAAGTCTGCAGAATGGAACTCGCTCAATCAGCATTCATGTGCACTGGAATTTACCCACTCAACCGTAGCATATTCACAGACTTGGATTTCCATACTAGTTTGAATGACTTACCAATCACTGTTCAAGAAGAATCTCCACCGTGTGTTCGAAGACAGAGTTCACCAGAGCCTTCAACTTCAGATCAAGCAGTAGGTCTAACAACACAGCAAATGTCAACTCCATCATGCTCCAGAATGGAAGGTTCTGAAAGCACTGTACTGCACACTTCAGCCTTCAATGTAGTAGAACAAATTTCTCCACTTCCTAGCAGTGCAGTTGCCAAGTTGGCCTCACGAAAACGACGGGGAGACAGAAGTGAAGTTCTAACATCTAGCCCATACAAAAATGAGCTTGAAGCAAAAAGATGCAAGTTGAATGTGAATCAAAAGTCGCAAACCACTAAGAAACTAAAAGGGAAACATCTCAGAAAAACATCAATGCATAGAACACCCCAACCAAAAGTTCCATGTGCAACAAACGAAGAGACTACTGACTGTATCATTTGCGGTGAAAATTTCAGTGAGGATTGGATACAATGTACCATATGTAAAGGATGGGCACATGAAAACTGTGCTGACCTTGAAGGGGATGCTGTATTTTATAAGTGTGATGTTTGTAAGAAAACCTAAATGTTATTTACAGGCGGTATTTTGTAAAAATCTGAAGGGGAAATGACTGTCCGATATAACCCTCCAGTTTACTGAAACTTCCAAATACCACTGTTTGTTCAAATGTTAAATACTAATATTTCTAAATGTTTTGGCCCATTTTCTTTATTAGGCATTATAAATAATTAAAGTACAATTCCAGAGACATATGTACATTTCATTTTTTGCAGTAAGTTATATTTTTATTAAAAGAAAACCTAAGGTGTCCGGTACTGCCCGACCTTCCCCTATCACGGTCATCCTCAAACCACGCGTTTCTGCATCGTTGGTCCTGACCCATTAACGTTAGCGACTTTAGGGCAAATGTCTGCATTACGTTCCAGAGAAACACAATAAAGAGAGAAGTGGAGGGGAAAGAGAGTGGTTTAAAACCAGTGTGTGTTTGGGGGGGGGGGGGGGCGAGGGGTGGCTGGCTTGGATGGCAAAATCTCAGGATTACCGTCTTGAATAATAGGGAGGGATTACAATGCGGCAGAATATTAGCCTAGGTCAGGAAAACAGGTGAAACGCTTGTGGTTTCCAGCGTTACAGTAAATAAAATGCACGAATGGAGCCGGCCAAAGTTTTATAGAGCATTAAATTTTTTTTCGGGAATATTTTGAATTAGTCAAACATAAATTTCTTAGGAATTTTTTTACTTTTATACTATTTTTGTTATTATTTCAACACTAGTTGTCTCACCCATGCTTCCTTAGGTCATAAAATATCCTTATTTGCATGCATGGTTAACTTTAAAGAAATAGTACTGAGGCTTTCTCAGAAATGTTAATGCTCTTATTTTTTGGGTGAATTATGCAGTCTTGCAATAAAAAAATTAAATTTTTAAGTTTAATGGCCAGTACTGTGCAAAACTAAACACATTTTCATATAAACAAAAACAAATCATTAAAATTAAATCAGCCGCATCCAGTCTCAGGGTTTAAGTATAAAAAATTCGATATAAGGATATTTGAATGTTATTTCTATTAATAATTATATATCTGAAAACCTACTCAAAAACAAGACTTCTGCCGCGTAGTGCGTAAAACTTAAAATAAAAGGTTAGTGTAGAAAATTATGTATGCATTTAACAGTGTTAGTGTCCTACCTGCAAATAAAAACACAGATATATAAAATAGTACGTTTATATTGTCTCACCAGTTAATTCGTTCCTAACAGAAAATTGAAATATTACGACAGTATTTTTAATACAACTTTCAATCTGGTTTTTAAGAGCACTATAAGAATCAAATATGCCCCTGTTTTATTTTTCCTCTAATATAAATAACTAAGAGAAAATTAAATAACTGACTTTTTGACGAATTCTTCATAAGGTTACTTGCTATCAGTAATTTCAAAGAGTGGAATCTTGGAAGCTAAGTGTTTATATGGTGATTAAAGCATTCGTTTATATTTTATTTTCCCTTTAAGTAATCAGTAATGGCTAAATATGGAGCACTAACAAAGCCATTTAGGAAAAAATGCAAATTTAAAGCAGATTGTATAATAAGTAAACAATAATCACTTAATAGTATGGGAATTGTTATAAGTGAGGTGGATATTGTTATATAAACTGGATCACCTACACGCCATAAAATTTTTCCACCGAGTTATACCAATAAGTTATAGCAGTCAAAAATTGTCTTTACCAATTAGATTAAAAAAATATCTTGACTCATTGGAGGCAGGAATCTACCTTTGTTTCTCAGATTCGAATTTATAAAATGCAACCATTGTAATTTAAAAAGTTAACACGTTAGTTTAAGAAACCTAATATTTACACTTTTAAATTAATTAAATTATTAATGTAACTGAAAACATCGGCCAGTATTTATTAATAATATTAAAATTTTATTAATTTTAATAGAAGCAAAATGCCTTAATTTGTAACATGTGAAGTAAACATTATTAGTCATATTACTGTAGAAATTTCAAGAGTGACACACTAAAAAAAAGGATCTTTGTAACATTAACTACATTTATTCTTTCAACAAAATCATGATTAGTGGAAACAGATGTTTCATTGCACTAATAAGCTAGCGAGAAACAAGCTACTGATCCCAAATTTCTTGCAGATGTTCTAAACTTAGTAGTCAGAAACATAATTTTTATATACTGCACTAATCGTGTTATCTTTGAGTTTTTTTGACAAAACGACCAAGCGTTAGAGAAGAATATGATGTAAAATATGATGCTTATATTGTCGGAAGAGTTTATTTAGAAGAACAAATGAAAATTTAATTAAAATAATAATTTTTCTTTAGTCTAATGGGATATCTTAGAATATATTTATAGTATTCACTTAGAAGGGAATAATTATTTATAAGAAGACCCTTAAAAATGTATATATATATATATATATATATATATATATATATATATATATATATATATAACTAATATTTCACCTAAAAATATGTATGTTTACTTTCCATTTCAGAAAAGTGCACTCATTTGTTATCATATTTTGTAAGAGCTAGCATTCAAAATTATAAAGCTAAAAGAAAATATTTGCGCACAAAATTTAAATCACGTGTGACCCAAATTTTGTTTGCTCGAAAATTTCTGTAAAGAATGTATCCTGTTTACATACCGAGGAAATAGTATTATAACTAGGCAACAACACTCTTGCTGTTTCAAGAATTAATTAATGCTCTTTCATTATTTTGAGAAACTCTGAAGAAATGACTTTTTACGAGACAAATTCTAAATTTAAAAATTTGCAGCAATATGTTCAGCTTGCCTGTTCTAACTTTCTCCACTTCGTAGTTGCCAAGTTCTACTTACCTACAAAATGTTTATTTCAAGTTTATTAAGAGCCAAAATATGCTAACATGTTTTGCATGAAAACGCTGCCCTTAATAATTAAAGTGTAAAAAAAAGAGAAAGTTAACAATCCGACCTTTACTAAACGTATTTTTAATTCCTGTACTCGTAATGTAAAAAAAAATATACGTAGGTCCTTTAAAATTTTATTTATTTATAAGACACGTCAATGTCGTTATCTACACATATAATTTTTTTGTGTGTTTGCTTGTTTGTCCCTTAAACGTTCCTAAACCGTTCATCGGATTGCGAAGATCTTTGCTTACTTGATCTTTGAAACACGAGGAAGATCACTGTCTGGGTGAGAATTTTCATTTTGTCGATGTTTAGCCAGTAAAAATGTCTATACGCTTAACCGTGCTTAAGGTCTAAATAAAATAATGAACTGGAACTGGACGTACGCCCTTATGTCACCTAGCGCTGTTTTTTTTTTAATTTTTTTTATTTGAGAATATGGATACTGACGGGAAGGACGGGTGATCGTGAGTGAGAGTCGCGGACAAGACGAGGCCAGTGCGTTTGAGAATCTCGAGTCCCAGGTGACGAGCATGGCACAGGTGTTTGGAGTCAGTCAAGTGCAACAGCAGCTAGCAGTTAGTTGTGTGCACAGTGAACGGTGGTCGGCTGTGATGCGTTTACATGATTGTCTTCGGGTGATTAGTGCAGTGCTGACGGTTTAGTAATTATGGTGCTGCGACCGGGTGGCTTCTCAGCCATTGGAGTGGCGGCAATCCCGCGAGTATAATTCACATTTGCGCGCTGCCGTTTGCGCCTGTATCTTGGCAGGGTTACTTTCCCTGACACATGTTCATAACAAACAAAAACAATTCCTTGTCGACCAGGAGAGACACATTAAGCCCGCCAAATACTCTGTCCATGCCCGAGAATAAAAAAAAAAGTGGGCATGATAGTTTGCATATCAGTAAAGGAGAATTAATTTATTTCTTCACAAACACACGATAAATGATGTGCTTACAGAAAAACAGCCACCATAATTTACGGCAAAAGAAGCTTCTCATATGAGTAGAAATGAAAATTGCTGTAATTTAATCAAACACCGAAAGGATACGAACATGTCAGCAGGGGAATCTAAAACTATGCTACCTGGGGAATGGATATTTTTTTATCTTCTACACTTAATTCACTTGCGAAAATTAAACAATTGTTTCTTAAAATATATACAAGCTATAAACGTTGGCTGAAGTTCACTATATATTCAGACGTCTTTTTATCTAGCTCTACTAGTCCAAAAATCTTAATTAATTTTAATAAAAAATCACTTGTAGGTAGTTAATAAATTTAAACTCAAATGATATTTTTCAATGAACATTTTTTTAATGAGCAGAATAAGATAAAAGCGAACGTTCGGAAATATTCAATAGAGAATATCCACAACTACCAAACGCTTATGACACTTCAAGCCTTGTGGAAAAATTTAACATTTTAACATTCAGATTGGATGGTGGCCGTATTAAATGTACCCTCGTGTATTCTCGCCGGTCTTTCACCATCTTGAAAAATTATAGAGATGTGCTATTTTTCGATAGACTGTAAGGTAATAATAGCTTAAAAACATGTCCTGCTATTCAAAACACTTAAAAAATTAAACAAAATTTCTTTACCAAAGAATTATTCAAAATTTTTTGAACAACTGTGAAATAAAACTATTTAACTCCAAGAAGGTGACGATTAAGCGACCATTTAACAATTCCAACTTTTTTGAAGAGTCCCTTATGCTAAAACTCTTTGTAAATGTGTTCGTATATGTTTGGTTCTTTTTTTAGCATTTGATAATTCAAAACACAGTTGATTGATCAACATAACGCCTGCTCTTGAATTGTAATTGGTGACGTTTTTATGTAGATATTTGTCCGTATATTACTTAAAGTGCCCTACCCCCGCTCCCCTTATTTCCACATGGCAAAACATCTAGCTACGCATTTGGCATAACAGCGTATAAGACGAGTTGATTCGGTGGTGATTTCACATAGACTTCCGCAAAATTGCAGTAAAGAGGTAACTAAACATCCAGCCCTGAATCCGAGCTATATATTTTCCACGATCCGTCAGAAGCTCCAATTCATTTTATTTTTGAATAATTAATGATTTATTAGTAATTTTTTATTACCAACGAGTCATTTATCCCTCATTAATGACAAACTATCAACAATATTAATTTTCAATATTTTGACAGTAAGTTACTGTGACATGAGCAGAGATACGTAAATTTTGAGCACTGATATGGACGCAAGTTAGAATGTAATATCACATACTGTTTCAATGTGTTCATGATTGAACCGCAGTTATAAGGATACGCCCCTATGCGACCGCGAGCCAATTATGACCGGCTACAAGAGAAACAGGCGAATCAGTTAGTGCCGATTAAAAAGTACGTAAATGTTCTCTCTAAAAAAAATCAGCCATTGGAAAAGCAAACGTGAATTGAGCACGTTCAGGATTTTGAATTCCTCCCTGGCGCCTGAAGAACCCACAAAATTTCCGCATCGAAATACATGATTTGTACTGCTGTTGATAATTTCAAAATTTACGCTCACGTCTTAGGTGGGACTCGAACCTAGAGCCATTCGTTCCGAGAGCCGACGTAAATCCCGGTCACACACACGTTCGTTAGAGATTAGATGGCTCAAAAACTGAGCAAAAAACGATTGCAAAAATATCTCGACACCAGTAATTTCCCCTTCATCGACCCGGATGTGTTGGCGGAACTAAAAACATCCTCTCACGTATCTTTACATTCGAGTGGCGCCGCGATGTGGCGACGTTTTCACGATGTGCTGTACGCGTCGCACACCGCGCCAGCTGCCCTTATGTGCCTCTTTCCCCAACCCTCCAACCAACAGGCCCGCCCTTCTAGGCTGACAGCTATCAAGACGCATGGCTCGTGCTGTACCAGTTAATGGGAGACTATAATTCCCCACTCCCCAACATATAATCGATGGACCTAATCGCACCCGCATACTAGCATGCAGTGTCTCGGAGCTACATCATGCTGAAAAGCTATGTTTATTGACTAGTTTACCTCAAATGATCATTGAATGCTTTGATTAAAATTGATGTTCTCTCAAAACATGTGTTCAAATAAAATAGTTTGTACTGTCACAGGAACGCCTGCAGTATACTTTATTGTTACTTTTTACTTTGGCTAAATTCATAGAAATATATGTATAAATGACTCATAAAATTAAAATATAATAAAAACGATACGGTAAAAAATTTAAGGTAATTTTCTTAGAATTCACAGAATTTATGGACGTAAATAACAAACACTCCGTGTTAAAAAAAATCATTTATTTCATATTTTGTTTTGTATAAAAGTAAAAAAAAGGTTTTAACATAATTATAGGCGAAATATCTTCTTAAATAATATTTCTGTACTATAAAACTTCAATGTAATTGCCACACAACACGAATTTAAAGTTAATACTTTAAGGAAATTTCGAAATGCATTAATATATTTTCTACCGATTTTATTTTAAAATATTCGTTAGAGCTGGTTTCACCAAATACTTCTAATGTCTTTGTTTTGTGATGATGATTTTGTTGATTATAATAATAATTAAATAACATTTAACCAGTGCTTAGAAGTAGACAGTTTATTTGTTTGTTTATATTAAAAATTCCATTTATATTTACCAAATAAAAATTTAAAATAAATGTGGCAGCAATGCAATTACGTTTGACGTCATATTTGACCGCCTATTATTATCTTTGTTCTAGTGTCAACTAACAAAGGATTGTAAACGTGAAAGAAATTTTAGTGGCAAACTAATAATTTACGCACAGTTCGTTTCTTCCGAAACAGATCAATAGCAACAGTTCCTATGTTTTCAATTAATATATCATACTGAAATAAATTGTTTAAAAATGAAGATGCATTTTCCGGATGAAAAAATAATTTTCTTTATACTGTATAGATATAGAGTAAGGGAAATTATTACCATGTTAAATTATCTTCAGCAAAAGCATAATGGGTTCATACAATGATCACTAAAGACTCTCGATTATTACCCTCAATATTGGTCCCGTTATGATCTGAATTATTTCAACTATTATTTTACGTTCAATTTTATTTGTTTAACAGTAACGTTTATACTCAGATTGCATTACAATACGGCTAATAACTTACATTATTTAAATTTTATAATTGAGTTACTCATTGATTTACGAACTATTAATCAAATATTTATTAAGAAGAATAAAAAAAATTAATTTATGATATTATGCGCTTGGTGTGCACGAAAAATCCGGGAGGCTTGAATGGAAATAATAACAAAAATTCTTGAAAAAATGCAAATAAGTGTAATTTAATTGAGAACTGCTGAAAGAATACTCTATATAAAATCTGTTTGATTACATTTATTGACAGTAATTTTAGAATTTTCATTTTAAATAGTGTAATAAACTAAACTTAACTTATGTAAAACTTCGGGGATCAGTTTATTCAAAGATTCTGCTCTCGCAAATAATCGAACCCGATTCTTGACTGCCCTGAGCGAGACAAAGCGCTAGGTAGGACGCCCCAAAAGCAGTCGTACAACATACGTGGACTTTGCGAGTTTAAAAACAGGAAGACGTGCCCTTGGAGCGCTTACTACAGAGTCAGTAAAATTCTAACTACCAACTTTGAGTGCACTTTCATCTAAAATAAATTGTTCAAAACATATTAACGATTAAGGTACATATGTATTATCTACTGGTTAAAAATTATTGAAGACATGGATAAATGTCCAATAATATAAAAAATTGGTTGTCTGTAAAGTCGATTTACGGACGATAGTTTATCGTGACAACGTCATAACAAAACATTGATGAAATGATTGCATACTTTTCTGAATAAAATTGAATCATTTTTATTTTATTAATAAAAGAATAAATACTTGAAATTATACTAATTAATCAGATTTTTAAAATGCAAGAATAATTAACCTTTATTGCCGAAATTATTGTTGTAATAAGAAATGAAAACCACATTAACTTTTCACTTCACTTTATAAACAGTTGACGAAAGAGTTCACGTGTAGATGACCTGTAATTAATTTTTAAAAACTGGCGTTTAGCTATTAAGTTTAAATATAATTATGAACAAGTTTTCATATAAATAAACTATAATCAAATATCTATCATCAATTATATGAATCACCATAATTTTTTAGTCAATTGTAACATAACCTATTGTTACTGCACTCGCCGACAGCGTAAAGGAACACAGCGTAACGGAACAATGAGCGTAACGGAACGATGAGCGTAACGGGACACAGCGTAACGGAACAATGTGGGTAACGGGACAATTTTTCGTGCGTGCAGCCGGCGTTCATTGATTTATTAGACGTTGTCACGTCAAAAATGTTATTTATAAATAATAGAACGCATATTACTGACTGACACTTTGTCACGCTGTATGTATGATGTTTTCATGCGCTTACAGTGTAACATTTTCATTTCTCGTGGCTAACCTGTTCCTCCTAGCATTGTTGCCGAGTCCGTGGCGCAAAGATAATATGCGTGAGGAAATAGCATCATATTTTGGCGAAGACGGTAGTTTAAATTAGTGATAAATTAATAAACCAAGCCAATATAATCAATTAGTTGGCCTCCCCTTACAAATATGAATTTACCAACCCCTATTGTGTCAGTTTTCCAGCGCTAATGATAGAATTAAATTGATCGCGAAAATATATTAAGGTACATTTGAATTGTAGCATGCTAATGTTGTGTGCGAACTCTATTCAATTGAGCATTTCCATACTAATTACACTGCTAATATGGCTGTTACCCTGATTCCTGGTGTATATTGAATTGAATCCACAGCAAGGAAGATTATTGAATGACCAGAGACAATTAACGCGAAATGTAGTTTGTCAAGAGATTCTTCATTTAAAACATTTTTTGTCGCATATTATTTTATCATTTCATATAAAACCACCATATAAAAAATAATTTTAATTGGAAAAATCAAATAAATTTTATTTTAAATAAATATTTCGTGTACCTATATTAAATAAAAGTGTTCGTTATAGGCTATTTGTCATTTGTCAACGGGCGCCTTAGGTGCCTTAATAAAAAACTAGTTCATAAATAATGCAGAATTGGGTAATATTTTCAACGCCATTTTGGGAAGAATTGAAACCATCCAGTCATTGCCTGGCATCCATCTTTTTTTTTTTCTAGGCCCCACTTTCGCTAGCAAATGCACCATCTGGACTAGTTCTGTTTGTTATTGTGCTACCGACGGTCTTAAATTAAATTTCGAGTCCGTGTACTGTTGGAGCTGAAGATCGCGAAACAAAAAGTGTGTATGCATACACTTAACACTGGTGACGGTAATGTTGGCTCTAGCGACTTCTCCGTCTCCTGCGCGCACTTGGACGACGGCGCGTCTGCGTGGAGCGAGACGCCGGGCGCCATCTTGAGGCGCGCGGGCCACTCCGGAAGGGCCTCAAAGGGAATGGCAGATGCGCGCGATAGTGCCGCCAAGGAGCTGCGAGCGGCCGAGACCCAGGAGGGCCACTCGGCGAGATGCGAGTGGTTGGTACGACTGCGGAGAGGCCTGTGACGTCGTGGGACGTGCGGGGGCCGACGTCAGTTTCAAGATGCGAGAGCCTCTTGTCCAAATATAGACCGCGTCCGAGTCCAGGTATACAGTAAAGCTGGGTTTACGATTGATTTCCTTAAGAATTATAACTTAACATGAAGCACACGATTAATTCAAAACTACATTTTCCAGTTTATGATTGACATAGAAGTCGTTAATTCTAACCAATCACAGCACAAAACACATGGTCGGCCATTATTCGAAACGGAGAAGCAGGTTTGAAATAGGTTATTGACAAATGGGATATCTATTTTTCGAAATGGATGATGATTACAAATGACAAATATACGAATTCTAACCCAAAATACTGCCTCGCATCGGTACAATAATAAGACAAACTTCCAGTTGAAAGGTTCCGGTTTGTTGTGATTGGTCGCTTCCCTTAAGTCTTAACGAAAAATATAAAATATAACCATTTCTGTTAAGTCTTAAGTCATCATATGGTTCGCACACGACCCGTCAAAATTCACACACTACAATCATAAACCATTCCACAAGTTTGCATAGAGTCATATGGTAAGTACACGACTAAGTCTTAATTCTTAATTCTTAATTTTCAGTCGTTAACCCACCTTTACGTACTGGCTATCCGGCATTATTAACTTTCTCTCTAAGTGTAGGTACTAGGAACAATCCAGAAGCGTCCAACGTTTGGCCTCAACAAGGAGAGTTTTTAGGAGAGTGAAAAGTTATAAAACTCGTGGGCGCATAATAAAATCTAGGCATGATACACCCGGCCGAGATTCTTGAAAGCACCCAAGATCCTTGCATTACACCTTGATCTTCACTTCCAAGCCATGTAACGTTATGGTCACCACTCATAGATCATGGTTGCCCTATGCGCGTCGCGCTATCGACCCGCCTCGCCGACACAAACACACCCCTGAGTAGGCGGTGGCCTAAAGCCGGGACAGTCGCAGAGCGAAGATCACAGCTTCGCGTGGGCAGACACTCCAATCAGTTGATGGGTCCTGTTTGAAGTCATCCCGCTTTCACAGTTCGTTGACGTGGCCGCCAAGAATAGCTGAAAAGCTGCAGGTCAATATGACAAATAACTTAAAAAAAAACAATCACAAAATATAAATGGTAATGTGCATTGCCTTGGGCTAGGATTCAGTTGCGCAGATGTTTCATTCATTTACAAAAAAAAAGATCTGATCTCCATAACTGTCCTCTTTCTTTATTTGGGTGTTTATTTATTTATTTACTTAAGGGCCAACAAGCAGACACAAGCCAAGATGGACTGGAAATATACAAAAATAAAAAAATTACATGCACAATCATTACTAATATGAGAAAAAAAAAAACAAATAAAAATTTGAATAGCAGAAGTGAATACCTAAGTTATTAACCGAAATACGTTAAAATATGAACAGTAAAATTAAGACGGAACTACTGCTAAAATAAATTTTAAACTAACGAGTCAAGGCAAAGTTTTTGTTAATGAAAATATTCCGGATTTTGTACTGATTTACAACTTTTCACATCCAGATCGTATTTTGACGTACAACAAATAAGATTAAAAAGTATTTTTTTTAATATGAAGCAGCATTTTAAGTTGCGTAAATCGTGTTAAGTTGCTCTTATTCAGGCGTCATCTCTATATGTTTTTTTGAAAATTTTTAAGATCAGGAAGGAAGCTTCAACATTTTTTAACATACACATTCTGTATGAATACAAAAAACTCATAATTTGCTTAACTGGAAAGTAATCTCTCTGCCGTTTTAGATTTAAATAGGAGTAGCTATGACATGAAATCAACTGAAACATATTTACTGGTAAAATATGTGCCAAACACTAAAGTTTCACTTTCTTTTGACGTAGGTTTTGTTTGAGTATAGTTTCCTTAGAAGGACTTCAGCAATATGTGAGAAATTTGTATACCTTATTAATTATTTTTAGAAGAAGGCAGTTAGGAATCTTCTCAGGAGTATGTTCTTTAAATAACGGGAAGTATGCAAGCGTGTTAGGTTCTTCTTAAAGCCAGCACTCGCGCATCGTCATCGCAGTTTGAGTGGCAGGTATGCGTGCTCTCTCAGCCGTTGCAGATGAGTTCGAGCGTTTTTTTTAAAAAAGATCGAGCCGCTCATTCGACAAGTGCCCATTCCTGCCTTTTGTTCTTTTGACCTTTGTGCGACGCGCGCCCAGCAGACGTCACGGCTACATCCTGCCTCCCTACCTGCCGTCAATAAAACAAACAGGTCGCCATGGCAACGCGCGGCGGCTCGCACATGCGTCAATTAGAAGGGTCATCGCAAGGCGCGGCGCACGGCTGCGTGACGTCATCGACCTCCCTCGCGGTCATCGGGAGCGATGGCCCCCGCGCGAGCGATGTTGAGGCCCCCGCCTACCGGGGCACACACACGGGGTGCAGGGCTTCAGGCCTTTGAAAACTGCTCAAGATATCCCAGTGGGACCTGTTTACGAGAAGCATTTAAAGATTCCCTGAGAGCCGATAAGTAGATTTCTTCCCGGTTTAAGTTTTTAAACTGTGTGTTTAGAAGAGTGAAAATGGCTAAAAGGTACATATTCTTGAAAGGTTCATATTCTTGAAAGCACTTAAGGGACTTGCAGTATACCTTCAACTTCATTTTTTCGCATTATAAAATTACGGTCACCGCTCAAATTTCATAGATGTCCCATGCACGACGAGAAGACTGCGCGCCAGTTACGAGCCTTGCACTTAGAGGCGACACCGTGCTAGAAGCACCAGTGAGCTTCGCACTTATCATCCCGTCTCACCAACACAGACATACCCCTGACTAGGTGGGGCCCTTAAGCAAGTCATCACGGTTGGTGACGGGTTCTTTCACCGCGTTAAGCTGGGGGCAAAATTGAAAAAAAAAATAATTCACTTAACATTAACAGTAGGTCGGGCGCGCAAGATTTGACCGCCATGTTTTCGAACATACTGATTCACAATACCGCATAGTACGGTCGCGTGGGTGGGAGACGGGTCGTGCTTATAGGAGGGAGATAAATTTATTTTATTTCTGTTACGGACGCATGGCGCAACAACTATAATGAGAGTAGAGTAGGAAGCCATTTTGGCGGGACTAGAGAACTGTTTATATTTATAAATCAGATTGTGGCAAGAAATTGTCAAGATATTACAATGCTCAGGCGTAATTTTTGCCTAAAAAGTTATTTATTTGTTATTATTTATAATTCACTAACAAAAATTATAAATAAAAATAGCTTCGTTGTCAGAATGGTTACCAATTTTTTTTATATAAAACTTAATTATTTATACGTTCGGAAATTGTGCTCACAAATTGCTGGTCAGATGTCGCGGGATAATCATTTGGTAATAAATAAAGTTACTTACTAATTCTGCTGACAGATGTCGGATACATCGCGAAAATTCATTTGCTGAAATTAACGGTCAAATTTCAATTGTGAACCGACTTCGCACAAGTCGTGTGCGTGCACAGTCGTGCTCATGGCCTGTTGTGCGCTCACTGATGTATATTTTTTTAATTGTGAACCCAGCCTTACTCCAAAGCACCTGCACACATTGGCGCGGTCGCGTCTGCCTGGTGTGTCGGAGCTGACGGCCCAGAAGCGGATGACGTATTAGATCGGTTCTCTTGATCTTCGCCGACAGGTGCTGATGGGACAGTCGCGAGAAGCGGATATGAATGACCAGTGTTAGCGAACTTCAACTTGCTAGGTCAGACAGGTCACACAGCATCATGTTACACATGCCGTCACGAACAATATTCGCCAGCGAGAATCTTTATGAGTACAAACAAATTGTTAAATCGCGCGAATATAATAATTTACAAACTTTTTTTTTTTAGGTTGCGGAATGGTTTACATTTTATAAAATCCCTGTCTCACACACACATAAGGTTTTCCATTTTCTCGTGATAACCATTTATAAAGATTTATTTCCCCTGTAAACACATTACTCTTTTGTATTTATTGTTGGGTAACGTTTTTTCCCCCACCAGGTAATTAATCAACGTTATTTTGGCATCGAAAATTTTCACGAAATCGATCATAACTTCAAACTCACACGCTACTCTTCGCCCCTATTTCGTAACGCGTATTTAATACATGTTGAGGAAATATCATAGAGACAAATTATAATAGGAGTTCTATCGTGATCAAATTTGCAGGAAAGTCTTTCAAATAATAGTAATGGCAGTAGAAGTTTTCCCTCTGTCTGACGCCTACACATAAATTTATTTTAAGAAAACGGGAAAACAGACTCCTTGAAGTGTCTGTTAGATATTTAGTGCCGTCTGAAAGAAAATATATATATTTTTTAATTTTTTAAATGTTATCTTGAGATGTATTTACCCTGCGTAACAGAATTGAACATAAAACAAAAAAAATGGGGGGAAGTATTCTGTATTAATTTCGTTACAGGCGAGAATCCAAACCCGTTTACTTTTGTGCTGCTTCTGTGAATGGGCCACAGTATTTCTGAAAGATTATGAAATAAGTCAATATCCAACGAGAAAATGGCGTTTTGCACGAGACGTAGACGATAGTGTTGTCAACTGTATGGATCAATAAAACTGTTAATTTTTTTCTCTCCAGTTCCTATAACTCATCTAGTGCTTTGAAGCAAGAGGGATTCAAGAACTGATACAAGAAAATCCATGTATAAAAATTGTTGCCATCACTATCCGGGAAATTGCGACACGCTCCGCTGGTCCGGGGTCGACGCAACCCGCCTCGTGCGAGCGAGCTGACACGCCTGACGTCACCGCTTCCGAACCAATCACGCGCGCTCTTTGCAGGGCTGCTCTTCCGTGAGGGGAAGCCCAATTTTCACTGACCCCCAATCAGTCCCGAAAATATCCGAAGTTCGCGCTCGCTAGTGCGACCTAGCGATTGGTATAAGGAAAAAAAAAAAATACAAAATTTAATTTTTAATTTTTTTTTTACGATTTTAGAACATTTAAGAGTGTTTCTGACATTTAGTTTTTGTAACTATCACCTATACTTGTGGAAACCTAATCTTCCGGATGAAAATAAATACTGCTATTTATTTGCGAGAATTTTAATACATAAAACGATTTTAGGTATAATTTGTGTAACTAATTTCAATAAACTAATGTTTAAGTTTAAGAATAGTAACAATAAGAAGAATCCGATGATTCACGAACGGGAATTATTTCAGCGTCTGACTCAGGATCAGTGAAGGGTAGTTTTTTTTTATTTCCGTAAGCGGAGATGGCGCGCGTGGGTGTCGAATATCGATCGCTGCGGTGTTAGCAGAGTTGCCGCTACATCGTTGAGGAAACCATTATTTTAGTCCTGCGTGATTACCGTAGTAATTTGGCAAGGGCTTAGATTACAAAAGTTTTTTGGTAACCTTTGAAAGACCGCTTAAAATCGGTTGTGCCGCGTAACGTATCCCATAATTGACAGATATTAACTTATTACCAATGGTCTTCGCATCCTGCTGCCAATGTTGTTCCGTCTTGTTCTGTCGACAGGGCTTGTAAACTACTTCATGTAATTGTAAACTTCCGTAAACAAACATTCAGTGTTTCTTTACGTGTGACATAGGAATTTGGTAATTTCGTACCGCTGGCGCTTATTTCGACAAACTCCAATACTAAACTATGTTAGTGTTTTCAGTGAAATACCTGACACTTGCTGTTCCCTGTTTTGTTTGAAAATGTGTGTTTTTGGCATACTCGTGTCCAAAAATTTTAATGCATAGTGCATATGTTTAGGCAGTTTTACATACGTATGTAATCTCAATGTTACCTATATGGCTTAGTTTAGTGTATATTTTAAATTTTATTCAGGCAACAAACGCATGGTTATATTATTTTTGAACACATCTTAGCTAATAGTGGGTAGATTTAATATAGCCCTTTAGTATTTGTAACAAAATGGTTACTAATGAAACACGTTTAAAATCGGACCGTATAAAACACAGTAGTTTGAGAAGTCTGTGCTGATTATATTTATTTTGAAAAAAAAAATAAAATATTTTTTTATTATTTTGTTTGTTTCACAGATTTAGTTTGAACTGAAACCTATAAAATTATTGTCTAATTTGTTAAGGTGGGGCCATTTTAAGAGTAAATCTGGCAAAATATTTAATTCCAAACAACTGAAATTTTCAGGAATTCTCAAAATGTAAAATTACAGAAAGATATCCAAATTCTGTAAATAAAACAAAATAAAAATTTTTGCTTCTGCACAAAGTAACATAAGTTTGTTTTTCGTGTAAATACGCATAATTACATATCTTAGATGTATCACAAATTAACACCTTGACAACCGTTCCACGTAATTTAATTGAAAATTACTGTTTCGGTACCTTTCGTAAACATTATATATACATACATACACACATACGGAACAAAAATATTAGTTAGAAATAAGCATAAATATTAAACTTTTGGCGATTTATTTACAGATCAAGTACCTTAAGAAAAAATTGAAATTACTGCGAGACATTTTTCTTGTAACAGTGTGTCATTGATTTGCCTGAATAATACAGGAAACATTATATTTCCAAACTACGAACAAGAAAATATATTATTAGAAACGATCTAATGATCACCAGGAAATTAGAAATAAAATAAAATATTGAGATTGTTAATTTGATTGCTCTTCAGCGAGACATGAAAAGATTTCAATTTCTTTTTGACCCTATAAAGTTATAACTCGAAGATAAAAGTGAGCAAATAAGAACGTTAAAAAAATCTGCAACTCAAAGTGAGTATTAGTGCAACAGTTGGTAAAAGTGGAAAAGGGGAAAAATAAATTATTGACGATCAATGCAAATAAAATAGCAAGAGAGATATCTCTAAAGCATCGAATAAGTAACTACGGGAGTAGTATAGCTTGGCCGGGCCCGGGCACACGGTCTTGTGTCCAGAGCTGGGAGCCCGTCAATGACCGACCGCCATGACGTCACGGCAGCCACATTGAATGATGTCATCATCGCAGTTTTCGATACGTCACAATCTTGGATTATGATGTCATGGAGGCCATCTTGAGAGATGACATCACTGTTGCACTTGTCGTTATCGTCTGCCTCTTGGATTCCAGAATGTTGCACTTTTCATTACATTTGCCACCTTGGATTCTAGAATGTTGCAATTTTCGTTACGGACACCATCTTTAATTTTGACATCACGTCCGCCATATTTGATATATCAGTCACTTTTTGATTTTGACAGCAAGTCCACCATCTTGTTATCATTGGCTGGAGGCCACCATCTTGGATGACATCATGGTTGCCATCTTAGTTTTTTTTTCTGCTGGAGGTTACCATCTTGAATACAAAATATTTGTCATAGGAGACCTAATGTGTTCGTCGGTGTTGTCGTCGTTATGTTACCCATAATATATGTTGATCTTCATCGTTGTGTTCATATATTTGCTGCATTGACCAGGTTTTGATGTCTGTCTGAATTTACTGTTATTGTTGAAATAGGCTCATCGTTTTTAGTCCACTGTATTCTTCTGTGCTGTTTTTTATTTCTTTTTTCATTACTAAATTCCTACCACGGGATTCTTGTGTTCTCTGATATTTAAGTTTGAATCTGTTCGTCTGTGCTATTGTCGTTGTGTTGTCCATTATACATAAGGTTCATAGTTGGGTTTATTCGTTTGACATCATTTGATAGAGGCTTGTTTTATGCAGGTTTATAATTTAATTTTTCATTCTAATTTTGTATTTATTAATTTATCTCTTAAAAAACAGTGAAAAACTGAAATCGCGTTCGTCCAATAAATTATTATTAAATCCAAATTCCACGTTGCGTGAATCATTTAAAGAAAGTGTAGCGACTATAGGGCCGACTTTACCTCGGTGCTCGTTCTGTTCTCGCTACTCAAACAACGGCCGGAGAGCCCACGACCCCCGCCGTCAGATTGAGCACTTTCGGGCGACCGTTCGCAGACAAAAACCCTCCTGCAATCGCACAAACAACCGAGCTGTTCCTCCGGGGTTCGTTACGACCAGCGCCAATTTATCCTCGTGCCAGCTCCCGCCCGCTCCTCTGCCTTGTTTTGCTCCCCACCCACTTCCCCCCCTTCCAATCCTTCCCCTTCCGGGCAATTTTCGCCAATCGGCGACTCCTCGCCGCCGCACCCTCTCGTGTCTAGACGACCGTCTTATCATGTACAAATCGCAACCCCCCAAAAAAATTACTGGGAATCTGGGCTCGTTTATTCGGCGCAGACGGCAAAAATGGAAATGGCGAGTGTTTCCTGGCATCGGTCGCTTCATCTCATTCCCCCTCCCACTCTGCTTCCGTGTCCCCTTGAAACTCCCGCCCCCCTAAAAAAAAATAATTTTTTCCCCCTGCTTGTAGATAGTATGATAAAAGCATACAGCCACGGGGGGAGAGAGAAGAAAAAACTGTGATTTCGTCGAGTTCCTCACTCGTTGCCAAATGCCCCTCCTCCAACCCTTCTCCTTCAACAGTTGTATAATCCCTCCTCGCTCCAATGTTCCGCTGGTTAAACACGGCTCGCTCGGATCCCGTCCCAAAACAAACACGTCGGCCGTCTTTTAAATCTGTTTTGTGCACTTGAGCGAGTGAGCGCGCGTCTTGTTGAGTACGTTTTTTTTATATCCGTTGATTGCTTTAAATACGCCTGATTGAAAGGCGCATAATGTGTAATATGGTAATACACTCGATAGCCTTCTAAAAAAAACAATACTACTTACCCTTAGGTTACGTTTATGTACACGGAAAAAAAATTTTTTTCGGAACTTTTACAAAAGAAGCATCTGAAATTAATTTGCCAAGAAATAGTAATAATAGTACAAAATATAACTTGTAACTTTGTACAAAACATTGATATGGTTATTTTTACAGACATTTAATATGTTTTTCCAAATAATACCGATTATTTGTTACGAAAATGGGCCCATGGTTTTATTTTTTAATTTAAGTTTCATTGAAGCGTAATTTTTTTAAACTATTAAATAATCGAATATTTAATAATTGGAGTTTATTGTGTTTTATTATGCTTATTTATGTGCGCAGTTGAAATTAGAAAGCATTCAGGGAAGGGGTGTAGTGGGACAACATAAATCTAAAATGCTTGCGTAAGATTTAAAACCCAATATTACAGTGAACACTATTTTGTAGTAATATAGATGTTTTATATAAATGTACAAATTATTAACAAATATCTGTAATTTACATAAATATTAACGATCCATTTACAAAAAAAAAATGTATTGTGACCTGTCATTGACGAAGTTAAATATATCTATACTGTTGACACAAATATTTGAGGCTATTTAAGATAAAAAAATTCAATGGACTTACCTCATTTATAGTACGGCATGGGCAAAATTCTCTGGTTCACTGACTTCTAGGGTAGACTACACAGTCATCTGCATGATGTCATCGCCTCAATTTACCCTACCAGCGTAAAAATAATAGTACTAAAAAAATGTTCGAAATTCGAATAATTGAAGAAATTTTGTGCCGAAACATATAATGCAGTTGAGAAATGTAATTTCAGTAATTTATGAATAAACTAAATTCTTGAAAGAAGGATTGTTTGTCACAAGGTTATACACGTGAAGACTTTCGGCACCCGGGCATACATACGATAAGCAGAGCTTCAGGAAAAACTACGCGATTTGAAAACTGCTCAAAGGTATCAAAGTGAGGTCTGTTTACGAAAAGCATTTAAGAATTCGCTGAGGGTTGAAAAGTACTTTTGGTTTCGGATTAAGTTTTTAAACTGTTAAAATGGCTAAAATACCTGTTTTCGGTGTTATTTTAAGGCGTAAAACAACCGGTACAGATTCTTAAAAGCACTTCAACGGACTTGCATTAAACCGTTACCTTCATTTCTATGCCATATAATGTTACGGTCGCCACTCAAATTTCACAGTTGTCTTTTGGACGACGAGAAGACTGCGCGCCAGTTCACAAGATTGCACTTAGAGGCGACACCGCGCTATAGATACAAGGGAGCCTCGCGCTTAACATCACTAACACTGATACAACCCTGACAAGACGGTAATTCTGAATACCCTGAATTCTCGCTCATGAAATTTGTAAACGCTTAGACCGGATTCCAAACCACGTCAATCCTTAAACGCGCAAAATGTTCGAGAAGTTATTTCAGCGATCGCAGCGACTGGACGACCCTGAAGTTTCCAACATTCCGAGACGAAACGAATCAGGATGCTGCATCTGCAGCAATTGTGGTGATGACGTCATGGAACCACCGTTTCCGGCTGCTCCACCCCCTCGTGTTCACGGGTTCCCGTTTCCCCTCAACAGAGTTCATCTTAACCCAAAACACTTTACTCTGGGCTCGATCCGTTTCTTTGCCCCAAGGCACGAGCGCGCATGCCCTCGAAAATCGTTCATGCTCCATGCGTTCGTTGTCGAGAGAGTCACCAGTTTCCGTCACATGACGGAACTTAAAACTTAAAAAAAAATCGAATGATATAACATAACATTATACTCCAAGGCCGCACTTGACCTTACTTTCTAGTGCTTTTAGTGTGTGATATTTTTTTTAATTCAGTTTAAAAAAACACTTAAAATTTATATTCTTTATTATGAACTTTATAGTTTTTTAGACTCCAGAAATTTATTAAAATTGTTTTTGATTAAATCTCGGTTTCACACGACTGTTATATTACTCTTAAAGAATACCTGTTAAGCATATTAGTGAAAACCACAAATTCAAGATAGGCATCGAGTTAAAACTTGAGAAATAGCTCTTGATTAATATAAACAACGAGAAAATTGAAAAAAAAAAAAAAAATTCAAAATGACATGCAGGACTGAACCTTTAAAGTAATATTGTGTGTCAAAACTTTGGACATTCCGTTTTAACCCCAAAAACCTACAGTTAACCCTGTGCCATCACGAATTTAAAGTTGTGTCCAAGTAACTTCTTTATATGCTATTTGCTGTTTTTTTTATCAAAGTGGAGGACGCGCTGACTTAAAAATATTTCACTGCATTCCGTAATTGCAAAGAGTATCTTAAATTATGATTTTCATTGATTGTTTCGCGTATCAACAAACTACTCACTTGCGCTTAGCTAGTCATATTGCTAAATTAAAAATGTTATACCGCTCCCTTCCAAAAGCTTGAGTCTCATGACCTCAGCGCGTGAATCGCTTGGGCTTCAAAGTGGGGCTGACGCACGAGTTGGGCAGATGAAGAATAACACAACACCAACGTTCATGCCCCTGCTTGTGTTACGGAACACCTACCACTTCTCGATCCAATGCACTGATGCGGTATCGAAGCTCAGCATCTTACACAACCTGCTTCAGCCTTCCCACTCCACAGAGCCCTGCGAGAAAGTTTGTTTCCGTGGCTTGCTTCTATGCGTAAATGTTGGTTTAGCGAATTTTTTTCATTTATTCATATTTCTTCACTCTTTTTATACCACTTTGTCTGTCACTGAACCCACACAAAATGTTAGAAATAATAGATGGATAATACAGCTAACAGTATGAAACTAAGCTTAACTGAACGAAAACAATAATTAAATGACTGAATGAGAAAAAAAGAGGAAAAAAACACATGTATGAAATATCAGTTATAAAACAAGAATTGATGCTTTATAAATTTTAGAAGAGATAATTGATATTTCATTCAAAAATTTTATATGTTGTATGGAATATTACATTGATATCTTTAAACTAATAAATAATGTTTTTAAGAGTAAATTTAAATAAAATTAGCCAAGAGATAACTGTAATAAATGTTTTGAATAAATTACACACGCACTAACAATCATTCACGAACAGTCAAGACTCAGAAATTTCATGCTGAGGAATCCTACAAAAAAAATTAATTTTCTAAATAATATTTTAGATAACAATGTAAGTCATTCACATATTTAAACTTGTTTATTCTATAATATGTACTTATTTCAGAATTTTTTTTACTATTCCCATTTATTTAACTGTTTCTTTGACTTAAAAGTTTAATGGAAGAGTTGTTTTCATAGAATTCAGGGATAATTGTTAAAAAGTAAATTAATTTTTTTCAATCATTAAAATATTTGTCTTAAAATTTACTAAGAATCTTTAAAACATAACTAAGTTTCTCTTTGTGTAAATTGTAATCAGTAAATTGTTCTATTTTTTAAAAGATAAAATATTATTTAAAACATGCTATAACATTCATTAAAATAGGAAACGCTTTTTGTTTTACTTTTGTTGACAAAAAAAAATTTGTTGAAATACCTAAAAAATTGTTCTTGAATATCTGACTAAACCAAATTATATACTTCATTCAAAAATATATATTTTATTATTAATTGGTTTAAAATTTTTGCGGTGTGCAGGTATGTATGTACTACGTTTTTAATATTTATTTTTTAAAACAAAATACCATGTTCTGATTTTTCTTTGTCAAAAATAAAATTATTAATAATTCAAATAGTTTGTATATTTAAATTTAGAAACCAAAATATAGTTTTTAAATATGAAACTATAAGTATTGCTAGCCCGATAATCTGAAAACATAAACCAACTTGTGGCAATCATTCGTATGCGCAGTTTAAAATTTTAGTGTCTTGTGAAATCATAATTTAAAAAACAAAACAGAAAGAATAAATTTGAAATAAATATAAATACGAGTATAATTAAAGGAAAATAATATTATTAATTTAAAGTATTCCAAATGTCTCTAACACTCTAAGATATTCTGGATGTACTGCTGAATTGTTAAAAAAAATTAATACAGCTTTAATTTACTCTAATTGAAAATATAAATTATAAACTTTTGGTTCATTTGGTTTTTAACGAGTCATGATTTACTGATAGTATAATTTAGAGCTACATAAAGTATAAACGTTAGTGCTTCTCAGCCAAATTCCATTTAAAATCTTTTATATTCAGAAGGAAACCTAAAATACTTAAGACCACATTTGATAAAACCTATTCAAATAATTCAATTTTTGACAGTCGAGCGAAAATAATAAAATTTTTGGTGTCAAATATGTTATTTTATGATATTGATATTTTTCGGAGGCATAAATGATGTTTTATTTTAAGTAATTTTCTTTGTTGTTATTTTTAAGCAAAACTTACTAGATATAGGTACATAATTTTCATCTAGAAAAAAATTAAAACGCGTAGAAATTAAATTTTATATATAGCAGTTTAGTGGCAACAAAATAAAATCTGGGAAGGAGATACATACATACGCAAAGCTACGTACAAAGACACCCACACCAACACTCATAAAGTAAGTAAAGCATAATCAAAACCAAGCATATTTACTTCCATAAGTAGACGAAAAATATTCATAAATTATTACTCCCGTGCGTGCTACCGCCAAGCTTTTAAAATAAATTTTTGAAATTTTTATTGTATTCAACTAATACTTTAAAATTATAAAAATACACTTGTTAAATCTTTTTTTCAACTACTTAACCGTGATGTGTAGAAACGTCGTTGTCGATGACGACATTCATTTTCATAATTATCATCTATGCCGGTGAGCAAGCAGGATTGCTATGTCTGTGCGAATGTTATCTTTTTTTAAGGGCCAGTTAATAAACATTGCAGCAAGGTCTTGGGTAAAATAAAAAAAAAATATTTCAAAGAAGGCAACATGTAGTAATAACATTTATAAAAAACAATAAACACTTGATAATACGGTTTAAAAAATTACCTTCAAGCAGCCTATGAAAGCAAACGGCAACAACATTTTTTTTTACACGTTTAAATAACTTTTTAGTAAATTGAGAAAAAGAACCGCTTATACTGATGTTCAAGTATTTGAACAACTGGCAGTGAATTCGGTGCATTAATGAGTTCTGAAGTGTAGCAAAAGCGAGAATGATTAATAACCCCATTAATTATGTACAAATTGACCATTTACACGCTGTAATGATGTGTGGATAGAAAAAAAAATTGTCATTTTATTGTGAAGGTCTGATTAAAACTCCCACCAGGGGGCTGGGTAAATTTGCGAGCGCGAATGGCACGACCGCCAAAGGGCCAATGTGGTGGACGGGGGAAGGGTTAATGCATATTGGATGTTCGTAGGCCCCGCGGCACACGAGACTAACGTCCAGCGAAGGAAGCCATTTTTTAACGCAAAAAAAAAACGCTGAAGAGAGAAAAATGGCCAACTGCAAAAAAATATTTATGAAATTTTGGGGACATCCTGAATGATGCTAGCCAGCGAATCGTACCATGGGATGGGTAAATTGGACTGCAGTACAAAAACCCTACTTATATCACTTCGCACGGGAACTTATGGTCATGTCATCGAAAGGTCGTATGTGTGCGACGCAATTTCCGGCCGCAAAGCAGGGAAGAACTATATAAAACAGTCCATGTTTGCGTATCTGTGCCAGAATATCAATACTGCATTTCCATGTTTGCTCGTTACTACTGTTTGGGTTTGCCTGAGGCACCAACGGAACTTTCTGATTCTATGAGTTTGAGTAGGTACATAATAAATAAAAGGAATAACCTTTTTGATGGAAAGACTGAAATAGACATGATTTGTAAAATATTACAAAATTTAAATATAGGTTCTTTAACTCATGGCCACTGGAAACATAAAAGTTTGGTGGCTTTCGAACATTGTGCTTATTTATATTTCAGAAAAACTGAGTCCATTCCGTGACTATCGATATCTATCAGATCAATTAACACTTTTTAAATACCCGAAAGCAATATTAAACTATACTTTTAAATAAAAAAAGGGAAATATTCTGTGCATTTTTAATGGCACGCATCTTTAAGATATGTCTTAAATACAGCTAGAAAAAAATAACAGATAAAACACGTTAGAAGTGTCAACTACATATGTAAGTAGGAAAATGAAAAGTACTTTTATATTTTAATACTGACACCATTATTCAAATTAAAATTTGCAATAAAAATTTTCAGCTGCCTTTAAAAAACATTATCTTTATATAATAATATATATAAAAATTAATGTTTATGTGTTCGTCTTCTATACGTCCCGCATCGTTCACCCGATTGATTTGAAACTTTGCAAACTTGACCTCCGAAACAAGGGGGAGGTCACTGTCTGGGTGAGATTGCGATAAAACAAAACCTTAAAGCAAAATTTAATTATTCGTGGTGAAATCTCGCCATTCCATCGTCGTATAACAGACTAACCACGAAAGAATGCGGGCAATTAAATGTACTTCACTCGGCATGAGACAGAGCGTGCGTGTTGCATGCAATCGGCGAGCTATCGATATCGATATTAGACTATGCGAGCCCCATCTATACAGTAATCAACTAAACAAAGATGAATGCGCTGCTGATAAAAACTATAAGATTGAAAACGCCTGTGAAAGAATCTTTACAAATTAAATTCGTATTTCTGTTAAATAAATAACAAACCGGTAATATCCAATCAATTAATGGCTTTCAAATTTAAAATACATTGTTTTATACGGGAAAAGGAGTTCATGAGCTACACCTTAAACTGGATAAAAATAAATATATATTTCATTTTAAGTTTAGCCAAAAAATCTGCAAGTCTGTAATACTTTAGATAATTATTCTTAATAATTTTACAGGTAAGTAATTATATATTAAATTCACAAATTATATTAAGCTATATAGCTATAAAAATTTATGAAATACAGTTAAACGAGTTCTTTTTATTTCGTTGCAATGATACCCACATAAGTGTTTTCCTTCTGCATTTGAACATTTGGGAATTTTAAATTTATACACGTATACAACTAAAATTTTCAAAATTTAAATGCTTGACCTTCCAAGAAATGACAAAGCTTAAAATACTGATAATACTTCAATTAAAATTTTAACTCTTCCTTCCGTTATTTTCGGTTTGTATAATACCTTCTGTTTGTTAAATTAACTTTTAACGTTAGAAAAATATTTCTCAAAAAAATATTTTAATCTAACTCTTCATGCTAATTTTTATATTTTAAGAAAAAAAGGAAGATAAAGGGTTGTTATTCTTGGGAAGATTAAATTTTGATCATTGAAGCGCAAAGCATATTCGGTGTTACAGAAGGAAACACCATATTTTCCATTTGACACGCATGCCAGTGCATTGTCTCTTGATTATCACTGCAGGCAAACCACACGCTTATATTTTTTTCCTTGACACGAAGCACCTTTCCGGGGTCATTTTTCTGCACACCAATAAAAATATATTTTTTTACCATCTTTGGGCGCGACGCCGACGTAGCGTAAAATTAAACGTATCACGTCACAAAAGGTGCACACGGTCATAGTTCTTCACCACGTGACGACCGGAGATTCCGCTGTATCTCTACCTTTCACAATGCGTTTAGTCTCAGCATAAATCTTTCACTTTCATTCAAAACCATAGCGGAATAAAAGAATAGTCATGACAGTGTAGCTTTCTATGCGCGAGTTTTAGGCAGCTGACTTTAAGGATCCTGCCATATTCATTGGGTGATTGTCCAGAAAGTCACCAATTAAAAAAAAATTGGTTGTGTAAATTCTGTTTACGGACGATAGTTTAACGTGACAACGTCATAACAAAACATTGATGAAATTATTGCATACTTTTATGAATAAAATTGAATCATTTCTATTGAATTATCACTATTTTGTATGGATACAAAGAAGGAGTGAAATGAAATCAACAATTTAATTGATAAATTTACTTTTATTTGCACTCATTAATTCAAATATGTTTTTTACTTTAACTATAACTTTTATACGTGTTTCCTATTTAACTTCTTCCAATCTGTGTTATTCTGTTAAGGATAGAACGATGATAGGAAAAGTAGGAAACGAATGGGAGTGTTTCAAGTTTAATGTGCCTCGAAAAAGTCAAATCGATGGTTGTTCCAATCGAGTGGAAGAAAGATAGATGCGGCGCAAGCGTACAATGGACGCAACGGGACAAAGAGAGTAACAGGACATGAGCGTAACGGGACAATGAGTCATCCTTTTTCGTGCGTGCAGCTGGCGTTCATCGATTTATTAGACGTTGTCACGTCAACAATATATATGATTGAGAACATATTTCAAAAGTTATTTACAATTAATTTAATAAAATTTATCTTATGGAAGGTTTCAAATATCTCATTGCGTGTTACTAAAGTTTGGAAAATTGTTCTATTTCCAGATTTATATTATTGGGAATACTAATAAATAGTAAAAAAGAATAACCATGTTAGGTTTATATTTTTGTGTTAGAAGTGAACTCGTATGTTAAGGCTAATTTATTTTTCAATTTTATTATTTTTATTTGAAAAGTATGATAATATACGGGAAACAAAAAATGTGCAAATGATTTAAAAATGTGTTTCAGAGTAAAAAAAACATTATTGTAAGTTATTCAACAGTAAAATTCCAATAACTTTAATTACAAAAATAATTATTACTCACAGGATATCTCATGGTTTAAGTATTCGACAACTATTTTTCACGCTTATTTGCGGTAGTTCGTAAGAAATTATCAATTATACGAAAGCAACTTTTATATCAGAAAAGAAATAAATGACTCACAAGCCCATAGGTTCTCTTTGACTAAAGTCTCTGTATCAAATTTGACAGAACTCATAAGAAGAACCAGTGATCTGCGTAACCTTACGGCACTGTTTTTCTTTCGATCTTGATTGTAAAAAACTTCATGTGATTGTCAGTGTTTAACAAACATTGCGTGTTTCCCTAAGTGTTACTGGTACTACTTTCGAGAACAGTCCAGCTTGACAAAAATTACATGAAACAGAATACAACCGATCAACCGCGGAGAGGTTTATTTCACGGAAACCCTTTTCAAAGTAACGCAAGTAACGAGTCATTTACATATTGCGGGAAACAAGCAGTCCACGTAACCACCTTCAGCAGATTTGGAATTGCTAAGGCACGGGATTGTTGCGAGGAGAGAGATTTGTATAAAAACGGTGGTGGGAGGTTACGGCTTTTGTACGGACGAATTCACCGCAATTACTGCCTAATTTATTCGTCTTCGTTCCGACCACTTCCAGCGCTTGCTTGTTTCGTGATTTCAGATTTGTTTGAATCCGCAGGTAAACTGGTTCATGATGTTAGCAGGAAGAAAAAAACGATACAGCATAATTAAAAAAAAAAAAAAAAATTTGTCAGGTCACTGGAGGACATTTATGGTGCTACGTTTATAAGCGTTTCAAAATTCTGAAGAGTGGCATTCATTATGTTTATCATTGTGTAATGAAATAATGACGGTAGTTTAAGAGGTATTCTGAAAAATATATTATTTTTAATGTAGCATATAAGAAGTTACATTCCCTTTTTGTATAAAACTCGAACAAAACAAGTGATCAACATATTATTCTCCTCTGTTGCAAGTTTTTTTCAGTCTTTAAATGTGCTTGTTTATTTTAAATTTTAAGTAATTAAAGAAAATTATACTTTATTTGATTTACGTAAATAAAATATATGTAGATTGGAACAGTTTGGTTAAATAAATATCAATTAAGGTAAACTAATCACAGCAATAATACAAATATGATCTATTTGTTATTTTAAGATTGTCGCAGCTAAGACTTAATTACCTACTTGTAAAAATACAGAGATTTTTATTTAATAGTAATAAAAATACCAGTATTGGTTGTTAAGGTAAAGTCTGTTACAAAACAATAAAATAAGTACACAGGAAACGTCTTTGTTATACACGCACGTATTACTAATTTTCCTACGTGGCAGTTTAAATTAATCTTATTTTTTTAAGCCAAACGTTATTTAGATTCGAGGTTATTTTTCTTGACATTTTAAAAAATTTAAAAATCATATTTAATAATTTTATCTCTATGCGTCAATCACGTAATTGGAATATATCTGAAACAGGCAAAATAACTTGAAATTTACTTTAATATATAAAACTAAAATACTGTAAACAAAGTACTTCTTTAAATGTTCTTTTAAATACGTTTCATGGTGAAATTTTGTAATTTTTTGCACAGTGGTTTATTACTTGCTTATAAATTTTTTAATGAATAACTTATTATTGTTACCCTTCGAAACGTAACTTAACACGAATATCTGTAACACATTGGAAAAAAAATATTCTGATAACTTTTTAACGGTTTCTCCCTTGAAAGGTCAGGTAAAATTTATAAATATAAATTAAATGATTTTAAATAATTGCCAAACTACTTCTACGCATCTGAGTAGAGGCCACGACTGAATAACCAGTGGTTCGCGTGGCGTTTCAGCGTGCCTTCTTGCAGCCATCTTCGAGGGTTTTTAACTGCTGACTGGTAATCTGCCACAGCATTTAAATAGATCCGTTCACAGCCGAACTGTGATTGGCCCCTGTGGGTGGGCATTTTTTGAAGATGCTTTTGTAACCTGGTAACTTTCTCCATAGGTTAGCAACTCGAGTTAAGCACGTTTCATTTTTTTTTATAAATTTTTTTTTTGTAATTTTTTTATTTCTTATTTAAATTCTGTTAAATATAGGTTAATTAATTTTTGTGTTTAACAAAGTTACAATATCTTTATTGTAGTATAACAAACTATTTATTGGTAACTCGTTTCCAAGGAAATCTTTTCTAAAAGTTCAGAAAAATATTTGCCACAGCATTTAAATAGATCCGTTCACAGCCGAACTGTGATTGGCCCCTGTGGGTGGGCATTTTTTGAAGATGCTTTTGTAACCTGGTAACTTTCTCCATAGGTTAGCAACTCGAGTTAAGCACGTTTCATTTTTTTTTAATAAATTTTTTTTTTGTAATTTTTTTATTTCTTATTTAAATTCTGTTAAATATAGGTTAATTAATTTTTGTGTTTAACAAAGTTACAATATCTTTATTGTAGTATAACAAACTATTTATTGGTAACTCGTTTCCAAGGAAATCTTTTCTAAAAGTTCCGAAAAATATTTCGGTGTACAGTGATTTGAAAAAAATATTATGACTGGAAAACTTGTCACGAAATTAAATATTATTATTACAATACTACAGACGTGCAAAATAAGATTTATTTTCTAGTGCTAGGTTAGACGCCACAAACGTTTGCATACCTACGAAAGTATACGTCATGTGTTCAGTGGATGCCTCCCCTGGTAGCAAAATATTCGGTCGGAAGCATCTTTAAGTGTTTTCCGTTGGCTTCTAGGCCTGAATGGCTGATCAAGTAACCCGTGACCAATTGAAGAAGATCGTTCAGGTGTTTAAACATTTTCATTCTAAGACTGTCACAAAATAACAACGCAAATTTCACAAGGTGTCTACACATCTTGTATATAACTTAATCATAAAAGTACAACAGTATATTAAAGGTCACCATTTTTTTACCGAAACATTTTGTTGCTTTGAGAAAAAAAGGTTCTGAAATGTCAGACTCGCGACGATAAATTAAAAATACGCTATTCGTCACTTGTTATTTTATTTCTGTACCTACTAGCTAATGCCCGGCACGCGTTGCAATGCATCAGATGTTTTTGTAATTGAAATAGGTACATATATACTAAATAATTCTTTATCTCTCTCTAATTATCTATCTGTCATCTTTATATTTCTATTCACATATGTATATCTACTTCTCTCTATCTCTCTTTATCTCTCTATTTCTATATATATATATATATATATATACATCTCTATTTCTCTATCTTTATATCTATCACTCTATATGTATCTCTACATCTATGTTCCGCTTTATCTCTATCTACATATATATTATATATATATATATATATATATATATATATATATATATATATATATCTGTTTATATGGATCTCCCTATCGCTCTATATATCCTTCTATATCGTCTATATCTCTAATCTATATACCTTAATCTATATATATAACTCCATACATCTATGTATATATATGAAAATACAAGAAATGTATGTTTATAACTTTCTATATTATTTTTATCTTTTAACCTTTCACAGGTGTAACATAGTCATTTTAAAAAAACACGCGCTTATTCGAATACAACGTTGTGTTAAAATTTCAAAGCAATCGGTGTCTAAGAACTTCGGATATTTAATATATTTTTAACAAACGAACATTTACTTTTTTATTAATATAGACGACTGAATGTAGCTCCAAAGAAAAGAGATACTTAAGATAAGAAATATAAGCTGGTCTTTGCTGGTTCTAAATCCTCTACTGGAACGTGTTCTTGTATGCGGCAAGGAGCTCGTCTGGCGCGGAATGCGCGCTGCCTGACCGCGGAACGAGGGTGAGGTGCAGCGGGAAGTACTTACCGACCGAACAGCCCGACGGGAAGTGCGCTCAAAGAGGAAATGGAGCGGAACAATTGCTTGGGAGGGTAATAAATAACTTTGCAAATTATGGCGCGGTATTAAACCACCACCAGACAGCCCAAAAAAAAAAAAAAGACGGGGGATCGTAATAGGTAGTGAAAGAAAATTTCTTTCCAGGGGTGATATTTTTTTTTCGCGGGCATAAATTAGGACAAATGGGTTGAGATGATGGAATGAGAAGGCGGTGTGGCGGTTTGAAATTTCTTTAATGAGGTGATGGCGTGATGATGTAGCGGAATACTTTAGAGCAAGTGCCAAATGGAGCGGTGTTAATATCATGTTCCCAGACAATCTCCATGATCACCAAATTACGTAAGGATTAGCAATTTGTAAATTTTGGATGTCGGGTCTCCTGAACTTTGACTTCACTTACCATCTCTTACATTTTATAAGTTTCTTAAAGGCATGTACAGTATTTTTACCTCGGATAGCCTTTCTGTATAATGGTATATAATTTATTATATTAAATAATATAAAAAATATTTAGATCACATAATTTAGAATTTATTTAATGTAACACATTTATAACCGGCTGAGTGGATTTAATTTAAATTCTCCATATTATCTTTATATTGATTTGTTATTCAATAACTTAATTTCAATTGAACCTAATAAAATGAGAAAAATTCCGAAAACTCAATCTAAATTTTTTTGTCTCAAACTGCTTAAGAGTTACTAATATAATTATTATATGGCTTGAAATCACAGATTTTATGATAATGAAGCCAACATTCGGGGACCAAAGTAACTATATATTTATATTCAAACACCTTCAAGATGAAGTATTTTTTTCTTTATAGTGGTTACAGGGTTGGTGCGCAAAAATAATTTAAATTAACTCTGAGACTTTATATTTTATCGTGCTTAATAACTCGCTAAAGAACCTTAACATACATTATAAATGAAATTTTATTTTCATAGGAGACCCATTAAAAATCCTTTGAAGAATCGGTTATAAGAGTCAATTACCACTTAAACTGAAAAATTAGTTATTTTTTGGATTTATAGTTATATATGAAATATATAAAAAATTAAATTATTTATAAAAACAATTATTTTTGGTTTCGGGGCCAAATCAAATTGTAATGTTTCTTAATACGTTACCTTCACCCATTATATATCGTTTTTGAATTCGAGATCAGTCATGGAAATATGTGCCTCTTTCGATTCACTCCTGTTTTATAACTGATGAGCCTTATTCACCTTCACCGAGACGTATGGGAAATACTTACTCTACGCTCCGTATCTTTTACGTTTTATTTTACGTCTTCTTGAGGTCTCGCTCTCTCTCTCTCTCTCTTCATTTCAGCCATTTGTCTTTTACTGCTCTTAAAAATCGTTCCTTGCGTGAACTGAAGATATTTATCTAGTTATCTACAAAGTGGCGGAATTTGTCAGGATTGTGAATCTTTAATTTTTTTAATAATATTAGATATGTTATTTTCTCCAAAATCTTCATTTGCGTACAATATGGATATGTATAGAATTTTTTCTGTTACTTTGTTACTTTGTTTTCATAATTTTTCATTTATAAACTATTTCATAACTTTATTTTATATTGTCTATGTAGTCTTTTTTGACTACTGATACAGGTACTTGGTGTGGGTAATGTGTATTAATAACTCAAATCATTCAGCGGTTTTATTACCCTCAGTCTTGAGCCATGCTTCCCTTTTAAGTTTCAATATTGCAAGTATTAATCCAACCGTTTTTAATTCATCTAATTGTTTTCAAAAATTCACTCCAAATAATTTTTTAAGTAATTCTTTTCAAGTATATATATGGAAAATTATTTTTGCTTTAATAGTAGATAAACGATAAAATTGTATATTTGATCAGCTGTCAGTCACTTACACAAAACAAAATGTATATGATGTCACCATGAATGTATTTTGATTTTGATTCCGAAAGTAATGATAAGATTACAGAAAACATTTTGACATGTTTGCGTCTACAATATCAAGTTCTATAATAAAAACATTCAGAGTTAGATTATTATATTTTATGGTTCCTATTATTATTGTGCATTTCGCCAATAGTTTCTATTGTGATTTTAAGCATCCTAAAAAAATTTCATGTGGCTTATGATATGTGCATTGAGAATGTCATATGTCATCCAAATTCTGAAAAGAAAAAAAAAATCTCCTAGACACTTAATGCTTGAACCAAAATAATTTGTTTCAAAACCAATAACAATTTGTTGCTGCCAAAAACTGTGTGTTGTTGAATGTGGTTTAAAATGTGTTGGATACAAATAATTATGCTGCTGATAAAAAATTTCAGCTAACACGAATTCAAATAAAACTGTATTATTTGGTCCTTTCTCTGCTGATTACTTCTCAGTGTGATATTATTTCAATAAATTAAATTTTAATTATTATGTCCAGCGATTTCACAGTGTTTGTTTGAATTCCAGATTATATTTATTTTTTATATTTATTACTTTTAATTTTCTGTGGTAGACTGTGTGAGAGAATTTGTGTCTGTTTTGCGTAAGGTGGCAGGATAATTTATATAAAATCCAATTCAAATAAAAAAAATTAATTTACGAATGCACTAACTGTAATTGCAAATATTAGTTCATTCGTGATGATGATAAACTTCGTTAACCTTTCTCTACTTATAATTATGTGGTACTATTATTTATATTATTATTAAGAATATCTGTAAACAGTACGGATCAATAAGTGAGTTTTGCTGCTGAAACAAATTGCTGGAAGTTAGTGATTGGGAGGGGCATTTTTAAACCAGCTTTCAATGAAATTTCACATACAAGCCGTTTGAATAGTTATATATTTTAAGTGTAAGTGCTAAGGCACATTAACGAGTCCTTAACGCCTGAAAATGTTACCTAATCACAAACACAAAAAAATTATATAGAATTCAACATTCTAGAGAGAGTCAAAGGTAAATGAAGTCATTTAACAAAACAGTTAAGATGAAAAAGAAACCGGAACGGTGTGACTTATTAGGATCTTCCACGTAGTGTGTCAAGCCCGGTATACGTCAAAGGTCATCTAGAAGTCAACAATTATATCAGGGCCTGTAGCTCTTGTTTGTATTATCCTTGTGGGAAATATTTTGTAACAGTTCGATATTTAATTTATTAAGTAATTTTCCTTAAGTTATTCGCAATGGAAAGCCTTTTAGTATATGTTGCTACATAATATTACAAACATGTGGTACCAGTTCATCAGAACTTTTTGCCTGGCTGCAAAGCAGAAGCATTGTTAATACATCCTCTGAAAACGTTATCTATACATACCATAACAAATATACTCTATGTATTTACCCCACCAAATATTTTCTCAACATACAACCCACATAAACATTTTCTCAATATAAACCCCACCAAATATTTTCTCAATATGCACCCTGCTAATTATTTTCTCATGGAAAATAATAATTAAATTAGGAAAATTAATACACCACATTTATAAAACGGACTAAATGTATAAAATAAATTATCCTTTTACCATACAGATTTATAATCTCATACAGATTCATTACCCCATTACAGATGTGCCTGGTCACTGACTGGATGTGCCACGCCAAACAACTGGTCATGGTAGCCTGACCACAAACTAAATGTGTCTTGCCAACAACTGGATGTGCCTGGCCAAAAACGGGATTTTTCTGACCACCAACTAGTCGTGTAAGCCTGACAACAAACTGAATGTGCCTTGCCAACAACTGTATGTACCTGGCCAAAAACTGGATTTTTCTAACCACCAACTGATCACGTTAGCCTGACCACAAATTGAATCTGTCTTGCCAACAACTGGATGTGCCTGGCCAAAAACTGGATTTTTTCTGACCACAAACTGGTCGTGTAAGTCTGGCCTCAAACTGAATGCGCTTTGCCACCAACTGGACGTGCGTTCTTGACTAATCGACTGATTTGCATGGTCACAAACATGACATGAATAGCTTACATCAAGACGTGCCTGTCCACAGACTAGATGTACCTAACCACCAACGTGTTAGCCTGATCACAATCTGTAAGTGCCTAACCACCAACTACACTGCCTGGTTAATCATGTTTCATTTGGATATTCCCTGAAAACGCATTTCAGGGCATGCAAAGGACTCGCTTTGCCTTCTTAGAAAACTGCCGAAGTTGAGAAACGCTTGTAATTAGTTTTTTTTTGTACTTTCGGAATTTGTGTAATACTTTTTTTAATTTATTTGAGCCTATATTTTTTTGGTAAATTAGTGTATTACTTAATTAAATTACATTTTGCACAGTCAAGGATCAAACCGAGGACTGATTTCGATCGAATCATTTGTTGTTTTAATAAGCGATTTTTTTGATGAATTTTTGAATTTTTTTCCGTATTTCCAGCTTAATAATTAGAGAAGTTAAGGATGCTGGTCTTGATCATCAATGGCTTACTGGAGGCTGGTAGAAGAGAAATCAAAGCCTCTTTTAGGATTTTTAACTATATTAATTTAAATAAATATTTTTTTAAATTAAATTAAATCGTTTGCATCAGAAAGGATCTAACCGTGGACAAGAATAGGTCGAATCAGTCAGTAAATTAATAAGTGATTTTTTTTATGAGTTTGTAAATGTTCCCGAATTTTTATCTTAATAATTACGAATTTACAAAATTGCGCATTCCAAGATGGTGGCAGTGGTGTCATTTAAAATGGCCGCCCACCTCCTGATCATAGGCATCGAGT
The DNA here is from genome assembly GCF_032445375.1 of Bacillus rossius redtenbacheri. Taxonomy (NCBI): domain Eukaryota; kingdom Metazoa; phylum Arthropoda; class Insecta; order Phasmatodea; family Bacillidae; genus Bacillus; species Bacillus rossius. Next base: position 56,773,923 of record NC_086330.1, on the reverse strand, counting down.
GGCGGGCACGCACAAACATAGCCAAATACTTACTATTGGCAAAACATTTAGCCAGCAAGCCATCAAGCCCTAGTCCCTTAAGGATAACATTGCACAAGACGTCTCTTTTTCCTACTACTCACGTAGTCGACTGTGACCTTTGAAAGTATGGAACAATGACGGTAGGAGAGTAACGAGAGCCAAAATTTTAGTTTTACCCTGCTGGAAATTGAAATGTGGCGGTCTTTTGAGTACTATATATTTTATCTGACATTTTCAATGAGGTTTCTCCAGGTCAATATGTGAGCAAAGGTTAACATGATCCATATAATCATCATCAATGCTGAATCATTTAGCTGACGATGTTTCAATTTGGATTTCGTTCCGCTAACCAATTGAGACCTTCACAAAAAGTTGAATTTCGATAACAAGGTTGTTATTACAACGTATATTTTTAGAATAAGTCATGTCATCGTTTCAATTAATCAAGAAATGTTTTTATATTCATGGTGCCAGAAACACTGGTATTATTCGTAAAAATGTAATGGACGTTATTTACGTACATTTGTATCTTATGAGAAATTCACAATACATATAAGGTAGATTTCCTAATCATTATTTTTTTTTATAATTGCGTTTAATACTTCCCTTTAATTTCAGGAACGAAAAAAATTAATACTGTATATAATAGTATATTAGATACCAGTCTATAAATTTCAGTTAAAAATATTTTATAAAAAAGACGAAGATATTAAACAATTTCAAAAAGAATCATTAATTATCAATTTGTTTAGTCACAAAAAATTACCTTCATTAAATTTAAGAAATTTTAAACATGAGCAAGAATAAAAGCAAATGAAAATATGTTTTTAACGTACTACCTTAGTTTTGTATGAAAATAAAAATCGTATCTTGTGTTTTGGTTCTAACCAAACTTAGCGTTTTTGCCATTGTTTCTCATTCATAAATTATTTATTAACTGTTAAAACTCGCAATCGGTAATGTACATCTTTTTACGGGAACATGTTATACTTGACTGGGAGTAAGCACGCTACTCCAGGATCTGATTGCATATGCAAACACATACAAGAAGTTTGATAAGGAGTGTAGCTGCTACATATTTATGGGAAGAGCTTACATTTTACTGAATAAAATTCTAAAGTAAATAATACAGAAACGTCTTGGGTATACAGTTTCCGAAAATAATAGAAAAAATTGTTAAATAAAAGAATAAATAGCAAGTGGAAAAAGAAAATCTCAATTCATTCACGCATAAAAATGTGTTGATTTGGCAAACATCCAAGAGATGCTTTTTCAATAATGAGTAACCTCATCAATTATTCATGATTATTTTCTTTATGGTAGCCTACTTTAAATTTAAGTTTTTTTTCTAATATTCTCAAAATAGTAAGACAAAATATTTCCATTGATTAAAAATCTTAATAAAATAATGAAAAACTATAACTTTTACATCCAAACAAGTGAGACAGATATCTAAATATACTTATATTATTTCAATTATATTTTAATGGATTTTGTACGAAGTGTTACGTTTGAAGAAAATTACTATTCTATATTCTACTCGATATTTTGTAGAGCTTTTGAATTTTTTGCTAAGATTTTTTCAAGTGTATTCATACAGCAAAATATTGGCAATTCCGGCATGAGCAATACATTGAGTAAACTTATGTGTTATAGCCGTCCCATAAAATTAATGAAAATATGTTATAAATGTGGGAAGAGCAAAGCTTAAATCAACAAGAATGAAGAATTAGAAAAATTAAGTAATTTAAGTCCCATTGTATTTCTGTCTAATCTGCCAAAATAAAATAAAAAACATCTGTTTGAAAATGGGAAGAAAACTTCCTATAACCTTTGAATGAATATTTTCCCTTTGATACATCAATGCAAAAGGGAAAAGCGAAATATCATTATTTATCACTTCAGAAAATAATTTGACTATACATTAAAACATTAAAAAGCTAATTTTTTCACTAGCCAACTTATATAATTATTCCGAAGTTGAAGACACGTCATTCTATATCTGATTCATTAATTTTCTATTGCTGATTCGTGTACAGTGTTTCAGTCCCTAATGACATATGTTTGATGACTACTGTCAACATACTGCAGCGCATGCAAACCTATAGGCCTATATTTTTTGCTGAACTTCTGCAGGAGAACGTAATGTTTTCACCATTGTAAAATAACCCCTGAAGAGTTACGTGCAACTCTGACATTTTGGTAACTTGCACATCGGTCTTTTGGAAGCGCAAAAAACCATAAATTTGACCTACGACATGGAAGGACAAAGAAAAATAATTGTGACAAACGACATATTTATCTTAGACCCGTCAAACTTGATATAAACGTTCATTTGCCAAATTATAACACATTTATCCATTAAGTTTTGTAAATATATATATAAATATAGACTAATTAACACCAGGTGACAGTTTTTTTGGCGGATTTTATTTTACAGCGTTTCGTAAAACCACTGTAAAACATTTATAAATTATCGTCAAAACTTGTAAATCGTCATTCATTTATAAAACCTTTTAGCCACATGCCATAAATTATTAAGAAACCCATCTAACAGATCTATTAAAGGCTGATAATTGATCATGACAAAACAAATACCTCAAAAGGCCTGCTGAGAGCATAGAGAATGCTGTGTCCATTACATAATAGTGCAGACCAAACGCCTTGCGATCCGTCAGCGCGGTAGTGAAAAGCCTGAGAGGTAAGCGGCTAGTGAGGTTGAAAAATATCCCCAATCATGGCATTACTTCTAAGAGTGCTGTATACCTGTTAAAAACATGTTGACCGCGTAGTAATAAGTGATCAAGGAGGGGGAGGGGAGGAGCTGCCATGATGTCACGAACGTGATGCCAGGGCCGTCTGCTAGTGGCTATCTTCGGATTGGCAGGAGTTGCATGGTCTGTAATGTGTTGTTGCCCCTGTTTTGTACAAAAAAATTCATTTTGCCAAAAAAATTTAACCAGTTTGCTATAATGATGATTGTCAGTTGTGTAGCCCATGACAGTACAAATAGGGTTAAAACTTGACCTTTTCCACGTGTAAGTTCTTATTGAAGCATATGTTCAGTAAAATCTGTTATACCTGAAGTACGGTGATTCCGTAGCTTTCAGATATTAATTAACATTATGTATCTTTCAGGTTTCGTCACCTAACTAACCATCCATTGTATTTTAAATATAGCTACCCTGGCATAGACAAAACATATTTACTAATACGCAGTATTTAAAATTCAGCTAAGTAGACAAGTTCCACAGTTAAACATTTAGACTTTGACAGCAACTCCTGTAAAAAAAATTCATCAATTAATTTATTAACGCACAATAAGTAGGCCTGGTTTGATATGTATAAGTGATTTATTCTTTAATAAGTTATGTTTATTAGGCTTCCAAAGTTCTACTATTCGTTGCAGCACCTGTAAAAAACCTTACTCTTAACTGAAATAAAACTATAATTGATCAGTTTCAAAGTCAACAACTTTTTTCGCAGAAAAGTCAAATAGCTTTTTTAACAGATGCTAAAGCAAATTTTTCTTAAATGGTCTATGACAGCCTTTCCGAAAATTTGTATGGCATTAGACGACTATGGTTGAGCACTATGTTTTGCCTACCAGAACACGGTGGCTAAGCAACAACCCCTGCCTTCAAATATTCGTACAGCCAATATATCCTCGGGTAGCTACTCCCCTTCTCTTCGCGAGCGATATGTTACACGCATCAGCGTAATTGCGATGATTGATGTTTTTAGAGCATATGATGTTAAGGGGGTAAGATCCTTAATTATTTTGCTTCTAATAATTTGTGTTTTCGCAGATAATTCAAAATAAATTTATGATATAAATAAGTTACACTTTTCATAAAAGATTTTTTCCTAATAACTAAGTCCATGATTACAGGTTTTTATGAACTTAAAAGCCAATTATTATGTCACTCCTTGCGTGTAATTCAAGCATGAAATCATGTGATGTACAGTTTTGTACTTACCGTTCTTATGTCGCCATCGTATTGAAACATTTTTTTTATATTTCTTATGTAAATCGATACAATTGTAATTATTTCCAAAAAAAATCAAATTCGATTTTTTAGGGTTTTGGGAAAACCTAATTTTTTTATTGATTTATGAATGTTATAATAAAAAATATGTATTTGAAGACGATGGCTATACATACGACAGGTTAAACAAAAACTCCACATCACACGATTTAAAGTTTTCATTACACTCTAGGCCTGATAATAGAAATTATATTTTAAGTTCATAAAAAATCATTAACTAAGGACTTGTTTAATATCGTATGAATTTAATTAAATCATGTGCAACAACAAGAAATAGTATAGGCATATATAATTAAGTATACCATACCCTTAACTGTACCGAGCCAAGTTGACGCTATTTGGTTTCGATGGGCTGCGCCTACTGTTGGGCTCTAAAGAGCCGTTCCGGGCTACGCGTTTCCTTTGTTCGCAAGACGTTTCGCCAGCTGATTTTTATTTGTAATTGGTACAGAAATATAACTGTAAAATGACATATACTGGTAAAATTTATATTTACATGTTAAACAACCGTATCACTTCAAAATAATGTTGTCACTAATACTGGGTTCAGATTCTTACCCCGGAGATTTATGTTTTGTGTTGTCCTAGTACCTCCGGTAACAAAAGTTATTTGTAAACATTTCCATTAATAGAAAATTAATAAGCGAGGTAAAATAAAATAAAGTCCAATTTTTTAATATTCAATTTGATACGATTATGCTTTAATGAAATATAAATTTTATTATAAAGTTATATGCGTTTTTTTGTTGTTGTAAGAATCAATCTTTTTAATCTTGAAAAAAAAACTTATTTCATATAATGCATGTGTTGTACAAAGTTACAATACCTATCTTGTAGTATTGCAAACTATTTCCTGGTAACTGGTTTCCAAAGGGAAATTTTTGTAAAAGAAAAAAAAATTGTTCTTTGCGTCTTTCGCAAGACGTTTCGCCCGCACTATACATGCCGCTGGCTGCAGGAACCGCGGGGAGAGATAAGCGGCGGTGACGATGACGAAGACGCTGCAAGGCGGGGAGACGGCGCGGCGGCGGCGCGGGAGCAGATAGCGCCCCGGCCGCGAAAGCGGACCGGACGCGGCACGGCCGAGCCATCAACGCGCCCCAAGGACGAACTCGTTAAAGGACGCGTCTCCCGTCTTGATGGCGGCCGGGAGCTTCGCGCGCGCGCTAGCCTCCCGGGGTCGAGCGGATGGGACCTTCCCTCTCGCCTCTCGCCAATCGCCGTCGGCGGGAGGTTCCGCAGCTACCCGCCAGGCGCGCATCAAGCTGCGTGTGGCGCAGTCAGGGGAAGAACAACCGGGTGGGGCAGGGCATAAATGTTTCCAACGAATATTCACGGATAAATATTTTTTTACAATACATTCCATTGGAATCCATTTGCCAAGAAATAGTTTGTAATACTACAAAAAAAAAGATTTTTGCAAAATTTTTTAAACCATGGTTAAGATAATAAAATATTTAAATTATTTGGTTTCATTATGATTATTAACGAACACGTTTTTAATGGTAAGCTTGCAGGACACGGTTTACAAATGACTAACTATTGAAGGCACTGGGACTAACCGCGGACATTATTTTGCAGTGATAAAGTTGTTTTCATGTAAATGTACAAATTTACAAATGTCTGTTATTTTACATGAATATTTCTGTTCCATTTACAAAAAAAAAATTACACTGTGTCCTAGTCATATTGGGATGCAGAGTTAGGAATATTGCCATTATATTTCTGGAAAAGTGCGTACATAAAAAGGACATATTCGTGGGGAAGTTGTGCACTAACAAGAGATTACTCCAATAAATGCAAATAAATAAAATAAACTATGATATGAAGGAAAATGTATGAAACAGTTTCTGTGAGCAGCCCTCAAAATGTATTTAGGGGGGGGGGGGGGGGGTGTTTTCAGGGCACTTGTGGCGCAGTATTGCCGTACACTGTTTTTTTCTTTGTAAAAGGAACAAAAATATTTATGTAAATTTATTACAGATATTCGTAAATTTGTACATTGAAATTAAAAAAAAACAGTATCACTATAAAATAGTGTTCGCAGTAATACTGGGTTTGGATACTTACCCAGGAATTTATGTTTTGCGTTGTCCCAGTAACACCAAGAGTTAAAGTTATTTCGAAACCATTCCCTGAATAGCTTTCCAGTATTAAATAAGCATAATAAAACTAAATAAAACTAAAAAGCTTGAATATTAGATTATTTCTCCATGGTTTAGAAAAATTATGCTTGAATGAAATATCAATTAAAATTAAATTTATGCGCCAATCTACGGCATAAATACTCTGTGTTGTCTCGAAGAACGTATTTAATTTGTGCAAAAAAATAACCATAGCTATGAGTTGTAAAAAGTTACAATATATTTCTTATAGTATTACAAATTATTTCTTGACCCCCTAGTTTTCAACGTAACAGTACGTAAATTTGTGTTCGTTTTAAAATGACAAGCATGTCAAACGAGTCAGTTAATTACTCAAACGAAAACTGCATCTCAGCTTCGATAGTAATAGGTGATTGAAGAAGAGATGAGTTTCTCGTTGTTAAAGAATGACAATCATTCAGCTTCACAGCTGTGAATGATCTTTACACGCACGTATTTGGGTTTTAGCAGCCTGACATTCCTTGAGGCTTGGATGCAGGAGATAGGCTTTTCAGCTCCGAGGTACTACGGCTAACACCATTCTTCATACCGCTCTAAGTACTAGCTGGTTAATTATGTACGTCCCAAATTCCTATCTACTTGAGACCCTTATGTTGGTAATGACATTCACGAACGAGTCAAAACTTTGCATAAAAAATAATAGTGCTTGGACTCTGAACTCCTATGCTGGATATTCAAGCTTGAATATGTGCCCAGTCATACTTATTTTGGTTTACAATCGACTTTCGACGCTTCTTATAGCAGATGTTGTATTGATTCTTACTATGTAAAGACCATATTAGAGACGCTTCCCGGTATCTCAGATGTGTATTGTTATTAAGCGTTCCTAAATGCAAAAAGGTCAAAAAGACTTGCCAATGTGTTCAGTAATTTATTTTAAATTTAATATTACTTGCATGATGAAAGAATATAATCTGCTGCTAGATAAAATAAAGAACGCTCATTTACAAAAATTGTTATTTTAAACATAAATTTTTGTGGCGTTTTTACTCAACCTTGGTCGCGGAGGTAACCAATATTTTACGGACTTGATAGAAGCTTGAAAGTTCTTTTGTAAGACACTCTGTAAATATTTCCCCGCTATTTTTGTGCCATACATCGTCAGCTTGTGTGCGGGAGTGATTGGGGGGGGGGGGGGGGGGGCTGTTTAGGAGGACGGGCCATTGTTGTTGATCAAGGGGCTCGAAGATGTGGAAGACATGTGTACCCCAGGAGAGACAGTTCCGACGGTGCATCCTTCTGGTGAACTGATCGTCACGTTTCTCCTTCGGGCGATGGTTGGGTTCTCCTCTCTCAACCTACACACCGATTTTTTTTTTGAAAATAAACTCTCCCCCCCCCCCCACCCTTTTTTTATATAACCCCACTACGGCTCTATCCGAGTGCAAGAACGCATTGTTGTAGCAGCTCGAATCTGATGCCAACACAAACTCTGCTCCTTCGACCTCCTCAATGGCGCCTGCAGTGATTAAAACAGAATCTCTACGATAGACCAGCTGTCCGAGTATTGACCAATTATATTTGGCTTTCGTATGACAATCTTTTTATTTCCTTTCAATAAAGCATCACTATATGATGTCAAAGATTAACATGATTATTGTTATTTAATTAAATTCACAAATGAATGTCTCGAAAATAATTATAATACACAGCTCTGGGAAAATATAAAACTACTGATTTTATCAACTGGCATTTATCTTAAAATACAGTAGACAAAATATTGTTAAAAAATATTTGGCCAACTAATATTTTTCTTACAACAAATATCTCGCATTAGGGATGTTTCGGAGTTATTTTTCTACAGTTATTGTTCTTGATAGACCATAATGAAATTGTTTTAATGTTACGCTACATATTTGTTAGAAATATTCAATATTTGCAAAATATTAATTTAAGATGATATTTTATCACTCCATTATTGATACTAAATATCAATATGTTATTTTAACTTTTACTGTATTCTTATACTCTTGTATCACAGTTATGAATGAGCGGTAATAGTTACACGCCACTAAATATTACTTCATTATTAATTTTTGATTTTTATAACATCTTGCTGTAGCTAACCTGATTATAAAAGACTGGTCTAATTGCAGCATCGCTTTACGAACGAGGTGATACGAACACAATAAGTGTTGCAGAATATAAACCTCACTAGGCAACATACACGTGAACATTAATTTTATGGCGGCCATGTCAAGAACGACGTCTCGTAAGAGATAAATGAAACCGAAAACCGACGTATGAAATACTGTAGACAATGGCAGTGGTTTTACGTGATAATAATCATTCATCACGTTGAATTGAAAATAGTTTTATCAAAAGGAATTTATTCGATATTTTATGTATCTTGTTTTAAAATAATTTTGGCTGTTCTCACGTTAATAAAGTTTATTTCTTTAGGAAGCTTTTTCATTTTAATACATCAATAATTTCCTCATAGAGACTCAAGTAAAAAAAATATATTTCAAAAATTATAAAAACACTTCTGATACCTCGAGTAACATTTTGTATTAATAAAGCTGTTAATTTTTATGGATTTATATGAATTATGTAGCCATATTCGTTTTACCAATTTTTAATTTTATTTTGCAGAGTTTGCCACTATAACGCGTCAATCACTAGAAATAACACTTGACTTCTAATAGCTCCCGTTGCAGCCAGCTAGTATCGAACATAGAATATATTGAATGAGATAACCTGACCAAAGTGTGAATTCACATGACAGATTATTTAGTAGTGCAATCAAATGATAATATTGTTGCGTCGTTTTACAATTGTCATCTACATACTGAAGTACCCAGCGTTGCCCGGGCTGAACCATTCTTGGAAGCTGACTTTCGCAATAAAACACAAAGTCACAATTGATTATAAATATTAACTGACAAATACAACACACACTGCAAAACAGGTGCAATAGCCGTTGTCACGGAGACGCATAATGTACCAACAACGCAAAAACCGTTACCATGGATTATTAGCACGAAGAGGTAGTTACAGAATTACGCTCCATATCCATCCCACAGCAACCGTAGATATTTCCGGGATAAAAAGGAGCATATGTCACTCTCCGGCCTATAAAAATATCCATGCAAATATCGTGTCGTTCCGTTGCTCAGTTGCTCCGTTGCTGCGTAAAAGAAGGACAAACAGACAAACACACTTTTGCATTTATAACATTCAAGAAGGATTAAAATTTACCATTTATTAAAAATGTGTAAAAAATCACCTTGAAATTAAATAATAATTTTTAATTACATGTTTACTACTTCGATACGCCAACCCTGGCAAAACGAGGTTACAATATTCCGAAGTTTCTGCCGGCGAGACCAGAATGGGAAAACGCCACATGGTTGAACCAGCGCCATGGGTTGAAATTTGCATTGAGATTTCTACGCTGCGTTCTCACTGCGGAAGCGACAAACCACCAACGACCTCACCCCCTTTTCACCCCCCCCCCCCCAGACAAGCGCTGTTCCCAACCGCCACCGGAGGTCAGGAGAGAGAAGAATAACCCACGCCCGATTTGTATTCACCCCTCGGGTGTGTATTCAAAAGGCGGCCGTGTTTAACCACCTGCCGACTTCTCCACTCCGGCGGCCTTGGAAATTCGCTTGCTCCCTTCCCTCTTTCCCCCAAAAAAAATATAACACTTTCCACCTGGCCGAGATTCTGCCGCAAGATAACCGAAGCGAAATGCCGAGAGATGTCAGCAAACAAAGGAAATTAATATTTATAGAAAAACCTATAGCCTACTAGCCGTTTGCCGGATAGGAAAGTATTTGATCCTCATTTTTGATGAATTAGCAAAAAAAACGCTGATACAACTGACTTGGATTTACAAACCTATGCCTAAACACCAATTTCCACTTTTCTAACTACAAAAATTACAAACTTCCCTACAATCTTTCCATCCCCTATTTAACCCCTTTAGGGGATGTATTTTCAAATAATCCTTACTTAGAGCTTACCTAGTGCTCCTATGCAATTTTTTCATGCTTCTACAAATTTTTTTGAGGTGTGCGTAGTCTGTCAGTCAGTCAGTGGTAGAATTTTACTAAGCAGATTTCACGGAAAAGTTTTGTTATGCTTCTAAAATATATTTCAAAAATTCACGAAAATATTTTCTTTCACAAATATTAATACTCTCTTAACATATTTTTCATGTGCACATAAAATATTTTGATTTCTATGGTTACATTACGTATTTTTAATCTTAATAAACACAAAACTAATTTTTATTAAATGTAATAAAATCACACTGTATGGTATAACAATATTTATTTTCTCCTTTAAGAAGTTTTATGTCATTTATAAAACTGAAATATAATAAACTAAAATTTTAAAATAAGTAGTTATAACCATGCGAATAAAATACTACTGTACGAAAACTTTAAGATAAACAAAAAAAAACACATTAAAAAAACTTGAGAAAATTTAACCGGAATAGTGTAACGGTTTCGTATCACTCGTTACAAGAGTAAAAACCTCATTTCTCTAGTCTATAATTATGAGTATAACGGTTTGGAAAACATTGTTTGGAAATCGTAGGCATTAAAAAGAATTATTTTCACTCGTCGGCTTAAACACTTTTTTTTTAGTCAGAACGTAAAGAAATTAGGCCCACGACTGAACATCTAATATCTAGGCCAAGCCATGCCTATTAAATTTCATGCATGGATTATTGTAATAGTATTTATGGTAAGAAGATTAAATTAGGTACCTCCCACGGTCTAAAATGGGATTCACGCTAAAGCCTTTCATTAAAATACAAGCGTGCAGAATCGCAGCTCCTCTGTGTACATGCGCGAATTGCTTTTTTTTGCGTCATTTGTCTCGTTACTAAGAGATTGAAATTAATACTGGATACGATATTGCCGTTTTAATTTAATTCTGAGTTCCATTCTGAGATTTCATAATGCTGTGTTTTAATACCAACCAATTACGACGTAAACAGCAAAGAAAATTGCGTCATATCAGGCTTACTAATATTAAAAAATATGTATTTACTTCGTTTATCATCCGTTAATTAATTAATAAAGAGCTGGTCACTTGGTAGAAATGCTTCTTAGTCATAATTAATATATAAAATAACTTTTAATCTTTGGGTTTTTAGTCACTTTATAAACTAGATGCGGTCTGAAACATTTTCGGCGTTAGCACTTTTGTCTAGGCTAGTGATAGTTTAGACTTAAGACATTTAAATTCACAAAAATTTTTGCTGGTAAAATATTATTTGATCCTAAGCTCTAAATGTCTATAAATATTTTGTCCAGTTGTTGTTTGTTTGGAAATGAAAAAAAAACAATAATTTTGGTCGGCTGATATTCTACATTGCTACAACTGTCTAACAAACATATTGTGTATAACAAAATATGTACCCAATGCATTAACAATATAACACAGGGATTTATGTTTTCATACGCACGTAGGTGTAGCGCGCTGCATCTAGAAACTTACAAGATACGCCATGCATCACCTCCTCGCATGATATCAAGTAAGACACTAATTTAACTATTTAAGCTATTCAACTATTTATTTTAACTTTAATTTTAGCTATTCATCTATTTATTTTGTTAGTAATATATCTTCAATTGTTGACATGTAACCACTCAATCTCAGAAAATGAGCTAACGTAGTGAGGCATTATTTGTCAGCGAGCACATTTTTAGTTATGTTACACAATAATATGTTTATTTTTATTATTAAACATTTGTATTTATTTTTTGAGTTGAGTGAATCATCAGCGATTCCTTATCAGAGATCATAAATTTGACGATTGTAGAACCGTGTTAATGGCTAAATAATTATAATAATTATAAAAAATATATTATGTTGTTATATAAGTGTAAACCTTTATGATCTTTGAAAATACCCGGAAAACTTTGGCAATGATTTATGTTCGTTAATGCAGGCGCTTATTGAAGATTTTTTTTTTAAATTAAATATAAATGTTTTTAAATATTTATTAGTGATACGTCCAATGTACCTGGAACATTACTTTATCGTCTCATTAGTAACAAAGTCGTTATAAATGGTCTTGCAGATCAGCACATTTAAGAGAGTTTGGGGACAGAATCAGCTGTGGTCTGCAGCAAAGGTAATCACACTTGCATGTGCCGCAGGGTTTTGGGGAATCATGGCACATCTGGTCGATGTGGACGGTCTGCAATTCGAATCCCGTGTCCTCCCAGATGTGAGTCTGGCGTATTACCAGTACGCTACTTTGATACGTGTTTTCTGAATACACGTAGGATTAATGAGAGGAAAGACCGAAAATATTTTCTAATATGCGCGAGGACATTCATTACTTTTCGAGAGTAGCATGGATATCATAAATTCCACTTGGACAACCATAACAACTCAATAACCACTTCCTACGAAAGGTTTTATTTTTATGCTAGTTTTTCCTTAAGCGACATCCACGAAAAAAAGTCATTCTATAATTATTGAAAAGCGATTGTTTTTGAAAATGACAATAAGGATAATATAAATGACATTCGAAGAGACAAATAATGCCTAATATTATGTTTAGTTAAAATGTACCAGTGTATAAATCTAATTGTAAAAACTTGCAAAATATAATAAATAAAAATATTTAAAACCAAACCAAAACCGCAATAAACGTTTGAACGAAATCGCCTTTACAGAATCCCCGACTAGTTGTTTGGAAGCTATAGCAGCCGTTACGTTCATGTTCCTAGTATAAGCGGCTATTAACAACAATTGTCATACTTAACCTTGACGTTTGACGTTTACGTAAGTTATATAGTTGCACCTGAAAGAGGTAAAATTCAATCACAGATAGTTTTGAAGACGTAACTATGGAAAAAAAGGTACTTTTCTTTTTTTTTTCAAAAATAGTTGTGAACATTGGAATATACGTTTATTTCAATAATAACTGATGTCAATTTGATCAAACAAAAATAAAATTTCAAAGCCTAACTAAAGAGCTGAAATAATGTTTTATTCTTATATTTTATCTATAAGATATCTAGGAAATGCACGTCATCTTGCGCGGTGATGACCTTACATTTCTATGCTAACTGAATGTATGAATGGATTCGATGTTAAGTAATTCCAATTTCAATTAGTTTTTTGTTTCATTTGAGCAGCATAGAAGCAAATTGTCTTTTATGTAAGGTACAGTTTTATGACCATTTTAATCAAGCTTTTGTAGACGATTTCCAATTTTTTCAATAGTAAATGGAAATTAATTTTTCCACCAGTGAAACTAAAATAACGGAGTTTCAAAGTGATAATTATTAGATTTTATTGAGAGTTCAGGCTTCGATTTTCGTGGAAACATCCACTGAAGGTAACGAATTTGTGTAGTAAAGGCTGGAGGTACTTTTCATCCCTAAACGCGATATGAAATTTCACTTTTAAAGCTCAACCTCAATCGCCGAGTTATTAAATTTATTTATATATCATTAATTTTATTTGAGGAAATTTCCTGTAAATGCATTCCTATACCAAACTTTTATATGTGGTTGGATCACAAATATCCTCACTTCATATTTATTAAACATTGTTTTCGAGCTGTAAAAGCGCACGTAAGTGTTAATAGCGTAACTTTTTACAGCTATCAGATAATACAGGATGTCCGTAACATAATGTCCTAGTTTAAATGGTACATTAATAGTTTAGTTACAAATCATACATAAAATTGAAGGTAAACTAACCTAGTTTTTCTTACAGATGTTCAAATATGTGCACCTTAAGTTATACGGCACACATCCAACATAAAGTCCAATTCTTCCCACGCTTTGGTTAACACGTCCGTAGTAACGGAAGCAATAGCCTATTCAATTCAGTGTTCAACTCTGTCAAATCATTAGTAGCAGCGGTACGTAGATACGATCTTTTATAAAGCCTCAAAAGAAAAAAAATCGAATGGTGTTATGTCAGATGAACGCGGAGGCCAGTGAAAAAGAACTCTGCGGTCTCGAATTGCCTATACCATGCGGATGTTTTTGCCACATAGGGGAACACAATTAAACTTTAAACAAAATGCTCGTTCTGAAATTATATATTCACTCTTATCAAATTGCAAACACAAAATTCTTGACGTTCAGGAATCGTCATATTGCTTAGGTGGCGCTACACGCAAGAAAAAAGCAAAGCAGTACTCGCGCATGCGCTTATCTAAAACTCTTTGTAACACTCTTTAATTGTGACCTTGAACCAACTCTCGACAACGCTTACAGATGATAATATTAAAATTTAAAACTTGGGCATTATTTTATGAACATACCGTATTTAATAAAAATCCTTTGAGTAAACGTGAAACGAAACATAAAGTGAAAGAATTGTATTGGAATTAATTTACTCGAAAAGCCACGTAATATAAAAAATTATAAGAAAATGAAATCACCATCTCAGATAGTGAGACCAAGTCTTGAGATGAAAAGGTAAACGATTAATTTAATGTTTAAAGTACCACGGTTACACATAAAGTAAATTCGTTGCAATTGGTGATGGAAACAAAAAAAAAATTTGTAATAAAATTGAAGTAATCTGTCTTAGCGTGTGTCATGTTTTTTCTAGACTTTTTTTCGAGGGGGTGAGAAGGGGGGGGGGGGGTAATTAACTAAACTAAATCATCAATTTGGGAAAAGGATTTAAATTCTTGGTCGGCCTGATCATGAAGTCCAATGTTTTACAACTTCGCTACCTTGCTCAGTGCTCCTTAACTACTAATGATGTTAGAAATAAGTGTTTGATGATTTTGGTAGTTTAAATAAACGGTGACATTCCTTCTAAACATTTCTGCCAAATTAAGGGGGAGGGAAAGAAACATAAACACGCCATTTTGGTTTCAACTGCTTTCATGCCGTCATAAATTTCATCGTTTGATATTGAAAATGGCGGTCGTTAACACAGATATGAAACATCAAGATTTTATAACGCATTCAAATTCTGTCAATGTCAATTTCATGCTGTAGTCATTTCGTCAAATTAATTAAATACTAAATTGCAGTGACTTTACATAAATTTTTTTGTTGCATCCTTATTGTTAACTTTAGGAGGTCCAATAAATGTAATACTTTGCTTTCACGAAGAAAGAATTTCTGAAACAAATTAGTGGAAACCTGTTATAGCCTATAAACAATAGTAACCAAGATGGTCGTTTACAATTGCTTTCTTTCACCCTTAACAATTGTTAAACATTACCTGAATGAAATAAAAACAGAACGCCGAGTAATAGCATAAATCCAGGATTTTGTCATTACAATACTAATTGTTTTAAAAATCACAATACCCAATTTGATAAATAGTGTTTATGTATTTATTTTACACTCATAATACAGACACGTTTAAATATTTTGCATATTTCTATGTTCCAAAGACAACTGCATAAATTTTTATTATGTTTGACTGACTCGCAATAAATAATGTGGCAAACTGGTTAGTTTTTTTCCCCCTGAGATATAAGTTAAGTATGTTCTGCGTGAATAAACCGTATACAACGCAACAGAGAGAGAATAAAAATTAAAAAAAAAAGGCCACTGCTAATGAACTATTTGAAGCTCGAGAGAAGAGCGCAGAGGTATTATCATAGAGAGATCTTTTGTAAATTCGAGATTCTTTTGCAGTAGTACTCAGAATGGGTATACCCCATTATTTGAAATTTGGCTTGCTGGTTCTAAAAAAAACGATTTTTTTACATCACAGTTTTAATAACATCTTAAAAGATTTTGTACGGAAACCGCTTGCGTCCTAGTTTCCTTCCCATATATTTGTTGGTTTAACCTATACGAGACCTCGTTAAATTTCCAATAAAGTGTGTCGATTGGAAAACTACTGGGTGAAATATACATTCAACCAGATAGATAGCGTTCTTCTTGTTGTACTTTTTTCGCCAACTTCAGCGACACTCATAAATGATACGATTTGACTTCTTAGTTAAATTAATTTCAGATTGAAACGAAAAGGTTTTACTGCCTTTTTTTAAATAAAGTTTATCATATTTGTTCAAATACAGGATTAGATTCCCTAAATAGATACATCCACACACTATTTTTTTAAAATCAAAAATAAATATTTATTTTATAAACTCTCTGGGCGTTAAATAAAGTGATTGGACATGCCACAGGTTTGTTCAAGATAAAACTTTGAAAAAGTTATGCAAAGCTTCTGATGGTTACTAAACAACAAAATAAAAGCGAGCTATACACCATTAGGCTACAGACTCATTTCTCACAAACCAACATGATTTATGACGCTGGTTAAAAATGAACCATCCGACGCCTATTTTCACCACATGAACTAGATAAACCTCGTAGTGAAAACGGCTACCTACCACCTATAAAGAATGTATCAAAATTCATGTTAAAACGCTTGAGGGCAGAAAGCTCTTATTATTTGCAACCATTTTTGCCAATAAACATGTTGCCGGAAACGCGTAGTTAAGCCCCTGTGACCCCAGAAAGAGTCAGCGTAGGCAACCCGTTGGGCTTTTTGCGAGACAGAGGATGCTGTGGTGAATTACGTGTTTACGACGCCGGGCCGCACTCGAGAGGACTGTACAATGTCGAAAGCTGACCCCCGCCCCTTTTTACTTCCGTTGGTGGCGCCCTCACCTCTTTTCTTCCGATCGTGCCGTGCCATAACACTGCACAGCGTGACATCGCAGTGTCGCAGTGTGTTTTGATATCACTGTTGGTCTGTCGTTGACTGTTCGTACAAGCAAAGTCGTGGTTTCATTTCTTTCGCTGTGGTTCTGAAAAGGGCGACGTTTTAGTGGAGCTCAATGGAGTACACGTTTAATAAGTACACGGAGATGCTGCTTGTTTACGGGGAAGCTAGACAAAATGGACGAGCCGCCCGTCGTCTGTACGAAGAACGATATCAGAGTCGTAGGATTCCAGCTCACACCATGTTTGCAAGACTTACTCAGCGAATGCGTGATACTGGTACATGTGCCATCACAAGACCAAATGCTGGTGCTCCACGCAGGGTTCGTACTCCTAGTTTTGAAGATGTACTTCAGAGATTTGAGGAGAGTCCGGATACAAGCACAAGGGCAGAAGGTTCCGATATGGACGCTGAGAAAATGGCTGTTTGGCGAGTTCATGAGCAACTCTTGTACCCGTACCACCTTCAAAAAGTGCAACACATGGGTCCGGCGGACTATCCTCTTCACATGACCTTTTCTCGTTGGTACATTCGAAGAGTATTGAGGAACCCCGAGTTAGCGGTTTTATTCAGCGGTGAAGCCAAGTTCACTCAAGACGCTATTCTCAATTCGCACAACAGTCATGTTTGGAATGATGTCAATCCGCATGCAACGTGTGTTACAGCTCGCCAGGAACGTTTTTCAGTTAATGTGTGGGCCGGTATTGTTGACGGCGTACTCATCAGGCCTTTTTTTCTTCCACCACGACTTACCGGCACCGGATAACTCCACTTCCTTCAGAACGAACTACCAGGTCTTCTTGAAGAGGTTCCATTGAATGTCCGACGTGTGATGTGGTACCAACATGACGGGGCACCACTTCATTTTCCCCTGCAATTGCGAGAGTATTTAAACCAAACATTTCCAAACTGATGGATTGGACGAGCGGGCCCTGTCGCATGGCCGCCAAGGTCACCGGGCCTAACCCCGTTAGAATTCTTTCTGTGGGGTTACGTAAAAGGGCCTATCTACGCTACGCCAGTAGAAACGGTAGAAGAGCTTACACAGCGAATCATTGAAGCGTTCGAAATCATAAGGTCGACTCCACACATGCTCCAGCGTATCCGTGAAAACATGATTCGTCGTTGCCACCTCTGTGTCGCTCAATGTGGACGTGTTTTTGAGCCGTTGCTTTAGGCTGTCATGATGTTAAAACGTATGCAACAATTTCAATGTTGTGAAATAAAGCAGAAGCTGTGATAGATTTCAGAGTGAAATTAAAATCTGTGCCACGATTAAAAAGGTTATTTCTCTACTCGAACGCCCGCACATCCACAACATAATACTCTACAACGGGTTGCCTACGCTGACTCTTTCTGGGGCTACAGGGGCTTAACTACGCGTTTCCGGCAACATGTTTATTGCAAAAATGGTTGCAAATAATAAGAGCTTTCTACCCTCAAGCGTTGTAACATGAATTTTGATACAACCTGTATGTATCTGAAATATGCATACTCAGTTAACTCTCACGCGTTTTATATATTTCATAAGCTACAGGGCGAAGAACCAAAACTTTTATCATTGGACACGGGTAACGTTTGTTTCCAACATGTGTCCATTAGCTAACAACCGTCAGAAATGTCACCATCTTGTCCAAAATACCCAACTTTGCTACATAATGGCATACTTCAAAAGTGAATTTACGAACAATTACAAAATCATCTACTGGTATAAATCCTCAAAACTTACACACTAAAGGATGAAAGAAAAAGAAAATTCTGTTCAAACCAAACGACTCGAAAGGGAAACAAAGAACTGTTTATCTGTCTAGTAGTAGAATAATCCTTGAAATATTAAAAATGATTTTAATATAGGTGAATAAAATGAAAATTCAACACTAAGAGACTGTACGAGCTGCTTATATAGCTTTTTGGTCTGTTATTTTACAGAGTATAATAAAATTTAATAAAAATAAATGTAACTTTAAAATTCATTTTCAGCACTTTTGAAATTTTAAGTTTTAAAATCGATGTTTTAAGGTGAGTTCTCGCCTGAAATGTAGATTTTTTAGTTAAACTTATTTTGGTGCGATGGGAGTAAAATTTCAAGGCCTAACTTGAATGAAACTTTTTTATTGATTTTTTCCTAACCTAACTAAAACTAACTGGGTGGGTCCGGGTAAGGCAGAGACTTAGGTCCGTCTCAGGCCGAAGCCTATACGCTTAGTCATGCTGGAGTTAGCCATGCAGGGAAGGTCACATGCATAGTGTACTAGGAGGGGATTGGCCAGCCATAGCAGCGATTGATGCCATGGCTAACTCGCCTCACTCTTAAATCTAGGCTAATGATATCCTGAACTGTTATTTTCAATGTTTATTCAGAAAAATTGTCTTCTTCTTATATTTTTTTTCTCACGGCCGTTTTACTCGCGAGTCGAGGTTTTAATTGCCAAAGAAGTTTCACTTCTATCACATGTACTGAGTTGCAAGCGCTCTTTCTTTTTAATCTTCTTGTTTCTATTATTTAATGCTGATTCATTAAAATTTAACACTATAATTCTCTTTCATTTGTTGTTTCTTCCCAAATATTTCAAACATTTAATGCTTAAATGTTATTAAATTGAAGTAAAAACTCACGCAAATGTTTGTAATAAATATTATCACTTGTGATTTCGATAACATTCACAGAAGTTATATCTTATCTTACTGAGTTAATATATTTTGAGTTGATGACAGAATAATACATTCAAAAGAGGTATATTCTAAACCAACAGAAATAGCCCTTAACTAATATTAAAGACCAAAAAGTTCAAAAAAAATTATCGACACCCCCAGTTTAAAAAATATTTAGTTAGGACACATTATTATATAGGAATGTGTCTTGGATTTATAAACTGTCAAAAATTTAATCCTTCGCCTCTGTAATTCTTAGGAGGCCTGTGTGAAATATTATACACGGAATGGTCGTATATTCCCATGATAAGTTGTTGTACCCATTACTGGGTGAAGTGAGCACGAAGCAACCCCACGGTGGTGACAACCGTGACGTCTCCATGCTTGCCGAGAAAGGATCATTCTGTAATGGGTTCCACTGCCTTCCGACAGATGAATGTGAACGGGACATCACAAACACCCGGTCCTATACCCAGGGAGAAGGTTGGGAGAATCCCCTCCTCCCATGCTGGGAATCGAACCTGGGCTCCTTGACCCACCAGTCAGACACGCCAGCCATTAGAGCAAGTGGGCGGACAGGCTCTCGTATAATATAGAAAATGTTTCACTGTCTACCAAATCTTCCCGAAATACCCTTAGTTTAGATTAAATCCTTATGGGAGTGAAATATGTATTTTCGTCTAATAATATGGTTTTAATCAAATTATTAGAAGAAGTATTCTTACTGTTTACCATACAATATTTTTTATTACCGTACAATGGTTTCTTTTAAGATGTACACGTTTTATTATAACGTAAAAAATATAATAAGCCAATCCACGGGATGAAATTCACGAAAGACCACGTTCTTTCATGTAGCACCAAAAATTTCAAATGAGATATGATTTAGTTACATCTTTTAAAACTACTTGTAGGCATTTAATATTGTTTCTAAATAAATTTGAAACCAACTGAAAATAATCAATTCTTTAAAAGCAAGAACTGTAACATACTTAAATTTAAAAGTCGTTTACTCTACGCAGTTATTACGTTGATTATCACGTCTTTTCAATACAAAAACTTTTTTTTATCCACATCTTTCTGTTACTATAATAGTTTTTCTTTGTTTTGTAGGGAAATAGAAAATTACCCATTTAAGTTTACTTAAAACAACACTTACATTCAAACAACCCTGTTTGTACCATAAAATGTGGTGACCTAGCCGGCCAATCCAAAACAACCAAACGTCATAGAGGTTGTTAGCTACCTGGGTGAAGAGACTAACACTCGCTCAAGATTAAGTTGCACCCGATTGTTACGTAGAGTCAATGGAGTTGGTCGCGTAACGGGCAGGCATTGTGTTAGTTGTGTTATCAATGGGAGAGTGCTAGAAGCGCAGAAGAGTTCAGTGCTGTTTCCGCGCAAGCACAAACCTCACTGGAGAACTGCAGTCGAATATTAAAGGGGTCTTACAGTTCAGCGCGTTTAATGAAAATAATTACGTGGTCTAGCCATTATTATTTGAACCTTTATTTATCTACGAACTATTCCACAGTAAATAAAGGAGATAGTTAAACTTTTCATACTAAACATGCGTAGAAGTTTTAAGGAATATGTTAGGCACTTAAAATCCACAATTATGAATTAACCCTAACGTTTATAATAATAATGTACACCTGATATAATTTATTTACCACGTTTGCAAAGGTACCGGTTAGTTATAAATATTAGTTTGTGTGGATCCT
This sequence comes from Bacillus rossius redtenbacheri, assembly GCF_032445375.1. NCBI lineage: Eukaryota > Metazoa > Arthropoda > Insecta > Phasmatodea > Bacillidae > Bacillus > Bacillus rossius. The sequence goes on along the minus strand of NC_086330.1, from coordinate 56,752,671 downwards.
TCTTTTCCGTGAAAATTAGAAATTGATATTTGATATGCCAACGATTGAGTTAGAAATGCTAACTTATAATGTTCACTTAATTCAGACATGATCGTGTATAAGTAATTTTGGTCACTTCTTGGTTTTATATCGCTCGCCGATGGCAGCAGGTTTAATATTGGACTGTGGATCCTATCAACAACGAATTCCTCCATAGGAAGATAACAAAGTTAAGTTTTGAGGTTACGCTGAATTAAATTTTGGGTACGAAATGCTTGGGATGGGGCTGTGATAATATTAATAATTTAAAAAAAAACTTATTTTCTGCAATTGTGCAGTTTAGTTTCAAAACAGTTAGTTTGCAATGTAATAAATCTCAAACGAGCGAATCAGTTTCATGCCCTAAAAATTACAGCTCTTATGGCCATCTACTTATTAGTACCTTCTAACACAACAAAAAAGTTTAATTAATGTTCGCAGGCTTTCGCGGCCATAGTCTGAAGTAGCTTGGCTTCTGGGTTGTAGCCGTGTCCTTTGAAAATAATTCACCGACGTTCCGGTCGACATTGCAGTCGCCATCATAAGGTTACCTATTGTAGGTAACTGCTCCCTGATGATGGCGACTGCAATGTCGACCGAAACGTTGGTGAATTATTTTCCAAGGACACGGCTACAACCCAGAAGCCAAGCTACTTCAAAAAAGTTTAAGATTACATTTTAGTGTTTCCGATTTCGCAAGTAGTTACTTGCGTTACTCAGGTTTCTTAATTTTTGCCTTCCAGCTAGTATTTGTAACTCATATATTTTGTACAGGAAATCTCTTGCCTAGGAAGTAGAAAGGGAAAGTTAAAGAGCAGTTGAGAATAAAAAAAATTACACTACAGACGTAAGATTATGTCAAAGCTTACTGATTCTGCTTAAGTAAAATCCCCTTATCATATCCTGCAATTAATTGTACATCTATTAAATGTTTTAGGATTGAAAATAACATGCAGTTTTGTAAACCATATTCTGCAACCGCAAATAAATTTGCACCTTATATATTCCAAAATGAAAATCGCGTTGTTGGAAACTGTTGACGCATTAAATGGAAAATACCTAGAAATCTGCGCAGTGTAATGGCGCAACGACTATAATGCGCATGTGCTTTGGTTGTGGAAACCTCTGGAGATAGAGCTTTGGGCAAGTTCTTTACAAAGTTCTTCGCATAGATATTAATCTGAGAAAGTTATGCGACAGACGCAGTGTAAGCCGTACAACATGATTAGCAAAGGATGTGGATTTTGGTCATTTAAAATCTCGCAGAAATAAATATAAAATGTTGGCATCACTGTGAAAATACGATTAACATAGCCTCTTATTCTGTTAGTATACCATATAGAAGATAACCCATAAGTTGTATGTTTGCAAATAAGTAATTTATATTTTATATGTGAAGGCTGACTGCAAAAGGTGATAAACCTTTTCGGTGGTGTAGTGTTTTAGTAGTTTTATCAGCTGTGTGATAATTCAATGACCCCCAACTTTGCATTATACGCCAGGATACAGAATCAAACTGCCAACTGACCGAATTTTCATTACGTTCCACAAAGGTGATTTAAAATATACCCAAATTTAAAGAAGTGTTCTCGCCATTTTTTTAGATAAAATAATTCATTTTATTAGATAAAACAAATTAGCTTGTTTGAAATAAAACTAAGCAATTTTTAGAGCCCTATGTATTCGCTAGCGTTGTTGTTTAATATAATATGCTTTTCAGCCATAAAGAGTAGGTATATATTTTCTGAGAAATATAGTCTTAATAAATTTAAATATTAAACCTTTATCATTCCAATGTTTTCCTTGAATATTTTGGATTAATAAATGTTCATCTGATCACACGTAATTACATAGTTTGTTGTATTAAAATTTATGTTTGATTTTTTTTTTTCAGTTATTGAAAATAATTTGCATCATAAATATGTGTTCAAAACTTTCACAATGTCCATTTACCAAACGCGAATAATAACTAATAATGTCAGGGAGGATATCCTGTCATTGAGTAGAGCATCTTTCGAATTTTGCATACATCCGCAGTCTTTCCAATTATTCAAGGTTTCGCAGAGTTATAAAACCTGAAAAGTGCCATAAAAACTAGAGATCCATTAGGTGGAGTTGCTGTTGGCGAACCACGGTCGGAGCAGTGGTCCGCGAGACTCACCAGGTTCGACGACGAAGATCAGCAGGCACCCGAGCAGACACCTGGAGGACAGGCCGAGCACCTCCATGCCCCGCCCCTTTGCCCTGCGGGACTTCACATCCATGTCGCGAAGGAGAGGCTCCAGGTATCGCCGGCGACGCTGGAGCTGGAAGCTGACATCCGACGGGTAAAGTCAAACGAAGTCAGCGGCTACGACATCGCGCAAGATGACGAGCGCTTTCTTTTGTTTGTTATTTTTTTTTTTAATTTCCCCGACGAAACGCTATAGCGGTCACTGAAGTAAGACACCACCCCTCGAGCAATGTCCCACGGAAATGCGTAGCGCACACTCGAATCGGTCCAAACGTGCAGACGCTCTTGTCTGTTGTTGACGATCCTGACGAATAATGATCTTGACTATAAAGGTTTTTTACTGTTAGGGAATGAGGATTCTGACAAATTATCTGTTTTTTTTAACTATGTTGTAAAACCTCGGCGATGACTGACGAGAAAAGTTAAGTGACGTCAAAGCGACGCAATGGCGTTTACTTCAGGATCCTCCAAGTGCACAGCTCGGGCGAGGCGAAGCTCCGAGGACATCTCTGGTCGACCCTTTTCCTCTGACCAGGAAGAAGAAGTTTTACTGCCGGGAAGGTGGGCCACAGGCTGGCCGGGGAACCACTTTACGACCGCGACATGCCCCTACCCTCTAGAATTGTTCTTCCCCCTCCCCCACAGGTAGCCTCGCTGCCGTTTCGTTTACGGGTCTGATAGACAGTAGCAGCCGCTGACAATTCCCATACGCCTCGATTGGCCTCGCCTTCCAATGCCTGAAAGAAGTCGTCAACGACGACTCCCGCGATAGCCGTCTTCAGAGCTCTTGAGACGTCAGGCCGACCGTCAGAAACTCTAGAAAATGAACGGAAAGACTCTTTCCTTTTCCTAATGGGCCCAATAGAAGCTTATTACATCTTCAGCTCTCCCCTTGTTTACCCGTTCTTCTGTTCTTCTTTCGCTCCCCTTCCTTTCGATCGCATCCCGGTTAGCCGCAGGCGGAAGCAGGGCTGAAAGGTTATCACGTTCGCTGCTAAGTCTGAAGTCAGGCGCCTGAAGCCGTGTCCTCCAGTTGTGTCGGTGAGTCCCGGGGGATGTGTCAGGGTCCGCCGCTCACGGCCGGGTCACTTCGGGGCGTATCCCTCCGGCGAGGGTCGGCGCGACGCACCGGCGGGAACCACGCACCGCGAGCAGGAGGGAGAGTGGTGGAGTCGAGGTGCACTCGGCCGCAGACAACGCGCGCGCGCGGGAAGCCCACACGCGCAACCCAACACACACACACACGCGCGCGCGCGCACTTCTCCCCAGGCGGCGATGCGGACGCGACGCCGGCTCGCACGAAACTAGCGGGGCGCCCCGCGCCGGCGCTTCCAACGGGGGCCGCCGACGCTGCGCTGCGCTGGCGTCGCCGTGACGTCGCGGCGCCCCCGCCTTCCCCCACCCTACTCCCCTCCGCACCCTCCACCCCCTACTCACGTATCCCTGCAGGATACGCCTAGTTATCCGGTATGGAAGCGCCTTGAAGGGATGAAGGGGAGGGGGAGGGTGCTCGCACCGGCCGAGGGGGCAGCTGGACACTTTCCGTTTAATCCCACTCCCCCCCCCCCCAGTCACGGCGCACAGGGCCACACGTCACGCCTGTCAGCCCGGTGAGGTGACGTCACGTCACGGCTAGGGTTGGCTGCGCGCGCGTTCTGGCCGCTGCGGATAGCAGTCACGTCAAAGGGCGTAGCCATGATGTTATTTAGGAGGGAGAGTTGGCTAATATTTCTCATTGTTTATTACCATGTATAATATAAGAGTACATTTCAGTCTTTTTAAAGTGGACAACATATTTTTTTTAATGGGGGAACTAAATCATATTTTTTAACAGGAATAAAATATTTTAATTTTTAATTTCAGTTTTAGTAACAGTTAGTATCATAATTTGTACACACCTACTTAGCTAGCTATTCTGTTTACTTAATACCTAATATTAAAAGTGTCATGAAGTTGGTGGATTTGTAACCCAGCGAACCTAATGAAATAAAAAACATTCTGTCAATAACACATGCCAGACATAAAAAAAAGATTCAAATACTGGTAGTTATGGCCATTCTTATTTAATGTACGTAACAAGTTATTCTAACGACTTATTTTGCGTCTACAATAAAATTCACACAGGTTATACAGATATAAATGTTGGAGTGTAAATGTGTACATAACCTGTAATTAAAGTTACATTAAAGATTTCCTGTAAACTGCATTTATAGTTTCACGTTACAGTGAAAGCTCAGACACTTTAGTGGAATTAATAACTTGATAACAACACTGTGAAATTACTTATTCACACATTGACTCCTAAGTTGTAGACAACACTGAACTTGTAATAAAAATGAATATAAATAAATAAATTTTAATTTTAAATGGATACACTTCTTGCATGAGATTTTATTTTTATCTTACAAGTAAATTTTCATTTTATTTTTAATTGACATTCAAAATTGAAGTAACGGAAATTACTTTTATATTTTTGAATATAACTTTTATCCTACATTGATAACCGTTTAAAAAATCAAAATTAAATGTACAATTTAACTACCCTGAGTTTAATATATAAAAATGGTTACAGTTTTATTTTAATTTAAACAGTAGTTTTTGAGTTAAATTATTTAGTACATATATATAAATAAGTTTTTATCTTTAGTTTTATTTTAGGACTTTTTGATAGGCAAATAACGTTTTAACATGTTATATTTCTGAAGTCGCACATTACACCTTATTATATTAATCACTATAGATTACTGTACAGACTCAATGTGGAAAAAAATATGATAGTAGTAAAGGAAGTAATATCGACGCGTAAGTACACATAAAGTTGGTTTAATCGAATATATTTATAATTGGCAGAATATTGTTTTTTATTACAGATTTTATTCTCCACTATTGGTTTCAGGTTACATATGATATATTTAATTTTCACGCATTTTATATAGATAATTAATGTTTAACACAACAGTGTGAGACTTAGTATACACTAAATAAAATGTTGAATAATTGCCAAATTGTGTGTGAATGAAACATTATAGCATTTATAGTTTAAGAACAGTACTAATATTTTGTCATTTAATTGCATGTTATGTATATATATATATGATTTTTGTTAGATATACCTAGTAAAATATCGAATACAAATATTGAACAACACAATCTCTAAAATGTATTTTGACTCATTAAAAAAATATTTAAAATAAATAATAATTACAATAAAATAAGTTTGTAGACGCATAATATATAAACACTTTTTATGTAGGTATGTTTATGTGTATTTACGAATAAACTTTCAACTAGAGATTACGATATTGAATGGTTATTTTATTTATTTTTTCTTTATTAATTGTAACTTACACACGGTAATACTCATATTTTTTTTACATTACTTACTCGAAAAAAAAATCTTTTAAAGATCCAAAAAATTGTGGTAAATAATACTCAAAACAATAACCAAATTTTGGTCATTGGTATTCGTGATCACTGGCAAACCACGCTTTCTTAGAGGGTAATAAATTTTTTGTACTCAATTCCAAGCATGGTCCTAATTATGACATACCAAGTCATTACTCCATAATTTAAAACCCGCTGTAATCTTGTACGGTCGTATAATATTGTGACAGAAAAAAACTTCCAACAACATTTATTAAATTTTATGTAACCATTTTCAATACTTTGATTATTACTGACATTTTCAAAGATTGAGAAATGACCTTATGACAATTTTTATTGACCATTCAGTTTACTGAAAAAAATGCATGTTACTTCACACCAACAAATTTAAGTTATTTTCTCTTCTACAAAATTAATTATATGTAAACCAGTGAAATATATTTATTTTTTTTCTATCCTAAACAGAAACTTTTATATCAACATTACAGTCACAATATAAGATTACGTATTGGACCTAAACATTTGAGTTTTGTAAAACTTAGGAGGAATTGTTTCGAAAGGTTGGAAACAATATTAATAAATAAGCAGTGAACTACTATCAATTTATTAAATTTCGCTTTAATTGTAAGCTTCACTTGGTGCTTGCATGCAAATTATGCCAGTTCTAAACAGTCCTGAAGAGCTAAAAATATTTCAGTAATTTTATCATCCTAAGTCGCATAGTTAGAAACCACAATTTTATAAATAGCCTATAGCGACGAAATCGTGCACTCCACCAGAATACACGTTGTCTTAAAATAAAGAAACTCTTTGTGCTATGAATACATTTTCGGCTAAAGTACGAGTATATAGAATAATTAATTAGTAGGTAGCCTTCCATAGTTCTAATTTTACCCAACGGTCTCATTGATCCTCATGACGTTATTTTAGTCGTCACTACTACGCAACGTTGCAGTGGAAGAGAACCTGAGTCATTTTAATATATAGTGTGCATACCTCCTGATAACAACGTGATTCTTTTTTCGTGACAGTGATTATAAAACATATAGCTAATACACTATTCAAAATTCATACATTCATCTTCAAATAGATTTTGTGAACCATTTTATTTAACTAATATAATTTAATAAACATAGAAATTATAACATTTTATAATAGAATAAAGCCGTGGGTTTTATTAACGGTGTTCGTAGAAGGAATTAAAATTACGAAACAGATAATGGTTAGAAATAATACATTTGGAACACACAATATTACACTCGAGACAAACTCAATGTTGCAAGAATACAGAGTTTATCCAAACAGGTGTGTGTTATGTCCGGCTAAAAGACTACAAGCAATGAACTCACAAAAATAATGCTTATTAATTATTTCAGAGGTACTTGCCTTGTATTGGTCTCAATAGCAAACGTAAAACAATAAATAAAATATTGAAATGTAATGCACAATGTTAGTTTTAATCCTGTTATCTATATATTTTTTTAATGTACATCCATACGTTTGAAAACAATCTTTGCAGTTTATGATGGAAAAATTTCAAAATATATATTTTAAGTAACTGGTTTAACTGAAAGTTAATATTTAAATAGTTTGACATAATATGATATTTTGTTGAACGACGCAAGTACTTAACTGAACTAGACATACAATAACATCTCTATATGGTCATAGAGTGACTATATGCCCCGAATATTTCACACAATTCCAGAGTAATTTTATGTTTCTGAGCTCAGAGAGTAGAAATGAAGATTGTTGAAGTTCAGGACCTCTGAACCTGTCCCTCATTGATTCAGGATATCTGTAAAAAAGCTAGGAAAGTGTCTACCACTACGACCTAAGTGAAAATCTGTAGTCTAGAATACTTTTTTTCTCCTTCGGATTAGCTGAAAATTCCTAGAATTTGATTTATCTCACCACCGATGACACCAGGAAAGGTCTCAGCTCTGAAGAATTCGTGTGACACTTAACATCAGCTATCACCTACGAAGTTGTATACTAGGACCGTAACGACTACCTATTTCTGATCAAAATGCAATCCAAACGTCCTAGACTTGGACTCTAGATGAGATCTAGTTCAAATCGCGGACTTCGCGCATCTTCCTGTCCCCAGTGCGGGATTCCTGGACCATCGGGACCGCCTCACGCACAGGAATCATCTTGCCCCGTCCGAAGCCTAGACTCGACATTACATTTCTGTTTCTGATTATGGAAGAAAAATCACTATTCAAGTTCATTCGATGGCCAAGCAACAACCATTCTAGGATAAACTATGGAAGACTCAGAAATTCATATTTGTCGAGCTTAGTAAAGGGAGGTGAATATAATGACATGTGAATAATTGAAGCATAGTATACCCGAAAACTGAATATTAAATCATAAAATAACAATATTTAGAGAAACGAAAACCGAATATAAATATATTCAAAAGAGAAACTTCTAGATACAACATATCCGGGTTGCTCTAATACACAAACTCAGTAATGACAACAGAAATAAACTAACATATATAAGATTAAAACATATGATTTATGAAATAATAATAATAATAATATGTAATCATGTCCAATGTTTACAAAATAACAAAACTATGTTTTTAAAATAATTACTGAAGTGAATCTTCTTTGCTGAGGGGATAAACTTTTTCAAAAATTACGAAAATTCCGATTGCATGAAGGAAAATACCTAGGTATGTGGTGGGGAAACAGGGATAAGAGGGAAATAGTTAATTACGTGGTGTGGCAACTGATAGAGGAGACGGAAGGGAAAGGTAGAATTGACGCAGCATACTTGCGCTCTTGTGCTCTCGCACACTTGCTCACTTTCATATGCGCGGTTGTTTCTTGCGGGTGGAAGTCGCGCTATCCCCACTCCGGGGCCGTTGGCGCTGTCGGTGATCGCTGAAGCAGCCTTGAGCTCCACGTGGCGGCGTGCAGCTCAGGTTGAACCCTGCCATGCTGCAGTGATAGGCGGGTCGCGGGGGTAGGGACCCGGCTGCGCCTGACCCCACCTCGACTTTAGGGACTATTTGGGCAGAGGGCAACACAACGGGGTTTGAGCTTATTGTTTTACACCGTGTCACGGGCCATATTAGAAATAAAATATTGTTCTCTCATACATGTATTATTAATTTAATTATTTGTGTAAATCATTATTGTTAAACAGTGTTATCTGAGTATTGTTTTAGCTGTGTAATTAATATTTCTGCTGGTACAATGCTTTTAACGCTTTAATTTTACATGAGTAATTATTTGTAATTATTATTATTATTTGATTAACTAAATCACATATTGTATTATATTTACGAACCACGATTTTGTTTATATGTTAAGTTCAACTAAGAGGCGTGAATATTTCTCGATCGGAGTGTAGATGTGGGTGACTGTAGCTCAACAAAGTAGTTCTATTCGAATACCATGTTGTCACTTTCACATGCCAGATACCTACCTCAGACTACACAAGTCCATTTGGACAATTAGTTAAGCTGCATAAAATACCTAACTATCAGCAAGCAAGTTTAAGAATGATTTAAAATCAATGTATTTTTTAAAGTATGATAAAAAAATTTGTAATTTTTTTATTCAAAGAAACTTTAATTTATTTATTCGTGTAGAAAATAATTTTATCATTTGAGATCATACCCGCGTCCTTACTATTCTCAATTATTATCTCTTGTTCTTTAAAAAAAATTGTATATTATCTCTATCTATAACTGATAAGCATGATGTTTCAGTTCTGTCGCGCGTGGACTCCACGGACAATTTTTTTTCTTCATAATGTTGGTAATTTTTGAAATTTATATATGTTCATTTGTTGACACGCGTATTTTTGGTATAAAATTAGCTTTAGATTCAAAAAAGGCACATTAAAAAGTTATAACGAAGAAGGATATAAACGAAATATGTGCATACTTAAATTTAATAATTATATTTTTATAGACTGTGGTTTTTAAAAATATTTTATTTTGTATTTTAATTTTAATATTTTAAAAACAGTGATTCATACTTTGCCATCAAAAATTAAAATACGATGAATGATAATCATATAAATCATATACTTCCATATGCATATTATAAAATTTATTAATGACAAGATAGTATAAAATATTCTACAAAATATCACTTGATAATAAAACTTTTTTTTGTCAATATAAATTGATTAATAAAAGTTTCTTAAGTGCTTACACAGGAAAACTATTTTTAGTATTATTAGGTCTTTAATATATCTGTAACTTCGTTGTTGACAAGTTGTAAAAACCTTAAACAAATTAAATGAATTAATCTCGCGTGAAATTAGTGAGTAGAACAGGTGACGGACATGGAAGAATCATGAAAGAAAGCGGCCTTGAGATAAGACAGTGGAAGTAGATAGTCGGCGAGTTTCGCATTTTGATGAATGTCCGACTTGTGTAGGTTTCGACAACGAAAGCTACGACTCTTTAAAAAGGTTAGTCTCGACCTCCACAAATAATTTTCCCGACGTTAGGTCTCAAGGTGTCAAGCTAGAAAAATTGGTTTCGCTATCACCGCGTTAATTTCGAAATTGATATTTCATTTATTAAAACATTACAGTTTATTAAATCCACTTATAATGAAAATAACCTTTTTTTAAAAACATTAAAACATGTTTAATTTGTTTCCCATTTTATTTTTACAAACATTTAATGCAATATAAATAAAAAGTATAGGCCTATTAAAAAATTGACTGGAGAAAAGTAAATCAGTGAAAGTAAATGCAGAAACAATCAACTTCTGTCAAAGAACACATTTTCGGAAACCCATCCGTCTGAAGTTACAGGTGTGAACAGAAGCGCTCGAAATCGAATTTCGCGCGCCTCAGGGCAAGTCTCCAGTGGCTGGGAGGACGAGCGATCGCAGCGCCCTCCCATCTGAGCGGTCCCATCTGAACCCAGCACTCACTTGCAGGCACGACTCTACTTACCGTGTCCACTCAACACTCAAGGTAAACACTTGCTGGCCAAGACGGGGCCTAACCTGCAAATTAATTTTGACGTGATAACGTCTAATAAATCGATGAACGCCGGCTGCACGCACGAAAAAGTGTCCCACTACGGATGTCCCACTACGGATGTGCCCTATTTGCTCATTGTACGCATGCGTGGCATCTCTCTTCATGCTCATTGTAGGGCCCACGCATGCGTGGCATCTCTCTTCCACTCGATTGGAACGACCATCGATTTGACTTTTCAATCATATTTTCGTCGTTTGAATTATTAATATTATGTAATTTAACGATCGTCCACCGATTTTCAGCACAATCGGTACAGTTATTTAAAAGTAATGTTAAATATTCAAATACGTTTTGAACCAACAATGGTGTTTTACAGTTACACATTATAATTCAAATTACAACCGGGATCTTTTGCACAATGTTTTAAAAAATATTGTAACACATTATAAATAAGTTCGGTGTATTTGGGATGCGTATTTGGTATAAAATCGAGTTATTAAAACGAAATAATATTATTCCCCTACCGTGAACAAAATTTTTATAAATGTATATATACCATCTGAAAATATTAATTATTGAATATGGCCTAGTGGCTCAGCAGTCAGTGGCGCTATCTTCTTATTGTAAGGTTGTCGGTTCGAATTCCGGTAGGTGCGAGTTTTTTTTGTACTTGTAAAAATAAATACGGCGCACGTAACATTTCAAAAATAATAAATATATTTGAATAATAAATGTAAATAAAAGTAAATTTATTAATTAAATTGTACATTTCATTTCACTTCTTTGTATCCATACAAAATAGTGATAATTCAATAAAAATGATTCAATTTTATTCATAAAAGTATACAGAGGTAGATTTTATCATACAAAAGATAGAAAAATTTAACAAAAAAATTCTTCCTCAAATATTATAATATTTTTAATGCATAAATGGTTTGGTTGCAAAAACTTATTACGGCTCAGTGTCAGGCCGAATATATTTCCTTTTCTTCTGGATCAATCATTTCATCAATGTTTTGTTATGACGTTGTCACGTTAAACTATCGTCCGTAAACCGACTTTACAGACAACCAATTTTTTTTTTTTAAAAATAAGGAAAAATAACATAAATCCAAAAATTCTTGAAGAGTGGCAGAACATTTACAGCAAGGTAAAGTATGTTTTTTTGTATTTGTCATTTTATTTCATGCCTCTCTTTTAAACAAAAACATGTTTATAAAATTTGATAGGTTTAATATATATCTACATATATATACACTACGAATGATCAGATTCATTAGTTTTATGGAACAAGATGAACAAATATATAAATGATGTGATGATAATCACATTAAATTCAAACAAATCTGTCATTATCCTGTATCAAAACACTAAAAAAGGGAAAATAGTAGTCAAGAACATCCAACCAATTTATAGAGACAATGTTCAGGTATTTAAGAGCTAAGGATACAAATATTAGCTAGCATCCGTTTGAGCGAAAGATATAGAAAAGTGCAGAACTAGACAATGGAAAAAAAACCATTATGAGCTTCCATGAAAAACAATAACTTTTATTTTAAACAGTTGCATCACACAAACACAAGTACATAAAGATATCGTCATTCTACAAAAAAGAAACATTACAGGCAACTATCATTACTCAGAAAGCAGAAAATAGACTCTGAAAAATAACTGGCAGTTACTTTAAAAATAACAGACAACTAGTACACTACTGAGCTCTCTTAAACCTCATACTTTGCGTGATCTCTCTATCTCTCTCTTTCTCCCTCTTTAATGCGTTCAATGTTGTGTCGGCATCGTAATTCTCTCTCAACTCTCTCCCTAATGTACTTAAAACCCGAGTATACGTAACCTACAATCCCTCTCTATTTCCTCCTATTCCCCCTTAATCCTCTAGGGATTCGAAACATCGGAGAAGCAATTGAATCCTTCTAGCATATTCTTCACTATTCTGTAGTAGACTCGGCACAATCGATATCTAGACGGGGCTTCCACTTTTGTAATCATGACTTGTCCAGTTGGTTTCCCTGAGTTTTTGGTTATGTTGAAAAGAAGATAGTTCACTCAACCCTTTACTCAGTCTATGGTTGCTCTAAATGTTTACCGTTTTAGCAGTATCCTAGCTACTATGACTTTTTGATAATGTTTATAATGGAAACATACGGGAAGCCATCTTTTCACAGGCGAGAGAGCCAAACGCCCGATCGTGTATCTTCGGGTTTTTTTTAGTTCATTGTAAATAAATATGGCGGTGTTGATTAAAGGAAAGACAAAACATTGTGGACGGTTGATTTGGTTAGGGTATCTACATTAAAGATACTGTGAAATCATGTAAACGGTTTGCTAGCGCTGGATAGCTATACATTAAAAAGTTATTTGCTAAGCAACCATAAAATGATTTTACAGTATTTTTAATGTAGCTTTACTTACCTAATATCACCAACGATCCACAATGTTTTAAAGTGTTTATAATGTAGCTAACCTATCCTAATCGACGGCAAAATTTAATGCCACACCGGTTTATACAATGAGATAGAACGGCGTATGACGTATGAGTAAGCTACATCCCAAATAAATACACCTGTTGTGGTACGGAAAAAAAAGCGAGCATGAACTTCGGGGAACTTCGGGTGTGGCTCTCTTGTCTGTGAAATGAAGGCTTCCCGGAAACATACAGTTACAGGGATAAGAGCCACACCCGAACAGTTCCTAAGTTATCAGAATTTTGCCGATAGCCATATTACAAGGAATTATATATATTTACAGTCAAATATATATATATATATATAATGCTAACCTTACATAACCAACCTTTCATTTTAGTTATGATAACCATACCTGAACTAATCTAACCTACCCTACCCCTGTAAAAGTATGAAACTATTATTAATTACATCTAAATTTTTATTCAGTAAATTTCAGAATTTTTTGAGTTGTGGTTGAGGTTTTCAGCCTTGTCAGTTTTTAAAATTCATATTTGTTGTATTATTTAAATGTAACTATAGTCACTGTATTCTATGATACAACTATTAAATTCCATTTTATTGTGGTTAATGTCCCTTAATATTTGTTTATTTTCAAAATAAATTTGTGTCACACATTGGCTCTGAAATTAGGGATTCGCGTATAATTTACTATTAAATAAATTAACTCGAAAAAATTGAAACGCCCACCATGACCGAGAGGGTTCACGTAACTTTAAAATATTCCAGTGAAAGGGTTGAAGTTTGCCATGTGTCCAAATAGTTCTTGGTTCAATCACAGATGACAGCACACGTCGCAATTAACTAAGAGGCCCTCTATTATTATCTTTAACTAACCAGTCTCCCCGCATACAATCTCTCTGATCCTTGTGAACTGTAGACTATCCTCTTTGTGACAACACATGCTATCGTTTTCTTCAAAATAATTTACAGGTCAATTAGTAATTTATCATGCTCTCAACAGTGTTTTTATTGTAAGAAACACTGAATAGGACATAAACGAAAGAGCTCAACATTGCCGAGCTAATCCGTACGGATCCGTCTCCATCTGCGTGCCATTGTAGAACGGGTCTTAGTGAGTTCGGTGTGTGATTACAGAGCTTACGAACAACAGCATGACAGAGTTTACGTTTACAGAGATAGATTATATGCACATAATGTGGGCAGCGGTGAGAGAAATTACTGCAAGAGTAGTGCGCATTTACGAAAGGACTCTTTCACAACGGAAGTGAACCAAGTAGGACGACACGTATAAGGCTAAACTAGCGACTGGCTGAAATGGGGAGTTCAATTCCACACAGGGTTATCTACACAAAACTGTCAGCTGCTAGTGCGTATGGCTAGCTCTAAGGCTGGGCTCAAGTTGTGACGCAGTTCGGTGAGATGATGTGTGCCTCATTGTTAAGTGTCCGTAGAACACAGAAATGAATGCAACAGCGAATGTTCGCACGCAGGGTGGAGTGACTCAGTTTCAGCGCTTGCGTGCTCTCAAAGGCCCGAGCTTGTTTACAGAAGCTCCGTCAGAAGACCGAGAATAAAGTGATACTTTAGTCATCATCATAACTCAGTATTCTGCAAACTGCAAAATCTTTTTTTAAATATACTCAATTTTGTCTTATAGTTAATTTTTGATTAATAATTTCTTAATTATTGAAATATTTTTTTATTCAGTTTATTTGTTCGGAATGAAAAAAAAATATCTTAAATTAACATTGCAGATAGTTTTTCTTCAGTCCCAAATAGAAGCTACTACTTGATGCATTTCACCATACAGCATCTATTGAATCTCCGACTAAACTAATGCAATCCGGAAAACTGTCCATGTTTTACACGATAAAAGTTCTTATATTTTTCATTTGAAAAATCGTCATTGAGGATGAACTATCCGATAGTCTTACTTGTATACCCAACTCTGCTTTTCGGAAGGTTTTCATGACACAATGTTGTAATTATTTCGTTTTCAAGATCATAAGAATCAGATTCTGTACTTAGTAAAGATTAAATAAACATTTCAGTCGTCACGCCTAACGTCACAGACACGCAGTGGTGCCATAACTGCCGCCTCTAATATTACTCTCCCAGCGGTAGTCGTCCTGCTTCTCAGCCAATGAAGAATATACCCAGATGGGAGCGAAATTGCCATTATTGCTCTATTTTTCTTGCCTGTAACTTTGAAGTTTGCGTTTCCGAACATATGTTCATTAACATTTATTATATCTGGGCACATCTGCGACCACTTAGATTTATGCCCAGCAATTTCCGTGCATCCGGTATATATGAATTCAGGTTTTATTATCGGCCAATTTGTACGGGCGTCAACGTGTCGTTGCAAAGATGACGTCTCCACCAGGTTTCAACCCAACTGTGGCAATTCTGCAGGTGCATATCGACCCTGGGGCACGCCTAGCGTGTCTTGGCGCATGGCGACACTTCGACGAGGCAGCGCCGCGTGCCGGGGCGACCCCGTGCTCACGCCACGGCGCACCCAACCGCACTAGAGAGAGGGCGGGCGTTCTCGACGGCGGAGGGCTGGTGGGTCAGCGCAGGCCGTCGACCCCCTGCGGGCCCGCGCCCTTGTGTTGCCTCGCTGCGCCGCAGGCACGGGACTCACACTGTGAGTAGTGCGAAACAGGAGTTTCAGACGCAGTTCTGTGCCCGGCCATCATCAAGGATTCCTGTGACCCCTACTGAAGAAGTCCTCAAAATCAAACGAATTCCCCCCCCCCCCCCTTTTTTTTTGGTGGGAGGTTTCTTAATTTGAAAGTGTTTGTCTCATTTTTCTTTAAAAAAAATTAAAGGCCATTTTACTTACTTCGGTTACAGTTTGTCTCACAGCGGCTTACATTCCTTATACTTGACTTGCCAAGATTTTATCATCTTGTATGCGACCCTGATGTTTGACGTGCACCAATCATACATTTGGGAAATATAATAAGAAAGTTGATGTTTTATTTTATTTCCATAAAAAATACAAATATTTTATAATAAACAAACTTATGCGATTGGCGTTGAGATTGTTGGTTCAAAGGGAACTAGTGAAAAAAAATTAATTAATTATAATAAAATATATATTTTTAAAGTCTCTAAAATATATACAATATTAAAAAAAGTTTTATTCTTTCATAAAATTTGAATTTTTTTCCCCCAATGAATGCACTTAAAAATAATTTCACAGACAGTCGTTCACTAACCATCCATCGCCATAAGTTGACTGAACCACACTACAACCAAAAGGCATGTTAAATATTATCGGTGGTCGTGGCGTGCTTTATTTTTTTTCTATTTCATTGTATTTAATAGAAAATTATACCTGAATCCTTAGTTTAACAACCTCAGCCTTGAAGCCTGGGCCCGGATGACTTATTGTATACTACTAATATCTTAGTTTTATTGTTCAAGAAAACATAAGAAAGAATATTGCACACGTGTCTGTAATGAAGAACTATTTTTCCTTTGTTTTTAAGGTGTAATTTTTGTTATGAATTTAAAATCTAAAATTGAGTTTCTCTCGACAAGAAACACCTATTTGTTAATGGCACGGACATCGTATCTTAAATTTTCAACTGATTCATTTAGAACACTTAAAATGGTCTACATTAATAAAGGTGGAACTCATTATGGCAGACGTGAAATTTTAATACAAGATGGCGGAATCTAAGATTGAGGCTGAGACATCACATTCAAAGATGGTGGAATCCAATAAAGTGTCTGTGACATCATAATCCAAGATAGTGATACTTAGCAGAAGAAAACTAAATTTCCTATACAACGTCATCCAAGATAGCAACCTCCGAAAGACGAAAACAAGATGGCGACTGCGGCATTATTGTACAAAATTAAGGAATCCAAGATGGCGGATAAGATGACATAACCAAAGAGGTGGAATCCAAAATTGCGACATCCAGCAGAAAAAAACCATGTGGTGGACATTATGTCATTCAAGATGGTGACCTCCAGTGGACAAAAGCTAGATGGTGGTCACCATGAGATCAAAACAAGATGGTGACTGAAGATAAATTCCAAAATGGTAGAATATAAGATGACAGAAGTTACGTCATAACACAAGATATACGTAATGTATAGTAAGCTCCTTACTTACTGCTAAAGTGGATTTTTCAATATAATTTTTTTTTAAACGAAATTCGCCCCTTTTAATTTAAGAGTGGTGGAATTTCGATAAATTGTTAGGAAAATTTGGTAGTTTTTCAATGTTTTCAAACAATTTCCAATATGTTGACATGTATAGTGGTTCATTATAGATATTGTTACGAATGCGAGAGACCAGACCACGATGCCAGGGTTGGAGCTGGCTGGCGGCCCTGCACGGCCACTGGCGTCACGCGCCGGGTCACGTGCCTCCACTGACGCAAGGCATGCCACGCGCGCCTGGCCGGATTACAAGAGTCGTCACCAACCCCTCCCCCCACTACACAGTCATCGTCCTGTCACGGCGCTGTTATCTATTGCTGAGTGGCCTTGAGACTTACACGGGCTGCCGCGCGAGTAGCAAGAATAAACACCACCTTTCTCGATGTTTCGGGCTTCGGGTCGACCCGGGATGACGTGACTCGTCACAGCTATTCTATTCTCGTCGGTTCGAGAAGGGCACCCCTGAGTTTCTTAAGCAGCGACGCCGGCCTTCGCGTGAGTTTGTTGACGGAGTTCCACGACGAGTGCAGCGAGAGTACCACGGCAGAGTCCAATGAAGAGTTCCGTGACGGGTGCCGTGTGAGTTCCGCGTCGAGTCCCACGACAGTTCCAAGTGAGTTCCGTGACGAGTTCCGCGGAGTGATGCGTGAGTGATGCGTGAGTGCCGAGTTCCGAGCGAGTTCCACGACAGTTGCGAGCGAGTTCCACGTCAGTTGCGAGCGAGTTCCACGACAGTTCCGAGCGAGTTCCACGACAGTTCCGAGCGAGTTCCACGACAGTTCCGAGCGAGTTCCACGACAGTTCCGAGCGAGTTCCACGACAGTTCCGGAGTTCCGAGAGTTCCACGAGCGAAGGGAGTATGACATCGGCGAATAGGGTGAAAGACCCCCCCTTCCCCCCCGAGAGTGGCGTGACGCGGAGTTCGACTGGATCATGAGAGTGTGCCGATTGAGTGGTGCGAGACTGTGTGTGTGAACAGGCTCTAGGCAAGGGGCGAACCACTGTTTAACCTAGCTCCAGGGAGGAGTGTGATCTGCGGAACTTGACAGACATTGAGTGTCTTGAGAATAAACATTTTTAAGTGCCAGTTATTTGTAATATGAAATTTTTAAGTAAAATTATTTTTATTAATGTAAGTATTAGTAATTAATAAAACTGTAATAAAACTCATTTGGGTTATCCCTTACGAACCCTGTTTTCCCCCACATTAAATCGTAACAATATGACTAATACTGTTTATCGAAAAATCACAGGCAGGTGATGAAGCACCAGTGTTCGCAAGTGCACACTCCGCACGATGTAACGGAACAAATCTTCCCCACTGACGATTATTCTCGTTTTTCATTACTTCTGCCATTCTCAAGGCGCCGTTGCGGTGTCAGACCTTGTCCTGGTATCACGCGCTACATCAAAGAAACGTGCTTATTGAACAATCCTGTTTCAAAGGTTATCGTGTCTTTGAAAGCTCCACACTTTAGAGAAGAAGGAAAAAAAAAGGTAATTGTATATGACGAGAAACACTTTAGTCGCAAAAGACAAGAATAAAAAAAATAATTTTTTTAAAATTCTTTTTTGATCACGTTCCCCCGTGGCAAAAAAAAATTGTTATCCTCGTCTGCTCTTTCATTATTCTAAATCCGCGGTGCGCAGAAACTTAGCCGGAGAGAAAGAAGAAAAGTTTTTTTTTTTTCAAACTAATTACTCTAACGCCGGGAAACTTTACTTGTCCAACCTGGAAAACTCTCCCCGCGTCCAGATATCCTCTCCTTCTGTGTCTCTCCCTCGCACGGGAACAAGCAGCTAACTTCAGCAAGCCGGCGTGACGCGTGCAGACACGGTAAGTCACGTGGTAACTGCAGTGCCCGGCTGTTCGGTGAGTATAGCTGGACTCGGGGAGGAAGGACGAAATTGCGAGCGAGGCAACTTCCAGCATGTAACTGCTGCTCTGCAGTGGACGACTTTCATTAAACCTTTCCTATATGATGGTCACAAACATATTTTGCGGCAAATAAACACACGAATATGCGTAAAAATATATATTTATAACTTATACTCAAAAATCCTAATCAGTGATTTTTAAAATAAAATTTGTAAGTAGGAATATTTTCTCAAAACACAATTACTCTAATGTTAAGGCCTAAATCATGGGTTTTATAAAAAATCTCACTATTTCCTTAAACAACCATGAAACACCGAACTTACTCCATCAGTTATAAAATAATTACACTGAACAGTTTACTGCTTTATGATTTTTACTTTTTAGGCACCATAATTAAAATTCATTACTTTATGTAAATTTCAGTAACTTTTAAGTAACATAAAGGGGAAAAAAATTATATGAAACGTAACGATTGGCGTTGAATGCTTAGTTTTACGTAAAATCCGAAGCTAACTGGTGGATAAATTCAACACTATAGCAAACCCTATAACACAGTGTGTTATTTCAATACAGTGTCCTTATTCCACAACTTTTCTGACACATATCCATATCGGTATACCACTATATATATATATATATATATATATATATATATATATATATGTACATTAAATATCTTTTACCCAAAATGTGATATGCAATTTATCCTGTTCTACCACGTTTTTTACATTATAAATCAGACAAACAACCATTAGAAATTGACATTTCATTTTTTAATATTTATTTTTAAATTATTACTCATTATTTTAAAAATGTTCAGAAGTTCACCTATATCTTTCAAGCGTTACAATACATGTTTATCACATAAACAAGTACCTTGTTTTTTAAACTTATATTTAAAAAAAATTATTTTTTAATGTTTACTGCCCTTCCCTATAACTTGTGAAGCATTTAAATACTCAAATTATAAACATATAATAATATAATATCAGTAGAACAATACAATAAATTAACTAATAATTTAAGCTACCTCTGTAAACGTCCAGAACTTAAGTTTTGTTTCATTTATAGATGAATAACATATAAATCATATTTACCTTTTGTACATTTTAAAACTTGCCTAGCATTATTACTTACAGATATCTTGTAGTTTTTATATTTTCGTTATTTTTCATGGGCTTTAATTTAAAAAATTCCTTATTGCCATGAAATTAACAAATTTTCATTATATTTTGGTCACAATAAAGTTATACTTTCTTCAAATTAGATTTTTGTAAAGAATTTTCGTACAAATTATTTTGGTAGAATTGATGGTATTTCTACTGCCCAAGGTAAAAAAAATTCTTACATGTAATGATAATTATAATGCCTGGTTCACAACAAATGTGACGTATCTACGAGTAAGTAACCAAGAACGATGATTTCCAGTTTCCATACGCTAAACCATACCTCGTAAAAATAAATTTTACTTTATAATACTTCCTATTTTAGTTATTATTTGCATACATATAATTTAATTTTTTTTGTTAATTCTGAACATTATAAAACTCTCAAATTATTTAATATTTTAATTTTTTTTAACTTTTAATTATCACAAGTTGCACATGCCGATTCCTGGCAAAAACGAAGAATACGACATTTCCTGCCAGCTGCAAGGTATATCGTTAAGTGGTAGGAATTATCGTGAAATGTGAAAATTGATATGTAAGCTTACTGTATGCCATGCCACAAGGACAGGAGACCAAATATCATTGATGAGTTTTTTTTACCTTTCGTCGTTATATTAGCTAGATTATTGTAGCAACGCACCAAAAATAATTTCAGGGCTGCTACAACATATGCTGAAAAAAATTTTAAAACCTTTATTTTCCTTGTAAATTTTTAATACATCTTTTACTATTTTTTTGTATATTTTACATACAAAACTAGCATTAAAACTTAATATTTATTTAAGACAATTTTTACATACGATGCATAATAAAAATCTGTAAAGGGAAAATATAAATATTTCCATGTTTGTAAAGTACGCGATTTCTAACAGTGGCTTTGAAGGAAACAAATATGCAAAAAAATTCCATAGCATTGGGTGTTCATTCCGTACAAGTATTTATTAATTTACTCCATGCCTTCGACCTTCAGTACCGCCTCCGTTCACTGCCTCGGAGGCACGCAGAGTAGCTGTGGGAGGGGGGGAGGGCACCCAGAAAGGTCACATTCCAAACTTCGCCCTATTTCGGGTCGCCCTTACCGGCCCGAAGCCTGCGGTCGCGTGCGGAGCTCATTCATGACCGGCCGCTCCGCCGTGACGCGTCTTCGCCGTCGTCGCCCGTTTTTAAAACCGTCTCGCCCTGCCTCCCCCTCCCCTCATTTTTTCCCCCCTTTCATCGCGATCCCTTCTATATTTCGGCCAACGCCGGTTGCGGGTCCGTTTTGTCGTGGCCCTCGGCCAAGGCACGTCGTCGTATTTATAGTGCCCCGTCCCGCCCAACTTGCCTGTCTCTACCCCCCCCCCCCCCCTTTTCTATCGACCTCTCGTTCGGGAACTGGAGTGATGGCCACGTGGTCACTGCCACTTGAAGGTCGAGCGCTTCGGACTTGAACTGCCAGTTGCGACTTCATCGTAGTTAGTGGTCAACACTCCCGAGATGTCGACTTCAAATAAGCGCGAGCAAAGGCGTAGGCAGTTCAAATTGAAAAAAAAAATAAAAGGAGGGAGGAGATTTTTCTAAATAAAGCGCATTACATTAGAAATCATAAGGTTATTTTCTTATGTCTCCTAACAAATATGATGTAGTGTCTTTATTTAGTAATACGATTTTTCAAAGTCTTCAAAAACAAATAACTAACCTGTTAGTCAATTTCTCATGTTTGTTTTTGTTTGAATATAATGTTTCTACTTTCTTTAAATTATTCATAATATTGAGAGTTTTGATTTAATATAATTTTTTCGAAATATGCTACTGCAATTTTGCACTGTTTGTCGATGAAAAATTTTTAAGAATGCAAAATAAGAAATAAAAATGAAAAACCCACAGATGTAGAACAGATGGACCCAAAGATGAAATAACATTTTTCTTCTTAATTTACATTCTTGAATTTTTTCCATTTCAAACAATGCAAAACTGCAATAGAGTTATGTCCAAAAAAAATTTATCTATTTTTTTTTTTCTTTGTAAATGGTAGGGGAATTTACCACTTATGCCTCCCCTCACTCTAAATTCACCTTTGTGTTTGTGCCCATCAAAAGACTTCCCTATATTTAACATGTATTGTTGTAGTCGAATGACAGACAATCAGAAGAAACATTTCAACGCCTCAGCTTTTTTATTATAAATAAAATAAATTAATAAACTGGCAGCGAGTCTCTGTGATCAATACTAAAAAACGTATTCCACTCAGACGAATAGAAGTAGCCCCAGTAGAACTGATCACCCGAACTTACATTAGAAAGGATATTGGTTTTGTAATTCTGCCCCACGCATTTTGATTTGTGTTTCTGTACGTTTTGTACTCTTGTACTTGCTAAATTATCATACTCTACCAATTCAAATTCAAATTCTGGGACATTCTAAAGCAATTCCTTAACATCATTCTTATTGATTGATATTTTGTCCAGCATTGGTAAGTTATCAATCTTAACTAAAGTGCCTGTTAAAAAATCACTTTATACTCTTCGCAAACTCTGTAAGAACAAATGAGCAGAGATATTTTATAGCTCACAGAACATTTTGGATCTTCTACGTTTTTATTACACTGAGTTAAGATTCTCAGAGATAGGAAAGGGGCTGTCCTATATACAAAAATTTTATTTTGTTAGTCAAATTGTGTAAAGCTTCGTGTACAAATGTCACTGACCCCCGCGAGGACAGAAGGCAGTGACAGCCCCTAACACTTGCTAGGAGCAGCCACATTTACACGCGGAAAACAAAACATTGCAACTTTAAATCGCTAAAAACAGTGCATTGTAAAACACCGTGATTATCATGATAGCTGCTCGTTATTTACAAGCCTGTGGGCAGAGAAAAACAAATAATAACAAATGGTTTAAGGGGGACCAAGTTAAAGGTGTTAGCGAAAGAAAGTATGTTTTACCTGTTGGTGCTTTTAATATGATCGTACTCCGTACAATGGCTACATACTTCATGGAGTGAGTTTGCCTGCACCTTGCATACAACTTATGCAGTTTACCATGATTAAACATACATTTTTAAAAATATAAATAATAAATATTTCAATACAATTACATTTATCAATAAATATCCCGTGCATGGGTACTCTACTGATGTAAATACATATTATTAAGCTAAAAAAAATTATCTAGCGAATTAAATAAAACACCAAAATGACCCAAAAAGTTACAAAATAAAATGATAGTAGCCTTTTTTTATTTACGTGTCTTTCAGATTGTTCTTATACATCGCTCTGGACAGCCTGTTTAAAGTTACGTTAATATTGGCCTATATATACATATATGTATGTAATCTTAAGAACTCTTTTTACAGACCCACAGTATAATGCGGCCTAAAACTACCATCTCAGTTCGCCGCGGCAAAATGCCATAACGCATTTGTTACGTGTACATACTTGCACATGCCTGTTACTGTTATTCCAATGCAATAAAGCACAGCTGGGAGACGTCGTGCTACTTGTTATATCGGGACTGGGCGGGTGACTTACTTGATAGTGCGCTGAAAGGTGCGCAGACGGTCCACGCAGTAGCTCGTAACATTTTGTCTCTTCAACTTTACTGGAAGGCGAACCAGAGACAGTCTTCCCTGGCACAAAAACGGACTTACCTTGTAGCTGAAGTCTACAGCTGGCTGTTGACGTAGCACAGATCCGGAATGACTACACCAAATAGCCGATTATTTTTACGGCGCGCCCGATAACCACACGTATCGCGCACCTTTAAAATTTCTTCAGATCGTCATGTACAGCACTTCCGAACACTTCGAAAGCCACGCGCTGCTCTTGCGCGCCCGGTGCAAACCAAGTAGCAACTACCTCCGCGGGCCGGGTGAAGCGCGTCATATTGCGCGCGAAGTTCCGCCCGCGAGCTATCGCCTCGCTCCAGTCCACCCGGCGACACACGACAGTGGCGACACAGCTCTGTGTTCGTGCGCGGCAGAAAGTAGTCACTGTCTTACACTCTTCAACCACACACCAACGTATTAAAATTCATGCCCGGTAAGTATGTTTTACGCTGTCCATTAAAATAAATAATGAAAATAACTAAACCTATCAAAATAAAAAAATACTTAACATAAACTGAAATTATAAATTAGTTTCTTGCAATCTTTAGATTGACCTGGTATTTTATCACGATCACGTAGACACAAAATAAATTTACAAGTATAATAAATCAAATGTCCAAAATAAATAACAATATTTGACAGTTAAATAAAATCAATAACTATCAAAAAACATAATAAAAATTATTTTAAAAATAGCCTGCAATAATTTAAATGCAAAAAGAGAAATAAACTGTGTACCGAAAAATATGGCACATGCCACACAAAGCAATGACTCGCATTCGTGATGTACAACCATAGAAAATAGAAGTTATGAGGCTTCATGAAGCATCTGAACAGTATTCAAAAAAGTTACAAGGTAATGTCAATATTTTGAGAAAATTATTTTATGGACGTGTTGATACCAATAAAGGAAAATTATACATCAGCAATAGTGTTTACAATAACATTAATACGCACTGATATTTGTCTACAGATAAGTTTACATCAGCCTGTTGTGGTGGCTGATATTAAAAAAAGGTGGAAATTTTTACAATCCAAGATAGCAGAAATTTCTAGAATAAAAAATGGAGGATGTGAGTCATAATTTTAAAATGGCAGAATGTTTTTTTTTAATTTTTAAGTTTTTGCCAATTTTTTATATTTGTTATGGATTTTCAAGATGGCGACCGTAACGAGAATAGCAACGGGAGGTCACAGTTTAAAATGGCGGCCATTATATCCTAATGATCGATGTCATGACCTAAGTGCTTAGGGCTGTTTGTCAACGGGGAATGCCACTTTGGGGATATTTCAAGCCTCTGACATTTTTTAATTTTTTAATCCTTAAAAATAGGGAAATTTTAATTTTTCTGAAATTTTGAACTTTATAGCGAATTTTTGTGTTTTTTGCCGAATTTTGGTGAATTTTAAGCAATTTTTGGCAAATTTTGGCAAATTTTTAATATATAAAATAAGGTCAAAGTCATCCAAGATTTCGCAGTGACGTAACAATTAAAGATGGCGGCCGACAATTAAAATACTCACCCAGAACCCACTAGCCGGATATACATTTATGAATACTGTCACAAAATATTTTAAATTTAAAAAAAAATGATTTGTATAATTAATGCATGGATGAGCCACTTCAAGTAATATTTTTATACGCAAAGTTTATTTAAATTATGTTTTATTATATTTAGGCATTAAGGAATAATTATGTGTTACCAGTATCAATAAATTCTATTGTAATGTAATAACGTGATGTAAGAATACGTAACCATGAGAAAACATTGAAAAAGTTTAACAGATACTTGAATTATACAAAACGTGGGAATATTTCTCAAAATCTAATGTGGATGACTAAATGTTGCATGGATTACGTTGAAAGAAAATGGTATTAAAACTTACTAGATGAAAGCAAACAATAAAAAATTACTTATTAGAGGAATAGGTATCTTTAAAGCTTTGAGGCAAGCACCACTTAACCAATAACTTCAATGAGTAAGAAATTTTTCGATTCTTCAATTGCGATGTTTGAAGGTACCCACACTTCGTAATATGAAGTGAATTAATGTATTTGCGGGAAAGTTTGCTTTTGCTTTTAAAATATGTATTATATTCCGGTGCTGGCCATCGCGGTTCCGTGAAGTTATGTTTTAAAAGTGATAGCCAGCTGGCGACCCACGTGCCTCATCCGGCCTACGACCTCATTTCGTACAGCCCTCTTAAAATATCTTTCAAAAAATATCACATATGTTTGCCTTTATGTAGGATAATATGTCAGCAGACACTGTTATAAATCTATAATATTCTCACAGAAATATATATAGGATATGTATGTATATGGCTTCTAGGTGTATGGTGTGTGTATTTTTCCTCTTTCCCCAAAATATTTCACTGAATAATTTTATATTTGAAACACTTTGATTGGTGTTTGTCCTCTGACACACACACACACACATATATATATATATATATACAAATACTTATATATAGTTATATAGTTTCATGGTTATTATTCTTAGATGAAAAAAAAATAATTATTTTAATATTTTTTTGTAAATACAAGGTTTAAATTATTTTTTTATCTTCTTAAAGAAATGCCACATATATATTATAGATATTTATTAGATACTCTACACAATAATATATTTCAAAATTGTTGTCAGAAATGTAATATTTATTCATGTGTGAATTTCCCTAGATATGTTTTAAGTATGATAAATGGATTGAATGAAAAATTATGGTTACATAATTTTAAAGAGTTTACTTTGATTGTAAACATGTAGATGAACAGTCAATGTTTAATATTTAGTAAATATAGTAATTTCAAAGTGTTTTTTGACTGCCCTGTAAAATTAACATTTTTGACATATGAGGTTGCAGTTCAACAACCATCGATATATGGCATTTGAAAAAAGAGGGAAGCTGGTCTCTCTGTACTAGACCCCTCAGCCGGCAAATTGCCGGAAAATTACTAAAATTCGCTCTTAGTGGAATTACGTTTTTCGAAAGCTCCAGCAAAGGAAAATGTCCGTTTGGACGAGTGAAGTCACGGTGTAATTGGTGATATTGGACAACATTCTCTAGAGGGTACATACATATTTCCAAGAATTTCAGCCACCAGGCGGGCAATAAATTACGTTTGCCACACGAGTGCAACATTAAAGCGCATGCATGTGAACAACCTTCAATATTAAAAACTCGTACCGTTACATTCCTCATCATTTACCCAGCTAGTGATTTAATATCTTCTAGGAATATGGTGTCTCCGTGTTTTCTCCGCTTTTTCCAAAATATTTCACTGACCAATTTTATATTAGAAATATTTTTGTTGATGTATGTCCTCCGTCTGAAAAATTACTTTAGTAAAAATATAATAAAAATCAGCGCTCGTTTCACTGGATTACACTGCAAAACTACAAAAATAACAAATAAGGTATTGTAATAAAGATACATAATTGATCAGAAAAACTTTAATAGTTTCAATTGTATCACTTGATAACAATCAGTATTTACTGATAAAGGGCTGTTGTTAATAAAACAATTTTGTAGTTTCCTTTTTTATAAAATCATAATGTTCTTTAACAATGAAGAAATATTAAAGAAAACTTTAGAGTTTAACATGTTTGGATGGAAATAAGGAAAGTTGGTTTGCTATGCTAGGTTCAGTACAAGGTTGAACGGAAGTTTTTTTCCCCCAAATTATAGTCAATATTGTTTACAAAAATTATGTACGTGAGCAATAAAACTATTCGATAAAAAAATTGTTTTTGTTTTGTTTTATGATATAACAGCTGAATATATCTTTGGTAACGTAAATTTAACCCGATTAGCTTCTGTACTGATCAAGACTCGCAAATTCATTCACGGATACTGGTTGGCGAATAGCTGTTAATCTCAGTACCAGCAGGATATCGAGTGAGTAGGCGGAACATTTAGAAAATGTTCTCGGATTCTGGATCTTTTGAGCCGGCTTAGTTACTGTTTTCCAGATATGCCATAATTCACGACAGGAAAATGCTTGAAAAGTTTCTTGTCATTGTTATTGTGATATTTTCTTCCTTGAAAGACATAATTGTTATGGGCGTATGTCCCGTTCCAGGTCATTATTTTATATTTAAGTTACACGCGGTTAAACTTGCCGACATTTAGAATGACGGAACTTTCAAAAAATTATATATATATATATATATATATATATATATACACCTACATCACGTACTTGTTGCAAATTATCTGGAAAAGTTGCATTTTTAAATTTTTTGGATAAGGAGAACGAGATGGTATGTAAAACTGGAACGTTTTAGGTGTGAAGTAAATTTTACTGGCTGTTATGTAATATGGTCAAATTTCTTTCAGGAAAAAAAAAATTTTTAGTTGATCTTTTAAATTATTAAAATTTATATGATTATAAAGGATGAATAAAATTAAAACTTTTTTTCTTAAAAATTTACTAACCATACCACGCATTAGCCACTAGCCTTGCCTTTAAGCCTAAATATTTTCATGTTTTTATTCCATTTGCTTTAATTATCTATACTGCGAAAATAATGTTCAAAATTCCACTTTACCGCCTAATAATGCAAAATATATGATCTATATAGGCTATAAATTATATCAAATTTTCTGAAATTTGGCCATTCAAAAAGTCTTGAAGTTTAACTGTGTTAAACGTTAAAATAAAATAATCACTTTATACGTGATATATAGGTACCTACCCTTAGCTAAACAATAAACCAAACAATTGATCTTATTCAAACAAGTTTGGTTACGAACTGGTGCCTGCGGGCTGGAATTAATGGAACACGCAATTTTTTTCGCTCCTGTGGCCTAAAGCATCAATCACATTGTGTGGGCTCGCCAGCATCCATCCTGCGAATCCACTCGCGGCGAACAAATATGCTCAGTGTAACAATGTTGACTCGCTAACTCGCCGCTCATTTTGCTGCAGAGAGTAAGTGTGGAGACTTGTCTGTTTCGCTCCTCACTCGCTTGCTAATGCAGTGTTTTTGTTTGTTGTTAAAGTCCCAGTATGAATAAAGTGTGGTACGAAATCATTTTTTAAGTAAATAGGCAAAAGTTTAAGCCGCATCGAAATCCTGAAGATGACTGTTGCAATGCAGATATCGAAACGTCAGTACAATTCATAAATTTGACAGCTCAAACTCGTAAACTAATAACGTTTGTTAGAAAATAGCTGCAAATTTGGTCAAACTACTTAACTACGAGTATTGTTTCATTTAAATTTAAAATTAAATAATGAAATCATAAGAAAATGATAATCAACGAGAAAAAAACACTTCACTATAAAAATCTTGTGATAGGGTAAGCCAGCTAGACTCGCCCTGAATAATCATCACTCGCTGAGTAAGTGAAGTCATGTTCACACAATTTTTTTTTGACAGGCGATTATCTGGTGAAAGCGCTCAATAATGAAATCGTGGAGCCACGGTTGCTATGGCCGGGGATGGTGGTGGGGGGGGGGGGGGGAGAGAGAGAGAGACAGAGAGAGGGATAGAAAACCGAAGATAACCCTTGTCATTTGTTTTTAGGTTTTTACTTAATATTATTAATTATTTTTTTTAGTTAAAGTAATAGTATTAAACGTTGTGAAATGCGTGAATTTAATACTTACTGGTTACTAATAACAGTTTCCCTTAAAGTCATTTTCGTTTTGTATTGAATACATTTTGGGATATGTTATGCGTTTTGAAAATATCATAATGTGTGATATGTTTCTTAAAAAAAGCAAAATTTCTATAGAAATTGTTACAAACAATATGAATTTTACGGCTCTTATCTCTTGCCTTTAAATGGTGATATTACTCACTCATTTTCAACAAAGACGTTCTAGGCTTTATTCCCTTGCAGGAGTCAAAACCTGGAATTTTTAGCAATCGGGAAACGTGTCGGATGTAGCCGAGACCCCGTAGGTTTTCTCGGGTTACTCCCATTTTCCAACACCCATTCATTCCGTCGATTTTCTATTAGAACCTCGCCAATTTTCATCATCGTCTATAATGACCTAAATGTCTATGTAATACTAAGCGGAAGGAAAACGGGTAGGAAAAAAGAAGCTATCTTGGTTTCACCAAATATTGGGTCTGAAATTTTTCCATGGTTTAGTTTTTAAAACGTAGATTCTTTTAACCGTAGTATATGACTTAGAGAAATGCTTGAAGTTAAGAGTCTCTGGCAGCTAGAAATAGTTTTTCCCTTATAAAGTCATTGACGTTCGGTACCGAATTCATTTTTGGTAAAGACAACAACAATAATATTGTTTATAGACACTATTTCATAGTCTTTTTTTAATAACTATTTTGTCCCAGAAGTCAACGTCAAGTCGAGAATAGTTAATACGCGAATTTATTGCGGTTTTCAATTCAAAAACCAAGATTTTAAAATATCATGCAGCAAACAATTAGATACAATGACCAAAAAATTTTGTTGCGCAATCATGACTAACCCTACTATTATTAACAATGCCAAATAACTTCAAACAGGCTTTATTTTCGTAAATAAAAAAATCTGTGCACGACCAATGAGGCAAAAATATTTAATCGGGTAACTTTGACTATTCGTTATGTAAAAAATTTTATAGTGAAAAATTATCACCTAATTTGCTTGATGAGCCAACTTTTCAAATAACTTGCCATGTTCGAAAAATAAAATGCTTACAGTATAAAATACTTATAGTTGACTGGTTAACTGCTTTTAATTTCTTTTTTTTTTTTTTTTATTCTGAACCGTAATTTAATTGTTCTATAAACAGCTCTTTCGGGGGCCCACCATTTGTCCAACTGTCCACTTGTCCAACTAACCACTTCTCCAAGCTCCAATTGTTCGAAGGACCATTTGTCCAAGTGACCAACTTGTCCAACCGACCATCTCTCCAAGTTTTGAGGGGTGGATGTGTCTCCCACCCGCGCAATCTTGCTCCGCCCTGCCTCCTCGCGACACCTAATCCCAGCACGGCAGATAAGCCGCCAATCGGCGACGTCAGTTCTCACACTGCGAGGGAGCTACTGAAATTTAAACCGCTCTTACAATTACGTGCATAAAGCGACTATGTCGGGCAGGCATGGCCCTAGACGCCCAGAGATGAGAAACTCAGTCCTGTTTCAAGACATGATTTTGAAGTGAGATTTAAAAATATATATTTAATGTTTAAATGTTTAATGACACATATACAAAGTTGTAATTTAATTATAACATGAAATTTGATTGGTTTAACGATAGAGTTGTGACTAAATAAGACAAATACAAATTTATACTCGAACCTTATCCTTGTCTCGATCTCCTATACCCTTCGCACTAAGAGCCGTTCAACTACCTTACGGAGATCATTGAGCTTACTCTACACATGCTTTTATTAGCTTCACCTGTATGTATCTATCAATGTAACGGATAAGATAATTTTGACGTAATTTTCATTAAATTAAAGACATTTTATTAACTTAAAATTTGCACACTTGTCAAGGGCTGGCGACAATATGAGATTTTGATAACTAAAAACCTTAAAATTAAAAGGTGGAGGGGGTCATAGGGTTAAAGCCATTTATTAAGAGCTATGGGTAATAACCTGGCACAGTTGAGGCACAATAAAGCATAGTTTTTGCGCAGATTAATCACCTTGGATGAAAATTGAATTCGCCATTACAATACGGAAACAAAAGCACATTCAAATCAGTGGAAATTTTTCTAGTTTGGTCTCTCTTTCTTAAAAAAAAATTTAATACTAAAATAAAAATCCCAAAACAATTTTACTTGGTGCTACAAATATTTCTCTATTTAAAGCAACAGGCGGACATACGAAATTCCTACTCATTTCATATCAATTACCGTTTATTGTTTACACTATAAAGCCTGAGCATTGTTACTGTAGCTGCAATGTTATTTGTTTACGTCTATTTGTATCGCATTGTCCGGTTTTTTTTATAATTTTAAAGCTCATAACATGGTCCTGTGCACTTGATCCTGTGCATTTGATCCTGTGGTACATGATATTTTTTTTTTGCTTTGAGGAGGCACGTAGCAAGTAATTTATTTTGTACCTAATTTATATTTTTTATAGTTCATATATTACGTAATTTATTATTTTCTACGTAATTTATTATTATTACGTAATTTTTATATTTTTACGTCAGGTTCCGCGCTATCACGCAAAAAGCGTTGGCGCTATGCGCCTCGCCACTGCTAAAAAATAAATAAGTATCATGTACCACAGGATCAGGTGTGCAATATCATGCCGTTAGGATGAATGGAGTGGATTCAACATGAAATGTTAAACGTTCTTAACTCACCTATGTTGGAGGCGGGTACAGTTTCTTCGCGAAATCGTTCACGTTCATCGGGATACCTCCGATGGAACATACATTCCACAAAGTACCCAACGACGTGCGGGATTCGTCGCATAGTTTCCAACCTAAAGTCCTCGAAGAACCAGCCATATTCAAGACACAATTTATCGCGGCATTGATCGACGAATTGACTTGAACGACTGAAACAATTCATGCAAGAAGTTAACAATAGTTTTCAGCAATGAAAATTAACAGTGTATGGATCCATTTGAAAGATTACCTCCCACACTACAAAATAGTACAACGTTTGAATTCTCCAACAAAAAGAAATGGCAAAATAAATGCTATACCTATGAAAATACACAGATGTTAGTGTCTAAGATTCGTTACGTATTTTAAGAAGAAAAAATGTTGCAACTCATGTAAGTTGTTGTAAAAAAAATATGAAACGTCAGATACTTAATTGAAAAGTACTCAAAATCACTCTCACGGATTTAGAAACAATAGCAATTAATATCCGCTGGCGCCTTACAGAACAGGTAGCTACTGTAAACTTTCATATAAACGGTAATTTTTCTAAACTGGTTGGAATTTCTTATGTACGCCTTTTACTATAAATAGAGGAATGTTTGTAGCACTAAATGAAAAAGTTTCGGATTTATTTTTTTACGGTAGAGGGGTAAAACTAGATTGACACCAAATAGTTGATTGCAAATGGGAATCAGCTCCAAAAAAGGCAAATGCTGTTCTTTTGGGTGGGAAAGTGGCTGTGAATACTTTCTAGGATATATATAAAGCTATTTAATAGATTATATTGGAAAAATATAAACCGTGACAGGAGCATACTGGACAAAACAACTTGTTAAGCTGAAGGCGTAAATTGCAGAAAACAACAATATTTGCTGCAAAAAATTTTTTTTCACCGGGACAACGCACCATCTCACACCGCAATGATTATCATGGTGAAAATCGGTGAATTGTGGTTTGAACTGCTGACCACCCTTCTTACCGCCCCCTAGGCTATTTCCGAGTTGAGGTTATGGTGGAAAATGTGAACGGTGATCAGTTTTCTTCTTCTAGAAGGGGGGGGGGGGGTTGTGGTGGTAAAATCCTCTAAATATAACAATTTTTGTAAATGTATTCTTCTTAACACACTTTTATTGGCTTTACCTGTATGCATCAATGTAATAGAATAATCCACCACGAATTTCGCTAACTGTATGTCTCTGACAGAAATTAAAATTTTCACAAGTTTTAAGTAGCTACCGTTGACAATTCAATATTTTCATGACTTAAGACCTTAGAAATAAGAAGTAGGGGTTGGGTTTATGGGAAAGAAAAACACACCATTTTGAAGTTACAGGTAATAAACCGTTTGTGACGTGATAACATCTTATAAATCTATGAACGCCGGCTGCACGCACGAAAAATTGTCACGTTCCACCTGAGCTGAGAGTGCAAGTGAGAGCGCGGCTTGTGACGCATCAATCTCTCTTCCACTCCATCGGCCGATGCGTCCGAGTAGAAGAGAGACAGTGGCAGCGTACAACCTACATGCGAACTGTTTTGTCAACTGTTTATAAAGTGAAGTGAAAAGTTTATCTAGTTTACATTGTTTATTACAACAACAATTGCGGAAAAAAGTAATTAATTCTTGCATTTTAAGCATTTGATTAGCGATATAATCTCATGTATTTGTTCTTCTTCATCAATGTTTTCTTACGACGTTATGAATTTTAATTATCGTCCGTAAACAAACTTTACAGACAACCATATCTACCAGTTTATTTTCTATTCATGAGGACCGGAGCATGGTGGGAATTTTCCCCAGGGTCGACTGTGATGTGGGGTTAAAAGCACAAAGTTCTGAAAATTTTAAAACATAGTGACTTTTATATCTTGTATGTTTTGATCCAAATGGTAAGGTTTAGGTGGAAAATCTGATCAGGTAATGAAGGCAGTGTAACGCCTCTATATTGTGAACATTTTAAAAATATATTCTTTCCGGTTTAGAGTGTTTCTGAGGTCGTGCTGTTATGGTTGAACATGTGGCTGGGGTTCATCTTTTTTCCCAACTATAATTCAAAATATATAAATTAAATTGCTATTATAAAATACCTAAAACTGAATCCATGTTAGGGCGTAATGCCCTTAAAATTCAAAAATTACAGTAAAGTGTATATATTTTTATTTAGATGGTAGTTTATTAGCTTTATCTGAATTATATAGGACTAGTTATGTACGTGTGGACAACGTAATAAAATCTTTCCATTCAAATGTTATCTAATTTTTGCCATCAGAATGTTTTGAAATTTTGTGTACACGTAAAGAATCACAGAAAACACAATATTTTGATAACATATGACCATATCGATTGGGGGAAGGGGGAGAACAAGGTAACACAGTAAAACAAACCAATTAAATAAAAGTAGTATATAAATGGGGCTCCGAGCGCAGGAGTGGAGGAGAGGATTGAGGATGGGGTCACCGACCGACCGCTCTGACGTCATTTTGGTGTCAAATTTCCGCAAAAAACCTCAAAACCTCAAAAGTTCCCGTTTTGAAGGGAAAATTCCCGTTTTGAGGGACAACTTCCCAATTTCGAGAGAAAATTTCCCGATTTAATTTTTAAAATATTCAAAAATTCGACTCTTCCCTAAAAGCGGCTTAAGAGTCCTGAAGACAAGCCACTGGTAAGTCACTTTCAGGAATTAGACCTTGACCTCGATATTTACCGTTGCACTTTTCGTTACGCCCAAAAATTCGAAAATCTGTAATTTTTATCCTATTTCAACGGAAAAAGTCTTAAAAATTATAGAAAAATCAATTAATAAAATTTTAGTAAAAAATCGTTCCGCCATATTGAATTTCGGCCGCCATATTGGAATTACGTAATTTTTAACTTAGAAAAATCGCGGATAAAATTTAAAATTAAAAATAATTTAATAAATTTAATCAAATAAGGCAGCCATCTTGACATCGAACGCCCCACTCCATAGCGCTGCACTTTTTGTTACGACCACCATATTGTATGTTTTTATTATCCGATTTTTATGAAATAAATTTAAAAAAATTAAGTAATAAAATTCTTAAAAAATTATACAAATGCTTTAATTAAATTTTAATAAAAAATCATACTTGCGTCTTATAGTCCTGGGTTCGAACCCGAGACCAAAATAAAAAATGGCGATAGAGCCTTCCTCCACGGAAGTCACCGGCTGACTGACCTCCCACTACTAGCAGGGCTTCCAGCAACTTTTCCAACCCAAAAAGTAGGAAAAGTAGGACTATTTTATCAAAAAGTAGGAAAAAGTAGGAGACCTATTTTCGCATCATTTTTCAACGGCATATAGTTCTAGCAATGCCATAATACAAATCTTTATGATTTTACAGGAAATAAAGCATATTATTACTTATTACTTTTTAAATAACCCCAACCAAATGGCCGGTTAAGCTGAACTCAACTTCTGAACCTATTATGATTAGAAGATTACATCTAGTAGGTAGTAATATCATTGGAAACTGATTAGTAGTCCTAGACTTGCACAATTTTAAAATATAAGTTAAAAATACTGTTCCTAAATCTGAAATAAAATCTAAGGCATACAAAGCTTTGACTCAAAACCCAGAACACAAAAACAATAAAAGCCATACTCCTAAGACCCTATCCTATTGTAGACCATTCCAAAGAAGTTGAGTTCACCCTGGATGAGGTATGGTCTTTATTTGTTATAGTAAAATTTCAATAGTTTAATGTAACTGTTATTTAGATGTAAAATATAAACCATTATAGTATAATGAGCCTAACACAAGTTCCATATTTTAACATATTTTTCTGAAAACTTAATAATAAATAATTACGAATCTAGGACAGAATTAAACAATAAAATATTGTAAAAGAAGATTCAAAAAGTAAATTTTGCAATACAATGTTCATTAAACTATCATTGTATCTAAAAAATATATATATACATATCAATGAAAACAAGTTACTTACTAAAAAATGCAAGACCCTTTCCAGATTTGAACCACAAAATGTTTTGCCACGAGTTAATTTTATTTTAACTTGTTTTTAACTTCTTTTCCTTGGAAGATACTGAGAAATATTCCAGTAATGTTCGCTTGTTCTTTTCCACTTCTCTTTGTTCAACTCGTATTCCTTTTAAGCTTGACTTGCTTTCTTCCACCTTCTTAATTGCTGCTTCTAGCATTGTTTGTCCTATCTTCGCTCCTTTCATATCATTATTAATCAAGGCATTTCTTATCCTTGTATTAGCTTCTTCCATTATTTTAGTGTAATTTTTTATGTCCTCAAAACTTCTTCCTCTTTCTTCCGTAGGGTTTTTTCTTTTTGTATGCTCTCTTTGGCTTTTATTGTTTTTTCTTCACATTCATGTTCTCTTTTTCGTTTCTCTTCAAGTTCTTTAGGCCTACTCTGTTTTCCTTTTTCTTCAGCTTTCTTCTTTAATTTTTCAGCTTTCATTAGTGTTTCCTGAGCAATTCTCTCTTGATACGACCTCTATGCTGTAACGCCCCTCGTGCCCAAAAATTATATTATTTTAAATTTATGAAAAACACCTTGGAAACAGCTGGGCAAAATATTAAGAAAATTAAAATTAATTACCAGAGGGGACACGAGGCGGTGAACAAGATAAAATTTACACTCCCTGCACACTAGTAACTTGGGAGTTCGTGGATCGTTATGTAGAAGAAGGTAGATGATAAATAAATACACTATATCAATAATTTGGTCTATAGGTTTTCCTGGTTTATTTTTAAGAGGTTTTGTTTTAGCATTATTTCGACATGATAATAAAAATCTTAGTAATTAACAAAGATAAGGGGGCGCCCCTAGATTATTTAAAACAATACACATTACACCTTAACAAACAAATGATTACATTAACAAAATTTCAAGTATAGCACCAAAATTTGATTCTCCCAACGGTTACATATATATATATGTTTCCTTGATTTTACATGTTCTGATGATTACGTTCTTAAAGCACTGCTCGCTGGTATCTTGTTAATTAATTTAGTTCCTTCTATGCAAGTGGAATATATATATAGCTCATATCACCCGGGTCTTCCCAGGATGACGTCGGACCGAGAGGAAAACTCTTCTAAAGGGGGAAATCAGCTGCAGGTCCCGAAGATCATGCGGGGAGCAATTTCTCCCCCCGGAAACTTTGACCCTGTCTGAAACACATGTCAAATTCAAAACGAATTAGACCTGCGTCCAGACAGTCATACACAGTCGGCGCGAAAGGCCAACAAACGGGAATTTGGGGAAGAAAATAAAAAGGCTGGATTACTCACCAAACAGGGTGTGAAATCAGGGCTCGCGAGGTGTCTCGCGCCGACATCAGCATGGCGCGTACCGAGAATCCGCGGACGCGTGGAAGAAACTAAAATTTTTAGGAAAGTAAAAAAAAATAATAAAATTTCACTAAACATGACTTCTTCTAAATACTACATCTGACTGGCTACTGTACCACTGGGATCACATCCCAAAGCAAGCTGACTACATTATTGTGCACACGAATTCGCCGTTGCCGCGAAAAGCCTCTTAGCACAGAGGACGCCGGGAAGACGTGGTTAGTAGCCGAGGTCGGAGAACTAAGTGCCGGCGATGGCGGTGAAGGCTTCTAATTAAATAGGGCGCTCAGCCCTAATAAAAAAGGGGGCAAGGTTCGGCTCAGGGCCGAAAACATGCGGAGGTGCCCGAGGCGGGTGTGACAACAACACGACATGCGCGCTCTCTACCGGCGGTAACAGGAAGGCAACAAACAATCGACTTCTACAGGCCACGAGACGGAAGCATATGGCCATAGGGCGCCGCGGCGCTGCTTTCTAGCGGCGTAAAGGGGAACTAACTGAGGCGGTGAGCTGACTTGCCACCAGGTGTCATGAGGGTGAACTCTGCACGCTGGCGACCAGGCCCGCGGTTACTTTTTTCGCCGCTAGATGTCGGGGACGTCTCTGTAAGACCAGGGAGAATGTCCTTGAATTAGGCCATCGTCTTGGCTAAGTTCCTGTCAGGTCACTGCTCCTAGCTTGATTTCTCAGAACTAACAAGGAGGGGGGGGGGAGGGGAATGTGGACAGAAAACGCCACTCCGCTGGGAACACCGGGCCACTGGAGCCCCATTCGTGACGAGACTTGCTATTCTCAGCAGGCCTCTCAGAAGTATCAGCTTGCAGCCCAGAAGCTGCTCTATGCAATTTTGGTCATGAAGAGAAATAAAATTACAAACTCGGGACGTGACTGCAGGCGAGAGAAAATCAACCAGGCTGCCCACATCCACGTTAGATAGCAAAATATCAGATTGGCCCCCTGAGAAAGGGCTTCGGTCCACTGGCACAAAGTTTAAACATGTGGCGAACACTGGCCTAACAAAGAGTAAATCACCCCCTTATCAACCAGATAAATTAAAAAAATAATATTTCTAAAATTTTTTTTAATTATAGGAAAATTAAAAAAGGTGACGAAATGCCTAATTTCCGGCACAATGCTAATTGACCCTTTCTGATGAAATCCTTGATTATGGGAACTTTTTGGGGAAGATTTTTGAATTTTCTCAGCCCATCTTTGGTAGATTGAAGCCCACTTACACCCGCAGCTGACAGACACGATCTGTTTGATGTGAGGAAATTACTGGTGTCAGAAAATCCCCGCTCGACATCAGCATTACCATGGGGGAGAATGAGTATTGATTTTACCAGCCTTGTTAATTCTGGAAATTTTTTTCCTCCAAGTGAATTTGGTAAAGAAAAAGTTTTCCCCCAACAGTAATCTATTCTTGTGCTTCTAATGTTTTCAGAATATTCTTCCTTTTCACTTGAATGTTCTCCACCACTCTGCTCTTCAACATGCCACTCTTCTGGGATATTCTCACACTGTAGTATTTTCCATTCATCACTAATAGCATCACACGTGGAACCAACTGTACAGATTCTGCAAGAATTTTCATAGCTTTACTAGACAAAAGATCATGCCTGTTCTTTAAATTGAGACAAGACGAATTTCGTATTATTGGATTCCCCAATGGTAGTTTTGAGATGGCATGCTGCATAACCTTATGGTAGAATTTCCTCATCGAGTACAGAAGAACTGTCCGAGTTTCTTCTTTCATCTTATCTGAAACTTTCCTTGTCTCATAGCCAACTTCTAGTTCGGTGCTGTCGAATTCAATCTATGAACAAGGAAACTTCAATGATATAATGTCCTGAAATTATCTCTTTTCCAGTTCGTTAGTTTTTACAAAACATCCTAAATAACTTCTTACAAGTGCGCAAATATCTTCATAAAGCACATGTATTAGAGGTTCTTCTCTCTGAAACAAAACAAGAAACTTTTTGAAAGGTCTTGAAGCATAAACAATGAAATGCAACTGAACAAGAGTTTTCAGAGGAGTGTCTTTCAAACATTTAAAAATTCTTGTGTATCGTGTATTGCTTAACAAAGTCTTATCTCGCTTTGGAAGCTCTCTGATGAAATACTTTTTCAGAGCTGACCACTGGCTTATGACTCTCTGTGCGGCTGGAACCAAAGTCAACCACCATGTTGCAACATGCTTTAGGAAAGACATTTCATCTAGTTCAAGATCAACTTGAATCTCATTCATCTCCTCTTTCCTCAGAGGATATAACTTAAAGAAGATGTGTACATCAATAATTAAATAAATTACCTTTTGCCCAAATTCTCTGACACCTTTCCCAAAAGCATTATGAACCAAATGCAAAGGACATGTTCCTATATCTAAAAGAGAAGGTAAATCTAGAGCTTTCTTACATTCACAAATAGCAGCAAACACTGCTTTATTAACATTTGGGTTATCACTACCCAATGTTACAAGATCTTTGAGCATCAAGTTGTTTTCATTCATTGACTTCATTAAACACTCTGTAATATCTTTAGCTTTTGCTTGCCCCATGATATGAGTACTTAAGTGATTAACATTCACTTTGTTGTCTTCCTAAGACCAATATCTTATCTTGATATCTAGTTGCTTCTTGATCTGCTTATTTGTCAGTTCATCATATGAAAAATTAAATGGTGAGTAGGAACTATTTAGATCATTTACTAGGAGAGAATGTAAATATGGACCAGTGGCTTCGGAAACTTTGTAAGACACTTTCGATTTACTCATTTGAAATTTTCGAGCTATTGAACTGTCCAGAAACATTTCCCTAAATGTATCACCAATAGAATTTGAAGAAGTTTAACTTAAGTTTGAAGCTGCTGTTTTTAAACTCCAGATAAGTTCGGCTTTAGTGACACTGTCTTTTTGTGACCATAACCATAGTGAAATTGATGATGTAGGACTGATGGACCACTTTGCACAACAGCCTTATGTATATGTTTTTGTGTTCCACTAAAAACATCTCGAGTTTGAGATAAATGGAGTTTTGTTTCAGAATGACTCATAAACTGACTCAACCCCCTATTATCACGTCTCACTGATTTTGTGCCGTTAATTTGTAAATTCGACACGATATATTTTAAAATTTTATTATGATTTTAAATTTTTGGTGTGGAAATTTTATTTGCTCTACTAGAGTGTGAATTTAATTTGTTAGTCTGGTGTACTCCTCTGAGTTAAACTTTGTCTCAGTGCTCTGAAGCCCCTTTCCCATCGGCGTATCGGATATTTTGCTGGCCTAATCCCTGACTCGCAGACAGCTTACCATTTCCCCCGCCTACAGTCACGCCTCAAGCCTGTAATATTATTTCTCTTCGTGACCCTAACTGCTTAGGCAAGCCTGTAGCTTGCAGGCGACCAGTTCGCAGAGACGAGCTGAGATTCGCCTTTTTCATCACGTATTAGTGTTATGTTCGCCCCTCTGCAGCCACGACGGGACGTAGATTCCCATCAGCGTTGCATTTTAACCTCACCCCCCCCTTCTCAGTTCCAAGTAAGACCAATGACCGGTCGTAACCACCTGGTCAACCGTGAGCCTCCTCAAGGTCTCCGCGCAAAAAAACGAGTGCGCCAAAACTGATAGCAAGCACTACCTAGCGACCAAGTCGCGAACTTCTTCGCTAGTCTACCCTCTAGGGCGCCAGAGAGCAGCACCTGCTTTCCCTTGAGTTATATGGACGCCAGGCGCGAG
This sequence comes from Bacillus rossius redtenbacheri, assembly GCF_032445375.1. Lineage (NCBI taxonomy): Eukaryota > Metazoa > Arthropoda > Insecta > Phasmatodea > Bacillidae > Bacillus > Bacillus rossius. The sequence continues at coordinate 56,711,405 of NC_086330.1, read as the reverse complement.
TCGATTGTTTTCAACTCAGACCCCTCCGACAGAGTTCTCTACTGTCGCCCAGTGTGGCCAACTTCAAGACTCCTGCTAGATTTTTTTTTCGCCCGCATTCGGGCAAGTTCGGAATCTTTCGGCGGCCCAGACCTCCCTCCACCTGTTAGAGCCGGGGAGCACTTTTAATTACGAGACGCGGTTTGCCGCGACACAGATCAACTCGCGTCGCGTCTGCAGACAGATCTCCATCGAGTATCGGCGAATCGGCAAGACTTCATCCGACCGCTAACGACTATGTAGTCACTTTGTATAAGGGATGCTATCCCTCAAGTCAATTCTAGTAGATAACTCTGTCTGCATAGTTTAGTTATTTGCCTTAGAAATTTTTCTCATTAAATTAAATCATGAAGAAATCATCCGCGTCCTGCCGCGCAATTCGCGAGCTCCAGACCCTGGCTGACTCCACTACTGCAGCGTGCTGAGCAACTCCCCTGTTTTGACAGGGTCGATGACAGGGAGAGACTGATGCTCCCATCTCGTGCCCCCCCCCCCCTTCCTGTTCCGTGGGTCACATTAGAAGAAACAATTTCTACTACCCGACGTGATCGTTTTGATGACCTCGGGTGGTAATGTAAATTCAACTTTTCCCCCTTACCTAGCTACGATCTATCTTAAGCGGATGACCCACCCACCAGCGACCAGTGTTTTCCTCAAGGACATGTAGAACGAACAGAACTAATTATCAATGTAATCATCAGATTCATATCCAATTTTGGGTGTGAAACTTATAATGCAAATGTTTATATTTCAAACTAAGAATGTAAATTGTTTTAAGCGCGGGCCGGCCCCTTTTCGTTTATCTTTTGTAATCTTTGAAACTTGTTAAAACCTTTTGTATGTAAAATAATGGAAACAAGATAATTCATGAGGGCAAATAAAACAGGGAAACTATAGATCAAGTTAATCGTGTAGTTTTCATTTATCGATTTTAACGATCCCCCAACTTCCTCCTTGCTTGTTACAGGAAGTTCCTAAATTTTGTTTGTTCCCCACCTCGTGTCGCCTCTGGTAAATCAATTTATTTAACTTATTTTTTTTATCCAGCATGTTTCCAAGGCTCTTTTTTAATTAATTCCAAATAATTCTATTTTGAGGCACGAGGGGTGTTACAACTTGGTAGCAGAGCATGGTTTCCTGTTTTATATGCATACCTGAATAATATAAGCATATCTAAACTAAAAATAAAAGTACAAAATTTTTTTTAAATTTAATTAATTTTTGATAATAACAATTTTGTAATAATATTGTAAACTGATCGCTGGTACACCCCCTAGTTATAATGAGTTAAATTTTTAAAATTTATCTTGAGTTAAATTCCCGTGTGGACTTAGGCTAGCGCGTAGCGCGCGAGACGTCCTTCAGCCAGCCAGCTGCCCCCCCCCCCCCCCCCGCCGCGCGTTCCCGAACGTGCTGTTGACAAGGCCGTAGACATCCCCCCCTCCCCAGCACCCCAGGCGACCGGCGGTGTTATCATATCTCGTTCGTGTCTGAGGCTTGCGCGGACACACACACACACACCCCTTGGTCCCGCAAGTCCCGGAGGTCGCTTACCTCTGAGAGAGAGACGCCTACAGACGTACCAACTTATTCGTCTGCCGGCAGCAATAGTTAACTTTTTGTATTCTGGGCACATACTTCCGACCCGTCGGAGCAACTACGATATTATTAAGCTAAGTTAAATTAAGAGTGTCTTGTGTAGAATTTAAGGTACTGTTTCAACCATAGTTTTAAGCCTTTGTTGGTTGACCAATCAACGTAAATTTTTGTATATATTTTGCTGTCCTCGTAAGACTGGACCAAGCTCCACCTACAAAAGGGACACAATGCTCACGCCGGAGTATCTCCGCCGTGACGAGCTGGAGTACGAACTCCGATTTCGAGGTTTGTCAAGCCTCGGTAACATGCCCATGCTCCGGAGAAGATTCCGAGCTGCGTGTGCCGAAGAAATTCAACCACAAGTAACTAATCTCGCTGACTGGGACCCTTTGGAGGAATTTAACTGTGTTTGTAGTAAATTTCAGGAACTCCACAGTTACACTAATTCTATACAAAACGAGACAAATAGAGACAACATCTTACGTGCGCTAACTCGCTTGAGTCATATTGGCACGAGATTTACCAACCTCACAATAGCAGCCACCAAAAAATTAAATGGGATCTACCAAAAGGAGATCGAGAAATGTAGGCAACAGATTCCTGGTCTAAATTTCCAATTGCGGAGCAAACTAGCCGCAATCGACCAGAGAATACTTGAACCCGTAGAGGCAGTGGCAGGAGGAGTAACTGACAGTCAAGTACAGGAACCCCCAAAACAAATGCACATTGGAGGCAGCCCAGTCCCTACCCCACCTCTTTCACCCTCCCCACCACCCTCACCCCCTGTGACATCACGTCGCCGGGCATTGACTTCGACATACACACCATCTCATTTTCCATCTGCGACTGTCATGGCGACTGGTACTCACATGAGCACCAGTGTCACCTTCGCCTATCCTATGCATTCGCTCTCAGCTAATCCTGTTTACAAGCCCCAACCCATATACCTACCCTCCACCTCACCCGCCATTTTCAACCCCTATCATGAATTCCGGTCAGCCTTCTCATCCCTCCAAACCTCGCCGGAAGCCCTTCCCACCTCCTCGGCCAGTGGAAGGTCAGTGTCGCCCCTGACAGCCTTTCCTTCCACCCTGGCAGCTACGCTACCACAACCAGCCCCTGTGCACCCTGGTGGCAGGATAGAATCACAACTTCCTTACCCCAACCCCGCCACCACATACCTGCCATTGGGCCCGCAGGTATACCAACTTCAAAACCAAACTCAACCTCCACCAGTCACACCTCACGCCTCTAATCTAGCACCGAACCCAGTACCTGTGGTTCCTACCTTCAATCAGACAACTGGAGGTAGTTTTTACGCTAAGATACCAAATCCCGTTGAAAGACTGCTGGCTAATTTTAAGGAAACCACAGGGTTGGAGCCCAGGAGCCTAATCGACTTCCTAAAGAACTTGTTCAAAATCAAACAAAAGGCAAACCTTCCAGACAGGGAACTCCTAGAAGTTATTTTCCCCTTCACACAACCACCCTTGAGCGAGCGAGTGACGCTCGCCATTGAGCAAAATTATTCTTTTGACCAATTTCATGAGGACATTCTAAATTATTTTATTCCAGCCCGTTTGATGACCAACATCAGGTTGGAATGGTACAACAGGCTACAACAAAGAAATGAAGCCTTACCTAATTACATATCAGACATCAAACTAGCCACTCAAATTCTTCGGTTGCGAGTATCTGAGAGTGAGATAGTCTCAAACATCCTCGATGGAATTAATCCGCAGGAACGATCGAGGGCAGTTTTTCAGGCCCGACCACAAAATTTTGCCGAGCCTGATCGCTTGTGCATCTCCAACACAAATGTAGAATACGCAGATCACCAGCGAAATCGAGAAGCTAATGTCTACGCCCACAACAATACCAGAATAACAGAAAATAAACAGCAGTATTATAACAAAAATTCGCAACACAAAAACAGCAATGAACAAGTCGCTAAGCCTCAAAATAAAGATGAACGGACACCTGTCTGTAGGTACTGCAAAAAGTCTGGGCACTACATTGAGCAGTGTCGTGCAAGAAACTATCGGCCAAATTCTAACTATTCTCAGAATCCAAAAAAACGTGTAAACCGCTGGCCAGAAAGAATTCTTTCTGAGCCAGCTGCCCAAACAACAGTTAGAAATTTTTCCTTTCACACCGACCCTCATGCCAAATTCGACCAAAAACTTCAACAAAACACCGCTTCCCCACACAGAGGAAAAAACAAAAGAAGAAAACAGAAACAAAGGCGAGCTAAGAAAAATAAAGCTCGTCAAGATAAGCAAACGGAAAACTGTAACACGTCTAGGCCTATGTGCAGACAATGTAATTGTCCGCGAACCACGGACAAAAGAACATGTCATAATATTCTAGCTAATATACCCACAGTTTTGCCCTACGCCAACACAATAATTGGAAAACAAGAAGTTCCAGGCCTAATAGATACCGGATCCGTGCGATCATTCGTGTCAGGCCAACTATTCAGGAAATTACAACAAGACCGTTTGACTCAAAAGGTAGAGCCAATAAAAATAAAGTGTTTTACAGCTGCTGAACAGCCTTTGAAGGTAAATCGTATTGTTTTTGTTAAAGTAAAAATCGATTTGTTTTCTTGGTCTTTCCCATTCTTAGTAGCAGATGATTTGGCCACAGATTTAATTTTTGGTTCCGATTTTATTGCAAAAACAGGCATGATAATTGATTTGAAAGCACAAAGAGTTCACTTTAAATTTAACAACCAAGTTTTTGTTTCTTTTGTGTCACCGGACGCAAAATGTCAGAGCAAAGTAAATGCCATTCACACAGAGGCTAAAGGTGATAATAACATTTCACTAACCCATCTTAACTTTGAACAGAAACGAGAAATAGAGAAGTTATGCAGTAACTTTCCCGACGTTTTGAGTGAAAAATTAGGGCGCACCCATCTCACCCAATATGAAATTAAGCTTTTGGACAAAACCCCAGTTAGGTGTCACGCTTACCAATTATTAGGACCTAAAATGCAGATAATGCGGGATCACATACAAAATTTATTGGACAAAGATGTTATCGAACCTTCCACTTCCAGTTTCGCCTCCCTGGCATTTTTAGTACCCAAGGACCAAGGCCAAGGTCACCGCATGGTGGTCGATTTCCGCCGCGTAAATCGGCAAATTGAAGTAGAGATGACGCCATTACCAGACCTAAATTCGGCATGTCACTGGTTTAGTAAAGCCAAATTTTTCAGTGTCTTTGACCTAAATTCGGCCTATCATCAAATACCACTAACACCAGAGTCAAAACACGTCACAAGTTTCTGCGTTCCGTGGAATCTGTATCAATACAAAGTAGTACCCTTTGGCCAAGCCACAGGCGCCCAAGTGTTAACACGCCTTCTAGACCAAATTTTCGGCGACCTGAAATTCAAATTTGTTTTTAATTATCTTGATGATGTCGTTGTTTATTCAGAATCTTTTGAAGAGCATATGGCTCATTTGCAAGAAGTCCTTAAGCGACTACGTAGATCCGGCCTCACTGTTAATACAAAGAAGGTGAAATTTGCAGTGCAGGAAATTTCTTTTCTCGGACACCTGATTTCAAGTCGAGGAGTAACCATTGACCCTAATCGCACACAAGCGATAAAGGATTTCCAACCCCCTAAAGATGCTAAGGGAATTTCCAGGTTTATTGGCATGGCAAATTTTTACGCCAAATTCATACCTAACTTTGCTGAGCATGCAGCACCACTGAATGCTCTACGTAAAAAAAATTCCGTTTTCAATTGGGGTCCAGAACAGGACAAAGCTTTTGATTTTCTAAAACATGCAATAGCTAGCCCTCCAGTACTTAGAATGGCTGATTTCAGTAAACCTTTTATTTTGCAAACCGATGCATCCAGTGTGGCCATTGGGGCCGTGTTGTCACAAGAATTCGATGGCTGCAGGCAACCCATAGCTTTCGCCTCCCGCACCCTAACACACCAGGAGAGGAAAGCCTCCTCGGTATACGAACTTGAGTGCCTTGCCGTAGTTTTCGGCATAGATAAGTTCCGGCCCTATTTGGAACACAAAGAATTCCTACTAGAAACCGACAACCAGGCCCTTGCTTGGCTTCTAGCCCATCCAAAGCAACTAGGTAAATTAGGTCGGTGGATTGTAAAAATTGCTTCTCTCAAATTCAACATCCAACATATTCGTGGTTCACAGAACATCGTGGCAGATACTCTTTCTCGAATGTTCGAGAATCCTTCCAACTCCGAGATTCAGGAAAACAATCCTATTGCCTGCCACGCATTGCTCACAGATTTTCCGCTAGCCTTTTCAGATTTACAATCCCACCAAAATTCGGACCCGCAACTGTCTGACATAATTGCGCAAATAAACTCAGGTTCACCCCCAAAATACCACCAACTATCTAAGGGAATTCTTTATCGAAGAACTCAGCAATGTAAGAATTTTAAAATAGCCTTACCTCAAAATCTCAGGGACATGATTTTTCAATATTATCACTCATCACCTTTAGGCGCACATTTAGGCATTTTCAAAACTATTGAAAACATCCGCAAGCATTTCATCTGGGACAGAATGCATAAAGACATAACCCAGAGGGTCAAATTATGCAAGTTGTGCAATTTGAGCAAACCTGCCTAGAAAACACAATTCGGATTTTTGAGTTCCGATGTGGCCGAAAGGCCCATGCAAAAACTTTTCATTGATTTTGTGGGACCCTTCCCAAGGTCAAAAGATGGAAATTCGATGCTTCTAGTATGCGTAGATGCATTCTCAAAATTTGTGTGGCTAATCCCTGTTAGAAGAGCCACGGCCGAAATCACCATTCGAGCCCTCCAAAATCATATTTTCAAAATATCCGGGGTACCTTCCATTATTGTTTCCGATAATGCCACAAACTTTAAATCGACTCAGTTCAAAAACATGTGTTTTTCACACGGGATTCAGCATGTGACCACGACTCCCTACTACCCCCAGCCTTCGCATGCGGAGCGTTTCAACCGAAACCTCCGGTTTGCCTTAATAGCATTCCATGCGAACTCGCAGGATAGGTGGGATTCCAATCTCGTGTGGTTGCAAATGGCTTTCAATTCCGCCAGACATGAAAGTCACAAAACAACACCGTTTGAACTCATTTTTACATACCAGCCCAACACCCCACTCTCTAATCAATGGACGTTAAAAGAGTTACTGCCAGATGACCCCAGGAACATTAAGGAAGTCTGGAGTAGAGCTCGTAAAAACCTGAACTTGGCCCACGAGGCAAGCAGGCAAAAATATAACAAGAAACGCTATCCCAACCCCTACAGAGTAGGAGATTTAGTGTTGTGCAGAGCACACACACTCAGCAAGGCGATCGACAAGAGGTCAGCCAAGCTTTCATATCGTTGGAATGGCCCCTGGCAGATCCAGCGATACCTCACGCCAGTCACGGTCGCGTTAGCCGACCCCAGCTCCGGCGAATATCGCGCGCGCGCACACATTTCTCAGTTGAAGAAAGTACACCCCAACCTAAAATGAGGGCACTCTTCACTGTGTTTCTTTATACAAGGAACATCGTTCCTACTACGGCATGCCATACTCAACCAACGTGTTGATATAACAAAAAACCTAGGTAATAATCATAAGTAAAATAAAAAATCCATGGTACTAGTTTATAAGAAATTTAGGTTAAGAAGTGTTACGCTAAGTTGTCTAGTTTAAAGGGGCGCCCCTAATTCAATAAGTTAGCTGTAAGTTTTAGCCTTTATTTAAACACGTAAGAATTGTTAGCCATTGTAAGTAGTTTACTACAGTAGATCCTAGTACAGGATAAGTTTCTGGAACCCAGGTTGTTGGTGGCTCAAGTGGGCCACCCTGACTCCGTCTTTCAGGGGGGAAGTATGTGCCGTTAATTTGTAAATTCGACACGATATATTTTAAATTTTTGGTGTGGAAATTTTATTTGCTCTACTAGATTGTGAATTTAATTTGTTAGTCTGGTGTACTCCTCTGAGTTAAACTTTGTCTCAGTGCTCTGAAGCCCCTTTCCCATCGACGTATCGGATATTTTGCTGGCCTAATCCCTGACTCGCAGACAGCTTACCATTTTCCCCGCCTTCAGTCACGCCTCAAGCCTGTAATATTATTTCTCTTCGTGACCCTATCTGCATAGGCAAGCCTGTAGCTTGCAGGCGAACATTTCGCAGAGACGAGCTGAGATTCGCCTTTTTCATCACGTATTAGTGTTATGTTCGCCCCTCTGCAGCCACGACGGGACGTAGATTCCCATCAGCGTTGCATTTTAACCTCACCCCCCCCTTCTCAGTTCCAAGTAAGACCAATGACCGGTCGTAACCCCCTGGTCAACCGTGAGCCTCCTCAAGGTCTCCGCGCAAAAAAACGAGTGCGCCAAAACTGATAGCAAGCACTACCTAGCGACCAAGTCGCGAACTTCTCCGCTAGTCTACCCTCTAGGGCGCCAGAGAGCAGCACCTGCTTTCCCTTGAGTTATATGGACGCCAGGCGCGAGTCGATTGTTTTCAACTCAGACCCCTCCGACAGAGTTCTCTACTGTCGCCCAGTGTGGCCAACTTCAAGACTCCTGCTAGATTTTTTTTCGCCCGCATTCGGGCAAGTTCGGAATCTTTCGGCGGCCCAGACCTCCCTCCACCTGTTAGAGCCGGGGGGCACTTTTAATTACGAGACGCGGTTTGCCGCGACACAGATAAACTCGCGTCGCGTCTGCAGACAGATCTCCATCGAGTATCGGCGAATCGGCAAGACTTCATCCGACCGCTAACGACTATGTAGTCGCTTTGTATAAGGGATGCTATCCCTCAAGTCAATTCTAGTAAATAAGTCTGTCTGCATAGTTTAGTTATTTGCCTTAGAAATTTTTCTCTTTTAAATTTAATCATGAAGAAATCATCCGCGTCCTGCCGCGCAATTCGCGAGCTCCAGACCCTGGCTGACTCCACTACTGCAGCGTGCTGAGCAACTCCCCTGTTTTGACAGGGTCGATGACAGGGAGAGACTGATGCTCCCATCTCGTGGCCCCCCCCCCCCCCTTCCTGTTCCGTGGGTCACATTAGAAGAAACAATTTCTACTACCCGACGTGATCGTTTTGAAGACCTCGGGTGGTAATGTAAATTCAACTTTTCCCCCTTACCTAGCTACGATCTATCTTAAGCGGATGACCCACCCACCAGCGACCAGTGTTTTCCTCAAGGACATTAGAACGAACAGAACTAATTATCATTGTAATCATCAGATTCATATCCAATTTTGGGTGTGAAACTTATAATGCAAATGTTTATATTTCAAACTAAGAATGTAAATTGTTTTAAGCGCGGGCCGGCCCCTTTTCGTTTTTCTTTTGTAATCTTTGAAACTTGTTAAAACTTTTTGTATGTAAAATAATGGAAACAAGATAATTCATGAGGGCAAATAAAACAGGGAAACTATAGATCAAGTTAATCGTGTAGTTTTCATTTATCGATTTTAACGATCCCCCAACTTCCTCCTTGCTTGTTACAGGAAGTTCCTAAATTTTGTTTGTTCCCCACCTCGTGTCGCCTCTGGTAAATCAATTTATTTAACTTATTTTTTTTATCCAGCATGTTTCCAAGGCTCTTTTTTAATTAATTCCAAATAATTCTATTTTGAGGCACGAGGGGTGTTACAATTTCTTGCAGAACTTGCAAAAAGCTTCAAATTTTGAACTAGTCTTTTCACACCATTCTTCCAGAACAACACAATTTGAGTCTTTAACCTTCAACCAGTCTTCTGAAAATAAAGTTTTGTGACTAGGCATCTTGGCTGGTTACACAAGATTATATACCTGAAACAAACATAAATAGGTAATTTAGAATCAAATTTTTTATATCAGCACATTAAAATCCACTTGCTATGTTGTGTTGTCGTTTCGTTGTGCCCACCAACAAAGTCTAACAACTGTTGGTGGGCATGTTACAATACAAAATAAATAAAAAACAAACAAATCCTTGCTAATGGTGTTGTAAGGAAAAGACAAGTTTTAAGTAAGAAGCATTATTTCAAACAATATTATCTGCACCACCCACTACTACATTAAATTTATAGAATGGTGCTTTAACAGCATAGGGCTGGAGCACCAAGAAAAGTGCCCCTCAGTTAATCTTCATTGGGGCTGACATGAAAATAATTTACTTACCTACTTAGATACTTTAACTACAATTCAAATCGCAAATGATGGCAAAAAGTAGGAAAAGAAGGACATATTTGGCAAAAGTAGGACCATTCCTACTTTCCTAAAAAGTAGGAAAAGTAGGAAAAGTAGGAGGTCTGGAAGGCCTGCACTAGGATCAAGTCATATATTACGTCATCCGACATGACGTCATCGCCGCCATCTTGGTTTTTTTAATGTTTCACTGGAGGAGGCCATATTGTTTACAGCAGTCATTTGTTTTCGTCTGCTGGAGACTGTCACCTTGTTAGTTTAATATCTTACCGCTAGAGTGCAGTTTATTTAATTAGTCGCATACCATCCACCATCTCGTTAACCGTCCGCCATCTTGTTAAACTGTTGCTATCTGGTAAATCCGTAATTTTTAAGCTATAAATTCGGGAAAAATTCAAAACATTCGTCAAAAAATTCGCTCTTTTATTTACCGACTGACGCGAACGTCTCCGGTGATTCCTTGACCACGCAAAAATACTTTTTTTTAATAAACCATCCAACCAGCCAAAGTCCATCGTCTACCAACCGACGATAAGCCGATACGACCACTATGTAGGCAAATCTTATTTATCAAAAAAAAAAAAAATTCGATTCATGTAGGCGTAAAGAACTAATGTACACGCCAAGCCATAAACAAACTGATGATAACTAACAGTCAACCGACCACATAATGAAAGATCCAGAAGCACAGGAAGCACAGGAAGCACACTAGGCAGCACAAGGCAGCACCGGCAGTACATTTAGCAGCACATCAGGCAGCACATTTGGCAGCACATCAGGCAGCACTAGCAGCACATTTGACATCACCGACAGCACATTTGGCAGCACCGGCAGCACATCAGGTAACACTGACAGCACATCAGGCAGCAGTGACAGCACACTAGGCAGCACAAGGAAGCACAGGAAGCACAGGAAGCACATGGAAGCACGTAAACACAAGGAAGCAGATTCGGGAAATGAATAAAAATTAGATTAGGTTAAGTAATTATTTTATTTTCGATCATGTCAGCCTCAGTGATGTCACAGTATTCTATCACGTCAGCCTCAGATGCTTCATTACAGTCTTCGATCTTGCCAACTTCATCTCGTTCTCTGTTCTTCATTATTTCGTGAAGACGAACTTGAATTTGGAGAAGGTAATCATCTTTTCATTTCCCATGAGAATGTTACTTTCATCTAAGTTTTCAATTTTAAATCATATGAGAGATGTGAGATTTTAGTGCTAACATGGGTATTTTCACATTACTCGCAATCATTCATCTTCCTCGGTGTTGTATCCACTATATCGCTAGTCGGCTGAGTAATACAAATCTTACGAGGTTTATCCAAGAAATAACTCTGACGAAGGATTTCTGACACTGACTGCAACTAAACGTTTTTTTTGTAAGGATCAAAAATACACTCGCTATTCTCATAATTTTCAGCATTTTTTCTCAAGGTAAACGTCTTGCTGCAGGATCTACAGCGGTGTCCTTTCGATGCAGCTGCAGGCTTCGAACCATAATCCATGTTAGTTTGTGCAACGAATACCAGATGAAAATTTACAGTTTTGAATTATAACAATTACTTCAATATTTTTTTATTTATGTTTGTTTATATTTCGTCAGCGGGAGTAAATATATATTTAAAAAAAAAAGAACTTGTTGCTATGAGATATAAGTAGGATAACTTGGCCGGTCCGGGAACTGGAGACGAAGTGTGGAGATGGAGCCAATGTCCGCCATCTTGGATTTTGACGTCAAGGCGGCCGTTTTTGGTGTCAAATTACCTCATAATTCCTCAAAAATTCCGCAAAATTTCTAAAAATTTTCCATTATCGAGGGAAAAATTCCGTTTCGAGAGAAAATTTCCCGTTTTAGTCCACAAAAATATCAGAAGCCACTAAAGTCCAGAAAGAGGCTTATCCATGAAGCTAGCCTCCCAATACTCTGTTACCAAATATGAATTTGACTTCGCCCGCCATTTCGAAATGTTGCACTTTTCGTTACGCCCGCCATCATGGATATTTTTATTTATTATCCAATTTTTATGAAAAAAATAAAATTATTGAAACTGATATTTAATTAAAATGTAGCCGCTATCTTGAGGTATGACGTCACGTCCGTTGCACTTTTCGTAACGCCCTCCACCAACTTAGGTTTTTTAGTCAAAAAAATAATACATATTATTTAATGTAAGAAAATTTAATAAAAATGATTTAATTTAAGAATATTTATTAAGAAAATTTTATTAAAAATATACTTAGCCTAAATAAATAACGGACCTACTACAAAAAGTCCTCTGTTTGAACCCGGTGAGGTAAAGTAAAGATGGCGACAGGAACTTCCTCCACGGAGGCTTCCAGCAGACTGACCTCCCACCACTAATGCTAACGTACCTATATATTACGTTAGCCAGTATGATATCATGGTAGCCATCTTGCAATTTTTCGGCTAGAGGACGCCTTCCTGGATGAATTCAGGTTATCCGCCATTTTGTAACTTGGCCGCCACCTTGTTACTTGGTCAAATACTTGAAAATCTTTAATTTTAGTGCTAGAGAGCCGGAAAAAATTTTAAAAATACAAAAATATTTAAATTAATAAAATACTAGCATAAAATCAATACGGCATCTGATGTCCGTACATCATATTGGAAAATTTGTAAATATTAAGCTAGAAATTCGGGAAAAGGCCCAAAATTAATCAAATAATTCGTATATTTTAATAAAAAAATTACAGGTTCAAAAAAATAAAACACCACAATTACAAAACAGACACACAGTACACACAACAACACATATTACACACAGACAGCTCACTAGAAATAGTCCACACAAACACACACAGAACACACAGGACAAACTGTTAACATAGAACAAACAGTACATACAATTGACACACAGTACACTCAAATTGCACACAGTACACACAGTACATGCAAAAGGTAGCACAGGCAGTATAAAGCCAGCACAGGTAGAACAGACATTATAAAAGATAGCACAGGCAGCACAAAAGGCAGCACAGGTAGAATAAACTGCAGCACAGGCAGCACAAGCAGCACAAGCAGCACAAGCAGCACAAACGGCTGCACACACAGCACAACCGGCAGCACAGGCAGCACAAATGGCAGCACAGTCAGCACAAACAGCAGCAGAGGCAGCACAAAGAACGCTCAGGTACACTCCAGGCAAACTCAACGGATGCTCAGGAACACTCAAAGTACACTCAAAGTACACTCAACTGAAGTTCAGGAACACTCAAAGTACATTGAAAGGACGCTCAGGTACACTCAAAGTGCGCTCAACGGTTGCTCAGGAACACTCAATTACGCTCAAAGGACGCTCAGGTGCATTCCAAGCACACTCAACGAACGCTCAGGAACACCCCAAGGTCCTCAAGGATGATCAATGGACGTTCAGGTACACTCCTAGCACTCTCAATGGATGTTCAAAGTTCACTCAGAGCACACTCAAAGGACGCTCAGGAACACTCAAAGTACGTTCATAGGACACTCAATGGATGTTCAGGAGTACTCAAAGTACGCTTAAAGGATGCACAGGTACACTCCAAGCACCTTCAACGGGCGCTCAGGAACACTCAAAATACGCTGAAAGGACGTTCACGTTCACTCCAAGCACACTTAATGAGTGCTCAGGAACGCTCAAAGTATGCTTAAAAGATGCTCAGGTACACTCCAAACACACTCAACGGACGCTCAGGTACACTGCAAGCACACTTTACGGACGTTCATAGAACACTCAAAGTATGCTCAGGAACACCCAAAGTGCACTCAACGGATGCTCAGGAACACTCAAAGTACACTCAAAGGACGCACAGGTACACACAAAGTACACATAAAGTACACACAAAGGACACGCAGCTTCAAAATCTCGAATAGCTTCAATAGGTCTAACTGCCCAAGTACTCCAACTGCCCAAGAGCTGTAACTGCTACGACATAATTTGACTACCAAATTATGCAACTTCGAGACAGCGCCACGAAGATACGCGACTTCGAGTCTTATTTGCACGTAACGCCGTGACGAGATTTACGATCACGAAGCTACGCTACTATAAGATGTATAGGATCTCGCTGCTACCTGGCTACCTGTGATGTTGTTTGTACTGCCTGTGTTGCCCTTTGCATGTACTGTGTATACTGTGTGCCATTAGTGGTACTGTGTGTCATTTGTGTGGAATGTTTGTACTGTGTTAACAGTGTGTACAGTGTGTACTGCGTGTCATTTGTTTGAACTGTGTGTGTCATTTGTGTTTTCTGTGTGTGTCATTTGTGTTGACTGTATGTACTGTGCTGTTTGTGTGTAATGTGTGGTGTGTGTTTTGTGAGTACTGTGTCATCTGTGTGTGCTGTGTGTACGGTGTGTCCTTTTTTATTTGTGGTGTTTTATTTTTAGAACTTTAATTTTTTTGTTTAAATGTACAATTTTTTTAACTTTGGACCTTTTCCCGAATTTATAGCTTAATGTTTACAGATTTTCCTAAAGGGTGGAAGAACATCTAGATTGTGGACCGATTTTATGTTAGTATTTTAATAATTGTATTTTTTTGTTATTTTAAAAATTTTCCCGACTCTCTAGCACTAAAATTGTGGATTTTCAAGAATTTTACCAAGTAACAAGATGGCGGTCCAGTTACAAAATGTGCGGACGCCCAGGTAATTAATTAATATTGTATTATAGGGGAAAAAATAAACTAACAAGAAGTCATCCAAGAAGGCTCCCACCAGTACGACATAAAAAAACCAAGATGGTGGCCTCCAGCAGAAAAAATGAAAGATGGCTACCATGACGTCATACCGGCTGATGTAACATACACGTTGGCGTTAGTGGTGGGAGGTCAATATGCTGGAAGCTTCTGTGGAGGAAGGATCTGTTGCCCCCTTTTTATTTTACTTCACCGGGTTCGAACCGAAGACCTTTTGACGTAAATCCGTTTTTTATTTAAGTATATTTTACCAAATAATATTTTATTAAATTTTCTTAATTTAAATTATTTTTATAATTTTTTTGATTAAAAACCTAAGATGGCGGAGGGCATAAATGAAAGAGCAACGACCATGACGTCATACCTCAAGATGTCTGGGTACATTTTAATTATTTATTTTGTTATTAATTTTATTTTTTCCTATAAAAATCGGATAATAAATAAAAATATCCAAGATGGCAGGCGCAACAAAAAGTGCAACATTCCAGGATAGCGGACGAAGTCAAGTCCATATTTGGTAACAGGCTTGGGAGGCTAGCTTCATGGATGCTTAAGCCTTTTCCTGGACATTTGTGGCTTTTGGTATTTTCGCGGACTAAAACGGGAAATTTTCTCTCAAAACGGGAAGTTTTCCCTCGGAGATGGAACAATTTTTAGAAATTTTGCTGAATTTATTGCCAGAAACACCAGCCGACCAGATGGTCAACACAGCTTCTATTAAATATATTCACGGAAAACCCAGCAGGATGCGCTCGGTTGCAGAGTACTACTTGGCTGCCCTCTGATAACTCTGAAAGCAGCCGCGGAACTCGCGGCCTTTGGTAGCCCAGGACGCCAGACACGACCCGGCCCACGAGATCGGAGCTCCACGTGGAGTAATGGATCTGTAATCCTAGCTGCGAGCGTCACATGTGGATAACGCAATGCAACGCCGCGTAACATATGTGTCCCTCTTTCTCTTCACCAGACATAAACTGCGCCCGGAAAAATGATACGTCTGTGATAGCGCGATTACTGGCGCTCGTCGAGACCCTGAACACAGCTCTCGTTTTTTAAAGTGCGGTAACCTTTTTTACATACCAGCACTTAGCTACTTTATGTACGGAGGCGACACGGTATTTATTGTTTTCGATTATCTCGCCGTAAAAATAAAAAAATTGCTAGCGCTGATTCGCTGTTAGACTTCCGTGTGTTCATTGGCTCCAAGAGAGGGGAAAAGGCGGTGCATGGGAAGGCAAGTGGGAGACACATACACCCCTCAAAACTTGGAGAGATGGTCGGTTGGACAAATGGTCACTTGGACAAATGGTCCTTCGAACAAACGGAGCTTGGAGAAGTGGTCGCTTGGAGAAGTGGACACTTGGACAAATGGTATACACCCTATATTTCCGGGAAATCTGTATGAGAATTTTGAATATTAAGAGACAAAAAATATTTTCCCAAAAACAAAATCGCTTGTTAGGTTTCCTCTCTCTCACCTAATCCACTCTCCCGATGCAATCGACGCTGCGTCGGGCGAAGAACGGTTCGCACGGTCGCGGTCGGCGAACGCGCCATCCTGCAGCAGCTACGGGAACCAGGCCAGTCGATCGATCGTCGAGTGTGGGGGGGGGGCGGGTTGAATTGGGGGGGGGGGGGGTGGGCCTGCGCTCGCTCCGTTAACTGGTGATAAATTTGGCGGTTTTGCAGTTCTCGGGGCCGCTAACACAATCGTCGGGCCGCACTGGCAGCGACGCGTGCATTCATCGCGTGCGGGGAGGGGGGGATCCACCTTCCCCGCACCGCCCCTCCACATCAAGGCCAACGGGCAGAATCGTTCTCACGTCCGTTCCTGGGTGCGCTCGGGGACGAACTCTAGAGCTCGCCGGCCGGCGCTTCCCCCGAACACAGGACACAAGATTTAGAGTGAGAATGAGAGGGGTGTTTGTACGCACGGAGTTAAGGAATCGTCAGGAGACGGCGTTATTCCATGTAGTTTGAGTCGCTACTTTTATTAACCTCGCCGTCGCCATAATGAATATGCCCAAAACATTGCGGAAATGTTTGCCTGACCACGTCTCACGACGGTTAGTTAAGTATTAATTAGGATCTCCGTCGTTAAAAACAATCATTTTCATTAAAAACTGTTTCCACAATGTAAAACACCTCAATGCAACCAATGTTTTGGTGTCAATATGGCACAACAATTAGCTGAAGGGGAAAAAAAATGGCTTCACGCAGTCATCAAGTAATCGTGCAGACATTTCCACCCCCTGGTTAGCTATCCGCTGCTTGTACGCAGAGCGCTTAGGTTGAAATAGTTTCTCTGTCATTCCACTGCATATTTCGCCGTAGAACGGATCTTTCGAAACTTGTGCACTGCAAAATAATTTTCGTAAAATCTTAAATACACGAACATTTAAGTTATTTTTTAAGTAAAGGTTTAAAAACAATCACACTTTGAAATTTCACAGTCACATTTTTCTATAAAACTAAACTCTACCTTAATTCTAAATTGTACCATTGTTCATACTTAATAACAAACGTTAACTAGTAAAATTATACATTTGGAAATACAATTAAATTACTGTAAACAATTAAAATTACCAAATTTTCTGGTTTTAACACTAAAATAATTTTTTAAAAGCACAATTGCTTAGTTTTAAAAAGTATTTCATGTTGACAAAATTTCATTAATTAAACATAAGCCTGAGTTATATATGGCACTTTTTATAACATTGTTACAAGTGATTAATCATAATATTCCTTTATTTAATAGCGTGCACGTTGATACAGAAGTATGGTCTTTAACCAGATATTGAAAACGCATTGGTTTTATGGATTCAGGTTGTTTACTAAAATTATTATAATTACTTTATTAGTTATTTACAAGCAATTAAATGAAAAATTGTTTTAAGAACACGTGTTAAATTATAGGCAAAAAAAAAAGTTTGGGAAATGTCTTATTCCAAGTAGAAATATAAACGTTATTTGGATTAAAAATATACAGTATTAATAAGCTTACTGTTACGATTGCATATGTAAATTTATACACCCCCGAAGCAATAATACGTTAATTTTAAAAGGACATTTAATCAATCTTAGGAAACATTTTAAGATAATTTTTAATTGAAAACACCGTTGAAAAGACACCAACATGTGTGAAAATACTCTGTAGTCACATTCGAGTAAAGAAAAATATTTTTTTTTAATTGTAAGGTTCGTATTGAAATCGAAGTCGGAGGGCCGCTATTTAGACACGGTTTTGAATAACTTTAACTAATGGCATACAACTACCTATCGGGTGAGCGGTTATCTTGTAGCAAAAGTTCGTTTAATCGAAAAGTCATATCCCAGAAAACCCGAAAATTTTATTTTGCTGGAGGTATTTGTTAGTTCTCGGGAAAAGTCACGTTTTCGACAAGCAGTAGACCAAATGTCGTTTTCCCGGAAGTCATTTAACCGAACAGTCATTTGATGAACATTGTTTTTTTTTTGACTGACAGCCGTTTCTTTGACAATTTGTGCAAATGACTTTCGTTCTACTGACCGCTACTCTCGGAATCCTGAAAAGCTGTTAAGGGGGGAGGGTTATTCCAAGCAACACAACTGGTTGACTGCTACGTTTGCCACGTTTACTAATTGCGAAAATTCCGGGTTGGAACGCCGCCAAAAATTGAGCCCATATCATCTGTAGAGAGGTGAGTGAAACTTTACACATGTTACCACGCAGCCCACTGTGCCTAAATAGGTTATATGTAGCTGTGTAGGCAAAATATTTCCGTATGCTAGCGAACGATTTTATTTAATAGAGTTTAACATCACACGACTACACAGAAGACAGAAAAATTCTGTGTTCTTACAAAATATTCCTTTGGAAACCAGTTGCGGAGAAATAGTTTTTAAATACAGCAAGAAAGATATTGTACATTTGTACAACACATGGCTACGGTTTATTTATTTATTTTTTTGCTTATATGAAATAGGTTTTTCGAGATAATATGAATATTTCACACAAAAAATAGCGCAAAAATTTATATTTTAATTGATGTTTCATTCTAGCATAATCAAATACTCGTCAATTTATCTTTATTTTGTTGTATCCTGCTTAGTAGGTGCACCTGTTAATACTTGAAAGCTATTTAGGAAACTGTTCAGAAATAACTTACTATCTTAGGTTCTGGGATAACACTAAGTATAAATGCCAGGGTAAGAATCTAAACCCAGTTTTACTGTGAACCTTAATTTGTAGTGATATAGTTGTTTTCATATAATTGTAAAAATTTACAAATATCTGTAATTTTACAAGAATATATCTGTTTATTAATAAAAAAATTATAAAAAAATTAAGAGTGAGGTGAAGTGCTCGTATTGAAAATGAAAGTGGTTTCTAGGTTTGCAACTTTTGATTTTCTGTGTTTGAAAATTTTTTATTATTAATACCCTCCCTCAGTTTAGCAAAACTTAAATGAAAAATGCCATTGGCTAGATTTTTTCAAGAGCCTGTCAAACTGACAGTCATCCAACTCTAATTTGAATACGAAACTTACTGTGTAAAATAAAGTTTGTATTTACTCAAAAGAATGTGGCTGCAGAGTCTCCATTGATTTCATTGTATTTTTTGTATTCTAAAGATATGTATTTTTTAATGTGCGATTTTTGTGTGCGATATTTTTAAACTATGTTTTAAATTAAAAATAGTCTTAAAATGTGTGCACGATTTTTTAAATGTTCCTTTGAAATTAGTGTATATTCATTTCGGGGTGTATAACTTTGCATTTGCAACTATAGCAGTAAGATTATTAATAGAATATAATAATATTAATTTTCGTAAATTATGAATTTTTTGAGTTAAACATTTCCCGAAAAAAATAATAATTAATTTAATTTAGTGATTAATTATGCTTTGCGGTGAAATAAATCATTATACACATAAGAAAAACGGAAATTTCTGAAAATGCGTTGCTCAAAATCATTATATTTATCAACTTTTAACTTCAATGTTCAATGGTTAGTTATGTGGAGAGACCTGAGTAAATAGCTGTATATTTGGTCACCGTCTGGAATTGAGAATCTCATAAGCCTGAATTTTTTTGACATTGGATCACGAGTTAGTTTACACTTCCTGAAGGCACATAAACCTATGAACATAATAATCAAGCGGAATTGTGTGCAACCCCTCATAGAACTTCTTCCGTCAATGTTTCCACTTAGTGTTTGAAATTTCGTGACTTGTTTACTGGAATACCTGCTACGTCAAAAAATAATAATAATTTTAACAAAAAACAAGGTGTGTTTAACAAACTTAAAAAAAAATTGTGCATACCTATGGGACGATCCAGAACTCAATGTCAAGCGGAAAACAGTTCATAGGCAAATTAATTACGCTTCTAAAAAATAATAAATTAAAAAATAAATATTTTATACGACAGAAGCCTGTGAACACATATCATAAACTTTAGTTTGTGGAGTACAACAAAGCACCATAAAATAACGCGAATTTTGTAAATCTTGAGCTATGTGTCGTTATGGGAATCTTTACAGAAAAAAAAAACTTCAAGTAAAATGTGCCGGAACATTGCCGCAAGTTTTTTACCTGAACATGTTGTGTAAATGGGAAGTAAAAAATTGCGTGAGTTCTAATCAACTGTTTATAATTTCAATGTCACTATTACGACTGGACCTCATGTAACTGTCAATAACGCCTGCACTCGTGCTAGGCCAGGCGACGCCCGCCATCTTAGCTTTCTTGCTCTCCCTGCAGAGTCTGGTCCTTGCGGCGCCAGTGAGAAGCAGCTGTTTGTAATCATCCAAGCTGTTATTTCTTCTAATCGTAGCGTGGTTTACGTAATTCACTTTCTGCACAAAAAGGAATTATTTTTTAAATTCAAATTGATTATCGCGTGTTTCCAATACCTGCTCTCAAAGTAGATGAGTCACCTGAATTGAAAGTTAAAGAAACTTTCCTATTACTCGTAGTGACCTGAACATATATATATATATATATATATATATATATATATATATATATATATATATAACTTTTCACGATGCCCGACGCATAAACTTTTACTCCATGTGAGCGCACAACTCGATTACACTAGGCCCAGTTTATATT
This sequence comes from Bacillus rossius redtenbacheri, assembly GCF_032445375.1. Lineage (NCBI taxonomy): Eukaryota > Metazoa > Arthropoda > Insecta > Phasmatodea > Bacillidae > Bacillus > Bacillus rossius. Next base: position 56,690,781 of record NC_086330.1, on the reverse strand, counting down.
ATATAACTTTTCAAAGCTATCATATTTTTGTTACCACCCACTTTTCAAATTAAAATCTCAGTTTATTAGACGTAAAAAAAAATACATCCATTTTCTTTGCCGGGAGGGGGGGGGGAACCCGTGTTTGTAGGCACAGGTGTTTGATGGATAGGATAATTAGTTATTTCAGACACACGTAGGTGCTCTTGTTCTATGTTCTCTCCGTGGGACGAAGCTAGGAGAGGGTGGACCAGGCGTTGAAGCTTCGCAGCAAGAGTCGTTCCGCTAATCTGTTCCGGTCGTTCACATTCTGTATCCTTCCCCTACCTCCACCTCGAGAAGCACTCGCGACCGTTGTTCTAACAGGCGGATTGGCGTCGTCGTTACGAGCTGGAATCCTCATCAAATTAAAACACCTCCAATTTCTTTTTTTCTTTTCAAAGTCCCTGGAGCACCGGTAACCATTACCTCAACATCCCGCCCACGCGATCCGAATGCAAATTACGGTTTATCCCGCGGCGGGGGATTTTTCCAATTGGCAGACGTTACGAATTGAATGTGGCTCCGCTCCGACTGGTAGTAATTTCCTAACCCATTCCCCCCTTTTCCAACATCCAAAACCCTTTTCACAGGGATAGGTTCAGCCAGTCCGTGAAAAGCAGTAAGCCCACTTCCGTAGGCTCAGTAACCTAGTTACCACGGCCTGGCACTCGACGTAAAAATTAATACGCTAAATAATTGACTAACGCATTGTTTTGCGATTAGCAGACGCGTCGCTTTAATCTTTCGATGATCCTAATTGTTACTGAATTGTTTCTTTGTTATATCTCGCAGCAATGCACAAGAATTGACAAGCTAAGCAAATTATATAACAATTTTTTCAGCATGGACTATGATTAGTTTAGCATAGGGCCTATTTCCTTAGCAGTGATATTTGCCACTAATTTGACGGAAGTCAATGAACGGAAATGTGGGACAAAGATCGAGGACCCAAGTGTAGCAAAGTAAACCCGTACATAATCATTTTTGTAAAAAAAAAATCATAAACCAAACATATTGGTGTTCTAAAAGAAACTTTATGATAGTGACACTACCCTAAAAATATTTATAATTATTGCGTTTTGAAGTTTTAGCGTATGTGTTGTTACAAACGATGCTGTTTTTTTGTGTATACAAAGCTTTTCAAGGTAGGCCTAACCTGCATTTGGACACATCCTTCTTTGATTCTTTTTTTTTTTGTATCACGGGACCATTTTATTTATTCTTTTTAACTGTAGCATTAATTTGGCAGTATTTTATTTATCATTTTATACTTGTTAATTGTTTTATTTTTATTTATTTATTTATTTATTTTATTTATTTATTTGTATTTGTGACATGCCCACCAACAGCTAAAACACTTTTATGGTGGGCACAAAACACTTTTTATGGTGGGCACAAAACACTTTCTTTCGTAATTTCCGTTAAAACATATAATATTACCTATTTTTTTTTCCGATCATTGGGACATGTTTCAATGGAGTTTCGAATGGCATGGAATAACAGAATCAAACCAACTTTGCTTACACAACTTGCCCACACATGTGCACGTAATCATAGTAGCTGTTCCGAAACTACGTGCAGCTCTTCAAGTGCAATAACTTTACTTTTTGTTCTTTTAAGCCACCCTTCCTACACCAGCCACAAACTGCATCATATCTGTTCCGAAACTATCCGAAATCTAATCCACCAGTAATGAGAAAAATTGTATGAAATAAAAAAAAATTAGCGTAACCCCCTGGTGTATAATCGGTTAGGGTAGGTTATTACCATATATTTCAACAAAATTATAGTTAGGTTTTAAAAAGGGGGAATATATTTACCGTTTCCTCTTAACTAACAATATTTTCTACTATTAACGAAAATAGACTAACATTGACCAACATATTCACATATCTTTATACTCATGGACAAACATTCTTGCTATTATCGCATATTTTTGCACTCATATTCGTTTACTTCCATACATATTTAAAATCATCGAAGAACATTATCGCAGTCATCATTACACATATTTGTACTGTACGTAAATTCTCGTGGTTATATTCACTTATCGTCACACTCATCAACGAACATTCTCGTAGTCATTAATGGAGAACTATGGAAATCTTCGTGTACCTTCGTACAATTCCACATATATATAACAATGCAAAACTATTAAATCATCATAAAATATCTGCACACAGATAATAAGATGCCAAAATACACCAATACGCTACCTTTAGACAGCAATATTCGTTATTCAGTCATTCAGATGACTACTTAGATAAAGAGAGTTATTAGGCTACAGAGTTATGCAAATTATCCTTGTATTATAGTTTCCAAACGATCCTTCTTTCAAAGTTCACCATCTAATCTACCAAAGAATCACACTTTTTGTTCCATCATACCATGCATAAAATACTGTCATTTTTCACCTTCATTGAAATATGCGTAGCTGCATATGGCGGTGCATGGATTCATGCGGCTACGAATGGCTACGTATGACTCCATACTGCTGCATACTGATTACAGATGTTTACGAAAACCCAAATATGGAGAGTACTTAGCATGGATTACCTATTTAACTTGTTTTTTTCCAATAATGCTTCTTAACATACTATGATTTTTCTAACAATAACAAAAGGAATAACATAGTTTGTTTGTATGTGTGTGTATATATATATATATATATATATATATATATATATATATATATATATATCCTCCCTTTCCAACAACTGTATAAACCCTTGCACACATGTGAAGACTTTTGGCAATCTTGTCCTTATATTCATAGTGTTGAATAATTCCATTTAAAATCTATATATAGAACATACGAAAAACATATTAATAGTTCACATGATTTCTCAAATTACTTATTATTAATGGATTCGTAAAAACGCGGTAATTATCTCGATCACTTACCATTAATGATATCAAGTGTATCTCGTAGTTTATCATTTTTCGTTCTGCAGCTACGAAACTGTCAGAATAACGGAATGTTCTTGGCGAAGCGCAGGTCCGAAATGGCAGGTCAGAACTGTCCGGGACGAGGTTATTGGCTGGGTTGACGTGACCTTGTGGCTCAAGCGGTGCCATGCAATACTTACATCAGTCACGGAGTGCCCGAGGAACCAGTGGATTTCAGGGCGTATCTGGTAGCACGAATCTGCGTCACCGCCCACGCAGTCGGGTGCACGCAGTGTGTATTATGACTGCAGGGCCACCTACTGGGGGGTGGAGGGAAGATGTATGGGGCGTGTTGCGTCATTGAGATAAATTGGGCCGGGAAGGGGGGGGAAGAGATTTTAAATACTTGGGGAGGGGGAGAATAATAAAAACTAAATAAACACAACATCTAAAATAGTTTTAGAAGTTGACATTAATTTCCTCTTAGTATTTTAGTGTTATATTAGTTTGTGTCCCCGTTTGAATAATCGCTCGGTGATTTTTTTTTTAAGTCATCATATCATGTAACTAAAAATTTATCATCAATCGTAAAAACAAAATATAATTTGGATAAAAGAAATGAATCAGATAATGTATATGGTATGTTGTAGTATTGGTAGAAGTGGGTGTTGGTAGAAATGGGGGCTCACCTTCCATTGGTTGCATTTGATTGTGAAAAATAAATTGTGGTTTTGTTGTTATGTTTCCTGCTTCCGTCATCGTAGCGACATTAAAAAATACACTAGTTTTTAATTCTAATCAAAAGCTTTTAAACACAAAATGTTTCATCAACATCGGTTCAGAACGTTTTGCGCGATATTTTAACAAACAAACAGAAAAATATTCCATGATAATAAAGAAATAAAATGAAAAATTATACAATACTAAACTACTTGAATTGAAACAATTTCTAAAACAAATATATATATATTTTTTATGGATACTCAAATTTTTATGGATTAACTTTCTATTTTTTTCTAAAAAGGGATTAGAACACTGGAGCTTGTAGTGTATTAATTGGAATATATAATGGTTATTTGCATTTGAAAAAAGTTTTGATAAACTAATTTTCAAACTTTTTCTGGACTAGGACCTCTGGACCTCTTGGTTAGACACTATAAAATTCAAAATCCTTGGTATCTAACTGAATTTTTTTTTGGGGGGGGGACGTTTGTTGGTCAAAAGGAGGAATGAATGCGTCATCAGGGGCACCAATGATTCAGAGCGTGATTTGTTAGTTTTTGCTGCGTCGATGAGAACAGCGTATCACCCACGGTGGTCGTGCTCTATACGTATAACCATTCGTCTGAAAATTATTAACAGTTCTATAGGAAATATAAATAACAACTTGAACTCATTTTCTATGTAAACGATAAATTGTACTTAAGTTACTTTGGTACTAAAGTTAAGCAACAAAACACGTTATTGCAGTGAGCTCATGTGTGAAAGGGTTTCTCCCCTAATCGAGGCTGATGATCGGAATTTTGTAAATACGTATTTGAATGCTAACATTACTACTTATCATAAACGTTTTAACATAAAAATGTCTTACAGAAAATACGCAAAAGATATAAACATTGAAAAACATATAAACCTATAAAGTCAATAATGATAAAACGCGCATATTTTTCGTTACAGTAGAATGAATAATGGCAACAGAAGATTAAAAGTAATTCAAGGAATAAATATGAAGACTAAGAGAAATAAGATATAGACAAACGGTGTTAAAAAAAAAAAAAAAAAAAAGCAGACAGCTAGGTAAAGCTTTCACGCAATGTCCGATGAGTGGAAGCCGGAAAATTTCGCGGATTCATTTCGCGATAGGTTGGAATCCAATTTAAATTACCTTTTTGCTGCTTCTGTGGTTGGGCCACAGTTAATCTGAAGGACTCTGAGCCAATGGAAAAACCCTCAACAAAAGGAGTATCGAATGAAAAGCTCCCCAGTTAATAGGTGTCACGAGCCAGCAGCCAATGACCAGGTGTAATTTTCCCGAGTGCAGAGAATTTAGTGTGGTATATTGAAAGCGCGAATTTTTCGTTCCCTACCGATGAGTCGTTTCATATAAATAATATATTTACCCATGATTACTTCCCAAACTCATTGAGTAACAAACTAAACTAGAAACACAAATAAACGCCTGCTTCGCGTTGACGATTGGACTGCAGTACTCTTAACAGTCCTTGACGACCTTCAGCTTGCCATATACAATAAGAAGTGGTTAACCAATCACGAGTAATCCGCAAGATGGCTTGACCTCGTTATCGACTAATGCGCACTTTGAAAATGTTTTGCCTTACACCCGTAAATTTTTGGTGGCTGTATTAATATGTAACGACTAAAGAATCGCAAAATTCACGTCATTTCCCATCACCGGGGAAAAATCCATATCCTTCTACAAAATCAGAACTTTGTCATTTGTTTATGGGTGCTGCCACATTAAACCTTCAATCTAGATTTTCAACACGTTGTATGCCTGTTTTTTATTGGCTTATAGTCCTTTAGGAAATATCAAATTACCCATGAACCAATTACATATGTCAATAAATGTGTAAATGTTTGAGATCTATTCTGTTTTCAAACAATTACGCGATTTTTGCTTGTCTCTATAATTGACACTACAAAGTAAAAATAAATTCAATACTTTTAATAAAACAGATTTATTTGGAAAGCAGTTGACAAGAAACAGTTAATACTACAAGAAGGATATTGTTACTTTGTACAAAACATGGCTATAGTTATTTTTGCATATATGAAAAACTTTTGTTGAGATAATTCTGAGAATTTCGTACGAAAATTGACGCATTATATTAAGTTTTGATTGGATTTTCATTCAAGCATTATTTTTTTAACCACGGAAAAGATAATTGAATATTCAATAAATTAACTTTATATTATGCTTAAAAATGTGCGCAATTAAAACTAGAACGCTAGTCAAGGAAAGGTTTACAAATAACTAACTATTGGAGGTACTGGAAAAACACAAAGCATAAATTATCCGGGTAATAATCCGAAACCAGCATTACTGAGAACACTATTTTGTAGTGACACAGTTGTTTCCATAACGGTATACAAATATAAAAATGTTTGTGATTTTACATTAATATTTCTATTCTACCATTAAAAAAATATATATTATAGTGTGCAAGCAAGAAGCTGCATGTCAGTGTCCGTGTTAACTAGCTTGTGTTTCAACCACGTGGTCTCCCTAGCCCTCACTACAAAAGGGATTTTCCAAAAACAAACAACTGCCGCGGAATGAAGAGTGAAAACGCGCGCGCTTTATTCCACGGGAGAAACTCTATTTCAGGGCTCCACACGCGGAGAATGCACAGATCGCCATCTTGACAGTTGTCAGGACCGCTTATCGACGCGTCCCGGCGAGGAAATGAAACAACTTTACCTCCGCCGGGACTCAAAAACCCCTCAGCTCCCACCTCCTCCCCCTCCCTCTCAAACTCAATGTGATTCCTTTTTCGAGCTGCTTCTCGGTGCCTCGTTGAAGCTGTCAGCCCAACCTGCTAGCGGGCACTTGTGACGCTTGCTATTGGTCGATATCTGCTGCATCTCTTCAACGTCAACAACTCGAACGATGCAATGTTTTCAGCGGCAATATTGCGGAAACCCTGAACAACGAAACGCTGGAAGATAAAATATATGTAATTATTTTCTGGGCAGGTACTCGAGCTAGTTACAGCAATTTTTTTTTCTTTTATGTGTAATCACATTAGCTCTCCGTGTACAGCATTCGTAAAAGAGTAATTTCGTGAAATTCAACGGCGTGTCGATGAACGTAAATGTTTCACAAAGATGGCGAACGCAAGTGTAGCATCATAAAACTGTATAGAGTTACTTTCGTAAACATTTATGTTCATACAAGACATGTTAGTGTGGTAAATTAATCTTTATGATAGCCAAACAACCCTTGAGTTTATTTGATAAATTAAAATAGCCATAAAGTAAATAAATCTAAAATTTAAAACTACTTAAGAAAACTGTCATTACAATTATTATAATACGCATTCACCTGCTCGATTCCCAAGAGGCTTACTACCACAACGATAAAGATTGGCTTGGTAACCACTTAGTGTTATAATGTGTGTTGTAAAATGTTTCAGGTAATATTTTAGTAATGCCATGGAAAAAACTTCAAACGTGTGCGGAAACATTAAAGTACATATTATCTGTTTAAAGAATTTAAACCATATTTTCTGTCGGAGCCATTTTATAATAGTTTAAAATTTGTTGTTGTTTATTGTTGCTAATTTTATTGCTATCTGCGTTTGATGGTAGTAAGAAACGTTTACGATTCAGGCAGCGAATTCCAGCGGCGAGTGCTCAAATTATTTGTGTGATTCGCATCCAGATTTGTTGGTATTTGAAAAGCGACTGTTTTATTTATCAGTTTACTTAACATGCACGGCATTATTTTAAAAGATTCTACGTTAAAATTCCTGTTCCACTTTCGTATTATAAGTTTATTTGCCACATGTACAACATGTGAATACATGATTCTCTCGTTACCGAGGTTAGATGTTTACACATCGCTGACGAGTACTGAAAGACTGGCTCACATTTTTTTTAGATTGTTTAAGTTTTTTAACTTCCACATTCTAAACATACTTTCTTTTGGTCTCTTAATTTCCTGCAGTTTTTCTAGTATAATCGTTATCATAGCAACTAAATCATGAAGGACTCCAGTAAAAATCTATTTAACTGATATTTTATGTATTTTGTATAATGTATTCCCAAAACATTTCATTTTCGCAAGAATATTAGGCTATATATGAAATTGGCAATGTTATTTTCGAATTGAGTGGTTGGGTAAAAAAAAACAGCTATATTTTTAAAAATTGAGCTCTAAATTTTTTATACATGGGTCCGTTTTCGCCAAGCGAGTTTGATGTAAAACTTCGCAAGATAGAGGTATAAAAATTAATATGAATCGTCATTTTGAACATTTTGTATTTATAATTGTGAGCTTTGGTTTGCGCTATCCGCCATAGATAGCAGCACAGTCAACCGCTATTAATGTAAAATCATTAAGGAAAATGAAATAAGTTAAAGTTTTAAGACGATTTAAATACAAATTTGGATCCAATATACACAAAAATTGAACAAAGTACGTAGAAAAATATTATAAAAATTCCACAATATCCATACGAGCCCTAGCATTCAAATTATATTTTTAACGGGAATAAATGTTTGACACGTTGGCTGGTCGTAATTGGTGACAAAAACATATTTAAAAATGCAAAACTTAAATCAAAACACTGCACTGATTCCGCTGAAACCGGTGGGTGAACGTCAGAATAAAAATGACTAACTAAGAAAATGACAGCAGGTTGATTCGAAAACACATTCCCAATGAAAAGTTGAATGGCGCGTACTTCTCCATACATCCTGTTACACTTTTACGTCGCTTTTACGAAATTACTCCTACCAAATTCCGTATACCGAGAGCATAAAATAATCGCACGTTTACTCTCATAGTCCAGTAAAATTAGACATAAAAAGGGATGAATGATGCATCAAATCAGGTAATTTGGCTGTTTTTGGTATGTTGTTTGGTGCAAAGGGAATTTTAAATCCAAGTTTTCGAACTCAGCAAACGACCGCGTCATTGTAGAATATCAAGTAAACCTCGACATTTTAGAATTATTTTTCTTTCAATTTTTTTCAATTTTTACCAGGAAGGACTGGTTTTCCGGCAATAACAGTTCTATTCACTTTTGAAAAAGAATAAATTTTCAACAATCTGAGACCAGAGCTGTTATTATAAGAGCAATAGTAGCAGATATACAGCTTTTAAATTTTCGCCTTTTAATCAAATTACATGATTTTTAGCAAAATTTCATAATTTTTTGTAACATTTATATTTATTAAGGCATAGTTTAATGTTTGGAAACCTCCTCTTATCCTCCCAATTGACTCAACTGGGGTCTCAGGGTATCCCAAAGTAACACCCCTTCCTCCCCATTATTTTTGGATTTTGGGGGTCTGTTGAAATAAAAATAGAGGAGCTACCTAGGTACTATATTTTTAAGTACTATCCATCTAACTGTACATTTTTCCTGTACCTATAAATAACAATGGTGTCATGCATGGGATAAGAAGGGGCTATCTGGAGAGGGGCTTAACGTTAGGTAGTGGTCTTTTGATCGCACGAAAGGATAGGCTGTGTTCACCCGTACCTGCCCTCCCTTTTCCCTGATCCAACGTACATTCCCTCCTGTGTACTAAGCCACACCTCCCCTCCTTTGTACTACGCCGTACCGTCCTTTCTGTGTACATCCCCTCCTCGACTACTCAGCCGAGTGTGGCCAGTTATGCGCAGTTATTTAGGCCTACAGAATGTCGGAGCCCGGGACTTGTGCAAGTGTTTCATTTACCGCGGGAGTTTGAACGAGGGCGAAGTAGTGACAGTAAAAACAAGACACTGTCCAGTATTTCATTGAAGAATCAAGAAGATGAGTATTTGTTGAAACTTAATGAATCAGATTTATGTGCATTCTGCTTGCCAGAAGAGTAAAGCCGCCCAACTTGATTGCAGCAGCAGATCGCTGTGGAGAAGCACATGTGAAATCTAAATATGCAAGACCTTCAAGATCGGTGAGTGAACAGTTCAGTTTCAGATAATACTGTTTTCTATGTCGAGGTAGAATTACAGAACTGTTCATTGTGGCCTAGAAGAAACTAATTCATCAAAAATAAATACTGTAATTTTTGTGGTAAATGTTGATCTTGGTGCAACAATTTTGAGAGCAGCAGAAAAAACGAGGTTTTTAACTGGGCCTTAAAAATTAAAGATTGCATTTATGAATACACTTATTTCGTAGAGGTAGACGCGACATATCAACGATTTTTCCAAAAGAAACTCTAGTTGCGCCCAACACAAGAAGGTTTGAAGAGGGGAGGTCGCAAGCACACTACGATTGAGGAGGCCATTGAATAAATTTTTGCACATCTCCAAGAGAACTCAGAATGTCATTTTATCTCTGAATGACCTCAACCAGTTAAAAAGGGAAAAGCCAGATAGTCCATCAATCAAACTTCGTTGTTTAAGAAATATGGGGAGGATATAATAATTGCTGAAACTGATAGAAAAAAAAACAGTTGTTTGTTTTAAAAACACCGGGTAAAAAATTCTTACATCGGAATTTTACAATGATAAACATTCAAATTCTCAATAAGAGAGACTGCGTTTGGTTAAGGCAGCTACTGATGTAATACGAGAGGATATTAGTGTAAAACGTTTTGAACTACAACTTAATTTCCACCGTTAGATGACTTCTTCCATGATATAGATACTGTGATTCCCGAATATTTACGGCTCAAATATGGAACCAGTAATTCTGAAAAGACAAACGATACTGCCTAGAAACACATAGGAAGACGTGTGTTGCTCTCGTACATGCAATAAAAGTAGCAGTGAGGCCTCAGTCATTCGTTTACTCACTATTGCAGGGAGTCAGCGTTTATCATTATTATAAATTATGATCAAAATATATTATTTTTTTGATGTCCACCCTTGGATTTGCAGCATCCTACTTTAATACCTTAATTCTCGAAACCTCAGCCATCCTGCGACAAGACAAACTCTGCTTGGAGCCAACATTCTTCCTGAAATTTACATTAGACAATGTCGATTTTATTGTAAACACATTAGCTGGGTTTGGTACGTTCTACACGATGGGAGGTTTAATGATAGTTCTCAATCGCTCCGTAGTTTGCAGATGCTGTGAGGGAGCCTCATGTGACAGCGTCCCTGAGCTCGCATTTGACATGAATTACTCACCCATCTCAGATGACCAGAGACACGAAGATAAACTAGATGAAGAATTGTGGACGCCCATCTCGGACATTCTTGACAACCCTCCTGTCATCTCAGAAGACGAAGTCTTGGTCCAACCATGTCCATCAAAGAGGGCAAAATTTGATAAAATAAACACATCCTCCAAATTAATAAAATATGTTATATTTTCTTATATATTCCATTTTCTTATTTCACTTCAATATCTGTTGTTATATAATAATAGTTATAATGATCATTCCAAGAATTACAAGACATCGTAAGTAATTGTCAGTACTTCTGATTTTTTTACATCTCCACATCTGTACATAAAAACACAAATATCTCATTTTTTGCTCAAGTTGTATGTAAGGGAGGGGGCTCACTTTGGGGTCCTCTGCAACCCCAGTAGAGTCCATTGACAGGGTGGGAGGGTGTCTTCTAACAATAAAATAGGCCTTCAAAAAAGTTAATCTACTGAAATTTATGAAATTTTGCTAAAAATCATGTAACTTAAAAAAATTTGCCAAATTTTGAAACATTTATCTCGGACACTATTGGGCCTACCATAATTGTTTTAAAATCAATGTTTTTCCAATTTAATAAACTTCATGAGTGAATAGGATGGTCGTAGCCGAAAAACTAGTCCTTCCGTGTCAAAATCGACAAAACTGAAAAAAAAGGTCGAAAATGTCGAGGTTTTCCTGATTTTTGACAATGACGCGGTCGTCTGCAGAGGTCAACCATTTGGATTTAAGACTACCTTTGCATCAAACAACATATAAAAAATAAAAATACCTGATTTTATGCATAATTTGATATCTAATATGACTACTATCAGCCAGTGACCAAGTTTCATGTAATAATTGTGACACTTCGCCTCCAGACATTATAAATGTGTTACTATGTTTAAACGTCACCTCTTATCATTGACTTAATATAGGTGCACGTAGGTCACATAATACCCAAACCCTTATTATTAAACTCCCACCTTGTAACATGTACTCAGAAACAGTACCTACTAAATTCTAAGTCTTAAAAGAAATAATATAAAACTACTTATGTTGCAGGACTACCAATACGTATTTAAAATTCCATTGGAATTATTAATATTGTAATTTTTAACGGTCATATACGTTTAACACTTCACCGTAAAAAGACTGGTTTTAAAATACCGCATACCTTGTATCATATAATTTTTTTTTTTCATGCAAATAGTAAACATTAAATGATTGCGATGTGAAAGCTTCTTGGTTATAAAAATTAAAAATATTAAAAAATACTACTAGGCGCTACATATACTACGTATTCTAATTTACAGTAAAATGTACAGACAATTTACACTTAGTGCAATATCATATGTTTCATATCTGTTTGTTATTTATTTAAGTTGCTGGTTGAAAAATATTAACCCATTTACAGTTACAGGTTTGTGTTTTATTTCATGGAAAATCCATTAGTCAACATACATCACACAAACAGGATAAATCATTTTTACTATTGGTTGTTAGAATAGTAAATAATCGAATATCCAGCTTCGGATAATCCGTAGTGTTATTCGCAGATATATGGGCTTTCGGCCAAGCCTTTATTTATGATTTGAGAACATTTACAGATAGCGCAGATTTTTTTATCATCACAGCCTCTTTTGGGCAGGCATTTCCGTTACACTGTTAGAAGTAACAGTATATATAAGGACTTCCAACGAATAAATGAACTTACGTAAACGAAGGTTTCGTTATAGTTCCTGTGAGGATAGAGAACAGTAAGTGCCACACTCTGTAAATAGTGTACACTGTACCAGTGGCGTAGCCAGGATTTGTGTATGGGGGGTGCTAAGAAGCATTCCCCCCCCCCCCCCCCCCGGATTAAAGCGGGTGGTCGGGGGTTCCTCCCCCGGAAAAATATGGATTTTAAGGTGTAAAATAGTGCCTTTTTAGCAGTTTTCGATACTTAAATTTAAATATTGTAATGGTAAAATTTTTATTAATTTTAATATGAAATTTGTTTGAGTGATGAATAATAAATTAATTAAAGATTAGGAGCTAAAGGGGGGGGGGGGGGGTTGAACCCCTAAATTCCCCCTCCCCCCTGGCTACGCCCCTGCACTGTACTAAAATCTCTAATAATGCTCCACTTGGAACTTCAATCTGTGAATAAACACATACATTAACAATTTCAGTCTGAAAAAATATTATCCACTGATTATACCTGTTCTTTCACGAAAATAAAATTACTGAATTTTTGAATTTACTGTGTAGGGTAGGACTTAACATAATATAAAAAAGGTATGTAAATAGAAAACTGGCAAAACTTTATTATTGGATAGATGAAAAATGTTTTTTAAATTGACAACAGACCATTCCAGCTTGATGTCGTAAAATAAATTGTTAAGAGCAAACAAAAACATTAATAAAATAATAACCAATGTTGCCAGATAGATTGGACACAACCTACACAAAAAAGTTTCCTCAGTAAACTTCTCAAATTATCAGAATTTCAAATCTCAGGGTAATTTCAAAATAAAGTCTGGCCAACTCAGAGCTATAGAACATTTAAACTCCGTCTTTCAGGATTACTGGCCTTTGGTTATCCAAGTTCGTCTGTTCATGCTAGTGTTTTGAATCTAAAGGCCTTGGGAAACAATAGCAATTTTTATAAATTTATAATTTTAAGATCAGGCCACAAAATAAATACGTTTTACACCAACACGACTGTTTAAAAGTGCCTAAAATTGCTGCGCGTCAGTAGAAAATGTTTTAACTGACTTTCAAGTATGGCCCACCTGGATGCCGTATACTGGACCACATACACTGACACTCGTTGTACGAATATGTTTGCGAATCGTGCAAAACTTTTATGTGCACAAAGTTCTTTGCACCGTAGAGTAACGAAATAGATGAGAGCCGCGCCCGCACACAAAAAATTAACTATTATTTAGTTGCTTCCGTCAGGAGTTTCTGACGGGAAACTGCGATTTGCATCAGCCGGACCAAAACGTTCGAATTCCCATCATTCCCGGCGCCAGGCGCTCAGTTAGAGGCACCGCAAAGGATCAGCCAATCACATGGCTCTTAGTCCAGTAGAAATTATTGAAGTCCGTGCGTTTTTAAAGGGGGACCTTTTTTTATTATTACAATCCATTTTTGGTAAGCCAAAGAGGAATTTAAGCATGGGAGCCATTTCTGAAATTTTGGCATTTGGCCGCCATATTGAAAAAACAAAACCCAGTGCTTTTACATGATAATTCTTGGTATATTCACCAAACTAACCCTTTTTTTTAGGTCGGGGCTTTTTTTAATAATTACATTTCATTCATTACATTATATAATGTAGTTAGCATGGTAGACATTTGTTTAATTTTAGCATTTACGTGCTATTAATGTAAAAAAAGAAACCAGTATATACTATATGACAGTTTTAATTGGAAGTCTCAAATGTCCTATGTGTAATTGTTATGTTAGTACTATAGTCTGTATATATTTTCTTTTCTTTGTTGCAGTGAGTTAGTACAATAGAAATGGAAAATGGATGATCCTGGTGCATCAAAATTAAGAAAAAGACATGCATTATTGAATGCATCGCCACCTGAACCTATTGGCAAGAAAACAAAAACACGTGCAGAAGACGACTGTGTGATATGTAAGCAATCAACTACATCTAAAAGAAATCCACTACAGAATCCAAATCAGGACACCTGGAACAAAATTGCAGAAAAAGCACTAGAATGGAAGGATTTAGGGACGAGCTTTGATGATATTCACGAAAAGATACAGGTAAATGCTTTGGCTAGGAAAATTCATAAAGTCTGCAGGCTTGAAGTCGTTGGTCATAAGCTATTACGAGCACAGGATACATATTATAGAAAATCTATGCCTGAAGAAAATGTGGGAGAAGCTGCTGGTACCTCTGCAGAACACACAAAAGAACAACGCATACGAAGCAGCCGCATTGTTTCTAAATCTGTTTGTGTTTTCTGTACAGAAACCTTGGAGGGAAAAACTGTTAGAAACAATGTTGGTGGAAGAACACCAGTGAAGGTTCACAGACTGGAAACACAAGATGCTTGGAAAACTTTCTCCAAAGCAGTCGAGTACGTTGATGATAAACAAACTAAGGATAGACTGCAGGCTATAATTACTTTCTGTGACAATGAAGGAGGGATACGGAAAGCAGCTGCGTTGGATATTAAATATCACAAAGACAGTTGGAAGACATACTGCAGACCAGTGTACCACCAGAATGCGAGCGGCATAAAAAAGGAACATAAGCAACAGCGATTAAAATGGTTGGAAGAAAAACAAACTGAAGCATTTAATAGCCTGTGTGAATATATTGTTGAGTACTTGGACATCCGCAAAGAGGTTTATACTCTGAGAGACTTATTGTCAGAATATGAGCAAATTCAGAGAGACATGATGATCAGAAATGAAGAAATCAGAAACACATGTGACGACAAATACGCCCTACGTTCCCTTCGCCAAAAACTGGAAACACGTTTTGGAAACAATATTGGATTTCAGCCGAGATACCGGCGAAACGAATCTTCAATAGTGTTTTTTACTAAGCATGGTGGGGCATATGTGGAAAGTGCTTTGAATAGTTGGGGCATGAACACTTCAAATTTGATACAGAACGTTGCTAAAATTCTACATGGTAAACATAGAAAAGTGCCTGGAATACCATGGCCATGCCAGGTTGAAGAACTCAAGAATGATAATACCCCTAATGACATCCATAACTTAATAGCCTTGCTTGCTGACCCTTATGCTAAATTGGAAGAAGACCGTGCAGTTGTTGAAGAACGTTTGCAGTCAGCTGTTCGTTTCCTATCTGAAGGTGTAATGCATTTAATTACAAGAAAACGCCAACCACTGCAAGTAAGTTTATCAATATCTGTACACAACTTGACGGGCAGCAAGGAGCTTATCAATGTTCTCAAAAAATTGAGAATTGGCATTTCATATGATGATGTACTCGACGAGTTGTCAGCATTAGCATTACAGCAACACAACAACGGAGAACTTAATAATACTGGTTCAGATATCCTAATATGTCCACAACAAATAGCATCAGGTCAGCCGGGAACAGTAGTGATGGATAATGATGATTTTAAAGAAGACGGACTTACCGGTTCTGAGACTAGTCATTACACGAATGTCATAATGGCACAATCAAAATCTTTTCGTTGTGATGCACAGACGAATAGCACAACATTAATTATACCAACGCCTGAAGCCAGAAGAGCTCTAGTTTGCCCTGTTGTTACCAAAAACTTGCAAAATGATGGCATACATAGCGACCCACAACCACATCAATTGAAACCTGCTGAAAACACTGTAACAGTTCACAGACTGGTAGCTCACTCACTTCACCGTGTGATTCAAAAAGAAGGAACTGTGCCTTCATATACTGGTTACCATTGTCACCTTTCAAGTGATACGGACAAGTGGGAAACATATAATGTCAAATCTTATTCACAACCACCAGGTAAGGAAGTTGTCAAAGATGTGTTGAATTGGTGCCAACGAGTTGCCAAACACAAAAAAATGCCTCTTATTCAACTTGTTGGTGACCAAGCAATATATAAATATATTGAAGAATGCCTATGCGAGGATGAGGATAGGTGGTCTCTCGTAAAGGGTGTGTTAGGTGGATTTCACACAGAATTGTCATACCTTAATGCTGTAGGAAAAAGATATTCTGGAAGTGGTATCGAAGAATTAGCTGTTGCTGCAGGTGTTGTAGCTGTAGGAAGTTTAAGTCAAGCATTATCTGGGAAACATTACAACAGGGCAATGCGTCTGCACAAATTGATAGCAGAAGCTTTAATACATATGCTTACACAAAGTTACATTGAAAATCACCCAGATATACTTGAAGGCTTAGAACAGGTGGTGGATATTTCAACAGAAAAAGAATTTGATGAATTTGTTGCATCACACTCATTTAATGAATTCGTGCAATTGATGTTCCAAAATATCTTTGACAGTAACTCAGATATGGCAAAATTTTGGCTATCTTATATTATTGATGTGGAAGTCTTGTTTCAGCACTACCACTGTCTACGGAGTGGAGTAAATTTTGATGAATACTTAAACAGTTGTCGTAGAATGCTTCCTCTACTAGCATCATATGGAAACATAAATTACCTTCGCTTCCTCTCTCTCTATTATTGGCGAATGTCCAACTTGACAGATAATGAGAAGAAACATATGGCTTCAATATACTCATTTTCATTGACTGGCAAGAGTTACAGCAAATTGCCTCCTGACCAGATCATTGAAATGACTATGAACAAACAATCCAAGAACCGTAGAAGTGGTGGCTGGGTGGGATTTTCCAAGAATCTATCCATGATTGCTATTAACATTTTAAGCAGGCCTGCTGTGTTGTACTTGAAAGAGCAATTGCAAGAAGCCATAGATATGAAGAAGCCTATTTACAGCCACCCAGAATTGGGTCCATCGAGGATGAAGAAAGACTTTCGAGTGATTCACGAAGTGAAACTTGCTCTAGAGGAATGGGATGCGAACCCATGGGACCTAAGTCGGCCAACTCTACGCTCACTTTGCACTGGACAGCCAGCACCAGAACATGTAGTGAAAAGTTTGGACACAGCTCATGATGAGGGAAATGCCATGGCAGAAGCAATATTGAACAGACTTTCTTCAGAAACTACATCACTCCACAACCCGATTACAAAGAGGAAAAGCCAAACGTTTGCGACGAAGACTGCCTCCACTGCAAAGAGCAGGCAAACACTGAGGACATTGGTAGATCATGCTGCAACAAAGCAAGTTGTCGATATGTTAACAAGTGGAGAAACTGCGACCATGACACTACTGGATATCATGCAGTATAGAATAACAACTGTGTGTTTATCATTGTTTACAGCTGATGGTATGTTCCATAAACTAGTTAAGTCAAAATTCATGACATTACTAGATCTGCACCCTGTGATGGCACCACCACTTTACCATGCTATCGTAGATCTCGGAATGGCCTGGAACAAGATACCAGCTTGCAAGACTTGGAGTCTTTATGCCTACAACCTCTACAACTTCATACTAAGTCGCCATCCTGAAGCAGTAGCATTTCACATAGTCAATGATATTTACAACGAAGAAACATTGATTGACAGTACTAAATATCATGAGCAAAAACGTCGTATGATATCGTATGGGTTCGTGCCGAACATTTACCCCATTGCTGACAAGCAAATGCCTACAGGAAGTGCATGGCGTTCATTTCTCTCAAAGCCTGCAAATAAACTAAGACTTCAACACTTCCTTCTCAATGAATGGCAATCCTATAAGCACAATACTAACTGGTATTACACGAAAGATCTTCTCTGCTATGATCTCATATCCAACGAATGTGATCCCCGATTCGAAGCACCACTGCCATGTGAAGCAGATATCAGGGCGTTCTTCCAAGCAGCACAATTAGATGATCCTCATCCAATTGTACTTGATTTCGAAGACACAGATGTATGGGTTATTGCTTCATACATCAGTCATATAACCGAGCAGGATATGTACATTTATAAAAGGAAATCGGGAAGTTCTGCAGAATTCTACATCTGTCGCTCATTGTTCTCTAAAAAAGACAAAGCATGTGCTGCTCTTGGTCTCTACACATTTACAGGTTGTGACACGGTAGAAGGTTTCTTTGGCTGTGGCAAAGTGACAGCAATGAAACGCATTCTCCAATCAAATAATCTGACATACCTACAGACAGTACTACAACTAGGAGTCAGCAAAGAACTATCCCATGAAATGTTCATTCAACTGGAGTTGTTAACGATTAGGATTATCTACAATGACTCTGTGAGTCAACGATTGTGTGAAGCACGAGAAAGAAAATGGAGGCAGTTACGACATTATGATTCTGCCAGGTTGCCTCCAGACGAGGACTCATTTAGACAACACTGTCTCCGAAGTCATTTGCAAGCTTATGAATACAAGAATGCGAGACTTCTAAAGCAGTTGCCCCCTACTAACTTCGGGTGGGAAAGGCACAAAGATGGATTGCGACCTGTCACACACACCATACCCGCACTTCCATTTGGAACCCAATTGCCTCAATCCAATGAAACCCTTTCAGAGGAGTGTGACAATGAATTAGAAGATGAAAAGGAGCAAGTCAGTGGAATTCTTTATGACTCATCATTGGAAACCAGCGATACAGATGAAGAGTATAGTGATTCAGTGGAAGATCAGTGAGATGATTTTCATATACAGTGAACATTAACTATGTGTGATGTTACATTCAAGACATTTCCATATGTAAAAAAAAAGTCCTAAAAATGCACAGGCTGTGGTGTATAAACCTGAAAAATCATAAAGCATACACTAGCTTCTGTTTTTCAAAATGGCGGCCAAATTCCAACATTACCAAGGTGACTCCCATGCTAAATTTAATTCTCTAAATGTTAATAATGAAGTTTAAAAATGCACAGGCTGTGGTGTATAAACCTGAAAAATCATATTGCATACACTAGTTTCTGTTTTTCAAAATGGCGGCCAAATGCCAAAATTACAAAGGTGACTCCCATGCTAAATTTCATTCTTTCAATGTTAATAATGAAATTCAAACTAAATATAAAAATCCTGTTTAAAAATGCACAGGCTGTGGTGTATAAACCTGAAAAATCATATAGCATACACTAGTTTCTGTTTTTCGAAATGGCAGCCAAATGCCAAAATTACAAAGGTGACTCCCATGCTAAATTTCATCCTTGGCATTCCAAAAATGATTTCCAATCATAAAAAAAAGGTCCCCTAAAAAAACGCACGAACCTTTGTATATCGACCGGACTATCTGTCTAGGAAATCAAAAGAAACAGATCTTAACGATTTCCCAATCATCAAATAAATATTAATTTAAACACACTGTCACTTTGCAACGTCTTTTAAATGCCCTAAATAATTGTTACAACGCGAAACATTTATGTAACCATTTTTTTGTACCTGTCAAAACAATTAAACTGTAAACAAAGCACTTACTTACGTCAAGTATCGTGGCAAAGGCAATTAAAACTTTAACAAAAGATGAAAAGTACGGTTTCAGACCTTTGTAGTACGGTTATATTGCATTCCATATAACCATATCTCCGTAGAAAACACTTCAGTTTCAGCCATCCGATTTCTGTGTGTTCTGTTGTAAACAAGATAAACCTGCACAAGAAAGGAATTATTTCCCCTCCCTTTTTGCCTGTGAACTTAACACACATTGCTGTGCTAGTACTTTTAGAAAGACCATTATTGTGATTTCATGTCAAGCTGGTTTAACGCTTAAAATTAAAAATAAACGAATACCGCGCTGGTATATTAGTGACCATTGTTCTTTACAAATTTAAGGAGAAAATTTTACCAATATAGCTTTTGACATTTCCGGACAATTTATAGGCAAAAATGAATGACAGTTTAACGTTGGCATAAAATTCTCTACAATCTGTTTATGCCATTTGATTTTTAAAAGATTTTAATTTTGCGAAAACAAAAACCATCTTATTAAAGAAAAATTTTCCCCTGGGTGATAGTGGAATATTTTTATAAGATAAATTCTCTGGATAATTAATATCCTGATGTGTTGAAAAAAGCTAGTGTAGTGAATATGATTTAAACCTGTATTATCCTATTTTAGTTTGTAGGATATGATATCGCAGGTCTACATTTCTCTGATATAGTACTATCGTGACTCTATTGTTTCTCACAAACATACGGAATTTCATAAAAGGAATAAAGGAAAGTATGAGAAAGGACCAAATGTAGCGTTAAAAAGAACTAAATGATTTAAATAAAACGAGTGCTTTCAGAGAAGAGTTCAAACATCACTGAAAAAACTTCGAATACAATAAAGATTAAAAATTTGTAAACCATTGGACAAAGGGTGACAAATATGATCAGATTCAGTGTCTAGAATATTTCCATGTGGTTATTTTGTCCAACTGTAATTCACTATTGGTTTTGGTAACGGTATCTGGTTTTATGCTATGGTTGTTTAATTTTTTTCCTTTTTTTATTTTTACATCATTTATTGTTTGAAATTTGTCATCTGTTGTTTGAACCTTTGTTTTAAAAGCATTTATTTATTTACATATTTATGCGTAAGTGTGATTTAATGTAAAATATTTAATTTTTGTTTGTGAAATAGATTATTACCTTGTAAATATTAATGCAAAATTCTGTACCTAAAAAAATATACTATTATATATTTTTAACTTAGAGATATATCACTAAATATTAAAACAGTTTATTGTTAGAACTAGCCAAATTTTTTATTATGTCATTAAGTTTTGTTTAAATAAACATTATTTATACTCTCTTTAACACGTGTACAGCAATATTTCTTGCTAATGTTTGTGTTTCACTATTAGTTTAATTGGTTAATATATATTTATTTTAGTACGCTTTTCCCAGTATAATTTTTTAAATGTAAGTTATGTATTGGCACGTTATTAAATGTATTTTTTTTATTATAGATGTGCCATATTCCACTTTCCATGATGTAATATACTAGTCCAGAATAAAAAAATATATGTTTTTCACACTTAAGTTACAAAAGTGCAGTCTCAACTTCAACACAATTACGGTAGCTCAGAACATCACCAAAATTAAAAATAAAAATGATATATTGTATTTCAAAAACATAATTATACATACATACATATAATTACATATTGCATATGCATTAACCACATAATTGTTTTTCGAAACAACGTAAAAAAACTGAAGATTTGCCTTGAAATGCAGTGAGAAGAATCGATTAGCTTTTTCCAGAAGTTTTCCTCTAAGAGTCACTTTCACATGTGGTTGGAAATTTTTTTATAACATGTCTTAAAAATGTACAAAATATATCTGTATTGAAATAAAATAAAAAAAAAACAATATCGCGTTTTCAAAAACAGCGGACAAAGGAAAATCTGCTTCCCCTCTTTTCCTGGCAAAGGAAATTTCTCCGCTTTCAGTTATGAAAAGTTTGCCGTCGGTCCGATGACAGCGTATTCTCGGTCGGAGTTGTTTCCTGCTTGCGAGCTGATATAAAAAACCACGTGCCTACTTTGTCTCCACATATTACATCCGCATATTAAAAATGGATGACAACGTTAGAACTTTCAAAAATAACTTTTTCTTGCTATGGTAATAACTATCCTCCACAAAAGACAACCACCTTCATTTTTATTTTTTTTTCCTCGCGAATGTTGTAAGACTAAACGAGTGGCAAAGCATAAAACAACACAAAACCAAAGTAAAAGAATTTAGCTGAGCGGTAAAACTTCCGCGTAAAAAATTAATTTTTAAACAAATTATTAAATTTAATGATACACAAAACAGACGATTAAACAGAAAGAAAGCATTTTATTATGTGACTGCATTGGACGCTTAAAAATTCAGCAATTTTCTGCAAAATATTTACAGATCACATTGTGCTCATTCTTCCTGCTGAATCGAATTGCGTACGATATTTTTTACTGTGTATACAAAATTTTAAAATTTTAAGTTAGAACAAAATGTTTAATGTTGAGACGAGCTAACTAAACTAAACATTAAAACTATAGTATTTACCCTGTGTATGGTTCACTTTGACCAAAATAGTCTTTACATTACTCACATTTTAAAATTTTTCATTTGGAAAGAAATTGTAATTATCGCTGAAATTATACTGTTGATTATAGAAATTTATGACCACAGTTTGCCGAAGAACCTTTGTTTGCCCAACACAATATAAATTGTTCTTCTAATCCTTTAAATAAAATTTTAGTGGTAAAAAATATTCCGTAATGTTACTACCTTTGTCCATTATATTTAAATCCCTATCTAACTGTATTATTTTAAAAATTACTTAAAAGCAAAACTTGTTAGCTTACATGTTCAGGATCTGTTTAAATCTTTGGATAACGTTTCAAACATTTGTATTTCTACCGCCATATTGGATTTTGACGTCATGACGGCCATTTTAGTGTAAAATTTCCTCAAAATTTCTCAAAATTGCCTCAAAATTCCTGAAAATGCCTCAAAGTTTTCCTATTTCGAGGGAAAATTCCCATTTTGAAGAAAAATTTCACAACTTTTCTCAAAAAATTCAAAATTCGAAATGCCTCAAAAACATTTTATCTATAAAATAACTAATTGTCCCGATAGAGGCTTAAATTCCCCATCGACAAGCCTCCAATAAGCCTCTGGAGGGGAGTTTTTACCTTTACCTGACCATAAACTTGAAGTTATTTAATTTTTAACCAAAAAAAAAATTCCAGAAAATATATATAGGTATATAAATTGTTTACCTACTTCAAATGTTTTGTTAATCAGTTCGGTTCCGAGCAAGAGTAAACAACTTATGTAGTTATTTAAAAAATACATTGTCTTTGTCGTACTCACCACCTTGGATTTCGCTATTTTGAACTATGCCCTCACGTCCGCCATCATGTAAAGTTCGTAATTTGCATCCAAGAATATTCGAATTTTTTAAAATTCATAAAAAAATGCATTTAATAAAATTTTAATAAAAACGCGTTTGGATCCATTCTTCACAGAAGCCACCGGCAGACCGATAACCCACCACTAATGCCAAGGTAGATATTACGTCAGCCAGTCATCGTAGCTATATTGGATCCACTATCTTCTTGTCAGTAATCGATACAAGGAGCGCTAGTGTCACGTAGTACACATACCGTATGCTAGAGTGAGCTGCAACCATATTAGTATAATTTTTGCCCGCTAGAGTGCAGTATAATTTATTACCTTGATATCCGCAATATTTTCGGCCGTTATGATATTCTGTAATATTTAGATATAAATATGGAAAAAAAATCCAGAAAAATATTTAAAAAAAATCACTTGGCATAGTAAAAACATTCTGCCTGCAAAAACAATAGAAATAAAATAATAACAGTTCTGGAGTGATACCATGATTACTGTTGGTTAAGCATTAATTCCATCATTTTAATAAATATCAATAAATACTCAATATTCAATATTAATATAAACACGTGTATAAAATTCATTATCTAAATTAGTAAAATAATCGGGAGTAATTTTAATTCATAATAAAACTCAAAATTGATATTAATAATTGTATATTATGATAAAAGATTATTCTAATTTATAAATATTATTATTTAATATAATAAAGTAATATATTATCATTTACAATGCAAACAAATTATACATACGGGAGCATAAACTCACTTATATATACACTCTAAAATTAGAGGTGGGTCGAAAAGTATCAACCTGATACTTTGTCACTGATACGCGCCTGTATCAGGAACGGCAAACGAGTACACTTGAAAAGTATCAGAGACTTTAGTATCAGTTCAGAATTCGCCTGGAACAACACCACGGCCAATGAGCGCAGTACCCGATCGCAGATGACGGTCACTTGGGCGGAGCTTGTGAAAGGGGAGGGAGCAGGAACGACGAATAAGGGATAAAGAAGGGAAAGAATGTAGGGGAGGAAGCGCAGGGGAAGGCGTTGAAGCCTTGAAGGAGAGGCGCAAAGCGATATTGTTACAAGCAGGGCTGCCACTCATGGGTTTTTCCACCCAGATCTGGCTTTTTCCAATGGTGTTTGGGTTTCTGGGTTTTTAAATAATGAATTCCAACAATTCTAGGTTTTTTATAATTTTAATTATTTTTATACCTAAAACAATAATAAAGGTAGTAGCTACTGTATCTGTTGCAATATCTGTTTGATAAATGCAAACAAGTCTATGTGTTTCACACACAAAAATACATATAAACACAAAACTAGTTTTCAAGAAGCTAAGTCGAATATTAAATTAGACACATTCTTCAAAGAGGCTTGCAGAACACAAAACCAATGCAACAATTTACCTTCAAACCAATCTTGTAGAATCAGACTCTGAATAAAGACTAACGTACATGATGCAGTTTTATAAAAACAATTACCGGTTTAAAGAATGCAGTGCTGGTGTTTGTTTTGTCATGTATATATTTGTAGGTTTTTTTATTATATGTGCTGGTCCAAGAATTACTTATACAGCCATTTTGCTGCAGTGTAATTTTCTTGTATTGGTTGTATTTAACCGTTTTCAGTCTTGTAAGGTAATTAATTGTTTTATATTAAAACCAGTTATGTTTATATTTTTGAATTAGTATGCAAACATTTTCAACGATAGCATTTTAGACGCATCTGGGTTTTTTACCCATGTGTCTGGGTTTTTTTGTAGGTTATCTAGGTTTTTCATGAATATCAGAGTGGCAGCCCTGGTTACAAGTCGTTTTGTTTATTGTCCTACTTCAAAGTACGCTCAGTGCGCAGTGCGTGCACCGTCTCGTTCAATAATAAAACTAATGAAATTTTAATATTAAAAAGTACATTAATACAAGATATAATATTTATATTTGTGCACCTAACAGCTATGAAAATGCAAATAAATTCTCAGTTGACACTAATAACAGATGTAATCAACATATGGACTTTCTTTTTTCGAAAACAATTAGTAACTAGTGTTTTTATACATTAAAAATTCACGATTTTATCAAAAATAAAAAATAAAAAACAGATAGGTACATTAGTGAGCATACTATATCAATGTTTTTTCAAATGTTTCTTCAGATTAGTCGATGATTTATAACTCAGTTTTTGTTTACACAAATTACAATTAGCAAACTCATTATTTTCCGTGAAAAAATTCCACACAAATGAAGTCTTTTTCGTGCACTTATCCATTCCTTATTTCACTATAAAGATACTAACTACAAAGCATGACAGCCCGCAAAATGGTGATACACGGCCAGGACGAACTGCAGTGAATGTTGAACTGATTGATACTGGTTGTATCAGGCGGGCATGAGAGTATCAGAGGTAAAGTATTACCAGGCGTGATAAATAATGTATCAGATTCTCCTTCCGGTCGCACGGTCTGCGTACGCGGAGCTTTGTTGCCTCCTGGGACCGTCTGATACAGAAGTATCAGAGACTTGTAACATGGTACAATGCTGTATCAGTATCAGGTTGGAACAGATACCGAAAATTTCTGTCACAACCCACCTCTATCTAAAATATAATTGAAACAATGTATAAACAAAATTTCAATCGCTTGTATTCTACAATAAATATTTTTTATAACATATGGACCATTATTAAATATCAGCCACTAAGAATATTTAAATGCACGTATATCATTTTTTTATGTAGGCTTTTAGTTATCATGTTAACATTTCAATGCTAGGTGCTCGCACATCGTAAAAAAATTCACTCTTATAATTTTTTTCATAAAAAACCTTAAATAGTATAACTTTAAAAACAACGCCAAAAAATAAAATCAACATGGCGTGTGAGATCGAATCTTTTTTTTTTTAATGTATTTAGTGCAGCCAAACGTAACTAGCGGCCGCCTGGGCGTGTCGCAGGGGGCGATTCGTGCGTGTTATCGCGTAATATTTCAGCCGCCTTAGCCCAGGGAAACGTTGAGTGAAACACCGCCGTAACTTTTCATAAACGGAGGAGGTGATAACGTCGCTGGAGGACCTCTAGAGAGTGGGGGGGAGGGGGGGCAGAAGGGCAGGGGGTTGAATTTGTGGGGGGCATCTCGTGATTAAATTCTTTGCTAATGGCCTCCCCGCCTAGGCCCTCGATGGTCGACACGTGTTTCGAACCGGGTCGCCGTTGACGTTGGTTGACGTCGAAGCAAGCTCACGAGCAACACGGCGTTAAGTTGGTTCTTTCAATGATTATTGCAAAGAGGAAGAATAATTTAGATCATTACTTTGGAAATATGGCATTGAAAGTTTTTATTGTATGTCATGGATAAAACCTGAATAACGGACGAAAAAAAAGCCAAAAAATAGCCGATGTCAAATGTTAAACGTAGTATATAGACCAAACAGAGAATTCAGTGGAAGGAATATTTCAGAAATATGACTGATTTTTTTCCACGGAACTATCGGTGCTGTCTATACATCATCTGTTTTGGATTGTTTTCTGTCTCTTTCTTTGTCTGTTCTAATGGTTTTCTCTATGACATACAGTGAAAACCAGCAATGACGTGTTTTCAGAATAATGATTTATATCAATGACAAAACATTTTCACCTTAAAATCGCGTGTCTTCGTAAATCTAAGGTAATTGATTTTTTTTTCAGTGAACATAAGCTAACAGGAAATAACTCAAATATGTTATAAAAATATATATAAATAATGTCCAGTCAATTGCAACAGAACACAAAATTAAGAAGTCAGAATTTTTCCAGTTTCCCTTAACACCGAAACACTCTTCGTTTATTTCAGGTACATGCTTATTAGGAAAGTCAAAAAATTTGCTATAGTTTCCAACAGTGTACTCGTCAACGTTGTTTTGGGGGGGGGGGGGGGTGGTTGCGCGAATGGTTGAGTGTGTTGTAACTCGCTCTACTAGTGTCAAATACGCAGAACTAGTAAAAATGGTTTATCTCACTCACAAGATATTTGCCATAAAGTTATGTTTTTAATATGAAACTGTGAAAAAAACGCAAATGTGTAAAATAACGCTGGAAAACAGGAGGAAATGCTTCAATTTGAATCTGCATGGAGAAATTAGGGCAATTATTCAGTGAATTTATGCTGATTTGCAGAAGTCCTTGGGATTTTCGTATTTGGAGCGCGTGCTTTAGTTCTTAAAACACAATGTTTCATGGCCTGTTTTATTAAAATTTATGTTTTGAATGAAACAATGACACGTGTATTTTTTTATTGCAATAATTAAAATATATGCTGGGACTTGAAAGAACAGTCGCAACACAGCCATGTTCCGTGATTAACCAGAAGAGTAGAAGAGTGTTTATCGAGTAGAAGAGTGTTTATCGTTGCTCGCCGTGGACCAGAGTGAGAGGCGGGCCGCGATGGGTGGGTGGTTTCCGTAACGGTTTGGTTCGCCGGCGAGCAACTGGCAACCTCGCCTCTTGCGATCGCCGCCCGCCGACGGGACGCAGCTCAGGAGTGAGCACTCGCGGTGACGTCAGCGACTTTACAGCTCGCAGGACGATCTCCGTTCCGAATCACTGTGTTTCAAAAATGAAAGAACACAGAAAAAAAGTTCTGTACTTTTAGAAAAATATTTATTTGGCATAGGTATACCTGTTGTGGGCACGAGGAAAGGGTTAAGATTGCCAAATGTAGTTCGCCCCAGCCATTGGGTGATATTAATTTTAATATTTACATACCAGGCAAAAAAATTAATTTGATCCAAATTCTATCCCTAACGGAAATATTTTGATAGCAAGGGATCGGTTTTCTTGAAAGTTACTCAGGTTATAAATTACCAGATGTAGGACGTGTAAAATTAGGAACCATTACCAAAGACTTTCTAAATTTACATGCGCTGCGCCATCTTTCTCGCTCCTTCGCTGTCTCTCTCTCTCTGTCTCTCTCTCTGTCTGGTTTCTAAAGCATTATCGATTGGCGCGCGCAGTTTTGCGCTCCAACCGGGCACAGTCGACCTGCCAGCTGTCACGTTATCTCCGTGTGTAAAGCAGCCATTTTATGGGCGCGCGTATGTATACCCAAGCACTGAAATATTATCTTCTTTTCCATGCGACAGCGTGAAAGTAAAACAAACTTAGCCCGTTGGGTCTACGAGTAAGTTTCCTTAAATTATACAAAGAATCATTTAAGGAAAAACTGTTTAGAATAAACTATTCAGTTATCAAACCAGGCTTCCAAGGCACTGCCACAGTCACGCAGACGCATTTGCCTATTCTGCCTGTCCATGTTGTCCTGCCGTGCAGTCCGATACGTTTTCTGTAGCTGCGTGATGCAATTGACTTGTCGGATGCATCTTGTTCACATGATAATACATACAGGGCAGTACTGTAAATTGCTATATATATTTATGAAAATGTATTTCGATTGAACTTCGATTCATTTCTTGAACACTGGCGTCATAGAATGATATATGTAAATATGTTTTGGTAAGATAAATAATTTTCATTCATACACACTTCTATACTAATTATTTGCCTTTTAAATACTAAATATTATATTACATTGTGACTTAACGAGAAAAAAAACCGTTCCCAAGACGAAAAGATAAAACGATAAAAAAAAATCCCTTCTGGCACAGCCTTCAGGCGTAGGTATATTACGAAATACTTATTTATTCTCGAAATATTTTGTAAACTACTATATACTTTTGGAACATTGTAAGTACTTAGTGTACAAAACATATTTATGTTCTCTAATATTACAAAATGATCTATTAAATATTTGCTCATTTTTCATGCAGCAAAAATATTACGAATATTTTTAACTCAATGTATCGCAACATTGAATAGCTTGGAAAGATTTTTATATTATATGCAAATTATAGTAATTATTTAATTTTTGACCTAATAACACCATTTTTCATCGCTTAAAATCATAACGTGGTCGTAAATGATTTGCTCTGCACCAAGTTTTAAGATAATAATAAGATAGTTTAAAATAAATTCAAATAAATTTGATTCCAAGAAGTTTTAAATTTTTTTTAATATCGACCCATGTTGCTACGGTATTAATTATTTTCACCAAAAATTCTTTCAGCAAAAGTTTTAGATGAATTCTCGGATTCATACAGTAAATTATAACGAATATAAAACTATATTTTATTTGAAAAGTAATGAATAGTTTTTTTTTCTTTCAAACCTTAGTATATCCACACCTTACAGTAAAGGTTGGGTAAACCAAAATTTATATTTTCAATGTTTAGACTGTTAAACAAAAATAAGAATGGATTCGATAGCTAGTGTACATGGTTGGTCATTTTTATTTATTTTCTCATTTCACCCTCAGTTTTTTGAACCCCTTTCAATAATGGTTTGAATTATCAAAAACATTTTCAGAAAAATGTTTTGGATAAAAGCAATAACATTTACAAACAATTTGAATGGATTATCCAGCTACTTAGGGAGTTATTTATTTTTTTTTAAATTCCAACACGCAATTTTTCATCCACTTGCAGCCATTATTTGGTTAATCAAAAATTGTCTCAGAAAAAAGTATAAGATAAAAATGATAAGATTTACAATTTGAACGGATTTGATAGTTTACATTCTAAGGGAGTTACATATTTTTTAAAATTCTACCCCTTACTTTTTCAACCCTTTGCAGTAATTGTTCGTCTTATTAAAAATTGTTTCAGACAAAAGTTTTAGCTAAAAATGAAGAGATATATACAAAATTAGTACTAATACAATGTTCTACTTACGAAGGGAGTTATGATATTTTTTTTTGTCCTCCAACCCTTCTTTTTTCGACCCCTTGCAGTTATGGTTAGTTGTATCAAAAACTTAATTAGACAAAAGATTTTGGTATTACTCCTACGAGTTATAATACGTTCCAACAGATGTGATATTTTCCATAATAAGTATGTAATTTACAGCGATTTTTTGTTTTTCAAAAAACCTTCCCCATTTCTACCCCTTTAGCTACATATTGCTTACTAACGGACTCGATCGAATATTCCACTAATAGATTTTATGTATGAGTTTGGAAGTTATTTGTGACAAATTGCGACAGTTATCATGTCCACAAAATTGTGATATATATATATATATATATATATATATATATATACTTTTGATTTGACGATGGTTTTGGGGTCTATGGACCATGAAATGAAAAACAATATAAAATTTTCCGAAAGTCGCACTATGGTAACGGTTTCAATAGATAGAATTTCTTTGAAATCTACCTAAAATGTGAGGGATACTTTCAATACTCGCCAGTTTTGTGTAAGCATCTAACCTCGATAACGAGCAAATTCATGTGTTCTCGTGTTGCTCAAATAACAAATAAACTTATAATAGGAAACTTGGATTCGAAAATTAAATTGGAATTCTTTAAAATAATGCCGAGTGTGATAAATACACTGATCAATAAAATAAAATATTTGCTTTTCAAAAATAAGCTAATCACACACTCCATTTTTGCACCGCGGCTAGAATTCGTTGCCTGAATCAGAAACTTTGTTGGACAACATCGTGCACAGATAGCAGTACAAAACAGATGAAAATTTTATACTATAAGAATCGGCTCCGACAAAAGTGAAAAAGACTTGGAAAATCACTCCATTCAGGTTAACATGCGCCCGTTCTTCCAAATAGCTATCGGGAAGATTTGAGTTTAGGAACAGTCTATGTGTAATCGATCTTGTAGTACCATTTTTATGTCTTATTTTCAAAATTGAGATAACTCTTTACTGTGACTATTTTAGTTTACCAGATATATTAGAGGGCAGGTTCACTAATATAAAGTTTCATTTATCACACCAATACGCTGCGTGTACTCTAATCTTTACAAAAGTGGCTATATATGAGTTAATTTTGCTACACATGGGTCCACCATCTTTGTCACACATTTCCGGTCATAGACTTCCTTTCCATTTTGACGAAATTACTCCTACCAAATGCGTATACCGATATGATCAAAAATAATCCTTTCACCACGAAATATTATTTTACGTACTTTTACACTTTATTTGTATTGATCACCTCATTATTCTCATTTGATAATAAGATTCATGACGTCAGATGCACATGGTGTAGGCTGACACCCGTCTTACCTCAAAAGTTTTAAGTTGGCTAGCTCTAGTCAGGCGGATCTGCCACACGTGACTTCATCGTCGGCAACTGACGTCACATGTCACGTGAACCGACTAAATTTCATATCTACACCTTCACTATCAGCTCGACAGATGTACGGATGCACCTGCAATACCTTAAATTTTAATTTCAATAATATATTTAAATTAAACCGAAAAAGTTTAGTAGGTAACTAATAAAGATGGATGCTTTTAGTTTTCTCTTACAAAAAAAATAAATTTGACAAAATACGGATAAATGAGATACAGTTGTTAATACCAATTCTTTTGAAAGAAGTTATTAAACTTCTTACAAGAATTTTATAGATTTTAAAGTTCCTAAGATAGTTATGTTTAAAGTTATGGTTTAA
Organism: Bacillus rossius redtenbacheri; assembly: GCF_032445375.1. Taxonomy (NCBI): domain Eukaryota; kingdom Metazoa; phylum Arthropoda; class Insecta; order Phasmatodea; family Bacillidae; genus Bacillus; species Bacillus rossius. The sequence continues at coordinate 56,659,102 of NC_086330.1, read as the reverse complement.
CCAATTTCATGTCATTTTTCTAACAGGAGATAAGGGAACGGTTTATTAACTAATCTTAGGTTCAAATACTTTTATTAAGTTCATAAACTTCGACAGCATACTCGGAATTTGAACTCAGAAAAATCCTCACCGAAGTTATCGAATGATTTGGTTAAATGTGCCACTGAATTTGGAAAAATTTATATTCGGACAGTGCTCAGATTTACTCAGTATTTAAACTGTGGACTGATTATTTATCATTTTGTTAATTTTGACGACGAACACCATCTTGAATGACTATACCCCAAAGAATCCTTGGGAAATACATCTTAAAGGATGTTAGTCATATTTTTTGACCTTCCGAATAGTTGTTTGAATCCTTACAGAAACTCTTATGTAGCGTGCAAGGACGAGTCAATCGCTTTCTCACATGCAGCCTGTGACCTTTTGAGAGCTTTGAGGCGATGTCTTCATAAGTAGTCAACATGTAACAACAGTCTTTGCTTAACCATCCAATTGCCAACTATATTTATTTATGTTAAATCTATTACCGTAAAAGATTGAAAATCACGAAGGTAAAAAGTAGGAGGTGTGTGCTATCTTCTCTATGTTGATACTTAGTCAAATTTAAAACGAATTTCCCCCCTCTCCCTAATCAATCTCCATAGAAAAAATTATTTTATGATATAATTAAATTCATTGCTTATTCCTTGCTAATGTGTAGCTATCCAATTGTTAACCAATTTCTAACTTCAACAAAATATTTTAGAAGACTACTGCAATAGTTGCTTCAAATCCAGAACAGACACGCACTCCTTAGACTAAACCCCCATGCTGAAAATAGAGTGAAACATTCGTAAAAGCAAACAATTGACTGGATTTTTTTTATCGATACACCAGGTTGTGTTAGCGTCAAACGAATTAGGATATTATTTCACGGCTAGTTTATCAGTGAATGAAGCATTAAAATTCAATTATATATTATGTAAGACTGCATAAGAATTTGGAACCACAAATTAAAAGCTAATAGCCCAGTGTCTCTGATAAGCGTTCAGTTACACTTCTGTTTCGAGCAAAACTACTATCAAAGAAGCCGATTTTATATAAAAATGAGTTCTTAATATAAAAAATTAAAATTAAATCAGCCAAAATAAAAAAATTGCTATGCTCGTTACTCTTTGTGCTCGGTTGGTACAAATGGATAAGTGACATCCCACACAATCAAATTTTGCTGTAAATACCATTCAGTTTTCCTCGAATTTAAGTATATTAAAATTGTATAACGTGTAAAAACCTCAAAACCACGGCTATTTTTGTAAGAATAATTTTCCGTGAACTAATGGCGTATGAAAAAGAAGAAAAAACTTTACTATATCACATAACTTGCAAAAAACACAAAGTATTATATTATGTTTAAAATTTGTTATTTAAGGGTTATCTAGTTAAATATCGGTCAGTTAATTTAAATCGATATAAATTTACCAATGATCGCCAAGGTAAAAAAATTAGTTTTTAGAAACTTAAATTTGGTTCATGTTTAATTTGTTGTATAGAACGTTAAAAGCAAACTATTTGAACCATCTTGCGAGTCACTCTGGAAGATAAATTTTTGTCAGATGGTTAGAATTTTCTCTCTCATTCTAGCGTGTTACATCGCTAAGAAAATTTTGTAAATGTTTCTTGTTATTAATAGTCACATAAAGCTAATGGCCAGGACGTTACAGGCTTGGCATCCATTTGTTTTAACAGCTTCGTGGGAGGAAATTAACAGCGCGCATATTCTGTATGAAAAAAAAAATTTGAAACACGTTGAGTTTATACTTTTTTTTTAATTTTGAAAGTGAAAAGACCTCATACCGAGGAATTAAACTGGGAGTTCTGCTTTGGCCATTACGTCCATGTTTAACGGTACGGATCTCAATATGATACGTCACATATAAACCATCAAGGTGAAACTCATAATCATAACACTATGCGTAACTATGAACTCGAGCGTATTCATGGATAAAAATTCACAAAAATGTTTTGCAGTAGAGAGAGAAAGTGATGTTTGAGGGAATGAAGTGCCGAAGACGCAGTGAGAGTAAAAAATAAACTCTTTTTTATGTATAATCATAATCTCCCTTTTAAAAACATTTAAAGTTTGAAATCGTACTCTTTAAAACAAAAACACATACACATACGTTTATACTATTTATAAGTAACTTTATTTTTATATTTACTATAACGAAAGTGTCAAATGTATGCAATTTTTACTTTAGTGATTTATTTATCAAACTCGATCTAAAGATTTTCATTCAAGCAAAATATTGCCAAAGAAATATTTTGCAATCTTTAGGAATTTTATTTTCATTTTTAAAAAAAAAAGCATAACACATGTGTTTCATGAGTGGGAAATTAGTTTTGCGTTTAGCGTAGTGCACATTATAGTTTGTAGGTGGTTGGTCACACAGTTTCGAAAGTCTGTATTAATAGGTATGTAAAGCTAATCCAACGTAGTTCGGTGTATGCAATGTAAGAGGGTTAATCAACATAATTTTTGGATATGTAAAAACCTTAACTCTCGGTGTACGTCATTTGGTAAAAGAAATTTCGTGAATGAAACTAAAGTCGATTCGAACGGAAAATGCATCTATCACCAAAGTACTACATTCTGTAGAAGTATCATAAATCTCGAAAAGATGGTAGACCCACGTGATTTATCCGTATAAATTTAACTTTCGCGAATGTGTACTAAGTGTAGTATATAAACTTTAAAATAGTAAAACTATTAATATTTATATTAGAATTTACAATCATAAGAAGAAATAGTTATAACATAAAAAAACGCAAAAAAATTATGACAATTCTTAGTTAACATTAAAAAGTAGAGATGGCACAGAGTTAATTATAATGTAGAGAAACAAGAAATTTTTGGCACACATATATTTGACGGCATGTTGTATAAAAGAATTTCGTGAGGAAATTTTACTGTTAAATTTTATATCTTGAATTTGCTCAATAATGTAAAGGTTTGTTTTTAGGAAGTACTTACAGTCTGATTTCTGTCGTTTAAGCAAAACAAATATACAAAAAAATACTTAGTGTTATAATGTGTTGTGGTTTTTATTCAAAATATTTTAGATTAATTTTGTTTTAATGTATCTATTGGACTGCAACATTAATAGTTTTAATTATTTAAAGGTACCGCAGATTTTGTAATGCTTTAGAGAAGCAACACGTTATGTTTGTTTCAACACAACTTTCCTGGCTAGGAATATTTAAAGTTGGGATAATATTTTGTTAATACTGTGAAGTTTATCGAATGTATTTCACAAAGGTTTCAATGCCATTAAGTCAATTTTAGCACATAAATACGCTTAGTAGCTTAGAACATTACTTGAATTTCGCGAAGTTAATATTAAAGGATGCATGTTGCCACGCGTAGGTCCACTATTATGATAACTTCGGTTCGTGGCTATAGCCGTTTCTGCTCTTCAATCCATGCATGACCATTGGGTTTTCAACTGGTCAAATTTCCATTGTGTAATGCGTACTTATGATGTTTCAATTCCGATGATAATTCCGGTCAAGAGTGAAATGTCATGGGTTCATTGTTGCGGAATTTACATGCGATGCATTCCGTATTCATGTTGTTCGACAAACCCTGAGAAAATAATAGTACCATATTGTTAAGCATAATTATATTTAGGTTATATAACGGGGAAACATTTTTACTCCTTTTCCCTAAAATTTTCGTACATACATTAAGCTTGGCATAAATTATAAAATCAACTTTTAAAAAAATGTCTAAATTTCGTATTAAAATATGTTTTGCAACATGACAACCCAAGAGTTTTAACGAGGTTATATGTTTCTACATAACAAGTAAGTACACCCTCATATTTTAGGTAGATTTCGAAGAAATACTACGTATTGTAGCCGTTACCAAGGAGCGAATTCCGGATAATTATATATAGTTTTTCCTTTTCGTGGTCCCTAGACTCCAAAACCATCGTCAACTTAAAAGTTTAAATAAATAAATAAATATATATATATATATAGGTGTGTTGGTGTGTGTGTGTGTGTGATCACAATTTTGTGTTACACGAAAGCAGCCGCAATTTTTCACAAATCTCTTCTAAACTGATCAATAAAATCTAATTGGGGAAAATCTCGGTCGAGTTCGTTGATGGGCAATTTCCGAGCAAAGGGTTAGAAATGGGGAATGTTTTATGAAAACACAAAAATCGCTGTAACTCCCAAAACATTAAAAATATCACATCAGTTTGAACGAATTATAACTCTTAGGAGTAATAACAAAAACATTTAACTAAAATCATTTTTATACGACTAAAAATAACTGCAAGGGGTGGGAAAACAAGGGTTGGGGTAAAAAAAATCATAACTGTTTGTGGGTACACCATCGAATTCGTTCAAAATGTTTGTAAATCCTATAATTTTTATCTCCATTTTGTCTGAAACAATTATGATGAGACGAACAATTGCTGCATGGGGTTGAAAAAAAGTGGTTTAATTAACAAAAATTATTTTCTTCTTCTTTTAAACATAAGAATGTTATCTACAACTTTCGCCCAAAAATATTTTTTATATGACCAACATTACTGCAAAGAATGTAAAATAACAGTGTTTGAAAGACAATAAAAAATCATATCTTCCTTAATATGCACACTTAAAATCAGTTCGAATTGTTTGTAACGTAAAAATGTTATCTAAAACGTGTGTCTGAAATAATTTTTATACGACCAACCGTAACTGCATGGGATGGAAACAAACAAGGATTGTAAGACCAAAAAAATACATAACTCCATTATTAAGAACGCAATCAAAATCGTTGAAATGGTTTGTGATATCATAAATTTTATTTAAAACTTTTATTTCAAACAATTTTTTATAACATGAGCTATTGCTGCAAGTTGTTGAAAAAAGGGTAGAATTTTAAAAACTTCATAATATCGGTACCATGTTCAATATAAAATTTGTTCTTATTTATTGTAAACCCTTTAATTGTTATCTAAAACGTTTTTCTGAAATAATTTTTATACGGCCTGCAATGACTGCAAGGAGTGGAATAAACAGGGGTTGAATAGCAAAAAATTCATAAGTCCCTTATTAGGCACACTATCAAATAAGTTAAAATAGTTTGAAAATCTTATAATTTTTATCAAAAAAAATTTATCTATAGCAATTTTTGATAAAACAGTTCATTATTGCAAGGGGTTTAAAAAACCTAGGGTTGTAATGAGAAAATAAATAAAACTTATCTTTCGAGTACACTAACGAATCCATTCTAATTTTTGTTTAACTTTCTAAATATTGAAAAAAACTAGTGTTCAAATAATTTTTTATTAGCCAACCATTACTCTGTAAGAGTTGGTAATAAGGTTTGAACGTGAAAAAGGATATTACTTTTTTTTTACTAGATTTACTATCAAATCCTTAATAATTTGTTGTTCAAATTATAAACTTTATCTTAAACTTTGGCTAAAACAGTTTTTGATGAAACGAATTATTACCGTAAAAACAGAGGTTGAAATTTAAAAAATTGAAATTTTCTTAGTATCAAATTCATTCGAATTTATTATCTTCAACCTTGGTGCAAAGAAAATTTTAATACGACCACGTTTTTAAGTAAAGGAATGAAAAAAGTGCTTGAATGTCAAAACAAATAATTGCTTATTTGGCAATTATATTAAATTCGTTCTAAGTTATTCAATGTTGAATACATTGAATTAAAAATTGTCGTAATATTTTCGCTGCATGGAAATTGAGCAAATATTGAATTGATTTATTTGTAATATTGGTGAACATAAATATGTTAAGTACATTAAGCTCTTAAAATGTTCCAGACGTTAATATAAGTTTTCTAATTATTTTCAGAAGAAATAAGTACTTCGGAATCTACCTACGCCTCTAGGTTGTGCAGAAAAGGATTTTGTATATCCATATTTCAATACACCCGTTTTATTTATTTAAACGTAAATACATTTTTAGAGATGGGTATAATAACCAACAAAAAAATGTTAGTTTTTATTTTTAATTTGGAATTTGATGCTATAGCGAAGTTTATTATGCTGTTACTATATATATATATATATATATATATATATATATATATATATATATATATATTTAAATCAATTCAACTTTAAAGTCATTGTGTACCGGCAGAGACATATATAATTAATGTATTAAAAATAGTTAAATTTTTATTAACTAAAATTATCACGCGCAAAGGAAAATAAAATTAATTATTTACGCTACACGAGATTATACTTAAAGTTAAGTGTAACTATGACTGTACCGATAACAGATTGCACAACTCGTAGTCCTCGTTAGTGAGATTAGAAACACAAAATTATGAATAAAAATATAAATATAATAAGCCCTCCATATTCCACCACAAACTATTTGCATGAAAATAAATTGACAGTCTGATATTTTACTTGTAACATTAAAAATAAATAATTTAGCCAGGTATTAGTTACGGAAAGTTTTCTTGTAAAACCTACACAAATGTTTAAAGTGTATGCTAGAACAAAAGTAGTTTCATTCGAAAGTTTAAGAAATGAAATTTACAGAAACAGCCAAAATAATGGTGTTTACGTGACTGGTGGGGTTTGCAACGTGGAATCGACGTGTTTTGTTTGGGGAAGTTGCCGCTGACGTGTCGCGCGACGCACGCCACGGGCACGCCATTCCCAGCCACTCGCCGAGGAGCAGGCAAGTGGAGATTGACAGGCGAGAAATGAAACACCCGTGTGGAGCGAAATAACTCTCGTAATTTACTTGTCATTTCCCATTCCGCCGGCTACGCCCCGCGCTCTTTCTCTCTCTCTCTTTCTCTCTATCTTTGTCATTTTCTCTCTCGCTCTCTTTCTCTCTTTGCGCATAAAAAAAATTATACTGGTGGAAGTGTGGAAGCGCTTTTATACACTCTCGTTTCTTCATTAGAGCGGAAGCGGAAAAGCATTCGGCTGTTGGTTATTTCCTGCGTTCGCCGCCGAAAAGTATCGTTTTCCAATAATATCACGCGCACCCGGATGACAAAACCCTGACAAAACAATTTACCCATGTCCGACATCATAAATCGAGTGGGAGATAGCTACAGGGTCCGACTCCCCAGTCGTCCGGGCATGAGAAACGTGGCGGACGTCACCGTTATCCACTGGTGTTTCTCGGTGTCCTCTTGCCCTCTTGCTCCTGTGATCCAGTGATCCTGGCTGTCCCGACATTAGTTCTGATTTCGTTTCCAGATATACAATGAAGATCACGTTTATTGAAGTGAAACTTCTTTGCTGAGGGGGCTACAATTTTCGAGCGTTACAAAAATTACGAATGCATGAGGGGAATAATTAGGTACGTGGCGGGGGGAACCGATAGAGCTGCGATACCACTCAAAAGCATGCGCTAGCGGTCGAATGGGAAGACGGCAAGAGGGGGGGGGGGGGTGTGACATGTACGAAGCGGAACATGCTATATACCTACTAGTTGTAACGGCCGGAAGGGAAGACGGCAGGGGAGAGGTAGATATAACACTGCAATGATGCTACGGGATTCTCGTAACGCTAATGCCGCTTGTGTTTGTCGACTCCTCAGTTTTTGTAACTGCTAACAATTGACGCTACCATAATTCATTTATTTTATATAAAGTTTCTACAATTTGTTTATTCGTGTGGAAAATAGTTATTGATTTGTGCAATTCACTTCATAAGTATCGTTCATTTTTATGTCAATAGTGTGACTGAAAATGTAAAAAATACGTATGGCTTTATAAATGTATTTTTTTTTGTATATAAACACTGTGATTTTAAATTTCAAAAGGACTTACAGGCTTGTGAAATAGACTTTATAAGTGTAATTTATGTTCAGTTGGAGTGTTTTTCTTTTTTTTTTCTTTTATATTATTCAGCTGGAGATCGTGATTTAATATAATACCTTAAAATAATAAAAATACAGAAGCATATAAAAAGTATAACCAAAGGAAACGTGACAATAAACCACCAAAAAAAGCGTTAGAAAGTGCCAGTGAACGCATGCGAGGGTACAGGATGCGGAAAAAGGCTCTTTTTTTTATATGAGATAATTCCCGAATCCTTACTATTCTCAATTATTATCTTTTGTTCAGTTAGAAGTACTAATTATTTATCTCTATATACACCTAATAAGCTATATGTTTCACTCCTGACGCGTGCGGACTCCATGCACACATTTTTGTCATGCTTACCTCGGAGTAGCTGTTGATTAGATTTAATTTTCGGCTTGTGTTGAAGCACAAAGTTGATTGGTTCGCTAATACTGGACTCACAACAAGGTGACGGCGCGATATGAAGATGGCGATGTGACAAGCAAAATATCGCTTTATTTTGAACATACGAATTTCACCCGTGTAACAATTAATAATAAATTACTTTAAATGATTTCGCTTTTTTGCTGTTACACATGCACCAAACGTACGATAAAATCAAAGCTTGCAGGTTTTTACAATATATGTGTTATAGAGAATAATTTTTTAATTCAAATTTAACATTCTATTGTAAAAAAAAATCACTGTGTGTACACACATATCAGAGCGTCCAAAGATAAATTTAGTAAACAAAATCTAAAAAATAACAAAGTAACCAATAAAAAATATTTTTTTAAGAAAATAAGTTCTAACGACTATTTCAGTAACGCCGCTCTGGCAACACGATTAACTAGAAAATATTTCTAATGGAAATTGCCACGTCCGCCATTTTTGACGCAATGACGCCATAGTTGTGACTAACGTGATTGGTCGGAAATAATCGCGTCGCCGCCGACGTGCTATAGGTAGTGAGTTTCAGCATAAGGCAGGAGCAGTTGATACATTGTATCTATTTTATTTTTTCACTGTATCAATACTATCGCCAGTTTCCGACTGAGTGCTTAAGAGTTAGTAGTGAGAATTAGTCCTGGCCCTATAAATTTGACACTGTGTTTACGTTTGTAATGGCTTACGACAGGACTATTCCTTACTGTTAATTATTAAGTAATCAATCGCAAACTAACCTTTTTGCTATCAGTAATGTGTTTCCGTACCATGTGCGTCTCTGCCTGAGGACGGGAGCAGATAGCAGTTCCCGAAACGTCGCTTGTTTCTGTTTTGGTAAAACTATTGTGTTCGTTTCGTCTTTTCGTTTTGTCGTGTTTTTGTCTCGTTTCAACTGTTGTGCTGAATTATTTTGGGTTCAATATTTTTGTGCTGTCATCATTTGTGGGGGTTATTAATCGTTCTATTCTGTTTTGGAAAACTATTGTGTTTGTTTCGTCTTTTCGTTTTGTCGTGTTTTTGTTTCGTTTCAACCGTTGTGCTTAATTTTTTTGGGTTCAATATTTCTGTGTCGTCATCATTTGTGGTTTTTTTTTTCGTTCTATTAGTACATTTTTCTTGGTTTTTCTTTGTTTGTTGACCATATTCCTACTACGGAATATTTTGTGGTGTTTATATCCTTGTGGACAACAGCAATTTTTTGCTTAATTTTGTGTTTTTTTGTCTTTTTGGGGTATTTTTATTTTTTTTATTTTTTAGTTTTTCTTCAACAGAAAAAGTTCTTAGCAATGGCGTATTTCCAAAAACTTACATTAAGTCATGCACTCCCATTGCACAAATCTTTCAAAGATAATAATATTCAACGTGTTTCAGTTAAAGTTTATGTACAATTTATTATGCCGTCTGCTGCATTTTGGCTTACATCAAATGCTCGTAAAAACATCTGAGTGTTACTAACGTTCTACATGTGATCGGGCACACGTTAACCTGTCTAAATCCAATGTTTAACGATTAACTACTTAGTTCTATACTTAATGTGAAATGTTATTAATAATTATGTTTACCAAGTTTCTGAACTTTTTTTCAGGGGGGTATGTAAGTCATAGGAAACTAAGTTTTCTTTAAAATAATAATTATTTCAATTTACTTTGTGAAGAAAAAAAAGGCTGGCCGCCACGCACTTTAGAAGTTAAAATTCTCACTTAAATTATACACTTGAACGATAAAACCACACAATAAATAATTCACCTAAACAATAATATAGACAATCTAAGACACAATAACATTCTAAATACCATATTGTCTACTAAATGTGAGGCTGGGAGACGGTGGGTTTTGTGTTCACGAGGAGCGGCGCTGCAGCGTCGCTTCACTTGGCGCTTTCCTGAAGTCAGGAGTGGGGCAGTCAATTTTCCCTCTCCTCTTGTTTCACTATCAAGCGCCCCAACTTCTGAGCTTTGCACTTTTCGCTCGTGATGAATCATCATTCCTTCGAGTTGCCCTACTGACTGTTAAGAAATTTTACTTCATAAATGTGTTACACGATAATCATCACCAACAGAAAGTTTTCGTAACGAATAAGACAGAAAAAAAATCATTTATTGGTAATTTAAAAATTGCATTTAACATTCATCACAAACGAAACTGTACAAATAGCGCCGTCGTGTGTTTCTATGCTGAGGCAGGTACGTATATATTTATTACGAGTGGAGAAACAGGTCCGGAAAGGATAGCCAAGTAAATAAAATACAGTTTTATTTATTAGCTAATATTTACAGTATTATTTAAATTTGAACCATTTAAATGTTTGTCCAAAAATAATCACTAACCACAATAATTGCATTAAGTACACAATTTACTCTTCCCACTGAAGCTCGTCTTGACAGTGGCTCTCTCTACTGCTCATCTCTTACCGCGCATCTATGTCACAACACACCGCCTCGCACTACTCACTCGTCCGCCGCACACACAACACCGTGCCGGATGCTTCGAGTCCACGGTACACAGGTCTTTGCACACGAAGCTCGTTGCGCATTTACCGCTATCACTCACCAAGGTGTCACCCACCCTCTTCACTTCACTACTCTCGCAGGCCAACCTCTTCATTATTTTTTTTTTTTTACTTCTCAGCCTTGATCTGAAAAGATCTTGCAGTCATTCGAAACGTCGCTTCGATAGGGTCCCCGACTCAACACTCGAGGCTGCGAGAGAAAATAAAATGGCATCGTAGTTACGCCACTGCACGCAGACGGGTCTCTGGGAAAGAGCCGAATACGGGCACCGCTCCTAATCGGATTAGGCGTGTAGTGGTAATGGAAGGACTGGTGCTACCTGCATCGCACCTCTCCCTAAGGGCTGGCTGGCGCTGCTGGCGCCCTTGTAATATTACATTGGCAAGGACGCAGCTCAGCAGAGAACTACACGCTACACACGTTGCTCGGAAAGCTCCCTCCCACGGCGTGTGTATTTGGAAACCGGAGAATGCGGTTAACTGTATAACATCTTGTTTTCGCTTGAAAGCCGGATGTTCCGGTGCAAACACGATCAGCTGAAGTTTTTTTTTTAATTCCGTGTTACTGGGGTTTTGCTCGTGTAGGCTACTGGAAGAAATAAGTTTCATTGAAACCACCCGAGTGCAAATATATATGCGCAAGTGGTTAAGCTGCAGCGTTTCCTTCGTCCTCTATCTTGATTGAGAGTTTGATACATTTTCAAAAATATTATTATTAATATCTAATTTCAAAAACATATTTTTAGAATCACTGAGGTTGATGTTACAGATGCTTATTAACGTATTAAAAATTTAAGCTCCAAGCTGTCAAATGACATAAGATTTTTATATCTAACAAGTAACGAAAGATTCTAATCAAACCTGCTATACTCTTTTTGGGTGGAGGTTTTGGGATAATTGCACAACTTATGCGACATATATTTTTAATCTGTAATATTGACTTTTCAAAGTGTACAAAATTTACAATGCTAACATTACTTAGCAAGTTGTGCTGATACGCGTCCCTTATGAAATTAAATATAATAAATATAAACTTTAAAAACATAAACATTATGAACTGTCACTTCCTACAGGCACAGTACCCCATGAACCAAGTTTCAAATAACCGGAAGTGAGGTTACACACCTGTAATTAGGAAGCCGCGGGAAGTATTTTTATATTAAGAATTATCAAGTGCATTTTTATTAAACTTTGTGTAATGCGTCCGGAATTACTACGTGTGTTGTGGTGTATGCACCACTACGTAACTTTTATTTTGGATTGTTGTTTATTGCGATTATTACGTTAGGCGCTTAGGCACCAAATCTGGACCAAACCCAGCAAGGCTATGGTACGCCGGCGCAAGTGTATAAACGCCAGATCCCGTTTCTTCGGGAAGTTACTCGTGCCTCCACGGACTGAACCCGCGACACTCAGTGGTTATTTAGGCACCAATTTGGACTTTGTGATCTTAAAAAAATTTTAAGAGCAACTGTCTTTGTTGTAGGCCTAGGGACGTTCAGCATATTATAGCCAAACCTGCAATAAAGGATAGACTGGGCTGCGTTATCAGACTGTGCGTGTGTGTGAGTGCGACGCAACAATAGCCTAAGTAAGTCGCTACACCGGCCGCCCTGCTGGTTTTCCCTATGCTGGCAGCTGTTTCCACCACAGCGCACCGCAGTTAACAATTCCATGTTTCGCCATTGGATGTCATCAATAATATAATTGCAACCATAAAATTTCCCGAACGACGATTTGTGTCCAATTGACATTTTGTAAACAAGCTATTGTTCGCAAACACGGCGAATTTCAGACTAATTTGGTCCAGTGGTCCTTTGAATGGGTAAGACTTTGTAAATAAATTATACGTACAAAAAGTGGGTGTTCCTTTCTGAATGTCCGCCAAGCCAAACTATGAATCTCGAAGCAATGTTGCTGTTATTCCTAACTACGTGGGTTGTTATTGCTCCAAAGGCAAGTCCTGTGGTCGTTTGAATAAAATAACATGGAATTGTATAGAGTTGTATAGTATTTGTTTTAAGTACAAAACAAAAGTATTTACATATGAAGATAAGCTTAGACAACGTAACGTAATAAACAACATATTCCAGTGATTTCTGCTACTTGCCGGAACCAAAGCAGCATGCATGTTGTCATATAGATATCTTAAGTATGTAAAGAATACTATACAGATAATTTTTCCACACAAGAACTGTAATTGGCTAGCTCACAAAACTCCCGCAAACAAAAAAAGAAAAGAAAATCACCGATATATTGTTTTACCTCAATAGTGTACACCCTTTCTTAAACGATTATACGAGCAATTTATTTTTTCAAGAACAAGCTTTCTAGAGCACGGCTCTAAATATTTCATTTTAAATTACATAATTGTTATAATCTGGGGAGATAAATTTATCTAGATCGGTCCCAGCTAAAGAAGGAAAAAATGCTTACATTTTAAAATATGAAATAGTTAAACACACTAGAAATAATAAATACAAAAGTGTTATGTTTATATTGGACACTAGCATGTCATGAAGAACATACAACTTGCACACAGTTTTGTATATGATAGAAAATGGAAGTTTATTAATAGAGTATTGGCTGTAATACAGCTATATAAATGGAAAACACCTTTATTTGAGGCCGCGCTGTCTGTACGTGGGCTATCAAGTACGTATTTGTTTATGTAGAGTGTAACAGTTACTATTCAATGTAGTCGACTGGCGATGAAGATGTTGGCTCTGTGTTCATTTTTATATTGAAATTATGTGACCAACAGACAACATTTGAAAGTGATATCTATTTCTAAGTAAAAGTTTATTGTAATTCTTTTTCCGCCTTTTTTTATTGTAATCTCATTAGAAACGTTTATGCGTATCACTTCTGTTACAGAAGTATAAGTTTATTTCTAAGCAAAATAAAATAACATTTATAAATTTTGTTTCAAATAGAGAAAATTTCACACTAACGTAGCCTTTTTTATCTTTCGCGCGTTATGTAGCTTGAAACTCGCAATACAGCTATTTCTTTGCATTATAATTGAAACATAAGGTGTCGATACCTTTATGTTTACTTAAACAAATATGTTTCCAATGCAATTATTTTGAGTTACGCGTGCGATAAAAAATGTTAATTTAAAGTATAAGTATAATTATAATGATATATTTTGTTCCGAGCGAAACTTGGCCATAAAGATATTATTGGATTATAGGACATACCCAAAATTATTACAGCAACAGAAAGTACATTTTCATCACTTTCGATTAATCTTCGCGTAGAATCACAATGTTCATGAATACAGTTATAATTCACCTTCGTTTTGGTAGCTTATAAATCATAGCTTTTTAAGGTTCAATTGTACAGCTTAAATATTTACAACTACGAAACCCTTTATTTTCATTACTTTAATACGTACTTTTTTTACTAAACTGCTATCCTAAATAACATATTAAGCATTCATATGGCCTTTGGTAACTTCTATATATATATATATATATATATATATTTCTATATATATTGTAATATTTAGGTAATGCGACAAGGAAAACCTTTTTTTAAGCACAGAAAATAAATTTTCATTATTTTTCAATTTATTTTGCCATTTTATTACAATTTTAAAGAATATTGTCTCCAATATTACCCAGTTTTATTGATATTTTTCCGCTAACAAACTACGTGCGCTATTTTTTTACACTTTACCAGCTACTTCTACTCAAAAGCAGCTTCACCGGACAAAATAAATGATAGACTTTATGCACTACAGCGTTGTATCGGTTTTGTAAGATTAGCCAGACTAGTTGAAGCTTTTGGATAACAAAATTTAAACAATCTCGTCAGCGAGCGAAGTATTCGAGTGTGCAGGTGTGTAAGCATGCTGCGTCATTTCTACCTCTCCCCTGCTGACTCCTCTCTGCCGGTTACCCCACCACGTACGTAAACCGAAACGAAAAAAAAAAGTTGAAAGTTGGGCGATGCTTGCGTTGCAATCACGCGTGTTGCGGCTTTCATTTCTTTAGTTATTGCCATTTTTGCGCAGCTTATAAATCCGGCCTAAGGCACTTGTGGCACCCTCGTTGCGTACACCTGTGCGCATTACGTCACCGCCGACGGTTGCGTGGTTGAGTCAACAGTCGATGACTCTCACCTGCGGCTGTTCTCCCCAGTGGACGAGGGTTGCCGCAGAAGGTTGGCCTCACTGTTCGTGGGAGGGTTGGAGGTGGGGATTTGGTGACTCATTTGGCCACCCTCGCCAACACGAACTCCACCTTTGACTCACCAGTTGTCGCAATCACTCGGCACCAATCTCTGGGATTAAAAATACACTCTGATAGAAATCAATTTTAATTGTTTTAATCGACATGAAAATTCTGTCTTTGTACATCAGATAATTCTTGCAAAAATTAACATGATAATTGTTGTTACGTCAGTGGCTATGTTTTCTTTCTTACATACTAATAATTCAGCTGTCAAAGAGTTAGTGTTCGCTGAAACACCTTAAAACAATAGTACCTTCTTATCTTAACCTAATTCACAGCATAACTGGCATAAGAATTATTTACTTAAACGTTTGTGACTTCTTCTGTATATGATAACTTATTTCAGTTTATAAAATTTTCCACTACCATAAAAAGTCATCTTGCACTCAAATACGTTTTTTATGTTCCTTGCCATTAACGAAAGAGAATGTGTAGGCTACCAATGTGTGCTGCCACAGGCTGATGCGCCATCTTGAAGATTTGGGTTCATGTTAGTTTGTAACGAATTTAGACATCGAGCATGAAAGCACGCGTAAACTTAGAATGCAAAACTTTTGAAGAACAAACGATGACCGATAACTAACGACAAATATTTAATCCAAACGATAAATTTTGAACGAACCCCTAAGCCAGGAGGTCAGCAGACTTTCAATTGAGATGAGCAAAATATTAAGTAAACTGATTCTCAAATTTTTTAGAGAGCCTCAACACGTATTTTCTCTGTATCTACGTGGAAGTTCAAGACGATAATAAAAACAAGAATATATTAAAATATGTTATTCACAAATTCAACAAAAAGTCTTATCAATAAAGGCTACTTTAAATAAAACACGTAGCTAAGTGTAAGAAATAATATTTTTGCCATTAGTAGATCTCTACTGATAAAACAAGAAAACCTAAATTATTTTCAATTAATTAAATATGATGATAAAAAAAAGCACCTGGGCTAGTGCGTGGTGGGCGGTGCGCGAAGTATTTGGACACGCGCTGTGATTGGGCCTTTTCATTTTGTTCGGCGTTTGTTTTTGTGCAGTGGCAGCGCAGTGAGTTGCAGAGCCGTACAATGCTATGAAAAGAGCCAAAGAGCCGCATGCGACTCGCGAGCCGCGGTCTGCCGACCCCTGAGCCCTAGAACATCAGGACTCGAGGTCGGAAAACTATGACCTCGACGTGAGTGGTGAGTGCTCTGGACGATGGTCTACGTTGGTTGGCTCCGAGACTACATAGTTTGGAACACCAACCATTGCCGGGGCGTACTGGGCGAGATTATAAAGCTGTGTCTCATCGTTGCCTCCCGCAGTGTGGGAGTCAAGAGACACGACATGACACCTTTGCTTGTCCTAAGGGAGGAATCTCTCCTTTAAGATGATCTATTTAAATTCTTTTCACTAAAGTATCTATATGCGCAGTAAATACTATATAATTTTCCTACCCACGAAAACACGCACATAAAACTAGCTGCCAAAAATTTTCGTTTGAATAAAGTATCTCAAAACAAAATATGAGTTTTGGAAAGCCTTTATAGTAAATAATACGAAGATATTTGTATAGATATAATACGGTACTAAAACTGGAGGCTTTTCTTCCTCAAAATTCGTGTTATTTCGAGTACCTATTGTGACATCGTAAGAAAATTATGTGTGGATTAAAATAATATTGTAAGTTAAAAGCGCAATAAATGTAAGTTATTTATGAGGTCTCATTCATAACAAAATTTCTTAATGCTCTGTTACAATGCCTTGTTGGTTATTTCATTTTCTTGTCACTACTATTATTTTAAGGCTTTTCATCAAAGTTTCATCACTATAACTCTCTCGCAATTTTATGGTCCGTCCCAACATTCTCTCGAAACATTACTTCTTTATACTATCTAACAGCGACAAAATATTACATAAATGCTAATGGTTTTGATCACTTACGTATCTTTTTAACAGTTCGGAAGTAACGTTCAGCAAATATCCGATGAGAAAAATGTGTTCACCAAACCAAAAAAATGCAACAGAGTGATCGGAATATTTTAAACAATGTCAATAAGAAAATAAAAAGTAACGAAATGAGTTCCTCTGCGTTTGAGACGGAGCCTTACACACTTAATCTTAATGGCCGTCTCTGAGAGTGGACCGAGAATAGACCGCCTCAGAGCGCCTGGAGACGCGGTCTGGCCGAGCCGTTGGCCAGCCCCCAGGGAGCTGTCAGCGGGCGATAGGGAACCATCGCCCGGCTCTGAAAGCCGCCGCTGCAACACCAGCCGACACCCTCCCCTCGCGCCAACCGAGCCTTCCTGCGTGAGCAGGCTGTAGCAGGCCGATCCAACCGGTGCACTGTCAGGAATAACAGCACATTTAAAGGCGTTTTCGACGGAGAATATTCACCACGAATAAATGAAGTGTTCTACGTGATTTCAAATAACTGTACTTACCTTCGTAGAAAATACAACTATATTCCGATTTCGAGCTTTGCGTACCTTCGTTATCAAGGTAAGCAAAGAAAGAAGAGTGATTTTTTTCAAGTTTTCAAGTTTTTCGTCTTTCTACCAAGATGGTAATTTTCAAATTAATGAACAAGTCCCCGTAAATTAGCAAAGATAGGCCTAAATTTACGAAGATACCTGTATAATTTTGTAATCAGCATTCTCTGTAATTTTAAGGTTGAAAATTTGAACAGCGAAGGTCTTCGTAGAAACAACGCCGTATTTTGACATAACGGTTGTGTTAATCGGTGTAAACAGGGTAAACACATATGAGGAAGAAATAATTGTATTTTTTCAGTAGTCTTTACCAAGTTTTTGAATGAATATTCTTGTGGATTTACTTTTATATCAGATTAAATTAGTAGCCATAAGTTTACGAAGATTACGACAAATTTACGTAAATACCTTCGTAAATTTAAGGTGAAAACATTTAACAAGGGTGGGGAGAGTATTCTTGCCATTTGTGCCAGCTTGTCAAATTCTCATTTGTTGAGCAAGGATAGACTTCTAGTACAAGCCAGAATTGTACGTCTTTTTTTGACAGTTTTTTTGGTTTAATTTTTATTTTATTAAATTTAATAATTTATTTTTGCTATTTTTAAATAATTTCTGTGATTTTTTTTAATATTAAGGAAAACTTGCTATGGTTTTCTCGGTGTGCTCCAGATTATTCCTGGCTAGACATCTGATGGTTTTCTCCAAGTGCTCATGATTATTTGTGATAAATCGATCTCTGCATGAAATATTTTTTTTACTTAATGAGACATGCCATTTTATTCAGAGTTACATTTAATTAGTGTATTTCTGTTACTAAATCTGCACTTGCAATAATTTTATCACGTGAAATTCAAACAAAAAAAATTTTATCAGCCTAATAATATATGGCAAGATGGTTGAGAAACACTATCACGAAGGACGAACTTCCTTCTTGGTAAAGGCAGTTCGAAACGACCGGATGTGTTTGTAAAGGGAAAAGCACAGGACGACCAAAAATGTCTTCTTACCTGCGTAGTCCTGAGAAATCTGTTCGGAAAGCAAGTCTTGAACTTCAGTTGCCAAAGAGGACTGTGTAGAAGGTTTTAAGAACACGTTTACACATGCGTCCATGCCGGTTACAGTTGCTACAAGCTTTAAAGCCAGATGACTATGTTGTACATATTACTTTGCACTTGAGGCGTTTGAACGGGGAGATTACTTTCTTGATCGTGTTGTGTTCAGCTATGAATCAAATTTTTAATCGAAGTGGGAAGCTAAATACCCATTATATTCGTATCTAAGTGTCAGAATATCCTTATTAACTTGTAGAACACCAAAGGTGCATATATTGAAAGTTTGTAAAATTTAACTAGTTTAGTTTATATTAAATTTGATGTATATTTGTAGTAAAATGTTTATATTAAACTATTATAATATATTATTGAAACTGGAACATTCTTTTATGGAAAACCTCTATTTTAAACGCCAATGAAGCTTCTATGGAGCAAATGTTCCATATAGTTCATCGGAAATCTCCTGCAGAACAAATCAATGGACTAAATATAGGCCCATACAGCTAATCGTGACAGAAAAATCATTCACTACGTTGGGCACACCAGGTAAAGGATTTTGTCCCAATTGCTAACCATACAAATACGTGTTAAAAACAGGACACTGAACAGAATCATCTGTTAAAAAATTGTCGTAATAAAATTAAACTCAGTACCTTATATTACCACATGATTCCAACTTAAGACATTACTTGATTTTCTGCAAAAATCTGACTAGCAGAAACTTTACTTCAGTTTTATATTGTTTGTGTAAACATGGTATGATTTATTATAATAATAAAGTATAATGCAAAATAAAATATTAACTTTTTTCTACCTATAGCACTGTATCTAAACAATTAAACTTTATTTACTGTGTAAGTAGGTATATTTTCACATACAATAACTGTATCTAAATTATTTATTGAGATAACTTAGCAAGGACTATAAACTGGTCCATTTAAAATTATCTTAGAATAGTTAACTACTTAATTAAAGTTATAAATAAATGGGCAACTTAATTAAAGTGTTCATTAAGAAATAATTCCGAATATTTTAACATTAATTTACATTAATAGCTTATATAGGTTTTTCATTGGATTTGCTTGTTCTTTTTCTTAACGTTCACTTAATTTTCGTTCAAAAAATAATTTCAAAAAAATTTTAAATTTTTGTGAAAAATTGTAAGCAAAAATAATGTTTCCTTATCATCATATTAACGTAGAGGTATAAATATGTATACTAAAAAAGCTAAAAGTAATTTTTAAATCATTGATAATATCATGGCAGAATAAATTTACTTTATAATGTTAGGCAACCCAGAGATTTCAAAGAAATTTACCTTTCATATGTTATTCTTTGTTCAAATAGGTACTGTTAAATTTACGAGCGTTTCAGATAGTATCGCAGATTTTCCTAGTTAACCCTGAAAACTAAAAAAGTACTAAAGTAACAAATTTTTTAAACATTTTTTGTTTGGTAGCATTTATTCCTTCTGATAAGCAGCTACATTAGAAAATTTTCTATTAATAAAATATAATAGAAAAGATGCAAAAGAGAGTAAACAATGAAACGTGAATGAAATAAAATAAATGATTCAACGTTTAATTGGCCAAGTATCCTGCAAGTAAAATTTTCAAACAGACAATTTTGAACCAATACAAGCGAACTATTAATTAGACGTTCCACGTGATATCTCAAAACCTATTCTTAAAAGGTACATTGGCGTGTCCGTTCGCATATTTTTTTAAATCTTAGCACTTGCATTACGCAAAACTTGTAACTATCTAAAGGAAACTTATTATCTTGGAAAAGTGGTTATCTGTAGAGGAAGGACACGCTTTAGAAGTCGTAACGGGACTTATCTCTGCGCTCGGCTATCAGGCAAGTCCGGAAGAACGCAGCCAACTCAAGCCAGAAGTGCGCTCGCTATCGCCGGCGATCAGCGCCGCGATCGCAGTTGGAATCTGTTCGGCTCGACGCCGCTGATCTTCTTTTAGGGGAGGGGGGGGGGGTAACTCTTGCACGACCGCCCCGAGGGGAGCAAACACACCTGCAGGAGTCGGTCTGCCCCGGGCTCACCTTATAAGGCGTTTTAAATGCATTGAGGCGATAGGAAGATGCGCGAGCAGACAATCCCGCGATGGCATAAACCTCATTACTTTAGCTACCTCATTTTCAGAATTTTTTTTTATAAAGCTTTCATTTTTAAACTACGACAAGTTTTAAGCCGCCCGATGATTACCTTAACAATTTTGTAACTAATATACATAAGAAATTCAAAAATTCTACTGTATATTTACTCTGCTTTAGTTATGCCTTGTGCCTGGTTACAGGCTGATAAATCTTACCAACATGTCTGCTTGGTGTATCGTAATGAAATTTGATATATCCGGGAAATAATGACGACACACGCGTTAATTATAAAATAGCTAAGGGTTTAGAAAAATCGCAAATATTAAAAAATATGATAGCTAATAGATTATGTGAAATTTGATGAAAACTAAAAGTCATGTTAAAAATTATTACATTGGCAAAATATTGCTTAAAAATAATTTATCGCATTAAGAAATACAAACTGTTTTTTTTTCTTTATTTACTGCGATACAACGAAACAATAATGGGACCTATTGGGTGTATATACAGTAACTGGCCAAACTTCACAAAAAGTAAAAAATTTGGATATTTTTGGTTAAATGTAATCAAATTCAAGGCATAAAATGATCATTAAGGAAGTCATACATTCTTCGACACTATTGTATAATCAAATACAAAGAAACTAACTCCTAAAATTACCATTTGGGGTTTCAGTCTCTAAATTTACGTTTTACCATTGAGGGCTTAGTATATAAAATAAAATATTATGCTGCTATTACCAGCAGTCAGAATATCCCTTAGTGGTAGACTATTATTTTTATTTATATCTGTTAAATTCCATCATCTATGCAATCAAGTACATTAAAATGTTTTTTTTCTCATCAACTTTTGCTTGTATTCCTTCTGTCGTATGACTTGTAAACGCCCAAAACGTATTACAGTTTCTTGGTGCCCGTTTGTTATAACTTTTTCTCAACGTCTCCTTCAACTTAGTATGTATAAGACTGAACCGTTTATATTGGAGGAATGCAAGGAAAGAGACAAAAGGAAGTGTGAATGTGAGAGTAATAGAGAACCAATTTTGTATGACTTTCTTAGGCACAAACTTAACAAAACCTATTTCAAGTTAGTGGTTTATAACAGCCGGTCCTGCGCCTCGAGTTGAAATGAGGATTGGGTTTGAGCGTTGGCCAACTTGGATTAGGATATCACAGTTACAATCTTGGATTTTAAAACATTCCACCATATTGTTTTCTAGAAATTTCCAAAATTTGGATTATGATATTACAACAACCATTTGGTTTTCGTCTGCTGGAGCTAGCCATCTTAAATGATTTAATGTTCGTTATCTTTGCTTCTGCTGTGTGTTCCTAGAGTAGGCCAGCAACGCTCTGACTCATGCACGTATAGTCGATGTTCCATTACCTACAAGTGTTATGACCCTTATTAACATATTTAATTTAATTTTTTGTACAAAATACATTGGAAGCGAAATGATTCTAACCATGACACATCAAAAACGGGTATGTAAAACACATGCCTTTGTACACACAGCCATGAAATAAAAATTAAATAAGTATGTATAAAGAACACATATTCAGACTTGTAATTTGTTTTTAAATAAAGAAATAATAGCAGCACGTGTTGGAGGCTAAGTCACTATCTTTGTTTTAAATACACTCTGAAGCGCTAGTGACACATGTTGTACATGCTTCTACTAGAGTAGGCCAGCTATCAGATCGAGTGGTTCTGTGTGCGAGTAGCGAGGTAAAAACATAGGCAGATTTTGTGTTTCGTAAATTAGTTATTTTCTTTATGTTTGCTATTATGCTATCACTTAAATCGAGCGCAATATTCAAACGAAAATAATTCATGTTTTTCCTTGGAACAAAATTGGGTAAATCGTCGGAAAGAAATAAGAATGTGCAATGTACAATCCTTACAGATGCTCTACCCATTGTGAGGTATGTAAAAAAAATTATGCTTATTGTCTACATTAATTTTTTTAAGTTAAGTTTAAATTTTCTCAGTATTTATCTTCATAGCTCTTAGAGTTTTGTACTCATCTTTGTGGCACAATATTAGATAAAATTTTAAATACTCTTAAATATTTCAGACATTGACAATCGTGCTTAGCAAATAATTATTTTCGTCAAATGTGAGTAATAGGATTATTCAGTACGGAAAAGGCGTTTTATTCAATTTTTTAAAACATCTCTTGCTACTGAGCAAAAAAATGCTTGACTTCAAAATGCATAATTTTACAGTTGGCATACTGACATATATACAAACGATGTAAAGATATGTTTGAAAACAGTAATTAACAAACATTTACTAAGAAATGTTTGTATGCATGTTTCGTTATTGTGTCACAGGAAACACAAAGCTTCCTTCCTAGAGCGGAAAATAAAGTTTGATATTCTTGGAAGAAAATGAAAACCTGACACATGAATTCGTTTCATATTAAAATCTCAACTTATTTCAAATGCTTTAGTTAAATAACATTCTTAGTGTTATAACTTAAATATTATCTATATGTATTTTTTCATGATTTATCAAAAATTTATTTTTGTTTTCTTTATAAATAAGCATTTATGCAAATTTATATTTTTAGCATCATATAATAAGTTTTGAATTTTGAGTTATAATTTGTTTATATTTATTTATTCAACGTAAAAGCAAATTAGTAATTTTGTTGTGAAAAGTGCCTCAGCTATTGACACGCTGATATATGCTTCATTTAAAATGTCACGTATGAAACGGTAGATTTCAGTCGGGTGCCATGAAAAATGATCAAAATACAAGTGAAAATCAAGGTCTTCAAAAATGGCTGCAAAAGCCTTTTAAATTCAAATTGGTGGCTGATATCCTCTAAAGTATAAGGTATTTAAACCTGAAGATTTGTCTGGGTTATCCGTGAAGTTTTTTTTTTATCTAATTAGCATGTTTTTTGTTATTCCGAGCCTTTAAGATGAAAGAACACAAAAATGTCTCATTATTACGACTAATTTATCATTCGTTTGCTGTGTTTCACTCCTTTCTGCGTGTCTTAAGCCTAATATTACATAATGCTGGAGACTGAAACTAATCGTCCGCTTAAGCAAAGGCAAACTTTCTTCAAAATTTGTTACAGTATGGAAAATATTTTCCTAAGGTGGGCTTTTAAAGATAATATAAAATGCGTTTTAGCTCTGTGCTACTGCCTTAATTAAAACAAGTGATCATATAAGTATATGCAAGGTGTAATAGATTTTCAAATACAAAATAAACAAACATATTAAAATAACCAATAAAAAGGTTATTTTAAAGAGTTTTAAACGTAAACACAGTTTATTCAGACATTTTTGATTGGTGTAAAATGAAATTTTTATCGCGCAGGGGTGATATAGTTAAATTATATATATTTTTAATGAATATTTTTTTTAAAACAATGTGTTCTATTATATTCTTGTTTGGTATTGTCAGCTGCAGACACGCAAGAACATTGACTGAATTTAATTCTAAAATATGAGTGAGTTAGTGTGAGCTCAAAAATGTCTAAGGTCTTCCAAATTTTCGCAACCAATTCAATGTTTATTATAATTTTGTTACTTCCTGGAAAAAAATATTAACAGTTTTATGACTTTAGTTATTAGGAATGCCTACATGATAAATTCTGAAAGTTTCATTTTTTAAATTTTAAACTACGTAATTTTCTAAAGGGTTGATTGATAAAAAGTGAGCTATTAAAATTTTAAAGGATACTTTATTCAAGAAAACGACGATGAACATGCTTAAACAAGCAAATAAGAAATGTGGTTATCCTTCCCGGTAATTATGCGACATAAATATAATTTAAGTATACCATAGAAAGAGTTAAAACTGTATTACGAAATATCGCAATCCTTTTCAATAGAAAACTTAATTATTTAAGATGTATAGTGTTTAAAGACACCCACTGTTAACTGTGTCATGAAGCAGGTAATGGTCTTTTAGTACACACTTATTTTTAAATAAATATCTTTTTACTATCAAGTAAAGGCATTGATTGTATAAAGTCAATACAAAACAATGCATTAATAAACAGTTATTTGCATTCATTATAATCCTCTCTTCTTTCCGAAAATTATTGCCAGCGATTATTTGTGAAAATTTCAAAATGAAAGAAAATGTTTCCTGTATTTTTAAAAACTTAAAATTTTCAAGAAAAAAACAAGAGCTGTTTATGTGAGAAAGACATGCATACAAAAATTTATGCACATCACACCCTTGCTCTCTTGCTAGCAATAATTCATTTAATTTGCTTTATAATCGCCAGCTTTTTTTAGCGAGTGAAAATAACAGGTATAAAATTATAGTTAATTTGGGAGAAATATGATTTAACTAGTTTTATACGCAACAATCCATCATTTAAATCGACTGAAACAATAAAATAACCTAAAACAATAGGTTTTATTTATTGTGACGTATTTTATAAAGGAAACCCAAGGTTTATTACATTTTAGCTTAGTCTAACGTGTTTTTTTAAGTGACCACATTTGAAGGTCTGTTCGAACATCATTTCTTTTTTCTTTATAAAATTCCGACAAACTATCAAAAGCTCTCAAGACACACAGTGATAGCTAACAGCGATGTCGGTTTTCTTTCATAACAAATTTATTTGCATACATAAGCATAGTTGAGAATATTTCATTCCTTGAGTTAGTATCATTTAACTTTGTGGTTGTAGCACAATGAAGAGTTTTTTTTTTCAGCGTGTTAGATCAAGCAGCATGAGATTCGGGTTTTTGTTATTACTTACTCGCGGTGTTACATCTTTCTTTTTGGCGACACTTCTCCCCTTACCGCTTCCCAGTCACGCGTGCGATGCGGTCCGTCGCGGCCGACGCCATCATCGTTATTAGGTCGCCCCCCAGCCAGGGGGTGTGGGGGAGAGTAGGGGACTGGTGGTGGTGGAGGTGGTTGGCTCCAGCCATGCGTGCTATCTCCCCGCAGTCACGTCAGAGCGCGCTGTCGCACATCTGTGCCTCTGGAGCGGGTCCCGCACCGGCGTGACTCAGCCCCAGCTGTCGGCTCGTCCGCAGGAGACCGTCGCCAAAATTCTGCGAGATCGAGGAGAACAGATTTCATCGCGTCATTAAACGTAACATCTTATTATTAAATACCCTAACACTGCGTGACAGAATACGCACAGCTCGAACCGGTGCGGTGGGTCTAGAAGCATGAATTTTAAATTTGTTACTTAACGAAGGTGAGCACTGAGAAATTTTTTTTAAAATATTTATCCCCTATCTGGATAAGATAGAGGATGAAATTTTGCGAAATTTCATCTGTTACACGTTTAGTAATAATACATTTATAGTGACTTTTAATCATATTTCGCATTAATAGAATCCTTCGTTTGTAGTATCGGAAATATTTCACGAAATATTAAACTTCTCTTTCCAAACCTAGTAGCTAAAATATTAATTTTTATAAATATACAAGGATAACTTATTGTAAGAGTCTAAGAAAGGCAACCTATAAATGGAAAAACATATGGTAATGGAATATATAACATTTATCTTCAATGCCATATGATCGAAAATGGTTTAACACCTTACTTGTAGAATGATAACAAACCAAAATTTTTACATCTAAGTTTCTTAACAATTTCCTTGTGGAAACTTATATTTTTCTAGCAATTTAAATGAACTGTAAAAATTTTTTTCAACTATTATTTGTATTTAACATGATTTTAGGTTTAGCCGTACAAATACAATAAATAATACGGTCTGTAGAGTACTGTTACTTTAACCAAATTGATTCGTGAGAAGATACTATCTCTTGAGGGAATTTTTGAAAAATGACGAAGGCAAGACAAGGAAGGGATTGAGAAGTTTTGGAGTGCAGACACGTATATAAAGATCGCCAAGAGCTACCACCACGATGTGCTTTACACTAACGCTGAGACGATGATTTTTTTGGTAATCCTGGCTGTCAGTTAATAGTTAAGCATAAATAACTTTAGATCTTTAACGTCAGTGAGTTGTTAATTAAACAATGTGTCGTTGCTGGTGAGATTTGGTTTATAACAGAAATAGTTACAGGAATATTGCTGGCAGTAACGAGACAAAACATGTAAGAGACAAAATTTGTTAGTAGCTAGAACATCCATGAGGATTAAACATTGCCCACGCTTATTTCTTCTAGATGATATACCTACTTTAGTTCCCAGGAAACACATTAAATTATTTTATTTTTAATATTATGCTCGTTGTAAGTGATCGAATGTCGCGAATGAAATGAACCTACCTCATTTACGAATTTTTCAAAGTGCCTTTGATTTTACCTCGCTACTCGAACATAGAACCACTTGGCGTACGTTCAACTGCGCAAGCGAGGTTTTCGCTGGTCCACGCAACGTGCACAGAAAAACAGGAAACTCCTTCACGAGTTCACCGTTTAGCGCCTTTTTACGAAGCCTTTGATTCTCTCTATCTTTGGCTGGCTGTGCCAAGATCTCCCATGTTGCTTCACAGAACCTTTGAGCTCATCTCACTGATTAACAGCTGCTGTCAGAGCTTCTGCACGGGTCTTTTCTGTGTCAGTGTATGAGTATCCAAGCACAAACCGTATCTACTTACGCCTTCACGTAAATAGATTAAATTGTGGTATTTAACAAATACAAGCATATAAAACTCGAGCACTCAAATGGTATTGTACACATGGTCATGCTTTCTTGAAATATTCAACATCGCCTACAGCCTGGAGCTGTCAACAAACGAAATTCAAAGATTATAAACAAGATGTAAACCTACCCTAAAATAACACAAGCAAGGTGATTGAAAAACATAATTTTATGCTGTGAATTACAAAAGAAATATTTAATGTTAAAAATAATTATGTATCTTAGATTTGCAATTCATAAGCTTCAAGATATACTAAACTCGCTTGAAAATGAAGAATAGCTATGGCGAGCAAGTATTACAATAAGATGATTTATCGGCAAGAAACTAATATTAACATAACTTGCTCGTAAACAAATTATTCAAAACAACAAATTATTTACAGTATTAAGATTGAATAAAATATTTATAGTGCGCATAATACGCCTGAAGGGTAACCATGGTTTCACGGGCCAACGTCATCAACGCCGAACCAATTTAAAATAAACCCCTCGTGTCTGCGGGTCAAAGCCAGCCGAACACTCGCCTTATAGTCTCTGCAATCCATCCTGTCCCTGGCTCGTTCTACTGGTCGTCTCTTCGTAGCAACTCGCCCGCCGACCAGCGCTCTCCTGCCGCAACAGCGCTCGAGCCGGACTTCCTTGGCGCGCTCCGACGACTGCGACTCTGCGATGCGAAAGACAGGCCGCAGCCCTCATCAACTGCCAGCACGTCCGCCCCTGTCACACTCAGTCCAGTATTCCGTAGTATTCGCACTAAAGTACCAGAGAAACACAACAACTGCTCGAAGGTCTAACGTCAGTAGTCAAGGGGGCAAAATTGTCACAGTCGGTTGCACATATACACTGCCATATCAAGCCTGCCTCAAACCAACCACCACTGATTGTTTCTCGTCACGCACTCACGCCCATATGCCCTCTGCATTCCCTTTTTACTTGTATGGGAAAATTAAGAATGATAAGGCATCTAGTGCGTGGCAACAATGTTAATAGGCAATAGGAAATAAACTTCTAGCGCCACTTCCCACTTCCACTCAGCACTTCCTACTCGCACATCGACGGTGAGCATTTTGCGACTTCTGGTGCTACTGGCCATCTCCCACAGGGCCCAAAACTGCAGAGCGACTTCTCACAAATACAAAAAAACTCTCCCAACGAGTGCCCAACTCGCAACTCGAGTTGACACTTCAAGTCGCTGAAGATTATCTTCTTCACTCTGACAGTCTCCACAGCATAACACACCAGGATCTCTCGTATACTACTGGGCTAAGTCCTATTCCAGAATAAATTTAAAGTTCCTCTTACCAGTCACAGAGACAAAGTCCAACTCCGGCGATCGGTGTGTAGTCGGGCATAGTGACGTTCTTCAGACGGTCTGGCAGGGCGGCGGCGGGATTACGTTCTTGCAGGCGTGGTGCTCCCACTCCTTCACTCTGGTTTCTTCGTCTGCTTGCGGTGCCCAGGTCGGGGGTGTATATATATATATATAGGTACATATATGGTGCTCTTCCCCTTCGTTTACCGAACGAACCAAAACGTCCGAGTTACTTCTACTCCCGCGGAGAATAAAGGAGGGGTGGTAATAACATGACTAGTTACGTGGCCAAACCCCACCACTCAACTTTCTCAACCGAGGCGCGCGAAACTTGTTGTGAAGCCTTGCTGGGAGGACATGCCACGCGCCACACGCAGATGTTCGACGGGAGTGAGAGTATCCAGGGGCAAACAAAGTCCAGTCCAGAAAATATACTTAGGTTGTGGGCTGCGAATAGCAACCACAACAAAAGGTAGAAGTCATAGCATGGGCGACGATATCCCAGTTCAACCCACCTACCACATTCTTCAGAATGGCCGAAAGGAGATTTCTGTGTCCGGCCTCAATGCTTGTCAGCTCCATTCCATCCATGTTGTCTCTGCCTCAGGCGGAAAACAACATGGTAATTTTTTTCCCCACAAACTAAATTTACTATATATTCGTGTGGAATAAAAAAACTGAACGCAATTATTTTATTATAATAAACATCGAGTTACAGCATACATTCGTAATAAAATGTAACATGCTGTACTTATAAAATAAATATAATGGACACTAGTTTACAAAAGAATTTAATCTTAAAGCATATAAACTATGGGTGGGAAATTCAACTCCTCGTGTAAATTTAAATATTTTAAATTCATAGAAGTTTTAATATCCAAGAAAAAGTATTAAAGGAAGTGAATATTTGTGTAGTATTTATAGGGACATTTTTGACAAAAAATAATTTATTAACATATTTTACAAGCATAGCTTTTTCAATTTTGATAAATTTTTATTTTTTGAATTTTGTTTTCCAAAGCATAGAGCATGGGTTTTTGATGATATATTTATTTAATTATGATACATGAGATCCCGATTCATATACGAGTTTTTTTTTTTAGAATCGAATTCAAGATTCTTATTTGACAAAACGCTGTTTCGAACCATATGCCGTGTATACAGAGCACTCAGTAGAAGAAAAAAAAGTGCACTGCCTGGTGTAGTGCCTCTGAAACATCCTTCTAAGCGGGTTGTTTGGGTGGGGGGGCGCCTCGTTGAGGAACGACCGATGGTCACGCTAGCCTGAAAAAAAGTGGGGGGAGGGGGGAGAAATTGGCTCCTAACTTCCCAGGCTGGTGTACTTGACGATAGGGGGTACGAGGCAGCGGGGTGTGATCGTATCTAGCAGGGGTAGCTGGTGGGTGGGAGAGCGGTCCACCAGCCCATCAGCTGATAAACCTCCCCCATCCCTGGCTGCTGGACGGTTCTCCACCCCCTACCCCTGCCCTGTACTCCCCAAGTGTACTTCGACCGCTCCCCGCTGGCTAGATAACGTCCGCCGATCAACCCCCATCCCCCTCCCCCTTACTATTCCCAAAAAACTCAACTCCTCTTTTCTTCGCACCGCGGCAGGACTAGGAGATTTACGGACGGCCTGGAGCGAAGAACCCTGATGCCCTACTCCCCCGACTCACGCCTTCGATGGGCTCGTTGACCCCAAGGTCGAGGCAGATCGATCTCTGGCCCTGGGCAGCGCGCCTCGTAGTTAGCAGCACGCGTTAGTCCAATTTCATTATTTTTTTTTTACACAGCGGAACATTTGAAGAGCACTTGGCTGAAGATCCAACATCGGTGCGAGAGTACACTGGGTTTTAATCTCGGGTGTAAAATTTTGGATTCACCATTTCCAGAACCCCTTCCAGTAGGATATAAATGGGCATTAGGGGACCGGTGCGGGTGCGTGGTGTCAGTGGAGTTTTCTGCCGTCTTGTATCGTGACGTCACGGCCATCATTTCGTTTAGTGCCATTTTGTTTTCTGGAACTTTTCGGCAATTTAAATTATATCACTTTTGCAATTTCCGTAACGGCCACCATTTTGAAAATCAGTATTTTTTATAAAAAAAAAGAATAATAATTTTATAAAAAATTAATTAAAAATGTTTTAATAAAAAATTTATTTCAAAACGTACTTACGTAATAGAGTTTGGAGTCCACGGTTTGAACCCGGTGTCGACAAAAAATTGGTCACGATTCCTTCCTCCACGGAAGCCACCGGCAGACTGACTTCTCACCACTAATTCCAAAGTAGATATATTGCCAGCCGTATGACGTCACGTCCGCCACATTGTTTCGTCAGCTAGAGGCCGCTATCTTCGATTCGATGTATTATTTCGTTTGCTAAAAGGGCTACCACAATGTTAGTTAAATTTTTACCCGCTAGAATGCAGTAATAATTTATTGCCAGGGCGCCCGCATCTTGAAATTTGTCCACCGTTTTGGAAATTCGTAATTATTTCGCTACAAATTCGGAGAAATTTCCAAAAATAATTTTAAAATCACTCGTTAATTTACGGATTAAATCGATGGCTTCTTGTACTCTCTTTGATCATTGGTCAATGCAAAAAAAAAAAGGTAATTTAATTTAAAATACCACAAAAGTGACATGTAAATAAAATAAAACATCAAAATTACAAATAAAAATTTATTATATAAATTCTATACTACTACAATTACAAAAAAAGACAAGAAAATAAATAAAGTCTTTAGCATTTCTTTATTTCTGCATCTGATACCCACGAATTAAAGTGAGATGGGAAGTCCCACCACTTGAAGTAGGATCGACCATTTCTCCGTTTTAAATCTTCTCTACCAACTACGTATCGGGATACATAAAGGCTGAATCTCTTCGGCATAGAAGCTTAGCTTGTGGTGTAAAATCCGAGGTAGTAGGTTCTATATGTCACACGGAAATGTTCCGCACTCCATTCACAGTAAAACATTTCTCGAAGACGCATTTCTGCTTGGAGATTCGCACTGTGCCACCGAAATGAGCTTAACGCTTTCGTAGATCTTTCTTCTTCAAGTTGGAAAACACTGTTTGAAGGAGGTGATCATCCTTTACGTCCTTAGGCTTCATTTTTATGGTATAATGCACCGTGGAATTGTATTCGCTTACCAGTTCCGGCAAGATATCAAGCCACTTGAAATTTCCGTTAGCCGTGAACTGTCGGCACTCTTGGTGCACAAAGTTCTGTTAAATATTTCGAAAACGGAAATATTCCAAAATTCATCAAAAATCACTCTTTAATATACCGAATGTTTCGATCAATTCCTGTCCTTGGTTCAATCCCTGTACGATGCGCAAAAAAGGCAATTTTAGGTTAAAAAATTATCTTGTTTTATTAAAACAGTGTAAAGTCAAAAAAGCAACTTAAATTCCTCTTCTGCCAGCTTCTAGTGTGCTGATGATTATATAGACCACCATCTTGAAAATTCGTAATAATTCGTCAAGAAAATCGAGAAAAATGCCATAAATCATAAAAAATTAATTATTAAAATAATATAAATAGTGAACTATCCTTGGTTTGATTCTCAACCAATGATAAGAGTAAATCCAACGTAATATAAATTTTTAATTGTTTCTCCTTACCTTTTGTGAAATTATTTGACCTTTCACTCTACGAAAAACTACTCTAAACAAGATACCTGCCCAAAGAAATATATAAGTTTTCGCTATGCATTACACGGAAGTCTATTTTTTTTAGCATTAAATACATTTCAACAAGTTCATTTCGAAAAGGCCAAGTGTCGTCGGACCAATAGGCCAAGTGTCTTCGGACCACAAGACCATGCCATGAACAATGTCATGCTATAGACCAAATGACTTTGAACCACAAGACCTTCTTCGTCGATCATTAATATAACGTAATTCAAGCAGTCAACAAAAAATGTCTTTGAACTATCAGACCTAAAGTATCGATACAATCCATTACAAGCAATTAGACCAACGGATAATCTTTTACGCTTATTAAAGGACCAAAAATTCCCGAAAAAAGTTTTATCAAGACCAAGAGGTTTTAAACCAGTAATTATTCAGATCTTCTACAGATTTGAATACACACTTTTAACGAAACGATACACATTCAACAAAAAAAACTGGACACATATTATACACAGTACACAAACAGTACAAAAACTGAACCCACAAAACACACATTAAACACACAGGATACACAGTACACATAGTTCACACACTTAACAAACAGTACACACACTGAATACGCAATGGACACACAGTACACGCAATAGACGCACAGTGTACACAGGACACGCAATGAACACACAATACAAAAACAATACACACGCTAGTCACATATTGGACACAGTACACTCACAGGACACACATTAGACACAAAGTGTACACACACAGGACACGCAATGGACACACAGAAAACATACAAGACTAACAATGGACACACAGTTCACACACAGGACCACATTACTCACAATGGACAGACAATGGACAAGCAACGGAGACTCAGTACACAACCTGAACACACAATAAACACAGTACACACGAAGTACACACACAGGACACGCAATAAACAAAAAATACACACTGGACACACAGCACATTCAAATAACACAGAAAACGCACAGTACACACACAGTGAATACAATGGACGCACATATCACATACAGGACACACTATACCAAAGCTGGACACACAATGGAGACATATTATGCACACTGAACACAAAATGAACACACAGTACGCACAATGAACATACAGAATACACAGTACACACACAGGACACGCAATGAACACACTGTAAAGGGTGCCTTTCTAATTGTCAAGGGAGGCCAGAACCTGGCATGGACTGGGGTATGCGTGAATGGAATAGATCAGGTATGCAAGGTAAAAGGTTTCAGGTACAAAGACATTTTTATTCAAATTCAAAATTAATTCAAAAAACATTACGTTAACATTTCTGGTAATGTTAAATGAAAACTATGCATGGTTGAATACATAAATTGAGAACAATTTCTGAGAAAGTGAGTTAGTTGACAATTATAATTTTAATAGGTAAGCCGGCTACACTGTTAGCGATCCAAACAATGGATAGTCAAAATGAGACAATGCGCAGTTAACTCGAAACACAAGCATTGCCACGAATGAAGTTAAATTTATTATAGGTAGAAATACAAACTACTGCAAAGTGCAGGTACATGAAAGAAAGAATTTACATTATTCTTTAAAGAATTTTTAACAAACAAATACGTGCGACGACGTCTCAGGGGAAGACATTTACAAACAAAAAATCGGAAGCGAAGATGAAGTTAAATTTAATGCAAAATTATTTTCAAGGTGGCGGCCGAAAAGGAATTTAGACAAAACAAAATTAAATATAAATTACTACATTAGGGTGAGGGCCACCGCCTCACTGACGACTCAAACAAACTTACATTTCTCCCCTGAGGTCGCACACGCACGAAGTTCAACTAGAACCTCTCGGACTACATGCTAGTAGAATTACAACAGATCAGCTACTGCTGACAATCGAGCCTGACTAAGTAAACCTGTAGAAGAAGGCCCTCAACATGGCCGCAGCTGAATTTATAAACTCGCGCCGCAGCGCGCGCATGCGCACATTGAAAGGGTGGGGAAACGAGTACAAATTGAACAAACACTAGGAGGGGGGGGGGAAGGAGGGAGAAGGATGAGGGGAGCGGAGTGCCGGAGGCCCGCGATGACGCGCGCAGTTCAAATTTAGCGGGCCTAAACGCTACAACACAATCACACTGGA
This sequence comes from Bacillus rossius redtenbacheri, assembly GCF_032445375.1. Classification (NCBI taxonomy): domain Eukaryota; kingdom Metazoa; phylum Arthropoda; class Insecta; order Phasmatodea; family Bacillidae; genus Bacillus; species Bacillus rossius. The sequence continues at coordinate 56,624,737 of NC_086330.1, read as the reverse complement.
CACACATTGGACATACAGAACACAAACAGTACACACTCAGGACATTAAATGGACATACAGTACACACACTGAACACACCATACACACACACTACCTGCAATGGACACACAGTACACACAATGGACACACAATCCTTTGCAAAATTCTTTTTATTTTTATCTTTCTTTACTTACTTCCGTTTAGTCTGGGGGTTTTCAATAAGCTTTATTTAATTCTTTTTCGATTACAACGTTTATATACGTCATGGGTTTATTCAAAATTGTAAATTTTGCTTTTTGTAACCTAGTGTGTTGCCAAAGAAACTCAAGCCACATTTTATATCCGTACAAAAGAAATCATAAACACAATCGTCACGCAAAGTTCTCTTTAGACGGATTACTTTTTGCGTATATATGGCATTGAGTTTTATCGACATCAGCGTTATACACGCGTGCGTATATGTGCTGGAAAAATGAAATAGGGAAAATAATTACATAGGGACGAAATTCAAACGGGACCTAGTGCCAAAATTCAAATGTTCCAACAAAATATCAATTGTGCCATTCCTAGTTATCTTCAAATTGGAGCTAATGCCATACCTACCTTTGTTACTAATTGTATAAGTACTCCACACAATGGTATTCACGAGCGAAAGTGCTCGGAATAGATGCATTGAATGGCTCTCACAATGAGAAATATTGACTTTAAAATATATTTTTTTTTGGAAAATACGCATTTGTTGGTTTACACTGGTTCCCATGTAACCTACCCCCCCCTTTTTTTACCTTTTCATGAATGGAAATAAGATGAATATATAAACAAGCCAAAAACAATAGTTTCTTTAATTTAAAGTAATTTTAAGGACATACGCCATACTGGCTTACAATTCATATCATTGAAAGCTCACAAGAACGGAACAATAAAAATTAATAAACCAACAAAAGAACAAGCTGGTGACGTCAAATGTAAAAATACTAGGTAAAGAAGAACCGTTCAAAATCAGGTGATCTCTAAAATTATTAGGGCTACCCTATTAATCAGCTTCCTAGTCAAACATTCCCGGAATAAGGTTTTGAGGCACTTAGTCCTTTTTGAATTTCAACTCTAAAATTTTTTCTACCGCGAGTTTGCGGGCTCTGCCATAACCACTTTCCTCCTCTCTCTTCCTCCCCCACTCTACAATCGACACCACACAGAATCGGTGTAGAGGTTCAGAAACACCCCCTCCCCCTTATTTTTTTCCTCATTCACTGTAAATACATCAATTTCCGTAATGTAGCGAATAAATTCAAACGGCGCCCACCCCTTCCTCCCCCCTGCTCCCGGGCACGCACCCGACATTAACGGGGTGCGAATGTGAAGATTAATAGCGCGTTCAGCCGCGGCGATTATCTCTGTGCGCGCCGCTGACTGCGTGCGTGTCAGCTGCCCGGCGAGTGGCGGCGGCCGAATAACACTTAAAATATGGGCGCAGTTTTAAACGCGCCACTCCATCAAGTGTCCGGCCGTGACAGCGTGCGTCAGTTGCGGGGAAACTCTCGTTGCAATTCGCGCGGTAATTTGGTTCTGTTTAGTGCACATGTGGCATAAACTAGAAGGGAGAATATATTTTGAACAAGTTATTTTTAATCATTTCCTAATGATAAAACCCATCACAATTCCGATGACCAGATGAAAAACTGTAAAATAGTTGTTGGAATCACTGTGTTTAAATTATATGTGATACACACCTTTGCTCTCTCTCTCTCTCTCTCTCTCTCTCTCTCTCTCTATATATATATATATATATATATATATATATATACACACGAGGGCTGTTTTCTTTTCAAACTCAGATGGGCTACAAAAAACACAAAATTTCATAACTCAATAAATTTACTACCTAAAGTACAGCAGTGTCTTACTTATCGTTCTATATAATAGCCATACCGTAACACAAGTTTCTCGGTGCCTTTTTCGAAGACGTTAGCAGCCAATGAGTAGATATGTAGGGCCAGCGCCTCGGACCCCCCTCTTCATCAAGAGTGTAAGAGAAAGAATCTCCGCGGTTTTGCCACGTATTAGTATTTCCAGTAATCCGTTCTTAGGAATCGGAAACGAAAGTGTAAGGGGTTTTATGTGCGTGTCACTTACGTGAGGACGCTTTGGAAGTGCTTTTCCAAGTGAACGTGATCCCCTGCTTTGTTCATTGATTTTATCCTTAGTTAGATAAAGGTAAAGCGGAGATAAAGCTTAGGGTTGTACTTTTGAGTCTCTATTGCATTTCTGTTTAATTTACTTGTTCTGCAGTTAAGATGAGATAAGTATAACCTGAAAATGAGCTTGCAAATAGTAATCTTCTCACTTGAAGTTGCAGAAACAAATAATTACCAAATAAATATTTATGGTTAGAATAAAAGAAATAGTTCTTTGTTACATATCGAGGGTTTAGAAGTAAAACTATCCAAGTCCACTTTCAGTAACCTTCGGAAAACGTAAAAGGATAATTTGAATGCCTTGCTTAAATTTATAAAATGATTCAACGAAAATGATATTAAAACAACTTGTAAATTTACTATTTATGTGTATAAGTAATAAATATATTTGTATAATATATGAATTTCACGTGCAATATATAATTTTGATGGGAAAAGTGAACTTAGGTTGTTTTATTTTGAAAACCTCTATATGTATTTTTAAGTTAACATTTCCTTGACACAAGACTTCTTACATTGTTGCCAAAAAATTTTAAATCATCTCTACTGATAGATAATAGCCACAGCAGTAACATTAAGCCACTTACTGGTGAGGAACATAAGGCCAAGAGGGGAGAGGGATATAGCTGTTGCGCCATATAGAAATACCAATTTCTGTCCATAACGAAGCACAGGGTGTGTCATATGACCATGGAGGTATTATTCTTTGGCTAGGCAGAATAGTAGAGATGCCATTATAAAGTGAACATTGCTAAACAAACACATCTGCAAGATTTTAGTTTTAATTTAATTAGAACCAAAAAAGGTTTTGCTATGGAGATAGGAAAAAAGGGTGGGGGCTGTTCTAATTTTTACTTCAAATTATAACATGACAAAGATTGTAAACACCACCCATACTTCTTACTTCCATGTACATGACCGTTAAATTTTAAAGATTTTTTTAGGTCACTGCCTAGCAACGGTGCGGTTTGTTGGAAATCACATTGACCAGAAAATATTCCATCTATAACCTCTTCCTATATTTTTTCTTATTAAAATAAGACGGTTTTACATGGGGTGTATGTAATAAAAAATTACAAATTCATTACGATTTAAACTCAATTATAAGCATTTAATAAAGATTTTAATAGCCTGGTGTATGACCCGGGATATTTCCTGTATTTATTAATTATTTTTTAAGAAATCTTAGGAAATGTTTGAATTCTAAGTAGGGGATATAAAAATCAATGGAGGTAATACATTCAGGCAACAACAACCACTTCTTAAAATAAAGACATGTTTTTAAATAAGGGTGGATACACGTTCTAATAGTGACTCCAGTATTTCAATTATAAATCTGGTCACCTTACGTTTTAATAAGTAGTTTCAGAAGTCTCTAGCTACGTGTTTTAAATACATATTAACTTCAGTAACTTCTTAGCTACATTTTTTGCAGTAAGAAATAAACAATCTTACTCTTTAATATCATCAATCTTGAGAATTCCTCAAAGTAATAATAACGCAACTATTCTACTAATTTGGTCGTTTATTATTTGAAATATTCAAAGCGTCACTCGCAATACTCTTACATTTTCCACGGACTTTTTTTATTCGGAAAAACTAATAAAATGATTACTAAACGAAATTTGCTGTTTTCTACCGTCATTTTTGGTCTGCTATGAATTAATACAAATATCTCCCCCGTACAAACTTACAACTGCCTGTTAGAAGGACTCATATAACAACCGGGAACGGTTAACAAAATAACCATCATAATTTATTTGGTCAATCAAGTAACTCGATGCGGTATAACAAAAATTATCATTCGCTTCAATTAATTTCCTTTGGACCAAATTTGTGCTAGTAACTGGTGGTTTTGTTTCAACATTCTTTCTGAAATGAAACTTTAATATCAGATGCAAGTAGACATCGCCTATGGAGTTTTACCCGTTATGTAATCACTTATTGTTCGTCTACGAGTTTATAAAAACATAGAAAATATCATTCTGACTAAATTTAGAGCCAAGGAGGCATTCAATTATAGCGGCTGCCCCAATTAACCAACAATTTTGCAACGCAAATAAATCAGTTATAAACACCTCTTTTTGCTCTATTGCACAGGTTATTCTAAAATTATTAATTTTTTTTAACTTGATAAAACGTTTTTACAAAAATTATTTCATGAATTTTATAAGTTTTGTCTATTAAGTTAGTTACATTTACGCCATTTAGAAATCAATGGTTGGTTTTGATTATGGTCTACAGTACCGTTTTTAAATTTTAAATAACTTTGTTGATGATTCTGCCCAAAGTATTACTTTTAATCAATTATGCATGTATTTTAAGGTCATTTGGCAATGTATAAAATAATTTGTCCTCTTAAACATTAAAAGTAATTATGAAGTGTGTTAATGGGCTCTGATTATTTTTTATCAGTTTGCCAAATATTTGCATGACAAATGATTTACAGAAGTTTTATAAAGTTAGGCTATAACATAAAAATAAAATTATTTTGCACAGATTACATATTAACACAACTTTTACTATTAAATATTTAACTTTATGCTTTTGAAAAGACAAATTTTAATTTTTTATCTATTTAGCTAGGTTAAGATTATAAATGGTATTACACTTATGTCACAAATTTATCAGACTTCTCTTAACACATTCATCAACGAAATTCTTACTAAAAACCTATCCTAACCTCTTTCTTCTCAAATAATATATATAGACACTTTTCAAACGGTCATATTTACAATGACAAGTTTCGAAATTTTGTCTGAGTAATTTAGATGCTTGGACCGGAAAGTCTCAGTATCTATGTTTGCCACACAGTAAATAACTTTTAATTTTTTTGACAAAATTAAAACTTAATACTGATTAATTACTAACAAATAACTAATCAAGCACCAAGCTTGACGCAGAAAACTCCGACTTTCTGTGCACATACCAAGAATGATTTTATTATTAAAGGGGGAAATGTGAGCGAGTCTTTCAGTTCTCGCCAGTGATGTGTAAACATTTAACCTCGGTAACAAGCAAACTCATGTGTTCTCATGTTGTTCAAGTTGCAAATAAACTTATAAAAAAACTCGGACACGAAATTTTAGTAGAATTCTTTAAAATAATCCAGAGCGTGATAAATATACTGATAAAAATATCAGCTTTTCAGGTACATACTAAAATCTATAGACGAAGAGTCACACACTTATTTTCTGCACCCGCCGCTATAGTTCACTGCCTGAATCGTAAAAGTCTCTTGCCACCATCATTAGTATATGGCAGCACGAAACAGATGGAAAGTTTAAACTAATAGAAACAGCTTTGATAAAAGTGAAAAGTACTTTAAAAATCCAAAATCTTGGCTTTGGACCTGATTTTTACACGGAATTTTAATAAATGGATTAAACAGTTAATACTATAAAGTTACCGCAAACGTAAGAATATATTCTTTTATCGATTGATAAAATATTAACATGTAACATTTTAAAAATAAGTATAAGTTTTTATGTTAGGTTTTGCTTAAATGACTGAAATCAATCTGTAAATACTTCCTACAAACAAATCTTTACCTCATTGAGCTAATTCAACATTATTATATAATATGTTTTTAATTATTATTAAAGTTAAAAATATCCTGCAGTGACGAGGTTTGAACCACGTCAAAAATTCTCCCTCAAGCTATACAAGTGCACGCTCTACCGCTGTGCTACCGTTTTTTTTTTTTTTTTAATATTGGGCTGGCATCTGATATTCATCACCAATCAGCCAACCATTCCTCCTTTAGTTACTTATTATTTCTTACAGTTAGACAGTTTAGTGTGACAGTTTTATTGACTTTTACAAATCGATGACAAATTTAAAAGTTAACATATTAACACCCTTACCTTACCCGGGACTAAAACCCAAAACCCCTTGCAACTTAAGCCAGTGTGCACCCGACTACGCTACGGAGATCGGTTACCACCGAGCCTAATGAGTTTTCAGAAGGAGAATATGTATTATTTGACATTGAAATTCCAGTTTTCTTACGTATTTTAAAACTTAGTGATTACTTTTTACAAAGACTATTTTGGTTTACCAATTATAGTCCACATTTGTTTCACTATCAAAAAGTTTTATTTTGCATTTCGAGAGAGTTACAGCAGGTGACTGAAATATTTCGAAGTCCGACTGGGACTCAGTCGTTTTTCTTGCTTGGCTGGTCGTAATTCGGTCGCATAGCGTAATGTATTGACGTTTAGACGTTGAGGTTTTGAGTGACGTATGCGGTGGCTGTGGTCGTCGAGCTTATTGGTACAAGGCAGTGACGCCCGGTGTTATCACGGAATTCACCATAAATTACCAATAGTAACCCAGATATTCTTACGTAAAGGCAACGTAATAAACGTAACTAGTTTTACTGTTACGTCAACTGGACACCCGCTGCCTTTGATTCTGTTTTGGATACGGTAGCCACACACTGATTGGTGTTACGAGTGCCTTTTGCGACATTTCACTCATGTGTGTTACGTAGAGATTCTGACTTACGACTTGAGTGGCATCGGAGCGAATAAAAAATTGTATGGTCCGTGAATGTATTGTCATCGAAGCTCGAGGATCATAATAGTCAGATGTGTGCAGATTAAGAGAAACCTGCAAGTACACTCGCCCTTACGTCCACGTGGGGGAGACGTGTCTGGTAGACACGGTGACGTTCGCTGATATTCAAGAAGCCTCCGGCGTGGGTCGGCGGTACCACCCTTTGTCGGTACCCGACGACTTCACAACTCGCTTCCTGGCTGGCGAGTCCCAGAGCGAGTGGAGACGCCTGCCGGAGGGCGAGTTGGCACTCGTGACCGACGCTTTGTCGCTTCAGGCGAGCGACCACGCATATTCAATATCCTCTGTATCCGGGTGGTGTTTACCATCGCGAGATTGAACCTGTAATTTTAAAAGCCGTTTTCTATTATTCTTAAATATTTAAACTATATTAAAATTGTAGTGATCACTACTGTGTATTGACGTTTTAATTATTTGCCCTGTTTTTTAAGAAAAAAACCACGATTTAGCTATGTGGATGTGGAGTGTTAATTAGTATTTTGACCTAGAGTTGTATTAGTTTATTATTGTTGCACTATAAACAATGATGAATTATTATCTCGTTAATATTTATACGTTTGGTGATATATTAATTCAAATAAGGGATGTACTGGGTATTATATTTCTTGTTTGTTTCAGTAACCATCACCAAGTTTGCTAACGAGTTTGATCAATAACTGTTCAGTACCCGAGCAAGATCATTATAATATCGAGTGTCGTGCTTCCAATTTGTGTGTCAGCATTATTTGTCGTGAACAAATTTGTGTTTAGGTTCAACACAACTTCTCTATCAATTTAGAGTATTTCACCCGACTCATTCCGTTGTCAGGTTTAAGGTGGCAGTTTTTAAAGTGAGCAAATTACAGATTTGCTTATATGGCCTCCTTCAAGAGCATAACGTAAGCACTTCTGCACTTACATAACAGAGCCTTCAGAAATTCAGCATCGCTGACCAAGCATAATGGCCTCACTTAGGAAGGCCAAGACAGGGACGGGGTCATTTCCCTCCATACTTGGGAGAGACTTGAGAGTATATAAAAAAAGTTTTAAACTAAAAGATGAGGCAGTAGCGTTACTCTCGCTTGCAGGAACAGGTCCAGTCGGAGTCCCAACAGTGGACTTCATGGTCCCCCGGACGGAGCGAATGAGCTTGGAACGCAACTCACGGACTGGACCCGTCTCGGAGGGGATGTCGTTTCCCGCGAGGTACTCGAGAAGCTCTCTGCGCCGCAGGGAGTAGACCCACACTGCCGGCGTAGACGAACTCGCCATGGTGCATGAAACGGGAAAAAATAAAATGCAGGCAACAGCGACTGCTACAGGCTAGCAGAGTAGCGCACGCTTGAAGCGCACAATGACATATCCCCGACAGTGGATGCTCCAGCTGGCGACGGAGATAAAGTTCATTACCAAAGAAGTGCTCCTTATACCTAGTAGGAGTCTCGTATAGACTTACTTGCTCTTACCATGTTAATGTGTTTCAAAAATAAAAATGAAGTTCCAAAGAGCGTTTTATCTAACAAGTCGATTAACAATTAAATAAATATGACTTGGGAGAAACACTCCACTTACATACAATCCAGTTTACAATAAACACATTAACTTTAATAGTTAGTATTTTCTCAAGTAGACACGCGCTACCATTCTGTGATTACAATATATGAATACAAAATAATGATATGATAAAATTTTTTTAAATATTATTTGTAACTTACGAGTATATACTCCAAAGAGCCAAGTAGGTTGATTACGTTACTCATTAAAGTATAAATGTATGGATATAAAACGTATTACTTATATGGTATATACAAGTGTATGTTACTATTACACAACAGAGTGTGGCTCACGCAACTGCAAGAGAAACAACACATACCAGCCGGGCGACGATCAGGAATATATAATCAAAGAAATCCGTACGTGACAAACATACGTAATAAATTGGCGACATGAAAGTAGCTGAGACAGGTTGGCGATGCCACTACAAATTTTTAAGTCGCAATCACGAAACATAAACTCACCCATGATCGTAGCCACTACACGGTCGTAGATAATGCTTCAACCCGTAACTAGTGCAGAGTAATCAATCGAAATAGGTGTGCGAACGAGAGCTTATATAAGTAAAGCAAAGTGAGCCTCCGCATAAAAAAATAGATCCTGAAAAGAAGGTAGGGGCTATCAGTACGAGAAAGGAAGGGAAAGGAACAAAAGGCGGAGCAAGGGATGATAAGGGCAAGCACACGACTCCCATACCGACGTTGCCCGAAAAGAGCCGAATTTAATTGCTACTTTCTATTACTCCTACTTTAATGTTATTTTGTTGCTCTGCTAATATATATATTTTTTAATTTTGTATTATTTATTTTTATGAACCCCCTTATGTTGGTGAGAGCTAGTCTATTATTTAATGAAGTTTAAAATATTGTAGTGAAATTTTGTTTACTTTGGTTCCGAGTATAATAGACGCTGGTCCTAGCGGGTAGTGAGGATTGTGGTCACTGACTCATAGTTTGGGTAGTGATCACAGGAGGTCAAGTGTGCAAAGTTTCAACTGAAACGGATCAAAGATGCGCGAACGCATAGAAGACGGACACAATAGAAGACGCACAAACAAATATTAATTATTATTTATAAGATTTACAATTGTCATTATTTTTTTCGGGGAAATTCTTTAGCATTATATAGATATCATAACTGTTGCCGAAGAGAAGGAAAACAAAGCGTTATTTTCAGCGTGTACTTTATTAAAGTTTTGTCAAAATTATTATATTTCTAAGCACAATTTTAATTTCATATTTAATGTTAATATTACTAGTAACACATATGTTATAGCTTTACGAAAGTGATTTTCTAAAAAAAATATAGCATTTTTATTTCAATAATTAACATTTGGTTTATTATTGATTTTTGTAATTAACTTTATTTAGAGGAATACTTTTATTAAATTAGTTACTTTTAATTCATTAATTTGTGTATTTATGCTACAAGTTTTCAAACGAATCGCAACTGTTGTAAAGTTATATCATTACCACTTCCCTTTACTCAATCATTATTTTCACCATTAGAGCAGGCAACAATGGCTTGGACTGTATCAAATCTATAATACACACTGATATAAAAGAAGCAAACATAGCTTAGACTGCGATCTAAATTTATTTGTTGTGTATAATTTCTAATGTTCTTTTAAAATCTCAAATGTATGAGAGACCAGTTAAAAAGCACCAGCACTAATATTTATCTATCACATTATAATTATTATAATTATTATTATTTTAAAAAGAGTGGTTTCTGTTACTTAGAATATTTTTATTAAATCTGATTCTACTAAAAAACTTTTATCATGTTAGGTATACATGTAAAATAAAAAATCATAGCGGGTAGGTATGCATTTCATAATTTAAAACTACTATTTTATATATTTATATTTTATAGGACATATGAGCAATGTGCTATTTATTGGCAGATATGCAACCAGGATTGTGTATTTTAATAATTTACTTTATAGAGATCGTAATAAATGTTTATTTCGGCTAAAAAAATGTCGCCATGTTGGTTTCACTTTAAAGTTTCAAGTGAATCATGGAATTATAACAATCGGAAGTCCATGTTGCCCTTTACATCCTCACGTAGTTAGTTAACCATGGTTTAGGTAAACATAGAGATAGAGCACATGTTTGTTTTTTTCTCTGTGCGAGATGGTTGAGCCAAAAGATAAGAGAAAATTCAGTGTACTTCACGTAGCAATATGGCCGCCGATTGCCGGTTAATCGTCGCCATGTTTGTTCTAATTATAAAATTTTATGTGCACCATATTTAATTTTAACATCGTATTCTTTTATTTCAGCAGTCGTGTGTGGCCGTAACCACTGTTTTATTCTAAAAAATTAATATAAATTTAATTCTACATGTTAACACTCTCTCTAGTGGGAAAAAAATTCAGAAAGGTTAAATGAATTATTTAAATAGAGTTTTATTTATTAACTACTATTTTCACTTTTAATTAAATTAAAACACACAAAATGTTTGTACACAGATTAATCACTTTTTTTCATTTAGCCCACAGTTTGCTCTCCCCACCGGAGCTCGACTAGACAGTTTCTCTCCCTTACACACTGCCTCGCACTAATCTCTCGTCCGTCGCACAAAGCGCAGTCCCGATGAGCTTGTCTCCGCACACGAAGCCCGTCGCTCGTCGCACGTGTTTGCTCGCCAGGGCGTCACTCGCCCTCTTTACTTCACTGCCTCTGAAGCTGACGTAAACATTTTGTACACCTCAGTTCCCTTCTGGAATGGTCTCGCGCCCCTTTGAAGTGTGGCGTCACCAGGGTCAACTTGACACCCGAAGCAACCAGAACAATGGCGTTTTAGTTACGTGGCGGGCTCTGGGAGTCCGCAGGAACTTACGGAGGGAGGCAAAGTTCGATGCCATAGCGCCGCGGAAGGGAGATATGCGGAGGTAGGAGAGTAGGAAGGCACTGCCACTAATCCGACAAGGAATGTCACGCAAAAGGACCGCGCCCCGCGGGTCAACGAGCCAGGCGATCGGCCAGCAGCCCCACTGGCCTGCCTCGCCTCCAGTATGCTCGTAACAATACTTTCTCTGTGTGTAAATTGTTATTGGGTTATTCCTACCTTTCAAAGGGAAATGTGTAATACAAATAGCTAAATGTTTTTACGTAAAGCCTTATATTTTTGAGTCCAAGAGGGCGTCTTGTATTTGGAATTTTAATCATGTCCAATATTCTTAATTTTAATACATTTTTATCAGCAGGTTTTTAAAAGTTTGAGTTTTTCTTTATTTCGGTAAACGGAAAGGGTGGACCCATGGAACGTGGAAGTGGTGTACTCATGATGAAAGGTAGTGGCAGACATATGAGGCAAGGCTGTGGCAGTCTCAAAAGCAAATGCAGTGGCATACCCATGAGGAAGAACAGTGGCATACACACGAGGAATTTTTTTTTTATTACAAGTCCATTTTCCTTATTTTTGTTCACCCCAGGGAGTTTGGGCGAAAAAAAATTAAAATATATTGTATATTAATCTTTCATCTATAGTGATAAGAGAGAGAGTTTTTGGGTTGGTCTGTCTGTCGTAGTTCGCGTATTGCGGATACGTGAAATTTGGCACGGGAATCATTCGCAAGAAAAAGGGGGTGTTTTCGTTGTTTGCGCATCGTAGAAGTTTTTTTTATATTCTTATTTATTTTATTTATTTTGTAATGCAATTATGGACCGCGTTTTCCTAATAAGTTTGTTATTATGTTGCCTTATACAACATGAAAGATCAAACCATCGTTATAAACCTGAAGGGGCAGGCATAGATGGAATTATGGTGCATCCAAAACCATAGTTTCTGAAAATGCCAAGTACTTCCCTCAGAGCGTTAAAGGGATATGTGCTTTGAGTGAGAAACTAAGCCCATATACTTGCAGCAGTACCGATTTCCCGCATGAAATTAAATTCGAAAGTGTAAACATACTGTTGTACCCCTGCTTTGACCAAAAGCTTGCAGAAGGCAGGATATAATGAATTGACAGCGAAATAGTGAGTTAGTTATGTAATTCTCCAAGAACATCCCAAAACAAATAAATATCCTCCTAATTTAACATATTCTTTGGTTCTTTATATAAACATAGAAAAATCATGGACAGTACATGCCAAACAATATATATATATTAAATTAAACTATTAATAACAGGGTATAGCAGGCTTCGCCCCTCTTGACTAGAGTACATAACACAATAAAATCATAAATATACCTATACCACCCCGGTGCACCATGGGTGTCGCACATGAACCTCCACTATAAATGTTAAATACAAAAAAGGTTAAATGACAATATCGCTTAAAACTGCACTTAAAATATATATATAGGAATATAAAATATTATCACCTTTGACACAATAAATTTGGTGCTCGGTTCAGTTAATTTACTCATTCATTGTTTTTGGCAAATTAATTACTTGTTGCCTCAAACTCTTCCAGTCCAGTTCGAAAGTTCATGATCATCAGGCAGCAAAGAGAAAATATAATTACAATTAATTATTATAATAGTTCACAGCCAATTTTCTGCCTCACAAATTACCCTATCGAGCACCTTACTAGAAACCTTTATAAATTTACTTCATATAGATACCTACATAAAAATTTATAACATTATAAAAAATGCGGAAAAATTACAATAAAATTTTATTATTAGTAATACACCCAGTGCGCATAACTCGCATGAAGGGTACAAAATATTAACAATTTCCATCAACGTTATTATAAAATGTTTCTCAAAATTACTTACAGGTTGGCACGGCTTTCCATACACCTAATGGAAAAACAAAATCTTTTCCTTTTCGAGTCCAAAAGTAAATCATATCCCCACAAACGACTCAAAAATTAATAAGCTGGGAAAAATCAAATTATAATTATCCAAATAGGTAACGACTCATAACGAGACTCGACGACGTAGTTACTTGTTGCTGTGTCTAAACCAAAACAAAAAAAAACTTCCATTAAAAATATTAGCGTTATATCCTAACGATATCTCGAAGGTGAAAATACAGGCGTGGCGTAGCCCACAAGGTCTACCCAGCGTCACAGAAGGTCCGTCTGACGTAATCTTGACGAAAAGTAAAGTTCAACACTTACAGTTCGTCTGTTGCCATTTGCTTCCGGAGATATCAAATAATCGCACGAAGCAAATCCAATTTATAGAAGCCCCAAAACCAAGCAATTACACTTCCTCGCAGTAAGCTTCAACCGGGTTGAAGAAGGAGGATCAGCACCACGCACGGCAGCATTTTACACCCACGACATTAGCGACTAGGCTCACACGACAGAAAGATAAAATTCCCAATTTACTAAAAATAAAATATTTATCCTCATTGGTAATAACTGCGTAGAAAGTAGTATATAATAGGGCATACTAGATCAGGCCTCAGGCGGTGGATTGAAGATTGTCGACCGCCATCTTGGATTGTGACGTCACGGCGGCCATCTTGGATGGTTGTGACCTTGACCTTTGACCTTGACCTTGAATTTGATCCTCAAAATCCGCCAAAATTGGGCAAAATTTGCCCCAAAATTCCTCAAAAATCGCCAAAATTTCCATTTCTGTGGAAAAAAGTTCCGCCAAAAAATTTCAAAAAATTCCACAAATTAAAAATTTCTCTTTTCGAGGGAAAAATTTCCCGTTTCGAGGGAAAAATTCCCGTTTTTAGTCCTTAAAAATCCCAGCGGCTGAAAATTCCTAAAACTGGCTTAAGCATCCTTAACTCAAGCCTCAGTTAAGCCATTTCTAGGAATAAGGATACCATGACCGCCATCTTGGATTATGTCGCCACCGTTGCAATTTTAGTTACGGTCGCCATCTTTAAAATCTTCATTTACTATCCGATTTTAATGAATTTTTTTTTTAAATTATAAAAAAATTCAAATAATAAAATTTTAATAAAAAATATTTAAAAAGCATATATTAACGACACGGAGCTCGGAGTCCGCGGTTCGAACCCGGTGGGTGCAAAAAAAATTAAAAATGACGACAGATCCTTCCCCCTAGGTGGCTGCTGGCAGACTGACCCCCACCACTTTTACCAACGCACATATACCATCAGGTAGTATGACGTCATGTCCGCCATCTTGTCTTCGATGCTGGAAGCCAACATCATTGTATCGTCGGCTAGAGTGCGCTGACACCATGCTAGTTTAATTCTTACCCACTAGAGTGCAGTAATCATTTATTACTGTGACACCCGCCATCTTGTCATTTGGCCGCCATCTTGAAAATCCGTAATTATTTAGCTAGAAATTCGGGAAAAGTTCCAAAATTCATTAAATAAATCACTCATTAATTTACATATTGATTCGATCGATTCCCGTCCTCGGTTCGATACCCGATCGTTGCAATAATGTTTAATCTTATGTAAAAAAAATAAATTAAATAAACCATGTTCAACATTCGTAAAGAGACTCTAAATCCTCTACGACCACCATCCTATCAGACATCAAGACCACCATATTGGAAATGTGTAATTTTAATGCTAGAGATCTGGGAAAAAGTTCAGAAATCATTAAAAAAAATTTCCGATCAATATACTGATTAATTAGATCGACTAAGGTCCTTGGTACGATCTAGGATGATGCAAAAAAAATTAAATATAACATCAATTTAACATAAAAGTAACAGGTTCGAGGAATTAAACACCGCAAGTTATTTTACAAACATAATATTTATTACATAATTTCTATTCTACTACAGGATCACTTACGAAAGCCAGCAATCTTATAATCATTTAGTTCCGCAGCGGTGTGAAATGACTAATTCTTAGCTCCAATCGGTTTATACTAGACAGAGTCCAGCCAGAACCTTTACAGACATAGTCCACCTCTTCTTGACAGAGTTTCTGGATACCGTTTTTAACAGTTTGCTTCACATCGTTAGAACTGTAAATTACTGCAGCCGATGTCTTGAATGCACACTTCTTCACTTTGTCATCGAACGGATATGGCTTTCCATATATACAGTCCAACCACAAGTTATATTTCAAAGGTCCGTTTGTTGCTACATCATCAGTAAGCTGATTGATTATCTTCTATCTGATATCGTCAAGAAAATTACAACTGTCCTTCGACTCACCGAACGTATTTAGATAATAGTAGTCTTTCAACGTTCCACGAAATGCAGACTGCGCCAAGTAGAAGCCATTTCGTTCACTTGTAATGCTCCGAACACAGTCTTAGGTTTAGTTCCATGTTCAAACGTCATAACAATCGGTTGCTGGGCATCTGTTTTTTTGGTTGTACACTTTCGTGTCTTCAATCTAAAGCGAGGAGTCGAAATGTCGGCAGGTAGTTCAGCAGTAGGAGCACAGACTCCACCTTTACATTTTTTCGCATGATGTCGCAAACTATCGATTCGAGTAAACCATTCATGACAATCATCACATCGAAACTTGATACGAGAAGGATTCTTTTTGCATTTGCTCCGCTCATGTCTTCGTGCATCATGGAAAAATGCGAATTACGTATCACAGTAGCTGCAAGGATACCGTGCTGATGTAGACGAACCTTTAGAACCCGATCCAGATATGGACGTTGCAACAGTAGTACCATTTCCAGGCATACTCTTATGAACATCGATGCATCGCTGTTGCACCGAAACCTTTACTTTCTGCCACACAGCAGGACCTTTACATGCCTTCATGTGCGTTTTCATATTATCTTTTCTGGCAAACTGCTTATGACATTTCTCACAAACAAACATTTTACGATATAGGTTCTTGACACATTCGCTCCTCTCGTGTCGCCGAGCATTGCTGTTGTTTGAGAAAATCTTGTCGCAGTAACAGCACCGATGTTCGCTAGTTGTCAAATCAGCATCCATTGAAGTCTCCATCGAGGTCGTATCGTCGATCGTCGTGGTTTCCTGCACATCCAGCTCAGTAGTTATTAAGCTATCTTCTGCTGGTGGTATCACATCTATTGAAATCTCCTCCAATGTTGACGTCGTCGTCGTTGCCAACGAGATCTGCTCCACCATTGTCGTCGCTGACGTCAAGGTTCCCGTAGACGATGGTACAACGTCCATCGAGTTCGACGTTAAAGTCGGTAAAGATGCCATCGAGTTCTCAAGAACAGGTAATTACGCGACAATTGCACCAGATGAAATAATCTAGGTGATCCTTACACCGTCGACGACAGTAACAAACTGACCGACCTGCTGTCTAGGACTCGCTTATATACATGCACCGGATGGAATAATAAGCTAGTCAAATCAAGAATCATTTACAATAATACTAGAGTCAAAACAACATAAAAAATAGAAGGACCAACAAAGAAAAGGCAGCACATTCGGAAGCACCGACAACGAAAAGGCAGCACATTTGGAAGCACCGACAACGAAAAGGCAGCACATTTGGAAGCACCGACAACGAAAAGGCAGCACATTTGGAAGCACCGACAACGAAAAGGCAGCACATTTGGAAGCAACGACAACGAAAAGGCAGAACCGACAACGAAAAGGCAGCACATTTGGAAGCACCGACAACGAAAAGGCAGCACCGACAACGAAAAGGCAGCACATTTGGAAGCACCGACAACGAAAAGGCAGCACCGACAACGAAAAGGCAGCACATTTGGAAGCACCGACAACGAAAAGGCAGCACATTTGGAAGCACCGACAACGAAAAGGCAGCACCGACAACGAAAAGGCAGCACATTTGGAAGCACCGACAACGAAAAGGCAGCACCGACAACGAAAAGGCAGCACATTTGGAAGCACCGACAACGAAAAGGCAGCACCGAAAACGAAAAGGCAGCACATTTGGAAGCACCGACAACGAAAAGGCAGCACCGACAACGAAAAGGCAGCACATTTGGAAGCACCGACAAAGAAAAGGCAGCACCGACAACGAAAAGGCAGCACATTTGGAAGCACCGACAACGAAAAGGCCGTACCGCCAACGAAAAGGAAGCACATTTGGAAGCACCGACAACGAAAAGGTCGCACCGCCAACGAAAAGGAAGCACATTTGGAAGCACCGACAACGAAAAGGAAGCACCATCAACGAAAAGGCCGCACCGCCAACGAAAAGGAAGCACATTTGGAAGCACCGACAACGAAAAGGCAGCACCGCCAACGAAAAGGAAGCACATTTGGAAGCACCGACAAAGAAAAGGCAGCACCGCCAACGAAAAGGAAGCACATTTGGAAGCACCGACAACGAAAAGGCAGCACCATCGACGAAAAGGAAGCACATTAATTTGTCATTGACTCCAATATTCATTGGCTCCAATATTCATTAGCTCCAATATTCATTGGCTCCAATATTCATTGACTCCAATATCCATGAGCTCCAATATCAATTGGCTCGAATTGCTCCAAAAGGTTCCATCAGCCTTTTGGCTCCAACAGTTTTTTGGCTCCGATAGTCATTGGCTCCAATAGTCTTTGGCTACAATATTCATTGGCTCCAATAATCATTGACTGCAATATTCATTGGTTCCAATATTCATTGGCTCCAATATTCATTGGCTCCAATATTCAATGGCTCCAATATTCATTGACTCCAATATTCATTGGCTCCATCAGTCATTGACAACTACAGTCTTTTGGTCCCAAAAGTCTTTTGGCTCCAAATATATTAGGCTAGAATTCTTCGAGTCTAAGAGACTATGAGACCACATGGTTACAGAACTACGTGACTACGAATCTTCATGTTTACGAGACTGCGAGGCTACAGAGCTACGAAGCCTCTAGTACACAGGTTTACGTGACTGCGAGGATACAGGACTACCGGTCTGCATGAGTACTTGACTACGAAGCTACTCGTCTACAATGCTACAATTACAGCATCTGTTTTCGTCAGAATTTTCTCTTTTGCTCCAACTGCACCACCAGCATTATGTTATAAGATTACAAGGCCGCCTGCTTACGTAGCTTCAAGTCTACGAGGATACTTGGATACGTAGCTATAATTCTACGAGGTCCTAAGACTTCATGACTACGCGACTTCGAGCCATGAGGTTACGAGATTACATGACTACGAATCTTCATGTTTACGAGACTGCGAGGCTACAGAGCTACGAAGCCTCTAGAAAACGAGTTTACGTGACTGCGTGTATACAGGAATACAAGTCTGCATGAGTTCTTGACTACGAAGCTACTCGTCTGCAAGGCTCCAATTGACACATCTGTCTTCGATGGAATTTTCTCTTTTGCTACATCTACACCATCAGCATTATGTTATAAGATTACAAAGCTACTTGCTTACGTAGCTTCAAGTCTACGAGGCTCCAATACATCATGACTACGAGACTACGAACCATGAGGTTACGAGACTATGCGATTGCAAGTCTTCAAGGTTACGTCATCGCGAGGCTATAGGACTACGAAGCTTCCAGAACGCATGGTTACGAGAATGCATGACTAATTGACCGCATGGCTACGAAACTTTATGTCTCTAACTGACTACAATAGCACTATTCAGTGGTGAGAGTTAATTTATTTCATGCAAAGGTACTTGCTGCAAGCAGTTCCGCTTTTCAACATCAGATGACGTCATGTTTTGCTTGCAGGTAAAATAATATTTATTTATTTTATGCGGGATGCGGGTTGTTCACTATCGGTCGCATAAGAAGAATGGCATCGATAGTCTTCAAGGAGAAGGAAGTTCGTCCTTCCTGCTAGTGCTTCTCAGATTTCTCACGGTCCGCCATCTTGGATTGCGACGTCACGGCTGCCATCTTGGATGGGTGTGACTTTGACCTTTGACCGAAACCGCAGGAATGATCGCAAGCACACGGATTAACCATCATAATATTGATAAGAATAATCAGGAGCACACGGAGAAAACCATTATAATATTGGCAAGAATAATCAGGAGCACACGGAGAAAAACGACACATGTTTTCTTTGATATCATAAAATTACAGGGAAAAAAAATTTAAAAATAAAAATAAATTAATAAAAAAATTTAAAATAAAAACAAAAAATACATAAACTGATTCTGCTAGCTTGTAAACTTATCATTGTTGAGCAAAGATAGAGTTCTAGTACAAGCCAGAATTTTATGTATTTTTTGTTTTTATTTTAAATTTTTTTATTAATTTATTTTTATTTTTAAATATTTTTTTCCTGTAATTTTATGATATCAAAGAAAACATGTGTCGTTTTTCTCCGTGTGCTCCTGATTATTCTTGCCAATATTATGATGGTTTTCTCCGTGTGCTCCTGATTATTCTTATCAATATTATGATGGTTAATCCGTGTGCTTGCGATCATTCCTGCGGTTTCGGTCAAAGGTCAAAGTCACACCCATCCAAGATGGCAGCCGTGACGTCGCAATCCAAGATGGCGGACCGTGAGAAATCTGAGAAGCACTAGCAGGAAGGACGAACTTCCTTCTCCTTGAAGACTATCGATGCCATTCTTCTTATGCGACCGATAGTGAACAACCCGCATCCCGCATAAAATAAATAAATATTATTTTACCTGCAAGCAAAACATGACGTCATCTGATGTTGAAAAGTGGAACTGCTTGCAGCAAGTACCTTTGCATGAAATAAATTAACTCTCACCACTGAATAGTGCTATTGTAGTCAGTTAGAGACATAAAGTTTCGTAGCCATGCGGCCAATTAGTCATGCATTCTCGTAACCATGCGTTCTGGAAGCTTCGTAGTCCTATAGCCTCGCGATGACGTAACCTTGAAGACTTGCAATCGCATAGTCTCGTAACCTCATGGTTCGTAGTCTCGTAGTCATGATGTATTGGAGCCTCGTAGACTTGAAGCTACGTAAGAAAGTAGCTTTGTAATCTTATAACATAATGCTGATGGTGTAGATGTAGCAAAAGAGAAAATTCCATCGAAGACAGATGTGTCAATTGGAGCCTTGCAGACGAGTAGCTTCGTAGTCAAGAACTCATGCAGACTTGTATTCCTGTATACACGCAGTCACGTAAACTCGTTTTCTAGAGGCTTCGTAGCTCTGTAGCCTCGCAGTCTCGTAAACATGAAGATTCGTAGTCACGTAGTTCTGTAACCATGTGGTCTCATAGTCTCTTAGACTCGAAGAATTCTAGCCTAATATATTTGGAGCCAAAAGACTTTTGGGACCAAAAGACTGTAGTTGTCAATGACTGATGGAGCCAATGAATATTGGAGTCAATGAATATTGGAGCCATTGAATATTGGAGCCAATGAATATTGGAGCCAATGAATATTGGAACCAATGAATATTGCAGTCAATGATTATTGGAGCCAATGAATATTGTAGCCAAAGACTATTGGAGCCAATGACTATCGGAGCCAAAAAACTGTTGGAGCCAAAAGGCTGATGGAACCTTTTGGAGCAATTCGAGCCAATTGATATTGGAGCTCATGGATATTAGAGTCAATGAATATTGGAGCCAATGAATATTGGAGCTAATGAATATTGGAGCCAATGAATATTGGAGTCAATGACAAATTAATGTGCTTCCTTTTCGTCGATGGTGCTGCCTTTTCGTTGTCGGTGCTTCCAAATGTGCTTCCTTTTCGTTGGCGGTGCTGCCTTTTCTTTGTCAGTTCTTCCAAATGTGCTTCCTTTTCGTTGGCGGTGCTGCCTTTTCGTTGTCGGTGCTTCCAAATGTGCTTCCTTTTCGTTGGCGGTGCGGCCTTTTCGTTGATGGTGCTTCCTTTTCGTTGTCGGTGCTTCCAAATGTGCTTCCTTTTCGTTGGCGGTGCGACCTTTTCGTTGTCGGTGCTTCCAAATGTGCTTCCTATTCGTTGGCGGTGCGGCCTTTTCGTTGTCGGTGCTTCCAAATGTGCTGCCTTTTCGTTGTCGGTGCTGCCTTTTCTCTGTCGGTGCTTCCAAATGTGCTGCCTTTACGTTGTCGGTGCTTCCAAATGTGCTGCCTTTTCGTTTTCGGTGCTGCCTTTTCGTTGTCGGTGCTTCCAAATGTGCTGCCTTTTCGTTGTCGGTGCTTCCAAATGTGCTGCCTTTTCGTTGTCGGTGCTGCCTTTTCGTTGTCGGTGCTTCCAAATGTGCTGCCTTTTCGTTATCGGTGCTGCATTTTCGTTGTCGGTGCTGCATTTTCGTTGTCGTTGCTTCCAAATATGCTGCCTTTTCGTTGTCGGTGCTTCCAAATGTGCTGCCTTTTCGTTGTCGGTGCTTCCAAATGTGCTGCCTTTTCGTTGTCGGTGCTTCCGAATGTGCTGCCTTTTCGTTGTTGGTCCTTCTATTTTTTATGTTGTTTTGACTCTAGTATTATTGTAAATGATTCTTGATTTGACTAGCGTATTATTCCATCCGGTGCATGTATATAAGCGAGTCCTAGACAGCAGGTCGGTCAGTTTGTTACTGTCGTCGACGGTGTAAGGATCACCTAGATTATTTCATCTGGTGCATAAGTCGCGTAATTACCTGTTCTTGAGAACTCGATGGCATCTTTACCGACTTTAACGTCGAACTCGATGGACGTTGTACCATCGTCTACGGGAACCTTGACGTCAGCGACGACAATGGTGGAGCAGATCTCGTTGGCAACGACGACGACGTCAACATTGGAGGAGATTTCAATAGATGTGATACCACCAGCAGAAGATAGCTTAATAACTACTGAGCTGGATGTGCAGGAAACCACGACGATCGACGATACGACCTCGATGGAGACTTCAATGGATGCTGATTTGACAACTATCGAACATCGGTGCTGTTACTGCTACAAGATTTTCTCAAACAACAGCAATGCTGGGCGACACGAGAGGAGCGAATGTGTCAAGAACCTATATCGTAAAATGTTTGTTTGTGAGAAATGTCATAAGCAGTTTGCCAGAAAAGATAATATGAAAACGCACATGAAGGCATGTAAAGGTCCTGCTGTGCGGCAGAAAGTAAAGGTTTCGGTGCAACAGCGATGCATCGATGTTCATAAGAGTATGCCTGGAAATGGTACTACTGTTGCAACGTCCATATCTGGATCGGGTTCTAAAGGTTCGTCTACATCAGCACGGTATCCTTGCAGCTACTGTGATACGTAGTTCGCATTTTTCCATGATGCACGAAGACATGAGCGGAGCAAATGCAAAAAGAATCCTTCTCGTATCAAGTTTCGATGTGATGATTGTCATGAATGGTTTACTCGAATCGATAGTTTGCGACATCATGCGAAAAAATGTAAAGGTGGAGTCTGTGCTCCTACTGCTGAACTACCTGCCGACATTTCGACTCCTCGCTTTAGATTGAAGACACGAAAGTGTACAACCAAAAAAACAGATGCCCAGCAACCAATTGTTATGACGTCTGAACATGGAACTAAACCTAAGACTGTGTTCGGAGCATTACAAGTGAACGAAATGGCTTCTACTTGGCGCAGTCTGCATTTCGTGGAACGTTGAAAGACTACTATTATCTAAATACGTTCGGTGAGTCGAAGGACAGTTGTAATTTTCTTGACGATATCAGACAGAAGATAATCAATCAGCTTACTGATGATGTAGCAACAAACGGACCTTTGAAATATAACTTGTGGTTGGACTGTATATATGGAAAGCCATATCCGTTCGATGACAAAGTGAAGAAGTGTGCATTCAAGACATCGGCTGCAGTAATTTACAGTTCTAACGATGTGAAGCAAACTGTTAAAAACGGTATCCAGAAACTCTGTCAAGAAGAGGTGGACTATGTCTGTAAAGGTTCTGGCTGGACTCTGTCTAGTATAAACCGATTGGAGCTAAGAATTAGTCATTTCACACCGCTGCGGAACTAAATGATTATAAGATTGCTGGCTTTCGTAAGTGACCCTGTAGTAGAATAGAAATTATGTAATAAATATTATGTTTGTAAAATAACTTGCGGTGTTTAATTCCTCGAACCTGTTACTTTTATGTTAAATTGATGTTATATTTAATTTTTTTTGCATCATCCTAGATCGTACCAAGGACCTTAGTCGATCTAATTAATCAGTATATTGATCAGAAATTTATTTAATGATTTCTGAACTTTTTCGCAGATCTCTAGCATTAAAATTACACATTTCCAATATGGTGGTCTTGATGTCTGATAGGATGGTGGTCGTAGAGGATTTAGAGTCTCTTTACGAATGTTGAACATGGTTTATTTAAATTATTTTTTTTACATAAGATTAAACATTATTGCAACGATCGGGTATCGAACCGAGGACGGGAATCGATCGAATCAATATGTAAATTAATGAGTGATTTATTTAATGAATTTTGGAACTTTTCCCGAATTTATAGCTAAATAATTACGGATTTTCAAGATGGCGGCCAAATGACAAGATGGCGGGTGTCACAGTAATAAATGATTACTGCACTCTAGTGGGTAAGAATTAAACTAGCATGGTGTCAGCGCACTCTAGCCGACGATACAATGATGTTGGCTTCCAGCATCGAAGACAAGATGGCGGACATGACGTCATACTACCTGATGGTATATGTGCATTGGTAAAAGTGGTGGGGGTCAGTCTGCCAGCAGCCACCTAGGGGGAAGGATCTGTCGTCATTTTTAATTTTTTTTTGCACCCACCGGGTTCGAACCGCGGACTCCGAGCTCCGTGTCGTTAATGTATGCTTTTTAAATATTTTTTATTAAAATTTTATTATTTGAATTTTTTTATAATTTAAAAAAAAAATTCATTAAAATCGGATAGTAAATGAAGATTTTAAAGATGGCGACCGTAACTAAAATTGCAACGGTGGCGACATAATCCAAGATGGCGGTCATGGTATCCTTATTCCTAGAAATGGCTTAACTGAGGCTTGAGTTAAGGATGCTTAAGCCAGTTTTAGGAATTTTCAGCCGCTGGGATTTTTAAGGACTAAAAACGGGAATTTTTCCCTCGAAACGGGAAATTTTTCCCTCGAAAAGAGAAATTTTTAATTTGTGGAATTTTTTGAAATTTTTTGGCGGAACTTTTTTCCACAGAAATGGAAATTTTGGCGATTTTTGAGGAATTTTGGGGCAAATTTTGCCCAATTTTGGCGGATTTTGAGGATCAAATTCAAGGTCAAGGTCAAAGGTCAAGGTCACAACCATCCAAGATGGCCGCCGTGACGTCACAATCCAAGATGGCGGTCGACAATCTTCAATCCACCGCCTGAGGCCTGATCTAGTATGCCCTATTATATACTACTGTAGAACACTGCTGCACTTGAAAATTAGGTAACCGACGGAGCAAAACCTCCCGTAACTTAAGTTATTATATTTCACCAAGGTTTTCCATACTTCTACACAAAGTTACAGCCATGGATTTTATTACGCAGCCACTCCATCGGCACGAAAATTGAAACCCACTCAGGCCATGGCTCGTAGCAGACAGACACTCCCCAGAGAACCACGTCAACAGCCCAGGGCACCACAGGTGCCAACCTCAACCCACCAAAAAGAAAAACAAAAGACCAACGCAGACACCGCGTACCGAAAATTGCCGATCAGAGCCTGAAATGCGCACGAGTAGCTCTAGATCCTGACAACCGGAAACGCGCTCGCGCTCCTAGATACACACCGGCCAAGACAACAAATCTGAGGTTACGACTCGCGCCGTCATAAGACTAACGGTAAATAACACCGCGCCGGTACACAAAAACAAGCGCCACTAAATGTGACGTGACACACAAGTCACACTGTGGGACTCTGATTTTAATTTCATAAACGTAGGGCTTATGTCCCCTTTCTATTCTAAGAAATTTCTCCCACCTCTTCTTAACGAAAGGGGTATTCCCCCAATGGATAAGTTATTCAGCATAACTGAGCTTGAAGATGTTTTGTCAATGTTCGATTGTTACATAAAGTCAGCGTAACCCGTTGTTACCAGTAAATATAATGCTACCAGACGTAAGCATAAGTTTCAGGTTGGAAATAGGGTACTTCCCTCACTATTTGATAAGGTAAATTAAAAGTAATCCTTCCTGATGTAGAACAGTTCTGCAGAGTTCGCTTTATTTATAAGAAGATTGTTCTCATGAGTTGGGATAAACACCCTAAAAGATTAAATAAAGCCCATGTCGGACTTTTGAAATCTTTTGTAGGGTATTTTTTTTTTTTTAATTGTGGCGTCTTTCTGTTTCGTTTTCGTTACTGTTTTCAGTTTGGCTTGGTTCGCACATGAATCCCCTTCCTACCAACCCCTCTCCACGGAGACTAGGGACTGAAGCTGGCACAAGTACCGTCATCATGACGCCTCCCTGGGCGCCAGGACTTCGCGCAATATTTTGACGCTCTCTGCTTATCCGTCCGTAGAGTCGCCACCAGTGTACGAGACTGGCGAGTTGTCCGGTGGAAACTTCGGCTGGCCCGCTATTGGGTCTACTTCTGACGTCTTCGAATTCCCTGCTGGAGGCGAACGAGAAAGCAACTTTCTACCCTCGAGCTCGTCTGAGAGAGAGAGAGAGAGAGTCGCTACTTAAATCATCGCAATTGTTTTCCTAACCGAACTAAAACTAAGTGTATTTGTTTTGGGAGGGTTATGGGTTAGGGAATATTCTAGTTGCGTCCCAGGCTGAAGCCTTTAGGCCTTATCATGCTGGGTCCTAACCATGCATAAAGGATAGCATGAATCGTGTGCTTTGTTAGGGGATTGGCCAGCCATGGCAGCGATTAATGCCATGACTTACTCCCCTATCTTATACTCTAGACAATAACTTGTTAAGTTGGGCTCAGGTAAAACCTGCATGGGCACAGGGAAAATGCTGGACTCAACCATGCGGGGTTAAATAGTGCAGGAAGGTTCAATACAGGACTGGGAGGATGGTTCAGAAGAGGAGTTGTTCAAGGGCATGTTGGGGTCGGGAACTTGGACCATGCGGTGCGGTCCTGTACCAGTCGGCCGGCACGCCTTGCCGTCTGCTGCCGGCAGCCTCCTGCCGGGGGTGTTCGCCGCGATTGTCATCTCCTGGTATCGCGTGACTCGCCACTGCCGTGGTTCGTCCGCCGTGGCGCACGAGTGCGCCTGGCAGTTGGCAGCCCGCCGCACACAGGCGCATGTCGGCGTGCCTGCTCATCTGGACCTGAGTGCAAGATCACTAATTTTCTCTCCTGTCGGATGACCTTCGGAGCTGTCGCATTGCGGCCTGACACCTCATCTTCTCTTCGCTCAGACCCCTGTGGTGACACCGAGCTGCTCTTCCTGTTGCTTCTTCAGTCAAACTTAATCTACTTCCGGCGCCAAAGAATTAACAAACGTTTTCTGAAGATTTTCGGACAAGAGGCTTGACGTCAAGGGACTCTTCAGGACTTTTCGAAAGACATCGTAATCTTTGGTCATCGTCTCTCCTTCCTCTCTTTTCTCTCTTGCCATTACTTTCTCCTCCGTCCCCACTATGACTTACCTTGTTTCCTCTCGATTCCTTCCAGTGCTACTCTACTGAGATTTCCGCTTGCGCGCTTGTGAAATTTTCTGCTATAAAAAACTCTAGGGCGTAACAGCCTTGACTTATCTAATCATGTTTGAGTTTGTACTCATTCTTGTTTCCTATCAGCGCTATTGGCCTTGTAATGTTTTTGAGTACTAAAATTGTTAATATAGCTTTAACTAGTTTTCGTTGGGTAAATGAACTTAATAAGCCTATTGTATATTATATATACATTATTTCAGTCTTTTGTTGTGGTTAAAAATGTTTGCCGCCTTGTGGTCTTGTGATTTTATAAACATAACTGGAATAAATCTCTGTTGTTTTCTTTGCATCATTAAGTTTATGCTCTTTACTCTTTATTGCTTCCACACTTCAGTCCAGTCATCATCGCCGCTTGACGTAACATCGACAATCCCAGAAGCAAACTATCAAGACCCGACACCTTTAAATAAATGAAGTGTTGATGCTCGGCCTTACGCGCTATGTGATTTAATTTATCCAGGAAATACAATTATTTCCTTATATTTATGAAATTTTAACAAGACAATCATCTTGCATGTGTTGTTATGCCACTGATATTATCAAATGATGTTCAATGAGTTTAAAATAATGGTCATATGGCCTAAATCCTTGGCCCCTTGGAATGAAGATGCCCCTCACTGAGGGAACCCGTTTACTCTTTCAAAATCATGCCTGTGAAACGGGGTTGATAAACGTAAAAGTCAAAACTATGTTGTATGAAAAATCGTTCTGTATATTATAAAGTTATATACTTATTGAATGCAAAATATAGGAAGTGCAAAACATACGAGCACCGTATCCAGAGATAACTTGTGTCGGTTAAAACACACGCCAAAATTCTCGAGCCACGCTATCCCCTCACCCATCGAATTTCTGTTGCCGCCCCATTGCGAATCCAACAGGATTGCGCCACTGATAATGGGTGTAATAGTCGCGCAAGTGTTAGTAATTGTTAAAACTAGCATCACTTTTTACACACTTAGTAAGTATATGTTGAAAATAATAGTGACAGAACAACAAATGCAAGATAGCACAATATAGTTTCAGAAATACAATTTAAAATTTAACAATTTAAAGAAAACGAAAAATATCAGCACTCCTGATAAGTAATCATTGGTTCTAAACTCATACTTTGCAGTATATGTCGTAATAATTGGTGCGACAAAGAGTAAATAACATATAACCTAAATTTACAAAGCAATATTCGGCTGGTTTTAATGAATTGTCCTTAGCTTTTAACTGCAGCGAAAGAATTCACTAATTTATAGTGCAATGGGCTTAAATAAATTTACCTAGTACTTACCCTAGACAAATAATGTTTATTTCACAAAGGCCTAAACCTAGTCCACGCGGCTTTTCAAAGTCAAACGATTAAATTCTAAATTTGTATTGCCAGCTGTGGCCATTTATTTATATATCCAAGATGGCAGGAGTTTGGTTTCCCTCAGAGTGGAAAAAAAAAATCCGCTCGTAAAACAGCCGCGCAGGAAACAAAGCATTGCCCGCCATCTGTTGGCAACTTAATGGCCACTTGGAGCGATGATGAACGCCTCATTAAGGCAAGGCGCGAGCCTGGCCGTATTCCCCTCCTCTCTCGACCGTCAGAGGACCCGAGGTCCCCCTTCTCCAAGCCGGGCTCACGCTTCATGCTAATCCGGCACCGGCACACGTGCTTCGCTGGCGTCGCTGACTCACGCACTGCGCGCTACGCATCCGGACACGTGACGTCCGGGCGGGGGGGAAATATACAGCATAACTCCAGCTCGTGGTCAGTGGAAGAAATGCCTTTCATTTTAAGTGAAAAGTCTTTGGGCGCGATGGCAGTAAAATTTCAAGGCCGAATTTTAATGCAACGTTTTCGTGAAACTTTTTTTTCCTAACCTAAGTTAAAGCTATGAGTGTGCGGGATAGGTCTGGGTAGGGAAGACTCTAAGTGCGCCTCAGGCCGAAGCCTATACGCTCTAATCATGCAGGAGAGGTAGCATTCATCATGTGCTAGGAGGGGATTGGTCTGACATGGCTGCGATTGGCACCATGACTAAGTCCCCTCACTGACTATCCTAGAACTAAACTAGATAGGTTGGGCCCAGGTAAACCTGCATAGACACAAGGAAAACCCCTGGGCTTATTCTTGCGTAGTGCAAAAGTGATGTACTACTGTAAACAGAAGGTTGGTTTCGGTAAACAGAAGGATGGATCTGGAAGAATAGTTGGACAGAGTAGAAAAGAGTCTACCATGCGGGGGTTGGGCACTTGGACATTTCTGTCCCCATTGGTTTGGTTGTAACTGGTTGTTTTGGGGGCGACTTACGTCGTTTCCGCCAGGATGCCAGGCAGCCTAAACTAAACATTTTTGTGAAAATATTTCTGACGCTAAAAGGTTGCGGACGGTGCAGAGAACTTGGCGGGCCTCAGGCTCCACGTGGGGGCGTGAGGCTTAGGTTGAACCCCGCCATGCTGCAGGAATAGGTGGGTCATTCCGGTTGGAACCCGCCCTCGCCTGACGCCAACCGACTTGGACAGAGGGAAACACAACGGAGTTTTATGTTATTGTGCACGCGCAAGAAATTGAGTTTCTTTTAGTACGTATTATTGTAATTACTTGTGTAAATCAGTATTGCTAAACAGTGTTTTATGAGAATTGTGTAACTTATTATTAATTGCTGTTTTAATGTTATTTCGCTTTAATATGATAGGGTATTTATTTGTCACGTATAATTATTTTATTAACTATATCACACACCGTATTATAATTATGAGCCCACGAGCGTCTAAATATATTGAGTCCAACTAAGAAAAATCTAGTTTAAAAACAATTTAAACGAATACCGTGGGTAGTATATTAATTGTTTTTATTTTCACTTTGTGGCAATAGGCTATAGTTATAATGTAAAGAATTACTGTGAGGAAGGTCCGTGCCGTTTAGTTTTAACGTCGTGGAGCGGCGGTCATGTTACTCATTGTCCATTCATTTGACAGCAGAACATTATCAATGCCTATGAATACTTTGCGGTATGTAAATAAAGCCTATTGGCAAAATCTATTGTACTATAACTCAATGATAAGGGGATATTTTCAGAACTACAAAATCAGTCTGGAAAAATGCTCGATCACATCTAATCTATATACAATATAAAATTAAGATAAAAACTAATTTATTATAATCAATCATAATATTTTATATTTACTAAAATAATATTTGTGGTTAGAGTATTTCAACAGTGAGTAATATTAAGTGTTAATTAATAAATATTGATTGATAAATTTTATTGATTGCCTCACCTGTTATTTTTAAATGAGTAATAATTTAGTTAATTCATGTTTCTTTAGATAAATGATCTTTTTCTCTCTTTTTCTTTCGCTGCCGTTTGACCCCTTGCGATATACTTACGAGTTTCACTTTATTCACATGTGCTGAGTTACAGGCGCTCTTTTTTTTTTGTGTAACATTTTAGCTCTCAATGTACGGCATTTGGCAGGAGTAATTTCGTGAATGGAACGGAAGTCTCAAGGAACGGAAATGTGTAACCACAGCGCTGCCAACTGTGGTGGATGGCGCGAACCAAATTTCACAAAGCCAAAGGGTAATTTAAACTATTAACGGTGTAGTGAATTTGAATAAGATAGGCAGTTTTTAAATAAAATTCCTTTTTCGAAAGTCAGGTCCAAGAACGGGGTTTTGGTTTTTCAAAGGTTTTTCGCTTCATCGGAGCCGTTTCATTATATATATATATATATATATATATATATATATATATATATATATATATGTTGGTCTGCAAATGGAACGACTCAAAAGTTGACGTAGCGTCTTCGGCAGGAGTTCTTGCGGTGGATACGGAAACTGAGTGTGATTTGCTTCCTGAAATTTAATTGTATACACTATTTACGTATATTTATCACGCTTAGCATTATTTTAAAGAATTATACGTTAAATTTCGAGTTTTATTTCGTACCATGTGTGTTTGCAACATGACAACACATGCATTTTCTCGTTAACAATGATATATATGTTACGCATCTCTGACGAGTTCTTAAAGAATCGCTCATTATTGTTTGTTTTTTTTAACTTTTGGCCATCTTACAGTTTTGAAAACATTTAAGTGGTAAGTAAAAATTAATATTTTTTTTTCTCAAAGGAATTCAAAACATATATTAAATAGCTACTAGCATTGTTTTTAAATTTAACCAATTCCATTTTTTTAACTATCCGATTCCTTTTGTTTGTGAGCCACAAAAACGTTAAAAAATAACTTAGGAAGCAAATGTCAAAAATAAAATATATAGGGAATATACGTTCACTTATCATTGTTCAGTGCTGAACACATTCAAAGTTTCCCGCTTGCTCATGCATGCATGTGTACAGTTATAGATTACTAGCTGCCCGATCCGGCTTCGCACGGCTATACTAATGGAAAAAAATTAAGCCACATCTCCCATTTTAAGTAATGGTAAATAAAAAAAATTCAGTGAAAATTTATTACAATCCTGTATAATGTACCGGAGAGAAAATGAATAGCACCGATGGTTTCCCGACTCGTGCACGCAACGTACAACTGATGTACCCGTACTTCGCTACGGCAGTCTACAGGCAGATCACTCTTGCGCCGCTCATTATACATGCCCCTCCTTGTGGGTACGCCACTGACGCGCGATGCCCGTTGCCATGGAGACGCAGAAAGCATGAACAATGCAAAATCCTGTTCTCATGCAGACAAGTACCCACTGTTGCCTGGTTTTAACCACCCATGGGATCTAATTTTCGGAAAATGTCATCCTGCGTAACATAAGGAACATAACTGTGAAATTTCAAGTCTGTAAAATATATATACTTGAAAAAAAGGGCCATTTTTGATATTTAAAGTACCCGCAAAATTTCAACGGTGATGAGGACTGCACTAACAATGAAATAGTCATTGCCATAGAGACGAATGAAGCATCAACAAAGCAACAACCGTTGCCATGGTGATTTCCTACCAAAAACTGGAAATTTTGATATATTACGCCCCCGAAACTCCCCTTGGGATCGGATTTCCGCAGAATCCGTTCTTAGTGAGCGTCTACATCACAAAATGAGTAACTATGCTAAATTTCAAGTCAATCGGGTGTATAGTTTTAGAGATCTCGTGATGAGTGAGTCAGTGAGTTGTATTTCGCTTATATATATATATATATATATATATAAGTCCTTGTCAGAATTGTAACGGGAGAGGAAAATTATTGATGATCCGAAAAATGAAAATTAATTAAAAATAATAAAAATAATTCTAGTAAAAGAAAAAACCAAATTAAACACAGAGAGAGGAAAAAAAAAACAATAGTTTAGGTTTGCGATTTTAAGTGATAAAAAGTATTTAAATACTAATTGAACTCTTACTAGGGTACTGATTGCTTCGTTGTTAATATCACAGGGGTGTTTTTTACTTGTATGGGAAAATTAAGAACGATAAGGCATCTAGTGCATGGCAACAATGCTAATAGGCAATAGGAAATAAACTTCTAGCGCCTGCGGCATTGTCAACACACACTTCGTACGTGTATTGCATGTTGTATTTAACCCCCTCCAACGCATTTTATTCTAAATTGGACTTTTAGTATGGATCCCTAATGTTATCGATAATATAATATAGCCTATAGCTTTCCTCGATAAATGTACTATCCAACACTGAAAGATTTTTTCAAATCGGACCAGTGGTTCCTGAGATTAGCGCGTTCAAACAAACAAGCAAACAAACTCTTCAGCTTTATAATATTAGTATAGATTATTAATGTTGCTTAACTAAATTAGCTAACCTTTAATTTTAGTGTCAACATGTCCTCACAGGAAAAAAAATTCAGAATTGTTTATTGAATTAATTGTTTTATGTAACAGATTTAAATGAACAAAATTTGTTTAATTCAATGAGTAGTATAGTTCTCATTGACTTTATTGAATCATAGTTATCGCATGGAAAAAGTGGTGCCTAACGTAATATGAACTTGCTGTTCAAATGTCTTTAGCAAAACAAAGATGACTTTACAATGCTTTTAAAAACATTAACGTCTTAGTTGAAGTGGAATTTTCACGATGCCAAAGTTATTAATGATTAAAACGTTCTAAGTCATATAATTGAAATATAAATATTTTTAAATAATATATTTTAATTTGTTACCAAGTGCAAGGGAGACATTAAAAAGAGATTGTCATTGCCATTTTACACTTAATATTTTTCAATTACAATTAACTAAGGTTTTTAATCATATAATTTATATATAGAGCATTTATCACTTTAGAAATAACATTGACGGTCACAAATGAGAGTGTATTAATTCAAACTTAATTAACACAATGTAAATAATTCCTAAAATTTTCTTTCAATATTCATCTAGATAATTCACTTTGCTTGATTCTTTTATATGAAGATACTGCAAGATATTCAAGTCCTAGTACCTAAAGCATTTCACTCACTAAATCTTCATCTTTAGTTATCTTTTAACACTTCATCAAGTAGCACACGGCCTTTTGAATACTTCGATGAATTGCTTTACGTTAAAAGGTATTCTCTTAAAGATAATTGCGGAAATCATAGCAAGGGCAGTTATGACACTATTATTTCTGTTGTGGCTGCAGATCTGTCTGAATCTTCCGGAATACCTCGTTCTTTTACTGTATAAAATCTCAAGTAATAAACATAACTTACCTTTTAAGCGTCAGTAGCCATTGTTTGCTTGCCGGCATGCCGAATACACCGATCTCTGTTTCTGCGAGTCTTACTAAGGAATGTGTGTAACAACGGAGAACTGTTATGAAATGGAAAATTAACATTCTCAAGGAAATAAATACTTTAATGGCACACGAGACCCATTCATGAAGTAAAATTGTACCATCTCAGAGGCATGTAAAGAAAAATGCAAACTTAAATGCTCATTAAAGTTTAGTAATGAGCGTTTAATAATAACTACGATTGTTTTCGGCTTAGGCCTACTGGTCACAAGCTGATAATAGGTATCCAGAGGCAATTAATTGCCAGGCCAATGAAGCCTATTGTTCCTAAGGGCTTAATGCAGCGGTTTGAGAGGCAAATAAATAGAGTGAACACAGTGAACCGTTCCAAGTGAACCGTTCCAAGTGAACTAATTATGCCCCGGGGAGTTCTATAACTTCAAAAAAATTGCTTCCGTGGTAGGTCCTATTAATCTACCAGCAATGACATCGACATAAGGGAAAGCTTCAAGGTTCATGGTTCTAATCAATTGCTTTAGAGAAACAACTTAAGTTAATAATACTGTAATATAATTGAAGACCTCCCTTAACATCTGGCCCTTCCTTCTAACCAATGCGAATCTCCTAGGCATAAAGGGGACCTTCAGAATTAACTGGAAAGATTTTACACACACTTTCAATGTCCTTAAAGTCTCCGGGATATTTATTTTCATTTTACTAATGATGAGCCACCAGTGATGCCTGCTTTCGGTACATTATCCTTTACTAATATGTTTAAAGAGATGGACACTGTTAACATAACTGTAACTAATACAATAATATTATTGGTTTAAGTTATGTTTAGTATCGTGACTTTCTTTACAGAAACTTTAATTATTATATAAAAATATTATAGTTTTCTTTTTATAATTAATAAATAAATATTATAGCTTGTTTAATATAATTATCATAAAATCTTATACGATAGTCATAGTTATATTTCTGTCGCACTGTTAGTATAATTTTTAAAGGAAAAATTATATACGTGTGGATAGAAATTTCTTTAAGGATATTTATGTTTTTTTTAGTACAACTAATATCAATTTAAATAATTATAATCACTTAAATTATATGTTCTGCCAAGTATTCAAACTCACTATTTACGATTAATATTTTTATATATAGATTTCAAATAAAGACAACCGATTGTAGCCGTTACCGTCTATATAAATATATGTGTAACATTTCTTTGGACACGATAATTGCCGTAATGTTGCACAAATCACTTCCAAAATCATACAATAAATTTGGCATATGAAAAATTTCTGTCTAATTCGTTAATGGGCGAAATCCAATCAAAGAGGTAAAATTCGGAATGTGATTTGAAAACAGAATAATGGTTATAACTCCTACAATATGAAAAATATCACATCCGTTTGAACGTATTATAACTCTTAAAAATAATACCAAAAACGTTTGTCTAATCCAATTTTTAATATATAATTGCAAGGGATGGAAAACATAAGGTTTACCGGACAAAAAACATAATTTTCTTAGGTGTATGATATCAAGTACATTATAATTTATTGAAAAAATTCTAAATATTTGTTAAACCTTTGGCTATTACATTTTTTAATTAGATGAACTATTGCTGTAAAAATAGGGGTTGGAATAAAATAATAAACTTTCCTTATAATCAAATTTGTTCGAAATTATTATAAACTTTCTTAATTTTACTTTAAACCTTGGTCCAAAGCATTTTTTTTATTCAACCGTGCATTAGTGCAAGGGATTTAAAATAGTGCTTGAACATAAAAAACTCATAACTACCTTAGTAGCCCTAATATTAAATTAGTTCTAAGCTATTCAACGCTGTATGCATTGAGTTAAAAACATTTGAAATATTTTCGCTGCATGGAATATAAAAAAAAATGTTTAAACGAAAATTTCGTAATATTGGAGATTAAGTTCTAGAAATTTCCAGAATAAATAGGAACTTAAAAATCTATTTACGCGTGTAGGTTGTGCCGAAAGGGATTTAAAATTTAATAAGTATAATTTAAAATTTAACAAGTATACGCTTAAAATACAATTTCTGTAACAGTTTTAAAGTTAAGAATGTGTCTCGAGATCTTACCAAGAAAATTTATATATACATATATAAGAATGCTGATTCGCTCAACTTCGCAGAAAATTAAATCAACAATCATTGGTAAACAATGAAATTAAGTTTCAATAATTATTTTTATTTAAGACAAAACAAATAATTAATAAACAATATTTATTATTTTTTTCTATAAGTAGCTTTAAATTCAAAACCATTTTTTCGAGAAAGGTGAATCTCCAACACTAGAATAAATAAATTAAGAATAAAAGCTCTCTTAGACATTAGGGGTCATTGTATATGATGTGCGACTTGAGCATTGACGTAATGCGTAATTCATTTGGGGAGGGGAGGAAAGCGACCACCCCAAAATAACCAAAAACCCCGGCTCACGGTCAACGTCCGCTACGTTTAACACGTCGCCCCTTGCCTCCGACTTTAGGGACGATACACCCGGGTATTCTGAAATAAATTTAAAAAACATGAGTCTTAAGACGTGATTTCTAATATTAAATGTGGGATCATAACTGCACATGTTCCGACATAGAGCTCATACATTAAGACTGGACTACAACAGCTATTTCAAATTTATGTTTTTTTATAATTACAGATTACTATGAAGAATTTTTTAAAACTTAAACTAAATAAAAATTCTTGTATGTGTAAACTCAGCAGTGGAAACAGAAAATGTCCCTTTACTGAGACATAACAAGGTAGTTTATAAGTGAAAATATTTTAACCATAAATTTTTTCCTTACTTTTTACTAAACTCTGTTAGGAGATTAAAAAATTTAATTCTTTTTAAGGCAAGAAAACATCACATTTCCCCCCCCCCCCCCCCTAGTTCATTGTGCTCAAAGAGTTACAAAATTTTTGAATGGATTTGATTCTGTGCCCCTCAATGGTTTTATGGATTTAATGTCCTTCCAACTCAATTTTTTCCACCTCTTTAAGTCGGTAATGTATTTCTATATCAAAAATTATTTTAAAATAATATTTTATTTAATTCTTACGAAATATATTAGTACAAAATTTGCTTGCAGAGCACCAAATGTGAAGAAATTGTCTTGATTAAAAATATTTTTTATGTGTTATATATATTAATTTATTTAATTTTGAGTGCCTGCCAACAGTCAAAACCTTTAAGGGGCAGGTACTTAACAAATAATACAATTAATACACACATCAACATTACACTTATAAAACAGTGTAACATAAACATAAAGCACACGACAGAGACAAAAAACATGACAAAGAGATTACAAAACATAGCACTAGGAGAACCGTATAAAAAATTCTAATAATTCAAATATAATTTATAAATATCATTAATTATACCTCCGAAAAATTTTATTTTATTTCTTAACCACACAAAGGTTTTTTTAATGTCTTTTGCTGAGAATTTTTGTTTATTAAAAAATCCAGACCTTCTGAACACGTTCTAGTACAACCTTTTGTCAGTTTATGACTTCTGTAACTTGTTTGTTATAATTGAGGTGTCCTGTGTTTAAAAACGGAAATTCGCACTCCATTTTTATCGAAAATTTCGGGGCCAATATTAATATTAGAAAAAAATCATTTTCAAAAACGCCATTCTCCAGTTTTATTCTTAACTGCAATGTATGCGTGTTCAGGGCTTCAAGTGTTTCATTATAGTTGAATTGCTAAGAATGGTTATTTTATATATATACTTATTAAAAATGTTTATGAACCAGTTAAACATATTTATTTATATTAAAGCGAATACTACTACTTACAGACTCATTGACACACCATGAATTTTCTGAAACTATATAAGACCTACCGATTCGAAATTTGGCACGTATATTACTTTTGCTGCATAGGCATCCGCTAGTAACGTATTTTACTAAAATCAGCTCTCAAACGGGGGGTTGCAGAGGTGTTAAAGATAAAAGGTTACCGTTTTTTCAATTACGCTATATGTTCTACAGGCTTATGATCAGGCATACTATCCTACATAAGTTCCTTGCATGCTAAAGAAGAGATTTTCCTATGGGGTTGCGGCGACGTTAGCTATTTTTCTTCTATGTTCCTTATATTACGATGCGTTTCGCCCATGCAACGCCGGGTGCTTCAGCTAGTAAACATTTATACATTTATAAAAGCCACGTAAATAAAGTAACACAGCGCGGTGGGTGGAGCCGAGGATTGATACTTCTCCACGCTGCTGACTGGAATCGAACCACGCACCCTCTTCCCCTCGCCGCCACGTGGGCATGACGTCTCATCGATCACGTGAGCGACGAGGACACTTCAGTTTTTATTGATGAGGGAAGCTTGGCAAGGAGGGGAGGGGAGTTTGTCTGTTAGCGGATCCGTCTCGGCTGTCGAACAGCGAGATCACCTCCCCACCCGCGCCCTGCCCGGTCCGACCCTCCCTTAACGCCCTGACCCGCCAAGATTCGCTCCACTCCGGTGTTCATATGGAAGGGGGGGTGGCGTTTGAAATATTTCCATATCGCAACGTTGCCTGGAAAAGTGGGGGGGGGGGGGGGGGGTGAGGCAATTTCTCGCCAGCTGCGAAGTCCGGGACGCGGGATGACGCATCGTTGATGGCGTCGGGTCCTTCGATATTGGAAGGCTAAGATTCACTGGCCTCCGATCCATCCCGAAAACGTCCGATTTTCGACGTTCGTCGAATTCGTACGTTTTAAACGATATTGGCGTATTTTAAACGTTTCTGGCCTAACAGAACCAAACCTTTTATTTCAGCTATAACCTAGACGTGTAAAAACTTACTTACCTGAAAAATAAAAAAAAGCGTAGTAATAAAAAAATCGTATTTGCTCTACCCTTTTATAATTTTAAAAACTATTTTACATATTATTAATGGAATTGACGTAATATATCGGACCTTTGATTTTAGTCACCTATACGAGCGAATACCTCAATTTTAACCAGAATTTTATGAATTTGACAGCTCTGACATAATTTAACTTTTAATTAACAGCAATAAAACATGTCCCATGATGCACGAACTTTTGGATTTATTGAATCTACTGTTACCACCCTACCTTTCAATATTCGGCCCATATTAGGCTGGATAGAGTCTTGTATTCTCTCTAATATACAATTTGAATAATTTTCCAAAATATATTCTAATAAAAATTCCCGATAAAAACACCTAAACCTCCTACGGATTTAATAAGGTCTCAAGTCATTCAATATTCACCTTAATAATTTTTTTAACAAACCAATAAAATTATATATTTCAATAATCTCTTTCATAATAAAGCGTGTCCTATAACTCAAGCAATAAGCCCAGAACAGTTGATAGTGATGTTAATGACGGTTCCGAATAAATATGAAATTTAATGAAGGTTTTCCAGTTTTAAGTTCAATTTTAACTTTTAAAATCATAACTTCTTTGCGCCAAACTAATATTATGCTAATCTATTTTTGTCACG
Source organism: Bacillus rossius redtenbacheri (assembly GCF_032445375.1). Lineage (NCBI taxonomy): Eukaryota > Metazoa > Arthropoda > Insecta > Phasmatodea > Bacillidae > Bacillus > Bacillus rossius. The sequence goes on along the minus strand of NC_086330.1, from coordinate 56,585,928 downwards.
CATTTTAAATAATACTCTTATTTTTAAATATTATAAATTAAACCAGACATGCTCTAATTGGGAGAGGGGAAATTCTTTGCTTGACTAATGCCTAAAATGTATTTATTGGATGATTATAACTATCCACAATGTAAAATATTATACTTTGTTAACTTGGCCAGTTATTTTAAAACATTGCCATTTAGATTTGATTATAAACTCTCACGGGTGTGCATTACTCGTGAATCAGTCTTTTCTAAGTTGACGTAAGTGCGTATTGAGGCTGTTGGCAAATACTTTGAACACGTACCTTAATTCAATAACATTATAAAAAAATTGGTTGTCTGTAAAGTCAGTTTACGGACGATAGTTTAACGTGACAACGTCATAACAAAACATTGATGAAATGTATGCATACTTTTATGAATAAAATTGAATAATTTTTATTGAATTATCACTATTTTGTATAGATACAAAGAAGGAGTGAAATGAAATCTACAATTTAATTGATAAATTTACTTTGATTTGCACTCATTAATTCAAATATGTTTATTACTTTAACGAAGAGATTATTTTAACTACAATTTCAATATTTGTCTGACTCTTATCTTACATTTAATGATCTCGCTGCATCCAGACTAACTGAATTTGACGTTTGAATAGTATTTATTGCAAAATCTAAGTGATTACAGATATTATTTATTACCTATATATTTTTGTTCATCTTCCAAAAAAAGCAATATTACCTATTATATAAGTAGTATAGGAATGGGGCTACTGGCGCAGGGTCCAGGGTGAGGATTGAGGAGTGGGATTGTCGGTCCGCCATATTGGATTGTGACGTCACGGCGGCCATCTCGGAGGAGTGTAACGGGACATAGCGTAACGGGACAAGTTTGACCTTGACCCCGGCGGCCATTTTGGATCCGCCATCTTGGATCCGCCATTTTGGATGACGTATTTGTGTGTTCTCGAAAATTCCGGCGTTGTGTATTCCGCCATCTTGGATGATGACGTCACTGTTGCAATTTCCGTTACGGTCGTCATCTTTAACTTTTTTATTTATTATCCGAATTTAATGAAATTTTTTTTAAAAATTATAAAAAAATTCAAATAATAAAATTTTAATAAAATAATTACAAAAAACAAACATGTACGACACGGAGTTCGGAGTCCTCGGTTCGAACCCGGTGAGGGCAAAAAAAAAATGGCGACCGATCCTTCCCTCACAGTGACTGCTGGCATACTGACTCCCACCACTTTTTTCATAGCATATATATCATCCGGCAGTATGACGTCATATACGCCATCTTGAAATTTGGAAGCCATCTTGAAAATCTTTATTTATTATCCGATTTTAATGAAAAAAATTCCAAAATTCATCAAAAAATTAACGTATTTGAATTCTGTTTGATTATATCGATGTACGTCCTTGGTTCGATTCCCGACGAGAGTAAACGGTCGATCCTTCCTCCATTAAAGCTACCTAGACTGATCTACCACCACCAGTACCAAGGTATATATCATCAACTGGTATGACATCATGTCCGCCATCTTGTCTTCATCCGCTGGAGACCACCATCTTGTTTTCGTCAGCTAGAGTGTGCCGATACCATGTAGTATAATTATCTGGTCACTAAACTTGTGTCCTCAACTGTTGACATTGAACATTGACCTTGAACTTTGACCTTGACCTTGAAATTTGACCTTGACCTTGAAATTTGACCTTGACCTTGAAATTTGACCTTGACCTTGAAATTTGACCTTGACCTTGAAATTTGACCTTGACCTTGAAATTTGACTTTGTCCTTGAAATTTGACTTTGTCCTTGTCGACCATCATGGATCCGACATTTTATGTTCAGTACATGCTACCAGAGGATACCACCTGCTGGAGTACACCATCTTGTGTGTGTACTTGTATTATAGAGTACATTTCCATCTGGATTATTTTATTCTAACCCGCTACAGTGCAGTAATCATTTATTACGGAGGTGCCCCCCGCCATCTTGAAATTCGACCGCCATCTTGAAATCATGTAATAATGTAGCTAGAAAAGCGGGAAAAAATCCAAAATTCATTAAATAAATCACTCATTAACTTACATATCGATTCGATCCGCTCCAGTCCTTGGTTCGATCCTCGATCGATGCAAAACATTTAATTTTATGAAAAAGAAAAATAATAATTCCAATAAACCATGTTCAACATTCTTAAAGAGACTTTAAATCATCTACTACCATCATCCTATCAGACATCAAGACCACCATATTGGAAATTCGTAATTGTAATGCTAGAGATTCGGGAAAAAGTTCAAAACTCATTAAATAAATTTGTAATCTATATACTGATTGATTAGATCGACTAAGGTCCTTGACACGATCCTGGACGAAGCTAAAATAAATTTAATTAAAATACCAGAAAAGTGTAAGGTTCGAGGAATAAAACACCTAAAAGTCTTTTACAAACATAATATTTATTACACAATTTCTATCCTACTACAGAATCACTTGCGAAAGACAGCAATCTTATAAAAATTTAGCCCTGCATAGACGTACAACGACTACTTCTTAGCTCCAAATGGCTCCAAATGCTCCAAACGGCCTCCAAATGGCTCCAAAACCTCCAACAGCCTCCAAATGCTTAACACAGTTCCAAATGGCTCCAAATGCTCCAAACGGCCTCCAAATGCTTGACAGCTCCAAATGCTTCAAAAGGCTCCAAATGCTCCAAATGCTCCAAACGGCCTCCAAATGGCTCCAACAGCTCCAACAGCCTCCAAATGCTTGACAGCTCCAAATGTTTCCAGCAGCTCCAAATGCTCCAAATGGCTCCAACAGCCTCCAAATGCTTAACACAGCTCTAAATGGCTCCAAATGCTCCAAACGGCCTCCAAATGCTTGACAGCTCCAAATGTCTCCAGCAGCTCCAAATGCTCCAACAGCTCCAAAAAAAGGCTCCAAATGCTCCAACAGCCTCCAAATGCTTAACGCAGCTCCAAATGGCTCCAAATGCTTGACAGCTCCAAATGCATAACACAGCTCCAAATGGCTCCAAATGCTCCAAACGGCCTCCAAATGCTTGACAGCTCCAAATGTCTCCAGCAGCTCCAAATGCTCCAACAGCTCCAAAAAAAGGCTCCAAATGCTCCAACAGCCTCAAAAATGCTTAACACAGCTCCAAATGGCTCCAAATGCTTGGCAGCTCCAAATGCTTCAAAAGGCTCCAAATGCTCCAAATGGCTCCAACAGCTCCAAAAGACTCCAAATGCTTCAAAAGGCTCCAATTGCTCCAAGAGCTCCATCTTCAATTGGTTCCAACTGATTCCTATTACTTTTATCGAACTTGGCATGATTACTAACATGTCTTTATCAGTATACATTTTGACTGGCAGTGGTAACGTTTTTTACACCTTTAAGTTATAAGTTTTATTTAGAAATCAGATTTCGATAAATGATAGCTTCCATCTGGAAAGAAAATATATTAATTTATCTTCAAGTTTATACACATACATTTAATTTAATCCATTATTGTATGTAGCCAGCTTCCCTCAGTTCTTTGAGTATGAAGGATATTTCTTTAATGTTCGAATAGTTTCCTGCACAAAGCGATCCATGTAGTAGTCGTAGCCTGTTAACCAATATGTTAGGATCTTCCCATGAGGTATAATCAATCTCTTCTGCTGCCTTCATCATCCTTGCATGTTTATAATAAATATTATCTCTGGTGTCTATCGTTTTAACACCAACCACAAGGTCACTTTCGTCATCTTGCCAGTGATTATCACAAGCTTGATCAGGATAATTTATTTAATACGTCGTTTCCATCGTTTTGGTCTCAGACTGCCATCACAGTCTTCGATCTTGCCTGCTTTAGGTGTTTCAGTACAGTACTCAATCATGTCAGCCTCAGATGTGTCACCACAATCTTCAATCATGCCAGCCTCAGATGATTCATCAAAGTCTTCGACCTTGTAAGCTTCAGGTGGTTCTCCATCTTTCACATTTTCATGGAGACGACTAGATATTGGAGTAAATATTTTTTCATTTCTAATGTGGTTACAACTTCCTTCGTTTGTTTTAAATTTTAAATTATTATCTTGATCTAGATCAGTAATTTTAGCATTAGCTTTTTCGTCTTCGTTCCTCTTCCGCGATGTTGTAGCCCAGTCTTCGTTATCTTTATTCATCTTAATTGTACAGGTCTTGTAATGTCTATCCAAGTAATATCTTCTACCAAAGGATTTCTGACACTGACTGCAATGAAATGGTTTTTGACAAGGACCCAAATTACACTCGCTTCTTTCATGTCGTTAAGCATTCTTTCTCAAGGTAAACACCTTGCTACAGTATCTACAGTGATGACGTTTTGATACAGCAACAAATCCCGTTTCAGGATTCATATTAGTTATTGAGACTAATGCCAGATGCAAACTAAGAGTTTTAAATTAGATATATTACTTAAATAGAATTTTTTAATTATTTCATCAGCGAGAATTAATTTATCTCATTCAAAGGTACTTGTTGCAAGTAGTTCTGCTTTTCAACAACAGATGTCGCCACATGTTACTTGCAGGTAAATAATATTTAGTTATTTTATGCGGGATGCGGGATGCTCACTAACGATCGCAAAAGAAGGATGGCTTCGCTAGACTCCAAGGAGAAGGAAGTTCGTCCATCCTGTTAGTGCTTCTTAGATTTCTCAGAGATTATTTGACTGAGTAATGATATATATTTTTTTTAAATTTCCACCTGATAAAAATATTACAAGTGCTGATTTATTGGCAGAATTTCAATAATTAAATGCAACCTTGAATAAAAAATGACATGACTCATTAAGTAAAAAATTCTTCATGCAGAGATCAATTCCTAATCAGTAACCAGAAGCACTCGGAGAAAACCATCAGATGTCTAGTCAGGAATAATCAGAAGCACCCAGAGTAAACCATCAAAATATTGTCAAGAATAATCAGGAGCACACGGAGAAAACTACCATAATATTGTCAAGAATAAACGGGAGCACACGGAGAAATCCACCATAATATTGACAAGAATAATCAGGAGCACACGGAGAAAACCACCGCAAGTTTTCTTTGATATCATAAAATTTCAGGAAAAAAATAATAAAAAATAAAAATAAATTAACAAAAAAGTAAAAAAAATAAAATAAAAAAATACATAAATATATTCTGCTAGCTTGTGAACTTCTCATTGTTGAACAAAGATAGAGTTCTAGTACAAGCCAGAATTTTATGTATTTTTTTATTTTATTTTTTTTACTTTTTTATTAATTTATTTTTATTTTTTATTATTTTTTTCCTGAAATTTTATATTAAAGAAAACTTGCGGTGGTTTTCTCCGTGTGCTCCTGATTATTCTTGTCAATATTATGGTGGATTTCTCCGTGTGCTCCTGTTTATTCTTGACAATATTATGGTAGTTTTCTCCGTGTGCTCCTGATTATTCTTGACAATATTTTGATGGTTTTCTCTGGGTGCTTCTGATTATTCCTGACTAGACATCTGATGGTTTTCTCCGAGTGCTTCTGGTTACTGATGAGGAATTGATCTCTGCATGAAGAATTTTTTACTTAATGAGTCATGTCATTTTTTATTCAAGGTTGCATTTAATTATTGAAATTCTGCCAATAAATCAGCACTTGTAATATTTTTATCAGGTGGAAATTTAAAAAAAATATATATCATTACTCAGTCAAATAATCTCTGAGAAATCTAAGAAGCACTAACAGGATGGACGAACTTCCTTCTCCTTGGAGTCTAGCGAAGCCATCCTTCTTTTGCGATCGTTAGTGAGCATCCCGCATCCCGCATAAAAGAACTAAAGATTATTTACCTGCAAGTAACATGTGGCGACATCTGTTGTTGAAAAGCAGAACTACTTGCAACAAGTACCTTTGAATGAGATAAATTAATTCTCGCTGATGAAATAATTAAAAAATTCTATTTAAGTAATATATCTAATTTAAAACTCTTAGTTTGCATCTGGCATTAGTCTCAATAACTAATATGAATCCTGAAACGGGATTTGTTGCTGTATCAAAACGTCATCACTGTAGATACTGTAGCAAGTAGTGGTGGGGTTACCTGTTACTTTTGAGTATCAGTGAAATCGGTTCCAGTGAAATTTAGGTTCCTGTGAAATTAAACGGTGAACGGTGAAATCTCTCTCTAGTAATGCTCGTAATCGTAAACTGCTTCCTCGCACCGAAAAATGGTGAAATAAAGGGGATAAGTGAAATCACTGCCTCTCGGTGAATGATGAAATTAAATACATGCAATGTTTTTCACAGAAACCTTTCATTTTGTTTAGAGTTTATTTCGAGTTAAAATTGAAAAATACTACATAATTATTATTTTAATTTTTTTTAATAATATTGATTCCATATTTATATCCCTGACCTTTCAGTTCAATAATATAACGAACACATATTAATTTTAAAACATTTATGAGAATTCATTATCTTCCGTGATATTCTGCTAGGCTTTCATTCGGTGAACGGTGATTTTTTTTTTACTGTAATTATTACAAGTATGCAATTCGTATACTCCACATACAGTTTTACTTCAAAATATATACATAAAAAAAATGATTGTACTAAGACTGAAAACGTCAGAAACTCAATTCAACGATTATGTGGACACTAAAAGCTAGTGGTCGTATTACTGTAGGTAATCAATTTCACCGAATTTCACTGATACTTGTAGAAACTGGTCGCAGGTATACCCGTGAAATTTTGATATCGGTGAAAAAGTAACAGGTATGGATTTCACTGCCCACCACTAGTAGCAAGGTGTTTACCTTGAGAAAGAATGCTAAACGACATGAAAGAAGCGAGTGTAATTTGGGTCCTTGTCAAAAAACATTTCATTGCAGTCAGTGTCAGAAATCCTTTGGTAGAAGATATTACTTGGATAGACATTACAAGACCTGTACAATTAAGATGAATAAAGATAACGAAGACTGGGCTACAACATCGCGGAAGAGGAACGAAGACGAAAAAGCTAATGCTAAAATTACTGATCTAGATCAAGATAATAATTTAAAATTTAAAACAAACGAAGGAAGTTGTAACCACATTAGAAATGAAAAAATATTTACTCCAATATCTAGTCGTCTCCATGAAAATGTGAAAGATGGAGAACCACCTGAAGCTTACAAGGTCGAAGACTTTGATGAATCATCTGAGGCTGGCATGATTGAAGATTGTGGTGACACATCTGAGGCTGACATGATTGAGTACTGTACTGAAACACCTAAAGCAGGCAAGATCGAAGACTGTGATGGCAGTCTGAGACCAAAACGATGGAAACGACGTATTAAATAAATTATCCTGATCAAGCTTGTGATAATCACTGGCAAGATGACGAAAGTGACCTTGTGGTTGGTGTTAAAACGATAGACACCAGAGATAATATTTATTATAAACATGCAAGGATGATGAAGGCAGCAGAAGAGATTGATTATACCTCATGGGAAGATCCTAACATATTGGTTAACAGGCTACGACTACTACATGGATCGCTTTGTGCAGGAAACTATTCGAACATTAAAGAAATATCCTTCATACTCAAAGAACTGAGGGAAGCTGGCTACATACAATAATGGATTAAATTAAATGTATGTGTATAAACTTGAAGATAAATTAATATATTTTCTTTCCAGATGGAAGCTATCATTTATCGAAATCTGATTTCTAAATAAAACTTATAACTTAAAGGTGTAAAAAACGTTACCACTGCCAGTCAAAATGTATACTGATAAAGACATGTTAGTAATCATGCCAAGTTCGATAAAAGTAATAGGAATCAGTTGGAACCAATTGAAGATGGAGCTCTTGGAGCAATTGGAGCCTTTTGAAGCATTTGGAGTCTTTTGGAGCTGTTGGAGCCATTTGGAGCATTTGGAGCCTTTTGAAGCATTTGGAGCTGCCAAGCATTTGGAGCCATTTGGAGCTGTGTTAAGCATTTTTGAGGCTGTTGGAGCATTTGGAGCCTTTTTTTGGAGCTGTTGGAGCATTTGGAGCTGCTGGAGACATTTGGAGCTGTCAAGCATTTGGAGGCCGTTTGGAGCATTTGGAGCCATTTGGAGCTGTGTTATGCATTTGGAGCTGTCAAGCATTTGGAGCCATTTGGAGCTGCGTTAAGCATTTGGAGGCTGTTGGAGCATTTGGAGCCTTTTTTTGGAGCTGTTGGAGCATTTGGAGCTGCTGGAGACATTTGGAGCTGTCAAGCATTTGGAGGCCGTTTGGAGCATTTGGAGCCATTTAGAGCTGTGTTAAGCATTTGGAGGCTGTTGGAGCCATTTGGAGCATTTGGAGCTGCTGGAAACATTTGGAGCTGTCAAGCATTTGGAGGCTGTTGGAGCTGTTGGAGCCATTTGGAGGCCGTTTGGAGCATTTGGAGCATTTGGAGCCTTTTGAAGCATTTGGAGCTGTCAAGCATTTGGAGGCCGTTTGGAGCATTTGGAGCCATTTGGAACTGTGTTAAGCATTTGGAGGCTGTTGGAGGTTTTGGAGCCATTTGGAGGCCGTTTGGAGCATTTGGAGCCATTTGGAACTGTGTTAAGCATTTGGAGGCTGTTGGAGGTTTTGGAGCCATTTGGAGGCCGTTTGGAGCATTTGGAGCCATTTGGAGCTAAGAAGTAGTCGTTGTACGTCTATGCAGGGCTAAATTTTTATAAGATTGCTGTCTTTCGCAAGTGATTCTGTAGTAGGATAGAAATTGTGTAATAAATATTATGTTTGTAAAAGACTTTTAGGTGTTTTATTCCTCGAACCTTACACTTTTCTGGTATTTTAATTAAATTTATTTTAGCTTCGTCCAGGATCGTGTCAAGGACCTTAGTCGATCTAATCAATCAGTATATAGATTACAAATTTATTTAATGAGTTTTGAACTTTTTCCCGAATCTCTAGCATTACAATTACGAATTTCCAATATGGTGGTCTTGATGTCTGATAGGATGATGGTAGTAGATGATTTAAAGTCTCTTTAAGAATGTTGAACATGGTTTATTGGAATTATTATTTTTCTTTTTCATAAAATTAAATGTTTTGCATCGATCGAGGATCGAACCAAGGACTGGAGCGGATCGAATCGATATGTAAGTTAATGAGTGATTTATTTAATGAATTTTGGATTTTTTCCCGCTTTTCTAGCTACATTATTACATGATTTCAAGATGGCGGTCGAATTTCAAGATGGCGGGGGGCACCTCCGTAATAAATGATTACTGCACTGTAGCGGGTTAGAATAAAATAATCCAGATGGAAATGTACTCTATAATACAAGTACACACACAAGATGGTGTACTCCAGCAGGTGGTATCCTCTGGTAGCATGTACTGAACATAAAATGTCGGATCCATGATGGTCGACAAGGACAAAGTCAAATTTCAAGGACAAAGTCAAATTTCAAGGTCAAGGTCAAATTTCAAGGTCAAGGTCAAATTTCAAGGTCAAGGTCAAATTTCAAGGTCAAGGTCAAATTTCAAGGTCAAGGTCAAATTTCAAGGTCAAGGTCAAAGTTCAAGGTCAATGTTCAATGTCAACAGTTGAGGACACAAGTTTAGTGACCAGATAATTATACTACATGGTATCGGCACACTCTAGCTGACGAAAACAAGATAATGGTCTCCAGCGGATGAAGACAAGATGGCGGACATGATGTCATACCAGTTGATGATATATACCTTGGTACTGGTGGTGGTAGATCAGTCTAGGTAGCTTTCATGGAGGAAGGATCGACCATTTACTCTCGTCGGGAATCGAACCAAGGACGTACATCGATATAATCAAACAGAATTCAAATACGTTAATTTTTTGATGAATTTTGGAATTTTTTTCATTAAAATCGGATAATAAATAAAGATTTTCAAGATGGCTTCCAAATTTCAAGATGGCGTATATGACGTCATACTGCCGGATGATATATATGCTATGAAAAAAGTGGTGGGAGTCAGTATGCCAGCAGTCACTGTGAGGGAAGGATCGGTCGCCATTTTTTTTTGCCCTCACCGGGTTCGAACCGAGGACTCCGAACTCCGTGTCGTACATGTTTGTTTTTTGTAATTATTTTATTAAAATTTTATTATTTGAATTTTTTTATAATTTTTAAAAAAAATTTCATTTAGTTCGGATAATAAATAAAAAAGTTAAAGATGACGACCGTAACGGAAATTGCAACAGTGACGTCATCATCCAAGATGGCGGAATACACAACGCCGGAATTTTCGAGAACACACAAATACGTCATCCAAAATGGCGGATCCAAGATGGCGGATCCAAAATGGCCGCCGGGGTCAAGGTCAAACTTGTCCCGTTACGCTATGTCCCGTTACACTCCTCCGAGATGGCCGCCGTGACGTCACAATCCAATATGGCGGACCGACAATCCCACTCCTCAATCCTCACCCTGGACCCTGCGCCAGTAGCCCCATTCCTATACTACTTATATATTTATTTAAAGAATTTTCTAAATCATAAGTAAATGAGTCATGTTTTTTAATAGCATGTCAAGTTAGGATTGTTTATATATTTTTTACAGTATGAGCAGATAAATTAACTCTTTTTAAAATTTTGCCACGTAAGACATGCAAGAATTATTTAATGACTATTTACTTTTGACGTGACGTCTAATAAATCAATGAACGCCAGCTGCACGCACGAAAAATTGTCCCGTTACGCACATTGTCCCGTTCCTGTGTCCCGTTACGCTCATTTTATATTGCTCTTTGCTATCCTGAACCTCCTAGCATTGCGACCGAGTCCGTGGCGTAATTCTGTTTTCATGCTTTTCAATGTAACATTTTCATTGCTCTTTGCTAACCCGTTCCTCCTAGCATTGCTGCAGAGTCCGTGGCGCAAATATATTATTTTTGACTGCATTTTGGTGTTGGGTAAGCCATTATCCTTCACATCATCCTTGAAACACTCCCATTCGTTTCCTACTTTTCCTATCATCGTCCTATCCTTAACAGAATAACACAGATTAGAAGAAGTTAAATAGCAGAAATGTATAAAAGTTATAGTTAAAATAATCTGTTCGTTAAAGTAATAAACATATTTGAATTAATAAGTGCAAATAAAAGTAAATCTATCAATTAAATTGTAGATTTCATTTCACTTCTTCTTTGTATCCATTCAAAATAGTGATAATTCAATAAAAATGATTCAATTTTATTCATAAAAGTATGCAATCATTTCATAAATGTTTAGTTATAACGTTGTCACGTTAAACTATCGTCCGTAAACCGACTTTACGGACAACCAGTTTTTTTTTATTATAATTAATTTATGACGATTGCATATAACAAAAATTATAATACCATAATATTGTTACGAACGTTAGCAAGGCCACGTCACACGAAGGTGCAGAGCTAGCTGGTCTGCATCACATGCCGCCGTAACATGAGATGTGCCGTGCGCACCTGGGTCGCCGCTTTTTCTCCCTCCAACCCTCCGCTCCCCCCGCGTGGCACTATTAGTTTGACATCCGAAACCTGCCAGCTGCGGAGTTGCGCGAGCCACCGACACGTGTTTTCGAGAGATTTCTGCCGTCGGGACGGTACGGAATGACACGACCGGCCCCGGCCGCTCTCGTGAGTTCTGGAATGCGCCGGGGCCTATATATGCCCGAGGACGTCAGGGCAGTGTGTAGAGTTCAGAGAGAGAGAGTTCAGGCGGGAGCCTTCCCGCGGCGGAGCTTCCGGGGCGATAGTGCCGCGGGTGTGACAGAGTGACGAAGTCCTTGGACGAAGGTTCCAGGGCAAGGAGTCAGTGGAGTTCAGAGTAAAGTCGGGAGTTTTCCCGCGGCGGAGTTTCCGGGTGATAGAGTGGCGAAGTCCCTGGACGAAGGTTCCAGGGTGAAGAGTTCAGTTCCGGGCGATAGTGTCGCGGGCGCGGTGGAGTCCCGAGCGAAGTTCCGAGCGAGGCGTCGAGTGGGATCTCAGCGAAGGGGAAGTGCGACGGCGGCGGCGGAGTGCGGCGACGGAGTCCTGCGACGGAGGACCACGAGGGGTGCTGCGGCGAGAGTTGCGCCAGAGGTGCGGCCCAGCGAGGTGTGTGGATTGTGAGAAACGAGTGACTGGAGGATGCACATTTTTTTTTTTTTGTTCAATTGATTAATTGGCATTTTTAGATTATTAGCTAGTAATGTAAATAGTGGCAATAAATAAAACTGTGTGTGATAAAAATCTATTATTGGGCTATCCTTTCCGAACCCTGTAAATCGGAAAAATATTGACATTTATAGTCACAGTACCTAATGGTTTCATATAATATGTGTGTTTTATAAGTTATAAAATGCTTCAAACTTGAAAACTTAGCGTTTTTATACTCAGAAACATCATAAAATAACCTGTCAATTTTTTCCAACTTGACAATGAGCTAGAGAACGTACTGCACCATGCGTTCCTTTAAACAAGCAAGTCACATAGTCATAAGAATGGGCAGATATTTTTTGCGAAAAATTCTGAACGCCCATTCGACAGCACTATAGTTTCCCTGCTCGAAATGGTTTCTTCTTGGCAACTGGCGGCCCAAAGCAAGAGACGCTATTGCTTTGTTTGACCAGGCCATTCAGGGCGCGTTTGCTGCCTCTATGGATGGCTGTGACTGGTGTGCTGGCAGTAGACATGTACCTGCAATAAACCCAGTCAACCAAGCAACACATATGTGTGTAATGCGTAAATCTATCATAAGGGTAATAGCATAACCTGTCAGCACGAGTCACAACTGTAGAATGAATGATTAATGTGAATAAAACTACGTGTCTTGACAATTGGCTTCAGTCATTATCAATAATAGTTAGGAATCAACGTACTACAGAGGTTTAACTCAAATATAGTTCGGAAATATTCTCGCGAAAAGTAGCCTACATGGCCCTACTGATAACATATTTAACACGAATCCTGTATAACTCTCCTAAGTTTGTTTTAATGTAAACCTTCATTTATTCGTATTATATATTTAGAATTGTTATCAAAGCAAATTTTAGAAGACCTGTAATATTTTATAACAGTTCTTAATAACTGAAGCTGTATATTTAGTGTTCATCACTAATTCTGTTATCCATGTATGTTTTCCTGTTTTCATTCTCGTACAGTTACGATGCAGGGTACTGAAACACATAGTTCCGAAACAGCTTTTACTCGAATAGATATATTTTTTTTCAAAGGCGAAGTTTTATTTTTGTCATAAAAAATACCATTTTCATCGCGGGTTGTAACGCTGTAAGATTTGAAAATGTTCCGGGGTGTAAAAATTCGTCGTTAAAATATTCGAGTTCGCTTTGTGAAGCTTTTAACCGTGCGGGGCGACAGAGAGAGAGGATAAAAAAGGTAAAAAAACAAAACTGAAGGAATAAAGAAAATACAAAAGACGTCGCTGTCATTGGCGTTCCAGCCGTAACTAAATGTTTCGAAAAGATGTAGTCGAAACACACAATGTGTGTGTGATTTTTTTTTGTGGTCACGTGCGGATGTTTTGGAACGCCCGCGAAATGTAAAGGTTTTGTACGGGGCAGGAAGAGCATTGAACGTGGAAGGGGGAGGTGGGGGTCCCATGGAGTTGGGAGTAACCAACTCCGGCTCCCGGCAACAATGGCTGACCGCAGGCGTCGCAGATTTACGACGCTCATCTGAATGGCGCGGGCCGCCGCGCGGGGTGGTCCAATCAAAGACGTCCGGCGGTTATTCCCGCGCAATGCGAGAAAGGGATTTATCGCGGCCTTTGTAAAACCAGCCGCTCTCCAGCCCGCTGGCTCCCTCACTGTCTACGCCAAAGTAAAATTTAAAAATTACACATCTGGGGTAAATAGAAATGTAAATATTTGTTCGTTCATAATCTTACATCTACGAAAGTTCTTCACCAATTGCTTTGAAATTTCATTCGAATAAGCTCGTGTTTTTATATATCTATGTCACGCCTGTGACATAGATATATTGATGGGTATAGACATAGTTTTTCAATATTTTCTTTGCTATAGAGTGACATATAAAGTTATATAGAGGAAAGAGGGATATAGAGGCAGATAAAGGCATTTAGAGAGATACAGAGAGAGATAAAGAGAGATTTATATAAATAGAAATAGAAAGAGAATTATAAAGAGATACAGGGATGCTTTTTATTTGTGTACCTACTTCAAACAAATTACAAATAGAATATTGACTGAGGTATTGCAACGCATGCCGGGCATTAGCTAATATATACACGCATACATTAATGGCTGCTTGGCCGCCACGCGCCTAAGAAGTGGAACTTCACGAATAAATGGATAGGAAAATGGGTGAGGTACAAAAATATTAGAAACACATGCGCATGTTCAAAAGCGCAAAGTTTTGCGTGCAGGTACGGGAGTGAATGAGAATGAGTGAGGGAGTGCGTGAGTGCGCAAGTATGCAAGTGCGCTATATTGCAAAAGAGAATCGATCTCTGACGAATACATTTTATGTTTATTTTTCGTTACAAAATCTAAGAGCTAATAAAGTAGTTAATTAAATTTCACAACAGAGGTTCACAATTCCAAAAAACATGCAAAACGAAAAAACCTGCAACATAATTACATTTGCTTTAATCTACTTTATTCGCTCAAACGTTATCTTTTTTATGTGTAACAATCTTAGCTCTCGATAAACGGCAATTGGCAGCAGTAATTTCTTAAATGGAACGGAATTCACATACAAAGTAAATGTATAACCACGGCGCTGCCAAATGTTGCGGATGAAATGAACCAAAGTTCACAAAGCCAAAGGAATTTTTAAGGTATTACCTTTTTAATGAATTTTAACAAAAAGGGCAGTATTTTAATAAAATTTTTGTCGAAAAGCTGTCCAAAGCTGAAGTTTAGTATGTTTCATGTCTTTTAAACATTTTGTGTGAGTCGTATTATTATAGAGTTTAAACTTTTGTTCTTCAAATCGAATTATTCGATGGTCGACGTAGCTGATCCGGCAGCGAATTCTAGCGGCGGGTGATTCACGCCAAGAAATGTACTTGAAACAGCAATTTTTGTATATTTATTACGTTAAATTTCGTGTCCTAGTTTCGTATAAGTTTATTTGCATCATGCGAACACATGAGTGTGTTCATTACCGTGGGAAGATGTTACATAACTCTGGAGAGCACCGAAAGACTCGCTCACGTTTTTTTTTTTTTTTTTTTTTTTTTTTTTTTTTTTTTTTTTTTTTTTTTAGTTTTTCTCTGGTGACGTAATTACCAGCTGTTAATAAGTTTCTGTTCTAAAAGCCATTACAAAACCTTTCTATCGGTGCAAATGAAAGCCTGTTAAAGTGTCAGTGGTGAGGGCCAACCCCCTCAGCACAGTTGGATGCGCGCCGGCTCTCGGTGCGATAGGGCTCCGGGTTCGAGACCCGGTTAAGAGTGCAATACTCAAAAACAAGTAAAATAAATATTACTACGACAAAATGTATGACATTATGTTTGCTTTTTTCTCGCTGCATTTCAGAAGATAGCCTCTTTTCCCCGAATACCTTTTTTAGGTTTTTCTTTAAAATATTGAATTTCTTTGAAACCAACATCTCTGAAAGGGTATTGCATTCTTTAAGGATATTTTTCTTTAAAATAAAAGTATAATTTCAATTCCTGATTTGTGACTTTTCTGTAACGTTAAGTAAAGATTTGCTTTTATTTAAGCTACAGGAACTTTCAGCGGTGTTTATAACAACCTTCTAAATCTTATAAATCAAATGGGTAGAAGGAAATCAATGAATATTTGACGATGATGTCTGTCCGACTGTTTGTGGTAGTTGTCAGTTCTGCCAGCTGGCGGGTGAGGCGTCTTGGTTTGAGTCATTTGTATCATTTAAAATAATCTTGAATATCCTAGCGTCAATAAATCTGTTAATTAATATACACATATCCCTACTGATATTATTAATGCAAAAGTATGTTTGTCTATTTGTTCTTCTTTCACGCAGCAACTGAGCAATGGGTCGACATGATTTTTTTTTGTATGTAGATAGTTTATAGGCCGGAGAGTGACATAGACTTCATATAATTTTGAAATTCTATCCCGTAGGAAGTGTAATGGAGTAAATTCAGTTTTATAATAGAAAATCATAGGGAGGTAGGTCATAGACACACAAACAGTGGGTTTTTGTTTTTTCTCTATGCCCACCACACGGTCATATAGCAATGTCGGTCAACTTCCTATCTTTCTCCTTGGCGACACCCGTCCGCTTATTGAAGCTTGCGGCTGCTAGTGAACTAAAGGCGCTAATAAGAGTTTAGTTTATAACTTCGTCAATAGATAACGTTGCCATGAATTTGTAACGCGCTATAGTTTGGTACAACCGTCACGTCTTGCGTAGGATTTACCTGCCTTCCAACAAAATGAAGTTGAAACTATTTTGTTTACCTTTTTCTTTGTGAACTTTGGTTTACGCCATCCTCCATAGATGTCAGGAAGATATTTGTTACACATTCTCGTTCCTTGACTTCCATCGCATTCACAAAATTACTCCCATGCAATGCCTTATACCGAGATCTAAGATGTTACACATAAATTGAAGAAAAAAAAATATTCCAAATAATATTTGTGGCAGTAATATCTAACATGTAACAATCGCGTAGAGAAGGTAGTGGGGTTCGATCCCAACAGTTTAGCGAGAGCGCTGTATAAACTTTGAGGTTCCGAAGCCTTACAGCCTTTGCGTTTAGTCGTGCAAGAGGTAAAACCTTATCAAAAAACCTACCACTCGTTACGTTGCCGAGTTACTGCATCTCATTTACATTACGCTTTTTCTGTATCATATTCTATTAAATATTTTTTTACTTCATAAGCATTTTTATTAAATTTTTCTTAAATGGTATTATTTTTTTTGTTAAAATTTAAAATAGACAATCATAAACACTTCTGAATTCAAGAAATGTCTGTATACCTGATTAATTTAGGGCCCACATGTTAATTCCCTGAGTTTATAGAGCTACTCAGTGCATGACTTACTTACCATTATACTAAAAGTCCTCTTTCAAAATATTAATTTTTCTGGAATAATGATGGCATTGATTCTATGTGAGTGATTTCACCATGGGGCGTAAATCCTCGGCCTCCCTGAAATTAAGAGGCCCTTCATTGAAGGGGCCCGATTGCGCTTTCAAAATCGTGACTGTGAAACGGGATTTGATAAACATAAACGTCAAAACTAAGTTTTATGGAAAACTTTCTGTATATAATAAAGTTTTCCGCTGCATAAGAAAGAAAAAAAATAATTTTAAAAAATGCAATAAACCTATCCAGAGTTGACTTGTGACGGTTAAAACCCACGCGCCAAAATTCTCTCTCCCCCCCCCCCCCCTCCCTTAAACAAAAACTAAATTCCGCGGGATAACATACATATTTTCAATAAATAAATAAAATTTAGGCGTTGAAAACCATATAACCTGAGTTTTTCAGGGTTTTTTTTTTGGAAAAACCTAATTTAATTTATTGAATAAATGATATTCTAAAAGAAAAGAATTTTAGACAAACGCTATATACGAACGGTTAATTCAAAACTGTATGGGCAACCACATGATTTCATGCATTTATTACATGCTAGGACTGACAAAAAATTGCCCTGATGTTCATAAATATCATTAAATAAAGAATTGTATAGTATAAAAAATTTTAAACAATTAAATCAAGTATTGGTGTTAATGTATTTATACTCATGGGTAATAATACTAAATATTAGAAACAAAATATTTTGGCTAAACTGATGTTCTCGCTCTTGGAGGATCGGGCAGCAGCTCGCAGGAGACTGTGAGAGGACGCCGCGAGGACAATGCGAATTAGGCGAGTTCGTCCCGTCTCGCCGTGTGTTTGGGTGTGTGGGTGGTCGGAGCCGTGTCGATTGTTGAAGGCGGGAGAGGGGTCTCGCTGTTTAAGGCTCTTCTCCACCCACGAAATAAAATACTATTTTTTTTCCAAGTGAATTTTTTTTATGTCCGTTAGGGGTAAGTCGAGACTATTGCTCGTCGGAGCGTAACAAAATCTTGCAACGCTCGGGATTGGGGATGCTTAAGAAGGCGGAGAGAGGTGGTGGGTCTCGGGATATCTGGCGGCTCCATTCCTCACCTTTGAGGCAAGCGTTAGTGAAGCGAAGTTACAGTGCTGCGTTTTACGTTACGCTGCCTTTAAAATGCTGACGCACTCGACTTGGTGAGCGCCGCTTCTCTTGGACGCGGCGTGCTGGAAACACAGCAACAAATTCACTCGGGCCGTATTCCCAGATGCAATTTTCGGTGATGTTACAAGTATTTAGTTTGTTAGTGAATTTTCAGTTTTATCATTGGAGACGGATTTTTAAGTATAAAACTTCACTTCAAACGTGCGCGGCAGTCACACAACCATTACTGTCGGCAATTTTTTAATAATAGTTTTCTCTCAAATGTAGGTGTTTATGAACAGATGTAATCAAAAGTAGATTATACAAGCTGCTTCGTATACATTAATCAACTTTCGAAATTCAGAAAAAAAGGCAGGTTGAATGTTTCATTAGTAATATTTGCCTTAGTTTATTTCTTGCAAATAGCAAGTAACAGCTAGCATACCGTTTCTACAAAACTCAAGAAAGGTTAGTTAGTTGGCCAGGAACCAATTGGTTACGGACTGCGTACTCGAGCACTTGCGTCATCCCGGGGGGTTGGCATCGAACACGCGACCCTCGCCACATGAGCGGCCACCAGGTACCATTGGCGGTCTGGCGCTCCGATTTGGTTACTTCATTGTCTTTTCATCACCATCAATTAACATTTTATTTATGTGAAAAATTATTTAGATAACAGCACTCTTGCACTTTCTATGTGCGGTCACAAATTCTCACCATACATCGTTACTTTAAGTTAAGCTGTAAAAATGCCACGAAATTGATAGTTATTATTAACACTTGCGTGACTTGCTACCGAAATTAGATGATACAGTATTTCCATAGAAGAATATACCAGATATAAAGTAAGTTAAGTAGAGGTGTTGGTACAAAGTCACATTTGTAGAGTAACTCAAACAGATTTAGGATTTAGATAAGTGCATGTGCTATTACTGCCTTAATTGTTTTCTCACTTGTAGCACCATCTATGTTGAAAGAAAGGCTCTTGCCCCAATTAGTAGAGGTTGAACTCGTAAACTTTATTTGGCAACACGATGCAGCCCATCCCCATTGGAATTTCCTTGTACGAAAGTGGTTGAAATAGTCCCTGACCGTTGGACTGCTCGTAATGGTCGAGACGACAGAGTCCTTTTTCGGTGGCCTCCACGTTCACCTGACATAACGCTATGAGTTTTTTTTTCCTTTGGGGGTTTATAAAAGATCGTGTCTACGTTCCGCCGCTACCTAATAATATGCCAGAGTTGAGACACAACATTGAAGTGTTCGCAGGCTTTCACGGCCATTGTCTGAAGTAGCTTGGTTTCTGGGTTGTGGCCGTATCCTTGGCAAATAATTCACCAACGTTTCGGTCGACAATGCAGTCGCCATCATCAGGGAGCAGTTGCCATCCCTGATGATGGCAACTGCAATGTCGACCAAAACGTTGGTGAATTATTTGCCAAGGACACGGCTACAACCCAGAAGCCAAGCTACTTCACAGCATTGAAGAGACTATCGCTTTCATTAATCCAGACGTGTTATCCAAAGTGTGGGAAGTACTGGAATTTAGGTTGGATGTGTGCCGTATAACCAAAGATGCACATATTGAACATTTGTAAGTAAAACAAGTTATTTTACCTTCAATTTTATGTATGATTGGTTATAAATAGTCTAAATTAAAATTTTTATTATTTACCATTGAAACTGGGACATTATTTTATGGACAAAAGTTTAAAAACTTTAAACAAATCATGAAATGCAAAAGCGCTGTCGTGATGAATTTATACGGAAAGGAAATGAAATGCCAAAAAAAAGCGTGTGTAGCCGAGCCTTAATTAAGAGTAGAAAGGAGGGCGCGTAACCCTCGCTTGCAGAGTGGATTGAAAGAAAGAGGGTGTGGGTGGGGGGACATCGGCTCGGAGGCGTGTCGACGATCCGAACTGACGTGTATTAAAAACTCCCCCCTAGGGTTAGTAATTTGTCCGCGCGTATTTGCCGGCTGTTTTACCTCCCTTGGCCGGGGGAGGGGGAAGGATGTTTGCCGAGGGGTTAGGCCCCTAGGCGGTGCTCCAGTAGAACGAGTGGATAACAGGGGTGAATCGAGAATTGTAATCCGTGTCTCGGGTGTCTGTTTCTCCCGATAAATACACATCCTTCGACTAACAACAGATAGAGGTTGTAGAAGTAAAAAAATAAAAAGTAAGGGAGTCTTTCAATACCAGCTAGTGATGTGTAAACATGTAAACTCGATAGCAAGCAAATTCATGTATACTCATGTTACAAACAAATCTTATAATACGAAGCTCAGCCACGAAATTTGATGTATACAGCTGTAAAATAATTCCGAGCGTGATAACTATTCTAAAATTGTGTTTTCAACATTTCTGGACGTAAATCACACGTAGTTTCCACAACTGCCTATTGAATTCACGGCCGGAGCAGCTACGTAAACTATCGAATCATTCTATATGCAGAGCGAAATGTTAATCTATATAATGAAACTGCTCCAATAAAAGCAAAAAATACTAAACACAGTCTTTGTATCTGATTTTCAACACGGATTTTTTTAAAATAATCCCCATATTGTTTAAATTCATAAAAAAGTTAATAGAATAAAATTTCACATTGTATATGTGAACTTAAGTTCGCACCATCCACCACATATTTCCGTCCCATGCGACTTCCGTTGCATTCACAAAATTACTGTTCTCCTACCAAATTCTGCATGCAACGTGCTAACATATTTGAACATCAAAAATGCTAAGTCTCGGTGTGGACCTGATTTTTGATAAGTAATTTTAAAAATCACTGCCAATTTTAAAATTCATCAAACAATTAATACTATAAAGTGTCTCTTTGGCTATGTGAAAATTGGTTAGCGTCATCTGCCACAGATAGCAGCAACGTGGTTATACAGTTCCTTTTTGCGAAAAAAATTTCATTCATGGAATTACTCTTAGCAAATGACACACAATGAGAGTTAAAGTGTTTCACAAAAAAAATCGGGTATTTCGGGAAATATATCTTTCATGGCCTATATTAAGGAACCAACCCAGCATTTAAGTGGAGTAATTTCAGAAAACGACAAACAAAATCAGGATGTCAGATTTGGAATTGAAATGTGAGGTTTCTCGAATGCGAATCCAGTCTCTTACCACTTGTCACCCTGCTCTATGGTTTTATAACAGGTGCAAAAAGGAAAAAAAAAATGTTAATAAATGTATCCAATGTGCCACCGAGATATGACCGTAAGCCACTGTCACACGAGTGCTTGCAAAGGCGTGTAAATTATAAGTAAAGGAAGTGATGGTAAGTGGTCAGAGCGGTCCCGCGTGAAGGGCTAGCCGTACAACAAGAGTACCGAACTCGTAGCTTGTAAATGCCTTAACTTTGAACCTGTGACATTTCCCTCCAGACCTGAATTATCATCGCTTGCGTTTTTTAGTTCATACGTTTTTAGGCGCGTCGAAGGTTTAATTCTAGTACGCACCAGAAATGAAACGAAAAAAAAGTGCACATAACACAATGTAAATATAACATGTTGAAAGTCCAATTCACGTGTATGCAGAAACTGCTAGAGCCAAGAGGTGAATTCGTCGAAGTTTCGGACCCAAGTAAGCTAACATGCACCCGTATATACTTATTAGCTTTCGTCATCATCGGGGGATGTACTTAAGCGTGTTAGTATGCCAAAATAAACTTTATTGTAGTGAAAATATACTGGAATACATTTTGTGAATAATAACAACAATAAATATATAATAGCGATTTTAAAATCCTTTTAATTTAATATCCAAGAAAATTGTGTTCGAACCATTATAGAGACAAATACATTGAACATTTCTACGCAACGCTATAATTTAAGCATATTTATAACTAAAAGTTAAAACCCAATGAATACAATAACAACAAATAACCTGGAAATTTTAAAACACATATAATAACACTAAGAATGTGTATGTGTATTTGTTTTTGCTTAATACACAAATAAGTTTTTTTCTACAACAAACTAAAACCTTAGTGAGCTGATTAAACTTTAAGGATTCAACCGTAAAAATTTCATCACAAAATTACTTTAATCAATTTTAGTATTGTGACTATAAAGTATGAAAAGCGCTGCACTCTAACTACGGGGGCTGTTTTTTTTTCAACCTCCGAAAGGCTATATAAAAAAGTTTACATAACATAGTAATTCTACCACCAAAAGTACAGCAGGGTCTTACTTATTTTAATACATAAAAGCCAAAACTATCGAGGCATTTGTCATGCCGTAACACAAGCTCATCTATGCATGTTTCGAAGAAGTTAGCCGCTGGTGTATAGAGATAACAGGACAAGTGCCTTGATCTCCCGCTCCTTCACGACACCACTGTGAGGCGGGTGGACTAATCGCGCGGCGCACTGGCTCCCGCGTCAAGAATTATCGCAAGAATATGAATAATGAGGCACAATACTCCGCACAATTAGTCCACCCACCTTACAGCGGTGTCGTGAGGGAGCGGGAGATCAAGGCACTTGTCCTGTTATCTCTATTCACTGGCGGCTAACTTCTTCGAAACATGCATAGATAAGCTTGTGTTACGATATGACAAATGCCTCGATAGTTTGGGCTTTTATGAATTAAAATAAGTAAGACCCTACTGTACTTTTGGTGGTAGAATTACTGTGTAACGTAAATTTCCTTTTTTTATATAGCCTTTCGGAGGTTGATAAAAGCAGCCCTCGTACATTTCAATGTTAATTAAGGGTTATAACGCTAGGACTCTTACCTAATTTTTTATGTTGCCATTATTCATTTCTATGATTATTAATTATAACATTAATTATTAAAGTATGATTACTAGTGGAAAAGTTTACTTTGCTAAGCCAATATGTTTAGTATGTTCTCTAATGTTTGCGAAAGGAAATAATTACTGATATATTCCGCTGGTTTACCATCTTTTCCAGATTTGTGAGTCTTCCACAGATGGCAAAACCACGGTGATACATTTCCGTTTTTAATTAACTTAGGTTCCGTTCGCGAAATTCTTCTACTAAATCCCGTACACCGAGAGATAAGATGTTTATACATAACACAAAAAAATGTTTCAGTGTTAAATAAATTTCAAGTAAAAATAACTCTTTTAATAGGCACTTTTATAGTTAAATATAGTATTTGTTTGGAAATCATATTTTTATGAGTGTATAAAATACGCATAGTTAGTTAGCAATCATATACCCAAGATTTATTTGTCTTAAAGTTTTAGAGATCATCTTTAAATATTTTATGTGTAAACATATTAGTTCTCGGTATATGTTATTTGGAAGGCGTAATTTCGTAAATGGAATTGAAGTGGATTGGAACAGAAATTTTGTAATAACAGTGCTGTTATCTGTAAAAGTTTCAGACATCTCAAACATTTGGCGGACCAGCGTGATTCACCCATATATATTAACTTTCGCAAACATCGAGAGATGTACTAAGCGTATTTGTGTGCCAAACTTAACTTAATAATACTACAATTATACTTTAATACATTAAGTTACAACTTATAGTCACAAAAAATTACTACTCTAAACTTTTAAAAAAATACGCGCTATAATTTTTAGAATCTTTGGTAAGTATTGAAATAGCACAGAATTCGTCATACTATAAAGAAACAAGAAACTGTAAGCCTACATTTATTCAACACCATAATGATTAAAATAATTTCTTGATTAAATTTTGTTCTGTTAAATCAGCTCAATGTAGATTTAGTTTGTTTGTAGAAAGTTTTACAGATTTATTTATGTGGTTTAAGCAAATATATATATGCATTCTTATACTTAGTGTCATAAAAAATATTTTAATGTATAACGTTCATTTGGTTTTAATGTATCTATTGGAATATAAATTTAGTTTAAAGAAAACTTAAAGCATAGCTCCGCATTCGTAATGCTTTTCAGAACCAACATAATGCCAAATATTTTTACGCCATATTTATTTAAACGAAATTTTCCTAGATGGTAATTTATAGGTAGAGACCTGCAAAATCCGCGGATTCATTGACCTCTAGGATAGACTCCACAATCCTTTAAATACTCGTGGAAATGACACCTGTTCATTGGCTACTGACGCGTGAGACGTCTCAACTAGGCTGTCCGTAATTCGGCACTTTCTTGGTTTATTTTTCCCATTGGCTCACAGTTCCCCGGATAAAATGTGAGCCAATCGCAGAAGCGGTACGAAGGTATAGTTATTTTGATGCTAGCCTATCGCGAAATGAATAAGCGAATTTTGCATGTCTCTAGATAATTATTTTAAAGCCGCAATTATGTGTTGTTAGGTCTAATCAATTTTACAAAATGTTATACAGGATAGTTTCACTACCATAAAGTTTGATTTGGCTCATGAATACGCTTAGTATATCCACCGATAATGGCAAAAGTTATTATATACGGTTGCACGTTACCACAGGTAGGTCCACCATTTTGACCAATTTGGCACGTTGCTATAGAAGTTTTTACATTCATGTGCATTAAAGTTTCAATCAGTTAAATTTATGTAATGTAACGCGCTTTTTATATATTTATGACTTCAGGCTCAACGCACCTAAAGAAGTATAACCTAAAAAACGCAAGCGACGATGATTCCGGTCTGCGGGAAATGACACAAGTTTAGCGTTGAGGCATTTACATCGATACTCCTGTTGTTCGGGTAGCCCTGAGAAATCAATAATACTATCTTGTTAAATATAATTATGTAGTTAGGTTTTAAAAAGGTGAAAAATTTATACATTTTTTTCCTAAAACGAATACTTTCAAAAATTTAAAACGCTTGCGTTATTTTAAAGAATTCTACGATGATTTGGTCAGAGTTTCGTATTATAAGTTTATTCACGACTTGAAAATACATTAATTTGCTCGTTACCGATGTAAGATGTTTACACATCACTGCCGAGTACTGAAATTCTCGCTTAAATTTTTTTCTATGTATCCATGTTGAGTACATTTTTTTCTTCAAACATTTTCTTTTTTTAGTATATAGGCCCTACCTCAAATAGTTCTCTTAGCTACATAACGAGCATAAAGTTCTTTGCTCTCGTTCTAATAGTTCATTAATTTGTTTGCAAACGGCCTGAGGTCACGCGATTCCCAAAGGGCGCGCTTCCAGACGTAAGGTATAAACATATTTTTATTTTCTCGGAGATGTGGCTTTCGGGAGGAGAGTCAGACTCTTGGAACATTCCGTAGGTTTACAGCGACCACCATTCCGCCCCTCTCGCCCACTGAACATTTGGTGCATTCCTTGCCAGCACACGCCTCGTAAAAGGAACTGTATCTAACGTTCCATGAAACTCTGTGGTAACAGCTTCATACTACAAAAATAGGCATGCGACCACCACGCGAGTTACAAGTGAGACATCAACATTTCAATAACCCACCTAAGAAATGTTATTTATTTATTTTGTTAGGTTCTGTGTGCTATCCAACAGCTGGCGGCCATTTACAGAATGACAAAACAATCTAACAAACGAAACATACAAAACTCAAACAACTAAAACATACAAAAATAAAAATAAAAAATATAAAATCAATTGAAACATACAATTACAAAAAGTCTCTTTAAACAAAATAAATAAACATAAATACAATTTAAAATATGCATAGAGCGAAAATACATGTAACAACACAACACACAAACATATAAATGTGATGTAAATTCATTACAGTAAGTTAAAAAAATATTTTTGACAAATTTTCCAAAATAATAATTGTAAAAAATATAACAAAACTTAAACTTAAATTATTTATTATAATGGTTATATAATATCTCTGTTTATTTTATTTTTTACAACTTTCCAAAAAAATTTAAATGAAATTAATTTTTGTATATTTTTAACGAAAAAAACACTAATTAGATATAAAAGAAGTTTAAAAATAAAATTGTGTTTAATATTATTTGCAGCTAAATTCTCCAGGCTACAACAGCAAGTATTACAATTTTCAACAAATATATTTATTAAGCTTTTCTGTTTAATTATGACATTGACATTGACATTTTTATATTATTTTTATATGTTATTCTAAACCCAATCTGCGCTTTTAATTTTGAGCAATCAAAAAATGGTAAAAAAAATAACGAGAAATAGTGGATCATTAATGTAATAATAGGTTAATACAAAGATAATTTATTTTGGGATAAAATAAAAATATATCACAGTCAAAAGTTGTGTCGGATGATTGAAATTTTGTCATATATATGTATGTGTGTGTGTTTTTCCTGGATATTTTCTTGTCTATTTGAGTCCGTAAAAGTTATTTAATTCCATATTACAGAGCAGTATTTTAATTTTGTTCTCATTATGGTGAAGTATAAACACAGTATTGAGTCAGGTTTTGTTGCAGAAAAGGTAATAAATCTGATTAATCCTAATGTTCTTGACGTACTACTACGAAGACTATTAACGTGTTGATGAAAATGAAGTTTTTATCTCATATAATTCCTAGATGCTTGAAGCACCTAGATGTGGTGCACACGTTTGATATCGTTATTTGCAATTTGATAATTATAGGTAATTAGTTATATTTTCCTTGAGAAAGAAATACAAAATATTTTATCATAATCAAATGACTTACAGTTGCTACAGTACCATGACTAAACAGCTAAAATATCACGTTGAATGTCTTCACAATCATATTTATTACTTTTGGTTTTTTACAGTTTATGTCATCAGCATAAATTAAAACTTAGAATTTTTTATTACATATATTATCATTTATTAAAATACTAACGAGAAGTGGAGTATATTACTTCCTTGAGGAACACATGAAGAAACAGAGAATTTTGAAGATACTACATTATTATTCTGACTGAGAAGTAGGCCTATATATTAGTAAGATAGAGAACCAGGCTACGTACTACTTGTCGAAACCTAAGCTACACACATTTTTTTAAGAATTAAGATATTTTGGCATGTGTCAAAAACTTTACTCATATCAAAAAAGTTGACACCAGTTTACTGTCTGGATGTTAGGTATATTGCAATAAAGATCATTTACATAAATAAACAAATTTGTTGGGGTGGATTTTCTAGATTGAAACCCATGTTGCTTTTCCGAAATGATATTTTTTCATATGAAAATTAATGTGCTTATATTTAATTTTCTCGAAAACATTTTAGAAACTACATAACAAAGAAATAGGTCTATAATTAGCTAACTCATATTTTTTCCCCCTTTTTTAAAAGATAGGTATCACAATTGCATTTTTCTACGTGGAAAGGAAGGTAGCATTTCTGAAGCTAGTGTTGAAAATATGTGTTACCAGTGGCGTGAATATGTTAATACGGCCATTGATTATAAGAAAAAATAAAAAAGCAATGTAGAGGCGCTAGCAACACCAAAATGTATATAATAAATTTGTAACTATTGTCGCGTTCCAGAAATTTCTCGGTGTGGCCGGGTTCGGATTTCTGTCTTTCATGGCGCGAGCTGTGGGCGGGTCGCTGCGCCCGTGCGAGAAGCGGCCTCGTTTCGTCAGCGACCGGCCGGCGGCGTGCCGTGTGCTCTCGCTGCACATTCCTCATGAGTCGCGTGGGTCATCGGCCCTCGCGCAGCGGTGGTCTGCTGGCGTAACTAGGTCGCAGCGCGGTGCTCGTTCCGCGGGCTCGGGCCCTGATTGCGAAATTTGGGGGCGGCGACCGAGGTTATCTGGAAACATCGGCGGGCCGGGACTCTCTGGAAACTTCGGCGAGCCGAGGTTCTCTGGAAGGGTCGGCGGGGCCGAGAGGGTTTATAAGCAGCCGCTGGAGGTAGCTCGGGGCTCACTCTGGGGGAGGCTATGCCTCTCGCCAGTGGCAACGAGTCGGTTAGGATGTTAGGGATGTTAGGCCATTTGAGGCAGAGGATAAGCCCCGGAACAGAGATACGTTCCTGTAAAGATGTTTGGGGTCGCAGAAGTAATGTTTGAGTTGTTTTTGAAGAGGCCGGACCCGAGCAGATGTTGTTAACCTTATGCTAGACGTATAGTTTTATGTTTTGACGGTAGATAATTTGAAATAATGTGTAAGTTAACTTTAAGGACTTAGAATGAGTTTTAACGTCGTAGAAGATTTTGATACCCTCTAGCTGGTCGTAGATCAAAGCATTTGTAAATAAAGATTCCCTTTTAGTTCCTTCATGTTATAGTACTTAATTGTAAAGCAACGAATAAGACTGATTGTCCTAGATTTTACTTATTTAGTTTAACTGTAAAAGTTAATAATTTTATATGAGTTTAAGATCTCCTGTAATAAACGTACTTTCTTTAGAATTAAGTTTTAACTCTTTTAAAGTAATTCCTTCTCTCTCCAGACCTCCTGTAAAGGAGGAGGAACCTATTATTTTAAGATCCCGGGTGGTGAACAGTCTTGATTACTTCATACCTTTTTTATTATTGCCAAGCGAGTGTAGGTTTTAAGAGTTACGTATCCCCCCCCCCCCCCCTCCAATATAGACCACCATGTCTACCGTGACATTTTGGGTGGAGTCGCCGGATATGTCTACCGTGACACTATTATAATTACTTAAGAGATTATTCTTACTATATGTAGTTCGTAGGATTTTTAAATTTGATGTTTTAAACAATTAATATAATTAGATTCTTTTAAGGGTTATACTAAACTTTAATTTATTAACTTCATTTTAATCAAACTTTACTTTATAAAAAGTTTTTTTTTTATTTCAAAAAATTATTTAGAGTAATTAAAAGCAATATCAAGATTTTTCAAAATAATATTTATTTCAAAAAAAAGTAAGGCATATAGACATATGCATTTATTGCTTAAAGTTATAAAAAATCTGGGAAAACGCTTTAGTTAAGAACAAAAATGTGCTGGGTATGCGTCTCTCACGCCATATTGTACGAGCCAGAGAGTGCAGAGGAATTAATTGATAAGATGAAAGTGTTTCAACGACGTAAGCGGATTTATTGCTTTGCAAGGGTCTTCTTGAGAAAAAAATGCTGCCTGTGCATTTCTAAGGAAATATAAAAGAAGACTTCTTTCTTCGGCGAACCTCTAGAGAATAAGACGTTCGGCACCGAAGGCCGAAAGGCTCTTCGGAAAGCTAACAAGCCGACGTTATTACAACCTTAAATGGGACACACTTTCTCTCACCAAAAAAAAACTTCAATTTATTAAGCGTCATTAGTTAGGATTAGCGGCAGTTTTTACACGTCCGTGAAAAGTTTTTTCTTTCCCCTTTGTTCTCTGCTGTTGTTAGCAGGAAGCAGAAATCGCCTTTGCGAGAAGTTACGGAAGGCTTGTATCGACGAAGCTTTGCTCGTAAGAAAACTTTCATCTAACTGTAAGGGTAATACCTAGGGACACAGGTTTGTCGGCTGTAGACTGACTCCTAATGAGATGATTTGTACAACCATGAACGGAAAACTTTTAAGGGGAATTTTTAAGCTATCAAACACATTTTTAGCTTTCATTTGTTAGCCTAAGTAAAAAAAACTTTTATTGTATTAAATAACATATCAGTGGAAACACCATAGTACATTATTGCAGTTAGAGGAATTTTGGCTTTTAACTAGGCTAGCGTGTTTATCAATGATAAATTTGATTTAAATGATAAGTGAAAGATTTAAAAAAAAATTAAATTGATTAAAAATAAAAGTAGGTCCTGCGGCTGGAGTAGGAGTGTGGTGCCGTGCAGGTGTCCACCATCTTAGATTTTAACGTCACGGTCACCATCTTAGGTGACCTTGGCCTTGAACACGGCTGCCCTTATGGATGACCATGAACCCGACTGCCCTTTTAGGATACTTGACTCTGGCCACCATCTTCATTGTAAAACGTCTGCCTTTTGGATTAAGCTATTTTGTTTTCTAGAACATACCGCAATATTTAATTACGCCAGATTATATTCTAGAACTTCTTCAATTTTGTTTCTGCCATTTTGTTTTCTAGAACGTTTCACCATCTTGGATTACACCATCTTTATTTATGTCACAGCCACCATCCTGGAATCTAGAACTTTCCGCCATTTATAATTATATCCTCATGTCCGCCAAATTAAATATATGTAATTTTTAGCCAAGAAACATCGAAAATTTTAAAATTTATAAAATAATTATTTAATTACAACTATTGTAATATATTTATTTTATTTTTTATTGTTATTTTAGTGCATGCTAATAACATTCATAACATTTATCATATAGGAACTTAATAAATATTACATAAAATAATACATAATACTCACATAATAATACACAGAGATAGTCAAAATTTAAAAAAAAATCATAAAATATAAAACACACATATGATAAAAAGAAAAATAAATTCCAAAACAAAGGTAAAAAAGATTAATATTTCATGTGAATTAATTTTAACAATAAAATAACAATAATAAAATATTTACAAAAAATAATATTAACTGCATAAAAATAAGGAACTGAAAGTCTTTCACTGAGATTTATAGACTTTAGTAATGGATCTAAATTTTTGAGCACACTATTACATTTATATGTTAAACTAAACTGCATGAAAATAAAGAACTCAAAATATCTTACATTCAGATTTTTTGAAACGAGTCAAAATCTTTTAAATAATCATTTTAATTATCTGTGCAACGTTTGGACAGTAAACTTTGTATGTGACAGGTTCGAAAAATATTGTGATGTTTCATGTTTGAAATTACGAACTCTTGTGGCCAGTTTCGCTATGGCCAAAATAATTTAAGGACTTAACGGCAGCTCCCCTAGGAAATGTGTTTCAATTTTAAATGTTCTTAATTATGTTTATTGCTTGGTTCTAATTTTTAAGTAATTTCCAATTTTTTAGTAAATTAATTTTAGGTAATTTTTAGTAATTTGTTTGACGCGTAAGCGCTGATTTAAACAACTGTCTAGTTATTTTTATGTAAAGTTGGCAACCTTTTTTTTTAGTACGTTTAGTTTTTAATGCATGTTGTTTTTAATTGTTTTAAGACATTTTGTTGATTTTGGTGTAACATATATTTTACGCGAGGTCTAAAATACGTGGACATGTATGGAACTATGAAATACGTTAATTAACTTGCGCGCCAATAAAATCTGTTTGCACGTCTCCGCCGATAGGCGCGGTAGTAGAGAGGCGTGAAGAGTGACGTAGTGACGAGTACGACGAGGCATTCGCGAGCACCCAGCTGACTGCCGCGGTCGCGTGTGTGATCGCTGGCCGCAAAGGCAGTGGTACATGGTGCTACCACAGCACCCAGCCCGCTACGTAACGGTACCGGAGCACGGCCCTGTGTATTGGTAGAACCTGAGCTTTTCGGTTAGGACCCGATGTGCGAAGTTAACAGTTCAAGGATGATGATGCGGAATACGGTCCATGACGTAATACGCGATGAACACTGATACACGGCCGAACATCTTAGGATGAATAAACCATGGTTAAACTTAAATAACTTTACATAAAAGTTACGTATTTGAAGTGCACGAGTCGAGTGTACCGTACGGGGATTGGGCAAGCGGCATTCGTGGCGAGCAAGTGCGTGTGCGCCCGAACAGTGAGTCCACGAGCCGGGCAAGCCTTCAGGTAGCTGCTTGGTGGATCGCCGAAATTCCCGTTCCTGGCACTGGGTCAGGGGACCTGTTGCTCGCAGCAACGTCCTCAATGAGCAAATAAGTCATCAGCTCCGTCCTCTAAGCCCTTGCATTCCCGTGGGCGGAGTCAGCTGCTATGTTACATGACGTCCCAGTTGCGACTTCATGTCAATAGGTCGCGCGAGGGGACCGCCAGAAAACTTGAATTTAACGATATTGAAATTGGAGTTTATGAGCAGTAGAACTACTTGAAGTAAAAGAAGAAAACATGCCACCGAAAAGAAAAAAATATGCGGTACCGCGGCGCGCGGCCTTTTAATAGACCTGGATCGAATCATTTAAATAATATTGTAAAGAACAATTTAATAAGTATTAGAGTAAATATTTTTGGAGTATTTTCCATGTGTAGCTATTTAAATTGCTTAAATTCAATAACTAGGCTTAATTGTATTAAGCCATTTGCTGTAATTGTAAGTGCGGTGCACATATAAAAAAATTACAGTATTAGCAAATATGTTGTAGCTATTATTGAATGCGCGCTGATCCATTTAATACTACAGGAACCATTTTCAAACTCAGAGTTAATTTGGAATAAAGTATTGAACGTATTTTATAGTTCGTAACTTCTTCTTATAAGGTGATTGCATTTGGTAATTACCTTAAATGTTGTGAATTCGAATATTTTTCTCTGCTTTTCGGGGCACCTGCTTTAAGGAACAGCGAGAAAAATCACACAAAAAATTAGATAAAATTGAAAAAATAAAATTGTAAGTTTTTAATTATTTTGGAGGCCATTCCCAGGCGGGTGTCTGACTTCAGTGGCTTATCCTGGTTTGGGTAATCCACCACACCCTAAATCCTATTTTGTTTAATATTTAACTGCTGTGATAAATATTTGTGAAGCAATATATTACAAAACTGTATTTGCCACTTTTCTCCTGAACTGCAATGTATGCGTGTTCAGGATTTCTAGGGATAAGTCATAGGTAAATTGCTCTAGATTATCATTTACTAAATAATTGTTTAAAATTTATTTTAACAAATGTTTCTGTATATTATTAAGTCTTTTTAATTGAGTTGTAGTTATTTAGTTTCAGATGACAGCATCATACTCTAATCTAGATATTAATAAAGTGAAATGAAGGATAATAACAGAATCAGGAGAGGTAAACAAATAAGTAAAATATTTTACAAGCCCTAACATTTTGTTTTCACTAGCAGTTAAATTGTCAACATGGTGTTGAAAGTAAAATTTTTAATCTAAATGAATACCAAGATTATGACCACACTAAGTTTTCTGGATCACTTTGTTGTTCATTACATTATTAAAATTTTCTCTATAAGTATTCTAAAAATATTTTATAATTTTATTCATATTTACATTTATTTTCATACCATTAGTTTGAGAACATTTAGTTACATTATTTATATCTACTTGCATTAATGTACTGTTTCTTTGTGTTCTAATTGTAATATATAGTTTTAGATCATCAGCATAGAGGAGAGGTTTAGTATGCAGGACTACGTTAACTATGTCATTTATAAAAATTTCAAATAAAAAAGGTTATAATGTTACACCCTGAGACACCCCTGATGATGCGTTGAATGAAGATAAAGTACATCCAATTCGAACAGCGAAGGATCTTCCATTAAGGTAGCTACGACAAACGTTCAAAACAAAACCAGTTAATTTATCTACAATTAAAGAATTTTTGCAATTAGCAAATGCTTTACTTAAGTCAAAATATATTGCATCCACCTTTTTTACGAGATAAATTTACGCCGTATGTATAAACTAACAAATGCGAATAAATTTGTAATATAGTTTTACCCTGTTAAAAGCCATATTACCAGTCCGATATTTAATTGGACGTATGAAAAGATGTATATTAATGTATAATGGGCACCTCAGGTGCCTTACGATTTACTATGCTTATAATTACTAAAAAGGCCTATACCTCAGAAAGTTTAGCTGTAAACAATAAACGGTGAAACGTTTTCCTTTTTTGTAAATCTAAATTTGCTCTATTGGGAATATTTTGATGATATTTTTTTTTAATTTTGTACTTATTTCCTTTTTACATCATTGTTTTTATTATTTTAATATGCTTAAATTTTTAAATTTATTAAATTCATTTTTCAATTCTTTGGAATTTTTTTAATTTATATATGTTTTATATTCAAAATATTTTTTTCTAGATTTGCTTATTGTATTTACGCCCTTTTGAATTTTTATAGTAAATTCTTTCTTTGTGGCTACTTAACTTCTTGCTGCTAAAATGCACCTAATATATATATTTTTAATATTTGTTTTATCCTTTCATACAGACCTTAATTATTTTCATTTGCTGAATATTAAAAGAATTTAAATTTTTAGTAAACATTTCGTAAATATTAAATTAAAGTGTTTGTTATATTCATCATTTTTCAACGGATGCCTTAGGCGCCTTATAACCACCTTGTTAATTAATTATAACCGATCATCAATATCCATTTGTTTTCGCCCGTTACTAGTGCCAATCGTGCTAAGGTGAAATATCTGGGTGACCTGGACGACCTCCCTTCTCCCCCTTGTGTTAGCCCCGACCTCCGCCTGCCGCCCCGACGATGGCCGCATGGCGTGCCGCGGCGTCGTGCGGGCAGTATCGTGCCCCTGAGCCCGGTCGCGCAACCGCGTGGACGACGTTGTTAACGGCTGAACGCCCGAAGGTTGGTTCACGCTCGTTTTTACTTTCGGTTGAACCATAATTTCTTTAAAATTAGGCGTAATATTAAGGCATGTTCCGGAGAATTACCTACGAGGATTATTCGTAATGCGAGCATTTGGCCATTAAAAAAAATAATAAACTTGTGAGAAAAGAAATTGTTTGTCTGTAAAGTCGGTTTACGGAGATAGTTTAACGTGACAACGTCATAACAAAACATTGATGAAAAGATTGCATACTTTTATGAATAAAATTGAATCATTTTTATTGAATTATCACTATTTGGTATGGATACAAAGGAGTGAAATGAAATCTACAATTTAATAATTGATAAATTTACTTTTATTTACACTCATTAATTCAAATATGTTTATTACCTTAACAAACAGATTATTTTAACTATAACTTGTATACATGTTTGCTATTTAACTTCTTCCAATCTGCGTTATTCTGTTACGATGATAGGAAAAGTAGGAAACGAATGGGAGTGTTTCAAGTTTAATGTGCCTCGAAAAAGTCAAATCGATGGTTGTTCCAATCGAGTGGAAGAGAGATAGATGCGGCGCAAGCGTACAGTGAGCGTAACGGGAAAATTAGTGTAAAGGGAAAATGAGCGTAACGGGACAATGAGTCATCCTTTTTCGTGCGTGCAGCTGGCGTTCATCGATTTATTAGACGTTGTGACGTCAAAAAAGTTTTGAAGTTATAATTCTTTAGGCGTGTTACGGTTATATGATGAGCCTGAATTATTACGATGCGCACGTGCCACGCAATGAATTTTTCAACTCTTGGATTAACTTTTCAATAAATTTCAACAAGGTGGGCAGTATTTTAATAAAATTTATGGTCAAAAATCAGGCCGAAGCCAAAGTTTAGTGTGTTTTTTTTTTTCAAGTCTTTTTCGTTTTTAACGGCGACGTTTCATTATATAGTTTAACCTTCCGCTCTGCAAATAGAATAATTTGATAGTTGACGTATAGCTGATCCGGTAGTGAATTCTAGCGGTGGATGCGGAATTACTTATGTTTCACTTTCAAAAATGGGGTTATTTATATTCAATTCTGGTCCATATATTAAAATATATATTTTTTATTTTTGTAACATTAATGTTAGAAATTATGTTTATAAACGTATGTGCATTTACAAAAACAATGTTATGTTCTCTTATAAATAATTTATTTGCATTATAATTAATAAATTATTACTGTGTATTAAATAAATAATTGAAATTTAATATCAGGATAAACATTCAACATATTTTATTATAGTTATAATTAATTAAAATTTATCTCGACATTTTTTTCTAATTAAATAATTAATTGCATATAAATGTTAATGTAATATTGAATATTGAGTATTTATTTCAATAATTTTTGTTACAGTAAAATTCTAAATAGTTCATTGTCTTGAATTCAAAAGAAGTACAACTTCTAATCCGTGTACAAAATTACATATGCTTTTTTTATTGACAGTTTTAGTTTACCACGGACCTACTTTACATTTTCACATAGTCGCAATTCAGTTCCAAGAACATTTCGAAAGGCTAGACCAGTTTCTAAACACATCTGCATAGAAGTTGGCCGGATGAAATTAATAGAGTTGACCATCGTAATATTGTAATTGACCTACGTTTGATTTAATCAACCAAAATGGCGCCCTTTTCGTCCCATAAATGGTAGCCATCATTTTTCGACTCTAGTACGGAGATTGATTAAACGCAGGATGTTTCCTGAGATGTTTACTAAGTGCCTGTACTTAGGCTACACGTATTGCGTATGAGAGGCATCCGTTCCATTCCCAGGCGGCGAACTTCTAAGTAGAAGGTTTGAAGAAACAGCGTTACGAAAATTATTTGGAATTGAATGGCGATTAAGTGAAGATATGAAGTATATATTAACTGTCCTTACAAACAATTTTCTCACAAATTAATTTTCATTAATGGCCATATGGAGCTTACTTTACGAATAGCCCTCATATTTAGCGTTCGTCAACATGGCAAACTTCCGGAAAATTATTTTCATCGTAGGTTTTTTTTACGTAAATCATGATTACCACCTCACTGTTCCATTGAACTGTTGATCTTCTCACCTTACCACACATTCACTTTACGATGGATACTTTCAGAATGTTAACCAATAAACGAATATGCTAACAGGAATTTGCAAGTAGAAGAATAATAAGTTCAGGACACTTAGGGGGGTAGTATCCTAAATTATTTTGCCTCTAGTATGTTCTGTTTTACACGTAAATAACTATTTTTAATTTTTATAACGACATTATTTGTTAAATGCTTATTATGAACCTAAAGGCACATTTTTAAATAAATCAAGGAATATACAGTTTTAGATTAACCATTTGTATATAGCCTTCGTCTTCAATTTGATTTATAGTATTTTATTCATAAACAATAATAACAATACAATAATATAGGATTTCTCAAAACCCATGAAAATCTCAGGTTTTTATGGTTTTCTGAAAATCCTAATGTTTCCTGATGTCATGAATAATATTTTAAAAACTTAAGACGTTGAAGATGAGAAGATGAAAGCTACGTACGAACGGTTGTTACAAAACTGTTTACTACGCGATTCCATGCTTTTAGTACATGTTATGATTGATAATAAAATGTACCTTTAAGTTCATCAAAAACAATAATAAGGACTCGATTAGTAGAAAAATCTTTTATGGTTACATTATGAATTGATGTAAAATCTTTGGCAAAATTCCGAAGTATTAAAAGACATTAAAAACGCGGCTAGAATACCTACTTCAATTTTCTTACGTGCATGTCTTGTGTCAATTTTTTCCGCTGTGAACCAGCCTTAACCATTGAATGTCCCAGATACGCTTTGAGCAGCACACAGGTAAGTTATTTTTTTGCTTTGGCGTGCTATTTTCCCGTAGCACGCCAACCTACGCGGCCCGCGTTTCTTTACAACCTCGATGCGCACACCATGCGACACGGAACATGTTCCGATACATTCTTCTGGCTAAACTTGCGCATTAATTTCACAGATGTTGAAGAAGCTGAAACAAAAATGTAACTTGAATTATGTGTAAGCCCATGGCACTAAATTCAAAGCGGAATCATTAAGCTATTTTACGTGAACGACCCAATCGGTTTTACGTCTAGAATTAGCAAGTCATCTATAAAATATCTTTTAAATAAACTTTACGTTCAACTCACAAGACAGTAAACATATTTTAAGTAGAAGGGGAATCTGAATTTTTGGGAAGAGAATTCGTTTACCATCTTGTTTACAACACACTAGAAACAGTTTGGGGATATTATGTTTTTGTAAGAAAAAGTTCAGACTTAAAGTAAAGGAACAGCATTTTGTGTGGTGTCTTAAAACGACGTGTTTCTAAAGCTGCTGGCTTTAATATATACAACTTTTAAGTTATCATAAAAGCGAATTCTCGCCTATATCACAAAGTATTTTAACGTCTAAAGCGGTTATTATACCACATCAAACAAGTAGGAAGCAAACAACTAAAATTTGTTTAAATATTTTAAACATGTTGAAAGCGTAACAGGCTTGTCATTTTGGTGTGCAGTGAAATCTATTTCTTCGCTGTAAGCAGTGTTGGTTGTTGTTTCAATAATTTTATTAGCTACGCGTATTCGATACATGAGAAATTTGTTTTAATGAAATCTAGTAGATGTGCGGAAAATAAAAAAATTAAAGCTTTTAATAAGTTCGTATTTAGCTTAAACCCTCTATAAAGAACGACCCGTTATACTTTTAATAAAAATTAGTTTCCTTCTCAACCAAATAATTTTATTTCAAAATGTATTTTTGTACTAACCTGATTATTAATAGTGTCTTTGCAACCAACCAATATGACAACAGAATTTATACTTTTATCATTTGTTTTTAATTTGTTTAGTTTTATTATAACTGAACACTGTATCTTTAAAGGAAAAATATTATTAATTTATACACCTATATAAACATTTTAATACCTCTTATCAAGAAGTGTTTATATGTAAGTTATATAATAAAACCAAAGTCATGCAACATATAATCCCAAGTAGGTTAACCAATATATTTTAATATTTATATGAAAATAAATTAAAATATTAATATTTCATGACGTCTTATTTAGCTTTTTGTATATTAATAACTAATTCAAAAACAATTATAGTTAAATTCATGACAGTTGTCATTTTAAAAATTTAAAGACTAGGAAATTGCTTACGAAGAACAAAAAATATTTACTCTGAATTTTACTCACATATATGATTATTTCAACATAGTTACTTAAAACTTCAAAGTGAAATGGCTATAAAAAAATCAATTCTGACAGCGGTGAATCACACAATGGTGACTTTATGAAATGAAATATATTTTTGTACCTTAAAAGAGGCGTATGTTAGTTTTAATTTTTAATGTAAAAATTATTTAGCACACTATTCTACAGATAAATAGCACTAAACAAAAAGTTAATACAAAAGTATTGTTATATTAAATAAAAAAGTAATTGTACGAAACATATTATAGATAAACTATTAAAATCAGTAACATATATTTGTGTGTATTAAATATGTATATGTGCGAGGGGCTCTGACCTCCACGTGGACCAGTCCTTTCTCCGACAGGCTTTGTTGCGCGCGAACTTTCCGCAGACGTCACGTACCTTGCCTCAAATTTTACAGCACCAATAGTCTCCGTATCCTTCCTTTTCCCGTAGTTGTCAATGTCCGAAAACAATAATCACTGTTTTTTTTCAAGATGAATGAATCTCAATAAATTATATATTTCAATTTGACTTTTACAAAAGAGTCACAAATAAAAAGATTTAAGTTTACCTAAAGGCACTATTAACACTACAACACCATTATTACTACATAACACGCTACACATTCAAGAAGTGACTATAAAAATCTTAGTTTGAATTCAAAAACATTCCTAAATAGAGCAACGCAAAACAAAAATTGGTAATTCACTTGGGTAACCCATTAGCTTGAATTTATATATTTTTTTGAAAACAAAATATATTAGCTGAAGTAAAGAGCTGACATGAACTGGACGGATCATTGGGTTAAATTTTCGAGTTTTTCAATCATTTTATTTCCTAGAAAGCGTGTTCGTAAAATAATTCTCCTCGACTGTTATGTTTACATAAATAACTGTAACCATAAATCAATTTCAAATCACATATTTATTAATACAACAGTCCGTTTGAAATTTACACAATCATTCATATTTATTTTAAAAGTAAAAAAAAGTGTTAATTTTATTGCAACTTTTGAACGTTAGCTTAGTTTCCAAATCATAGTTATTTTTTCATGGTGTTGCTATTATATTTCTAACAAATATTTCTTCTTCTCATACACGATAAGTTCTGCAAACGTCTTAGGCTTCCAAGCCTGAATAAAGTCCGGTGCAATCTTACTGCTCATAATAAAAATGATAAATATTTTTTTAAATAACTTTAGTGCACATAAGTTCTGCTTTGCTACTGCGGTTTATAGCTACGTGAACGACGCTGACTATTATATATATTTTTTTAGTCGTTGTTAATGTGAGTTTCTCTCTGCAAGTTCAGGTGTCTTATGCCGTGCCGCTGAATTTATGTCAATGGCAACGTGCCTGCAGCCCCCATAATACACGCCAAGTATATGTACCAGCAAAGCCCTTCCGCATGAACCACTAAATTCCTCCCCTCCCCCTCCCCAATTTACCGTATAACTCTGCTGAAGTATTAGGAGTAGCACTCACGGGGCACCGCGCACATTTTACAAGCGGTGCCAGCCTAATTGGCAGAACAACCGCTCCTTAAGGGTGTAGTTTGAAGTTGTAATACTGTTCGTGTGGGTTATTTAACACTCCCACCCCTTCCCCATTCACGCCTCCTGAAGCGTTGAGTATTGCTATTCATTTAGCACCGAAAGATGCTTCGTAAACCACCGCCTGGGCTCTCTTTCCAGTTTCACCATATCGTCAGAAAATATACACCCATTACTTGCAGTACGCAACCCATCCATTCTCTTTGCACCACCAATGCTGAACACTCACCATGGCACGTTTAAAATAACATTCTTCAATAAACTGGCTGAAATAATGTTCTAGAATTAATTTTGACAATGTATTTACCACTTGTCGGTGTGTCAAGTCATTCACTGCTACTATGGTTAATCAATCATATTATATCTTGTAATAAATAACGTAGTTAGTAGACGCGTGTTCTTAGGAACAAACAAAGAATGGTTATTAACCTTGTTAATCTGCCTCTCGCATTATACAACACCAGGTTCCGTTTCATTATACAAATTTCAGAGTTCAATTTTAAAGCAATTCATTGATTAAAATGTGAAAGATTGAATCGTACCTTATGTATCAGAAATTAAAAGGCGTATATGTCAGGAAAAAAAATAGAAAAAGAAAAGCCCTAATATGTTTGAATACACATTTCACAATTTCTCCACATATACTCTAAATTATCGTTAAACGCTAAAGTTAAATTATAAATAACTCTTTATTACAATATATATAAATAATTTTTTACTTTATGAAAATATTATTTTTATATATTCAGTGAAAAAAAGTATGTAGGTATATATATTCTCACATGTGATCTTAAATTTAACAGTAAAAATTACTGCTCAAATGGTATTCAATGGTATATTAAAGTTAACAATGTAAATAGATAACTATCATTTAATTTATTATAGGTAAAACGAAATAACTTGTACACTAAAAAAATCCGCACAGAAACACAATAGTCCAAACTTTACATGCACACTAGACAAAATACTGTTACGATTTACCGCGGGTTCGTAAAGGATAGCCCAATTAAAGATTTTATTACAATAATGTTGCTTCTCCAGTCACTCGTTTCTTACAATCCACACACCTCGTGGGGCCGCACCTTTAGCGCAACTCTCGCCGCAGCGCTCCTCGTGGACCTCCGCCGCGGGACACCGTCGCCGCACTCCACCGCCGCCGACGCACTTGCCTTCGCCGAGGATCCGCTTGACGCCTTGCTCGGAACTTCGCTCGGGACTCCGCCGTGCCCGCGGCACTATCGCTCGGAAAATCCGCCGCGGGAAAACTCCCGACTCAACTCACTCACTCACTCCCTGCCCTGGAACCTTCTTCCAAGGACTTCGCCACTCTGCCGCACCCGCGGCACTATCGCCCCGGAACTCCCGCCGTGGGAGAGCTCCCGCCTGAACTCTGAACTGACTCTCCCTCAGTCCGCCGTCCTCGTTTTATATCAGCCGCAATTTTCAGAACTCACCAGCGCGGCCGGGGCCAGTCGCGTTATTCTGCGCCGATCCGACGGCAGAAGTCTCTCGAAACACGTGTCGGTGGCTCGCGTAACTCCGCAGCTGTCAGGTGTCAGTTACGTGTCAAAGGCAGGGCGCCACGCGGGGAGCCTTGGGAAGGAGGGGGGAAAGCGACAATCCTTATTATCTTCCAGGCGCGCGCGGTGCATATCAAGTTGCGGCAGCCGCCAGCCAGCTCTGCACCTGCACGTGTCGCGGCCTCGCACACGTTCGTAACAATAAAAAATAAATAAAAAACTTGCACTTATAATTGTAATAAAGTAATGATTACAGAATCGATCTTACCAAAAAAGTGACGAACTATCGGATTGAATTCGCCATTCCCATTTTTCTATTTTGAGCGAACGCAGCTTGTAACTTAACTGCAGTAATCAGTCCACAGACGGTAAACAGTTCGACGGTAGTATGTTACAGAGGTTTTCCTTCGTAACGATCAATTAAAGAGACGTGTCAGTTTTCTTTCCCGAGTTTGTCTTATCCCTGGGTGCTCCGCCACAAGGCTATACGCCGGTGGTGCACCGTTCATCCCTGAGAGTTATACCCACCCGCCTGACTCCAACCAGCCTCGCTCAGAACTCTCCAGACCATTTTTACGCCCGCGTTGGCCGTAAGTCCGGAACGCGGATATTCTCGACGAACACTACCGATTGTTTGTTTTTTCCTAGCCTAAGTTAATCTAAGTGTGTGTGTTTTGTGGGGGGAGGTGTCCAGGTTAGGGGAGGATCTAAGTGTGTCTTAGGCCGAATCCTATACACTATACCATGTAGGGTTTTAACCATGCAGAACAAGGGCGCGTGCATCGTGTGCTTATTGGGGTTTATTGTCCAGTCATGGCTGCGATCGGCGCCATGGCTGGCACCTCTTTGGTTGCCTAGCCTAAAAGCTAGCTAAAGTGACAAAGGTAAAACCTGCATAGACACAGGGAAAACCCTGGGCTGCATCATGCTGGGATCAATTAATCGTGCATTAAAGCAAGCAAAAAAACTACTGGAAAAGAGGGAAAAAGTTCCAGGTGAAGAAGAGTTGGGCGGGGCAGAAAGATCAACCATGCAGGGGTTGGGCACTTGGGTCTTGCGGCCCGCATTTTTTGTTGGGCACACCTGGTATTTTTACCAGGGACGCAAGCGCCCCCAGGGGTGGGAGACTTTACTCGTCAGCCCAGTCTAGCTGCCCAGGCAGCCACTCGGACATGGCCGTTGAGGAAAGGAGTATATAAACATCTACCTCCTAGGGGGTGGAGGGGGGGGGAAGAGAAGGAGGAGAAGCAGCCCAACCATCAGCGAGCAAAGATGTTACGCTGCTACCGCCCGCCTTTGTACGTGACGTCACGCTGCTCAGCCCACCGAAACCTTCCAACTGCGACTTTCTCTGCAAGCAGTGGTAAGCTGAATTGCCTCCAAGCAAAGATGATAGTCATTGTACGAGA
Source organism: Bacillus rossius redtenbacheri (assembly GCF_032445375.1). Classification (NCBI taxonomy): domain Eukaryota; kingdom Metazoa; phylum Arthropoda; class Insecta; order Phasmatodea; family Bacillidae; genus Bacillus; species Bacillus rossius. The sequence continues at coordinate 56,542,878 of NC_086330.1, read as the reverse complement.
CAGTCTTATAGTTTGACGTCTTGGAATGTGTACTCGTGGTAGGAATATTGACTAAGGTTATTCTGGAAGGAGTCAACGAGTAGAACTTGGCATTGGACGCCCAGAAGTAAGAACTACGGTGACGGCGGAGTTGTGGTATGATATCTGGATCTTGCCATTGATGTTACGACGAAATTATCCCTGTGACGACTGACTTACTTGCGTTTATAGTAGTAGCAGGTTTTAACTCGTGTATTACTGAACACGACTCACGTGATGAGCTTCAGTTATATCATCTGAACGTGTCTTGTCCGACAATTCGAGACAGCTGGAGAGTGTTCTGTTACTCATCCGTCTTGCAACAGTCCAGTGAAAGTGTTTTCTTAAGACCGAGTGTGGCAGAAGCGAGTGGATTGTGGCAGAAGCGAGTGTATTGTGGCAGAAGTGAGTGGATTGTGGCAGAAGCGAGTGGATTGTGGCAGAAGCGAGTGGATTGTGGCGGCGAGACGCGGCGTGGAGCAGTCGTTCATGGAACGAGTCCTGGTCTCGCCTGAACGACATCGAGCACACGAAGGATGTGGTCTACAGTCTTATCAGCTTTGAATATATATATATATATATATATAACTATCATTTAATTTATTATAGGTAAAACGAAAGAACTTCTATACTAAAAAAAAATCCGCACAGAAACACAATAGTACAAACTTGACATGCACACTAGACAAAATACTGTTACGATTAACCGCGGGTTCGTAAAGGATAGCCCAATTAAAGATTTTATAACACTGCACAGTTTTATTGATGGCCACTACTTATGTCACTTACAAATAATATTATAAAATTGCCAAATAATCAATTGCACTCAAAAAATGTTGCTTCACCAGTCACTCGTTTCTTACAATTCACACACCTCGCCGGGCCGCACCTCTGGCGCAACTCTCGCCGCAGCGCCCCTCGTGGACCTCCGCCGCGGGACTCCGTCGCTGCACTCCGCCGCCGCCGACGTACTTGCCTTCGCCGAGAATCTGCTCGACGCCTCGCTCGGAATTTCGCTCGGGACTCCGCCGTGCCCGCGACACTATCGCTCGGAAAATCCGCCGCGGGAAAACTCCCGACTCAACTCACTCACTTACTCCCTATATATTTATACATATATATATAAGGAGCTAGTTTCTCATAGCACGAGTAGTGCGAGTAGCCGGGAAGAGAGCTATTAGTTGTGGCAAGCAGCGAAGGGGAGCATCCGAAGTCAAAACGAGTCTACCACACGTTTGGACAACTCGTTCCAATAACCACAATTAATAAGGCGAGTTACAACTTGGATACAGACGCCCAGTATGAGCGGCAGTTTTTAACTGTCGTCTCTAGTCAAGACAATTTTATACTAACTTGGATCAAAGTATTCTGTCAATTTAAACCTTTATTTTCATAGGTGTAAAGGTGCTAGCGACACTTGAACTTAAATTACATAGATGCTGTTCTGCTATTTTTAACATGTTTGAGGGCTAAGTTGTCATTGTTGTTAAATTGCAGCATTTGTTTGTATACCACATTGGCACACTTCCAGTATTTAAGACGGAGATTATATACTAACGGTTATAAGGCATTTGACCGAGACTACTCAGCATGGCAATTTGAAGTACTTCAAAGACTATTTCCTTAACAAATCTAGCGCTCGTGCTTACGATTTCTTAGTAAAGAACCCGATAGAAATTGGACCCATCTATGTTAAGTGCAGGTTTATGGTCAGTTAATATGAGTGGTGTTTTATTAGGTTGGACAAATGAAACCACGTTAGTTTGCCTTAAGAACTTCAATTATTAGTTCGCGCTGAATGGGAGTAATTTGAATTTAAAAACATTATGCGTGTAAAGCTATGGTATATTATTTCCACAGAGAGACCTTCGGCTAAGCACGCGTATTGGCAAACAGAAATATGCTGTTTTTGTAACTAAGTAGTATGAGAAGTAATGCCACTCAAGGTGGGATTTTTAAAAACTCAATTTCCCCAAGGAACACATTTTTATTTCACAAAAAAAAAAAAAAAGTACTGCAGTGTTTTAAGTGGTTTTACTATTTTGTCGCAAATACAAACCGTTTTGACATAAGCGAATTTTTTATTTGTGTTTACTTTGTCATCGCATTTCATTTATATCCCTCACTGCAATACCGTCATAACATTTCGTTTATACTACGTGTTGCGTAAACGTCAGGGAGTTGAACTTTTCTGTCCAAACCATTATGTAAGCATTCCGCGGAAACGCTTCGCCTGATTGTTTTCCGACAAGACCACCTTTGTTGTGTATTTCAATGAGATTGTTAAAACTCTCTACTACAAAAAAATCTACTACAGGTTTGTGTTACAAATTTACATTCGCAAATTAAGAGTCCTACATGATATTATTGTTAAAGTTTTATTACATTTTTAATCATGGTTTTACATTTTTTTTATCTATCATAAATAAAATTATTCATTAATGTTTACCTTATTTAAGGAATTAACATTTTTTAAAGACATTTTTATTTGATTTTTATAAACGCATAAATCCTCAATAAATATTTTAGAAAAACATTTTTATATGTGTTCATGTATTTTCTCGTGTGGAAACTGCCATTCAATTATATCTTTATTCTGCAAGAATTTTTATTTATTTGTTATTTGTAAATGAAATTATTTTTCTTAAAGCCCGTTATGAAAAACCAATTAGAGTAATTTTCACGATGCACGCGCACCATGTTTTTCTAAATTTTCATAGAATGGAAAAACAGGCTACCTACAAAAAAAAAAGGCTACTTGCGAAAAAAATAGGCTGCAAACAAATAAAAATTATATATGGGCTTTTAAATTTCATACCTTAGGGATTGATGTTGATTACTGATCTATATCATTAAAAGTATTTATTCATTGTGAACATAAGTGATATCAGTTGAGTTTATAAACTTTTTCAAGTGTACTGATAATAGTGAGTTTATAATCTCATATGTATAACGATGTCAGGTTACTTGTAAGCTTCCATTGTCGCTAGCAGGGAGTGTCTGTGAAAGGTTTAGTAGTCTCCCGGCAGTTTTCATGGGAGTTTTTATGTTACTGTGTATAATTTATTTGCATTATAAATTATCACCTTACTATTCAATACATAATAAAATTTAATAAATTAGGATCAACTTCAGCATACCTATTGATTTTCATTGTTAACTAAAATTTATCTCGATTATTTTTCTAATTTAAATAATTAATTTTTTCACGTGTTTATATTGTTACAAACGTAAGCAGGGCTGCGGCGCGCAGATGCAAAGCTGGCTGACATCACGTGGCCGCCGAAACGTGAGATGTGCCGCGCGCGTCTGGTATATTACAAGGGTCGCCACTTCCCCTCCCTCCTTCCCTCCGCTCCATGCGCGACACTTTATCTCAGCGAAGCTTTATCTCAGCGACGTAACTGAACCTGACAGCTGCCGACGCGTGTCTAGTGATTTTTCGAGTCGGGTCGGCGCGGAATGACGCGACTGGCCCCATCCGCGTTCGTGAATTCCAGAAGGACGCCTGTACCTATATAAGCCGAGGACGCCGGTCTCTGAGTGAGTGGAGTGAGGATTCGGGAGTGTTCCCGTGGCGGAGTTTCCGGGTGATAGTGCCGCCGGTGCGGTGGAGTGGCGAAGTCCCTGGACGAAGGTTCCAGGGCGGAGAGTTCAGGTCCGGGCGATAGTGTCGCGGGTGCGGTGGAGTTCTGGGGCAAGAGAGTCTGCGCGAGAGTGCCGCGGGTGCAGCGAGAGTTCTGAGCGAAGTTCCGAGCGAAGCGTCGAGTGGAGCCTCGGCGAAGGGAAGAGCGACGGCGGTGGTGGAGTGCGGCGACGGAGGTCCACGAGGAGTGCTGCGGCGAGAGTTTCGCCAGAGGTGCGGCCCAGCGAGGTGTGCGGTGTGTAAAAACTGAGTGACTGGGGTATGAACATTTTTAAGTGTAATTGATTATTAGGCATTTTTAAAATATTATTTGTTAGTAACGTAAATATTGGCAATAAATAAGACTGTGTAGTAAAATCTTTAATTGGGCTATCCTTTACGAACCCGGTAGTTTTCCAACACGATTATTATTTCATTTTTAATAATAATCGTAACAATATTAATATTGAATATTGATTTTTATTTAATATTTTTATTTTATTGAATTCATCCTTTTACAATTGTAGACATCATTATTTAAATTCAATTAATTGTTTGCATGCCAAATTAAAGTTAATTGTTTATTAGGCCAAGTAAGTACAACTTCTAGCTTACGTACATAAGTACACACGCTCATTTTTTGTTGAACTTTCGTAATAAAAATTTGTTTCGTTTATAATTTGAATAGTTTTAATTAGGTAATTTTTTAGCTGTATGAATGATAGAATCCAAAACAGAGATTTTAAATGGAACAAAAGCTTGCATGCGATTTCACTCTAGAGTGCAGTAGTCAGGGATGATCTATACTCGACAAGTAGATCACATTCACCCGTACACAATGTCTGTAAGTAAATAGTGAAGGGAAAGCTTTGCGTACGGCGACAGGAGATCGTGCAATCCTCCAACAACAAATAAAAAAGACTGATCAATCAATCCCGGCTATAAAAGAAGACAGGACCAGCAAGAGTATCAAATAAATGGATCTCGAAGATTGAATTACGCGAGAGAAAAAAGAGCACGTCAAACGGAAAACTTCAAGGAAAAACGAGTCTTTGGATGTATCGACGGTAGAATAACTTCCTTTCAGAAAAAAAAAAAATTCTGCAGATATTGAGCCTTTGGAAATCTGATACACTGCATGTAGATCACATTACATACTTTTTATGTATAGTGAAAGTATTGGAGTGTTTCTAGAGAATTAGTTTAATATACGAGAAGTATTTTGGTTCACACTTATTCCTAAGGTTTTTTCACAAGTGATAACCAGCTAATTTGTTACACAGAAATGTTCTGCGTAGAGGAGGAAAACTTGTAAGAAGTTCCGTAATAAAAACGATCTTTTTATCTATAGTAAAGACACAACTAAGCAACTACCAGTACTATAATGGTTACTGTGTGTTTATATCACGCTTATTTAAATTAATTTTATTTATATATGTGTAGTGATTAGTTTCGTAATGCAAATAAATCGTTATTCTTTATTTAAGTTCACATTAAAAATTTTGAGAATTATTTAGCATGATACTACTTAGAGAAAAGCATTAATTTCGTACAAAACTTTTACATGTAAGTAATAAATGCACACTCCAAACAAATAAAACAATTTGAAGTAGATAAACTTTAGCATATAACTTAAAAATACGTTTAAAAAATAAAATCGTACAAATACTGCAAAAAATATAATGTTAAATATACTTAGGTGTGTGATTAGTATAAAAATGGGTTAAGAGCCGAAACAAGGATTTCAGTGTTCAACACACAATTTTTACAACAAAAAGCTACGTCCTGAACTTAAGAGTTAACTGAAATAACGAAAATTCCGTATCTCAATAAAAGGGAATGGTTTTAAAAATTTTATCATCTTTTTTCTCGCCAAATGTTTTTTCTTGGAAGAGCTATTTGTATGATGTCACGAATTATAAAATGCAATATCATGTACAAACTGTTAACCATGTCTGTAGGTTTTTGAAGCTTTAATAAAGTAATCGCTGGAGGTCAAATTTGGAACGAAAATATGATTTTTTTATATTTAACATAAACATTTGAAACATATAGTTTTCCCAATTTTTCTGTCCTACTCGGGCCACATGAGCTTTATGTACCAACATTAACTAGGACGTGTAAATACCAGCATGTTTTATCCTTGTGGGCGTAAAACAGGTGCGTTTATCAACCATTCGAATGAGTTTTTTTGCGCTGTGAGAATTTATTTCAAGCTTTAGTTGGCAAATTCAAAGGAAAAAGACGGTTCGTTCAACGGCTGTAGCCACACCCTCATCCGATTGACACTTTCATTCAATAAAATGTGTTTTCTGGGGAAGGGGGCAAACATTTATTTCTGATCCCTTGTAATAACATTGTTACACGATTCTATATTTCTGGTCATTACATTCATAAGATATAGATATTGCTCTTTATCTCAGCCTAGTAAGAAAATCTCGTAAAAATAATTTTTGTCAGTATTAAGTGTTTTTTTTTTTTTTTTTTTTTTGCATTTATGTTCCTCAGAAACTTGTTTTGCGTGGTTGTATTAAGCCTCACAGCAGAGAAATATTTCACACAATTACAATTATTATTTTAATAAACTTCTTAACACGAATTTTCTAAACAGTTTATTGGAAAGTTCTGTATTTTTTAATTAGTGTCCTTTTTTATTAAAGTTTGAGATATTAATGCAAACTTTTATATAAATATCATAATACGTAAGTCAATATGAATGTATATTTGAAATGCATTAGTATTCTTGATATTTCCACTAAAAACAAAACTAAAGATTTAAGAAGTATAAGTTAGTTTTAAAGTTGGGTTTACAAGATGTGGGTTTTGTCACATTAAAATTGGTATTCGGGGAGTTTAGATATTTGCTAACTCGGCCAATGATAATTTTTAGACTGGACCAAGGAAACGGTTAAAAAAAGGTTTGTATTGGGAACCTAACGTTCTTCGTGTGAATTTTTATGAGAAATAAATGATCTACAAAAACATTTATTTACATTTGTAGCAAATGTAAGAGCAGTTGCTTCTTGAAAATACTTTTTATGGAATCGGGAAATCTAAGCAGTATTGAAAAGAGCATCGTAAGTTACGCAACAACTTTGAGTGCGCTTTGGTAATCTATAAAATATTAAAAATGCTCCTACGCAGATTTCAGAGGAGTATGAGATGTTCTTCTTTTCTCCAAGCAGCCTTTTATTTAGCGTTCACGGCTTGAAGAATGATTAGTTTAATTCTGGAACCAATTTGAATTTTTATATAGGAGAGGACCTTTTCTTTCGTGCAATGGAATAATAAGTAAAACGTCAGACATTAATTACATTGCGTGAGTAATTAAAAAACAAAAAAATTTAATCTAAAAGTTAAAGATTGTGCGTTTTTGTGTCATAGAGAATTTATTTAACAACCGACCGAGTATAGTAATATTTTGTACTTAAAAGTTTGCCTCTTAAAGTGTTAAACAGTTTAAATGTTGTTATACACTGGGCACAGGATGTAATAACTATAGAGACTCACGTTTCATTTTGAAACAAAATCAGCAGTGCCAAGGGGCCGACCGCCAACTTGGTTTCTAGCGTCACCGCCGCCGTCTTGTTTTCGTTTGCTGGAGGATGCCATCTTGTTTTCGTCTGCTGGATTTCGCCATATAGGGTTCTGACTTCACGGCCACCATATGGTTTTTGACTGATAGAGGCTGCCATCTATGATTATGTAATTTCACGAAATTGTTATTTTCTGCTGGAGACTGTTGACTTGAATTTCTTAATTCCGCCATATTTTTTTTCTTTTTTACTGAAGGTCGCAATTTTTGATTATATAATGCCTGCCATATTGTTTTATTCTGCTAGAGGTTGCCATCTTTGGTTTCTACTGTTATCGTACACGTAAGGTCGACGTTCCATTATCTACTAGTGTTGTTACGACCTGTGATGACGTATTAAATTTAATCTGTCATACAAAACAACTCGGAAGCGAGGTTATTCCAACCAGGACAGGCGGGACCTCTGTTATGGAAAACGTACGTCTTTGATTAAACTGTCATCGAGAAAAATATACCTGACTAAGAATTAAATAACGTAAATATATATAAATTAAACATGTTCGGACTCATAGGGATGCGTCCATAGCACACACATCCTAACATCCGTTAGCAAATGCAGCCACAATGTAGAGGACGTATTACTAAGAACTGGATGGTATCCGAATACTTTTACTGCTAGCACAACCTGTTTGTCGTACTAATATGCACGTAAATATTTTGATTCGTGATATCTGCGAATATTCGGTAAAACTTAAATAACATCGACCAATTTAAAAAACTTTAAGGTAGCGAGGATATAATAGATGATAACGATCAAAATAAAAAGTTTGTTAAGAAAATCAAAATATTAAAAATGCTTAAAAAGAGCATTCATTTACTCCATGAGTTTTAGTTCGCCTTTCGGTAATTTTTACTAACGTTTTTTTCTTCTTTATTTTAGTTATTACTTATACATAAAACGTTTTTAAAAAATCTAATTCCAAACAATTGAAGTAATATTAGCCTATATACAAACAAAATAAAACGCGATTCCGAAGCTAATGTATGTAGGTTACGCATCAGTGAGGCAAGTGTCGCATTCCTAGAAATCTCGATCCGAGTGGTCGCATGTAGGGCTGCATCGGCATCCCTTGTGAGAATTCGGAATCGAAGCAAAATGGCCGCGTCCACTACGATGCACGTTTAGTGGCTTCCTTAGCTAAGGGATCCATAAGGATAGTATTCGTATGTAATTAGTATTTTATTTTGGGTGAAGCAAGGTGAGTTGTTTCAACACCTGCAATCACCACAAAGGCAGTTTTCGGTGTTTAGGATGATAGTGTAACTGTCCAACACCGTTTTTGTTGAAGTGAGATTTTTAAATAGAACATTTTATTTTCAAATACCCTCCCTATCTGCCACTGGAAAGGTGTGTGTGTGCGCGTGCGTGTGTTCAACGCCGAAAAAGACACATCCATTGTCCCACTAACATGTAAAAATCTTAGATGATGTCATCGGCAGCAAGCAGCAACAGCGCTCCTGGCTGCGGTGAGCAGAACCACGTAACCATCACGTGACCTCCCGCGGTCCGTAGTGAGCCGCGGTGAATATAGAAGGGGCTCGAGGAGGGGAGGGGGAGGGGCTTCAAATCTCGAGGCGGTGGGCGCGTGCGCTGTGATTTCCCCGGAGGTCTGCAAAGACCGTCGGCGGGAACAACCACCTACCTCCCTTCCTTCATGCCTCCACCAACCAACCATCAAAACTTCATTTCCATCACTCTTTTTTTTTTTAACCCCCTCCGCCAAAACTCCCAAAACAAAAAAAAAATAATAGTGTGGGAAAGGGTGGGTTTTACTCAGACTTATTAAACACGAAAACAGTCGGGACTTTACGGTCACCCCTCCCTCCCTTCGCTGCTCCTCGCTCGCCGGATGAAATGGCGTTCCGGTCCGTTCCGGTCGCGAGGAACGGAATGGGCGGCGGCACGAAGAGGTCGCGAACCACGCGACTGATCGACTACGGCACTCCCGCGCGGCTCTTGTTGCTGCCAGATGAATCGATGTATCGACGCCGTGCAATTATTTATCTGGCATTGCAGACGCAATACGACAAAAGAATAAGTTTCGTGTGCTGATGCACGCGCGTTATAAGTTTTTACTTGTTTAGCATTTTTAAATTAAGCAAATAGGGGACATCAAAAGGAAGCGATAGCGCAGCGTTCGGAAAATTAAAGTGAACCATCGAATAGGTAAAATACTATCGACGCCATGTGTGTTGTAAGAGAAACCTAAGTATAAGCAAATTGCAGAAACTGCGTTAATTAAAAAGAAAAATATGAACTAAGGAGTATCCACTGTTAGTAGTTCAATATTAAAAAAATACATATGAGCTAATAATTTTATATTGTTTTATTACAGTAACTACTGTTCATTGTTTGAAAATAAACCATATTCGTTGTTGTTTATTCGTTTGTTAACACAACTAAACGACGCAGGCATGAACATTGGATTTTAACCTATTACATTTCCGTAACACCGTGCACATACATTACGTTACACACAAAAAATTTCATCTATAACGTGCATAAAAAAAGTATGACTTCAAAAAAAATGTAGTGATGTATTGGACTTGCGAAGAAAAAAAAGTTTTTTTCAAAGGAAAAAAGTATATTCCACAAATTTGTTGTCATGGAGGTTGTAACAATGCTAAGCCCGCTAACCATAGTTTTTTCTTAGGCGTAATTGGCTACGAAGATAAGTCGGAGCTGATGTCGTTAACACGGGGTTCTGAAGTTGTCCACGTGGATTTGAACGCCGCTAGTCCAGGATATGGATCAACAATATCACAAGTCTGAAACATTCTTTAAATAATCCAAAAAAACTTTGAAAGTCATCTCAAAGTTATTTAAAGAAACGTACACTTCACAGAGCAATACTAAATACGTGGGGTGGTGGAGAGGGGTAAATTACTAGCCCGTGGATGATTATGTTTCCGTGTCCAAATTATCATTAAGTATACACTTATTTGTACTTGTCCCCGGAATTGAAATCTCGAAGGAAGTGAAGTACGCAGGTATACATATGAATTAATCTGTGCAAAGGTAAAGAAACTTCACTATTTGGTAAAAGCGTTATGACGGTTATGTTTTTGACTGAAGACTTGAGTAATTGAAAGACCCGTTAAAAATGTTCATTATAGGTTTCACAAGGATAATTTCACATATATATTGAAAAATGTTTAACATGTTTATAAAACCGTTTTATCACATTCATGAACATATACCGACCGTAACTAACGTAGTAAAGAAAAATTAGGTATATTTCCATAAATTCACTGGTTTTTATTTGAGTGCAAAATTTACGACTTCTTACAAGATTTTTTTTGTTGGAATATAATGTATTAATTAAAAACAATTTTACTTTTTAACAGCGTCTTTAACAAGCCAACACTTTTATAAATGCCGAAAATTGTATCCCTTTAAACTGCTTTAAAACACCATAAGAGCAAGTGAAGTACTTATGATCGCAAGTACATAGCTGTGTATTTTAAATCAGACATGTCCTAAGTCGCGGTTTCTAAGTAAATGTGTGTCAAATGTATGACGTATGTATAACCGAAAAGTGCTGTTGTAAGGCCAGGGTGACCAAGTCAGTGATGCTGAATTCAATTTTTTTTAAAGGTCGATTTTTATTTTACGATTTTTATTTTGCGATGGTGTAATTTGCAAAACTAACATTTACGATAGCTATATGAGTAACGTAACGACATCGATGTAATACGTTCTCAAAGGACGATGCATCGCTCCGATGATCCACAGGGCATACTCGTATTCTGATCGTGTTAAAAAAAGTGTGTATCTCACAACGCTACGGCAAATGGCGCGGTAGTTGACTCCTCGCCTCCGGGGAGCTCGTTCAGTTCAGTTTATTGCATCCGTTATAACCTTTTTAGTCTGTTTGCAAGTTGTCACAGAGATAGTGGACAAATAATGTTAAATAAAAATACCAAACAGCATGTCCATAAAAAAAATGACCAAGTAATAAATTTTAAAAGTTATTAAGTTTTGGTTCAAGGTCACGATTAAAGAGTAACTCGAACAGTTTTTAGGTAAGCGCATGCACGAGTACTGCTTTGTTGTTTTCTCGCTTGCAGCGCCACCTACGCAAAATGGCGACTCTTGAACTTAAAGCGATTTGTGTGATTGCAATTTGCTCAGAGTGAATCTTTAATTTTAGTTCAATGTGGGTTTACTTTAAAGTTTAATAGTCCAAGTCCCTGACCGCAGGATTGGTCGTAATGGTCGTGACGACACAGCTCATTTTCGCTGGCCTCCACGTTAATCCTACGTAACGCCTTGCAATTTTTTTTGACGCTTTATAAAATATATTATCTACGTTACACCGCTACCTGTTGATTTTCCAGAGTTAAGAGACAATTAAAGATGCTATTGTTTCCATTACTATGGACGTGTTAACCGAAGAATGAGAGGAATTGGACTTAAGGTTGGAGGTGTGCCCTATAACTAAAGGTATGCTACACATATTGAACATTTGTAAGAAACCCTAGGTTAGTTTACCTTCAGTTTGAAGTATGGTGCTGTAAATAGACTAAATTAAACTGTTATACTATAACATTGAAACTGGGACATTCTTTTATGAGCATCCTGTAGTTGGCGTAGCAGCGCGCCCATTCTGCCTCCCGTCTCACGTCGCTAAGCAGATTAAGAATTCACCGTAACGAAAATAAATAAAGTGTAATCATTATATATTTTTAAATATTATCCATGTTTTAAAACAATTATGCTTGAATTAAATATCGCTGAATAACAACACTGTGAATAACAGAACTGAACAAATGTTTTAAGTTTGTCCATAGCTGGGGGAAGTGAATGGGTTTGTGGAACATAGCAAAAATATCAATAAAGTGAGCAAGAACACAACACAAAATAAAATCGTGGCTATGGCATATAATTATTATTTGATCATTACGCATTGCAGACCTGACGCAACACGGAGAACTTACTTTAAAACGATCATAGATAAACTATTCACAAAAACGTTTTAATTCATGCCTCCTACTTTCTTAATAAACATCAGAATAGTTTAATGTGTATCTGGTGAACAAATTAAAAAATGATTATAGTAAATACTTTTATTGTTAAAAGTCGATACGAAGTGCACTGGAAAATATTACGACACATATATTTTTAAATTTAAAAACAATTACCAATTTAATAGATAACTTGTATTCCATGATTTAATATTTTCACGAGAAAAAAATAGATTAACTTGTGGGTTAATGTTCAAAAAAGGAAATAATTTAATAATTGTTTTCAAACATTTTAAAAGAACCAAGTAGAAAATCTAAATCATTATATTTATAAAATAAGAAACAACTCGGCCGTTCTACGAATTAGAACGCCTTCGCCCGCAAGCATGTATAGTTGGATTCTGTATACATCAACGCATTCTGGACCCCTCGCCATTTCTTTAACTTCAAATGTTATATTAGGCCTACTTGTGATTCTTTCCTGTATTTTAAGAAATATTACCGTTAATTTGCAGTTTCTTCAACGAAGCGTGAAGGTACATTTAAAATTCTGATTTGTTCGTATAGTTGGTGGTTGTAAAAAAAAGTCATGTTTCCAATTTTGAGTTCTGTATTTCTTTACGACACGGCAAACGGACACGTAAGAGTCATAGGAGTGCGTTTTCTGCAAAGTAATAAAGTTTTTGAGGTTATTTTTCCTGGTACACCATGATTCTCTTTTAAAGAATGTGAACTTTGTGACCGTATATTTACAAAAGATATCCAAAAATTTACGACGACATCTGTTATATTTGCAACCAGTGTTTTCCGTAAATTAAAGGTGAAAATTTTTAGTGGTAGTTGTACGAACCATCGCTCAGCCGACACACCCACAAGAAGCACGAGATCGTAAAAAATATACATATATTTACAGTCCCGCCTGTAGGGCTTGTTGCATACCCACCAGGGGAGAAAAACGACCCCCACAAATCAAGTTCTAACACCCCTGCGGTTAAACTAAAAGCCACGAGGAAATAGTTGCTGCGACGACCTCCGGAACACGTGATCGCAGGGAGGGGCTGCCAACATCCATTCGCCGACTATTCGCCGACGGCTTCCGCAGGTCACAAAGATGCTCTTTCTTCTGCACCGTGCACAGAACAAATTTTTTTCTGTACTTTTAAAATAATTCCTTTGGAAACCAGTGGCCGAGAAATCATTTGTAATACAGTATTTAAAAATAATTGTATTAGTAGTATGTAATAGTATGTCCAAGCCCAGGGTTCAGAGTGTAGTGTCGGTGGTGTCGGCCGCCATCTTGGATTCTGACATCGTGGCGGCAATTTTGGATTCCGTCATTTTGAATTATAATGTCACATCTTCAATTTTGGTTTCCGCAATTTATTGTGTAGAACTTTCCGCCATTTTAAATTATGATGCCACCATTAAATTTTTTGTTACGAGCGCCATTTTGACAAAAACGTTATTATTTACAAACGAATTTTAAAAAAATATTTTAAAAATTATAAAAATGTATTAATAAAAATTTAATAAAAATTTTAGTTTAAAAAAAGCTCTTCTGTCATGGAATTCAGAGTCCTCTGTTCGAAACCGGCGAGGGCAAAAATAAAAATGGTGCCAGAGCCTTCCTCCATGAAACCCACCGACAGACTGACCTCCCACCTCTATTGCCAAAGTATGTATATCGCCAACTAGTATGACGTCATGTCCACTATCTTGTTTTCTGTCTGCTAGAGTGCAATGCCACCATGTTAGTTTAATTCTTTCCTGCTAGAGTGTAGTAATAATTTATTACTGTGGCACCTTCCATCTTATAATCTGGGCGCCATCTTTAAAATTCGTAATTAGTTTGCTAAAAAACTCGTAAAAATTTCGAAATTCATTTCAAAGATCTGTATTTAATATGCTGATTGATTCGATCGATTCCTGTCCTTGCTTCGATCCTTGGTCAATGCAAAAAAAAAGTAATTTAATTAAAAATACCACAAAAATGACTGGTTCAAGAAATAAAACATCAAAATTACAATCACAAAAATTTATTACATAAATTCTGCTCTTCTACAAGTAAAAATAACTATCAAATTACTAAATTATTTAGCGTTTTCGATTTCTGCATCTGCTACTTACGAATTTAAGCGAGTCCTTTACATGTCATGACATGTATTTTCAAATTATCAGGTTAACTCATTGGTACACCATATTTTTCACACAGGGAAGAAATATCGATATCATTAAAATGAAAGTGGTGTGTTTCATGATGTTTTGCACTTGGAATATTTGCTTATGTTTGGCCACAGAATATACAGTTTTATTCTGATGAATGTTTAACCAGTCCTTTGCAAAACAACATGTGCCTTTTAAATTTTTCAGAGTGTATAAACTAGCTACAACACCTATTGTACTGACATTTAATGCGTTCAGAGGTTTTTATTATTATAATTGTGCATAACATAATCACGAATTTGCAAGTTTTTGATTTTGTCACAGTATGTACAGTTGGGCGATGGAACAACCTCGGTGGCTGCTTCTTTTATCGATGTCACTGGCACTGTTGAATTTTTGTTTTGTTTTATTCCCTTGCACAGCAGTATATGAATATAGGTGTGTAAAACATGTATGTATACGAGGGTCATTCTAAAAATAAACAACGTTTTGATGTGAGGAGCCACGCAGTTCTCTCCCCACCCGCCTCTCACCAAGGGGCGCCATGGACTAGGTGCAACTTTGAAATTGACGTAAAGCACCTTAATTCCAATTTTCCCTTGTATACTGAGTCTATTCCAGCATAGCGACTTTCATGATACGTAAATGTAACACAAGTACGTAATTTGCTTATTTTTACATAGTTCTATACGTTCTCTTATAAGTAATCAGTGTCCAGGGTTTTAGCTTATCTTATAGGACTTTTTTTTTTTCCATATTTAATGGATTAAATATTTTTTTAGATAAAAGTTTTTTTTTTCATCATACCAGGGGTTAATCGAGGACAGAAATCGATTAAATCAATCAATATTTTAATGAGTGATGTTTTGACAATTTTTAGAATTTTCCTCCAATTTCTAGCTAAAAAATTACGGATTTTGAAGTTGGTCAACAAGGTGGTGGATGTTAAGATATTAAATAATACTGCACTCTAGCGGGTAAAAATTAAACTAACATGGTGGCAGTGCCCTCTAGCAGACGAAAAGAAAATGGCATATCGAAGATGGCCACCATGACGTCACATTGGCTGAAGTAATATCTGCCTTGGCATTAGTAGTTTGAGGTCAGTCTGCCTATGACTTTCGTGGAGGAAGTATCAGTCACATTTTTTCCCCCTCATCGGTTCGATCCAAAGACACAAGTTAGTTTTTTAATAAAATTCTATCAATTAAAGATTTTATTAATTTTTAAATTTTCTCGATTTTATAGCATAAAAATATGGATTTTAAATATTACTGCCGTAACGTAATGTGCAACGTTTCTAAAATCTAAGATGATGACCGTAACGAAAATTGTAACGTTTATAAAATTCAAGAGGGTGACCGTAACGAAAAATGCAATGTTAGGGAGTAGGGTGCCTAATTTTCAGAATGCTAAATCCATAATGGCGGAATACAAGAAGGCCATCGGTGTCAATTTCAAGGTCAAATATCAATGTCATCCAAGATAAACGCCGTGACGTCACAATTCAAACGGCGGTTTGGCTCACTGGCTCCTGAGCCTTAAGCCTGTGCCAGAAGCACCCATTTTTTTACTTCTCTATGTAAATCTTATAATGGTATGCAATAGCATACTAAATATATTGAATTAGATTTTTATTACTAAAGCTTTCAAAGGCGTGACATACCGTCATGTTAAAATATTTTTTAATATATAATTCAAATATTCATTTTATTTGGCAACTGATCTGTTTTAAATAAAATTGAGTTTAGTTCTGTAAATTTTGTTTTATTGTTTTTATATTCACTAAATGTTATTGATTAGTAAAATTCAATTATAGAGAAATAAATATAATTTGTTCCTATTTATTTACAAAACGTAATACAGTAACCGGCAAAAAAAATGTTTGAAAACACTGATTTCTTGGTTTTGGCTTAGGAAGAATGCAACAACTCTGGTAAGATCAAAGGTTAGGGTCATTTCTTTCTTACTGTTGCTAAACCGTGTTACTGTTATTTCCCACGGGTGCTTCAACTTTGCAAACCGGCACTGAGGCATCGACCCAGGAGAGATTCGCCGCTCGTGCGAGTGGCGCGCGGGACGGTCCCGTCACACGCCTCAAGACGCCATCTCACTCCCTAAATGCGTCTTCCCCGCCCCACACCCACCCCTCGAAGGCTGGGCGTGGAACAGAACAACGCGTCCCTGGGATCAGGGCGACACTGTTCCCTCCCCCTTACCAACTTGTCAAACACCACACGTCAATCCAGTTACTCGCCTCGCCTCGCCTCTTCTTCGCACAGAAGCGCCGCGCCAACACGTTGACACCTGGGGCGCCGCGTCGCTTCGGTTTATCTGCCCGTATCGAAGCCGTCTGCCTTCTCCTCCTCCCTTTTCAACAGGGAGGGTACGACAACTGGGGTATTCGACGTCACCTCTATCTGGCGTTGCTTACTCCCCAATCCCTTCCCTCCAACATCCCCTACCTATGGACCGATATGTGTTTTGTTTGTCGTTGCATTCTCGAGGAAGGTAAAAAGCCCTGTGCACGGGTGCTTTCTTAGTATCTTCCTATCACGGCAAGTTTCAACCAACTACGGAAATACTGCTGTAGTGCGTCCAAGCCCATGCGAACACTTGCGGATGTAGAAGGAAAGATTTCGAGACCAGCTGGTGTTATAAAATAATGGGTGCGTGTACTTACGTACGCACGTAAGAAGTTATACTCACTTGACGCAATAAAAATACTTACTCTAATTTTGCATGCAAATGATTAATAGAAATATAAAATAATATAACATTTGAAATCATGTTATAAATACGGTTGGTAATGTATAAATTCATAAAATTTTAAATAAATATTAAGTCTTCAATATTAATATAAACATGTATAAAATTCACTATTTAATTTAGTATAGTAATTGAGATAAACTATTAGTTATTAATAAATATCAATAAATGTGCTGAATGTGTATTCTAAATTATTAATTTTAAAACATTTATTAATTAATAATGTAATAGTTTATAATGGAAATAAATTATACATACGGGAACATAACCTCACAAACACTCCCATGAAAACGGCCAGGAGACTACTAAATCTTCCACAGATACTCCCTGCCAGTGACAATGGAAGCTAACAAGCAACCTGACCGTTATACATAGGGTAACATAAACTCACTTATGTAAATACACTTTAAAAAATTTGAACACTCAATTCCTATCACTAATATTCTCAATAAACAAATGTTTTAATGATATGTACCATAATTCAATATCAATAGCTAACGTATAAGATTGAAAAGCACATCTATAATTTTTATTTGTACGTACCTTTTTTTTTTCACCCTGATAAATTTTCGTTGCGTTGTGCGCACGCATGATAAAAATGTTTTTCTTATCATTTTATTTATAACGCACCTAAAGAAGTATAACTTCAAAAATAATTATAGTATCGTCTATGTTGTGTTCTCATTAAAGTTCGAGCTATTTTTAGGCCTAGATGTCCATTCTGTCAGCAATATAATCGCAACGAACGATACGCCCAAACAAGCCAAGGGCTTCTCCCGCGGACAGCCGACAATCAAAAGAAGAAGCCTTTAGCGTGGACATGCCACATTGAACTCTAGTGAGTTTTAGAATATTTTCCTGCTAAACATACCCGTCCTTACTTACGAGCGGATTGTCGCAGTTTATACTACACTGTATTCTCCGTTAATGGTTTGCATCCCGGTCAGGCTATCTCTATTTATGTAAAATGATGGTGGTTGCACCTACTTTATTAGCACTGCAGGAGATACCGACGTGTGTAGAGGTACCGATGGTGGTTGCGACTTCAATCAGATTAACATCATTATTATGTCATTAATGTTACGCCAGTAACTGATGTAAATAAGTTCGAAATTATGAGTCAGTTATGAATCATATCTTATGTAAACCATGATACTGAATGATATTCAGATTACACTTAAATTAAAAATTTGCAGCCCGGTGGACTCACGGGTTCGACCAGACTGCAAGCTATTAAGGTGAAAAGAAAATGTAGTTCTTCAGAGAGGTAGGTATGTTGTTATAAAACAGGATCAACCAATTTCGTAACCTTGTTTTTAAATTTATTAATACATTTATGAGTATCAATTCTTAACAAAATAACATGAACCGTTATGATATGTACGCTGAACAGAACAAATGTTACAGTAAAATACAAAACTATTAAAATACGACAATATCAAAAGGGTGGGCTGCGCAGGCCATAAAAAATGATTCCAAGAAACAATGATAAAATTTAAACAAAATCAAACAGGTAAACCCTAACACGGAGGTTCGGTGTGGCCAGGGGAGAGATTACACAAGCCCGAAGACGATATTGGATCGCGCAACAAATAATTCGAAAGACGTTAAACTGCAAACAAAAGAGTTAATTAAGGAACTGATACAAGCTCCACGACAAAACAAGGCGGCCAATATCGGGGCGCCGTACACAAAAGGTACAGCAGTCAATACATTTATCAATACAAGAAATAAACATTACGTTCACCAGTGGCAATGCAAACCATATACGCAGACTGGCAGTACAGCGAGACACAAAGAGAAAGGCCCATACTAGCCCAAATGGCTCAACAAACAACGTGGCTGAATAAAGTTACTTTACATGGGCGAGACAAACGTATGTAAAAAAAAAGGGGGGCACGGCCACATCGTGCAGGAAGAGTGACGTTACCGTATGCAAGTTACCATCATCGCTGATACTGACCAGTACAAACTGCTCCCCCGACCGCAACCGAACGACCCGAGACGAGAGCTCGCAGGCCCTTATAAGCACAATTGTAGAGGGCGCTGGATCTGCGGCGGAATAAAACACTACAGGGGAAGGAGTGGGGATGCGGAGTGGAAATCTAACCATCGAAAGAGGTAGCAGGGAGGGGGAAACGAGGAAGGGAGGGGAAGGAATCGCTCAGCTGTACGGCCACGCAAGAAGCATATGCTTCAAATTCAAAAATAGAACACATTTATTCCAAAGTTTTAAGTTTTCACTTCTGTCGGCAGTCCCCAAGACTTTTCTTAGTTAGTTTTATTTTCGCCAGTGTTGCCAGAAACCTATAAGACTTTAACGGCTCGAGATTTGTCAACAACTACCGAGCATCGATGCCGTTACTGTGATAAGATTGTTTCAAACGGCGGTAATGTCCGACGATATAAGACGAAGGGATGTGCTAAGAATTTGCTCCAAGTAAAAAAAAAATCATCTGTAAGAAATTCTCAAGGAGCTTGTAAGAAAAAAATTATTTTGAAATGACATGACATAACCTGTGAACAAATTGCTTCCCCCTTCACCACCACAGACAACTGAGATTGACATTGTAGAAGACTCGTATTACTGAGAAAGGAAACATCAACGAATGCAAACAAATGATATCACTGTAACCTCTGTGATATAAATATTTGCGTATGACCTCGATGCACGAATACATGAGAAGAGAGAATGTGCCAAGAACCCTTCACGCCTGGCATTTCCCTGTAATAAGTGTCAAGCATGGAACTCCTAAATTGACAGTTTGAGAAGACATGGTGATGTGAGGTTCGTTCACCTACTACGGACCAGCTAGTGTTGCATTCGGCCCCGCAAGTAAAGGTTGAGACTAGAACGTGCAATGACTCTAATAGTAAAACATATCTGCAGCAAGCAGCTTCGACATAGGCTCAACGTGCAACACACCCGACGACTGTACAAGGCGTTGGAGATTCAATGAAAAGGGATTTTTCCTGGCACCAATATATATTTGCCCTTTTCTTTGTTAATGCTAATACGGTTATAGTTAATCAACTTGAAAAATTATTTCAACATGCTCCTTTCTATGAAGTAATAATTATGGCTGGAATGTACTATGATAAACCTGAGCCATTTCAAGATCAGACTCGCAAACACCTTTCAAGATTATTAATGCTGTTCTTTACTTATAGCACGATGTAGAAGTGTCTGTAAAAAACGGTATTGAAGAAATATTTTTCGTAGGAGAAAGAATAACAGCCATGTGGAACGAGTGCAACTGAGAACATGTGTAACTCTGCTTACTGAAGAAATATATTTTATTATTTGTTTGTGTGTACTTGTAGTAGAGTATAACTTCCATAAAAAAATATTAATGTTGTGTAAATTAATTTTTTTGCTCATGGAACCAGGACTTTTAAGGTAAAATATTAAATTAAAGTCATATTTAGTTATTTAAAAAATTTTGAGTTAAAATTATTTTATTTCTCGTCGACCACGAATCGAACCAAAGGACGGAAATCAATCGAGTAAATTAATTTTTAATAGAAAAAATGTTAAATTTATTTGGAATTTTTCAAAATATATTTGCCTGATGATTTCAGATTTTTATATGGCGGCCAAGATGGCCAAACACGATGGTGAACTCTACGAACTGGTGATTGACACTACTGCACTCTAACGGGTAATTAATATACCGATATGGTTGTTGCACACTCTAGCAGACGGCAAGAATAACTAAGATGGCACCTCCATACTGCCCGCCATAATGTCACACCGACAGAAAAAATACATGCCTTAGTAGAAGTTGGAGGGGGGAGGTGGTAAGTTGGCTGGTAAATATTTTAGTGGAAGGATATGTTTACAATCTTTTTACAGTTGCATACAGCAGAAATCTAACCCTGAAATTTTGAAAGCTCGGATGTAAATTTTTTATTTAATTTTCATTACCTTTTGTGTTGAATTTTTAAATTATAGAATACCAATATGGTTGTTGGATTCTTAGTAAAAGGTCAAGGTAATGACAAAGAAGGTTGAGTTTTTGTAGTTTTAAGGCCTTTAAGGCTCAGAGAGATCAATTAAACCTGTGTGTGTAGAATGTAGCCAATCAGAAGCAAATTGGCCTCTCTGGATTTTTTGAGGAAAATAATGGGAAATTTTCCCTCGATCAAGGAAATTTTCTTTTCGAAAAAGGGAATTTTTTGTCATTTTGAAAATGTTTCGGAATTGTGGACTTTTGTGGAAATATGGGCCGCTGTCATGTCATAACTCAAGATTCCTGTCCCAGCTTAACACCTTGAACACTGACGCCGGGTCTACCAAAAAATACTACTTATATAATTATATTTATTTTTGGGTTTCTGTGTGTGGTTTTGATATGAATGGTTTAATTTTTAGGAAGTTTTACAAGGTAAACATATTATTTTGATTAAATAATTAAAAATATTTATTTTATTATTTAGCTTATGTAAATTTATTTAGTTTCAATCAATTATTTAATCAGTTTAAAATGTGCCGTTAATTAGTAAATTCGACACGATATATTTTAAATTTTTATTATGATTTTAAATTTTTTGTGTGGAAATTTTATTTGCTCTACTATAGTGTGATTTTAATTTGTTAGTCTGGTGTACTCCTCTGAGTTAAACTTTGCCTCAGTGCTCTGAAGCCCCTTTCCCATCGGCGTATCGGATATTTTGCTGGCCTAATCCCTGACTGGCAGACAGCTTATCATTTCCCCCGCCTTCAGTCACGCCTCAAGCCTGTAATATCATTTCTCTTCGTGACCCTAACTGCATAGACAAGCCTGTAGCTTGCAGGGGACCAGTTCGCAGAGACGAGCTGAGATTAGCTTTTTTCATCACGTATTAGTATTATGTTTGCCCCTCTGCAGCCACGACGGGGCGTAGATTCCCAGCAGCGTTGCATTTTACCCTCACCGCCCCCCCTTCTCAGTTCCAAGTAAGACCAATGACCGGTCGTAACCCCCTGGTCAACCGTGAGCCTCCTCAAGGTCTCCGCGCAAAAACGAGTGCGCCAAAACTGATAGCAAGCACTACCTAGCGACCAAGTCGCGAACTTCTCTGCTAGTCTACCCTCTAGGGCGCCAGAGAGCAGCACCTGCTTTCCCTTGAGTTATATGGACGCCGTGCGCGAGTCGATTGTTTTCAACTCAGACCCCTCCGACAGAGTTCTCTACTGTCGCCCAGTGATGCTAACTTCAAAACTACTGCCAGAGTTTTTTTTTTCGCCCGCATTCGGGCAAGTTCGGAATTTTTCGGCGGCCCAGACCTCCCCTCCACCTGTAAGCGCCGGCGGCTACTTTTAATTACGAGACGCGGTTTGCCGCAACACAGATCAACTCGCGTCGCGTCTGCAGACAGATCTCCATCGAGTATCGGCGAATCGGCAGACTCTGCAAGACTTCATCCGACCGCTAACGACTATGTAGTCGCTTTGTATAAGGGATGCTATCCCTCAAGTCAATCCTAGTAAATTAGTCTGTCTGCATAGTTTAATTATTTGCCTTCAAAATTTTTTTTCTTTCAAATTTAATCATGAAGAAATCATCCGCGTCCTGCCGCGCAATTCGCGAGCTCCAGACCCTGGCTGACTCCACGACTGCAGCGTGCTGGGCAACTCCCCTGTTTTGGTGAGTGATAATTCGCGACCCCCCCCTTTTTTCCCCTTAAATTTTTTTTGGGCATTCTCTGCCCAATAAACTGCCTGTATACATGTTCTAATCAGTCTTGATTTGGACTTTTGCAGACAGGGTCGATGACAGGGAGAGACTGAGTGCTCCCATCTCGTGGCCCCCCCCTTCCTGTTCCGTGGGTCACATTAGAAGAAACGTTTCTACTACCCGACGTGATCGTTTGAAGACCCCGGGTGGTAATGTAAATTCAACATTTCCCCCTTACCTAGCTACGAACTATCTTAAGCGGATGACCAACCCACCAGCGACCAGTGTTTTTCTCAAGAAAATGTAGAACGAATAGAACTAATTATCAATGTAATCATCGGATCCATCCAACTTTGGGTGTGAAACTCATAATGCAAATGTGTATATTTCAAACTAAGAATGTAAATTGTGTTAAATAATCGCCGGCCAGCCCCCTTTCCGTTGTTCTTTTTTTAATCTTTGAAACTTGTTAAAACCTTTTGTGTGTAAAATAATGGAAACAAGATAATTCATAAGGGCAAATAAAACAGGAAAACTATAGATCAAGTTAATTGTGTAGTTTTTTTATTTATTGATTTTATCGATCCACACCAACTTCCTCCTTGCTTGTTACAGGAAGTTCCTAAATTTTGTTTGTTCCCCAACTCGTGCCGCCTCTGGTAAATCCATTTATTTATTTAACTTATTTTTTTTGTATCCAGCAAGTTTCCAAGGCTCCTTTTAATTAATTCAACACAATTCAATTTTGAGGCACGAGGGGTGTTACAACTTGGTAGCAGAGCATGGTTTCCTTGGTCTATAGGCATACCTTAATAATATAAGCATACCTAAACTAAAAATAAAAGTACAAGAAAAATTTTTTTTAAATTAATTTTTGATAATAACAATTTTGTAATGATATTGTAAACTGATCGCTGGTACACCCCCTAGTTATAATGAGTTAAATTTTTAAAATTTATCTTGAGTTAAATTCCCGTGTGGACTTAGGCTAGCGTGTAGCGCGCGAGACATCCTTCAGCCAGCCAGCTGCCCCCCCCCCCCCCCCACCCGCGTCTACGAATGTGCTGTTGACAAGGCCGTAGACATCCCCTCCTCCCCTGCACCCCGGGCGACCGGCGGTGTTATCATATCTCGTTCGTGCCTGAGGCTCGCGCGGACACACACACACACACACACACACCTTGTTCCCGCAAGTCCCGGAGGTCGCTTACCTCTGAGAGAGACGCCAACAGACGTACCAACTCATTCGTCTGCCGGCCACAATAGTTAACTTTTTGTATTCTGGGCACATACTTCCGACCCGTCGGAGCAACTACGATATTATTAAGCTAAGTTAAATTAAGAGTGTCTTGTGTAGAATTTAAGGTACTGTTTCAACCATAGTTTTAAGCCTTTGTTGGTTTACCAATCAACGTAAATTTTTGTATATGTTTTGCTGTCCTCGTAAGACTGGACCAAGCTCCACCTACGAAAGGGACACAATGCTCACGCCGGAGTATCTCCGCCGTGACTAGCTGGAGTACGAACTCCGATTTCAACATCACGTCGCCGGGCATTGACTTCGACATTCACACCATCTCTTTTTCCATCTGCGACTGTCATGGCGACTGGTACTCACCCGAGCACCAATGTCACCTTCGCCTATCCTATGCATTCGCTCTCAGCTCATCCTGTTTACATGCCCCAACCCATATACCTACCCTCCACCTCACCCGCCATTTTCAACCCCTATCATGAATTCCGGTCAGCCTTCTCATCCCTCCATACCTCTCCGGAAGCCCTTCCCACCTCCTCGGCCAGTGGAAGGTCAGTTTCGCCACTGACAGCCTTTCCTTCCACCCTGGCAGCTACGCTACCACAACCAGCCCCTGTGCACCCTGGTGGCAGGATAGAATCACAACTTCCTTACCCCAGCCCCGCCACCACATACCTGCCATTGGGCCCGCAGGTATACCAACTTCAAAACCAAACTCAACCTCGACCAGTCACACCTCACGCCTCTAATCTAGCACCGAACCCAGTACCTGTGGTTCCTACCTTCAATCAGACAACTGGAGGTAGTTTTTACGCTAAGATACCAAATCCCGTTGAAAGACTGCTGGCTAATTTTAAGGAAACCACAGGGTTGGAGCCCAGGAGCCTAATCGACTTCCTAAAGAACTTGTTCAAAATCAAACAAAAGGCAAACCTTCCAGACAGGGAACTCCTAGAAGTTATTTTCCCCTTTACACAACCACCCTTGAGCGAGCGAGTGACGCTCGCCATTGAGCAAAATTATTCTTTTGACCAATTTCATGAGGACATTCTAAATTATTTTATTCCAGCCCATTTGATGACCAACATCAGGTTGGAATGGTACAACAGGCTACAACAAATAAATGAAGCCTTGCCTAATTACATAGCAGACATCAAACTAGCCGCTCAAATTCTTCGGTTGCGAGTGTCTGAGAGTGAGATAGTCTCTAACATACTTGATGGAATTAACCCTCAAGAAAGATCGCGAGCAGTTTTTCAGGCCCGACCACAAAATTTTGCCGAGCTTGATCGCTTGTGCATCTCCAACACAAATGTAGAATACGCAGACCACCAGCGAAATCGAGAAGCTAATGTCTACACCCACAACAATACCAGAATAACAGAAAATAAACAGCAGTATTATAACAAAAATTCGCAACACAAAAACAGCAATGAACAAGTCGCTAAGCCTCAAAATAAAGATGAACGGATACCTGTCTGCAGGTACTGCAAAAAACCCGGGCACTACATTGAACAGTGTCGCGCAAAAAACTATCGCCCAAACTATCAAAATTCGCAAAAATCCAAAAAACATGTAAACCGCTGGCCAGAAAAAAAAATTTTTTCTGAGCCAGCCACCCAAACAACCATTAGAAATTTTTCCCTTCACACCGACCCTAATGCCAAATTCGAACAAAAATTTCAACAAAACACAGCTTCCCCACACAGAGGAAAAAACAAAAGAAAAAAACTGAAACAAAGGCGAGCTAAGAAAGACAAAGCTCGTCAAGACAAGCCAACGGAAAACTGTAACACGTCTAGGCCTATGTGCAGACAATGTAATTGTCCGCGAACCACGGACAAAAGAACATGTCATAATATTCTAGCTAATATACCCACAGTTTTACCCTACGCCAACACAATAATTGGAAAACAAGAAGTTCCAGGCCTAATAGATACTGGATCCGTGCGATCATTCGTGTCAGGCCAGCTATTCAGGAAATTACAACAAGACCGTTTGACTCAGAAGGTAGAGCCAATAAAAATAAAGTTTTTTACAGCTGCTGAACAGCCTTTGAAGGTAAATCGTATTGTTTTTGTTAAAGTAAAAATCGATTTGTTTTCTAGGTCTTTCCCATTCTCAGTAGCAGAGGATTTGGCCACAGATTTAATTTTTGGTTCCGATTTTATTGCAAAAACAGGCATGATAATTGATTTGAAAGCACGAAGAATTCACTTTAAATTTAACAACCAAGTCTTTGTTTCTTTTGTGTCACCTGACGCAAAATGTCAGAGCAAAGTAAATGCCATTCACACAGAGGCTAAAGGTGATAATAACATTTCACTAACCCATCTTAACTTTGAACAGAAACAAGAAATAGAGAAGTTATGCAGTAACTTTCCCGACGTTTTGAGTGAAAAAAAAGGGCGCACCCATCTCACCCAATATGAAATTAAGCTTTTGGACAAAACCCCAGTTAGGTGTCACCCTTATTAAATATTAGGACCTAAAATGCAGATAATGCGGGATCACATACAAAACTTATTGGACAAAGATGTTATCGAACCCTCCACTTCCAGTTTCGCCTCCCCGGCATTTTTAGTACCCAAGGACCAAGGCCAAGGTCACCGCATGGTGGTCTATTTCCGCCGCGTAAATCGGCAAATTGAAGTAGAGATGACGCCATTACCAGACCTAAATTAGGCATGTCACTGGTTTGGTAAAGCCAAATTTTTCAGTGTCTTTGACCTAAATTCGGCCTATCATCAAATACCACTAACACCAGAGTCAAAACACGTCACAAGTTTCTGCGTTCCGTGGAATCTGTATCAATACAAGGTAGTACCCTTTGGCCTAGCCACAGGCGCCCAAGTGTTAACACGCCTTCTAGACCAAATTTTCGGCGACCTGAAATTCAAATTTGTTTTTAATTATCTTGATGATGTCGTTGTTTATTCAGAATCTTTTGAAGAGCATATGGCTCATTTGCAAGAAGTCCTTAAGCGACTACGTAAATCCGGCCTCACTGTTAATACAAAGAAGGTGAAATTTGCAGTGCAGGAAATTTCTTTCCTCGGACACCTGATTTCAAGTCGAGGAGTGACCATTGACCCTAATCGCACACAAGCGATAAAGGATTTCCAACCCCCTAAAGATGCTAAGGGCATTTCCAGGTTTATTGGCATGGCAAATTTTTACGCCAAATTCATACCTAATTTTGCTGAGCATGCAGCACCACTGAATGCTCTACGTAAAAAAAATTCCGTTTTCAATTGGGGTCCAGAACAGGACAAAGCTTTTGATTTTCTAAAACATGCAATAGCTAGCCCTCCAGTACTTAGAATGGCTGATTTCAGTAAACCTTTCATTTTGCAAACCGATGCATCCAGTGTGGCCATTGGGGCCGTGTTGTCACAAGAATTCGATGGCTGCAGGCAACCTATAGCTTTCGCCTCCCGCACCCTAACACACCAGGAGAGGAAAGCCTACTCGGTATACGAACTTGAGTGCCTTGCCGTAGTTTTCGGCATAGATAAGTTCCGGCCCTATTTGGAACACAAATAATTCCTACTAGAAACCGACAACCAGGCCCTTGCTTGGCTTCTAGCCCATCCAAAGCAACTAGGTAAATTAGGTCGGTGGATTGTAAAAATTGCTTCTCTCAAATTCAACATCCAACATATTCGTGGTTCACAGAACATCGTGACAGATACTCTTTCTCGAATGTTCGAGAATCCTTCCAACTCCAAGATTCAGGAAAACAATCCTATTGCCTGCCACGCATTGCTCACAGATTTTCCGCTAGCCTTTTCAGATTTACAATCAAATCAAAATTCTGACCCACAATTGTCCGACAAAATTAACCAAATAAAATCAGGCTCACCTCCAAAATATTACAAACTTTCAAAAGGCATCCTTTACCGAAGGACACAACAAGCAAAAAATTTTAAAATAGCCTTACCTCAGAATCTCAGGGACATGATTTTTCAATATTATCACTCATCACCTTTAGGCGCACATTTAGGCATTTTCAAAACTATTGAAAACATCCGCAAGCATTTCATCTGGGACGGAATGCATAAAGACATAACCCAGAGGGTCAAATTATGCAAGTTGTGCAATTTGAGCAAACCTGCCCAGAAAACACAATTCGGATTTTTGAGTTCCGATGTGGCCGAAAGGCCCATGCAAAAACTTTTCATTGATTTTGTGGGACCCTTCCCAAGGTCAAAAGACGGAAATTCGATGCTCCTAGTATGCGTAGATGCATTCTCAAAATTTGTGTGGCTAATCCCTGTTAGAAGAGCCACGGCCGAAATCACCATTCGAGCCCTCCAAAATTATATTTTCAAAATATCCGGGGTACCTTCCATTATTGTTTCCGATAATGCCACAAACTTTAAATCGACTCAGTTCAAAAACATGTGTTTTTCACACGGGATTCAGCATGTGACCACGACTCCCTACTACCCCCAGCCTTCGCATGCGGAGCGTTTCAACCGAAACCTCCGGTCTGCCTTAATAGCATTCCATGCGAACTCGCAGGATAGGTGGGATTCCAATCTCGTGTGGTTACAAATGGCTTTCAATTCCGCCAGACATGAAAGTCACAAAACAACACCGTTTGAACTCATGTTTACATACCAGCCCAACACCCCACTCTCTAATCAATGGACGTTAAAAGAGTTACTGCCAGACGACCCCAGGAACATTAAGGAAGTCTGGAGTAGAGCTCGTAAAAACCTGAACTTGGCCCACGAGGCAAGCAGGCAAAAATATAACAAAAAACGCTATCCCAATCCCTACAGAGTAGGAGATTTAGTGTTGTGCAGAGCACACACACTCAGCAAGGCGATCGACAAGAGGTCTGCCAAGCTTTCATATCGTTGGAATGGACCCTGGCAGATCCAGCGATACCTCACGCCAGTCACGGTCGCGTTAGCCGACCCCAGCTCCGGCGAATATCGCGCGCGCGCACACATTTCTCAGTTGAAGAAAGTACACCCCAACCTAAAATGAGGGCACTCTTCACTGTGTTTCTTTATACAAGGAACAGCGTTCCTACTACGGCATGCCATACTCAACCAACGTGTTGATATAAAAAAAACCTAGGTCATAATTATAAGTAATATAAAAAAAATCCATGGTACTAGTTTATAAGAAATTTAGGTTAAGAAGTGTTACACTAAGTTGTCTAGTTTAAAGGGGCGCCCCTAATTCAATAAGTTATCTGTAAGTTTTAGCCTTTAGTTAAACACGTAAGAATTGTAAGCCATTGTAAGTAGTTTACTACAGTAGATCCTGGTACAGGGTAAGTTTCTGGAACCCAGGTTTTTGGTGGCTCAAGTGGGCCACCCTGACTCCGTCTTTCAGGGGGGAAGTATGTGCCGTTAATTAGTAAATTCGACACGATATAATTTAAATTTTTATTATGATTTTAAATTTATTGTGTGGAAATTTTATTTGCTCTACTATAGTGTGATTTTAATTTGTTAGTCTGGTGTACTCCTCTGGGTTAAACTTTGTCTCAGTGCTCTGAAGCCCCTTTCCCATCGGCGTATCGGATATTTTGCTGGCCTAATCCCTGACTGGATCACAGCTTACCATTCCCCCCGCCTTCAGTCACGCCTCAAGCCTGTAATATCATTTCTCTTCATGACCCTAACTGCATAGACAAGCCTGTAGCTTGCAGGCGACCAGTTCGCAGAGACGAGCTGAGATTGGCTTTTTTCATCACGTATTAGTATTATGTTCGCCCCTCTGCAGCCACGACGGGGCGTAGATTCCCAGTAGCGTTGCATTTTACCCTCACCTCCCCCCCTTCTCAGTTCCAAGTAAGACCAATGACCGGTCGTAACCCCCTGGTCAACCGTGAGCCTCCTCAAGGTCTCCGCGCAAAAATGAGTGCGCCAAAACTGAAAGCAAGCACTACCTAGCGACCAAGTCGCGAACTTCTCTGCTAGTCTACCCTCTAGGGCGCCAGAGAGCAGCACCTGCTTTCCCTTGAGTTATATGGACGCCGTGCGCGAGTCGATTGTTTTCAACTCAGACCCCTCCGACAGAGTTCTCTACTGTCGCCCAGTGATGCCAACTTCAAAACTACTGCCAGAGTTTTTTTTTCGCCCGCATTCGGGCAAGTTCGGAATTTTTCGGCGGCCCAGACCTCCCCTCCACCTGTAAGCGCCGGCGGCTACTTTTAATTACGAGACGCGTTTTGCCGCAACACAGATCAACTCGCGTCGCGTCTGCAGACAGATCTCCATCGAGTATCGGCGAATCGGCAGACTCTGCAAGACTTCATCCGACCGCTAACGACTATGTAGTCGCTTTGTATAAGGGATGCTATCCCTCAAGTCAATCCTAGTAAATTAGTCTGTCTGCATAGTTTAATTATTTGCCTTCAAAATTTTTTTTCTTTCAAATTTTATCATGAAGAAATCATCCGCGTCCTGCCGCGCAATTCGCGAGCTCCAGACCCTGGCTGACTCCACGACTGCAGCGTGCTGGGCAACTCCCCTGTTTTGGTGAGTGATAATTCGCGACCCCCCCTTTTTTCCCCTTAAATTTTTTTTGGGCATTTTCTGCCCCATAAACTGCCTGTATACAAGTTCTTATCAGTCTTGATTTGGACTTTTGCAGACAGGGTCGATGACAGGGAGAGACTGAGTGCTCCCATCTCGTGGCCCCCCCCCCCCTTCCTGTTCCGTGGGTCACATTAGAAGAAACGTTTCTACTACCCGACGTGATCGTTTGAAGACCCCGGGTGGTAATGTAAATTCAACATTTCCCCCTTACCTAGCTACGAACTATCTTAAGCGGATGACCAACCCACCAGCGACCAGTGTTTTTCTCAAGAAAATGTAGAACGAATAGAACTAATTATCAATGTAATCATCGGATCCATCCAACTTTGGGTGTGAAACTCATAATGCAAATGTGTATATTTCAAACTAAGAATGTAAATTGTGTTAAATAATCGCCGGCCAGCCCCCTTTCCGTTGTTCTTTTTTTAATCTTTGAAACTTGTTAAAACCTTTTGTGTGTAAAATAATGGAAACAAGATAATTCATAAGGGCAAATAAAACAGGAAAACTATAGATCAAGTTAATTGTGTAGTTTTTTTATTTATTGATTTTATCGATCCACACCAACTTCCTCCTTGCTTGTTACAGGAAGTTCCTAAATTTTGTTTGTTCCCCAACTCGTGCCGCCTCTGGTAAATCCATTTATTTATTTAACTTATTTTTTTTGTATCCAGCAAGTTTCCAAGGCTCCTTTTAATTAATTCAACACAATTCAATTTTGAGGCACGAGGGGTGTTACAAAAATATTCTTTCGTTTGGAGATTATTGTAAAAGTGCAGCATTATAAAAACTAATCACACACACACTGACACGATCTTTGACCAGGAAAGTTCTCGACAAACAATATAACTAAATTCCCGAAAGTGTTGAATTTCTACGAATGTAAATTATTTTCAGTGCAACACATTACTAACTTAGCCTGTTAACGACGGCCAAAGCGACCTAAATTATTATTGTTCCCTCTCTCTCACTCTCTCTTGACCCATCCTTCGCACCGTAAGCTAGTCACATCAGCTTATCGGCAACGCCACCCACTACCCTCGCCGTGAGATAGCACTCTGCTCTCAACGCGGAGAACGTTCCCCCCTCCGTGCGAAAGCAGTCACGACATCCGCCTTGTTTTCACTCCCGGCGTATAAACAAGAGCTCCTTCCCTCCCGTGTCGAGCACACGCAGGAAAAAAAAAAACTCCTCCTCCAGGAATTACATTAACCCACTCCGCCGAAGCAGAATCGCTCCGTGCTTATCATGTTCTTGCGAAAACACAGTCGTCCCTATGTTCCCTCTATCGAAAATTTCGTTTCCCGATGTATAAATTAAAAGAAAAAATCCCTTGGGAAAAAATAACAACATAAACTTAACCTCGCAGCTAAAAAAAAACTCACGTAAAGATAATATTCCTCCGTATTTAATACGTAACGAATAAACTTTGACTTTTAACTCTTTAGAAATTCTGTTTTTTTTAAGCAAATATAATGCGCAAAGCACCAGAAATAAAAACAAAATTTTATTACATTTTAACTATATATGTTTTGAAGTTAATAATGAAGACAAAAGTTATTGATGATATTTCTTAAATAATTATTTTATCTGTCTCTCTGCTTTCAGCATATGCATATAGCAAAGTATTTGTAAGCAATATGGGGTATTTTTTGTAACTACTATTTTTTTACATTTTGATATAAATATTTTGTTTGATATTGTATTGTTCTATGTCATGCTATAAGTTTCGCTGTATGACGTGAATATGTGCGTGGAATACAAGTAATTCTAATGGAGATACAGTAAGAACGAAGTATTATCGTTGGTTCTAATTAAGTTAGAAGCGATCGTAAAAATAACGGACCGATTTTCAGACCACTAGTCTCTAAATTCCTATTGCTGGCTCATCAATTGATCATTTAGATACACTGCAAAGAAACATATAGTAATTTATCTTATTAACCGTAGTAAAATATACCTTTGCCACCTCGTTCCCTTTCTTGTTTATTTGTCTACAGCTTAATATCTCTGTTTAAATAAGTTTTACTAAGTGGAATCAATTCAGTGGTATATGGACACAGGTGCTTTAAAGTTTGCATTTAGGTGACAAATAAGTTTTATTATATTTTCTTTTGCTTTTATGGTTGTATTAAAGTGATAGATACGTTAATTATTTATTTTATTTTGTATTAATTTAAATGTGTTGCCACACAAAAACACATTTCATTAAGGATAATATGACGCTTAACGTTCTCATCATGAAAACGTTATTATTCTGTAATAATCTTTGAAGAGTATTTTTTTTCCCCCGTTTTCCTTAAAGTGGGCAATAGCCTTTAAAATCTACTTTTCTTGTATTAAATTCAAAGAGCAGGATCAAGTTTAACGTGGAATTAAAACAATGAACTTGCATCCGGAAATATCCCGTGTTTGAATGCGAGGCCAACCTCCCTGATTCCGGTTTTCCCTGATTTCCCAAGGAGATCACTCCAAGCGAATGGTTGTGGGATTTATTGCTATAATACATGGCGGATTCCTTTCTAAAATTCCTTTGATGGTGTTGGCTGTATGTATATATCTATGATGACCTTGCTTCCGATTTACCGATAAATGGTAAAGTCAAAAATAAGTGAATAAATATCAATAAGTGTACCAGAATATCCTATTAAAACGGAAAACACATTTTTCATGTAAATTATGATCAGTATTAATGAGTAGTAATATTATCAATACAATTTGCATAGAAATTTAAGGATCTGTGTATCAGTGAAGCACAATTGAATACCTAAAGCCGTACTTACAATGATCCGTCTCATCCGTCCATCTTCCGTCCGTCCGTTCGTCAATCACGTAACCAGCATATGTACCATCAGATGGCCCGGAAAATTCTACCCGTCCGTCAAACCTTACCAAGCTTTAACATTTGACGGACGGACGGACGGATGAAATAACCTCACGAATGTTAGCAAGGTGCCTCTTTCCGACAAACTTTACTTTCTTAAAAAAAATTTAAGTTTGTTTATTTATTTAGATGATTTCATTTAATGTTTTGAACTTACTTATGAACAACTGAAAACCTTTTAATAAATATCAGAGCGAAAAACAATTATTTTAATGATTGATAAGTCCTTAATTTCATGATCGTTAATATAATATAACTATAAAGGATTAATTTTTATAGTGTTGAAGTCTTATAGTCTGATGGCAGTATAAAAATGGACACGTATATGATGGACGTGCTATTCTTTGTGAATCTCTCAGCCTGTTGATGGACGGACGGATGGCGGACGGATGGGTGACGAATAGATGCAGCGGATCATTGTTAGCCTACCTTAACTGTTTGATTTTTAGGCTTATATAACAACTTCAAATCATTAAAACTGCATTGACTACATTCTTACGAATGCCTAAACAGCTGTAATTAATTGACGATTAAAGATAACTTTATACAGTAGTAGAATTAATTAATTGAGGCTTAAAGTATCGTCAACATCTGGTTCATTATATATAATTATTGGTGATGAGATTATAATGGAGAGTTTATGGAATTAACTGGTGCAGAAAAAGGGAGTACTTCGAGAAAACATTTTTGCTCATGGCACGTTACCAACTTTTGTAAAATCCTTGTTCGATAGAAGAATAAGCAGAGTTGAAGTGTTTCCTTCCAGTTGCTTGCACTTCAGCATAAAATAATAAATCTTTTAATTAAAGTGTTTAATCAAAACGTTTTTTATTTACCAGTTGCAATAGTATGAATGCCATTTTTCTCAGATGATGGAGTAATATAAAAAATCATATATTTTATCTGTACTGAAATAGTAAAGTGTAATAAATGTTAACAAAATTATGTACCGAAAATAACTAAATATCAGAAAAATTAGCTATGGAAAATTTATATTTTTTCTCAGCGTATAAAACCCATGATTTAGAGACTTTGAGTGTTGTAGAAAATAAACTGTTCTTTGGTGTCGTGTATTTTGACGTAACCAACCTTATTATTTGCGAAATGTAGATGTATGATATGTGTTATTTATTTTTTATCTTATTATTACACGAGGTGAAGTAAAGGCCTTGATCACATTGTCTAGCATCTTAACCCACGAATAGACAACGTATTACTTTTACTTATGAAAAAAAATCGTGAATCTAAAAATAATAATAATATATTTTTAATAAAACATAAATTGTTGTCTTATATTTTACTGGCAAATCACAAGTCACTTATATAAAAATAAGAATAACTTACCTTTCAATTTATAAAATATATATATAATACAAATTAAAATTATGTTTATTAAAAACCAAAAATTCTTCATCATAAAACTGTAAATTTTTCTGTTTCCATCCTCCCGTCTTCCCTCGTGCCGACTCTCGGGCGAAAGGGGGAATGAACAGGAATAAACCTAGCTTCGCTCGGTCACGACGTGTAATTCGCTTTATTAAACTCATTACTGAGTCACGCACGGGCTGCTATCCCTCTCTCCCTGGCGTGCCTCTGCTTTACTTCTCCACCGAGGGGGTAGTTCGGGGGGGTTGTCATGCTAGGCGAGCGGTAAAACTTACCTGGTTGTATGTTCTTCTCCCTTCGCCGCCAGCCCCCCTTTACACCACCCCCCTACAAACTCTTCCACGGAGCGGATAACCACGACGCTATTGATCGCGGGCACCGGGGCCCCTAAGGGGGTTGTGCGCCCCCCTTTCCCGTAAAAACAAACCGGAGGTCGACGAACTTCGGACTCCCCCCACCACAACCCCTCTCTCTCTTGCTTCACAAAACCCGGGCCGTTCCAGCACCCAGGAACTGAATACCAGGTCTTCCGCGGTGGAGAACACATAACAGCTTGCGAAACATACAGTATTATATTATGAGTTCATAAGACTGATTTGCAAACGCCACACTAAAATAGCTACAATGTAGTCTTAACGGAGAGAAATTGTAACTGAAACTAGCCATATTAAACTCAACATTACTGATGCCGTATGAAAGCATGTTTAAATACTAATATTGAAAATTCGCTTTTATTAAGGCTGATACCAAATATTTATAGCTTTATAATGACTATGATATTGTGTATATTGACAGTTTTGTTTCAGTTGTATCCATACTAAACGCCAATAACTTCACAGGGTTAACTTTTTGGTGCAGCCAGTCATCATTAACTTTAATCAGGCCATGTACTGTGGTGTAACGAGTTAAAAATATTGACAATCGAGAGAGAGAGAAAACGTGTTATGGAATGAAATCTGTTTCCAATTAGAGAGAATATTAATGTTCCTATATATCCTCCATTGAACATTCAAACTCTGTATGAAAAGTTTAATTGGAAATGACACACGGTGAGCTCAGTAAAAGGCTGGTTTACTCAAAAAACGATCCTGGGTGAGCTTTGACAACGGTGCAAATATAACTCGTTCACCACTGAGGTGAGCAAGTTCGTCTTCTCACGAGAGATAACCCAGATCTTTTTTCCGCATGCGAGAAACCTAATGGACGTGACCGTGAACTAGTGAGGGTTCTAAATTTGTTCCCGTTTCACTTCAAACCTTTCCACATTCCACCCTTCGTCCGTAATGCCCACGATTCCGAGGAGACTTAATGCCCTAATTATATTCTTCCATGTCAATAATGTATGGCATGCGTTTCTGATTCTTATGATGTTGAAGAGATTTATGGGTCTAATAATATCCTTTCATGGCAATAATTTTGGGCACATTCCTATGATTTCTACAATGTCAAATAGATGTAGGGCCTTCATACAAATATCTCATGTAATTAAGATGGGACACACGTAACCCATTGTCACAATATCGCGGGTCATACGTCTCGCATTCCCATTATGTCGATAATATGTAGGGTCCTAATACCCTCTTTTCATGTTAATTAAAGAGCATTGGGGAAAAAATTAGTAACCTACTGTGTAACACTGAGTTACTTTGTGGCTTACCATTATGTTTGGCCCAATAATGTAGCTTACCATAGAAACATATTGCACTATTCTGCCGTCTGTGGTTATATGGTTTAATCTCGTGTATCAGGTTGTACAGTTTGTGATTACCATTATGTTCCTGCTAGTAGATTAAAAAGTTTTAAAAATGTGGTACCATTTTTATCCCCCATACCGTTCAATTAAGCGGAGCATACTTCACTCATTCTTACAATGTTGAAGCGATATAGGACCCTAATACTATAATTTCTTGTAAATTAGACGAGGCACGCGTCTCTGATTCCCACGATGTTGAAGAAACGTAGGAACTAAAGAGACACTACCTCGGAGGAAGTGCAAAGGCCAACGGAAACGCCTGCCACGTTTCCCCGAATTGCGAAGGAAAAAAAACCACCAGGATTGTTCCTCCCACCAGGACACAAACTTGAGTCGTTGTGAGGAAAGGCGAAGGATCTTATCCCTGAGTACACGAGTCTCATGACTACTAAATATTTCAAGACAGAGCACTGTTGACTTTCGTCTCGAAGCACTTTTGTCCACAGTCTGATCTATAATCAATAAAACGCTAGTGAGATACCATATGACAAATGGGGTGAAAGCCTGCCACTTCGAGTATATTTAAATAATTCATTCCCTGTATTTGATTTTAAAAAAAAAAGGATATTTTTCTTGGCTTAGTATTTCTTTGTCAGGCCTGCTTGGTCTGGTGGCTAGCGTGTCTGGCTGGTGGACCGAAGGGCTCGGGCTCGATTCCCGGCCGGGGAACTCCAAACCTCCTCCCGGGCTTCAGGACTGGGTGGTTGTGACGTCCTTTTCACCCTCATTCCGCGGAAGGCAGTGGCCAACCACTGCAGAATCATCCTGCCTCGGCACGCACAGGGTTACGGCTGTCGTCAACGTGGCGTTGCCTCTGCTCACGACATGCAGTAATAAGTAAAATGACGCAATTTTATCAGTGTTTATTTGCATAAACCTTTTTGTTTGGCCTTGGTGCTCTTGACGTTATTATTAACACTCGGCCTGACGTCACTGTTACTAAGCAACCTGGCTTCAGTTGTGTTGTTACTTCTTCAACGAATGACATGGCGTGCCTTAAAACCACGCCATACTGTGGAGGTAAGCTCGCGTAGGCTTCCCAATTTTCTGCGTGTAAGCACAAGGTTGTTATGATTATTATTCCTTCCCCTCCGTTAAGAGAACTACGGAATGTGCTTCTGGCGTCCACGTCGCAGTACCGTTAGAATCTGTCAAGGAAGGTGGAATGATAAATTGAAAAATAAAAAGTGGCAGTCTGCACATTTAGGCCGTACCACGCTCCCACTAAAATCGTGCTGCTTTGGCTATCGGCGTGTGAAAAACCCGTCGTTTACAGCCGTCCATCCACTCCGCTATCTTACAGCCTTGAGGTTATTAAGTGTATACTTAGGAGTTCAAGGTCACAGAATAACTACACGTCAGGTTTGTGTTACAAATGAAACCGACCAAATAATTCGCTGAAAACTGAACTAAATTCAAGGCCTCGACTCTTTCTGACTTGGTGTAGTTTGTAAAAGTATTTCCTAATCTGATAACTCATTTTTAAATATTTATTTCTCAGTTAACAAAAAAACATGAGTTTTTTGGTGTTTTGTCATTTTTTGTATCAAAATCAATATAAAAATAAATCGTAAGCTCAAAGAATTTTAAGTCTTAATTTAAGAGGGGGGGGGGGTGGATATCTCATCATATCTGCAACAGTACCCATACGTTTTTGAAAAAAATAAATCCAGTATTTGTATATCAGTCTATCAAACATTTTAAAGACGTCATGTTGCAACATTTGTATTATTTTTTCCTTGGTGTTGGAAAGTTATATACATATATATATATATATATAATGCAATTTTTTCACCTACAGTGACTTGTCAGAGGATACAGGCAAGACGTGCACTCAAGTGCTGAAAGCAGACGTGAATTTTAAAGTAGTCAACCGTTAGTTAATGAGTAGTTCATTACTTAATTCTGTTCTAAACATTCGGGATTTCGTTGCTAGTTCTATAATTACTGTATTTACCATCCACAGACTTGCGAAGTTACTGATAAAATCAACCAATGACATTTTTTTTTAATAATAAAGTGTTTTTAGTTTTTTTTTTTTTTTTTTTTGGAAGGTAGTGATATTGAGTTTTGAATTTTAGGAGTTTTCTGTTTCTAAATCTAATCTCAAACAGATAATGAAACCAGTACCTAGACAAATATAGCAATAACAAGTAAAGAAGCTACTGTAAAAGTTGTCATGTATCAGTTTAGAGAGATATTTTGTCAATTATGAGTTGCCCATCACAATTAGCGACATGGCAAAAGTTAAATGTAAATATAAGTTAAAATCACCCTCCGCAGGTTACTTATCTTCCTTGATTTTCTAAGTAGTAAGCCATTGCAATATATACATATTTTTAATATGTATGAGAGTTTAAAAAATACTCAATATTTACCTTAGCTAAGTAGTTACCATATATTACGCTCAAATCACTGTTCAGAAGATCCGAAGATTAGCATTTTTTACTAACTTAAAAGATAATAGCGAGATAAAAATTAATAGCCCAAACCACCCGCTCTTCGTGCTAAAATTCACGCAAGAAAAGAAACTGTATGTTTGTCTCAGTACCGAGTTAAAAATAAGTCTATATTCGTTTTAGTATATCACACAAAAAACATGCTATTTTATTGGTTGCAACGTCAAAGTCCATTAAATTTAATTTAGTCCTAATGTTGTTTTACTACACTTTTCAAGTGAACTTGTTGAATATAATTGTTCAATTAACTGTACACAGTACAATTATGACGCAATACAAACGCTTTTGGTCTAAAATATTTAAAGACGTGTATATTTTTAAATCTAAACATATATGTGAGTGTGTCCGTTTCATTGTGTCTATCCTCCCGTCTTTATGTAAATTGGTTATGTAAAAATTATTCAAAATTTTGAACAAAATTTTTATGAGCATAACTTTATCACCATTAATAGATATGTGACTTAGTATATTTATAGGTAAAGGTTTGACTGATTCAATATGGTGAGCGTTTTAATGGCATGCTCTACCAACCGTATTATGTCCCATGGCAATATTTGGCGTTATTCTGACCGGAGACCACTTAAAGTACTTCAATTGCATTTTTAAAAGCAATATCTCTTTGCATATTCTTCATCTCTTATGGTTATCTAAGTGGCTTTTTTAAATTTATTTCGATGAGCGATAGGGTATCTATATATATAAAAATGAAACCCGTTTTCCTTGGTCACGGCATCACGCGTGAACGGCTGGACCGATTTCACTAATTTTTTTTGTTGTGTTTGCTATGGTCAGGAGAAGGTTCTTATGAAAGAAAAAATTAAGGAAATTGTGCGGAAAATTAGAAAATTTAAGAATAATGAATTCCTATTTCCCTTGGTCACGCCATCACGCGTAAATGACTGAACCGATTTCACTAATTCTTTTTTTGTTGTGTTTGTTATTGTCACGAGAAGGTTCTTATGAAAGAAAAAATTTAACGGAAAATTAGAAAATTTAAGAATACTGAACCACCATATATAAAATTATTTCCAAACTAACCCAACACTTTGTACAATATAAATATTTTTAAAGTAACCTTATGACGTTTGACATAGAATTGACAGAATGTTTGCTGCAAATATCTTCAAAGAGGATGTAAAGAAACTGTATCGTTTAGGAAATATTTATCAACATTAACGTTTTACTACATATTGTACCGGTACATTCGGTACGGGCTATTCTGGCTGTGTACATTCTGCCTAGGCCATTTTCATGCCATAATTCGTTATTACTGTGTTGCAGTTTAAAAATAGAAAAACAAATCAATACATTATGTAAACATTTTCTATGTTTGTTTTTGTGTGATATACTTACTTATAAAGAAGAATACAACCGTTTTCTTTAATTTACAGTTGAATTTTCATTTTTGAACTTTTTTAATGTAAATTTATGTCGTTTGACATATAATTGTTTTAAAGACTAAGAAGATTTTTGTTTGCTAATAAGTGTTTGTTAATCATGGTAAGTTCACAGCTTCATATTGATTTTTAGAACTTTTTGGTGACTACACAATACTATAATTTGGTATACATGGTTATACAGAAAATGTATGAGAGCTTTTTATTTTCAGTTGGATTTTCGTTTTTAACAATGCCACCAACCAGACGTACAATCTTAGGCCGCAGAACTCGAAATACGGCAAGTCAAAGAAATATACGAGCAAATCAAAGTGATGAGCAACGCGAAGCGCGAAATGAACTTGAACGGAATCGATATCAAGATAGGAATATTGTGTTTAATCCCCACAGAGCTGCATTCAGTTATAATGTGGCAATTGATTACAGTTCAGAGCAAATTGTTGCTATTGGACTAATGAATATTGTGTGTCCACATTGCAAGGCATTGAAATTTAAAAATGAAGCCCCTGGATTGTGTTGCGCCAGCGGCCAAGTCAAATTCACGCCATTTGTACCGCCACCAGAGCCACTACATTCATTGGTTTCTGGAATTGGCCAAGATTCTTATCATTTTTTGTCTCATATCCAGCAGTACAATAATTGCTTTCAAATGACATCATTTGGAGCAACAAAAGTTATTCGAGACAATTTTATGCCTACTTTCAAAGTAAGTAAGTATAATGGTAAACAATTTTTTTAGTTTTACAACCATGTAGCTGGTGCAAAATATGTTGAGCCAGTGATGTGTTTATTTTGTAAGCAATAAGTCAAATACTTAATAATAGTCTATAATCAAATGACTTAATCAGCAACATTTTATAACATGTATTTCATAGTGGCATGAGCAAAGTGTTCCAATACTTGGTAAAGACTATTACCTAAAGCTGCCATTGAAGGCTGTTCAATGTCGAGGTTTAAAGTAGTTTTAATTTGAAAAAATGATGTAAAGTATTGTGGCAATATTTTGCCAGCCACATGGTGTTACAATTTGCTATACAATTACCTATATACATATTTATATTTTTGCAGATTCAGGGTCAAATAAATCATCGAACAGGTTCCTTATTGCCAATGCCTGATGAAGACTATAAATTTTTGCAAATATATTTTATGGGCAATTCACCTAGAGTCGATCAGCGTTGCGCACACAACAACTCAGTGAAAAGATCCATTGTGGAACAACTTCAAACATTTTTCCATCAACACAATGAATTAGTTGCATTATTCACAACTGCATTAGACCGCATGCCATCAGATAATCACAAAATTGTCATCAGAGCCGATAAGGCGCCTGCAGGACAACATGCTGGACGTTTTAATGCGCCAACAATTGATGAAGTGGCTATTGTTGTCGTGGGTGAAAATTTAGAAAACCGAGAAATTGTTTTACATCGGCGGAACAATCAGCTTCAGCGTGTGTCTGAAACACATCGATCATATGATGCCTTACAATATCCTATCTTATTTTGGCAAGGTGAAGACGGCTATCATTTTTCAATGAAGATGATAAATCCAGTTACAGGTAAATTGTTAACAATATGTTTACTACATTAGAATATATGTTTCCTAACTTAAAATTTATATTATTAACACAAAAAATTGTTTACAGGTGCTGACACGAACAAAAAAGTTAGTTCAATGAATTATTATTCATACAGAATGATGGTTCGGGAAAATGAGGACAATCACATCTTAAAATGTCGGCGTCTATTTCACTAATACGCTGTGGATATGTATGTGAAAGTTGAAACTGAACGATTGACATTTATCAGGTTGAACCAGGCAAAACTCCGTTTCGAGGAATACATTCATCTTCGGGATGCCATTAATGCTGATGGAAATGCACAGAATGTTGGCAGAACAACTATTCTCCCAGCAACATACGTCGGAAGTCCGCGTCATATGCATGAATATGCTCAAGAT
Organism: Bacillus rossius redtenbacheri; assembly: GCF_032445375.1. Lineage (NCBI taxonomy): Eukaryota > Metazoa > Arthropoda > Insecta > Phasmatodea > Bacillidae > Bacillus > Bacillus rossius. The sequence goes on along the minus strand of NC_086330.1, from coordinate 56,500,418 downwards.
GCTATGTGCTATGTACGACATCATGGCACACCAGATTTGTTTATCACATTCACATGCAATCCAAAGTGGACAGAAATTCAACAAGAATTATTTACTAGCCAATCACCCATTGATCGCCACGATATCACTGCAAGGGTGTTCAAAATGAAATTAAAATCACTCATGGATTTTATTGTTAAGCATCGCGTGTTCGGCGAGACGCGCTGTTGGATGTACTCAGTTGAGTGGCAAAAACGCGGATTACCACATGCACATATCCTCATTTGGTTGGTTGAGAGGATAAGACCGAATGAAATTGATCATGTGATATCAGCAGAAATTCCCGATTATAATGAAGACCCACTGTTACATGAGGTTATTACAAAAAATATGATACATGGTCCATGTGGAATATTAAATCCCAACTCTCCGTGTATGGTTGAAGGAAAATGTTCAAAACGCTACCCAAGATAATTAGTAGCAGAAACTATTACTGGAAATGATGGATATCCACTTTATCGCCGCCGATCCATTGATGACAATGGAAAGTCAACAATAGTCAAATTAAATCGACAGGAAATTGAAGTTGATAATCGTTGGGTTGTTCCGTTTTCGCCATTACTCTGCAAGGCATATAAAGCACACATAAACGTCGAATTTTGCCATTCCGTAAAATCTATTAAATACATTTGCAAGTATGTGAACAAAGGTAGTGATATGGCTGTCTTCGGAGTTGCTGCCGAAAATTCAAATGATGAAGTCACTCAATATCAAATGGGTCGCTATGTTAGTAGTAACGAAGGCATGTGGCGTATATTTTAGTTTCCTATACATGAACGACACCCTACTGTTGTTCACTTGGCCGTACATTTGGAAAATGGTCAACGGGTGTATTTTACAGATGCAAACGTATTACAACGAGTTGACAGGCCACCATCGACAACATTAACCAGCTTCATTGAAATGTGCCAGAATGATGATTTTGCCAGAACGCTACTTTACTCCGAAATGCCAAGATATTATACCTGGAATCAATCATCAAAAAAATTCCAACGACGTAAACGAGGACAGCCAGTTCCAGGTTATCCACAAGTATTTTCCACCGATGCACTAGGCCGTCTTTATGCAGTCCATCCCAGTCAAGACGAGTGTTTTTATTTGCGTTTACTGTTAGTAAATGTTCGTGGTCCAACATCATTCCAACATCTGCGAACTGTTAATGGTCTATTGTGTGGCACATACAGAGAAGCCTGTCAACATTTGGGATTGTTAGAAAATGACACTCATTGGGACCACACTCTCGAAGATGCTGTGATTTTGTCAAATGCTAAACAAATACGAACATTATTTTCTATAATTTTGTCTAAATGCTTCCCATCAACACCGACTGATTTATGGCATAAATACAAAGATCATATGGTGGAAGATATATTGCATCAGATGCGTCTTAGAACATCGAATGCAGATTTACAAATGAACGAAGAAATTCACAATGAAGCATTAATTTTAATTGAGGACATGTGCTTGATGCTTACCAACAAAGTATTAACACAAATAGGAATGATAGCACCCAATCGCCCAATGCACGACTCATTTGATCAAGAATTGAGACGCGAAGCTCAATACGATTCTGAAACATTACGAGAAATGGTTGATATAACAGTTCCCCTTTTAAATCAACAACAAAAATATGCCTACGATACGCTCATAAAAGTAGTGAACGATGGAACTGGTGGATTTTATTTTTTAGATGCTCCTGGTGGAACTGGAAAAACGTTTTTGTTATCATTGATTTTGGCCACGATTCGATCGCAAAATGGAATTGCACTAGCCCTAGCTTCATCAGGTATTGCAGCTACGTTGTTGGAAGGCGGTCGAACAGTTCATTCAGCTCTCAAGTTGCCGTTAAACCTTCAAATAAATGAAACTCCAACTTGCAACCTTTCGAGGAATTCTGCCATGGCCAAAGTGCTGCAGCAAACCAGATTGATCATTTGGGATGAATGCACGATGGCACACAAAAAATCTTTGGAGGCATTAGATCGCTCAATGCAAGATTTACGAAATAACAAAAACCGGTTTGGTGGTGCAATGATACTATTGGCAGGTGATTTTCGACAAATATTGCCAGTTGTTCCACGCTCAACGCCAGCTGATGAACTAAATGCATGTTTGAAGTCGTCCATTTTATGGAAATACATTAAAACACTTAAATTGAGTATAAACATGAGAGTCGAATTGCAAGGAGACCAGTCTGGAGAACTTTTTTCCAAACAACTGCTCGATATTGGTAATGGTAATATTGCTGTTGATACATCATCTGGATACATTACATCCCCTACCAATTTTTGTAACTTTTGTGAATCAAAGACCGAACTCATGGAGATGGTTTTCCCAAACATTTCTCAAAATTACGTAAATCACGTTTGGTTAAGCGAACGTGTTATATTGGCTGCAAAAAATGTTGATGTGAACGAAATGAATTTTCTGATTCAAGAGAAAATAGCTGGCGAATTGAAGAATTACAAATCAGTTGATTCCGTTACTAATGAAGATGAAGTTGTCAATTATCCAACAGAATTTTTAAATTCGCTTGAATTACCCGGCTTACCACCTCATAATCTGCAATTAAAAATCGGATCAGTAATTATTATGTTACGGAACATAAACCAGCCACGTCTGTGTAATGGCACCCGGCTTGCGGTGAAGAAATTATTGAACAATGTCATCGAAGCCACAATTTTGAAAGGGAAGTACAAAGGCGAAGATGTTTTAATCCCACGCATCCCTATGATACCGAACGACATGCCATTCAGCTTTAAGCGTTTACAGTTTCCAGTGCGGCTTGCATTTGCAATGTCAATAAATAAATCGCAAGGGCAGTCGCTAAGTGTATGTGGCATCAACCTAGAAAATCCATGTTTTTCACATGGCCAATTATATGTCGCCTGTTCCCGTGTCGGAAAACCATCAACATTATTTATTTACGCGCCAGAACATAAAACTAAAAATATAGTTTATCAAAAAGCATTAGAGTAGAGAGAAGCAGTGAGGGGTACAGAGACTATTAGTTGATTTATAGAGCGCGCGTAGTATTGAGCTCATTGTTTACTTAAAAATGCCAAGTTGTTCAATAGCAATTTGTAAAAACATTAGTGGAATTATTGAATCCTATGGAATAAACACTATTTTGACAATATATATTTTGTTTTTTATTTAATTAAATTAGTAAGGTCCTTTTCAGTTATAGTGATACCAGGGAATTAAGGATTCATTTTTATATGGAGGATATTATAGATTCCAGTTCAAATTGAATAGGTACTCATACCTAAGATAGGTCAGCTATACAAAATAAAGTAGTGTATCATTGCTACGCTAAGGCGGTACGAAGTTCGCCGGGTCAGCTAGTTACAAATATATTTGTATTGCTTGCCAAACCATTTGTTAAATCTAATAATAAGACCACTTGCGGTCTTTAAAGGTTTATTTCCTACAAAAATAAAATAAGCTGGGAATTTTTCTATATCTCCTACAGTTAATAAGGAAAGTCAGTTTTTTTTTTTAACTTCTGGTGCCCACAGGTTTGTGTTCCTCGCCGATGTTTAAATTTACTATGGCAGAAGCATTGGGCTAGTTAAGCTTTAAAACTTCCTATTATAATAAAAGTTTTAAGTAACTAATATAGTACAACATTTAAATTTTAAAAATTAATAACGGTAGATTAAAATAAAAGATAACTAAACGTAAAAAAAATATTTAAGTGCATTCTTTAACAATCAAAATTTAAATGTGTTGTGAACGGTGTATGGGTGACTTTCATTAAAACAACATCTGTTCCTACAGTGTTAGAAATTACAGTAAATGTACGTACTTTTCAACGATGAATCAACGAAAAATAAACGAAGAGTTCTTCGTTATTTAAAAAAACTGAATTTTCTTAGATACTCAGCCAATTTTTATTTTCGATTTACATGTTTCGATCTAAACAAAGGTAAACACACACGTGGTCAAAATAAGAGTGTTCTTAAAATGTTTTTGAAATGTGTGTTAATATAACAATATTGGTCTTTCGGATTTTTGTTTAAAGAAAGTGAACTCGATGTTCGTAAATTTACGAAGATTCCTGAATAATTTGTAACCTGTGGTCTTTGTACAATGAACGTGAGAATTTTTAACAGTGTTAAAAATAATTTGTATTTAATGCAGTTATTTGTATAAACGTCATTGCAGTTTTGCACTGTTTGTCATGAAAAAATTCGGATTATCAAATATAAATAATAATATGAAGATAAAAAATTTACAGAAAACAAGACTGAATCAGCTGATGACGGACAAACAGAACCAAATATGAAACTAAACAAGTATTATGGACAGCACAACGACGACAGCACGGACAAACAGGCTGTTTGTGCCTGATGACGGAAAGTCAGTTCCCGAAACGCCGCAACTGTTCTCATTGGAAATCTTCTGTGTTCGTTAGTGCTATCGTTGCTGTGGTGTCCATAGTACTTGTTTATTTTCATCGCTGTCTTTATATGTTTGCTGCGTTGTCCAGGTTTATTGTCTGCCTGCATTTAATCTGTCTCGTCGTTGTTTACTCACTATGTTCGTCTGTGTTGTTAAATTATTTTTTTCATGACTAAGTTCCTTCAACGGAATTCTTGTGCTGTATGATATTTATTTGTTGAACTTTTTCCGTTCTGTGTTCGTTGTTTTCTCGATAATAATTGTTTTGTTTCATAGTTGGTTCCGTTTGTCCGACATGAGCTGATTCAGCCTATTTTTCTGTGATTTTTTTTGTTCATATTTTTATTTAGTTTTTATTTTCGGATTTTTTCCATGACAAACAGTGAAAAACTAAAATAGGATATGTCCAAAAAATTTCATTATATCAGAATTCCCCATTGCATGAATCATTTTAAAAAACGTATAACTTGTATTTATTGTTTTAACAAAACAAAATTACTGAGCTGACAAATGCAACGTATTACCTATAAAAATATAAACATTACTAAACAAATAACTTATGATTCTGAAATTAAAAGTTTATTTTTTCAGTAAAATTCCTCTCCCAACGCTATTCAAACACATCCTACGTAAAACCGCGCATGCATGTATAGAAGTTACAAACGTATGTATACGAATTTTCCATTTTCCTTCAATATATCACTGTTTTTTTTCTTTTCAAATCCGTTCATGCAAGCTAGTTTGTAAAAAAAATGAAAACACGGTGCGCCGAAAATTTTTGTGAACTCCACTGGCAGCTTGAACAGAGAGCGAGTCGACCTCTCGAATCACTAACCCCGCCTGCATTTTTCAGCAACCAGGCGCGCCTTTCGTAAACTTTTCACTCTCCTGGATCCACTGTTACCTTCGTTCTTTCGTCGTCATCCGCCCCGTTTCTAGGCCTCTCAGCCCTCCTGTCTCAGCCTAGTTCTTTTCTTACAATGCAGCCTACACTTCTGGGTTTTCTGAGCTATTTATTTATTTTATGTAATTATTAATTAATGGCCAATTTCATTAATTGGCTGTTGTGCCAACAATTTTAACGTGGCTTTATTAAATCATTTATTAAAATACTAGATAAGGTTAATAAAACCATTATTCATAAAATATCAACAAATGACTACAAAAAATCCACAACAGAAATTTTAAATTGTTTTTAATCAAACTGGTTTTGCAGGAGGAAGGATTTATGTATACTGCTCCCCTGAACGAGTCAAGTGAAATATTCTTTATCCAGTCCGGAACATTATTCCTTATCTTACATTCCATGTACGTGAAAGAGTGCTTGTAAATATTGATGTATGGAAATGTGGCACTCTGAATGATTTCTTATTTCTCGTGTTGCGATGATGAACGTATCCGAAGCTGACAAGCTTACCTGTCAGATATGTTTAAAATAAATAAATATATATTTATTATACCTTTTCAGAGAGCTGTTATATGTAACATGAATTTTTTATGTTAGTGATATTGTTATGCGGAGGATATTTTTATGGTGTCCCGCTTTCTTAAATTAGATTAATGTCAGGATTACTTCAGTAGAAGATATTTTTCATTTCTTATTTTTTCAAATTTAATTTTTCACAAGTTCATTTTCTCCCTTCAATATTATAACCATGCCATAGTTCTTTACGGATCAGACATTTTTCTACTCATAACCGTAACCATTGCTTTGCAAAACTCGGTATTCAATTTCGCACTTCCCGCTCGCACGTACGTTCTACACCTGTAGACTGGGTTAATAATCTTACGCAATAACGTTAGAGCGCAAAGACGCCATACGCAACAAAAGAAATAAAACTATTTTGGCTTATTACACGTGCGATATATCCAACTCTACAACTTAAAAATGTAATAAAATAGAAAAAAGTATTCTTCTGTATTATAATCATAAACTTTTTTTTCACGGAAACGTATGAGATTCTTTATAATTCGATTTAAAATTGTTGTTTATTTTCACTGCATTGTAATTTTATAAGAGCAAACATGACGCAAGTGGTAAAAAAAACTTGTTTTATACACATTACGTCTGCATCTTTAAAGGTTTTCCAAACACTTCACTTCAAATAAAGAAGGCCTAAAGGCAAGCCGAAACGCAAAAGGTTGGAAGTTTTCCGATTCTTTTTTACTTTTATGTGATTTTAAAAAAAATTTTTAAAACTTTTGCCACTCAACTTTTTGCATCTTGCGATTCTTTCGTTCTTGAGTTTCTTGCGTAGCTTATAAACCAGTCTCGCTCCAGCTCCAGGCCGAGTGTAGAATGTGTCCAGCTCTTAGACGCAGAAGTTGTAGTAGTTACACACACCCGAAGAACTATCTGGTTGTAGTATCCTGAGCGCTATTTCCTGTTACAAGAACTCCAACTTACTGCTTGGTTTCTGTTTCGTCGCAGGAGTCGTGGATGGTAGGACAAATAACTTTTTTTCACACAACAAGAAACGCGTTTTACTAGGATGATGAAAAGAAACTTACCCTCACCTAGGCCATGTTATATGAGTGACTAGAAAAAGTCTGTTTCCAAACAGGATTTTTTGTCAGATTTCGTCGTTAGCCGGTGGGATCGTTTTGTACCATATTCTCCCGCCCATTCATCTGTTCCTTGCGTTCACGTCAAAGCTATGTTTCTCGTTTCATGGAACTCATGTCGATGATACTTCTAGCCATTGCTACGTCCAATCTCAACTGCAGCGTTGTGCGGCGAGCTAGGTAAAGGATAATTACGTTCATTGAATTTTTATGGCATTGTTATGGCGTTGTGAAGGGTAAATTTAAAATGTTATTTATGCTATGGCGTATGTCCCAAAATAATAATAATTTTAAATCAGGGTCGTTAAATTCTGCGACACTGTCACCGACACATTGAAACAACGGGAAAAGGACAAGAACCACATCCACTGTGATTCCTTACAGAGTACAAAGGTGTGAGACTTCTGGTAGGCTTAATACAGTTGTTTATGTTTTGAGTCTATTATGTGCCGAAAGGTTCATGGGCGAACCACCTTAATGTAAAATCCAAAATTCAATAGAGAGCGAATTTAATTTCTCTATACAAGTCAATTTTGATAATAAATTTCCTTTAGCAGTATCACAAGTCATATAAAGACTTCAGATTATGACCAATTATGAAAACTTATTACGTTAAAACAATATTAATTATTTGCACCATAATTACAATTCGAGGTACATCAATAAACTCCATAAATGTGTGTAAAGAAAAAAAATACCGCTCATAAACACGCTTACAAAAAACTAGCTTACGAGGACATTATGACGTGTAATTAGGATACAAAACATTAACATCGCCAGTCAGTGACAAAAACATATCATAGTAAAGGGTATCATGCTGGATATACTTTACGAGTATTAATATACCTACATAAATTAATATAAACAGAACCACTACTTGCTCTTCACTTTGAGAGTTTAAGGGAAGTGGCTGACGTGCGCTGAGGTACAAAACGGAGCCTATAAAATGCGCATTCCTCACATACTGAAATATATAACTAATACTTATACTGGAGTCGATATTTCTGCTCAGGTATCAATAGCTCTTCAGTGTATCCTCTTAATCTTAGGGATAGGACAAACTTAAGATAAAACTTTACAAAATTATACAAAGTTTACTTATTTACATAATTTACTGAACCCTCACCGGCTTCTGATTTTTCATCCGTTGGTAATATCAAAGCTAGCATATTTAATTCAGTTTTTTGGACGTACACCATTGCAATTTTGCACTGTTTGTCTTACGAATAATTCATAAATGCCAAATAAGAAATAAAATGAAAACATAAACCCACAAAAAACATACCTAAAGCAGCTAATGTCAAACAAATAAACCCAACGATGAACCTTAACAGGTTTCATGGACAACACAATGATGACAGTGAAGACAAAAACATATAAACTTAAATATCGGATAGCACAATAATTCCGTGGGAAAAATTCTGTCATGAAAAAAAAAAATAATTAGAGCACAGACTAACAAAGTGAGCTAAGAACGACGAGAGCGTTATAAATATACGCAGATGGTTTTATTTAACTACATTTCTTGACGCGAATCACACTTAGTTTCCGCACTTGCCACTAGAATTCGCTCAGCTACATCGAGTGTTAAATTTTTTGAATAGCAAACCAATTTTTTAAACTATATAATGAAACGGCTCCCTTAAAAACGAAAAATAAGTACTTTAAAAAAGTACTAAACCTTCGAGCTTGCCCCTGATTTTCGACAAGGAATTTTAATAAAATACCGCCCAGATTGTTAACATTTCTTAAACATTTAGTACTATAAAGTTTCCCTACGGCTTTGTGAAATGTGGTGCGCGCCATCCGCCACAGATGGCAGCACCGTGGTTGTCACAATATTTCCGCTCCTTTACTTCCGCCGCATTCATGAAATTACTCCCACTAAATCCCGTTGTGATGTTACACATAAACAAATTGGCTCAGTTGTTAGATCTTCTGGCTGGAGAAACAATGGGCTTGGGTTCAATTTCCAGCTAGGCCGGGAAGTTTTCATTTGTAGAACCCTTCCTTGGTGCAGGAGTGGTTTGTTGTGATGTTCTTCCTCTTGGAGTCATCTCTCCAGAGGCGATGTCTGGTGATTGAAACCAGTCACAGGACCAACATCGTCGCTTCTCACAAGCCTGGAACCAATGTATGGAATAATTATAAGTTCGTTAAATTATTCTCGCATTGGGAAGTTTGGTTTAGATCGATTTCAAGCTGATTTACACTGATTGTCTTAGGAACACACGGAGAACAGAGAATTGGGTTACTGTGTAAATATTAAAAGCCTGGACAGCACAGGGAATCAAGCGCAAAGTATTTTACTGTAATAAATTACAGCACATGGAAAGACACAGCAGGCTGACAATGGCAAAGCAGTTACAACAAGAAAATCGAGTACAAACAAACTGAAATCGTGTAAATTATAGCGATGAACAGACGAACACAACGATATAACTAAACATACAATATAGACAGCACATATTAATACAGCAGTCTTTCTAAGACAAAATAGTTTGCGAAGTTTCGGGGATTAACATCTGCTACCATCATTAGGGTCCGTTAGTTCATGTATTCATCTGATGTCCATTCTTGTGGGTTTTCTATTAAATTAAGCGTAAATCATCATTGGCGTATATCCATGATAGTTTAATTAAAGAAAATAATTTATGATGAGGAGTAAGATCAGTTTTTTATAAGAAATAAATTTTGGATAGAAACCGATGTGACCGCAACACAGCAAAAAAAATTGAACACCTCGTAATTATTTTTTTCAAATCGCATCAAAATTAAGTTTCATTTATGATATATAAACACATTGCATTTTAATAGTATTACTGCCGTACCTAAGTATTTTTTTTTATGATATATAAACACATTGCATTTTAATAGTATTACTGCTGTACCTAAGTATTTTTTTTTTCTTTTAGGTAAATTTTAAAGAAATACTTCCTATTGTAGCCGTTACCATGGTGCGAGTTTCGGAAAATTTCTATATAGTTTTACGTTTCATGGTCCATAGTCCCCAAAACCATTAAGTCAAAAGTTTATTTAAATATATTTATATCTATATATATCACAGTTTTGTGGACACGATACATGTTGCAATTTTTCACAAATCACTTCCAAACTGATACATAAAATATAGTAGCGGAAAATCACGGTCGAGTTCGTTAATGGGCAATATCCAACCAAAAGTGTACAAATGGGGAAGATTTATTCAAAAACATACAAATCACTGTTAACTTCCAAAATATGGAAAATATCACATCCGTTTTAATGTATCATAACACTTAGAAATAATACCAAAATCTTTTGTCTGAATTAGTTTTTGATACGACCAATCATAACTGCAATGGGTTGAAAAAACAAGGGTTCAAGGACAAAAAACATAAATCCCTTCGTAGGCACACCGAATTCCTACAAATTATGTATTAATTGTATAATTTTTATATAAAACTTTGTCTGAAATAAATTTTTGATTAGACGAACAATTGCAGCAATTAGTTGAAAATATAAGGGGTAGAATTTTAACAAAATTCATATCTCCCTTAGTAAGTACACTATCAAATCCATTCAAATTGTTTGTAAATCTTATAATTTTTATTTTAAAAATTTTTATAAAATAATTTTTGATAAGACAAACCATTGTTGCAGGGGGATGAAAAATAAATAGATATAATTTTAAATAATTCATAATTTATGTAACATGTACACCGATGAATCCGTTCGATTTTATTATAAAATATTAAAATATTATCTACAAATTTGTCTGAAATAATTTTTTTATACGACCAACCATTACTGCAAGGGGTGGAATAAACAGGAGTTGAATCATAACTCCCTTCGTATACAAAACATCGAATAAAAAATAATTGTGTAATAATCTTAAAATTTTCATTCAAATCTTTTGTCTGAAACCATTTATGATTATGATTTGACTATTTTTGCAGGGGGTTGAAAAAATGAGGGGTAGTATTAAAAAAACATAACCTCTTATTAGGCACTTATAATTTGTAATAAGGTAGTTATGATAATGTACCTTATTGATACACTAACAAATTCGTTCAAATTGTTTTAAATCTTATTATTTTTACCAAAAACTTTCTTCTGAAACAATTTTTGAAAATATAAACCACTATTGCGAGGGTTTGAAACATCCTAGAGTTGAAATAAGAAAATAAATAAAACTTCCCTATTATGTATTCTATCGAATTATTGTTTATTTTTGTTTAAATTTTAAATATCGTAGAAAACTTTTGTCTAAAGTAAATTTTGAATCACAAACATTAACTGCAAAGATTTAAAATAAAATGGGTAGGAAGAAAAAAATGCATTAATTTTTTAATATATAGTATCAAAACCATTATAATTTATTGTGAAACTCGTAGACTTTATTTAGAACCTTTGGCTGAAATTAGTTTTGATGAAACGAAATATTACCGTTAAAACATTGTTTGAAAAAAAATTCTTAATATTAAATTTGTCGGAATTTAGTAATAACCATCTAAATAGTACCTTAAACATTTTTTCAAAAAATATATTTTTATACGACCACGTATTAGTGTAAGGGATAAAAATAGTTTTCGGAGATCAAAAGTTATTTCTTAAATATCTTAGTAGGTATAAAATAAAATTCGTTAAGATATTCAATTTTGCATGAAATAAGTTAAATATATTCAAAATATTTTTACTGCATGGAATAGTAGAAAATGTAAATCAATCTTTTTATTTTTGGCGAACATATGTGATGTTATGAGAACTGCTTTAAGATCTTAAAATGTTCCAGGAGTTTATAGAAAATTCCAAAATATTTCCATAAGAAATAGGTACTTCGAAATCTACCCAAGTTTGTCTACTGGGGATTTTTATTATAAATGTGAAAATTTGTTTGTCTATTTTTTCTTCTTTCACGCAGCAACGTAGCAACGGATCGACATGATTTTTTGTTTATAGATATATTATGGGCCGGAGCATGATAGACTGCATTTAATTATGAAATCCTATCCCTAAGGTAGTTACATGGGTGTAAATTCAGTTTCATAATACAAAATCATATTAGGTAGGTCATAGACACACAAACAGTAAGTTTGTGTCATTTCTCTATGCCCGCCACACGTCAACTTCCTATCCTTCTCCTTGGCAAAACCCATCAGCTTAGTGAAGCTCGCGGCTGATAGCGAACTAAATGCGCTAATAACAGTTTAGTTTAGAACATGGTGTTTTCTTGAATTTGTACCGCGCTATCGTTTAGTGCGTCAGTCACATCTTGCCTAGGCTTTACCTGCCTTCTCACAAAATTTAGTTGAAGATTGGCATCCAGGTTTTGCTAATGCAATTGTGCAATTAATGGGACCTAAAAATCCAAATTTTCCGTTTTTCAAGTGTATGTGCTACAGACTTGAAACATGGTTGTGATGTTCTTTAAATTTTAATGCTTTAGCCCGAACAATGCCGGGTACCTAGTAAGCTTATAATGCATGTATCTGCATGTCAGTTAAAAAAATATTTCAAATAAATTTTGGCTTACATTGGGTGGAAGATATTATCAGAAACGTTTGGGCAAGGGATATTTATAATGATGGTTTTTAACCGTAAGTCTTTATGAAATGAGGTCATTAGTTAATTTTAAAATTATTGTTGTAATCTGCAGCTATAATATACTAAATATACTGACATATATTAAATGTTTACTAATCGTAGGATTGTATGTTACACTGTGTTCCTGTGAAACACTTAAAATGCATTCGTGTGGACAAAAAGAAAAAAAAGGAAGTTATCAAAGGTCCGGCAAGATGATGGAAGGGCAAGAAGAAGAAGGTAAAGGTAAAAACTTCGGTTGCTGCAAGTGTTTGTTATATTGATACAGATGATAGGAGGCGATAGTCGATTTAATGTCTGGAAAACTTTCTCGGCGGTAACTCCGATACCTACGAGGGGAAAAGCGAGATGTTTGCTCCCTAACATCGCCGAAGTGAAAGTTTCGAATTCCCCGCCTGGGAAATTTATCGTCTGCAGATAAATAAGTTTCATGAGGGGGGAGGTTTGGACTGGTGGGACTTCGGAAGCGGAGGTGAATTCCAGGAGGGATTTATTGGTAACGCCTGAACATCAAACAATGACAAATCACCTTGCCCACCATAAATATCACTTCTAGCTCCAACTGATTTAAATAAACCTTTTTTTTTGCAAGATTATTCCTGCCCCTCCCAAACTATCTGGAAGACATTTTTTTTTTGACATAGCGGAATCTATAATCATGACATTTTTCTGTTTTCTTGTCTAGTTCGCTAGCTCATTTACGAAATGACTAAGTTCAGGATCCAAGAGATCTATTTGTAATCGATGTTTTAACATTACATTGCCGGCTAATTACTTATGTAGAGTATCTTTACGTTTCAGTTCATTGCAAGCATAAGAATTGTCCTATTTGTAAATTAAACGCTTGAAAATTCTACAACAGGTTTAAACCTAAATTTTTCCATGGCTTTTAAGTGCCTCCACACGAATATTTCTTCTGCAGCTAATGAAAATTCATCATCACAATTAAATTGATGTCTTAACTTCACGCTCGAAAAATTATATTTATGTGGTTAGTTTCACTGCTATGATACATTTAAACGTCCTCAAAAAGGTTATATAACGATATTTTAATCAAAGTAATTGTTATTTACGCTCGAAACTTGTTCTATTTATATAAAAGATATCTCGTTCGCAAGTGTCTTGGTATTGCTACTGTTATTTTGGTTTTCGTTTTAGCCTGCTACCATACGCGTTGTTACCCTGGAAGGAGAGTTCCTTCACCATAAAATACTATATTTATTGTAATAATTATATTTTCAAACGATGCTAATCCGAAAAGTTTTTTAAAAGTTTTTATGTTTCATCTACATAAAAAAGAAAAATTTAAGGAAGGTAATTGTTTGGTACAATTTTTTCTTTGGGATAAACCAAACGTTTATCATTTATTTAAAGAAATATGAAGTCAATCAGTTCACTTTAAGGAAACAAGATAGTTTGTAAAATGTATGGTTATAGGCCTAAGAGTGAACATCAAACAAAAACAAAGCTAATATAAATTATTCACATGCTCTTTAATCTTTACAAAAAATTTTACTGGATAACTTTATATTTTTGCAAGCTTTTTTATGTTAAAGTGTCATATAACTTTGCTATACCAAAATTTCAAATATTATTAATGAAAAAATATATATTCAGAGTATATTTATTAATCCTATATTTGATTAGAAGACTAGGTTATTTTTTGCTTTACTTTCTTTTTCCAGAAAATGGGTTTATTTTTATTTCAGATAAATAATTTTTATCTTGATGTAATGCAATGTCCTGTGATAAATATTGTTTTAGATATTGAAAGCTAACCAAGGTGGAAAAGTGTTTAATTCATTATGCTTTTCTTAATTACCTGCAATGCGATATCTTAAAACAATTTGGTAGTTTGTAAGAGAAAATGATTACTGTATTGCTAAGTGACAAAGTTTCTTTGAGAAAATCAAAACAAACTATCTTCATTGACTATAAAACAAAATTATTTCATGGTTTGTAAATCTGGTTAATTTTAAAGTAGTAAATGTTATTCCAAAAACATTTAATGTTTAAAAAATTTTAAAAATATGTTCTCTCCTTATATAGCCCTATATAATCCTATTCTAGAGGATTATGTAGCACCACTCAGCACGTCCTTCTAGTCTTGTGTTTTCAGTGGCAGACGTCTAGGAAACCTTTTTTTAAATTACAGCGAGTTACTGAAAGCAATCATTCCTACATATTTAATGGTTATCAAAATAAAACTATCACTGAGAGTCTCTGATTTTAATATGCCTTGAAACTATAAATATAATATGTTTATATAGCACGTCCTTTTTGAATAATAAATGTATTTTATTAAATCTATGTATAATAATATTTCAAATAAATTTTTTATCAAATCAAATTACTCACTCAATTTATGGCAACTGTGCCGTTGCACTCCGTAACGTTGCATGTACTCAACCTGTTGTCATGATTTTTTTAATTATTTTTTTTTGCAAACTGGACATCATGTAGGCTCAATTTTGTGAATTTTTAAAATAATTACTTTTTATGTAAGTTTTGTATTTTAATTATATCTAAATGTAAATTGTGGGAAATGTAAAACTTATTTATTATCTGAAGTAAAGTGCTTCAAGATATTTATATAACAAAAGGAAAAACATTAATTTAAATAAATTTGTTTTAAACACTAATATTTAATTACCTAAAACTTTTTCTTTTTCTTGAGGTGTATTAGTGATAATTTTGGAACAAAACCTGAATTGTTTTAATTTTTGCTCACCAAGTTTGACATCTTGTGTCAATAACTATGGTGTAGCTTCTAAAAGAAATGATCTTTGTTCCTCTTTATTCTTCCTAATCGGTCAACCATCATGTAAACATCGTAATTCAAGTATCTGTTTTAATCCGCTGGATTATGCGGTGATTTGACTGCCACTTACCGCCTTTTGGGTGAGTTGTCTTTCATGATTCCCCAGGAATCATCTAATTTATTTATTTTTGGCCGATGTCTTAATATTGGTGATTTTTGTTAATTTCTTTTAGCGGTCCTTGTGAGTGGCGTGAGACATCCGGGCTATGCGTGAAGTAGTCCACTAAGTACGGGACGGGAGTGAGCCTTTTCTCCTCCGCTATTGACATCAGGATGCAGCCTACGGTAGAGGTACTTAGTGAAGCACTCATAGAAGTATGACATTTGTTTTTAAATGTCTTTATTTTATTCTCTGTGTAATTTTATCTTTGCCTTATATTGAAAATTATTTCCAATTTTTGTTCTTTATGAATATTTCACTCTAGCTTAGACGTTAATTTTATTACTTTCTATAAGTATGTTTCTTGATTAAAATAATTATTAATGCTTTATTTGATATTGTCCCATGAAATTCGGTGTTACTATATTTATGTATTGTTCCTGAGAGATAACACTTAAGAGACTATTATTCTTGGAGGCTAGGGCACGATTAATATTCCGTTTAAACTATATTTGCAATTTCAAGCGATATATCGATGAGCTCGGAACAAAAAAACTTAAAATGTTTATTTTTTTTAATTTTGGAAGCTTAGTTTGGATTGTTCGTTCGACGGCCAAGGGATTAAGATACATCGTTAATAAGTTCCATGTAATTTGAGATTATAGAATCGAAGAATCAACGTGTAAAGTTTTAGTAGCAATTAATGAACGACGAAAACCAGGAATAATATTGATATATTTCAATAAACCCGGTACTACTAAGTATTAGAAGAGGTAGTGACCAATTATGGAGCATGACATCAAGACCGTCGATTGGTACAGGCAACGTTAATTAGCTTGATACCAGAGAATCAAATATGTCAGTGAAGCAAGAAAGAAGAGATGCCGACCCACGCCGCGAAGAGATGATGTCGATCTACTAGAGGAGACATCGCGGACGACGGGATCCGAGGCAGCATCCACTACGACGACTCCAATTTTACCGACGTCAGGTTCAGAGGGAGAGGACCGGAGGAGTAACCTAACATTCGACTTCTGCAGCTGCAGAGCCAGCAGCACAGGAAGGAAGCCACGGAGTTTGAAAGGTTTTTCAGAGCATTCCAAATCGTTTAGCAGTTCGACGAGGTTTGTTTCCCCACCCAAAGGTATCCCAAACTGCGTAAAGTTCGTGTTAACCCTTGATACTGAACAATCACAAGATTTATAATTGTTTTATTATTTTGACCCACAAATAATTAGTCAAATTTGTTCAAAGGAAACTATGGTGAATTAAGTGTTATCTCACAGATTTGAAATGTCATAAGTTCAATCCAATAATTCTATCCATAAATGTAATAATATAAATGGACACTCTCCAATTGTAAACTGAGTTTGTATGCTACTATCAGTTCTAAAACCAGAGGTTCCAATAACTCTTGCTCTTCGACTGAAAATTATAATCATCGTTGGTTTGAAATCTAACATAAACAAACTAACAAACTTAAATACTACGAATATCATCAATAAAAAAATGATGAGCTATATTGATCTGGAATATTTGTAAATGATAATCACGTGTCATGTTTTCATTATTTTCGTATGCAGTGTAAATGGGCATGTCTGTGTAAATGTGTATTGTCACCAGCGTCACAATTAATTACGTTGGTAGTAAACATTCAAATTTTCAATACACCTTTCATTTTCAGTATCTCTGTTACACTGATGTTCATGACCACTTCACAGCTTATAGATGTTTTGCACTACTATACTTGACTAATTAATGAATAACGTTAAAGATAAGATATTGTTTTGCAAAAAGATCTTATTCGTAGATTCAGCCCTTAAAAGAGTGAAATTAACTAAAGTACATGTATACTTGGATATCTTCATCTCTAGATATTGGTTTCCATAGATTCGGTGTATCAACTGCAGGTAATAATTGTAGTTACTTTGAAGGTCTGCGCCTATTGAACTGGTGACTAACAAAGGGGCTAGATCCATAAATCTGTCTGTTAATCTCGGTGACTGACACAACTAATTAAAGAAAGTTTTCTTTTTTTATATTTTGGCTTCCATCATGTTTCGGCATGAAGTTTAATCTGCTTTCGGCATCATCGGCTCTATATTCGCGTTGAAAAATGATAAATAATCAAGTGAAAGGAACTTTCCGTCATTTCGTTAAATGAATAAAGTGCATTTTAAGTTATTAACCTCAAAACATTTTCTGTTATTGTAATTGCCACTGGTGTAACCAGCCATGTGTTTATTGTCTTTTAATATTTTGTACTAGTACGGGGCCCCAAGCTTACAGTTTTAATAATTTAATGTTTTGTGAAACTGAATACTCATATCTATGTAAGTTAAGTATGTGCATGAATATATTATTTAAATTATTTAAATAAATGTAAATAAATGGCCTGAACCGAAATATTTATGTATTTCCTCATATAAAATCAGTTCCTTTCGAAAGTTAATTTAATAAATATTTGTGGTGTTCTGTTGGTTGTAAGAGCCACGTGATGAGCCAGTCGGCGTATTCTCTCTACTTGTATACCTCTACACATACAAAGCATTGCCATTGAACCTAAGGTCCTGGAGCTTCCCTGTTGTATCCACCCCACAAGGTTAACCTAACCGACTGGCAGAACACAACGTAATTTTAACATACATCTAAACTGATTTTTCAGTACCGGTATCATAATAATATAAATTACTTACAATTTTGTTCAGAAAAATAGAAACAAACTTAGTCACAGCATTTTTATCATAAGCACATTGCCTTGTGAAATGATTTCATTTCGCTAGTTGAATTTGTAATTGCTATAATTAATATTACTATACAGCGTCAATGATGGTAATCTTCTCTTGACTCTTATTCAAATTTCGCAATAATATTTGGTATAATGCCTTTTTGGAGTACAACACATGTATACTTGCTATTTTCGCGTACATTCCCTGCTAGATCTGAAGTTTTCCCTTTTAGAAATTTTCCGTTCCGGGTTTATGAATGTATTTTATTGAGAGGGCGTACCAACACAACTTAACCTCACCTCGTCTGCGCTGAGCACACCGAAGTCATCTACACAGCAGTGGTGCTGGGGTTCTACGCCATCCTGACGGTCTCCCCATGGACTCACGGCACACACTTGCATTCTTATTTATTTCTTTATCTGAGCGTTATTCATGTTTGTCTTCATTATTTTAGTTGGTGTCCACTGAAACTAAACGAATAACAGTCAGCACTGTAAAAAAAAATCACTAGATTTAGTACTGTCATACGCAATCTGTTTGCTTTTCCATGGAATGGGCTCCGAATGGTTTTCACAGTATACGTTTCAAACTTTAACTACAAAATTTTTTCTCTCAATTTTCTTTACAGTTAATCTTAATATGTAGTCTCTTCAGTCGGGTAGTTCCAATATTGTAAAATCATTTGCACAAGTAACTTATTTTTTTTTATAATTGCACAAAGTTTACGTGCTTTAATTTCATGTATTAAAATTTCTCTTATTAAAAATGCTGATTCATATTTAGACTGGTTGTTACCTTTCAATCACCGAATTTTTTGACCCTATAATTTATGTAATACTGACAATCTGGACTGCAAAAGTTATTGAATTGGTTCTAAACTCAATTTATGGCCAAATATATTTCCCAACATACCCATTGGATTTTATGACAATTTTCGGTTCCTTCATTTGTATCAAATGCACAGTTGTTGCGTATCATATTGTCATTTAATGTCTTTCTTTGCGTAGGTAAAACATTCCCGACTTATTTTTAGACATACTAGTTTTCCTTGCAGGATCTTTCACAAGCCATCATTTTTCACGACAGTCTTAAATCTTTATTGCTGAGCACTTTTTTTTCTTACCGACATAAGTTCAGAAAGCAATTAGCCACAAATAAAAAAAGTGATTTTTAGAAAAGTAGTTCTTGGTTTAAACTAATGCACGTTCTTGCTTTAATGGACTGCTTCAGCTTCTAAAAACATGTTTTCGTAACGACCTGAGCACGACTTAAAATACACGTTGACATTCCTCTAGCAGAAACAGGAAAGAGCTTGAGAACTTGCGTGTGGAGCCGCCCTGTAATTGATTACCGGCCATCTTGCGCGGGGTAGGTAGCATGAAAGAGTTTTAATGGGCCTCGCACACATACACCTACACATGAAGCGAGGATTGTTATCTCATCTCCGTTCACATCTCATCTGCGTCCATTACCTGAGCGATATTTACATCCCGGAGCGATGGTTCATTTCGTTCCCCAACGGTAGTCCGTTGAACAACGGACCTGTCCACGCGATCCCTTGCGTTATGCAGCGTGCCACGCGGTTGGTCGGAGAAGGTTGCTACTTTTGGCTGGACAGTGACCCCGCTCGGAATAGACCACCGTGCAGCGCGTGGAAGCCCTGCGGGTTGCATTTATACGCCTGCGTTCCAAAGAATGAAATGCATCGACTGCTAGACTATGACAAATACCAACGAAGTAAGTTTATTTACGAAACTAATTCAATGCAGCTGAATTGAAATCAACAGGATCAATAACAATATACTTGCGAAAGAGATTTGTTGTGTGCAAACAGAAGAAGCTTCACAAATAAACAACCCTTACTTTGTTTAAAAATAGTAATAAATATTTTTTGAGGACGTTTACATGTATCATGGCAGTGAAAATAATTATATATATAAGCGTAAAAGTGATACATCTTTATTAATTATGATTTTTAATTGTTATTAGCTGCAAAATAATTGCTAATGTGAATGAAATCAAATGGCGTGGAAAAAAATTAGCTTTAAACCTTTTGTGACGTGTGATATGTTCAAGCCTTCAAGACAGAAATATAACAATGTTTATGCTACTTTGACACACATGGTTAAAACAAATACGAGCCCAGTTTTAAGGGAAAAACTTTAAAATGTCTTCTATGTTAGTAAGAGATATGTAAAAAGAAATTTCAAGTAAAACAATTAAACCTTGGCGTCATTTTAAGAGAAAATATTATTTACAACTTAAAATCATTTTCTTTTATCTACTGTAAATATAATTTCATAAAGTATTGGTGTTTTCTTATACTTCATAAACAATATTTTTTTAACATTAACATTACTTAAAAGTTTTTAGAGTTTTAATACGTAACATCATTTTCAATAATAAAGCAAGTAATGAGCCTGAAAAATCTTCTGTTATACTTTATTTCCTATTTTATTTGAATTTTTCATATTATATCTTAGGTTTCTTAAATATTTTCTTATAGACTTTAATACTTTTAAAGAGATGTTTGCATAACGGTAGAATATTATGATATGGTGTTTTCCTCTAAAAAAATTTACTGTTTGAATGCAGGTCATCAAATTCGAAACTATGTTCTTATACAAGAAATAGTTTACATATACTTGATCAAGTGTGTTTTTTTGTATCATTGTATGTTATTTTTAGTTTATGTTTAACATTTTCAGGCATAATTAGATTTTTCTTTAAAAATATATATAACTGAACACTTTAAATAAGATAACTTCAAGTTCAACAGTCTGCTATGCCAAACTGGGACGTGTTATATATTCTGGATAAAATATTTAAGATTGTACTAAAAACACGCAAAAATTCCAGTTTCAAAACATAAAAAAAAGTTTGATTAACAGGTGTAAAATAAAATAACAGTCAATAAATTTAAATAAAAAGTAAATTTTAAGTTAGCTATAGAAAATAAAAATTAAGAAAAAAATCAGATTTTAGAAGCAGAAGAAAGTATGGTGGAGAAATTTTGCTTAAAATAAATAAGACGGAAATTTGGGCATCTGAATTCTTTCGTGAGTCAGTCAACGGATTTGATACTAAATCAAAGCTTACACTTAGACGGGTCATCAATTTATTAATTATTACAGTATGTAAAATATCTCAAATTGTTTGGTTAAATTTCTGTGAAGTCATAGTTACTTCAGGTAAAATAGCTGATACGTTTGCGTACTTTGTAATTTTGTTACTAAATATGAAAAGTTTTCGCTTAGCTAAAATGTGTTCCAGTTGAAGCACCTTAAAGTTTATTAAAATTATTATTTTTTAATATTATATGATTATTATAGTGTTATGTTATGATATTTAATACATAAAATCCTTAAAAAAAAGTTCATATATTTTACTTCTAGAACTTATTTACTTTATATTTTACTAAAGTTGAGATTAATGACATATTTTAATGACGAAAACAGTCAAAAAGACATGATTTCACTTCTTGGTATCAACTTACCTTAAGTCATATCTCAGACAGCAGTCTTTCAAGTACTTATAAAGTAGGAATGAAACAACCACAAATCAACCCCGCGTTGAGTTCCGTAGTAAAATCTTAAAGACTATTCCCATTTAATTTCAGCTCTTAAGGAGGGAAGATAGGAACGGAAAGACTGTACATTAGTTACTACAGTTTTTATGTTCTTATATTATTTATATTATAATATTGAAAATTTGCTTTTATTGAGACCAAGATCAAAAATTAAGATATTTTTAAAGACCGCAATGTCGTTTCCATTGAGAGTAGCACTATGACAGTGGTAGTCGTTCCAAATATATAATTTTAAAACAAAATGCCAATAACATCACAGGTTAAGCTAATTGTAGCAAATAGTCACTCTTGACTCCAAGAATTCAACTAAATTGTGTGTTATGATTTAAAGAAGCCAAAAAATGTATATATGAAAAAGTAGAAAATTGTTTGCGGCTAAAAAAAATAATATGTGAGCGAATCTTTCATACTTACCAGAGATGTGTAACATCTAACCTCTGTAACGAGCAAATTAGTGTATTCTCGTGTTTCAAATAAACTTATAATACGAAACTTTGACAAGGAATTTAGCGTATAATTCTCTAAAATAATGTAAAGCATGATAAATATATGCAATTTGTGTTTTCAACTACATAAATTCCAATGCGCGAATCACACGTAGTTTCCGCACCCGCCTCTAGAATTCACTGCCGGAGCAGCTACGTAGACTATCCTAGCATTCCATTAGCAGACAGAAATTTTAAACTTTATAATGAAGCGGCTCCGATAAATGCGAGAAATACTAAACCCGGGCATTAGACCTGATTTTCGACAAGGAATTTCACTAAAATACTGCCCATCTTGTTCAAATAAATTAATCAGCTAATGCTTTAAAGTTTCTCTTTGGCTTTGTGAGCATTGGTTCGCGCCATCCGCCACAGATTACAGAACCGTGGTCGCACATTTCCGTTCCTTGCGATTTACGTTTCATCCACGAGATTTCTTACTAACAAATACCGTGCACGGAGAGCTAATGTGAAACACATCAAAAAATCGTTGGAACAAAGATGGCGTCCTGCGGTATCCATCTCTCCCCCCCCCCCTTCCCCTTGGACGCACGCGAGTTGGCCAGGGAGGAGGGGTGGGCGGAGGAATTTGCATCCGGGCAGTTACACATGTTCTCCGACGCGCTATCTGGGGCGGGGCGGCTCCTTCGCGTGCGGGCGGCAGATTACTTGGCGGCCGCTCGCCGCGGCGATTAGTCAACTTCGCTGCTAATTCCGGGCCGCTCGTTAACGGACGGCGAGGGCTCGCCCGCCCGTCGCCACCGGAGCGGCCGCCGGCGCCGCCGACTCGAATCGGTGATTGATCGCGGCCTGCAACGACTCCCCGAGGCTGCGTTCGACTCGGCAAATACTTTGCACGGGAGTGTCGTCATCGCGCGTCCGTTGGTTGTTGCCGCCGTTTCCCGGGTCGCGATGGCCTGCCAGGGCGCGCGCACGCAACGGGGCGCAGGGCTCCAGGAAAAACAAGGTAATCCGAAAACTAATCAAAAGACATCCGATCTGTTTACGAAAAGCATTTAATATTTCGCCGAGGGCCGATAAGTAGTCTTTTTTTCCGGATCAAATTTTCAAAAATGTATTTTAATAAGAGTTAAAAATAGCTAAAATGCGTGTTCTCTGAGCAATCTTTAGGCATAAAACAACCGGTAGAAATCCCTTGAAAGCCCTTAAGGGACTTGCGTTACACTTTTTTCTTCATTTCTCCCCCAATATAATGTTACGGTTACCGCTCAAATTTCACACTTGCTCTATGCTCGACGAGAAGACTGCGCGCCAGTTCAGAGCCTTGCGCTTAGAGGCGATACCGCACTAGAAGCCCAAGCGTCTCGCCTCACTTACCCAGACACTCCTGACTGTGTGGGGCCCTTAATGTGGGGTCGCACACGCCATGTTATTATTTTTATTTTTTTCATAATTAGTTTTAGTTGAGTTAGGCGTTTTTTAAATATTCATGCGTTGTGGAATTTTCATATAACTTAATTTAACTACTCTATTGCATTTATGCTCTGACTGTCATGGGAAAAAAAATCAAGAATGCAAAAAGGAAACAAAAATTAAAACATGCCTAAATCAGTTGATGTCGAACAGGTGGACAATACAACTACGACAGCACAGACGAACACATTCAAACTTAAAATATCAGACAGCACAATAATTCCATGGAATGAGTTTAGCCAAGAAAAAAATAAAAGCACAGACGAACAAGGTGGGCTAACAACGAAGAGACAGTTTCAACAAGAACAATAAATGCAGACAGACAACAGAAAAATTTAACTCTATACTACTTTTGCATTTGCTCTTCTTTCACAAATATTTTCATGGAATATTTACTAAGTGTTATATAATTGCTGTAAAAAGGCGCGCAATTGATAACGATAACAACCACTTGCACGATGTTTTACAGTAATTGTGTAGCAGTAAATATGGTAGAAAATATTTTTGACAAAACAACAAATGCAAGAGAAAATTTACAGAGATAACAATTATCTACACGTAAAGACGGAAAAAAAATCAAAAAGGTGTGTGATACTCTTTCTTAACAATTCAGTTACTTTGTTTTTGAAGTTTTTTGTCATTGGATTAAAGACCTTCAGCACATTTAAAATATCCTGTGACTCATTAAACAATTATATAGGTGTATAAATATTTGCATTCACTGTCACTAAATGGTAATCCATATATTTTCCTTTACCTAAGTGATTGGAAAATCAGTAGAATAAAAACGGAAAATTATGCTAACGAACGGCTGCTGAATAAAGTATTTCCTCGATGGTAAACTGCGTTCAATTGCGGAATCGGTGGGAATCACTTGTGATATACCGACTTCAATCATTGGAAATAATTTTAGGGATTCGCATATTTAAGTGGAGAGGTTTCAAGAGATCTTTAATTGAAATTCACTGGTTTCTGAGGTGTTTCGACAAATTCAATTACCTATTTTGTATGTGGGACTGTACAGCAACCTTTGCTGCATCACTCTTCCTTAAGACAAAGGTGTAACCAAATTAGAGGGCATATCATAGTTACAAAATTTTGTAACAAAAATAAAAGGTTCATGTGAGCAACAACTTCGGTGCAAAGGATTCTTGGTTTTCGAATACCGGGTAAGGCATGGATATATGTGGCGTTGTTAGCCGTGACCAGAGTCATTTTAGTTTGCATGCCGTTTATGGAAGAGTCTAGTAACTAAAGACAATAATCAGGATACAAAACTTTTATATACGTTTATATTTTCCACACTTTTTTCACCAACATTTCATTATTAGATCGTTATAACCGTGGCAATTTAAAAAATAAACAGAAATAATTTTTACTCAATATTTACAAAACTTAAACTGGCTACCGTTCCTTGGAAAAAAAGAGTGAATGTTGCTATAAATGCGTTATAAAGTTTGTAATGTGTTAACAATAAATAAATGGGCCATTCTTTAGAAATAGATACACACTTCAGACTTTTATTTAGTATGTTTCTATTAAAGGTTGATATAAAAGAACATTACTCTAACTATTATAAAATCTTTACGTCCACGTTTTTTTGAAAAAAGGCTAAGTGGGGAACATCTTTTGAAATAACCTTCTCCTACGCCAGAATCTTGTGTCGAACCTAAAAATTTAACTTTAGACGTTAGTACACTTACCACTTTACCACCGAGGCCAACTAATAGTATTCAAACCTCCTCGTAGCCGCTACTGATACATTTGCAATCAGGATAATAGGTGTTTTTGGTTTCAAGCCACGCGCCTAGCCTTCATCGTATCATACTTAACTTTCAAACAATTTATCCAGAACTTAAATTTCGCCATCCCCAAAGTATTGAAGCGTGATCGGTATTATTAACTAGTCTGCTATTAGCATATAAACACTCTTCAACTTCCCCGTTGAAAGGTATGTAAAAAAACTGATCTACAAGCAATGAATTTGACTACTGAAACTTAACTCACGCAAGTTTTAGAAAATTTTTAGCTCCAGATCTCTTTTGGATCATAAGTATACTTGTTTTAAGATATATGTGTTGATGCTGCAAATTTGTTGGAGAAATTTATAAATCCATTAATGTAGCGATAAAAATATATTTTTCTCACCACCTACTTTCTCCAAGTCATAATTTCCAATACAATGAAGTGAGTAAAATGAATCAAAGTATAGGTTCTAGCATAACATATTAGTTTACTGTCTTCAGATGTAGGATTTTGCATCAAATTGTACTTCATGTCACACATCTATACTAATATTATAAAGCTGAAGAGTTTGTTTGTTTGTTTGTTTGAACGCGCTAATCTCAGGAATCACTGGTCCGATTTGAAAAATTATTTCAGTGTTGGATAGTACATTTATCGAGGAAGGCTATAGGCTATATTATATTATCAATAACATTAGGGATCCTTACTAAAAGTCCAATTTAGAATCAAATGCGTTGGAGGGGGTTAGATACAACATGCAGTACACGTACGAAGTGTGTGTTGACAATGCCGCAGGCGCTAAGTCTTTTATATATATAAGCGAAATACCACTCACTGACTCAGTCATCTCGAGATCTCTAAAACTATACACCCGATTGACTTGAAATTTAGCATAGTTACTCATTTTGTGATGTAGACGCTCACTAAGAACGGATTCTGCGGAAATCCGATCCCAAGGGGAGTTTCGGGGGCGTAATATTTCAAAATTTCCAGTTTTTGGTAGGATATCACCATGGCAACGACTGTTGCTTTGTTGATGCTTCATTCGTCTCTATGGCAACGACTATTTCATTGTTAGTGCAGACCTCATCATCGTTGAAATTTTGCGGGTACTTTAAATATCAAAAATTGCCCTTTTTTTCAAGTAGATATATTTTACAGACTTGAAACTTCACAGTAATGTTCTTTATGTTACGCAAGATGACATTTTTCGAAAGTTAGATCCCACGGGTGGTTAAAACCAGGCAACAGTGGGTACTTTGTCTGCATGAGAACAGGATTTTGCATTGTTCATGCCTTCTGCGTCTCCATGGCAACGGGCATCGCGCGGCAGTGGCGTACCCACAAGGAGGGGCATGTATAATGAGCGGCGCAAGAGTGATCTGCCTGTAGACTGCCGTAGCGAAGTACGGGTACATCAGTTGTACGTTGCGTGCACGAGTCGGGAAACCATCGGTGCTATTCATTTTTTCTCCTGTACATTATACAGCATTGTAAGAAAATTTCCCTGAATTTTTTTTGTTTACCATTACAGTAAATGAGAGATGTGGCTTAATTTTTTTTCCATTAGTATAGCCGTGCGAAGCCGGGTCGGTCAGCTAGTTAGTTATAAGCTTGAAACCTATGATTATAATTTGAAATTGTAAAAAGTCCTCTCATTTTGGGTGGCAATAAACTGTTGACGTTAGATTTAAAAGTAATGCTTCCACAGCCATATTTTTTTACCCGAATTTCGAAATTTCCAAATTCTTGTTGTATCTGAAAGCTACATCTGTCTTCTATGTGCGAACTTGTTTCTGTTTTTTTTCGGAGGTCGTTAGTGTGCTGATAACTGGAGAATATGGAGACCCATGTGTACGTGTGTATGAAGCAGCAAGGTGTCATTGAGTGTCTGAAGGTTGCTAGCCGAACCGAATGCATCAAAAAATGGTATCTGTTTGCTGCGAAGTTACTGTCGGCGTCAGTACATTGAGACCGTAGGCCAGTAAATTGAAAGAAGCAAATACGTTGTACATCTGGCTTATTTCATCAACCCCCGCAGTGTACGATCCCACGTTAACCAGAGAATTACCGCCTGTTTAAGTCTTGCGGAATATTCTAGGAGAGAAGCCTGAATAATCTTTTAGTATGACGGTAGTTTTCGTGGTCTTCAACGTGCATAGCGTTTGCCAAGTGAAAAGCCGACTTAGCAGTTCTGCCAAGCAAAGATTTTATTTGTTTAGTATCTCCCACTCCAGGTACTTGAACTAATATAATATTTTGCCCTTGTTTTTGAACTATTAAATCCCACGTACTAGCTCATACAGGCGTTTTTGGACATTTATTCACTGACTCTAATTTATTAGGGAATTTTTTTTACGTGTATCAACTTAGCTCTCGCTATACGGCATTTGGTAGGAGTAATTTTTTGAATGCGACGGAAGTTGCATAAAACGGAAACGTGTAACCACAATGCTGCCATCTTTAAAATATTAGCTGTTTAATGAATTTCAGCAATACGGGCATGCACTTTTTTAATAAAATTCCATGTTGAAAAATAATTCCAAGGCCAGGGTTAAGTATTTTAATGAGGCTCGTGTAAAATAAAATCGAAGCATCTTTCCTATGCAGAACAAAGTTTTAGTTTATTTTTACGGACTAACAGATGAGCATCGTAATTGTTGCTAGTAACCGCCGAATCAAAGAGCGACAGATCGCCACAGAAATGAAAATTTCCCGCGGAAGAGTGCTCGTCATAGTAACCGAGGTGCTGTGGTGTCACAAGGGGTGCATGGGTCGTGTCCCCGCGGGTACTGACGCCAGTACATTAATCAGGTTCGCCAGGATTTGTTTGTCCAGTATGAGCGTAATGGTTTGGCTTTCATCCAGCGCATTCTCATAGGGGATGAATCGTGGGCGCATATTTTTTTTCACCCCGAGGACAACCGACAATAGTTGGAGCACCAGCACAGCACACCCCCACGTCCCAAGAAGTACAAGGCTCTACGATATTTTAACGGTAGGGGGGATTTCCAATGTGTCATACTCGTAGACTTTTGACGTGACAACGTCTAATAAATCGATGAATGCCGGCTGCACGCAAGAAAAAGTGTCCCGTTACGCACATTGTTCCGTTACGCTGTGTCCCGTTACGCTCATTGTACGCTTGCGCCGCATCTATCTCTCTTCCACTCGATTTGCCTATGCGTCCGAGGAGAAAAAAGACAGCGGCAGCACTCAACTTACATCTACACGTGAACTGTTTCGTCGACTGTTTATAAAGTGAAGTTAAAAGTTAATGTGGTTTTCATTGCTTATTACAACAACAATTTCGGCAATAAAGGTTAATTATTCTTGCATTTTAAAAATCTGGTTACTGGTATAATTTCAAGTATTTATTCTTTTATTATTAAAATAAAAATGATTCAATTTTATTCATAAAAGTATGCAATCATTTCATCAATGATATGTTATGACGTTATCACGTTAAACTATCGTCCGTAAACCGACTTTACAGACAACCAAATTTTTTTGTCACAGGTAAACCACTATGAACTCACAAAACCATGTGATCACGTTGGAGTAGTAATATTTAATAAATAACAAAAAAATTAATAAAAAATTTTAAATGACAAAATAAAATACGAAAAATACATAAACAGATTCTGCTAGCTTGTGAACTTCTCATTGTTGAGCAAAGATATAGTTCTAGTACAAGCCAGAATTTTATGTATTTTTCGTATTTTATTTTGTCATTTAAAATTTTTTATTAATTTTTTTGTTATTTATTAAATATTTTTTTCTGTATTTTTATGATATCAAAGAAAACTTGTGGTGGGTTTTCTACGTGTGCTTCCGATTATTCTTGTCAATATTATGGTGGTTTTCTCCGTGTGCTTCCGATTATTATTGTTAATATTATGGTGGTTTTCTCCGTGAGCTTCCGATTATTCTTGACAATATTATGGTGGTTTACTCCGTGTGCTTCTGATTATACCTAACTAGACATCCGATGGATTTCTCCGAGTGCTTCTGATTAATCTTGATATTATATTGATGGCTTTCTCCAAGTGTTTCTGATTATTCCTGGCTAGACATCTGATGGTTTTCACCGAGTGCTCCTGATTATTTGTGAGAGATCTATCTCTGCATGAAGAATTGTTTACTTACTGAGTCATGTCATTTATATTCAGAGTTACATTTAATCAGTGAAATTCTGTCAATAAATCAGAACATACAATATTTTTATCAGGTGGATTTAAAAAATAATAACTTTACTCAGACAAATAATATGCTATGAGACAGCTGAGAAGCATTAACATGAAAGACAAACTTCCTTCTCCTTGATGTCTAGAGAAGCCATCCTTGTTTTGCGAACGTTAGTGAGCATCCTGCATACCACATAAAAGAACTAAATAAATTATGACTCAACACAACACGTGGCGACATCTCATGCTAATAATCGAAACCACATGAAACAATTTATTTTGTATGAGGTAACTTAATTCTTGCTGTTGAAATAATTAGAAAATTCTATTTAAGTAATGTATCTAATTTAATTCACTCAGTTTGCATCTGACAATAGTCTCAGTAACTAATATGAATCCTGATTCGTTGACTGTTGCTGTATTGAAAGGACACAGGTGTAAGTTTTGCAGCAAAGAATTTATCTTGAGAAAGAATGGAAGACAACATGAGAAGAATGACTGTGTTAGAAATCCACTACGTAATATGATAAGTTGTGATAGATGTAGCAAGTCGTTTACGCGGAGAGAGAGCTTAAAAAGACATGACAGAACTTGTAACGCCAAGCCTGCGTACAAGCTAGAGGACAACGATGGGTCTACTAGGCTAAGGAAGAGCGATTTGCATTACGACAATAATTTTCCTTGTCTTGGGAGAGATTATGTTCGCGGCTATTCCGATCTCGACAAAAAACTTAAATTGAAGGATGATGTTGATTTAAGGAAGAATGAAGACAATGGAAGAATCCTTAACGTGAAAAGTGAGAATACATTCCAGCCGAATTCAAGTAGATCTTTCCTACTCTGTAAAAATGATGGACTCCTAAAAAGGAAGCATGAAGACGATGAAAGTAGATGTATTTGGTTCGTTCTGGGACAGGGGCTGGGGGCTGGGGATTAGGGATTATGTCACTTCCTTCGACCATACACACATGAAAAAATGTCCCGTTACGTTCATCAGCCATGTACGCACGAAAAAATGTCCCGTTACGACGGACAGACCAGCTCGCCAGGACGTCTCGCTATGAAAAGTATTAGGCGGTAATAAACAGCCAGGAGGTAACGAATATAAGCCTACTTCTACACGTGTTATGAACGCCGGATACATACGGCCAGGCAACCGTGTGTTTTGGCGCGCTCTACTTCCACGACGCGCAACGGCACCGGCAAGTTTTTATTACTACCTCCTCTCAAGTTCTGATCTCCTAATACTTCACAGCAGAGAAGCGCTGTTGGTCGGAGCCCGTAGGTACTTCCTTCGCACGCCTAACCTAACCTAACCTAACCTAAAC
The DNA here is from genome assembly GCF_032445375.1 of Bacillus rossius redtenbacheri. NCBI lineage: Eukaryota > Metazoa > Arthropoda > Insecta > Phasmatodea > Bacillidae > Bacillus > Bacillus rossius. The sequence goes on along the minus strand of NC_086330.1, from coordinate 56,469,402 downwards.
TACCCTCACCTAACCTAATCCATATGCTAATCTATGCTAACCTAACCTAACCTAACCTAAACTAAACTAAACTAAACTAAACTAACCACACCTAACCTAATCCATATGCTAATCTATGCTAACCTAACCTAACCTAACCTAACCTAATCCATATGCTAATCTATGCAAACCTAACCTAACCTAACCTAAACTAAACTAACCTTAACCTAATCCATATGCTAATCTATGCTAACCTTACCTAAACTAAACTAAACTAAACTAAACTAAACCAAACCTAACCTAACCTAACCTAACCTAACCTAACCTAACATAACCTAACCTAACCTAACCTAACCTAACCTAACCTAACCTAACCTAACCTAACCTAACCTAACCTAACCTAACCTAACCTAACCTAACCTAACCTAACCTAACCTAACCTAACCTAACCTAACCTAACCTAAACTAAACTAAACTAAACTAAACTAACCTAACCTAATCCATATGCTAATCTATGCTAACCTAACCTAACCTAACCTAACCTAAACTAAACTAAACTAAACTAAACCTAACCTAACCTAACCTAACCTACCCTACCCAAACCTAACCTAACCTAACCTACCCTACCCAAACCTAACCTAACCTAACCTAACCTAATCCATATGCTAATCTATGCTAACCTAACCTAACCTAACCTAATCCATATGCTAATCTATGCTAACCTAACCTAATCCATGCCAATCTATGCTAATCCATATGCTAATCTATGCTAATCTATGCTAATCTATGCCAATCTACGCTAATCTATGCCAATCTATGCCAATTAGTATGCCAATCTATGCTAATCCATATGTTAATCCATGCTAATCCATATGTTAATCCATGCTAATCCATATGTTAATCCATGTCAATCTATGCCAATCCGTATGCCAATCTATGCTTATTCGTATACCAATCTATGCTAACCTGTATGCCAATCTATGCTAATCCATATGCCAATCTATGCTAATCCATATGTTAATCCATGCTAATCCATTTGCCATTTTGTATTTCTAGTAATTTCCACCAACTTCGAATCGTGAAGTCACCGTTGCAATTTTCGTTACGATCGCCATCTTGAAAATCCGCAATTTTTTATGTTAGAAAATCGGGAAAAATTTTAAAAATCATTAAAAAAATTAAATAATCGAATTAAATAAAAATCTTAAAAACCACTGTTGCAGTTATTGTTACGGTCGACATCTTGGATTATATAAATGTTGCATATTTCGTTACACCCGCCATCTTGGTTGAGTACCATATCATTCTTACACTTTTCGTTAAGACCGCCATATTGGGTCCTATTAATGTTACAATTATCGTTATGGTCGCCATCTTTAAATTTAGACACCATCTTGAAAATCTTTATTTATTATCCGATTTTAATGAAAAAAAAGTTCAAAATTCATCAAAAAATTAACTTAATAGAATTCTGTTTATATCGATTCCCGTCCTTGATTCGAAACCGGCGAGGGCAAAAAATATAAAATCAACAGATCCTTCCTCCACAGAAGCCACCTTCAGACTGACCTACCTCCACCAATAACAAGGTATTTACCATCAGCTGGTATGACGTCACCACACCTTTGACCTTGACCTTGACCTTTGACCTTAACCTTGACCTTTGACCTTAACCTTGAAATTTGACCTTGACCTTGAAATTTGACCTTGACCTTGAAATTTAACCTTAACCTTGAAATTTGACCTCGACATTGATCTTTGACTTTGACCTTGATGTCCATCACGGATCCGTCATTTTATGTTCAGTACATGCTAGTGGTCATTGCCACCATCATGTTTTCGTCTGCTGGAGGTCACCATATTGTGTGTACTTGTCTTACCATCATGCAAATTCTATTCTAACATGCTACAGTGCAGTAATAATTTATTATTGCTGAGGTGCCCACCATCTTGAAATTTGACCGCCATGTTGAAATCATGTAATTATTTAGTTAGAAATGCGGGAAAAATTCCAATAGTCTCCGAAAAAATCAATTATTAATTTACAAATTGAATCGATGGATCCATGTCCAAGGTTCGATTCTTGACCAGTGACAGTTGTAACTAATTATTAAATAAATTTTAAATTCTTTTTTCCATTACCTTTCGCGGAGTTTATTAATCATAAGTCAATATACCTAACCAAAGAATTAATACAGTGACGATAAGCCTATCATGAAAGTCTAATTTTTGAATAATCTGAATAACCTATAAGCCGTTCATGTACAAAACCGCACATAAAGAACAATTGTCTTCAGTCCATGAGACCGAGTCATGTCATTATCAGACGTATAGGCTAGTCATTTCAGGACCACATGACCTTCGTCGTTAGCTAATTATATTCAATTAATCCATCGTGACATTTTTATACATTCTAAAGGAGCAAGTAACCTTGAAAAATATTTTAGTAACACCAAGAGGTGATAAACTAGTAAATATTCAATCACTACATTTTGTACTACGCGCAATCAACAAAAAGGAAGCACCATCAACGAAAAGACAGCACCACCAACGAAAAGGCAGCTCCGCCAACGAAAAGGCAGCACATTTGGAAGCAACGACAACGAAAAGGCAGCACAGCCAACGAAAATACAGCACATTTGGAAGCACTGACAACGAAAAGACAGCAGCGACAACGAAAAGACAGAACATTTGGAAGCACCGACAACGAAAAGGCACCACATTTTGGAAGCACCGACCACGAAAAGTCAGCACCGCCAACGAAAAGGCAGCTCATTTGGAAGTACCGCTTTCGAAAAGACAGCACATTTGGAAGCATCGTCAACGAAAAGGCACGGACCGCAAGACCGGGCCATGAACAATGTCAGTCATATAGTCCATGAACACAGTACACACAGAAAAACGAAATGTACACCCAGTACACACAGGAAAACGTAATTTACACACAGGAAAACGGAATATACACACAGTACACACAGGAAAACGGAATGAACACACAGTACACACAGGAAAACGGAATGTACACACAGTAAACACAGGAAACCGGAATGTACACACAGTAAACACAAGAAAACGGAATGTACACACAGTACACACAGAAAACGGAACGTACACACAGTACACACAGGAAACGGTACGTACACACAGTACACACAAGAAACGGAACGTACACACAGTACACACAGGAAACGGAACGTATACACACAGTACACACAGGAAACGGAACGTACACACAGTACACACAGGAAACGGAACGTACACACAGTACACACAGGAAACTAAACGTACACACAGTACACACAGGAAACGGAACGTATACACACAGTACACACAGAAAACGGAACGTACACACAGTACACACAGGAAACGGAACGTACACACAGTACACACAGGAAACTAAACGTACACACAGTACACACAGGAAACGAAACGTATACACAGTACACACAGGAAACGGAACGTACACACAGTACACACAGAAAACGGAACGTACACACAGTACACACAGGAAACGGAACGTACACACAGTACACACAAGAAACGGAACGTACACACAGTACACACAGGAAACGGAACGTATACACACAGTACACACAGGAAACGGAACGTACACACAGTACACACAGGAAACGGAACGTACACACAGTACACACAGGAAACGGAACGTATACACACAGTACACACAGAAAACGGAACGTACACACAGTACACACAGGAAACGGAACGTACACACAGTACACACAGGAAACTAAACGTACACACAGTACACACAGGAAACGGAACGTATACACACAGTACACACAGAAAACGGAACGTACACACAGTACACACAGGAAACGGAACGTACACACAGTACACACAGGAAACTAAACGTACACACAGTACACACAGGAAACGAAACGTATACACAGTACACACAGGAAACGGAACGTACACACAGTACACACAGGAAACGAAACGTATACACAGTAACACAGGAAAAGGAACGTACACACAGTACACACAGGAAACAGAACGTACACACAGTACACACAGGAAACGAAACGTACACACAGTACACACTGGAAACGTATACACACAGTACAAACAGGAAACGGAATGATCACACATACAGTAGCGGAAACACACAGGCTTAGTTGGAAATCAGAATACAAGAAATAAAAACATTAAATTTTTACTTTCAATATTTAATTACTTCTCA